>NW_026643080.1:1224447-2448894 GCF_028828015.1 Penicillium pulvis
GCACAACTTCTCCGGCTTTGGAGCAGGAAACTTCAAATCGCTGTTTGAGGCGATTGAGCGGGAACAAGAGCTTCGTGGAAATTTGATCTAAATTTGAGACTGGACAGAAGCTTCATGGAAACCTGAATTAAAATTAAGACCTGGAAAGGTACGACGCGACATTATTGGAGGGTTTCTTTCCTTTTTCTTTGTCTATTTAGCGAGTGCCGTGCATTTCCAATATACAGTAATCTTTGAAATCTCTCTCTCTTTCTTGCCCACAGGAACCCGCCCGCCTACTTTAATATTAACTTATGAATAACCAGGGCCCCTTTAGATAAACCTTGGACTTTTTTGTGTGGACAGATGCAGGCTTTTATGCCAAGTATCAAAACCATACACAAGATTCCTTCCATTGAATGTCTATCTTTTATATCAGCTTGTTCAATGATGCTCCTAGAGTCTAGATCAGCTAGGTCGGATTTTGCCTTCGGACTATATTTGGTGCTCCGATCACCTCACCTCGAGTCACTCAGGGTCTAAGGGTCATAAGCTGCCTGATGACAAATCAACTTGCATGCGGGTTCAACTAGTGAAGTCGGCGCATTCATCTCACAGATATTACATTCTCAACATCCATCTTCAATCAGCAAATCATAGCCGGAATCATGAGCCTTGAGAGTTTAGCTGATTCGTTTCCCAACCAATGGAGTAAGCGAAATGCCTGGATCAAGAATCCCAGCGACAACAACCAGTCGGTCCGCATCAGCTACATCGAGTGCGCACCGCCAACAACCAGTGATCCAAAAGGGAATATTTTATTGATCCACGGGTTTCCACAAACTTCGTATCAATTCCGGCATGTGATAAAACCTCTCGCCGAGGAGGGTTTTCGAATTATAGTGCCCGACTATCGCGGGGCTGGTCAATCATCACATCCCGCCCAAGATTTTAGGAAACAGACAATGGCGCGCGATCTTTTCTCTCTGATCCATGATCATCTCGGTATTACGCAGGCAATTCACGTGGTCGGGCATGACATTGGGGGCATGATTGCCCATGCATATGCCACGCTGTATCCCAACCATGTGGCGAGTGTCATTTGGGGTGAATGCCCGCTTCCTGGCACTTCTATCTACGACAAGAACAAAAGCATGCCTGAACAATTTCACTTTGTATTCCACAGTGTGCCTGATGATTTGGCGCTTTCCCTGGTGACTGGAAGGGAGAAGATATACCTGAACCATTTCTTTTCTAAACAGAGCTTCAACGCTCAAGCGATATCTCCTTTTGACTTGGACTTCTACACTCTACAATACTCGCAGCCGGGAGCACTACGATGTTCCTTTGAAATTTATCGGGCATTTGAAGAAGATGCTCGAGAAAATCTGGAAAGCTTGCGCCTCAAAGGAAAGTGTACCCGACCTGTGCTCATCCTTAGTGGCTCACAGAGCCGGCATGCTCACGAGGCCAGAGAAATGGTCGAAGAAGTTTATGCTGGAGATATTCAGATTGCAGAGGTCAAAGACTCCGGTCATTATATTGCAGAAGAGAACCCAGACGGCTTTGTGCAGGCGGTGTTGGCCTTCATACACTCTCATGCGGCTGTGGAGTGATTGTCAACTTGGAAATTTTATTTAGCTGGAGCCCATTATTCTGGTTGATTACGTTTTTCTTACTTTTGTGAGAGATGGAGGAGGTTCTTTCCAAGGTTGGAGAACGGACGTCTATCTCACGAGCACATAATAGAGCATATCATTCGTGATATCTCCGATTACAAGGTGCTCCAGGTACTAATGTCTAGGATGCGTTGATTCTGTGTAGTTGAGAGACCCAAGCCAGTCTGTTCAGAACTGGACGTGACCATGCCAATAAATACGAAGGCCTCCGGCATGGCTCGATTGCCATTTCCATTTCTGTCATAAAGTCATAGAGCGGGCGTGGACGGAAGCCCGTGCGACCGAAAGGAGAGCAAAAAGAAAATCGCAAAGAACGCCGGCGCGTTCGATATTTGACTGTCCACGTTGGGTTCATATTATTCGAGTCTTACCCTCACCCGACACCGTCTTTACTTCAGAACGGCTTCTCTGGGGAAAAGAGAAGAGAGAAAAGCGAAAAAACTGATTTCGAATATCACTGTACCTCGAAACGAACATTTAAGCATTATTTTCTTTCCTCTTCCAAGGCGATATCGTATATACTAAAGTATCTCCACGATCATATGAGATGATAGAGTCTAAGTATGCGCACTCGGGAAAGATTATCTATTGGGACAAATATGGATGAAGAACTCTGGTCTATAGGTCAATGTTTGGTCTCATACTGGTAATCTGTCATGGATAACCTAGTGGAAGGCTCACCGCCAAGTCCGCAACCTTGCTTCGGTCACCTGACCAGCAGGTACTGGTGCCTGGTACGAATCCTGGGGTCGACACTTCACTCGCGCGAGTAATCCGCGACGCTGTTTGTCGCTAAGCAATGAAAGTGATACTTGAGGGAAGCAATTCTGCAGAGGCACTTTCACCCTGGGATGGCGTCGCCAGAATACACCGTCCTGTTACAAGGAATTGGGCTACTTGGTGAGACAACCGTTTTTTATTTTTGTTTCTCCGTTTTCTGCACCGAATGACATCCATCAACAAGCTCATGGTCGAATAAAGAATCACACTCATCTTCTGAACTCCCAGACTCCTCATCAGCCTCTTCAACTGTGTAATCCAATTGTTTCATATCTTGATGCTGAACAGCATAAATGGGGCATGTTGACACTGAACTCCGAGGTACTGATGGCACAGCCCATTTCATATCGGTATTGGTGGAGAGGTGTGTTGCTTTCTGTGGTGGCAGTCCAATCTGTTCAGAAATCGCAACTCTGTCTCCATCATGGTCATCGTCCTGGCCCTCAATTGCTCCCAACATTGCCGGCATATCTTCCCGCTCACAACCTTCCGATCGAAACCCCCTTCGGTTCGCCTGCTTGGCACGTGCCTTGCTACAAGCCTTTCGGGCATCTTTCATGCGATATGCCAAATTGCTAGAAATCGAGAATATCTCCTCGGCATCTTCATGACTGAAACGATTCATACACTCATCCACGAAAATCATAAGTCTGCGCGGTCGATGAGTTCTGCCTGTACGAGTCCGGCTTTGCAGTGCTACTCGGAGAAGAAGGACAACTTCCTTTTTCACTACAATGCGAGCGAGTATGCATGCTGCACAGCCATTGATCTCGTACGGCCAGGCACCCGGCGCTACTGGGCTGCCTAGTACAGGTTTGGTCCACATACCCTTCAACGCGCGCAACTTGCTGAGAATGTACGTTTCGGTGGGTCTGACAAGCTGAGGGTGTCTGTCGAATGGATGGAAACATTGTGTTACCTCCCGTTGGACGAGACTTAAGATGTCCCGGAGCACGTCGGCATTCATGGGTCGGTGGAGCTCACATAGTCCCGAAGACTTTATGTTCAGACCTGAAAAGGATACTCGCGGACGGAGAAGTCTTTTTGGAAGAGTTTTGATAAGCCTTTGAACTTGTTGGACTTGAAAACTTGTGGTGTTGTATACATGCAAAATCTCTGTCAGCAACTTAACTTCTGTGCGGCTCAGCTCATTGACTGACCGTGGGTATGCTTCCATGAAGTTGACCGTCGGGGCTCCTAGGCTGAATCGTACGGTAAATCGTTTGTTTTGCATGTTGCTAGATCGTAACTTGGCGCCTAGTGAGTTTCTACTGATACTTTCAAAATGCAGACAGACGCCTTATTATATGTGGCAAGTATCAGACCAAACCTACTACCATGCTGCACTGGCATTACCTATTAAATGGTGACGTTTAATTCTTTTGGCTGATTTGCCTTTGTGCGCTTTGATCATTCACTACTGCCAATGACTATAGGATATTTGCGACATTTTTTCATTTCCTTTGTAACCCAGCCAATACCTTAGCCAGCAAAATGAAGATGTATTACATTGAGGACCAAAATGCTGTATATCACCTGGGACTGATCCAAAGAAAACTTAATGACTGACAGATACGTTGTAAAGTGAAAGGTATTCGACGATGGAAACTAAATGTGGGCTACTTCAATCTGGCCGTAGAACTTTCTAGTGGATACCATGCCCGGGCCACCGACCATAAAGTCTAATCCCCTAATCCACTTCAAATATCTTGGCAAGTACGTGATAGGAAGGCATTGATTTATTACGTGGCAAGAAACAGACTTAGCAAAGTAGATGCTTTTCTTCATTCATTAATCCGAAGCTACATTATCGTCAAAGATGTGGTACCAGCCGAGAAATCAAAGTCGTTAATGTACATGTTGCGTTTACCGCACGCAGTAACCGCCATCGATGAGGAGATCGGTACCGGTCATGTAAGAGCTAGCATCGCTGACCAGGTAGACATAAGCACCCTTCAGCTCCTTAGCTTGACCGTTGCGACCCATAGGGATCATAGAGTTCCAAAGGTCCTGAACGTCCTTCTCCACAAAGTCCGACAAGCCAGTGTCGATGTATCCGGGAGAAATGCTGTTAACACGAGCAAAGTCGCGCCACTCGTTGGCCAAAGAACGGGCCATGTGGATGCAGCCGGCCTTGGCAACGTTGTATGAAGTCTGTTCCTGGGGGAAGTTGGCGATGTGGCCGGACATGGAGGAGGTGATGACGAAGCTGCCAGTGCCACGCTCCTTGAAGTGAGCGCCGACGGCCTTGGCGCAGTGGAAAGTACCAGTCAAGTCGGTTTGGATGACTTCAGACCAGTCGGAGACGGAGCCATCGAGGATACCGCTGTTGGCGGTGCGGCCAGCGTTGGCAATGAAGGCATCGATCTTGCCGAAGTCCTTAATTGTGTTGTTGACGAGCTCTTGCACGCTCTCCCAGTTGCCGACATCGCACTTGTAGGCCTTCACCTTGACACCGTAGGTCTCAGCGAGCTCCTTGGCGTTCTTCTCGCCGCCCTCGGGGCGAGAGGCGTAGGTAATGGCGAGGTCAGCGCCCATCTCGGCGCAACCGCGGGCGGCCTCAATGCCCATGCCACGGGGGCCCGAGGCACCGGTGACGACAACAACCTTGCCCTTAAGGCTGAAAAGGTCCTTGAGGTGGTCGGCTTTGGGAACGGAGATAGGCATGGTGGATGTGTATGTTTGAGATTGGGTGGAGGGTTGAGTGTAGGTTGTTGATTAGAGGAGAATTGTAAAGATGTAAGATGGAAGAAAGTACGAGGGGAGAGGGGTAATTATAGACTAAGACCGGAAGATGAGGTCAACTAAATCATGAGAGGCTGCCTTGATTAAGCTCTGTGCACACCCCTCCTTCTGATTCTAAACCGTGCCATGACCTCATAATGGAGTCTTCGGATTTTGGTGGGCATGCATGATAGCTGGATATTGCCACAATGGGGACCACTCGATCCCCCCGGCAAGCCGGGTTCGATATCCTTGTTCTTGGTCTTGCACCGAATTTGGCTACACCGGTCAACAACACTGGGCAAGTCGTCGGGCAATCAACCGGGAATAGCTGGAGCGGGTGGATGCGGAGCCAATGATGTCATGACTCTCATCCAACGCGACTTGGCGCACGGCTAGACCAACAGGTCAGCTCTAGATCCATTCTACCCGACCAGAAAAGTATGATGAGCATTGTTTGGAGTTCGAATAAAATAAAATATTATCCATTTTTGAGCTAACCAAGGTACAGAGGGACTATACTATCTCGACGTGCGATTAGGATTGGTGATCTCATAGCGTGGAACCTGGCCGATCGACCCACATTTAACGGATTGATGTACAGGGACAGTCATAGTATGTGCCAAGTCCAATGCAGGCATATCATATTTCCGGCATTCAACGCCCATGAGTCTCCTTTGCGATTAGTTTAGTCATTTCGCAACGTAATATCGAAAACCAATACTTTCATGCGTGGTCTGACTCTACTTCCGCTTCATTGCCGGGATCATTTGTTATTCTTGGATGGAAGTCCTAGCCAAGACATTATCACAAAGGACTTTGTTCAAAATATCCAATACTCGTCCATTGTAGTCCGGTCTCAGACTGGTTGATGGTCCCATTTCCTCGACGCCATTGTTCAGTCACAGAAAATGCCCATTTTACTCATTCAGCTCTTTATTTCTCATTGAATCGCACTCTGAAACAATGCATATAATGAGAGCTATATATATGCCAACATTGGGATTCTTCCTTTGTTTTGAAGCGGCACAAAGAATCAATGAAGACAATGCTAGACAAGTGCATGATCATGATGAATATAAAACCACGATTTTTCCTGCATTGGTCTCGAGTCACCATTTACATTCAGTTCAAATACTTATCGCAACGACACTGAAATTACTGCACTGTACGCAAATATTTCCCATACAAATTTTCGCCAATTCGCCAATTGTTAACCATCGAGTCAAAGTCCATTAGTCCAAGGTAAGTCATCATTTAATACAATGTCCCAGGACGGTCGAGAAGAGCCACCGGAGTTGATCTCGGATGACGGGAGTGATCTCACAGACATTGAAGTCGACATACTTGAACCTTTTGACCATATGCCCTCGCTTGGAGGTCTTTCCAACAGAGAGGTCCAGGAGCTGGTCAACAGTGGGGATGAATGGGCAATTAGAGCGTATTACCAAACGCTCATTATTATCGCATCAATAATAGATTATGAGTTGCCTGGAATAGGTTTGTCTAGCGATGAACTGGATTTTCTAAGCGAAGAACAGCCAGAGGGGCCGGTGACGCCCAATCCCCTCCCCACCTTACCCGCGACAGACGCTGACCAACGAATGATTGATTCTGGAGTAGAGTGTGCTATTTGCCTAAACCCTCCAGAGCTCGGAGGAAGGGTCACTACACTGCCTTGTGGTCATCTGTTCCATTACCTTTGTATTACACAGTGGCTTACTCGGAGTACCACTTGCCCGCTTTGCCGACAGGACGCCGTCCCCTTGGACCAGCATGATCCAAATACCGGGAATGATGAGCCTCATCGCTCAGATGGTCGACCGGAGCGACATGTTCACTGGGCGATATAGCTTCAGGTGAGTGGTAGAATCGAGAAGAGACTAGAACATTGCAGAATAATCAAATTTCGCTTTTCAGAAACGGTATTGGGTATGGGTTTTGTTCTGTGGTATACTTGAGATAGTCGACTTGTCGTGATTAATAGATTTCCGATACTTTCTCGTTGAATAGTAAGAAACTCCATATCATAAAGTATATCAGATCTATAGAAGTGCAATGCAAAGTAAACAAGCTACCCTGACGGGAAGCAGTGGGCCCCACTATCGAGAGAATGGGCCAATCATACAGCTCATATCTGGAAGGTTCTCACGTGCTTCCCGTACTTTCTGGAACGCTGTAGACGGTTGTCGTGGCGTCATGAGGCATCGGCGGGGTACTGGGCCGACGAGTATATTAACTACATCATCGACGTCCGCCACATCAGACCATTATAACTTACAGTCTTTCACTCTGAATCGATCTTGTTAACTCTTTCACCTACTCATTTACCTTCCCATAAATCTTTCATCTCGACTGATCTTACCACGACATATCCGTTCAAAATGAACGGCGCCCAATTTACAGACCGGGCCAACAAGGCCTTG
This sequence comes from Penicillium pulvis, assembly GCF_028828015.1. Classification (NCBI taxonomy): domain Eukaryota; kingdom Fungi; phylum Ascomycota; class Eurotiomycetes; order Eurotiales; family Aspergillaceae; genus Penicillium; species Penicillium pulvis. Next base: position 1,232,036 of record NW_026643080.1, read on the forward strand.
CTAGACTCTAGCGCTCTGGCCGAACAATACGCCCACTCCCAAATTCTCCCTATCCACCTGGCAGTTGCACTGCTAAATCCCTCCCAAGACGATGCCGACAATCAACAGCCCGCCGGGCACTCCTCACACGATGCCGCGACCGCGCCACTCTTCCGCCAAGTGGTGGAAAAAGCTCATGGTGACCCCCAGCTGCTAGATCGTTCATTAATGAAGCTGCTGGTTCGGTTACCAAGCCAAGACCCTCCTCCAGAGTCCGTCAGCGTCTCTCCCGCACTCGCCAAGGTGATCCGGTCAGCCACCGACTTGTCCAAGACCCAAAAGGACAGCTTCGTGGCGATCGACCACTTAATTCAGGCTACCGCTCAGGACTCCCAGGTTCAGCGCGCCCTGGCCGACGCCAACATCCCCAATGTTAAATTAATCGACACCGCCGTCCAGCAGATTCGTGGTACACGGCGCGTGGACTCCAAGACCGCAGACTCGGAAAGTGAGAGCGAGAATCTGAAGAAGTTCACCATCGATATGACTTCTTTAGCTCGTGAGGGTAAAATTGACCCTGTCATTGGTCGCGAGGAGGAAATCCGACGTGTTATTCGCATTCTGAGTCGGCGTACCAAGAACAATCCTGTCCTCATTGGTGAGCCTGGTGTGGGTAAGACAACTATCGTTGAGGGACTGGCCCGCCGCATTGTCAATGCGGATATCCCTGCCAATCTCGCCCAATGTAAGCTCCTCTCCCTTGATGTCGGCTCTCTAGTAGCCGGCAGCAAATACCGTGGCGAGTTCGAGGAGCGCATGAAGGGTGTTCTCAAAGAAATTGAAGATTCTAAGGACACAATTGTCCTCTTCGTTGATGAGATCCACTTGCTTATGGGCGCTGGATCTAGTGGCGAAGGTGGCATGGATGCTGCAAACCTTCTCAAGCCAATGCTGGCTCGTGGTCAATTGCACTGCATCGGTGCTACGACCTTGAGTGAGTATCGCAAGTACATCGAGAAGGATCAAGCCTTCGAGCGACGATTCCAGCAAGTCCTGGTCAAGGAACCTTCAGTCCCGGAAACTATTTCTATCCTTCGTGGTCTGAAGGAGAAGTACGAAGTCCACCACGGTGTCAACATCCTTGATGGTGCTATTGTCACTGCGGCTACTCTCGCTTCCCGCTACCTGACAGCCCGTCGTCTTCCCGATTCTGCTGTCGACCTTATCGATGAAGCCGCCGCCGCAGTTCGTGTGACTCGAGAGTCTGAGCCTGAAGCTTTGGATACCCTCGAGCGCAAGCTACGACAGCTTCAGATTGAAATTCACGCTCTGGAACGCGAACAAGACGAAGCATCAAAAGCCCGTTTGGAAGCTGCCAAGCAGGAAGCTGCCAATGTCTCCGAAGAACTTCGCCCCATGCGCCAGAAATACGAGAGCGAAAAGCAACGCAGCAAGGAAGTTCAAGATGCCAAGATCAAGCTTGACTCCCTCAAAGTTAAGCGTGACGAAGCAGAGCGCTCAGGCGACACCGTCACCGCGGCCGATCTCGAATACTATGCCATCCCCGAAACTAAGACTCTTATTGAGCGTCTTGAGGCTGACCGTGCCCGGGCCGATGCCGAGCGCCGAGCTGCCCATGGTGACGCTGGCGAAGCCCTGCTCGCCGACGCCGTCGGTCCCGATCAAATCAACGAGATTGTTGCTCGATGGACCGGCATTCCCGTCACCCGACTCAAGACTACCGAGAAGGACAAGTTGCTCAACATGGAGAAGTACCTGGGCAAACTTGTCATTGGTCAAAAGGAGGCTGTTGTGTCTGTCTCAAATGCAATCAGACTTCAGCGGTCTGGTCTTAGCAACCCGAACTCGCCTCCCAGCTTCTTGTTCTGTGGTCCTTCCGGTACCGGTAAGACCCTCCTTACCAAGGCCCTCGCGGAGTTCCTCTTCGACGACCCCAAGTCTATGATTCGCTTCGATATGTCTGAATACCAGGAACGCCACTCGCTGAGCCGAATGATTGGTGCACCTCCTGGCTATGTCGGTCACGACGCCGGTGGTCAGTTGACCGAAAGCTTGCGCCGTCGCCCCTTCTCCATCCTCTTGTTTGACGAAGTCGAGAAAGCTGCCAAGGAAGTCCTCACTGTTCTTCTGCAGCTGATGGACGACGGCCGTATCACCGATGGACAAGGCCGCATTGTTGATGCTAAGAACTGCATTGTTGTCATGACCTCCAACCTGGGTGCTGGGTACCTGTCCCGGCCCACAACCAAAGACGGCCGCATTGATCCCCAAACTCGCGAACTGGTTATGGGTGCTCTCCGCGACTACTTCCTCCCCGAGTTCCTTAACCGTATCTCCAGTACTGTTATCTTTAATCGCCTCACCAGGAAGGAGATTCGCAAGATTGTGGATCTACGACTTGCTGAGGTTCAGAAGCGATTGGAGCACAATGGTCGCAACGTCCTCATCCAATGTACCGAGGAAGTCAAGGACTACCTTGGTGCATCTGGATACTCTCCAGCCTATGGTGCTCGTCCCCTCGGTCGCATCATCGAAAAGGAGGTTCTCAACCGCCTTGCTGTTCTCATCCTGCGTGGCAGCATTCAAGATGGCGAAATTGCTCGCGTGGTCATGATTGATGGACGTATCGACGTCTTACCGAATCATGAGATTGGCGAAAGCGACCTTGACGACGACGAAGAAATGGTTGACTCTGACGACGCTCTCGCGGAGATGGAGGATGGCAGTGGCGACATGGATCTCTACGATGAGTAAACTGGTTTTTTATGCGCTGGCCGATGAAAATCTGGATATACACATATACGATGACTCACGAGTTTGACGAATTGTTTTCTGATCTTATTGCATTTTATTTATTGTGAATTATGTCATGGAGTCGGTGTTTATATTTGATTGAAAGAATCAGCTTTTTGGCTTATCAGCCGAGAAAGCTCATCCGAAACCGTTAATGTAAAGATAGCCTACTTCAAAATAATTTCAGTGTTTTGATCATCATAATATGAGCCTCTCCGTAGAATTTCCATAAGTTTCCACATTAATGTAGATTCAACCTTATCCGCCGTGTACATAGAATGTCCAATTGGATGACGTTGATATCAGCCCACCTTCAGCCCACCTTGACACCGCCCTCGACAGATCGATCCTCCATCCCGAACTCCTCCGCCCAAGCTCTAAACAAGCTTGCAATCCAGTCACCATGGCTGACTCTATCAATCCCCCTCTTTCCTACGAGGCATCTGCCACCACCACCCACCCTCATGAGGCAACTTGCTTGCCCTCGGAGGTCGTCGCCTGCCTGAAGAACTCCCGCTTCGTATGCAATCACCGAACCCCAGCGCATCTGCCCCAATCACACTTCCAAAATACTGACCATGACCATCAATTAGCTCCATCTGGCAACATGTGATGATAAACTCACTCCCCATATCTCTCTCATGTCCTACACCTACCTCCCCTCCACCCCGTTCGACCCCTACCCTACCATCATTATGACCACCAACCCCGCCTCCCGAAAGACCAACCACCTCCTCTCCAACCCTCGCCTATCGCTCCTCGTTCATGACTGGGTCTCCCACCGCCCACCAACTCGCGCCCCGGGTGGGCGCGACGGATCTCCCCCACCCGCCGCTACCCGCTCATCACTGGCCAGCCTGCTTCTCAACCTGAACACCAGTGCTCTCTCTAGTATCTCCACTACTATCACTGGAGAAGCACGTTTCCTGGAACCTGGCTCGGAGGAGGAGTCTTGGTGCAAGGAGCGCCATCTGGAGAACAACACCTTCGAAGAGGAGGAGATGTCTCTCTTTGGTCAGCAGCAGCGAACGGACCCGGCTGCGCGCCGCGCCAGTATGTCGATTGATAGTGATGTACGGGTAGTTACGGTGCAGGTGCGCGAGGGTCGCATTGCGGATTGGAAGGGTGGTGTGCGGGACTGGATCTTGCTTCCCCCCGCGGGTGAACAGGAGGGACTAGTCAATGGTATCTCCTCATAGCTGGTCACCCCAACAGGCTCTTTTTCACTGCAAAAGGATCTGATATGAACATATCGATCGCCTTGCAAAGCAAGTCTTTCCATGGCTGAATTTGAGTTTACGCTGGCAGGATAGCCAGAAAAGCCAAGTGTCCGCGATGTTGTTTTATTGTTATCTGATGCCGATGTGCCAATTAACATTTGGATACGAAGTAGAATGAAATGAGCATTGAAATGCCAAAACATGCAATCAAAGAGTAAAAACTGTAGCAGAGCGACCATGATCGTCATAGTCTACGGAGCTCATGACTTATCTTATCGGAGAGCTCCCAGCTTCTCCGCAACTCAAATTCCTAACTTTCCAACTCCGAGGGAAACCGAATTGTCCAACTGCAATGATTACGGAGAATAATACCTACTGCCTTGAATAATCCCACGATCAAAGTCGCCATAATGAGACTCGCTCACCTCCACCTCCCACACACCACGCCTTTCGCGCGAGTGTCCAGTCTCCAGCAAGCACTTACAAGCCGCTTCCTCACACACAAAAAAGCTCACCTCCCCGGGCTCCCTATCGTCGCAAACAGATCTCAAGACCAATCTCCCGGGGCATGCACACCTTCCACCCCCCGACCCAACAATCATCACCTTCACTCCAAACCCGGTCTACACAACCGGTCGTCGCGACCTCCCACCCTCAAACACCTGCCCCAACTCACCAACAAACCACCTCTCCCTCCCACCACCCCTGGAGCCAATCCGCGCAATCCTCACTCCCTCCGGCACCAATGCCCCAAAAGCAGAGTATCACCCCACCCTCCGCGGCGGCCAAACAACATATCACGGCCCAGGCCAAATGGTCGCATATACGATCCTCGACCTCCGCCGTTTGGGCTTAACACCGCGGTGCCATATTCGCGTTCTCGAGAACAGCGTCATCGATGTGCTAAAGCGATACGGTGTCAACGGTTTCACGACTGAGGATCCAGGTGTTTGGGTTCAAGATCCTGCTTCGTCTGCCGGGGCGGCGCCGAAAAAGATTACGGCTGTGGGTGTGCATCTGCGACGCAATATTAGTAGCTTTGGGGTTGGGTTGAATGTTACTCAGGAGCCAATGTGGTTCTTCAAGCAGATTGTTGCATGTGGGTTGGAAGGGAAAGAGGTGACTAGTTTGGAGGGGGTTGGGATTAATGGAGTAACTGTTGATGAGGCTGCTAGTGAGTTTGTGGAAAGGTTTGTTGAGCGGGTTAATCAGGATTTTGCTTGTGGGGAGGGAACTGGAGAGAAGATTGATGAGGTATATCAAGTTCAGGAGGAGGATTTGTTGAGGTGTTTGTAGAATATGGATGTATATAAATATAGCTAGAGGTACCTGCATTTTGGGCTCTCTGCTAGGTATCCTGAACCTTGGAACGTATGACAGTAGTAGAAACCTTAGGTTCTGAATTATGTTGCGGCATAATTATGCCCAGCTAGGTCCGAAGTAATACACATCAATTGAGAGTTATACTCCAAGGCCGTAAATTAAACGACCAAAGAGCCGCCGGAGGATTGGGAGCCGGAGCTGGTGGCCTGGCACTAAAAGGGTAAGGATCTACTGTATGCCCGGTGCACTGAAACACATTTGTCTTATGAATCAAGCTTGAGCCATGGAAGTAGCAAAGAGATGCAATTTTTATCTTCTCATCGAATCATAATTTAGTTTATGACAAATACGAGTCATGCGGCTCTAGGCAACGGGCGGAGCACCGCTTTGCGGGGAAACTCCGAGTCGACTGGTGTATGGATGCCTGATTCACCCTTCGAAATTCTATATCTATCTCGCCTCCCCTCTGTCTTGCTCTTTTTCTTTCCATCCTGATCAATATCTATCAACTTCTCTCCTTCAAACAAAGTATCAGAATACTTAAATGAGATCAAAAAAATTAAGTTTCAAAAAATATCGACTCTCACCCATCATGGCACAAGTCAACTGTGGCTGTTGTGTTTACGTTGGAAATATCTTCCAATATCTGCCCCAAGTCTCTCTCAAAGCCCATGCAACCATTTTCTCTACCGCAGCTCGTACCACATTGACCCAGACCTTTGTCAACCCTTCCAACTGTATCCTAGAAGAGGCTTCCTACAGGTTCCCCCTCTACGATGGCGTCAGTGTTGTCGGCTTCCAGTGTCACGTCGGCACCCGCCTTCTACATAGCAAAGTGAAATCCAAGGAACAGGCTAACATCGACTACCAAGATGCTGTGGATAGGAATGAGTCAGCCGCCATCATGGATCAATCTCCCACCGAAAGCGATGTTTTCACCATTCGCCTGGGAAATGTTCCAGCCAACGAGAAAGTGATCGTGGAAATCACTTTTATTGGTGAACTCAAGCAAGATGCACAACTCGATGGAGTCCGCTACACATTGCCTAACTCCATTGCCCCTCGCTATCAAAACCTGTTCACCATGCCACCCCCCGAGCAAACCCCTGGTTTTCCAATTCAGTTGGAAGGGATTTCTATCACCGCTGACATTCTGCTGGAAAAATCCTCTGTCATCCGAGAAATCCAGTCCCCAAGCCACTCCCCGAAAGTCTCTCTTGGTAGAGTCTCCTCCACCGCGTCAGAAGCCAGCGGTTTTGAGCCGTCTCAGGCCTCTGCTACTCTGCGTCTAGGAAAGGACAGCCAAGCACTACTAGAACGCGACTTTGTTCTAGTTGCCAAAGCTGATGGACTTGATAATCCTCGCGCACTTCTTGAGTCTCACCCGACTATTCCAGGCCAGCGCGCTTTGATGGCTACACTGGTACCCAAGTTCAGTTTACCGCCCAATAAGCCGGAGATCGTGTTCGTGATTGATCGAAGTGGCAGCATGCGTGGAAATATCAGCACCCTGAAAGATGCTCTTCGGGTTTTCCTGAAGTCTTTGCCACTTGGAGTGTGCTTTAATATTTGCTCTTTTGGATCGGAGTATTCATTCCTATGGCCAAGCAGCAAAGCATATGACAAGTCAAGCCTCCAGGAGGCCCTCAACTTGGTGAATAGCATTGGCGCTGATATGAGAGGTACTAATATGCAGCCGGCCGTGGAGGCTACCGTGAAAAATCGCCTTGCGGAGAAGGACTTGGAAGTTCTATTACTTACCGATGGTGAAATAATGGACCAACAATCACTTTTCGAAATCGTTCGAGAAACCGCCAATAAGCATACTGCTCGCTTCTTTACTCTGGGTATCGGTCATGCAGTATCCCACGCCTTGATTGAAGGAGTGGCACGAGCTGGCCAGGGATTTTCTCAGTCGGTACTCCAGAACGAAGAGCTAGACAAAAGTGTCATCCGGATGCTTAAGGGAGCTCTCACTCCCCATATCTATGACTACAAGCTGGAGGTTGACTACGATAATACGGTGGATCAAGATTTTGAGATAGTCAACCCTGCCAGCCTTTCCTCGACTAAAACTGAGGTAGATTCCAACGGCGCGGTCGAACAGCCAGCTGCTCCCCCCATTTCCCTCTTCAGCGATGATTTCAAGGAGCTAGAGTCATCCTCGGTCCTTGAAGGAGCTTCTGTGAATACTCTCCCCGTGTTTTCCTCACCCAAGACCATCCAAGCCCCACACAAGATTCCTCCCCTTTACCCATTCATCAGGACAACTGCATATCTCCTCCTTGACCCTGAATCTGACAGGATTCCGCATTCTCTTACATTTACAGCCACATCAAAACAGGGTCCCCTGTGTTTGCGGATCCCTATAACTGATATCGGAAAAGGAGAGACCATTCATCAGCTTGCATCTCGCAAAGCCGTCGTTGAACTAGAAGAGCGACACGGCTGGCTGGAAAAAGTCAAAGATGCTAGTGGCAACCCGTTCAAGCAGCTTCACTTCCAGACCCAGGAACAGATCGTCGCTCGCGAATGTCAGAATCTCGGCATCAAGTACCAGATCACAGGCAAATACTGTTCTTTCGTTGCTTTGGAAAACGACCCTGATCTGACCGAAACGCCTGTAACAAGGGAGCCAAAGGTATATAAGGCTGAGAGGGTACGAGTGTCTGTTGCTACTAGAAACAATGACTTACCTGTCACTGCTCACATGGTGATGCGTGCTCGGACAATACCTGCAGCTAGTGCAGGATTCGCGTCATCAGAAAGCGCTAGCATTCGGTCAGGTGGACTGTTTGGATCTGCCAAATACGTTCCACCAGCGCCACCATCGCGTGTAGTCGGCAAAAGGAGTGTACGTCTTACTTCCGAGGGGCTTTTTGGAAATACCCAATCCGTTCCACCACCTCCCTGTGCACAATATCCAGTACCAGCGCGGGTCATATTTGACCAAGCTGCAGCGAGCACTGCTCCGTCTTCAGGTGGACTTTTCGGATCAGCCCAGCCCTTTAGATCAGGGCAACACGTTCCACCGCCCCCAGCATCAGCGCGACGCGTTCCACCACTCCCAGGATCAGGGCAACGCGTTTCACCACCCCCAGCATCAGCGCGACGCGTTCCACCACCCCCAGCATCAAGGCAACGCGTTTCACCACCCCCAGCATCAGCGCGACGTGTTCCACCACCCCCAGCATCAAGGCAACAAAACATGCAAAGCACGCAGCATGCACAAATGCAAATGGCAGCATCAAACAGGGCCATGTTGGGACAGACGACAGCAAGCGCTGGTCTTTCTTCGGGTGGACTTTTCGGATCAGCCCAGTCAACTCCCGCGCCTCCAGCACCAAGTCTTCGGAACATGTCTGAATATTCCATGCAATCTGCAGTTAAGACCCCAAAATCAAAGGTGCACTCCTTGATTGAATTGCAGGGCTTTGAAGGAAGCTGGGTCTGGGATCAGCAGCTTTTCGATGTCATTACCACTGACATGAATGAAACGCGCAACAAAGTTAATGCTATACTCAGGAGTTCCGGCAAACGTGATGTCCTGACGGGGAGAGAGGAGAATGTCGTTGCTACTCTGATGATCATGGGATTGCTGAAGCGGGATCATCAGAATTCTGACGAACTTTGGGGACTTGTCTATGAGAAGGCTGATACTTGGGTCCAGAATGAATTGGCGGAGATGCAAAGCGAGGCTGTTGATGTGCAGAGCATCGGAACTTGGATGTCATTGCTTTAAGGGAATACAGTGGGCCTTGCTGATTGAAAAAAGAGATTAGTGATGTTGCAAGCAGGTAATCATGGACAAATGAAAAGGAATTGGGAAGAAATGACTTGAGTGTCAGGTGTTAGATTGCTTTTTAAAATTAAAATATCCAAATTGAACTGAATTGACTTGCTTCGCAGCTGCCTCCTACTTGACTGATACTTATCCAGTAAAATTGTACATCTGCGGAATTCAGGTAGTTTATATTCCCATTTCATGTCTACTCTCAAAAGTTGCCATATGAAAAGATGACTGCATTTTAATTCGAGCTCGATTTACAGTTCAGGTCACCACTACGGTCGCCGATGCGGTCGGTGCCCACAAAGTCGGCTACCGAATCAGTCCTTGGAGTACATTTCAGGAAATGCGAATGGCTCATCCCATTCCTCAATTCTCATACCTCATTGAGAGACTCTGAGACTTGAAGCTTGGATACCTCCACGTGATCGAGTCGCGCGTGAACAATAACGTTGACAGGAAATGCAGAAGGGATTGACTTCTATAATTCCAAATATGTCTTTGATTATAAAATATGTATATTTATCTGACACCCTCCACCGACCCCTAATTTCTTCCCTCGTGTGTAGGATCCTCGACTATTTTCACAATCAATTTACGACCACATAACCTACTAGCTGTCAGATAAGGTAATATATGTACTGCAACCCAGTATCTAAATGCGGTCAAACTAATTACTCAAAATGATTCAATCTATCTAGCTTCGCTTGCCTCTTCTGCCGATGAATCGTGACAAAGGCATGACCCTTGTGGCGTTCATCTGCTTTATCCATTATAAGGTTCTATCACGAGTCAGATCTCATATAATAAAGTAAGGCAAGGAAAACAAATGTAGACGGACTAAATCTCGATAAGAAAACATCTCTTCTAGTTGTTCTCTTGTCACACCAGAAGGTATGTTGCTAGTCAATATCAATATCATGAGCCTGTGTCCAGGGGAACCACATCACGAACCAAACGTATAGTTTTCTATTTCCGCACAGTTTTGAAGGGTAACTTAGGAATAACCTAGCTATGGCCAGAGTCCAAAGAGGGTCAAATTTCGCCGAGCTAGAGAAATGGACTTCAAAAGATCGAATTGAAGTCGCGAAGTCGGAAAGTGCGCAAAAAGTCAATATGTGGATAAGACATTGCTCTGGGAAGTACACATGAGGCAGAAAATAACGTACATTCTTAAGCGTATGATCCACGCATCCATATGCGCCTATTTGACCACATTATCTTCAGTCGGTTTCCCACTCCTCATACGTTTCACGTTCCCCATTAGTCTCCCGTGTCACTTCCGTTTCCCATCCTAAGAAAGTTTCAAAATTAGATAAAGTAGTAGGATGGTTTTGGCCGAGTAATTTTGGTGTTCCAGGTCCATCTAGGCCAGTCACAGAAGCCGTATCGGGAGGAAGGATAATGCGCAACCTCCTTGGGGTAATTGGGGTAATTGGGGTAATGAACAGCAGCTGGTGCATCATTGGGATTGGCGTCAGGCGAAACAGGCCGAGAGAGCCGGCCAGTTTCTGATGCTGAAAAATATCGTTTCAATGCAAAAGCCACGAAGCAAATCATTGAGATTGTAACTTACCGAAGTTCATTACTCTGTCCTCTTCTTCTGGCACATTGTTCTCCAGGCTGTAGCCGTTTGCTTCGCGACTTTCTCTAGAGGTGTTAAGTTAGTCTGTTTCAACGATTGTCTGAGTTTCCAAATTTACTGAAGAGCACCTTTGCGGGAGATTCGTTATTGGTTGGCAGAATTCTTGATGATGCAGCGTTACCATGGTGAATGCAAGGATCTTTACATAGAGGAGAGTTGAAGTGGGAGATAATGGGATTGGTGTTACCAAAGTGTAGGAAAAACACCGTATAAAAGTAAACCTTGGGCTTTTTATATTCCAGGCGTCATTGTCTCCTCGGGCCCGTCGCACTATAAAGCAGAATGTAGGAAGATCGGCAAAGTTCTCGGCTGAATAACAATTGCAGCATGGTAATAAGACCACATATGTTATCAGCGCAGCTTCTCGACCCTTTGCTGTGACCAATTGAAACTCGGTTCTGTCTCGTAGTGGATCGACCGGAGGAAGCGTTCCCAGGAACACTAGCGTGATATAGATTGTGTGGGGAACTAACTTCTTTGCCAGAGTTTTACTCGAGTCTATGGTTGATGTCTCCCCATCGCGTAGCACAGCGTATCGATACAGTCGAGGCCTTCGGTAGGGGACGTGAGAATATTTGCCTAATGGTGGCAGTGTTTGATGCTCCTGGGATCGAGCCAGCCCCGAACATAGAAAATCGAAGGCAACGAGGGCATTTCTGTTAGAGTGTATTGGATGGATGACGAGATGGAGCCTGGATTGTGAAGAATAGAGTGGATGGTGAGAAATCTACTATCTCACACAAGTTGAAAAGTTGGTTGAGTCGATCAACTGAAAGTTCGAAGATCGCGTTGTGATCAGTCTCCAAATCGGCTTTGATAGAGAAAGTCAAAAATGAAGGAATATCATTATCGCCGTAGTATTACCACTAGGTATAGAAGGACATTTTAGAAAGCGGAGTCCTTCCCCTTCCCTCTCCAAAACTACTACTCATTGCCAGAAGCTTATTTGGGACTTGATGGAGAACACCTTCTGTGTCCCTCCTGGAGCTGAAGCGACATAGTATGACAAGGTTGAGTAACTTCCTATTATAGTTTTGAAATCTACTTTAAGAGGAGATAAATACAAGATATCGGCTCAAGCAGGCTGATCGGGTGCATACCGCAAGGCATCACCTATCCTTAATATTGGCCCCACCCTTAGAAAGGAAATCAGGGCTGAATGGATAGTCTGCGTACCCCGTGCTCAATTTGGGAGTGTAGAAGGTGGGTCGGTCGTACTCATTCAGCTTAATCCCGTGCTGGATCCGAAATGGAAGATCCGGGTTCGCCAAAAAATGCCGTCCGAACACAATAGCAACATCATGATTCAAGTACTCTAGGTCCACTGCCTTCCTCGCCGACCCGGGGGAAAACCCACCAGCCACAAGAACTGGGGACGTTCGACCCCAAACGTCTAGGGCAAACTCGATACCCTCTGTCTTCTCAATATCAACGTTGTTGTTGACGCGCGACTCGACAATGTGCAGATACCCAATCTTCAAAGCCCGGAGCTGCTCAAGCAGGTATACGAACTGTGGAATTGGATTGGCCATTCGCATACCCTGGAAGGTACTCCATGGGCTTATGCGGTACCCGACCTTGTTAGCGCCGATAGTATTAGCGACCGCGGTCGCGACTTGAATGGCAAAACGAGCACGATTCTCCACACTTCCGCCCCACGCATCTGACCGACGGTTACATGTGTCTTGTAGGAATTGATCCAGGAGATAGCCATTTGCGCCGTGGAGTTCCACGCCGTCGAAGCCCGCCTGTATAGCGTTTCGCGCTGCCTTAGCGAAGTCCCCTATAGCCAACTCAATCTGACTTTTGGACATAGCTACAGGGACGGATGTGGCATCCGCCAGTGGAACCGCGCTTGATGACAAAACACCGTGCCCGGCCTCTTCGAGCAGCGAGGCTTCGTCCGCTGCACGGCCAGGTGCAATCAGCTGGGCAAAGATATACGACCCACGCGCGTGTACAGCGTCGACCACCTGCTTCCATCCTTCAATTTGCGCCTCATCCCACAGCCCAGGCGCGTGTGGGAACCCGCTATGGTCGGGCGAGATTAGGGTAGCCTCCGAGATAAGGAGAGTACCAGGTACAGCGGCCCGTTGCTCGTAATACTGAACGGCCATTGAAGATTGAACATGATAATCGTCGGTGCGGAAACGTGTCATAGGGGCCATGACCACACGGTGCGCCAGCGTGATGTCGGCGATCTGGAGGGGCGTGAACAATTTCGACATAGTTGTTGGTGAAGGACACACGACGAAGGCAATTTTTGCAAGGGGTAACAATCTGGTCACAAGTATTCTGAAACGGTGATTGAGATCGTTGTTGGAATCAATATTGCATGCAATTTATATTCATATATTTGAGAGGTATAGTATTACGCTTCGCCGCTACACCTGGGCATCAGTTGGGGTCGATTGCTGACATTTCTCGCGACTTCGGGGCAAGGCTGTTGCGAGGATTTAAGGATTTGGAGGTAAAAAGCTTGGTAATTTGGGTCACCAGCGTCTGCCACTGTCGCCGCAGATCTTCCAACTGGCTCGGAGAGCATGCGCATTTGTAACGCGGGTGTGAGGAAGAAGACGTCGCCTATTCCAGCATGTATTACTAATATAAGTTTGGGGTAGCGGTCGTGTTATGGCGCCGTCGACAAGCCCCCAGAAAAGACAGAAGCAAATGACAAAGAATTGGAGTGATGCAAAGGTGTTGGAGTAGGGTCCGTCCCTGCTGGGGAGAGCGCGCCGTTTAATCCGAGAGGCAGGCGCATTATTAATATCCGAATTGGGGTAACTTTTGATCAACCATCTGACTATAGGAGAAAAAAAGCCATCTGAGAAGACCAAAAGGGCCAACATATTTTGGTGCTTATGGGAGGAAGAGCTTCACGACGATGTAAGATTGACTTTTGTAACGAAGCACTGCTTTTCTATGGCATAGCTGCCATTAAAATGATTTAGTAGCGGGCTGCTTACCCTCTCGCCACAGAGCGATCACCCCGCGGAAGTTCCTTACCTCCAAGTAGGCCACCTGCCTTGAAAGAGAAGGCAAACAAGAGACCCATTTAGATGGCTGACAGCTTCATATATACCAGGGACGGAGGATAATATCATCTATAGTATCTATGAAGGTTGCTTTTGACGTCCTTTAGCGAAAGCTACTTGATTCAAAAAAAAAAAAAAAAAAAAAAAGTGAACATAAAGCGGACTTCCGTGGAAGAAGGAGGGCAAATCTAGATCATCACGATCTGCTGAGAGGGTGCTATGAGTGAAAATTGAAAAGAGAGACTCATGCAAATGGAAGAATAAGCTTGAAGTGTTCAATTACCAAAAATCCCACCGCGTTATTGTCTCGAATACTGGCTCTTCACGCGCTTCAAGCAGCTTTGAAAGGACAAATCTCGCTAATAAATACAAATGTCTGTATTTTTCACACAATTGCCTAGCCCTGGTCAAGTCCAGGATTATGGGGCAACCGGCTACGGCAATGAAAATATTGGGGAATCTGCACAGTCTCCCTAGTTGATCATCTAGAATAGACTGAGCGAGGGAGAGAATGGCATATTGGTAGAAACTGAAAGTAGATGAACAAAGCACTTCATAATCCTCATGCTCGCTCGAACTTGTCTGGTAATAGTGATATGCTCAAGAAGCTCAGCATAAGCTATCTCATTAACGGCAAATGAACGCCAAGAAAGTGTCCCTCCTGGAGCTGAAGCGACCTCGTATGACAAGGTTGAGTAACTTCCTATTATAGTTATGAAATCTACTTTAAAGGGAGATAGATACAAGACATCGGCACAAGCGGGCTGATCGGTTTATCTTGCAGATTTACGTCCTTCCACTTGAAGAAACGTATATGGTCGACATACAGTCTCCAGGAGAAGGCCTTCTTACAAACGGCTTCTGACAAAGGCCAGACTCTACTGGGTATATTGGAGTCACCTCATGTCCCTAAGGTCTTTTTTCGATGTCTGAAAAGATTCGGATGCTCTATTCAGTCATTTCAATATCAAACTTGCTGGGGTTATTGACCTTCAATTGATGGAATTGGCAACCCGCTATTTCTCGATAAGATATTTTAACGGACTGATAAAATGCATCGAGAGAGATGCGTGCCCAGATGTCTTACGATCATATATATGAAACACCCAGCTTTGAACGTCCCTATGCCCCTTGAGAGGTTCCGAGAGCAGGGTGAAACCCCGCTCTCTAGGACGGAAATTACTACAACAATTACAACAACACGAACGAGTACTCTAAGTCTAAAACTGATTAAGGAAGTATATGGAAAATCAGGAAACACTGACTAGCATAATCTCAATTTACTTGGTTCGCGGCAACGGAGTATCACGATATGCTGGAGGCAAAATTCCCGCCAGTGCAGCCTTAATCTGAAGCGCGAGGGTGCGCGAGTGCCATCGGTGTTGTTGAGTATAGCCACCCATCACCCAAAAGCTATCAAGGCGCAAGTGACGCTTCCACATACCGCGAATTTCACCTTCATCGTCAATTCCCCAAGTCGCGTCGACACGCTTGGCGAGTTCGTGGGGACCGAGTAGGTGCTTGCTTCCATGTGCAATTTCACTGACCTCGGATTGGCTACCACCGAGGATCTCCTCTGCGGTGCCACGGAGGTTACCATCAGAGAATCCAGTGCACCACACGATAGCATCTGCGTCGACAGTGCTCCCGTCCGAGAAAATAAGACCTGTTGCAGTATATGCGACAGGCTCGACTCCCGCCTTAATACCAGCTTTTCTTTCCGCAAGTAGCTTGGTACCACCCACATCGACGTAGTGACCACCAGCCTTCTCGAGCAAATTATGCATCAAGGCCGAGGTGGGATGACTGCTGTCAAAAACAGGGAATCCAGCTGCCTCCAAAGCCTCGTACCGCTTCGGCTCCTTGGATGCGAACATCGCGAACAGCCCGCGAGCGAGCTGGCCATCTACACTTGCCGGTAATGTCAAGAAAAGATTGTCGGCTGCCTCGACTCCAAAGTTGTATGCTCCAAGACTCATCTTGTCGCAGATATAGTCGACAGGGACAATGTATGTGGGAGAGCGGACATTCATTGTGGGTTGAAGACCCGCAGCGTGGCAGTCCTCAAGCACGTCGAAGGCTGTGTTGGCGGATCCAATCACGAGGACAGACTAAGTCGTGGTAAGCATTCCAGACATCTCCAATTTCATAGGGTGCTTGCCTACCTTAGCACCCTTCTCCACCAGTTGCTTTGCATTCTGATATTGTGCCGAGTGGACACTGATCCCCTGGTATAGATTCCTGTCCGCAACCTGTGGCATGTTGGGCTTCTGCGACCCAATACCAGTTGCCAAGACAAGATGCTTGGAGACTGCAGTACGTTGACCACCGGGCACTTGGAATTTGATCCGCCACCTTTGCGTGGACGGGTCATAGTGCGTTGACTGAATCTTCACCGAGTTGATAATGTTGAGGTTGAAGGTCTCCACGTATCGCACAACCTGTGACGCAAGGTCAGTTCGGGAAAGAAGGTGAGGTGTTTGCAATTCCTTGTCGTAACCTGGTTGAATAGGAGTCAATGAGTCAATACATATTATCACTAGATAGATGGGTTGCAATAACTTACACATGAATGGCAGATCACAGAAGGATGTCGGGAGATGGAATCGCATACAGTCGTACCGAAGCGCCCAGTTGTCGCCGGCCTTCGGATTCCGCTCGGCCATAACACTGTCAACACCGAGGGCCTTCAGCCGAGCTGACAGGGCAGCGGCACTACACATTCCAGCATGTTAGCAAGCCGTTTCTTGGGCAGTGTGGGTGTGCGATTTACGCGTTACCGCCTCCGATGATGAAGACATCGGTCTCGAAATCAGGATCATCGAATCGTCTTGCAGCAGCGTGAAGCAAGCTTTCATCTTCAGCCTGTATATCCAGGTTTCCCAGTCTAGTGCTGAGGATCCAGATCTTCCACTCAATTGTCTCTGTGCCCTGATGCTCGGTCTTAACAGGCAAGAAGAGGATCTTGCCTCGGCAAGTGGCGCCAGGAGATTCAGTTCGAAACACGATCGGGCAGTCAATAAATTGCTATGCGATATACATTGTAAGTCTGTGTTCTATTGCGTGTCCATGCGACATTCACTTACAAGGACCGGGGTAGCTGGGAGAAACACAGCTGCGCCATCAACAGCAATTCCCTTCGAAATATTTCTCAGCTTCTCCGTCTCTAGAAGACTCGCTGCAATTACGCCTGGGGTCTTGAAAGTGCGCAAATGGTACGTCAGTGCGAGTTGGTCTTTCCAAAATGCCTGATCAGCATAGAAGCAGGCCTCGAGAGACGCGGCATCATTATTAGCCAACGCAGCATTGAAGCGGCTCAATACAATATTCGCCTGCTCAGTCGCCGCATTGCCAGCCAACGACTCCGAGTCGACCAACCCCGGGACCAGTGCGGGGAGCGGGCATTCGTCCATCATCCTCCGCAAGTCCGCTCGCGGGGGGTACTCTTGCGAGTGCGCGTTGCCATCTGGTACTTTGTGTCAGTCTCCACCGTGCTTCATACTCTCCTTGAAACCTGCTGATTAACTTACTAATAGCCATGGTTCGCTACGTTTAAGGGTGGCAGATCTAGTGGAGAGAGATTTGGAAAGAAAGGAACCATGAGCCCGTTCGCATTTTCCCCCTTAGATCAAATTGGTCGTCGTACATCAACTACGGCCACATATAGACTAGCACGTCTTGCGGAAGCGTTACGAAGTTATCAATACCCGTCCGGTCTAGTGCGACAACGGCTCCCGTCTTCGAATCCTTCAACGGGACTTTTGTCAAAGATCAGCGGGTACGGCGGGCCTTGACTGGCTCCTATTGGCCTCTGTTTCATCCATAGCCTCTAATGAACTTAAATGAAAGTAACGCATACTCCGAGGTTTCTCCATCCCCAATGTTCGCATTTAGAATTTTTGATTTTACCCTCGCGAGACGTACGTAGTCTCAGCCCATGGAGCAGCCATAAAATCGTCGTAGATACTCCGAAGTTAGCAAAGGGATCTGCGACACCCCACCCCAATGTTCGCATTTAAAAAATCTCAAAAAGGATACCGGTGCTCTGCAGAAAGGGTTAGGCCAAGCCCACCACCCATTCCCTTGGGTATCAGGAGCGCATGGCCATGAAGTACTTCGATCCTCGTCAGGGGCTTTCTGAGCTGTCAAAATATGATATCTTCCTTTTTTCACCGTACACATGAGTTGACAGCTCTTCATCGCTCGTGCCACGGGTTTCGTTTTATAACGTGCTGATTTCCAGCCCTTTGGCCCCCTTCGGGCTTTGGCTATCAAAATGTCGCCGGAAGTCCTGGCTGAGCTGCTGGCTGCGCCAGCTCTTGCAGCGCCGGAGGGAGTCACGCCGAACTTCGACAACCCTCCCAATAAAAATGGATTGGCCTGGTTTGTGACAACATTGTGCATGGTCGTGGCGACGATATGTCTCTTTCTTCGCTTATTTGTGCGTCTGTGGCTGGAAAAGAAGCTTCGTGTTGAAGAATGTAAGTTGACATCCATCCCACTTCGTTTTCGTCCTGTTGAACATACAACTAACTCCAGTTCTTTCTAGTCTTGGTTATTCTTGCATATGTATGTCGTCTTATCCTTTCTGTTCCCTTTTTGCGAAATATGGACGACTCCTGACACTCTTCAGGGCGCCTACTGGGGCACGGCCTATGCAGGCTACGCTTTGATCTATACCCCTGGCTACTACGTGCACACTTGGAATCTTCATAACGAAGATCTGATACGACCCCTTTACGTGAGTTCCACCTGGTTGCTCGGGTTCGGTCACACCAGAATTATCCAGTGGCTAACCACGTTCCAGCTGATCCTCATCTACGGTTGCTGTTATTCAGCCACTCTGCCATTGATCAAAACAGCCATCCTGATGGACTGGTGTAGAATATTCGTTCCCATCGAAAGATCAAAAAATCTGTTCTGGGCCGGTTGTATGGTCGTCATATTTCTTCAGTGTGTCTGGGGGCTCCTTTGCATTATCCTTCTCAATATGCAGTGCCGCCCACACGAGGCTATCTGGAAATTCTACCTTCCGAGCAAATGCTACTCACTGCCTGATGTCATGCTCACGTCGGCAAGCGTCCAGGTCGTCTCTGACATTGCAATGCTCCTGCTGCCTCAGCGAATTATTTGGGGCTTACACATGAACTGGCAAAAAAAGATCGGTGTCTCCATAATCTTCAGCGCGGGTATTCTGTTAGTTCTCTTTCCATGCATTGACTTTCATTATAAACTAATATTGGCACAGCGCCTCCGTGGCAGCATGCTTCCGACTAGCCCATACTGTCACTTTCTCTCAAGATTCTGACAGCATGTACCTCATCGGCCCACTTCTGTTCTGGGCCTGCGCCGAAATGGCCTGTGGATTCTTCATCTTCAGCGTACCCTGCCTCTCCAAACTCATCATGGAATCCGGCCTTCCATCCAAGGTGAAAACCTCTCTCGGTTTCGGCAGTAGGTCCAATGAGGCTTCAAATAAGAACTCGGGCTCCGGTCCCCGATACGGGTCGCGTCTGATTTCTAACCCCTCGATCTCCAAGCCTTGGGTGTCTACTGATTCCAAATGGTCTAAGATTCAGGAGGACAGTATTGCCCTGCAAGACGCTGGATCAGAGTCTCAGACACATCTGCATAACGATGTTTAATCCAATGATGGAAAGGCTACTTCTCAAACGATGCGCACGATGGATTTCTCCATCACCCAGGACTCACTCTGGCAGTGATTGTTAGAATATCCTTACTCGTCATACCGAGACAATTTCAAATGGGCTCGTGGTTAATTTACATTTCCTTCCTCACCTTAAGCGTTTAACCATTTATCTTGTTTAATCTCTTTTCACGACATCCTTCTTGGGCCTCTTTATATCCGTTGAACTAGCAATCCATCTACTATTTCAAAAGTCGCTTAAGTTGGCATTACCTAGTGGTCGTCATGCGCCGGCAAAAGTTAAGGTTTAGCTTTCGCAACAGGCCACGTTCTAGGGTTGGGTATCTATGAATATAGGTAGAGTGTGTATATGCATGATCGAATCAAAACTCATCGCAAGCCGCCAGCCCTTCAAAGACTCTCCTTAGCAATAGTGGATCATGCGGACCAGTCATTGTGTCTGGGTGTCTACAGTCTGTAGGTTAGCCCCACCGTCGATTGGAAAGTTTACCCCGCCCACGTTCCCCACGTTTAACCTTCCCAATCTAGTTAGTCACTGGCGCGAAAACGGCCCGATCTGCCGTTTCCCTTTTCATAGGGCATATATATCTCGAGGACCACCAGTCTCACACTGCGTCACTATTAATTGTTACGACTCACAATGAGTACCCAAACTCAGACAGAGACAATTCTTCTCCAGACTCGTGGTTCAAATACTCAAACCCGCGAGCCGGAACCAGATATCCTACAAGACTCTGAACCAAATCGACCACAAACAAAATGGCTGTACCCAAAGATCTTTAGCGCTGGAGTGTCCTTCTTCGTTGCAGGTGTCAATGACGGAAGTCTCGGCTCCCTAATTCCCTACATTATCCGTTCCTATGATATTGGAACAAACATGGTCGCAGTACTGTAAGTAAAAGTATCACGACGTCATCACCACATGAACCTCAACTGACAGTTATACAGATACGGCGTCACATTCTTCGGCTGGCTTTTCGCAGCCATTTCAAATAGCTTTATAGTTCAACACTTGGATCTAGGCGCAATGTTGACAATAGGAGCCTTGCTCCAAATTCTAGCCCATGTGCTCCGCACCTGGATGCCCCCATTTCCGCTCTATGCGGTCACTTTCCTGTTGGCGAGTCTCGGGCAGGCGTTCAATGACACGCATGCTAATACTTTCGTCTCATCCCAGCGAGGTGCACACCGTTGGCTCGGATTCATCCATGCGATGTATATGGCCGGATGTCTGGCTGGACCGTTCGTGGCTACGGCTGTTGCATCGGCTAATGCTGATTCGCAGTGGAATCTTTTTTATATTTTTCCTTTGGGCTTGGGTGTTATCAATCTTGCCTTTGTTGCGCTTTCGTTCCATGATCGGATGGCTGTTGGGAAGAAGCGTCGGGAGGAGAACTCCGAAGTGGGATCTACAGGGAAGACTGCTCTAAAGGAGATCAAAGCTACCTTAAGCACACCGGGTGTCTGGTTGCTGAGTTTGTTCTTCTTTTTCTTCCTTGGCGCGGCGATTACCGCTGGTGGTAAGTACTCATTTTAAGCTTCCAACCATTTTTTTCTTCAGGAAGAAGGCTCACATTAACAGGATGGATGGTCGAATACCTTGTCAAAGTCCGTAATGGAGACGTCAAAGACATGGGATATGTGCCTGCCGGTTACTACGGAGGCGGATTCCTTGGCCGACTGATCCTTGCAGAGCCAACGCATCGCTTTGGAGAACGACGCATGATCTTCATATACGCGGTGCTGTGTGTTGGACTCCAGCTGGTATTCTGGCTGTAAGCATGCCTCGCCTTAAATTGCGTCTATCGGACACTAACAAACCACCAGGGTCCCGAATATCATTACTGAAGCTGTAGCTGTCAGCTTGTTGGGTTTCTTCTCGGGTCCATTCTTTGCTACGGTAAGTTCTACGTTGCTTCGATACATAGGGACCTCTAACATGAATAACCGTACGCAGGGCATATCTGTTGGATCGAAAATATTCGCCCCGGAAATCGTGTCATCGGCAATCGCGTTTGTCTTTGTGCTGGGACAGATCGGTGGATCTATCTTCCCAGCTATTACGGGCATTATCGCTGGTCAAGTCGGTGTCAAAGTGCTTCAACCGATATTGGTTGGCTTGCTTGGTGCTGCGGGTGTGAGCTGGCTGCTACTTCCCAAGGATGCGGAGCTTCATCGAGATTAGACTCTCACTTGCGCTATCACATCATGTAGGTATTCAATATCATACTACAGAGACTTAAATGCTGTCTTGAATCATATCGCTTAAATGCATTGAGGAAGCACAAGAAGGATAACCATAATCATAGAACAAGACAGGGATTCAACAGCCTAAACCCCGGGTATCAGAAAGTCATAACCTCATCACATCACCTGCTAGTGGCGAGTAAAATCATTCAGAGCAAACGCGAGTGGCTCCTGGTCAAGAATAGCCGAGCTCTTGCTCAATGTCACACATAATCTAAAATATATCCTTTGGCCAAAGGAATCGTTCTTCCTTCGAGGCCTGGTCCTTTAGACCCGGCAGTATCTGTTGAGACAGGACTGGCGGAGCAGAGTCTCTTACAGACTTATGTGGTTTGGTGGGCGATTCGGTCACTTTGATGGCGTTCATGCGGAGCTCTTTAGGTAGAGGAGGCACAGGAGGGATGTCCACGTCGTAACTATGTCGCCGTCTTGGGCTAGGTCGTGCTTTGGTGGGTGAAGAGCGAGCCTGGTCTGGGTCGATTTGGCGATGGGACTGAAGATAAAAGGCTTGATGGGCTTCATTAGATGGTGGTGGAGGAGAAGAAAAGTCATAGGCGATAGGGTCGGATTTTAAGGTGGGAGTAGTATAGGTTGTAGAAACAGAGGAGCGCAGTTCCGATCGGTTGCGTTGCATGCGGAGGCGAGGCGGTGATCTTATGTTCTTTGTCATTGGTGAGCGATTGGCGCTAGGAGAGGATCGGGACTTGACATATGAGGACCTTCTATGCATTGAATCCGCGCCTTGGGCCGCGGATGCTCCGTGATCCACATGTCGTGTGCGGTCCACGGACCCCGGGCTGTCGCCGGCTTCGAATTTCTGCAACTTTGAGCGGGGTGGGCTAAGCAGACCGGCGTCGATTAAATAGTCGTATTCGGAGGGGCGTTCGTCGTCAATGTGGTCCGCCGGATTGGGTTGAAGAGGTTTCCGACTAGCGATTGGTTCAGGAACTGTTGACTTCCTTTTGCGGGAAGAGCTTTCCTTACCCATTGAAGATGGTCGCCGTCTTGGAGACTTAGCCGTTGGCTGAGACTCCGGTGAAGCACTTCTTCCCTCCTCAGAAACAAAGGCCTGAAGTTCGGGAGATTGAGAAACGGTCTGCTGATCTAGCAATCGTTCAGATGGTACGCTTGGAAGTGCGCCTGGGACGAATTTTCGCGGGTAGCTCCCTGCATCCATTTCGACGCTCATGGGTCGATAATCTAGAGTCGGAGACGGCAGTCGCTCCTCATTACCACTCAGATGACGAAGTTCTCGTCGCGCGCGCTCCAGCTTATCCTCAAGGTTGCTCACTTTCTTGAGAAGCTTTGACTCGCGTGAGAGCTCCTTGCGAGACTTTTGCCTCCGAACTCCCTGGTTTTCGGAGTCTTCGGACGGATGATCTAGACATGCAGTTGTCGCGGGTGGTTGTTCGTGGTTTTTCATGAATGGAATGCGAAGATCTTGAAAGGACGAGCGCTTGGAAGACTTTGACGGGGATCGTAAGGGTGAGCGAATCGGCGACAATGGCGCGAATTGGGAGGCTGCATTTTGTTTGGGACTTCCATAGCCCATTTTGTCTTGAATTGCTTGCCAGGTTTGGTCGGCGTTGGAGGCGTTGACATTTTGGCTTTGCATATAAGATCCTTTGTTCGTGCCCTTGTAGCCGGCGCGCTTGAGATTCGCATATGCTTCCTCGGCTTGGGTGAGGGCATCTTTCTGGGGGGACTTGTTTGCGTGCTCAGGCGAGGCCTTGCTCCAACCGCCGAATGGATTGAAAGCAGATGCAATTGCTTTGCCGAATCGGAAAATCCCAGATGTACGGTTTTGCGAACCAGGCCCTTTGCTCTCGCGCAAATAAATACTGGGTGGCTTCTCGCTAACGCTATCGCTCATATTCGCCTCAACGAAACGAGACCGCCGGGTAAGGTGATGCCGAGGGCTATTGGTAGACGCTTTATGTCTGTTGCGCAGAGATACAGCCGACCCCCTGGGCGACGCGCGAGGTGAGGCTTTGTAGTTCGGTCCCAAAGATGTATTCCCATTGCGCGAGCTTCGACTGCCATTGCTTCCGTAGTCCGCTGCTTCGTCCGGCAACGGCCAGTCATTGGACCGGCGACGCTTTGCGGACTTCGCTGATGGGGATTTGCAGTCTTCCAGACCGGGTTCCTCAGCATCGTCAAATTGGCCCGAAGTATCAGAGCTCCATGCTAGATCATCGTCGTCGTCACTGCAGCGTAGGTGCTTCCGCGAGGAGCGTTGCTGGGCGGGAGTGGAGTCGATGTCCATGTCGTCTAGTCTATCGGGTCGCTGGATCTGGTCGCGGAAATGTCAGAACTATTTGTTTCTTTAATGCGACCGCAATTTCCCTGGATCAAGGACTAGAAATGTGTAAGGGAGCTCACCATCACGCTGGGCACGTCGTTCATCATCCCTGCTCTAGGGCGGTGCCCTTGAGGAAAGATTTCACTTGCGCTAAGACGCCTCGTCGGAAGGACCTGAAAAAAATAAGATGAAATGCTGGATAGAAGATAAGCGCAGTCAGTAGCAGGAAGCAGGAAGTATGTTGGAAAGATCTGGGTGAGAAATCCGATATTTGTTGGTTGTCTGGGGCATTTGTTTACTGTTTACATGACTCCGCACTTCAAGGGCGGAAGTTTGTTGTGGTACCAACTACCTCTGTTTCCGTGTGGGTCCTACCAAATTTAATGTATCTGCTACACACTTCCTACCCCTCAAAATCCCCATTATCACTACATCATGCATATGTATACCTGCCCAGATGCATCCCAGCCTGAATGAAGGTGCATGAGAGATCAAGAATTTCCCTACATATCCAGGTACTTCCCCTCTCTTGCAAATCCACGACTGAACACCGATCCTGTGGGGAGATCGGGATCCAGGATTCCGCGTGTTTCAACTGAACATGTGCCCGTCGAAGGTGTGGAATGTAGTATCACCCTTCGATAGCATAGAACGGCTGTAATTTCCCGGAAGAATGCTATCTTGCTATCTCTGTAATACCTCTCCTTGGGTGATCCGAGAGCAATTCGCGATATTGATTAATATATATTTCCCGTCCCACGTCATTACTGCGGGAGAGTTTTCATCCACCCCATTGCCCAAGTAGCTCTGAAGCTAAGGTATACATATCAGCTATGGATGCTTCAACGCACAAATTAGATTCGATGTTGAGACTTGTGAATCAAATGAGGTCAGTAAGCCAACATGCCCGTAGTAAAGCCTCCATCTCGAGCCCTTGTCTGCCTGGCTTTCTCAACCAGGGTGGATAGTGTCAAAATCACCATCGTCTTCCATTCTTCTCCCAAATTCTTCTTCAAATATAAGATGCCTCCTTTCCGAGTACCAGGTGCAGCACCAGAATAAGTAGCATAAATGTCATCATAGTCTGTACTACACAGCTCCAAACATAATTTGCCTGAGCCTGGCGATGCCGGTGTGTGTTTTTCTTGTGCCCTCCAATAAAAGTGGCGCTCAATCTCTGTATGACCTTGCTCAGTTGAATAATGTACCCAAGGCATGGACCAGTGATAACCCTGTCCCTTGATCATGATCATCTTCGATTTCGGTCCACCCTGACGGTGCACTTCAATTTGCGGTGCATGAAATTTGTTGAAATGGCAGGTTCCCACGTGAGGTTGGTCTCTATCAGAACCAGCATGCAATGCAAGGTCGGTGTCATCGCCGAAAGAGCCCGTGATGTTCGCATAATAGAGAGGATGGTTTTGGTCGCTCTTTGGACATATCTTCATGTTGATGCGCAGAGGTCCTGTGCGCGTGAAGATAAACTCTTGAATATAGTCCGCTGTCTTAGATTGTGGCTCAACTAGCCCTTGACTGTTTGTTGGAGAGTTGACATTTTCTATTGTCGCCATGTTCAGGTTAGAGATATCGCTCAGCTAATATTGGAAGCGGATGCGCGCAAAAGATGATACATGGCATATGTGGCACCATAGGACCATGCGGATTTATATAGTTCTGAGGGAAACACCTAGTTGCAGCGAAAGGCAGGGCCTGCACTGCCTGCTTTCGAGGCTTACTTTCAGTTCCAAGTGGGCTTGATTATGGAGGGTCCAAAATATAGGATTAGTACTTTAGCCAAGAGTGGCTTGGGGCATTTCGAGGCAGTGAGGGCAACGATTAATGCCGTAGTAAGTGGGGGTCACGGAGCCGACACAGCCCGCATAAACTATTATAAAACATACATCACGCCGCGATCAATCCAACTATGAAGCTTGAGGACTGTTGATAAACTTCAAGATGAATCTGAATATTAATAATTTGACTATAAGATTTCCAATGACTCGATAGACGATGGTCACGCGATTCACAATGATACAAAGCTCAGTCATGTGATATCCACACTGAGTCAGCATTCCCCACCAATCAGGGGTTGTGTTCTGTCCTTTCAGAATGGAGTAATTCCAATACATTCAAGATCAAACCGACCAGCTTGCAACAGCTCTGCTTCATGACTGGCTTGCCGGGATTCCCTCAGGCACCAAGGGCATTTTAATAACCTCATCTGGTCCAGGTACGACCCGACCATGGCTCCCCATCCATTGTTCTACTATAACCCTCGGCGCAATCCTCCATACTCAAGCTACTCAATTAGCTTGCGCGTTCTTAGTCCACTTTGCTAACCTGTAATTTTCTTTGACCTCTAGGTTACGTGTCAATCTCAACTATCTTTAAAGGCCTGGCGACCCGTTCCTTGTCGTCAATTGTCTGGCGAGATGCCCGCAAAGTCGCGATTCACAAGGCTAGATGCCTTCGCCAAGACCGTTGAAGATGCGCGCATTCGCACAAACTCCGGCGGTATTATCACAATTGCCTCATTGCTAGTGGTTTTGTGGTTAGTCTGGGGAGAATGGGCTGACTACCGCCGAGTGGTGGTCCACCCGGAGCTTATCGTGGACAAGTCGAGAGGTATGAGACATACCTGCATACACGCCATTGGATCTTATGGAGGGGTGGCTGACATTGGACACTTATGCATATAGGCGAGAGGATGGAGATCCACTTGAACATGACCTTTCCCCGGCTGCCATGCCAGCTCTTGACATTGGATGTCATGGATGTGTCTGGTGAGCAGCAAGTGGGCGTTGCGCACGGTGTGAACAAGGTTCGCCTGTCCGCTGCTGCAGAGGGAGGCAAAGTTATCGATGTCCAGTCATTAGACCTGTAAGTGCCACTCCTTGGAGCACTGCTCGATTTTGCCAAAGCACCAACTGACGCGACAAATAGACACTCCCCGGCTGATGCTGCCACACACTTGGACCCCAACTACTGCGGTGAGTGCTATGGAGCAACTGCGCCCGCCAATGCGGTTAAGGAAGGCTGCTGTAACACTTGCGACGAAGTCCGTGAGGCATATGCGCTAAAGTCATGGGCCTTCGGTATCGGAGAGAACGTGGAGCAGTGCACCCGGGAAGGATATGGTGAGAAACTGCAGGCCCAGCGCCGCGAGGGATGTCGCATTGAAGGTGTCCTCCGAGTCAATAAGGTGGTCGGAAACTTCCACATTGCGCCCGGTCGCAGCTTCACGAACATGAACATGCACGCCCACGATTTGGAGAACTATTACCTGGACAGTCAATCAGGCGTTGAGAACGTGCACACAATGGCGCACGAGATCCACGAGCTTCGATTTGGTCCTCAGCTCCCAATGGAGCTTGCTGAACGTTGGAAATGGACTGATGATCACAATGTCAACCCGCTTGATGGAACCTCCCAGACTACGGACGTACCAGACTTCAATTTCATGTATTTCCTGAAGATCGTTTCGACATCCTACCTGCCCTTGGGCTGGGATCCGACATTCTCATCTGCCATCCACAGTGCCTACGACAAGGCGCCTCTCGGCAGCCACGGCCTTGCTTATGGAGCTGCCGGCAGCATTGAAGCCCACGAGTACTCTGTCACTTCGCACAAGCGCTCCCTCAAGGGTGGAAATGATGCTGCTGATGGACACGAGGAGCGTATGCATGCTGCGGGTGGTATCCCCGGTGTCTTCTTCAACTACGATATCTCTCCCATGAAGGTCATCAACCGGGAGACCCGCCCCAAGACTTTCACTGGCTTCTTGACTGGCGTTTGCGCTATCATCGGTGGTACCCTGACTGTCGCTGCGGCTTTGGACCGTGGCCTCTACGAGGGTGGTATGCGCATTAAGAAGATTCACTCAAACTAGATCTATTTTCTACTCGAATATGGTCTCACTTGGAAAGAAAGAAGAACATATCGGTTTCTCTCTGTTTGAGCCGCCGTTAGGCATTTCTTGTCTGTAAGCATGGGGAGAGCGGCGAGGTGAAGTTGGCACTTGTGGCGTTTTTGGGATACCTCTATACATTGATTTTGTTCTTTTTTTGTGCCATGGGTTCATGTATGTATCCCTCCATCAAATAGCAATGGCTTTTTCTCGGTACCTACATTATTACGTGCTGTAGCCTCCTGGATCGCTTCAGGGGTGGAGTGCCTTGTGCCCAGCTAGAAGGCCATACGATTACAACATGAATTGGCTGTGTCCGGGAGATATCAGCCAGAACTATATGTATACAAAAAGGTATCAATAACTTGATCACCAAAGATCAGAGTCTGACCCAAGGTCTCATATTAAGTATGCAGCGCTAGAGTACAAAGTGTCATAGGCGTATTGCCCCAAGTCCAACCCGTGAATCGTACAGGCCGATGTCCAATAATCATAAACAAAATGACGTCGTCATGTCAGATGAAAGAAAAGGGAAGTATTAAATCAAATAAAGGTGCAACAGTCACATAGAAGAAGAAAGAAGAAGAAGATGAAGAAGGAGGAGGGAGTATTAAAACAGAAAATGGGCACAGAACCAGTACCACCTAGTCAAGGTCCCATGGATCGAGTTTCCTCGTCATTTGAGCGTCTTCGTATTCAGACAATGTTTCGGAAGATGGTTCACGCTCCAGAGGAAAACTGAAGTCATCTTCGGGCACCTTGGTCTTGGAAGATGATTGTGATCCGGACTGAGAGATGGCTTTGGTAGAATTGACAGATGGATTGATGACAATGCGGGCGGCGATATGGAGCAAAACGATGAAAAGGGAAATGGGTGGCACCAGCACAAGAGTCAAAGCTTTGGAGATCAGTGAGGCAGCTTCTTCTCCAGGGCTCGGCCGATATATAGTAGAAGGGGCCGGCATCGGGGAGACGTCACGTTGTCTGGTCGCCTGTGCTCGGCGACGGAACTCGGCACTCATATGAGTGAGATCCGAGGGAGACGTGGATCGTGTTGTGGTTTGCTTCGAGGTCGACGGAATACTCAATGAAGGCCGAATTGGATCCTCTCGTGCCATTTGATATCTGTCAATATTGGAAGGCTTGTCTTTCGAGAATGTGCCGGCATTAGAGACTGCGCCGTTGATCATATCAGATGGCATTGAGTATGTGGGCGGATATACTGGTGATGAATCTTGGTCATGAGCGATCTTATATTTCTGTACCCTGCTAGGAGAACCCAAGGAAGTGGCATGGGTGGAAATTGAGTCGGATGGCGAGTGAGGTTCCGCTGAATGAAAAGATTCCGGTGTGGACGAGAACGAATGGTGGGGATGAATTCCAGATTCAGCAGCAAAAATTTCCTCCACTGGCTCATCCTTAGAGAATTGGGGCTCTGTTTGAGCCTGGCCTTGGCCGAGTTGAGTCACTTCTCTCTCAAAAACATGGGACTCAGTAGGTCCAGCTTCAGTCTGAATAGGGCCAGTAAGCTCATCCTCACTCTTCGAATCAGACTCGAAAGGGGCATGTTCTTGGCTAAGATCTGGGGATCTCTCCTCAGTAGCTTTGGATTCCAAAGCATCGGCTTCAGAAAATTGTTTGACAAGACCCGCTTCATGCTGGTCGATTGGGACATCCGTAGTTACTTCAAGCTGAGTTTCATGTGACCTGGTGTCAATATCCTCAATACTTGGCTCAGTAGGCACCACTGCTTCGCTTTCAAGATGACGTTCAGCCTTGGTGCAGTCATAGTCCGCGCAAGCCAGCGAACTTTCGACCTCATCTTTCTCGTCGTCAACAGGCTCGTCTGGGTTAAACATCACCTCAGCAGGCCCATCATTTACTTGAATGGAGACTGTGGGGTCGGACTGCACTTGTAAAACCTCAGGGTGTGCAGTAAACTGAGGTTGCGCGAGAATAGATTGAGTGAGCGGAGGCGCAGTTTCAGGCACATCCACACTCCCAGGCTCGGATTGAGAGACATGGTCGGATTCAGCAACAGGCTTGGATTCATCAACCAGCACAGATTTGGGCACAGCCGTAGATTCAACCGTAGACTCAGATTCAGCCGCAGGCTCAATATTGCGCTGTTCTTCTGGAACTGAAGGAACATCAAACTTCGCTCGGATACTACTGAATGTCTGTGGCGTTTCGGTAACTGATCGTCGCATAAGCCTCGGTTGTGCCGTAAGATCAGATATGCTGAGAGAAGGCGATGTGTCACGCGCTTGCAAAACGGTCAAAGTTGTTCTGTCAGACCCCTCTGGTGTTACTGCGCTATCATCGGTTGCAGCTCCGTCAGTGTCATCTCCAGTACTGATAGAATCAAGCCATTCTGGTTTGACTTCACCGGGAGAGCCTTTGTCGCTCCCGGATGATACCGCCACGCCCTCTTTCCGTCCCTTAGGGCGCCAGGCTTTCTTGCGCCGAGGCGCGGTAGCCTCCTCCGGTAGCTCAACAGTGAATTCTCGTTTGAAAGGACATGGCGTGACTT
This sequence comes from Penicillium pulvis, assembly GCF_028828015.1. Lineage (NCBI taxonomy): Eukaryota > Fungi > Ascomycota > Eurotiomycetes > Eurotiales > Aspergillaceae > Penicillium > Penicillium pulvis. The sequence goes on from NW_026643080.1 coordinate 1,262,496, forward strand.
CATAGCGGAGTACTGTTGGCAATGCGATCTTCAAATCATCTACCAGCCCTTTCTCCTCCTGGGTTTCGTGGGGTATTTCGATGCGATAATATGTGAGAGGGCGAATGCGCAAGACGAATTTCGAGACTCCATCTACACACCAGCACTGTGAATTCTTTAGAATCGCATGGACGACATTTCCACATTTCAGGAACACGGTCAGCCCATGGACTTTCTCAAGTCTCAACGGCGCAGTTGCGACGGTTCGCTCCGTCGCAGAGCGCCAGGGGAGTGTTTCGATGGTATCGACGGGATAATCAAAATCGGTGGGTGCGGAGCTGGACGGGATCGGGGCCAGTGCCCTGGGAGCAAAATGAACTATCTTCGCGGAGGGATGATAGAAGATGACGTTCTCCGCGACATTTGGATTTGGCGCCCCGGAACCGCGTGTCGACTGCGGGATTAACTTCGTGGGGAAAGTAACGGAGCGTCGGACGGAATGTATCTGACCCAAGGGCTCACTTTGAGGCTCGGGCATTGTCATAAGTGGACAAAGCGATACCACCGTAAGGTGAACACATTGGTGGTTGAAGGGTCGTTATCGGCGCAATGAGCGCGTGCCTTTTTGCGTGGGGAGGCTGATATTATTGCCTCAGGCCACAAGCCACATGTGACATGACGCAGCTCCATCTTTATAAACGGTGGATGCCTGGCAATTTGTTCTTTCTAACCTCCTTGATTGCACTTGAGAATTTGAGACATCAAAATAACCTAGAACACCTCGCTGCTGGTGTGAGAATTTAATCGGGCTCGATCATGTCGAACTTCGAGCCCAATGCCGTCATTCGTGGCTTCCAGCTCACCGTGGTAGGAAGTCTGTCTCCCATACTCCTTTTGTGCAGATCAAGGCCTGCAGACATGAAAATCCTTTTAATTCGGAACTCTCGGCACACGTAAAGTTTGTGGGGCGTCGAATGGATAGCTCGTGGGCCCTTGAGTAGTCCAAGTGTGTGTTGCCTATTCTAAGGGCCCACCAGGGCAGCTAGTTGGAGATTGCGAATTAGACCAAGCCCCTATGTTTCTTGAAAGCTGACTATTATCAATTGCAGCTGTCCGCGCTCTAAAGAATCCAGATCTGTTCAAGCATGAGCACTTCCGTCAAGCAGCTATAGCAGTTGCCGTTGGGATTGTCATCCAACTAATTATCCAAATTCCGGTATGTCCGCTTTTTGAAGCTGTCTTACCAGTAGCATCTGGATATGGAATTCTAATATAAAATTCTAGATAATCAGCCTGAAGTTTATTCTCTACATTGCCTCCTGGATCATCGACCTGGAAAGCGCAACATGGGACGACGATCTTCTCAAGGGCCTGGAGTTCTTATCCAAATCTGTTCTCCAAGTGCCGTTCCTTCTGATGACCTTAATGGGCCATCTTACGCCGACTCTTGATGAAATGTAAGATTATAGGATCCATATTCGCCATACCATTACTGACACTGGTGAAGATTCATGCAATCCATCCACTGGGTGGACGCCACATACGCTCAGAAACACAAGTCTGAGGATCCCAACACTTTGCGTGACATGTACTACCCCAACCTTGAAATGTTTCCTGCAAAAGGAGGCCCTCGTCAATCACGCCCCAAAATGGAGGTGTTCATGATCTTTGCCAATCGCTATGGCAAGAAAATTGGGCTGGGATTAGCTGTGTATTTCCTGTCCATGGTCCCTATTGTTGGTCGCTTCGTTATGCCGGCAGCCAGTTTCTATACCTTCAAATCGCATGTCGGCACTGCGCCAGCCGTTGTTATCTTTGGTGCTGGACTGGTTCTCCCCAAGACATACATCATTCAGTTTCTCCACACCTACTTTGCATCAAGAAGTCTGATGCGCGAACTAGTGAGTACTAGTGATTATTTTTCTGGTGAGAACCGACTAACAAAGACTTCCAGCTTGAACCGTACTTCCGCCGTATCAAGTTCACTCCGGAACAGAAAAGCCGCTGGTTCCGCGACCGTGAGGGCGTTTTATTCGGCTTTTCGTTTGCCTTCACCGTTGTTCTGAAGACTCCCTTCATTGGTGTGGTAATGTACGGCGTTGCTGAGGCATCTACAGCATACCTTGTCACCAAGATTACTGATCCACCACCATCCCCGGCTGAGAGCGAAGGTTTCGCTGAGAGTCAAGTAACTTGGAAGAATAAACATGACTTCCTGCGTCTGCCACTTGACCACATTGATAAGCTCAATGTATCTAGTCAAGACAATGTCAAGCACGACTCGGTCCCTGAGGGAAAGAAAACTCATTGATCGATGGGGTGGATCAAGGGGGATGATGCGGGTGGGGAGCTGTGTGTCGGTCAATTGTATGTAGGGGACGTTTTGTGGCAAGATAGCCATCATAGAGTACCAGAGAGTACTTTCAAACAACTTATTTCAGACTTTGCATTCTCCCCCGCCTTATCTTTTTCTACATACTACGTATCACAGATGGCTTAAAACCTCAATTTAGATTATCCGACAGTAACAACTTTCAAACGTATTTAACCCGTGAATTCATATTATTGCATTGGGCTACTGTAACTGTTTTGTTTTCTAGGCGTGAGCGCCCACGGGATATAGCAAGAGACAGCTCTTTAACCTGGAGTCGAGAGTGCGAGAGGCTTTATATTGTTGAGTTGAAAGTATCTCACTTCTTACGCTGGCTAGGTGCAGATTGCTATTGGCTGGTAGAGAGTAGCGGATATGATGGTGCATCCTCAGTTCCCTGGTCACTGATAGATGATTGGCTATGGCGGGGTTTGATCATGTGACTAAGCCCGTTTATCACCACGTGCTGATACGCATTGTATACTCTCTCATCCCACTTTCTTTCTCTTCTACCTCAGCAATGGCGACGCGTTCCTCAAACATGGGCCCTGGTCCCACAGAGGCCATAATGGAAGCTCATGCGGTAAATGGTACCATCGGTATATTGATTTGGCTGCGTTCGCTCACTAGATTCAGTTAGTAACACAACTTTATGATCCCGCAAACCAGCGCAACCCAACCAGAATCAATGAAATTCAAACCCGGTTACAACAATTACAGAAAGGCGAGCATGCATGGGAAATTGCAGACTCTCTATTACACGAGAATTCCACCCATCATCGTTTCATGGGAGCTCTTACCTTTACGGTGAAGATCAATGTTTCTGGGTAAGTTTTTCAGATAACATTTCAAATGCACTCGAGCTTCAACCAAGCCTTTTGTTACAAGTTTGTTTTTGTTATTTCTAACTGTAAATATAGTGGTGAAATTGGAGAGCCAATGACCTGGCAAATTCTGGAACGTCTTGTCAATCACTTCATCACAATTGTGAATGAAGGTGAACAAGCTATGGTAGTCAGGAAACTTGCTTCGAGTCTTGTTGCAGTCTTCCGGAATTCTGCAAGCTCCTGGAAAAGAGCCATCTGGCAACTAGCCGCAAGTCTTGCGCATGGTGGATACGTCGCCGAGTCAGATTCGCAGACAGTAGACTTCGTGAATGGAGTCTTACCTGTTCTGAATACCCAGAAAGCTATAGCACTGGTTTTCTTTTCGGTCGCATTGGCTGAGGAAGCTTTGCGTCTAGAGGCTGAACCTCAGGATTTGGTTGGCTCAGTCATTGAGCGAGTAGTGGAAAATATTGGCGATGCTTTCTTGCTCGTCCAATACATCATACGGCAGATCGCATACCATGCATCTGAAGCTGGCAGCGAATCTATGGAATCCACTTTAGGTAATGAAGCTATGGGCTCATGGAAGGTGAGGATATTCTTGAACATGAATTGATCGTGAGGAGGTGGCTAATTCTGATTTCCAATTTAAGACCTGGCTCAGTGTCTATGGTAACCATCGCCATTCCGGGGACAAGCAAACCCAAACTCTTGCAGTTTCATGTGGCCAGGATATAATAGAGGCACTCAGGTTGCCAACATTCAACGAAAGCGCAGCAACTGTGCTAACTTCAGCCCTTGAGACCCGCTCCTGGGCCTTTGATAGTCACTCTATCTTCACCATGTCGCAGATTCTTTCCGACTCGATTGTCACAAAACACTTGATCGCAATCGCTGACGAGAACGAGGATACCGACAGCATGACGTTTGTTGATCTTCTTGTGGCATATGTCTCCCACGTGAACTTTGATCTCTTCAGTGACCCAATGAAGCCCCAGAACACTCAAATACTTGCCATCTTGCACAATATCTTCAAAACACCAGGCTACGCCGCCATTGATGAATCAGCCACAACCCGGGCCTTGGAGTACTGGGGCGAGATTGCCGAATGCCTCCCAGACAAGCTAGAATCTACCGATTCAAGATACCAAATAGTTAAGGCACAAATGGCCCAAGTCGTTCTAGGCATGTTCAATAAACTGCTGTATCCAAGTCCCAGTGATCTGGCTGACTGGGGTGATGATGAACGGAGCGAGTTTAATGCGTTCCGCCATGAAGCCTGTGACTATCTCCTGTCGGCATATCCGATTCTGGGCGTGGAACTTGTCAGCGTTTTCCAAGAAAGTGCTACCACTCATCTTGAAAAGCTTGATTGGCGAGGCTTCGAAGCCGCTATGTTCTGCCTTGCTCAGCTATCCGAGGCGGTCGATGAAAATGGCCATGCAGATCAGTGCTTGGACTCCATTTTTGGAAGTAATGCCTTTGCACAACTGTGCCTTGGTGGAGAGACCGGAATTCCGCTCAAGGCACGCCAAACACTTGTTGACTCGTTCGGTAAATACGAGTCATACTTTGAACGCCACAGCTTCCTCTTGCCCAGTGTTCTGAATATCCTATTTGAATCCCTGAATTTTGAGTCTTGTGCCCAGCCGGCTTCGCGGTCTATTTTGACACTTTCAAAGTCATGCTCTCGAATGCTGACTACAGAACTCCCTACCTTCCTTGATCGATTAGATCAATTCCGAACCAAACCGACGGCAACCGTATCTACTATGCCCCGAGTTCTCGAGGGAATTGCAACAATCATACAGAAGTTGGACTCAGACCAACAAAAAGTCCAAACCCTAGAGAGGATTCTGGGATTTTTCGTCCAAGAGGCCAATAAAGCCCGTGAAGAAGCAGCTGGCTCTGCATACGATATCGCTCGGGTCCACGGCCATCTTGTCTTAAGTTGCATTGCCAGTCTGGGTAGGGGTCTGAGGTCTGAGGGAGAAGACGTAATCAACGTCGATGCTGCAGAAGAGCAAAATCCATATCCACCATCATTCTGGAATGTGGGCCCTGGAGCCCCGTCGCAACAGCTCATCATGGAGGCGATGCGACTCCTTATCGTGGATTTCCCTGTTGACAGCGGTATCATCGACTCAGCTTGCGATATTCTCAAAGCTGGCTATACTGAGTCATCCGGTCTATTCGTTTTTCCTCCGTCATTGACAGTCGACTTCATCAAAAGCTTCCCACTGGGGATCTCGGGCACAGATGTCATCATGGCCACGGCATCTTCGTTCCTAGCGTCTCATGGCTCTCATGCCATGCAAATTCGAGACCAGGCCGTGGAACTGATTATCCACGTGGCACAATTATTCGCTTCGATGCTTGACAACCCCGACATTTATGATCCTGAAACTGCCAATGCCGGCATTGATTTCCTTGCACGCCTTTTGCCCAAATACTACGCTATTCTGTTCTCCCTCACTGAGCCACTCCCTTCCGCCGTTGGTCCCGTATCACAAGGCACGCCAACCTTTGCCCTTTTACTCAACTTTAGTCTCCACGCCTTAACCCGGCCAGAACCTCTCGTCCTTCGTTCTGGAACAGCCTTCTGGATAGCCATGATGGACCTGCGCGGTGGATCTTCTGAAGAGACCGTGGCTCTTGATCAAGTTCTCGAGCGTTTCATCCCATCTTTATGTGAAACATTGGTGAGGCAAATTGCAGGTCGCTGTGCACGGTCTGACTTGACTTTCCTGAACGATGTGCTTCGGCGAACCGTTTTCAAGAAAATGGCACTCGCAAGGCCAAGCCTTACCACTGCTCTCAGCGCCCTGGATGCACAGGTCACCGATGCAAATGGGCAACAAACAACAGTCCTCTCAGCGCAGGACAAGTCTCGGTTCTTGGAATCTCTAGTTGTTGCTAGAGGGGCGAAATCGCCTTCGCTAGAGATTGTGCGGTCTCTTTGGTTGAAGTGCCGTGGAATGGCCTTCGATTATGCTCAGTAACATTAAGGACGTGAGGCTCCAGATTGTAAACTTATCACTGGACTATGACGTGAATGATCTTCCAATCACTTATCTTGTGTTCGACCCTCACAACAATATCTAGACGAAGCATAAATATTCATCAAGTAAAGATTGATTTGACGCACGATATTCGTACTGCATTGACCTGTCCTTCTAAAAGTCATATTCAACCTATCTATGGGTACTCGAGCCTAAGGATACCTAGCTGGTCCTGGAAGTTTATACAGTCCCCGTCGCTTTTCTCCTTTCTGCATCCAATCTTGCCAAATGAGGAGGCCACGTGACCGCGCGCCACTCCGCGTGCATGGTAAGGTGGATCCGTTCATCTGCGACCGATGTCATCATCTTCTCCAACTTCATGAGCTACACACCAGCCCGCCCACGAGGATTAGCTCACCTCATTCACGCATATTGTGTGAAGATTGAAATTCACAAGCATGGGTGTCACTGGCCTTTGGACGGTGGTGCAGCCTTGCGCTCGACCTATCAAACTCGAAACCCTCAATAAGAAACGGTTGGCTGTCGACGCGTCGATTTGGATCTACCAGTTCCTGAAAGCAGTACGTGACAAGGAGGGAAATGCACTGAGAAATTCACACATCGTCGGGTTCTTTCGCCGGATATGCAAGCTTCTGTATGTCGGCATTCGGCCCGTCTTTGTATTCGATGGTGGAGCTCCAATTCTCAAGCGGGAGACGATCAACAAGCGGAAAAGAAGGCGCGAAGGACGGAGGGAGGATGCATCTCGGACGGCTGGGAAGCTACTCGCTGTTCAAATGCAAAGGATCGCTGAAGAGGAAGCGGAGACACGGCGACAAAGCAAAAAGCGTGTCCGCGGAGACGAGGAAGAAGACATTGGTGCTCCCGTGTATGCAGAGGAGCTCCTTTTGACCGACAAGGAAAGGCAGCAGAATCGGAAATTCAAGAAGAAGGACGCCTATCACCTACCGAACCTAGATACCTCGCTGGAGGAGATGGGCGCACCTAATGATCCCCGAATCATGTCACAGGAAGAGCTGGAGGAATATGCGAGACATTTTCACCAAGGGCAAGATATCAATCTCTATGACTTTTCCAAAATAGACTTCGATAGCCCTTTCTTCCTAAGTCTTCCTGCTACAGATCGATACAATATCTTAAATGCAGCTCGACTCCGGAGCAGACTCAGGATGGGTTATTCCAAGGAACAACTGGATGTCATGTTCCCAAATCGCATGGATTTTTCTCGGTTTCAAATCGAGCGAGTGACAGAACGCAATGACCTAACGCAACGACTTATGAATATCAATGGCATGAACGGGGAGGAAGCATATTACAAATCTGGACAGCGTATCGCGGGCGAACGTGGCAGGGAATATGTCCTCGTAAAGGATAGCCAGCATGAGGGAGGCTGGGTTCTGGGTGTGGTGGGGAATAAGGACGAGGGACAAGAGGACAAACCGATTGATGTTGATCAAATCGGCTTGCCAGATGTGATGTCTGGGTCTGATGAATCGGATGAAGAGTTCGAGGACGTACCGATCGAGGGTCTCAACCGCCTGCCTAAGTTACCCTTTCTCCAAGAGGGTGTCTTCGATTCGTCGCTACAACGATCGCAAAAGGATTCTGACACGAGCAGAGTCCTACGAGAATCTCGAAGACAAGAGGCTGAAGATGACTCGCTTTTCGTACCAAGCGAGGGGCCTCTCCTTCAGAATGATCATAATCGAGATCTTGAAAGCTATTTTGATAATGATGAAGACGATGAGCTCCAGAAAGCCATATCCCTGTCTTTACAGCCCAATGAAGAACATGATGATGAAATGCATGATATTCCAATCAATCGACCGATGGACACGGTGCCGCACCCTGAAGCCTTGGATCCAATGCTTAGTGAAAGCGATGATGATGGGATGGATTTTGCAACTGCAGTGGCTCAGACAAAAGTCTCTACGACCAAACATCGGCCACCAAATCCATTCGATGGGCCTCTCCCCTTCGAGTCCATCAAACTGACCAAGGTGCCCAAAGATGATCAACCCACCCACATTGATGAGGACGCCGGTGGATTCCTAAAGGAGTCATCCCAGAAGCAAAAGGCAGAACCTTTGCCACCATGGTTCACAGGCGCGAAAATAAATGAAGAATTCATTGTAGACCCAACGGCTGATAATTCCAACGATCGGAAGGAGTCGTTAGAGCCTGATCATCTATTTCTATCTAACCGTCGCCCAACGGAGGTCATCGATGTCGATGAGATGCCCGACACCAAAGAAGTAGTTGAACTGGATGGAGATGAACAAGCTGAATCCAACACGGGCTCAACTATGCAAAAGAAGGCTACCCCTGAAACCACCGATGTTTTGATACCAGAGGCTGTCGATGTGAATTTGAATGGAGAGCCACCCTTTGACGGAAAGAAGGAAACCAGCACCAGAGAAGAATCCCCCACCAAGCCATCCGTCGAAGTTGAATTCGAAGACATAGCTTCTCCGACACCGGGGCCTCTCGATATTGAGGTTCAAGACGGAGCTTTGCCACCACGCGGCGAAATACTCGATGACAAAGAGCAACGCTCAGAAGCCGCACAAATCGAGGATTCCCCCGAGCCAGAGTTTGAAGACGTCTTACATGAACCCCCACAAGGCCCCGAAATCACTGTGGTCTCCAAACCTGCTTCTACTAACCAGCGCGCTGAGCCACTGGAAGAGCCTACTTATCCTGGGCCAGTTTTGGATGATTATGGCGAGTACAGTGACCCGGAGGATGAAGAGCTTATGCAGCAGCTTGCTGAGGAATCTGAAGAGCATGCCCGGTTTGCTCAAAATTTGAACTCGGCCGCGCCTATTCAAACCGCATTTGACTACGAGCAAGAGCTCAAGCAACTACGGAACCAGCAACAGAAAGACCGACGTGACGCAGACGAAGTGACTCAAATTATGATCAACGAGTGCCAGCAGTTGCTCAAACTCTTTGGACTGCCTTATATCACAGCACCCATGGAGGCCGAAGCGCAATGCGCCGAACTAGTCTCGTTGGGTCTTGTGGATGGTATCGTTACGGACGACAGCGATACGTTTCTTTTCGGTGGGACTCGGGTATACAAGAATATGTTCAACCAAAGCAAATATGTTGAATGCTACTTGACCTCCGACTTTGAAAAAGAATACTCCCTTCACCGCAAAAAGCTTATTAGCTTCGCCCACCTACTGGGGAGTGATTATACCGAGGGCATTCCTGGTATTGGACCCGTGACGGCGCTCGAACTAATAACCGAATTCTCCAGCCTGGAAGAGTTTCGTGACTGGTGGACACAACTTCAGATGGGCATCAACGACCCAGATGACAAGCATCTCACCTTCCGAAAGAAATTTCGCAAGAAGGCGTCGAAGATCTTTTTGCCCCCTTCTTTCCCTGATGAGCGGGTAGAGGCTGCCTATCTCGAACCAGAGGTTGATTCTGATCCCTCGCAGTTCCAGTGGGGTGTGCCAGATTTGAATGGCCTGAGAGGATTTCTCATGTCGACGATCGGTTGGAGTCCGGAGCGCACGGACGAGGTACTGGTGCCTGTGATCCGAGATATGAATCGCAGAGAGGAAGAAGGTACCCAGTCGAACATCACACAGTTCATGCAAGGCGCTCAGGGTGCCGGAGCATTTGCGCCTCGGGTCCGTAGTGGCGGGGCCAGTCGCATGGAAAAAGCTTTCGGCCGCCTTCAACGGCAAGCTCAGATATCCCAAGGTTCACCTAGTGAGCCAGTGGAGAATGGGGCTGACCCCACTTCTGCATCTACATCCACATCTGCAGGAAAGAGTATATCGAGTAAAACGGGTAGGGGTGCGACCAAGAAACGGAAGACTCGCGCTACCTCTCCCGCGTCCTAGCTATAGCATTTGCGAGATAAATTTGAAAGGATAGATGAAAAATACATGAGGATTTAATGTCAGTCTACAAGCAAGATTTCCACAACCTCTGTAACTCTCATTCCACCGCAAACTTTGCAATCGCGTCTGCTCTTTTCTCAACAGACAACAGTCAACTACCAGCATATCTTGTATGTAATCACTTCCCCGTCATCCACCCCTACCTTACTGGTCTAACAAAAATAACAATAGTCGAGATGCCCGTCATCAAGGCAAGCCCCGCTAAGAAGGCGACTCCCGGTCGTCCCAAAGACGTCGACAAGGACCTCGTGTTCCTTTACCAGATGATCACCACTCAGGGTCAATTCAAGGTAAATCTTCAAGTTTTCATATTTTTGACTATGCTGATGCCATCTCACTAGCCGGAGTGGAAGGTCATCGCTGAGAAGCTCGGCATTACCACCAACGCCGCCCATAAGCGCTGGAACCGTATCAAGGTGCGCCTTGAAGACTTGACCAAGGAGACTGAGGGTGAGACACTCGAGGACGTGGACGCTCAGGATGAAGAATAAAAAAGTCACTTTGACTTGTCTTTCTAGTGATCGGATCTTATTTGCTGGCTCTGCTCATATTGTCCATTCGCCATGTATCCAAAGGCCCACATATGCAGCATTGTCCCGTGGGGCCAGCTGCATGTGAAAATTCTCTAGTCACGCACGGTTAGACACAAAAAAAAAAACAAATACTATTTACACTTGAGCCAATAACGTACAATTTAATATGTCTGATTGGTGTCAAGGATGACGATCCCCCAGAAACCTGGTTCACATGCGAAAGCTCCAACCCCTCTCCCCGGACCACGGACCACGGTACGGCTTGCACCACCCAGATCTGATACAGGGAAAGAGCGAAACCTCATATAAACCATCATTATGAGATCCCCAGCACGGAATAGAGGGAAAGAGAGCATTTCTATTGTTTCCAGTTGATTTATTCCAGTCTTTCTGAGCAGATTGCAAGCATGGCTTTGAAACCTTCTCGGCATGGCAACCACACCGAATGCCACTACTGGGACTACTCCTTCCACTGGTCCAGTCTTCATCGCTCTGAAGAGGAACTTCGGCCTATGGCTTACACCTGTGATACACTGGCCGATGAGTGTGTGGAACGGCTGAATAAGATCCCTACGGACGGGGACTCCGATAAGCCCTTCCACAAGGATCTATATACTCTGCTGAAGAACCATGCAGATGAGGACCCGAAGCTCCAGGAACTGTGGACACAGGTCAATACAGTTCCTGAATGGGTAGATTGGAAGCAGATTCAACGAGGACAAGATGTGTTCTTTCGCTATGGGCTTCCGATCTTGAACGTGGTGAGTAACTATCCGAGGGCACTTTATGACTTCAACTAACTCTCATCGAATAGCTCAGCTTCGAAAGCCTACTGGGCGGAATGTGAGCTTTCCCTGACACGAAGCTGATCCCAACTAACCATCCCAGGGGCGCAATTCGCGTCGTGGAAACCCTCTCCCGGACAGGCGGTTTCAACGCCAAGGTAGTCCGCCGCCGACTCCTCGAAACACTCCAACATGTACTACAGGTAAACAGCTCAGCGGAAGGAATGAAGCCAGGCGGCGAAGGGCAGATATCCACTATCCGAGTCCGACTCCTCCACTCAACAGTCCGCCTCCGAATCCTAAGCTTGACAAACCAAAAACCAGATTACTATGACGTCCAGAAATACGGAACGCCTGTAAACGACCTGGACTGCATAGGAACAATCAATACATTCTGCAGCTCAGTCGTCTGGCTCGGATTGCCACGCCAAGGTATCTTCCTCAGTCAGCAGGAAATCGAGGATTACATTGCGCTTTGGAGACTCGTGGCGTGGTATATGGGTACACCGACAGACCTATTTGAAGATACACAGACGGCGAAGGCAACTATGGAGTCGTTGTTGATTTCGGAGATCGATCCCACGGATGTTGGGAGGGTTCTTGCGAAGAATATCATTCTTGGTCTAGAGAATACGGCTCCGGCGTACGCTTCTAAGGAGTTTATGGAGGCCTTGAGCCGGCTTTTGAATGGGGAGAGACTTTCGGATGAGTTGGAGATTCCAAGGTCGAGTCTATATTATCGTGTGCTTATTTGGGGTTATTGTTTCTGGGTTTCTGGTACTTCGTTCATTATTCCACGGATACATTTTATAGATCGATATATGATCTCGGTATGTTGATCTATCGGCTGTTCGATTATTCTTGGAAGCTTAATGTGCTGACATATGATTTAGATGCGTCGCAAACACTTCTACAAAGTACTTCTGGATGAGAAGATTGGTCTTGGTCGCGAGTCCCGTTTCGAATTTAAGTATGTCCCGACTCTGGCTCGGACTACCCGGTTGGGACAGCGAAGATCGACTAAGTTCGAGAGATCGGGAGTTGAGACTGTGGCGCGGCTGGGTCTTCTTGCTGCGTTTACTGCAGTAGTCACGCTTAGCATGGGGTTGATATTTGCAGCGAGAGTTATCCCTTCGAACCAGCTTTTCAGCGTGATGTGGACATAAGCAATGGGGAACACTAATGGGAGTTGAAGAGTTGAGCAAGTAACTCGAAGGTCTTGAATCAGATGGTATGAGTAGAGAGGTATATTAAGTCATCTCGTCTTCTAGACTCTATCCCTCGAACACGCTATGGTTCAGCTCTACACCCATTTCCTTAGCCATACCCTGCATCTGGGCCTCGATATCATCTTCCATACCGCCACCCAGATGAAGGAACTGACGGACCTTGGTGAAATAGAAGAACACATCGCTAGTAAAAAGTACAAATTGGAAAACAAAATGTTGACCAAGGTTGCGGATCTTCTCTAACAGCGGAAGATCGGGTGATTCTACGAGCGCGCGTGACGCCCATGTCGCAGTGATTTTGAGTCTGTTCACTGGCGAGCCCAGGTATTGGTTGTTTCCCTGGACGATCCGCAGGTTTCGTCCGATGAAGATGAGTTCCTGTGGCCATTTTTGCTCATCGCCGAGAATCTCGCGGATCGCCTTGCGAGCTGCTTGCTGCATTTCATAATGGCGTTCCTGGACCTCGGATTTGCTGAGGCCCTGGATACCGCGCTGTGTTGACAGGTCACCTCCGCTGTAGGGACGCATCAGTGTTGCAGAGGCAAATATATCTGAGTTTTTAATGCCCCATCCCTCGGCGACCTCGGCCAGTGTCTTGTTGTCAAAGGTTAAGAGAGCCTTCCAGAAGCGAGCGTACTGGTGCCTGAAGTCCGGGTCCATGTGGATGTAAAGGCCGTGGTCAATGAGGACCAGCTCAGGCTTTCCGGATGGCTTGCGACGAATGAAGATATTGCCTGGGTGCGGGTCGCAATGCACCCACCCCCAGAGGAACATCTGGGCGGAGAACAAATCGACCATGGTTGTCATGACGTCCTTCAAAGACAGGCCTAGACCACCGCGATTATTCTGTCCTTTCCAGTAGTTGCGTTCAGGCTTGAGCTTTTCATTTCGAGGATCTTGAGGCTTAGGAACGGTTTTCGGTTGGTCCAGGGAAGTTCCGTGACATCCTGGACTGCCCTGTCTCCAACCGCCGCGCCAGGAACGTGTGATCGCATCCTTATCCCAAAGTCGCACGCCCTCAACCCACTCCGCAGTCATAACACGTCTCGAGCTAAGCTCGCGGTATACCTTTGGGATGTAAACCCGGTCACGCAGTCTAGGCTCACCAGCGACTAGCCGAGCCATGGTCTCAGAATTGGTGGCTTCATTCTCAAAATCAGTCTCAAGCGACAACCGCTCACTGATATATGGGACCAAGCTGTAGAAGGGGATATCGAACATTTTGCTGTATATGTATGTCACGACCCTGCAATGGTATCAGTATTCAACCCCGGTTTCAGCCATAAAGCAGAACACTCACTTGAAAGCCCACAAATCCCAAACCAGCTGCTGAGCAATCTCGCGTTTTTGAATCTTAATCGCTACCTCTCTTCCATCCGGCAAACGAGCCCAATGCACCTGAGCAACACTAGCACTCGCGCGAGCCTTCCGCTCCATAAGGCCCTTGCCAGGCTCCCCAGAAAACGAAACCCCGAAGACCTCTTCCGGTGAAGCACCAAAATCCTCCCGAATAACCTTCTCAACATCCTTCCAGTCGTTCTGCGGCGCATCATCGAACATCCGCGAGAACATCGCCTGGAACTCTGCAGGCAAGATTGCAGACTGCATAGCGATAGCCTGACCCATCTTCAAGTAGAGTCCCCCATTATGACGTAGGAGATCTGATAAGCGCTCCGCATTGCGAGCATGCACCGCTGCAATAGAAGTTGCGAAGGGGGGGATGTGGAGTGAAATTAATCTTGTAGTCTAGTGCGACCAGGAGGCCGAGGGAGAATGTTCGTGCGGTTCGCGTTAATGAGGCGGCGTAGAATTGGTTATCGATGCCGTAGATCACGCCCACTGTGACGGAGGTGTAGAATAATCGCCGTAGCCATTTCCTGGTACGGGTGTAGGTCTTTGCTGCTTGAGGTGCGCCTAGTGAGCTTGGTGATGGTGGTACAAACGGTTGATATCCACCATTGTGGGCATGTCGCCGGAGGAGAGGACGGAGGGAGGGGGTCGGTCGTAGAGACCGGAGGAGCGTCGCGTGCGCCATGGTGGGAGAACAGGACTGCGCTCCTAGCGCATTGTGAAATTTGAAGGCGATGGAATGTGGGAGTAATAATGAAAGGGAAGGATGTCCTTTAAGGTGTCGGAGAGTGAAAGGTAACGGAGTTAATGGAATTCGGCGATGCGTCATCCGCGGTGACGCCGAGCCCGCGGAATCGGTCATCGAATCTATGCGGCAAATTATCGCATGTCTTACATCTTTAAAATAACTTGCCTATACCCGATCATCATGCATTCTACGGGGCTTTTGATAACGAAACTAATCTAATTCTACAGCGCATCTAAGTGTCCAGCAGTGGTGGCACTTTTTGCAGAGATATTCGACAATTGCATCATCGGGAGCACGCTCTACCTGCAAGCCAGTAGGTACGGCGTGGAGCGTATTGCTCGGATTGATTGACCTGGCGATCGCATGGATTTGCTGGGCCTTTTCATCGGACCGCATCGATCCACTCAACTGTATCGGCATTTGGGTTAGCCAACCTTCTTCTCGCACGAAAAGTTCGCAATCATGAAATTCGTCAGGACGTCCGATTTATGCTTTTTGACCTAAGCCTCGACCTCGTCGATACCCATATACGGCTAAATTCGTAAAGAATCCAACTCAGTGCGTTAGACTCATTGCAATTGTCGATGTGGACGATAGTATACCGGTCGCTCAATAGCTCGGCCACACGACTAATACGCCGCTTGACGCGCTCTAGCGCTGTGTGAAAAGTGACAAGAGTCAAGAGGCCCCTTAAGTGTAGAAATGATAGCGATATATTCGGGACAAATTGCGAGGAAGTTTCGGATCCATCGAAGCTACTGCATCTAATTTCATACAGCTCTCCCACACTGTGGGAGCTCCTGCGTCACCATTCCCCACATTGTGGGAGTGCCGGGGTAGAAATACTCCGATAAGAAACTCGCGACTGCTCTGGAGCTCCTCTTCATCAATCATGTCCAAGATCGCGTCTACATTTTCGCGTAAGATAAGTCCAGCTCTGCAATTACAGCTTCAATTGACCATTTCCAGGCCTGGTGCGCTTCGTTCCTAAATCCAATCCCGCCAAGGTTCTCATCGGCGAGCCGGTCGATCCGCACCTAGATGTCGGTTTAGCCGTGTACCAGGGCAAAGATGTCCCGGTGCGCCCATTCTCGGGCTCATCTATGTTGAACCCGGGATCAATTACCGGGTCGACAGAATCAATCTCGCGGATTCTCTCTCCTCTCGCACAGACTGAGGTCGGAACGATTCGCTGCATTGGCCTGAACGTGAGTGATACCTAGTACCTCTATATATACCTTTATAGTTATATGCTGACTCGATGCTTTCCATAGTATGTCTCGCACGCAAAGGAGATGTCCCTCCCCCTCCCGGATGTGCCTGTCCTCTTCATGAAGCCTTCCACCTCGCTCGCCGATCCCTGGCCCGCACCTACCGTCCTCCCCAAGATCACCCAGAAAGATAATACCGGCGACTATGAGTCGGAGATGGTCATCGTCCTCGGTCGTGACGCCAAGGATGTGCCCGAGTCTGAGGCCCTGAGCTATGTCCTCGGATACACCGCCGCGAATGACGTGTCGAGCCGGACATCACAGATGAATCAGAGCCAGTGGACCTTCTCGAAAGGCTTTGATGGCGCATGCCCGATTGGTATGATTACTTTTCTTACAGGTAGCTTCGTGATCACAGCTGACTTAGAACTTAAGGCCCCGTGCTCGTGTCTGCTGCCTTGATGCCAGATGCTAGCAAGTTCAAGATTCGCGGTCTCAAGAGTGGCCGTGTTATGCAGGACTGCCCTCTTACTGATCTAATTTTCTCAGTGCCAAAGTTGATTAGCTTTTTATCACAGGGTACTACCTTGCCCGCTGGAACTATCATTCTGACAGGTACCCCGCCCGGGGTGGGTGCAGCTAAGACCCCGAAGGAGTTCATTAAAGCCGGCGATGAGTTTGCTGTTGAGTTACTGCCACATGTGGGCACCCTCATTAACAAAATCGAACACCAGTAAGCAAGGCTTGAACGGATTAGAAAGTTTGGGGGGCATGCATACTATGGGCGCCTATATCCAAGGCTGTTGAAAGTAAATATACAATCCTTGGTCATGAAGTGGAGTTTGGGATAAAGGCTCGTTTCAGGTAATGTTACATACCGGACCGAGTACTGCATGCCATTCTCATGCAGTAAACCAATCAAGAATAAGGCCAAAAACATGAATGGTACTGCATTTACCGTAAATTTGCTCTATAACCAGACTGGGTTAGTCCCTTAGACGTTTAGTGGCTAGGACTACACTGTAACCTCATTGCCGAGGTTTCGATCACCGCCATTTCCCAGTATAAAATTTGCCGATGACCCAACATTTGCGCAATGATTATCAAGCTTCGGTATTCCTAGCTACGGTGGAGTAGTGATGGCCCCATTTGAGTGGAGATATCCGGAATCCAGACCCCGGATACTCGGCGAAACCAACAAAATCGCCAGAATCTCGGGGAGTACTGTTGCCCCTCCAGAGGCCCCAGAGCCAGGCGGTAGTATCCGACAGTCCCACCAGGTTACAAATATTGGCGAGGCCATGACTAGCTCATGAATGGGGAGAAAAAGTGGGAAGAGGGCAGCGCCTATGAGCGCACGGTATTTCGGCTTCCCGAGCAAACTCCGCCCACAATTTCGGCATCTTCCAACCACAACCACGCCAGACGAGTGGCTTGCAGACCCTGATTGGATCGGCTATGCTATTCAACCTGGGGACCCCGTTTCTTTCCCTTGCAGATATGCGGAGACGGGCTAGGCGTGGTTTAGCGGGCCGCGCTAGCAGGGTAAGCCAGAAAATCGCGCATTGGTCTTCCCCCGTCATTTCATTTCATCTGAGGGGGAAAAGGGTCATTGCTGAGGGAAGCATTAAACAAACCTTCTAGAACGAGGTCATGGCTTACGTCGGCTTTGCTTGGCGGTGATGGACTTCGCTTAGAGGACGCCCCTGCATGAATGGGATCAGAATCTCCCGAACTGGGAGGCTTCCAAGGTTCTAGTCGAAGTTTCCATTTGCTTCTAGAGTTTGGAGGGCTGTTGTGGTTGGATTGGGGGATTGAAGCGTATTGTGGACTTGGATGTGGGTTTTTAGCGTAAACTTAACAATCTCCTTGTGTTGATCATTGAACCAATCCTAGTCTGGACGCATACTTCAAGGCTACGGTATTGAGGGTTTCGGTGACAACATCGGGCAAGAAGCGGATCCTGAGATAACCTCATCACACCATATAACCAAAGTATACTAGGCGTGCATGGGCCTTTGCGGGGTTGAAATGTTGTTGCGCCCCACGCTTCCCCAGATGTTGACGTTAATTAACTTGGATTATTAAAGTCACAATACCCCAGATGCTCACGGACTATTTCACTGGACTGTCTCTCAAACCCACTATGACCCGTGTGTCACCCTAACCTTGGAACTACTACCAGTATATCAGTGCATAGCTTGCATAGCGAAACATGGACTTCGTGGGCCCATCCAAAGCCCCCTCAACCAAACAAGCCTGTGATAACTGTCGCCGGCGCAAAATAAAATGCTCCCGCGAACTACCCTGTGATAAATGCCAACGTCTACTACTATCATGCTCATACAGCGACGTCCTCCGTCGCAAAGGCCCCAAATTCCGAACCCTCTACCCCCTCGCGCCGATCCATCCGATCCCCGCACGAGGCGAAACCTCAACCCCAGACCAAATCTACGCTGAACCATTCGATCAATCAAGCTTTAGAATAAGCTCACCTACTTCGCCCGCATTCGGCGTAAATGATGCACCGTATACATATGATCTCTCCGACTCGTTCTCACAACTCCCGCCGCCGGAGCTGGGCTCTTCGCCCGATTCAACGGATATCAATACCGTTGACTCATCTGCATATGGACCCATGATTCCGCCCCAGATAGCGCGCTTGTCGCCGCAGATACTGCTCGCGCATGTGAATGTATATCTGAAATACCTGTTCCCCATCATGCCTGTCGTGCGGGGTGATCAGCTTCGTCGCGATAGTCACCAGCCTGAGCGGTTATTACCGCAGAGGTATGCATTTCTAGCTGCGCTGTGCGCGGCAACGCATATCCAGCTTAAGCTTGATGGTGCGAATCCCGTCCAAGATCCGGCGAGGATGCAGACATTAGGTGAGGGTGATGTACTCGTTTCTGGAGAGAAATTGTTAGAAGAGGCTGTGCGGGCACGAAGGGAATGCGATATTGTGGAGGACATCAGTATTGAGAATCTTCTTACGAGTTTCTTCTTGTTTGCTTCTTATGGCAATTTGGATAAGCAGACTCACGCGTGGTTCTATCTTTGTCAGGCTACTTCGATGGCTTTTACGTTGGGTTTACATCGGGAATCTAGCTATGCGGATTTCCAGGTTGAAGAAGCTGAGGAGAGGAGGAGGGTATTTTGGCTTCTCTTTATCACAGAAAGGTAACCACCATTCCTATTGATAACGACCTTGTGTTTGGTTTGCTAATTCATCGACAGGGGATACGCCCTCCAACAATCCAAACCAGTCATGCTCCGCAGCTCAATCCACAAACCACAAGTTCTCTGCTCAGAAGACCCGATCTTAGCATATGGCTTCATTAATCTCATCAACATTTTCGAGAAACTCACCGCAAATCTATATGATTGGGTTTCTGCTGGAGGCGGCGATGGACTTGTCGAGCAGGCGCCGACATCAGTCATTCAATCCAGTCTATGTAAGCCGATAACACTGGACGGTGTCCTCGAAATCCAACAGGTTGATATCCTCATCACGCAACAATGGCTTCAAGCTATGATGTGGAAACTATCTATGAGCCATGCGACACAACCAGGATCAAAAGATGAATCGGTCTTACCATTCCATCTACCGGTGTTAGTTGGTAAAGCCGTGATGAGCGTGATAGGAACTGCATCACAGGGTGCGGTGGATGCCCATGGAATTGGAATGGTAGGTGGATGTTCCACTCCCACTGGTATCATCGACTAACAAATTCCAGGAACAAAAACTATTTGACATGGGCGTCTGTGTAACAGATGTCACTCGCTCTCTCGGCTCAAAAGCCGTCCACAGACTATCCGAGTCAGCCGTTGATCCCCGTGAACTCCTATGGGGAATCCTACATACTCTCTCCCAGATCCGTGGATCCCCGTCATACCTATTTGCGCCGTTATTGGAACGTTGTAAGAATGTCATTGGGCTCGACGGCTCAATCAATATGGGGAATTTTTTGCCTACGCTTGGTGAGGCTGGTCCAAGATCATGGGCTGATGAGCCAGGGTGGAATCTGCTGGCATCTATGGATCGGGGGGTTGATGAGATTCTGGGGGAAGGTGAGCAACTGGATCATGGACATGGAATAGTAGGTCTAGGTCAGCAGGGCGGACTTGAGTTTTGAGTTTGCTAATGGTTCTCCGTGTTCATGAGATGGTTGCATTTGCATGTCTTTTCTGCGTTGAATGTCTGACTTATGATACCATGCAGCTTATATAGATTCCTTGTTTTTGTTTTGTATATACAGGCCTGAGATTTGGTGATTCGAGGCTTATGTGGAGACCACTGTGAATATAGACTTTCTTTTACATAACGACCACCTTGGTGGTTCCCGAAGTTTCGATGAAAATTAGTATACCCTTGGGAACAACCAGAAGAGTAAACCAATATTTGAAAAGTAAAAGGTAGCTGCCTAGTCCCTAGGACACTATGAATCGGAGAATCTTCACCATCCGATTCTCATTCTATATACTAAAGTCTATATTTGCAAGTAAAGCATGATCATAAATAAAACATAAATGAAGAATAGCACTTAGATAGGCTCATCCCGAGGCTCCACCAAAATCTCATTCACAGAGACATGCTCCGGCTGAGTAAGAGCATGCACAATGGAATTGGCCACATCAGAAGGATCCAAGATCTTCGCACCAGATGGCTCACCGTACTTCTTGACGGCCTCCGCATCAGTTGACATGCCCAGCAATGGAGTCGATGTGTTACCAGGCTGAATAGCTGTAACCCGCAACCCAGCCCCAGCTGTCTCAAGACGCAAAGCTTGGAGAGTAGCCTCAACAAAGAACTTGCTAGCAGAGTAGACGCCCAGGCCAGGGAAGACCTTGCGACCTGCATCGGAGGATATAGCCACAATGTGACCCTTGCCACGGGAAAGCATGCTGGGGACCGAGGATGAGAGTGAATTCAATAGGCCCTTGCAGTTGACGTCCACGGTGCGTTCCCATTCGTCTGTTTGAGTGTTTGCCATCATGGTGAAGTACATGACACCGGCGCAGGCGACGAGGATGTCGACTTCGCCCAACTCGTCTCGGGCGGCTTGGAAGAGGGCCTCTGTTTCAGTCTTGTTGGTCACGTCAGTTGAACGGACAATGCATTTGACGCCGAAGGATTCAACGTTGCGTTTAACAGACTCCAGAGCATCTAATCTCCGGGCGCCGAGTGCAACAGCGCATCCTTGTTTGGCGAGTGCGGCTGCCACTGCAGCGCCAATGCCTGATGAAGCACCTGTGACAACCGCGACTTGTCCACTGAGAGGGCCGCGGGAAGCTGGCCGGGTGGCAAGGGAGCGGCCAAGAGCGTCACGACGAGATGGGGGCTTAGGGAGCCAGCCACGAGCAAACCAGTGGCGGGCATATGTCTCGAGCAGGAGGGGATCAACCTTGGGTCTTTCGACCGCCTTGCGGAAAGGCCGAGTCAGGGCATTATCCAAGACCACGATTCCACGAAGGAATTCCACGGTAGGCATACCGCTGCGAAGAATGTCGACGGTAAATGCACCGTCTCCACCCTTAGTCGAGCCCCGCTTCTCCGTCCAGAGAGCTACCCATTCATCCCAGGAGAGTAGTTGAGTGGGGTAGCCAAGCTCCGCCAGATTCTCAAAGACAATGCGAGTGTTGATAGGATCGGGATCACCCAAGTGGTAGATCGTTTGCTCGGGCTGGTTCTCGATTTTCTCAGTCTTTGTGGCAAGGTGTATGATCGACTGACTGACAAAGTCCACAGGAGTCATCTCTGCACGCCAGCCGTCAACGTCTGGTGCGTATCCAAGACGGATGGACTCTACTATCAAAGCAGTGAGCAGATCCCACGCGTTTGCTGAACCAGTCAGACTGTGTCCACTGATGGTACCGCAGCGGTGGATTTTGACTGGCAATCCGCGTTGACTAGCCTTAAGAGCGAGTTGCTCAGCAACCCACTTGGTCTGGCCGTAGCCGTCCAGCAGCTTCGTGGGCACATCCGCAATATCCAGCATAGTATCCTCGGTCCAGCCGCGGCCACCAGTAGGAGAGGGGGGCAGAACACCGTTGGTCGAGACATACTGAACTGTGGCGCCACCCTTAGAGGCCAGACGGAGAATCTCTCTAGTTCCACCAACGTTGGCGTTGCGGAGTGCAGCGTACGGGTAGACTAGGTTGACGGTAGCAGCAGCGTGAACAATGACCTGGACTCGAGATGCAAGGTCGTCAAAGGTCTCAGGCGACAACCCGAAACGAGCTCTGGAAAGGTTTCCGGGGAGAACCTCCACACGCTCCATGATTGTATCACGCCACAGTCCCAGATCCAAAAGATTGCGACGGATACGAGCAACACCGCCGGCTTGGTCATCGTCTTCTGGATCACTAAATCGAACCAGACAAATAATCTGCGCCGAAGTGTTCTCAAGAAGATCATTCAGCAGGAAGGCACCCAAGAATCCAGTCACACCGGTCAAGAGTACAGTCTCCGCAGAAGCAATGGAAGTCATGGTTGTGTTGGGAAGAGGTTTGATATCGTCGTCCAAAGTGGAGTCGGCTAGTAGAACAGCTGGAAGATCCGCTTGGACGGCTGCAGTGTGTCCGTCACGAATGGCGCGCACTGTATCAAGATGACCAGATAGTGACACATTCTCTGCCAGACGTGGGATAGGCACACGGAAGCCAAACTGTCTTGACACTCTGGATGCTAAGTCCGCGAGAGACAATGAGTGGCCTCCCAGGTCAAAGAAGTTATCTTCGGGCTTCAGAAGACTCTTCGAAGTCTTGAGAACATTGGCCCAGATAGCAGCAATGTCGTCGATGCCAATGGGATCCTTGTCCACCGACTGCTCGCTGCTAACGGGGCTGGCACTGCGTGGTGGGGGAAGGCTTTTAAGATCGACCTTACCAGAGACATCACTAGTGGGAAGCTCTTTCAAGACCACCCACTGAGCGGGAATCATATAGTGAGCAAGGTGCTCCTCCAGCACACGGCGCGCACCCGGGCTATGTCCAGCCTCGTTCACGTCAACCGTCGGACGATCTCCTGCCTCGGTATCTTCCACAACGTATGCGACCAGCTGTCGCTCCAGACCATCTCCATGCGCAACGACGGCACAATGACTCACAGCCAGATACTTGCAAATGTCACTCTCCACCTTCGCAGGGACAACAGAGTAACCGCGAAGTTTGATCATCGCGCCCACTCGCCCAGTGATCTCCAGAAGTCCCGAAGGCAGCTGTCGAGCCAAATCACCAGTACGGTACATCCGAGCACCAGGAGTGGCATCAAACTTATCCGGAGTGAAAGCCTTGGCCGTTGTCTCTGGGAGATTCAAATATTCTCGGGCAAGAAGATCTCCACCGATAAACAACTCTCCGGACGCGCCAGCCTCTACCCGTTCACCATTCTCGTTCAAGATATACATATGCTCGGGGTCAAGGGGAGGACCAACGGGGCAGTAGATGGAGTCATCAATCATGTCCCGAATATCTCCACACGCAATTTCATGTGTCTCACATGCACTATAGCAGTTCAGTAATCGCGTGTCGGGCAAAGAGTTGATCGTCCGACGGGCCAGATCCATAGTCACCACCTCGCCGTTTAGCCATAGTGTTCGAAGCTCCGGTAAACGGGTCGCAATGCGACCGGCAGAATAGCGAGAAAGCACAGTAGCTAGCAATGTCGGGGTCATGAGCGTTTCGGTGATGCGCTTAGAGGCAAGGAGATCCACCAAGGCTGCGGGATCATAGCTAACATCGTCGGGAACGGTCACAACAGTCGCACCACGCAACAGTGGGCGAAGCATCTCCCAAATGAAAAACACATTGCATGCTACTCGGTCGCCCGGTTGCAGATCCTGGATTCCAAATCTCAGGTTATATGAGAGCACGGGTGCTCTGTGGGGGTTGGCAATTCCCTTGGGCTTGCCTGTGGTGCCGGAAGAGTACGAAACAAATGCCAGACGGTCTAAATCATCATCCGCTGGTAGTGATGCGGCTTCTTTCGTATTTCCGTTCACTTCGGTTGTGGGCTCGTCCAATGCGATCACCGGGCATTGTGCTTTCACTCTGGGGGCCTCCACTTGGTGGGTAATGACCACGGCGGGGCGGGCATCTTCGATAACGTCGGCTAAGAGCCCCGCGGGGTACGCGAGCTCCAAAACCAGAAATGCACCACCCGCACGAAGCGCAGCCAGACAGGCAATTACGTAGTGTGCGCTGCGAGGAAGCAACACTCCAACCAACGAATCACGGCTGACGCCATACAGTCGCAGTCGAGTGGCCAGCGCATCGACTTCTTGATCTAGCTCGGCATATGTGTATGTGGTGGTCCCATCTTCCAGCGCCACGCCATTCGGAGTCGCCTCCACTTGTTTCTTAAAGAGGGCGGGGAGATCTTTTGTTGTATCGATGAACGACATTTTGTTGTTTCTTTCAGGTGGGACTGCGGGGGTAACGAGGGGCAAGGAGAAAACCGGAACAGCTTCTCATGGAATGGAAATTTGGCGTCAAGTTCGCTTATCGATTTAAACGATTCAAAGTATGGTCATCGAGGGACCTGAAGGTGTGTTGGTCTCAAGTTGCAGGAGCAAATAGAGCTTGGCCAGGAAAGAGCTTGGTAGCTCCAACTTATAGCTCTGGAAGCTGGACCCATTCTAATTAATCCCATTCCACTATTTCTGTTGAGATGGAAAGACATGATGCTGGCATGGGTCCCAAGCCTCGCCGCTAACTGGATGCTGTCTAGTGGGTTGGATCTTTGGAAATCCATAGAGTTCGACCTGTTATCAGGGCCAATGGGTTCCCCGGGTCACTCCCATCCGGAGCGATGGCGCCCCGCGATTCGACAGGGATCAAAGTTTGCTATACAAGATCTAACTGGGCACAACCAGGAAAATAAACTTGAAACGGTCATAGCGAGATTTGAGTAAAACAGGAAAGATATCTCGTGTCCTTGGTGAAGGTCAAAGAGTACTGCGTGGATCCAATCAATTCCCCACTTAAACCACTTTCACATGTGAAAGTCCTGTTTCCCAACAATTCCCTTGTCACATGTTAACTTGCTGACTTATCATTTGCTGTCGATGTTTCAGTCTGTTCCTGACATGAAGCAATTGGCGTGACTAAGATGGTTGTATAAAAACTGCTGGAAGGGCAAATACAATATCAAACAGTTGGATCAGGGGGCTGGATTCATTAATTCCATATGTCCAATATGTAAGAATGCACATTCCATAGGAAAGGATCAAATGCTGCAAGAAATCAGTCAAGTCCAACCTGCTGGCCGTTCAATGCTAATTTTGGCAAATTCTGGATATAACGCATTAGAACCTTGGAAACTTGACTGGCCCTGAAAGCTACGTGATCTGAAAGCTCTAGGTGTCTTGGCACATTTGTTCTGTTTGTTCCCGAGATTCTGCGATCGGGGATAGCTTCAACTTTCTTGCTCCCCACGTACGATCCGGAGCCCCGGATAATGCATCGATTTTGGTGTGTGCTTCCCTGCTCTCTGCGACTCTTCACGATGAAATACATTGGATATATATTCTAACTACTCACTAGACCACTAAATCACAGAACCCTTCCAAAGCTCAGCAAAGCAGGCCTTGCTGAAGCTTGCGCCGCCCTACCATATCGCAAAGCCCAATTCCCCCTCTTCAACATGGCATCAATTCGCCCCCGCTCTCTACCTTTCCGTGCATTGCGCGCACCCACAGCTTCAAGGCCAATATGCCGACTCCAGATCACCTCTCGATCTACCGTGCAACAGAAGTCACAACTCACCCGCAACCACTCCACATCCTCAGTCTCCGCCGATGAAGTCTCCCATTTCTCCAAACTCGCCAGCGAATGGTGGGACCCAATGGGCCACTCCCGAGTCCTACACCTGATGAACCCTCTCCGCCACGAATTCATCGCACAATGTCTCGCCGAAGGACCCCCACCAGCAGATGCCCTTTCCCCCGGCAGCAAACCCGCAAACCTGCATTACCTTGACATTGGTTGCGGTGGTGGTATTTTCGCCGAGTCACTGGCGCGTACTATCCCCCTCGACCCAGCCGCAGATGCACCAACACCCACCCGCGCCGCATCGATGACAGCCATTGATCCCACAACGGCCCTGATCACGATCGCGAAGAACCATGCCCGGATGGATCCGACTGTCGACTCACATCTACGCAGCGGGAAGTTCCGTTATCTGAATACAACCCTGGAAGATGTCCTTGCGTCGGAAGTTGAATCCCCGTCCGAATCTTCAGTTACACACCCGCAGTTTGATGTCGTTTCCCTATTTGAGGTTATCGAGCATATCGATTTCAAGACTACGACCCCCGAAGCATTCTTGGCTAATTGTCTGCGTGCGGTTAAGCCGGGTGGTTGGTTGGTGGGTTCGACTATTGCGCGGACACTTCCTTCTTTCATCTTGAATCAGGTTATTGCTGAGGCGCCGTGGCCGATTGGTGTTGTGCCCCGTGGTACGCATGAATGGAATAAGTTCGTGAATCCGTCTGAGTTACATGCTTGGTCGCAGGAGGCGTTAATTCGTGCTGCGGATACGGCTGTGACTCGTGCGGGTGCTGCTGCATTGGAAGGATCGAAGTGGAAGTGTGTGGGTACTATTTATGTGCCTGGCTTGGGGTGGAAGATTGTTCCTGGATCTGAGGATTGGGGAAATTATTTCTGGGCGATCAAGAGGGGTGTTTAAGAACTTCATGGGGACTTATATTGTACTATATTGAGCTTGTATACTAAGATATAGATTTGATCCATTGATCTGGCTTTGTGCATCTGAGGTGCTCAGAGACCTACCTATCTGAGTATCTGTATCTGGAAGTCAATTAAGATGTTCGTAGCCCATCATCAATTGCTAGTGTGGCTGTTGGAGTTTTGGGAAACTCAGCTACCTATGATAAACCTAGGACCTCGGGAACCGGGCTGCTCAAGGAATGACAAAGCTCAAAAGCCCACCCAGGTAGGAGTTTGCCATGAACATGCTCACTATGAATGTTGCTTGGAAATTATTGTAGGTCATCGAACGAATGTTTTAACTCTATTTTCATTGATACATAATAACAACATTGAAATGACTTATTTTATTTAACATTTACCACCTGGGTACATGGCCTCTACCACTGCTGAACACTCCGCTGAAAGCGAGGAGGTTCCCGAGTAAACTTCTCAGGTTCATCTCTCGCACCAGTCTTCCAGTAATCAAACTCCATCCACGCATTCTCCGGCATCTGAGCCTCAGTTGCCTCCAAGAAGGCACCTAGATCAGGGCAAAGAGGAATAACACCCGTCTCAAGAACATACTGATCCCAAAGCTTAAGAAGAGTCTTCATCTTCTCCGGCTCCTGGTCCGCAAGATCATGGATCTCACCAGGGTCCTCAACGAGGTTGTACAGCTGCCATTTCTCGGGTCCCTTGGGCTTGGGGATGAAGACAATCTTCCAGTCCGCACAGCGGAGTGCAGCTCGACCACAGGTTTCCCAGCCTTGGATAAAATCTTTCGGGTGGATGCGCTCTTCCTGGCCGGTAGCCCAGGGATGCCAGCTACGACCACGCATGGAGACAACTTCGCGCCCTTGGTATGTTGGTGCAGGGTGCTTGACGCCGGCCATATCCAGGATTGAGGGTGCCAGGTCCATGACTGTGGAAAATTGATCGGTGATACCGCCCTTAGCGGCGGTTGAATCGCCGGGGTTGAGGTTGATGTTCTTGGGGAAGCGGCAAGTGAAGGGGACTCGTACTCCACCCTCAGTTGTATAGGCCTTGTAGAGACGCGAGGGAGCTGTGGAGGCCTGCGCCCAGCGCGGACCGTACCAGATGAACGAGTTTCCAGCACCCAGGTTCTCAAGGCTGTTGTCGTAATACTTTTGTAGGTGGGGCATGACGCCGTTTTGCACCATGGGGTAGGCCTCGTAGGCGGCGCCCTCCGCACCATTGTCGGACATAAAGCAAACGAATGTATTGTCTAGCTCATCAATTGAGCGCAGGTACTCAACCACCTTGCCCACGTTGGCATCGATACACTCCACCATTCCAGCGAAGACTTCCATTGATACGCAGGATTTTTTCTTCTCTTCGTCGGTGTATTCATCCCAGTCTTTGATCTCGTCGGCAACGACAGGGTGCGCCTCTACATCGTCGCGAATCATACCCAGCTCCTTCAGGCGCTGCAAGCGCTTTTGACGCAGAGCATCGGGACCCTCATCGTAGACTCCGCGGTAGTGGTCGATGTACTCACGCGGTGCCTGAAGTGGCCAATGGGGCGCTGTGAAAGGCAGGTAACCAAAGAAGGGGCGATCTCCATTTCCATCCGGTCCAGCACTGCCACCGGATTCTTTCCATTCGCGCAGAAAGTCAATCATCTTGTCTCCATAGCCGTCTGACGAGTACCAGCCCTCGGGAAGCTGGCGCACATACTCTCCATCCTCACTGTGCAATGCAATGTAACTGGCCTCGATGAAAGTGGGAATATCGTCATTATCGCGCAATTGGGGCTCGAAGGCATAGTGGTTGGAGCAGGCAGGAAGGTGGGCGAATGAGCGAACAAAACCACGCTTGTGAGGAGAACGTTCGGGTGTCAGGCCCAGATGCCACTTGCCAGATAACATGGTGTGGTACCCCGCATCCCGCAGCACCTCGGGAAGCGCGACCACGCGTTCATTCAGGTACCCCTCATATCCTGGCATACCACGCTGCGGGGCCGTACTCATCGCAGATCCCTTGGGGCCATTCTGTCCGGAAATGTTGGTCCATTCGATCAAGTTACCCAGGCCTGCGATGTGGTGATCGGTGCCAGTCATGATCATGGCGCGAGTGGGACTATTTTCAGGAGACTTTATTAGTAGAAATTTGGTGATGATCGGTTTCATAGACTCACGAGCATGCTGCCGCCGCATGGAAATCAGTAAATCGCAACCCCTCCTCTGCGATTTTGTCAATGTGAGGGGTACGAATCTCGCCACCAAAGCAGCCCACGTCGGAGAAACCCAGGTCATCGGCGACAATCACCATAAAATTGGGGCGTTTCGTCGTCATTGTAAATTGATGTAGATGTCAATTGAAGTAGAAGTTGACTGGAGGCCGAGAAACAATAGACTCCGGGCTTATTGAAAATAAAAAGTAAGGAGGGGTAGCTGCACGAGATTCTTATAATCGGGGGCAGCTGATCCCTGCTGCATTACATGATGCACTGCGCCATGACAGTGCCGCATTTCGTGCTCGGCAGCTATCAATCGCCAGTCGGCCATCGGCTGATACAATGGAGAAGTGGAGCCATGTTTATGCGTTTTGAGCCCCCACTTGTACTTCAGCCACAGTGCCTCTTAGTCATCCGGAACTCGGATTTAATTCCCACTTTCCCATTGTCGTCCGTGCGCTGATTGAAAGATAACCAGGATCTTAATCAAGGAAATGCGCTCTTTCAATTGAATGAAGCGTTTTAGTGTCCAATAGTGTCCCCGGATAATTGATCTAGCGCTGATTGTTCGATGAACTCTTAAGATTGCAATCTCGCGCCATTCTCACTTTTCCCTCTCTTTGGTTTTTGGTTCCTCCAGACATGAGTTTGTCTTAGCTTAAATAGCCGCCGATCTTCCAATATCGAGCGATCGCTGCCCAATTTACCCCAATGTGGTTCCCATAGAAAAATCTGAAACGCGGTTCTTGAGCTTCATATCTGCACAGTTTGGCGTTATCTTGAGTGAGTTGAATATTCCTTTCTGACTTTCCCATCACCTTGTGTTGTTTTGATTGCCGGCCACGCGGTCAGTTGCCGTTTTCGGCCATGGAGTGGGAATGCGACCGAATTCGGATCATCGACGATCCTGCTTGCGTATGCTTAATGCGGCAATCTCGGCGTGTCATCCTAATCAAAATTCTGAGATGCATTTGAATGTCACCTTTGCGCGTGTTCGAATTTCTCTTCTGTCTCACTCCCATTTCACTCTCGCCTAACTCAATGTTGGACCTTGACTAAACTGGAATGGAACAAAGAAAAGCTGTTTCTCCCCACCACTTGCTTTGATCGTCGAGGTGCGATGATCGTCATCAGGCACAGGCTGTACCAGGCCCTGCTGGGCGGGGTCGCGATAGTACTGGGCTTAGTATTCCTGGGAACCAGGCTAGTTGCATATTATACTCGCTGGAACGATGACCTTGGCATCTCCGTCTTCAATGGCAAGCTGCCAGTGATCCCGCAGTATGAACAAATCGCCGACCCGTCGCATGGACCTTTAATACTCGATACCGAGATTTCGGACCCGGTACAGGATGCGTCAGAGAATATTTCGAACGAATCTGCCTCAACATTCACCGCAGCCCCCACGGGATCGAGCGGGAGTTTACAAGAATTCAGTCCCGAGTGGAATAATAAAAGCACATGGCCCCAATGGTCGAAACACCAGAAACCGACAGACTCAAGTCAAGCTACATCGACTAATCGCATATCACACGAACGACTCGATCGACACGTTCATTCAATATTGAACTTCCGAGATGAGTGGCCATATCAGCGCGTTTCTTGCCCTGCCGGTATTGCGGATAGATATCAGAACTTGCGGGATACGGAGGATAACAGCCAAGTGCGGTACTTTTTTGCCCTAAACCCGTACGAGGCTCTCGATGCTCTTCCGCGATTGATGAGCAGTGTTGTCGAGACCGTGAAATATTTAGGTGCCAAACACTGCGCGATTTCGATTGTTGATGGTGGATCTGAGGATGGCACGTGGGAGGTTCTCAACGCTTTGAAACCGTTCCTGGATAAAATGGGTGTAAGGTACTTCCTCGCGACTAGTGGCCATAAAATACTGGATGGGGATGATACGAGCCAGGAACCCCTTGCAAATCTCCGCAACAAGGCGCTGCAGCCGCTGAAAGCTGAAGAGGTGGAACCTTTGCATGCACTAGCAGGCAAGTACTCACCAAAGGCGGTGGTTGTTTTCCTAGACGATATCGCGATGTGTCCCGAGGATATACTGGAACTTGTATTCCAACATGTCAATCAGGGGGCTCAGATGACATGTGCTTTTGATTGGGTTTTCAACGGGACCGTCTTCCGTGATGTTTGGGAATCACGGTCGCTAGCTGGGAACACCTTTTTCGAGATCCTACCCGGTGGCTCGTTGAGCGGAAGTGACGATATGTTCTTCGATGACCGACAAAATAAGCCACGATACAACAGTTTCCTGCCTTTGCAAGTGTACTCATGTTGGGGCGGTATGGTAATATTGAACGCCGTGGCACTTGCGGAAGACACTATTCGATTTCGGGCTGCAGAGCAAACAGACGCGGACTGCGACATGGGTGAACCTATGCTATTGGCCAAGGATCTGTACAGCCAAGGTCTTGGCAAGATCTTAGCCGTGCCATCGGTGAATGTGGCTTATTCTGACAAAGAAGCGACTAAGACGAAACAAATTCGAGGCTATGTTGGCGATCATGTCAACACCCTCAGTCAAAAACTGCATGAATTTGAAATTGTTCAGTGGCAAACGGCACCTCCCGATATGATCAAATGCCTTGCCCATTCTGACCAATTGGCCTGGACTGAGTGGACCGAGTCTGCTTGAGCCCCATATATATATAATAGCCCTCCTTATTGTTCCGATTTACGATTGACAGCGGTTTGAGATATCCTGGGTGGAGTTATTGGCATTGATGGCGCATTGATTATAGGTTGTATAAAGATTACATAATCGCGACCTACCTGTTTGGTATTAGCCTGCAATGAATTCCATATATATGTCACATTCTACACAGACAACTCGTGGACAAAGACTTCCTGAGACATTAAATATTATAGGTGTGACTTCCAAGGTTTGCAAGGTTGCTGACTACATGTGCTAAGCTTAGCGCAATGATTGCTAGGTTATTCACATAAAATTCCACCTACCTGATTTCTCGGCCAAACACCTTTTCAAGAACTTACTGTAAGAATCAGGTGCCTACGGGTACAGTGAGACTACATTTTTGTTATCCAAGCAGATATAGGCATAATAGAACGCTTCAATCAACACTGGCATGTTCAATGTGCGTCTAGTCTTTGAATTTCTCATGACAGGAGCGCTGAGGAGTCGTAGCTTACTCTTCTCATCTTCATCTCACGATGCATTGATCGTCTTGATCACGGAGAGTGGTGTCGACAGTGATGGATCTATTCCTTTTGTCTAGTATGGACGGCAGCAGCGGTAAGACCAATATCTTAAGCGGGTCCTTCCTCTAGCTCATCCCGTTGTCTCTCAGGACCATCTCAAGTCTCTTCAACACTTCTCTCGACATCATTAATGATCAAAATTCAAATAGGAAATTTATCAAGCGACGTTAATTTCTAGAATTTAAAGATTTACCCCACACACTAATCTCTTCAGATCTATGCCCAGGCCGCTGGAAGTAGAATGTGGGGAAGCTTGATCAAGCGCCGGAAGATCTTCCAAATGACCCCTTCCTTAATAATTAAACTTAGGATTACATATTTAAATTAAATCTCAATTCGACCCGGCTCCTAACCGGCTCCGAAACAAGCTCTGGCGATAGCTTTAAGATTGGGCGCATGGCGTGATCTCCCCACCGGGTTACGCCGTCGGCTGTCGGCTGCAGACCCCAATGAACTTACTTCCCCGGAGAGATCGACAACCCGCCGGATCCACGCCGTTTCGGTTTTAGCTTGAATCTGTTTGGTTTGTTTTATTTGATTGATCAATCATACTGCTAGATGATGCCATTGGCTTCACCGCTGGAATATTAAATTGTGGCTGACACCCGGGGAACCTGGGAAGGTGTACACGTATATAGACGCGCGGATGGCGTAATCGGCGTGCCATCTGGGGAGAGCTCATAAGACGATGGGATACACCATCTTGCGTAGCCAAGTATGCGATTCGTCTCTGCATCCACTGCTTTTTGATGTCGTCAGGTCTCCCGTTTGGGCAGCAGGTTGCGCGGGAAGTGCAAGGCTATTTGTGAAACATGGTACTCGAGGGTCCAATGGCGCCAGGCCAGAACCCAGTTCGGATGGGCCCAGAAAGCGGTGGATGCAGCTGGCGGCTAGGGCTTTGCCATCGGTGACGCTGAATTGGGAGATTACAATGGGAGCCATGCTCGGCAAGGAATGTTAGGAACCCCAAAACTCGGGGTAGTCTGCGACGAAAACAGGGCGAAGTTTGTTGGAACCTAGGAGCCCGCGACTACAAGGATATATCAGACAAAGAGACGCGGAGTTCAAAATACATGGGATCCTCATTTACTGGAATCCGACGGCGGTCGGTCCGGTATTTGAGGCGTTTTATTTACTGTGAGCATATAGAGACTAGTCATTCCATAGTTACTTAGGCTTCAGCACAGATGAAAACTCTTCCTTGTTTTGACTGCGTTGGATCACAATTTCCCCTCATTCTTCTACATATAACCTTATCGAACTCTATCTCATGTCACCCGCCCATAATGTCTGAGAGGGGGCATGGGTCAATACTTATCCCGATCCAGTCGGACAATGATCGTGGCTATGGTAAAGCCCATACAGCTCCGTAGTATTGAGAGATATTCCCACATCATGGCCGAGTTGATCTCAACTCAGAGATTAAAGCTATCTCCTTTAGCTGGTAGAGAAGTCAAATAATCCTTAATCCCATGGCGTTGTTTTTTACGGGCTGCCCATGCTCTCATAAATCCGACGTTCCTCTAATTCTTTTTGGTAGGTCTAGGCTCTTCGAGTTGGTTTTTCGATGCTACACTATTCATTAGTCACAGGGTAGACAATAGGTATCAGCCCTCGGTTTACCATAGGTTCCCAAATACCGAAACCCGGGGGTACTAGCTTTTCTGGGGAAAAGTGCATGGGACGCCTCCAGAACAGTCTAGGTCGGGATCTCAGATCCGGTGAGTGGGATTACACTCGTTGAACTTCCGCAAACCTCCGGGGCACAGTTGCGTCCTGTAAAGCATCAATCCCCAGTTGCGGAGGGTAGATCCGTGACGATGTATCGGGTCATTGTCCCCGGATGTTTGCTCCACACGCGAAACAATCTGGTAAAGCTTATTCGAGCCACTGGTATATCACATTTGAGCCAATCGGAAGTTTCCCCATACTCCTACGGTCACACTGGAAAGCCAACATACTACCACATCTCAAACATGGAAGTATTCATGGCCAGGGTACTTAGAAGCGTTGATTACCTTCTCTTGTGGACTATGTACGGACTACCTTCTGGGGAGAATGACACCTCCGCCAACGAGTCATATCTTCGCATGCCACGCAATAACTTTCGCTCGTTCTAGCGTACCTTAGGAATGTCGAACGCATCATCATCCACAGTCACAGATGGGGATCCGGAAAAACAGGAGCAGCAAGACAGACGGGTCCGCTCCCCAGGTGGAACGCCCCAACGGAGCCACTACGAGGGAGGAGTGACTGGAACCGACGGATATACAGATGGCCATACGGAGAAAGATGAGGAGCTGAAGGAGTGGCAGTGCTACGACAAACTGGGATATTCATATCCATGGTACAAGAAATGGAGTATTATCTCTGTTGTTTTTGCTGTGCAATTATCCATGAACTGGAATGCCAGTTTCTACGCCAGCAGCATCAAGCTCTACTCCAAGCACTTCAAGATATCGGAGCAAGCTGCTCGTGTTGGACAGATGGACTTCCTCATCGCCTATGCCTTCGGATGCGAGTTCTGGGCCCCATTCAGTGAGGAATTTGGCCGATGGCCTATCATGCAACTGAGTCTATTTCTGGTCAATATTTGGCAGATACCTTGTGCACTAGCGCCCAACTTTGGAACAATTGTTGTTTGTCGTCTGCTTGGTGGTGTTTCCTCTGCAGGTGGCTCAGTGACACTGGGTATGGTGGCCGATATGTGGGAAGCAGAGGAGCAGCAATGGGCCGTCGCATATGTTGTGTTATCCTCGGTGACAGGCTCTGTCCTCGCGCCCATTGTGGGTGGTTTTGTCGCCACATACCTCGATTGGCATTGGAACTTCTGGCTGCAGCTGATTCTGGGAGGATTTGTGCAGATCATGCATATGTTTGTCCCCGAAACACGATGCAGCATTCTCATCACGAGGGAGGCGAGGAAGAGACGGGCGCAAGGCCAGATGGTTTACAGCGGTGACGAGCTGAAGAAGAGTCGTTTGACCTTACGATATATTCTCATGATCTGGGCCCGTCCTTTCATCATGTTTGTTCGTGAGCCGATTGTCTTGTGTCTGGCGCTTTTCAGCGGTTTCAGTGACGCCTTGATCTTCATCTTCTTGCAATCTTACACCCCGGTATACAAGCAATGGAATTTCAGTACCATTGACACTGGCTTGGCATTCATCCCGTGAGTGAGCTAGGTGGACGACGCAGAGATTCTGCTGCGCTAACAAATGGAATATAGGATTCTCATCGGTTACTTCATCGCGTATTTTTCCTTCTTGCCATGGATCTTCCATCACAACAATGTCCGCAGAAAAGACCCCGATGGTCTACAACCAGAGGCTCGTCTTTACTGGTTATTATGGGGTTCGTTTTCTTAATGATGGATTTTACACCTCAAGCAGTTCCACTGACAGCAAAAGTCGCACCTCTTTTGACAATTGGACTCTTCGGATTTGCATGGACTAGTCTGGGTCCACCGCATGTCCATTGGATTGCACCCATGATTTTCTCATGTCTCATTGCCATAGCCAATGTAAGTACCAGATATCCAACACAATGCGCTCTAATCTGACATTGATGCCAGTTCTCAATTTATATGGCTACAGTCGATTACATGATTGCTTCATATGGCCCATACGCCGCATCGGCAACTGGAGGCAATGGATTCGCTCGCGATTTCCTCGCTGGAGTAGCTGCCATTTACTCTTCACCAAGTGAGCACTACCATCAATGGCCTTTGTACCCCCGGAATTGATCTAACACGACTAGTGTATTCTAACATGGGTACCACCCATAAGCTTGAATGGCCTTCTACCCTTCTCGGATGCCTGGCCATTATATTCACTATTCCCATATACGTGTTTTACTGGTATGGACCAACTATTCGTGAGAAATGTCCTTTCGCACAGACTTTGGCTTCGGATAGGAAGAAGGCTGGGCGCAGAATTTCTCAATGTGGCTCTGGCGATCCGGACCCTGTGGAACGATATTTGTCGGGTAGTAATGATGATACTCGCAGTGAAAGTCGCCATGGAAGTCGCCATGAAAGTCGTGCTGACAGACAATAGACAGCAAAAAGATTGCATTCGTTACTTGGATTGCAAGCTAACTAACAGCAAGGGAAATTGAGATTCGAAGAAACCATGTAGTTCACATGGTGTGGTTTTGGTCTGCTGTGCTTTTAAATATCCATTCAATGGTCTCCCGCTTAAAAGAATTGATACACTTTTGCATTTGATTAACGACTTGGGGTCAGAAGCACTTACCTTGCAGCGGTCCGATCTGACAAATGACTTCATCTTTCAACTCTCCGTAAATCAAGTTTCCAAGAAGTGGCGTATGTCAATGGCGTCTACAGGGGAGGCCTTGGAACTAAATTCCGACGAACCAACAATCCGTACGCATCTGCCGTACCCCGCCACGTGCACTCCAGTTTTCACATCTTTCTTTCCTTCTTCTATTCACGGATCATTGCTAGGCTTGTGCGAAGTAAAGTCTCAAGGTGCTTCGGCTCTTGCAGCCACTTGCGCGTCGCCATACACTGTACATCCCGCTCCGCTCTTTCGCCGGACCATCCCTGGCGGTCTGGAATATAGTTATATCTGGTTGCCGGTTCTCACTCGGCTGGCCTTTAGTCTACAAAATCACTTGTCAAGGTGGGTGGGGTTGGAATTGCACATTTAGTGGTCCCTTCAGGATATTAGTAAGAAAGCCAGAGCGTGTGGCACTAGCCGATTTAGAAGCCTTTATAAAATACAGCCAGTCTGTTTGTGGGCAGATACAGAATTTCGAAGAACAACGGCTGTTAAGACCTTGCGGGTATGCACAGGTCTCGGGCAGTTGCATATGCTCTTAGCCAACGTGTATGCACATCACACCATCCAATCATATATAGCCAAATTGCTTAATGGAAGACTCATAAATATACGCATAATACAAAAAGGAAGTATCAGCAAACAGAAGAACATTGTCTGAGTTTGCTTTAGTGGATCTGCCCTATGAAATGCATTCCCTATCCCAGGATCAGTAACGAATGCGCCAAATTTGGAGGGGCTTACGATCTGAGGAAGTGAATATGAAGAATCCTGATAGTCTACTCTAAGTTCTCACCCAACTTTGTAAGGTTGTTGACCCTCTCCACAACTTTTAATATGGAACTTCGAACCACATCATTCACTGGTTCTTACCTTCGTCTATGACACACCACGACATAATCCACATTCTTCCAACCTTCGATCTTGAATTTTAATTCCAACTCACACCTAGCCAGTCTGATCTTCAAGAATTGGATTGGGAGCATACCCAATCTGAGGCCCAATCATGGCTTCAAGACGGGTACTTCGTTCACCGCAACCGCTCTTGCTCTATGGCAGCCCCTCTGTTCCAAACGCCCACGTCAAACTTCCAAGCGCGGGGCTTATGACCGATCACCCCAGCCCTTACCGACGTCTCCCGCTACCTTCATTGCCATTCGCAGGGCATGATAGAATCACGTCTATCTTCCCCCTGCGGAAGCATCCAGAACCCGACCTACCGAGCCTGGAAACTCCCGATACAACCCTCGTTCGCATCCCCAATCGTTCTCCTTCTCAAGCTGCCCCGGAGGAGTCAAGTCAAAGGAAAAAGAGTTCAAGATTGGATCTTTCTGTTTATGCATTGACAACTTCCTCTCGTTCTTACCTCACGCTTAAGGATGAACTTGTTCGCCCTCTGAACACCGACGATGCGGCTATCAAAGAGTCGTATGACGCCACAACGATTGCTCGCGACGTTTTGATTGCAGCAAACCAGCATCCAACTGAAAGGGGATTGAATCAGCACCTAGTCGTCCTGCAGAAGAACTTTCCAGCAGTGAACTTCTCTTCGGACCTGGAAACCTTTCGCTGGGATATTATTGACCCCGAGCCCATCATGCCCAACCCCTCAATTTCGAATATGACTACCAACGCTTGCCCTCATGGCTCGGAGACTTCAATGGAAGGACGCTCCAGCTCGAGACCGCTTCATTCTTCTGAGACCGAGTCAATTCGATCTACAAGCCCTGGGTCTTCTTCCCCATCCACCCCGTGTCCGGCTCAGCAGCCAGTGACGCGCACATCAAGCCACCCCAATCGAGTCACCAAGCCACCAAGTGGCCGGACCGTTCTAAACACCCTGAATATAAGCTCGCCACCTCGACGCTCCCCCTACTTTTCTCACACCCCTGAGCCACAACTGGTCATTTCCACTTCGCCAAATCACAAATTTGCGCCTGATCAAACACCAGTGCCACGGACACCAACCCATACAAACCGGGTCACGAAACCATCCAGTGGCCGACCAGCTTGCAAACCCTCAAAGCCAGTCTCTTCATCTAAGATCTCGCCAGATCCCACGTCTCTGAGACGAAGCCTGCACCATCCAGCAATTGTCGAAAAGACACGAAAAACAAAAAAACCAGTTGTGGAATCTCGCCACGCATTTCAATGCAGATGGGCCAACTGTCAGAAGATATTATCTGACCGAAATTCTCTTCGCTCACATATCATGAAGGAACATATTGTCAGTAGTCTAATTTGTGGATGGGACACATGTGATTGTAAGCTACCTCTGGCGGCTGTACCCTTATGGCATCATGTACTGGACGTTCATGTTCCAGAAATCAAAACCGGGTCAGGAAAAGGCCATAGTGTAGGTGGCTCAATCGATACTCATGCCTCTGATTCTCAAGACTTGTGATTTCTTTGAAAATCTGGTCAACCGATTGTCAATAGCATTACTTGATCCAAATTTGACATTGTTTGCAAGACCACCTTAGCATTCCACTGTTTCTCTCCAAAGGCTGATAATTAATCTTGCACAGCCATTAGTGCAAATAATAAACAACTTGGAAATAAAGAACAAATCTTCAGGGTTTATCCAACGAGAAGGCTATTACATCCCTTCCCCACATGGCAGTTGTGGTCCCTGACGCAAACTCTGGTCCCCACCCGAGCTCGTCATCACAACCCTAATATTGCTCATCGCCGCGCTTCGTTTTCACTCGTTGGCTCTGTATCATCGCGAGCCACAAAAGCCTTTCAGCTGACTCTCATTGGCTATTTTCAAACTGAGTTTCTCGGCCGGGAGTTGATATGATGCAACACCTGGAACAGTCCTTTCGTGTTGCCCATCGCGTGAAGCGCACCGTTGATGATGTGCTCTGGGATATTTTGAGGGCAATTTATTAGCAATGAAAGAATCTCATTCTCTACATTCGTGCTAATTGCCTACTATTTTTGGGTCTGATTATCCTCATGGCTTCTATCAGTGAAAAAAAGGAAGTCGACGCGGCTACCAGTCCTGAAGCGAAGCATGTTACTACTTCGCCGTCATCCAGTAGTGTTGCGGAGGCTGTCAGCATCAACGAAAAGTCTTTACTTCGCAAGTTAGATTATCGGCTGCTACCACCTTTGACACTACTATACTTGCTATCATTTCTAGATCGAAGCAATGGTTTGAAACCCAACATCGTCCAAGCTGCATACAGAGGCTGACTATGTCTTGTAGTTGGAAATGCGAAACTTGAAGGAATGACTACCGATATTAAAATGAGTATGTCTCAACAACTGGCAATCCGAGAAACTTGAATTTAACGCGATCAATGTCTACGCAGCTGGAGACCAATACCTCACCGGTCTTACCTTATACTTCGTCGGCTACGTCCTATTTGAGATCCCATGCAACATCATCCTTAAAAAGGCAACACCAAGAACCTGGCTTCCAACCCTAACTCTGATATGGGGAGTGGTCGCAACTTTACTGGGCGTGGTCCAGAATTACTCCGGGTACCTCGCCTCACGATTCTTCCTAGGTGTCGCAGAAAGTGGCCTGTTTCCCGGTGTGGTCTACTATATCTCGATGTGGTATAAGCGAAATGAGCAGCATTATCGAGTTAGTCTGTTTTTTAGCGCTGCGAGTCTTGCAGGTGCTTTTGGTGGTGTCCTTGCTTGGGTATGATCGAAGTACAATCCTGGTAGAGGCGGCGCTAATGCTATGACTAGGGAATCTCGCACATGGATGGCGTTGGGGGTTATAGTGGATGGCGATGGATATTTATTTTGGTAAATGGGTTCATACTGCACGTCTATACGGTCTCTTGGACTAACACGATCTCGACTCCCAGGAAGGACTGGTCACCGTGATCGCTTCTGTTATCGCTTACTTCTGGGTATACAACTACCCATCGACGGCGGAATTCTTATCACCCGAGGAGCGAGAATTCATTCAATTCCGTTTGAAGAATGATAATGATGCCACGCGGGATGAGAGCTTCACCTGGTCTGCAGTACTGGATGCGTTCAAGGATCCAAAGGTCTGGCTATACTGTCTAGGCTTCCATACCATGTCGCTGCCATTATACACATTGTCCCTTTTTCTGGTGAGTGCACTATGCTCTATTATATATTGATTGCCGACACTGACACGGGATTCCAGCCCACTATTATCAAGGAACTTGGATACTCAGCGGCTGAAGCACAACTCCTCTCCGTCCCTCCCTATGCCGTAGCCTTCGTGATGACGCTAAGTGTCGCCGTCGCGTCGGAGAAGCTTCGCGTCCGTGCGCCCTTTATCATGGGCACATCGGCCCTCGCCTGCATCGGCTATATTCTGCTGCTAACCGACCACAGAGCCGGCGTGTCCTATGTGGGTACGATCTTTGCTGCTGCGGGTATTTATCCATCGGTCGCTATCGTGCTGTCTTGGCCTGCGAACAATGTTTCTGGGCAGACGAAGCGGTGTATTGCCAATGCGCTACAGATCAGTGTTGGGAATATCGGTGCCGTGATTGGGACGCAGTTGTACCGCACTGAAGACAGTCCGCGATATTTCCTTGGACATGGCTTTGCACTAGGATATTTGGTTGCTAACATCTTTGTTGTTGGCATTTTGTGGTTGGTGCTGCGGCGGGAGAATGCTGGAAAGGTTCGGGAGATGGATGCTAAGGGGTTGAAGCCGTTTGGCGAGGATATTGGGGATGGAGAGGGTGAGTTCTTGGGTGACAAGGATCCTCGGTGGTTGTTTCAG
Source organism: Penicillium pulvis (assembly GCF_028828015.1). Classification (NCBI taxonomy): domain Eukaryota; kingdom Fungi; phylum Ascomycota; class Eurotiomycetes; order Eurotiales; family Aspergillaceae; genus Penicillium; species Penicillium pulvis. Next base: position 1,303,655 of record NW_026643080.1, read on the forward strand.
ACATAAGTGTGCGAGGCCTGCTACTTTTAAAATCTATTTGCAAATGTAAATTCAACTTTGATGATGTTCATTGAGCTGGATTGCTTCACTATATGAGACTATATTGACAGGTATGTATCTCCTACTTTAGACACATCCAGCCCCATAGAGGGAGCGGACGTAACACGAAGGAGCTCCAGAAAGATCTTTGTCGAACTGGAGGAGCTTACTATTGGCACAAATTTGACCTCGAATATCATTGGGCAATAGACGAACGAGACTTCGAAAGTGCCGAAGGGGGGAAATGGGAGTGTGGGACGATCTGGGATTCGATACGGTCCGCGTCCTGTTTGTTAGTATTGTTGATGGGAGGTATGCGATCACTCTCCAAAGCAAGCAGCCACGTATCTGCGCAGAACAACATGATATTCTGCAGAGACATGGCTAGGCCTTCGAGAGCGCCAGTGATGGCCTTGGTGCAGTTCGCTCCGGGGTTACGATGAACCCGACATCAATTTCCATAAAGTACCACGAATACAGAAGCCTCATTGAGGAGGTTGGAGTTCAAAATTTGACAAACAAGTCAAGTTTTGAAACCAGAGTTGTGTGCTCAAAAGCGAACCTGAACTCCTCGGGGGGAACGGTAAACCGATCCACGGCAGGGGCCAGGATTAGAACGAGCCTCAATTGCTCTGGGTCTCATGCTAAAATTTGCGAATGAAATGGGTGTTCCGTCCGCAAGGGTATGATGGAGACCGTGAATATGTTGAAGAAAGGAAAAACAGCTGTGCGCTTCCACGGGAAGAAAACTCAACGGAAAGCTGGCAATTATGTAAGCCACACGTGACATGTCAATCTAACTAACTACAGTAGTAGGTGATAGCATGACGTCACGTACAAAAAGCTGTAGAGATCTTCCAGTCAATATATGTATCCCTAGATCTAATTCTTCTATGTATATACGCTAAGCACACTTATTTCACTCATGAGTTGCCTCTCAAGCCTTATCAGGCCAATATTTCTGAATGAGGGTCTTCTTGTTGACCTTGCCCATGGCATTGCGCTCAATCCCATCAACAACCTTTAAGACTGTGGGCACCTTGTAAGGCGCCATCTCGGTCTTCAGAATAGCGCGCAGTTCTGGGAGCTCCAATGGTGTAGCCTAGATCACATTAGCGATATCCAATACAGACAATTTTTGGAAGATGTCAAAACCTACCCCTTCACGAAATTTGACAACGGCAGCCACCTGCTGACCCCATTCCTCATTCTTGAGTCCAACAACAGCCACTTCTTGAATCGACTCTAGCGCAAGCATCTTCCGCTCCACTTCCAACGCAGAGATCTTGTATCCACCAGACTTGATCAGGTCAACAGATGCACGACCTTGAATGAAGTATGCCCCAGTAGAATCCCGCTTAGCCACATCACCGGTCTTAAACCACCCATCGGCCGTGAACTCAGAAGCCGTTGCCTCTGGCTTCCGCCAATACTCACGGAAGACATTGCCGCCCTTAATCTCGATCATACCATCTTGGTCGATCTCTTCGATGACGCGTCCGGTCTCTTTCTCAGTCAAACGGACTTGAACTCCGGGGAGCGGCCACCCCACACTTCCATCAACTCGCCTATCTAATTCCAATCCACAGCTAATCGCCATACCGATTTCAGTCATACCAAATCGCTCGAGCAGTATCTGGCCGGTGATTTCGGCAAATTTAGTCTTGACGGGAGTGGGCAGGGCAGCCGACCCGCTAACAACGAGACGCAGAGCCTTTGCTCCCTCCCGTGCCGCTTCTTCACGGTCTGTTCCACGGATGTTCGCATCGAAGTAATCATTCAGACGAGAGTAGATGGTCGGTACAGCCATGAACATAGTCGATGAGCCACGATCCTGCCAGCGCTCCCAGATAACTTTCGGATCGAACTTGGGATGCATTTCCACAGTGGTGCCGCTCAGAAGACAGGCCGTCAAGCCATTGATAATGCCGTGGATGTGGTGGAGCGGGAGCACGTGGATAAGGTGATCGGATGGGCTATACTTCCATGCCTTAACGAGACAGCTCGCTTGGAACTCAATGATCTCGTGTGTGCTCACGCCTCCCTTGGGGTTGCCTGTTGTTCCAGAGGTATAGATCATAAGGGCGCGGCGATTAAGCGGGAATGCGGGAACGAATGTGGGCAAGGAGGGCGAGTCATTGCGGCTGAAAGGATCAAGGCCAAGGAATGGGATATCCGTGGTGCATCCCTCACGTAACGCTGGAGCCAATCTCTCGAAGGCAGGGTGGATGAGGATCAACGAAGGGTCCGAGTCGCCGATGGTATATAGGAGCTCCTTGGCGGGGTGGCTTGTGCCTGGCAGTTGTTAGCAATTGAACAATCGCGCGCGGAACGCGCAGTAACTTACAGAGAGGGACAGCAACTCCACCCGCAGCCCAGGTGGCCCATTGAGTAACAACATAGTCGTAGCCATTCGGTACAAGGAATGCAATGCGCCGTTCCTCCAAGTCACCCGTGGCCGTCAGCCCCAGCAACTCTAGGATCTGTTTGCGAAGTGCCGCCGCATCCTCGAGAAGTTGTGTGAAAGTAAATGACTCTTTTTTGGTGGCATCAATCACAGCGACTTTGCCGGCATCATTCTGCGCATGCTGTTGCGCTGCCAAGAAAAGAGGGAGCGAGGGGAGCGGCATCGCGTGGGGCGGGACTTAAGTGGGCGATTGGCAGTGGGCCTATATACAGTGACAAGAGCGTATTTCAATTGTTTGTGATCAAAGAATGGAGTGAGGAATTTTTTGTGACTGGAAATGAGATAGACCGAAAGCCGTAAAGATCAGAGGCCACGGGTGTGGTTCATCCCTGGCGCGATACAATTTATCCGGGAAGATGCGATTGCGGAGCGAGTGTGGGGATGTTGAAGGGGCTGGAGGGGCCACCACACTCCTCCAATTCCGAGGCTATAATTGCTGCCACATCTTATATTGGACGCCCGAGATTCACCGACTCCACGATTTGCGCTGGAAACGCAGTCTATTCTTAAATGTATTGTAGTTCTATGCACGTAAGCAAATATCTCAATAAAAACTAACATAAATTCTCATATTCCAAAGCCATTATGTACAATGCAGACTCCAGATCAGACGAGCTGGCTTGAATCACCTAGTCTTTTGACCCAAATTATACGTCTTGATAATATCCTTCTTCCAATCCTCAAGCAGGATATCTTCATCTCCCCATGGCACATGGTCCTTAGGCAAGTCCTTCAATCTCGACTCCTCCAAATCAGGCAGGAAGAAATGACTGTGGTTCTTGTGGCAAATATTGTTGAAGAACTCACCACTTTTGACCTTCTTGTAGCAGTCGGGAGTCAAGACCATGTTGATACAGTCCATACACCACCACATATTACCCGGCGAAATCCATGCAGCTCCGCACTTGCAGCTACAACGGAAGGAGAATTGGTCCCCTTCACCAATCTTCAACATCCAAAGAGCTGCGAGAGCATTCTTCTTGTCACCGAATGGAATAGCAGCATGCAAGATCTTGGTGTAGGCTAGGGTGTCATTGCTGTCATCTTCATCAGACAGCAGCTCAATGGCCATTTGCAGAGTGTTGTGTGCTAATTTGTAGGCAGTGGGTAGATCGTCTTGCTGCTTGAAGTACCTGGCGCCAAACAGACGGAGAGGAAGACGCATTTGATCCTCATTGACCTGTTCGGGCACGACCTTTTGCATCATCCCCAGGGTTTCGATTGCCTTCTCGGCTCTTCCGGCGTTCTTGGCCTCAATCGCTTTGTCGAGATAGATCCGTCCTAATCTGTATCCGATGAGGAAGAAGGCCACTGTGGGGTTCAAGGTCGTATTTGGAATGTCCTCCATTGCAGCTATTTCCAGCAATTCTGTAACCTTCTCCAGTGGGAGCTCGGGAAGTACAGCGAGGGCACCTGCGTAGGACTCACGAAGATAGAATGCAGCATTGTGATCTCTGTTCTTCGTAGCCATGGCAATTGCCTTGGGGTAAATATGATCAAAGATGTAGTACTTCTTTGTGTTGATTGCGACAAGCAGAACGATCACATGGAGTCTCTCCTCGTCAGCCAGGCTAAGCGCCATTGGGGCAAGTTGAGACTGGGAGTGCATCTGTTCAAAGAAACCAATAATACCCTCCCATCTTTCCGTGTCATGGTATCGTGCAAGAATCGCCTTAAAGAAGTTGGTGTTGGTAGGGTCGTGCTGAAGACACTGAGAATATCTCTTGCCGGATTTTTCTGACCTATCTGTGCTCCAATACCGATTTCCAAGAATAAAGGCCATTTCGGCATATGATTTCTCATTTGCGGCCATCCAGGCAGAGTCATTCTCATAGCGTTCCATAAGCTGCTTTAAAATCTCAATCGATTCTGTGTGTGACTGGACAACCTTGGCCAGAAGTAGCAAGGGTCGCCAGGGCGCTTTGTCACCTTTGGGAGCGTCCTTCAGCGCATTGCGGCATCTTTCTTCAGCCTTTGAAAATTGGGAGAAGCCGTCATAGACATAACCCATTTGGGTTTCCCATAGTGCGTCCGGGTTCGAGACGAGGGTCTCCGATCTTATCAGGCCCTCGACTTCGGAAAGGCGGGGTGTGGATGCACGATGCTTGAAATCAGCTTCGCTTAACGCCCCCGTCTGAGTAAACTAGCATTAGTATAAGCGATCCAGAGGGTGAGAGAGGTAAACTTACCTTCACAAAGTAATCATCTAGGCAATAGAATGCCATCGTCGCAACCTGGGCAGGTGACTCCTCTTTGAGACACAACTCTGCCATCCGACGGGCACAAGGCAAAATAATCGTGTTAAATCGGTGACTTTCCGTAGTCCCAAACAAATTGGCAAGCCACTTCTTCCCTTCTTCGTTGACATTGGCGACGATTCTTTCTCTGCTCAGCCAATCGCAAATCTTAGCCATCTGGCTCTTTTCAAGGAGCCAGGATGGGAAGGTTGGGACAGTCTTGGTGGCCCAGAGAAGATTATCAATTGAGTCTCGATCACGGAAGAGATTGACCAAGTCAGGTCCAATTTGACCCTTTAGCTCAGGATCAATCTCTGCCAAGTCCACTTGGGAAATATGGTAAACAAGCTGACGAGAGGCATACCCGCGCAGCGGCCTCAGTTTCTCGCCTGCCTTGTTAGCCAGAGCATGAAGGCAAACCTTGGCAAGCTGAAAGTGAGCATGGTTCTCGTCCTCGCGATAGATTTGTTGCTGCCGAGCGCTCAATTTTTCCCTGAAATGCTGCTCCATTTCGAGTTTCTCCGCTAGTCCCGGGGGGCAGACGGATTTTAGGAAGTGCCGAAGAATCTCAACCTCGCCTTCGTTAACGGCTGGGTTTTTCCTTTGGCGCTCTTTGGCTGCTGCGGCTCGCTCTGGAATGGCGTCCAGAATCTTCTCTGATCGGAATGCGACATAGCCATCGTTATCAATCTCAAATAGGAGGAACTTCTTCTTGAGTCGTTCGCCTAGAGGAGTAAGGGACACTGCGTCGTTTTTAAAGCGCAGCACTGCTGACATTATATCAGCTGTCACTCGCTCCTGTGCAAAGCTAACCCAAAGGATAATTTTGTTCATTTCTTCAATCTCTTTGGCTGAGAGGGTCTCATTGAGCCTGCGTACATCATCAACAATGTGATCCTCGAGACTTCTGCCTGCGCCATCAAGGGCATTGTAGATGTCTTTGTCGTAGTCCAAGGAGCTAATTTTGGTTAAAGTCTTATCCATCATGTAATAATTTCCCTTGGTTGCTTTGTAGAGCCTGTCTTGAATATCGCATCGGAGTTCTGCGATACCATCTTGCCTTGTGTCAGATAGCGAATCAATCCTGTCCATTCGAGCGTCGATATATTTCATGGCATCATCTGCGTTCCGTTTTTGAATTTGAATAACAGGGCATGTAAATTGGTCTCGCTCAAGTCGGTCGATAGTGTCCTGTGTGGTGGTGAACAACACACGAACTGCGCGCCGCTTACAACGAGTAGCCTGTTGGAGGAACTTAACTACAGCCGGGTGAATATGTCCCTTTTTGTCACCGAGCTTGTTGATGACAATAAAGAAGGTCACATCAACATTTTCCAGCTCATCGTGGTTCTCAAGAAGCAATCGGGGCATCAACCTAGTAGGATCAATGGTACCAGCCTTCCGACATGTACCAGCAGCCGACTGCATATACGACGCGTCGCCGTCAGCGAACTGCCAAATGATCGACTTTCCAAGAACAGCAATTCCCGCATTGGCCTTCCTTTCATCAAGGAAGTAGAATCCCACAAGACGTCTAGAGGTTTCCACTTGTGCGGTGACCTGCGTACGTAGATGGTTGATGACAGTTGAAGCCAGATAACTTTTTCCCGCGGCTTCAGGACCGACAAGTGCAAGAACGGGAGTATCAGTCATTGGGCTCATCCAAGTTTGGAAAGATTTGTCGGAGAGGAGCCATTGACCCGTTCCTTCCACATTGTTCTGGCGAATATTCTGGTACGTCGTTCCCCAGGTTGCGATGGGTGCTTGTGCATTGCTATCCCATGTGTCTGGCGTGTTATCAAAATTCAAGGTCTTCAAGATCTGACTTCTATCATTCAGAGCCTTCTTCTGCTCTGACCTTTCCATTCGATCCTCGGACAAAAGGCCCATTGTGTTTTTCGAATACTCGGCAGCCTTTGATGCCTTCTCGTATGTCTGGGCCAACACAAGCAATTGTTCTTTATCTGTGAGACTGTCCATTTCACCGATCAAGCCTTTAAAGTCATCTTGAGAGAAGAACGCAATCTTCATAAAAGTTTTGAACTTGAAACGACCGGAATGCCGAATCTTCATTGCGTGGTCGCAGACACTAACAAAAAGCTGTAGCACTTGGCAGGCGACTTCGGTCAATGTCGCGTTCATCTTCCCAGCGACATAATGATGCAGTCGATCCAGGAACTCGCCGCATCTTCCGAATAGTGAGCTAAGTTCACCGAAGACTTCTTGATAGCCTTGCCAGGCGCTGATAACGAAGTTCAGAGCATTGTAGCATTGTCCGGCTGGGGCAAAGACCTTTTATGGATTAGCATACTCATCATATATTGGTACTGATGGAATCCTACCTGGGACGCAGCATCTGCGATCATACCGCCAACCTTGGAGACAGCAGTGAGGGTATTGTTGAAGGCTTCTTTGACACCTGGCGAGATATATGATTTCTTCCTAGGATTCTGGATGGCGTCCAAATTTGCCATTACATCGCTAGGTTGTAGATTAGGATCGTAATCCTTGCCATGAGACATCTTCGCAAGCTCTTGAACCCGATTTTCCATCTCCTTCCATGCTTTCGCAAGCTCTGCATTAGCCGCGGCGTCTGTTCCAGCAGGGACTTCCCTCACTGTCTCGGCCTTTGCTGCCCCATTAGGGGCTATGGTTGTTGTTACAGTAGCCATTAATGCTTGAAAATGGAACAAGTGAGCATTGAAAAGGAGCTCAAGGTCCTGGGGTAGATCTAGCAGGAATGGGCGGGTTAAGTAGAGAACCGATCAGCTGTCTAGCTGAAAAAGGGACAACCATGACGTAGAAGGTGTTGTCTTGGCGCAAACATTGTTTATTTCTTCTTGATCGGCATCTGTAGGAGGTCCAATCCAATCCGTCATATTGCCTTTCAGTGGATCGTGTGCCGATGGATCGGCACGGTGAAGGTCATAGCACCGGTTCGAGAGAACCCCCGCAAGGAGAGAGATGATCAAAACAGTGGAGAAAGACTACCGGATAATCGCATTCCTGTCCGTCATATTAGGAGTTACACGCAAATTCGCCGCGAAATGCATGAGATATCGATAGGTGTTGATACTGAACTTGTGTTCATGATGTTTTGCCCCACCGACAACAGATCTCCACGAACACGCGAAATTGGGTCATTCGACCCCACCGAACGGTTCGTGTGAGTTTGAAGCCAGACTATTGGTTTGTGTCCGCAAATAATGTATCCACTTTTGAACCTACAGTAGACGCTGAGACACATCTAAGAACCTAGATTAGTGGCGTGAAGAGATGCTTCTTTTTACCTTCTAGACACTTCGTCTAAACATTCAAGAATAACCTGGAATTGATGGGCAACTTTTGTGAATTAGCAATTCGGGCATATGTATGGAACTTTGAGCGAGTCGAAAAAATGTCAAGGTATTATGAATCGTGAATCTTCTATGCCATCTGCTTTTCATGTTCAGTGTATCTTCATAATTACCCGGAAGCCGAAAAACAATAACACCCCAAGACAATCATACCCGCTAAAAGATAGGCATGACCGCTCGATTCTCATAGTCAACATTGGAATCCACACTCTCTATCCGATCTCCACAGGTTCCAAAAATTCGGTCCCAAACACGAGTCTGCTTGCCGTAGTTATGACTCTTCCTCCACCCCTTGCGGTGATGAAGGTCATGGTCCTCAATAACCAATTCCATTTCAAATATTCTCATCAACCAAGACATAGGGTTCGGTGCACATGCATGTAGACGAAGACCGCTGTGTCCGGCAATCTCTGCAAATAAGACATAGAGTTGAGAGATATGCCACTCGTAAAATCCCATTGGCAACCCCATGAATTTCATCGTATAAAAGGCCATTACCGGAATACCGACGATATCAAAAAACTCTTGTACTGAGTCCGCGTAGATTGTAAGTAACGGATTAGGGTGCTTGGAAAGGTGGTGTGTACGGTGGTACTTCCAAAGATCGTCCACGTCATGCATCAGTCGGTGGTACCAGTAGAACCAGAAGTCCACAACGACACTATAAAGGCTGACCTCGATAAGTACCCATGTCCAGTTCAGAGATATGGGAGCTTGGGTCTTGTTATAGGTCAGGTAGACGGAGAACAACGGCCGTAAAAGCCCCGCGAGAACGACTGATAGAAGTGCTTTCCCTACTCCTGCGTCGGGGACTCCATCCCGTTCATGTTTATCTCCATCCAAGAATCCATGTTTATGACCGAGTTCGCGGAGGGAGCGCACTTCACTCCATGTGAAGAGGCGTGCTGCTTGATAGTAGTAGACGAAAGCGACGACTGGGTAGAATTGGCATCCTGTGAGGGATACAAACAGCTGGTGGACGATAAGGGGGAGGCAAGCGTAGTATAGGATCCAGCGGTGCATCTGCCAATCTGGTAGGTATGGCAGCTTATCCGTCTTCGCATGGACAGGAACCTCCCGGTCAAGGTCCACATGGTAGAGGTTGACTCGTTCGAGCAACTTGTGTGGGAAGGACCACTGGCTTTTTTCTTGGCGCCAAGTTGACTTCATGGAGTCTCTAGGGTTGATGGTAACGCCCATGGTGATTGCTGATTGTTGATTGTGAGAGTCTACTAGCGGGGGCTGAATGGGGGCCATGCGCCTAGATATTACTTTCATGGCCTATTGTTCCTCATGTTCTCAGGATCGCGGTCAGACAGAGGTTCTTGATGAAGTTTTGCTTTTTTTCAGGTCCCACCATATTCACCTGATATTGAGTGCAGTCATTGGTCTGATTTATGGCCAACGAGCTCTGATTGGATACTCGCACTGTTTACCCATTGAGGAATAAGCATAGCAGATTTCACTCGACAAAATCAACGTATCTGAGGCCACAATGTTCACGCCTAATTTATGGATCAGTTCGATAAGCGTTTGGAGTCGTCTAAGTGCAAGTTCCGTCAATGTCTGTCTACTGTATATGGTAATTCACATGGACAGGATTCCTGGTCATGGGCTGGTGAAATGAGACGCCTATATTTGCCAAATACGCTTCTTGTTCGGGCATCCTCCTTTTGACAAGCATCAAAGTTGACGCCGGGTGCCTCTGCATCAGCAGTCTGTACTGGACTATTGCTTCTAGAGTAAACACTTTATATACTTTAAGGTTTGTGACATAAGACCCACTAGTTAAGCGTTTGTTGAAGGCAATTTTCAGGGTAATTAAGCTTCCTGTTCTCGGCGACCTGTTCTCGGCGACAAAATTCCCCCAAGGTCCCCAGGAATTACGGTCGGAAATTTTGTAGGAAACTCAATTGGAAAGGCGAAATTGAGATCCTCTGTCTTAAGAGGTTCAAACTTGATGGACTCCGCACGTGTCCCTGGCAGCGCCTTTGGCGGTGGTTCCGTTCAAGGTTCCATGGTTGTCGTTCGTATTTCAGATGCTAAGCAACTCAGGGTTCTTGAAGTTCTCTTTTTCCGCTTTTAGCTTGTTGGAATTTTACCTGATTGTCGTCCTAGTCATTCCCACCCTAGAATTGTTCCAGCTATTCTCACTCTGCAAAGTGGGTGACTTGCTTGTTGTTGTTGCCATTAACGTCCGGGTCGGGAAGGCGAAGCCTTAACTCCAGAGATCTCCCTTGGGAAACAGGGACGTGCTAAGGAATTATATGTGTGACCTGCCATGAGATCTCAGAACTGAATTATGTGCTTCCGTCACTCGAAGCACCTACTCTGGCCTCAAAATCTTGAGATTCATGGTCGGTTGAATTTCTTCACGGAGACCGTGGGGGCCGCGGATAAGCGAACGGAATGAAGAGAGAACTTTGAAGGGTAGGCTACGTGGGGGTGGACTATTAATCTTAGTGATGTCTCGGCTCGAGGACAGCCTTGCCACCAGTATAAACAGAGGGAGAGCATCTAGATGTTAAAAAGGCCCTATTGAGCGGTAAGGGATGTTCAGGTGGCTAAGATGGACAACCCCATCCGGCAGAGCCCATGAACATAGACGCACACTCCTGCCTATTATGGACTGGTCAACGCCTCGCATCTGCAGCTCCAATGCACTAGACCCATCGAAGAAAAAAAAAAATCGAAGCTATATAAAGCGCACGTGCTCAGTTGCCCAAAATGATAGGGCAAATTTTAAAGCTGCTGGACTGCATGTTCCGTCGTTCCGAACTCCTCGATTAATTTGACGACGATGCCGAGTCATGCAAGACGGGACTCGCCTATGTTTAACCAATCCCGGAAAAGATGCCCACTCCGAAAACACGGGGCCGACAATTTCCGCGAGATATGGCGGGTCAACCAGGCGCGACAACCCGAGCGGGGTGGTTGACAGAGGACCCAGATCCCGCCGTGGGTTCCCAACCGTAAGGGTTTTATCTCCAATGCTGGGATCAGCGGTGCTTCTATTCTCAGGTTGTCTTCCAAACAAACTGAAGGGGGAAATGCATTGTATAGAATTCGAGAAGCGATCGGATGATCGCCACGCCGCTAAGTGCCGGAAAATTCTGCTGCAGGGCGCACTGCATAATTCGGTGACTCGTAAGAGCCCGCAATTTAGCCGGGTTGTATGCTATTGGATGAATTCTGTTTGAGTCTAAATGGGTAGCGGATACCTCCGTACACAGGTGGGTTCTAGGTCCCATGGCCCATTGTGTCCCCAATACGGTATACGGTAATACGTGGGCGATTGCCGTTTCTCGGTGGATGTTCAACCGATAAGATCAATCGTGATAGAACAATTGGGAATTCTGGAGGGTATTGGTGTTCCTGGATAGGGGAAGATGATTTTTTCTTCTGAAGTTCCAGGGTTTAGATGGATAGATCCATGGATATTTAGTATCGATCGTAGGAAAGGCACTGGTTTCACACCAAATGATTTTTTCGTGCTAAAGATGACTGGGATTTGACGAGCCAAGCGATATCAGCACTGGACGCACGTGCAGACGCAGCGGCGGAGCTACACTGCCACTAGGCCCAAACCGGTAAGGCGGGCTCTGTCGGTCGCGACTTCTCTCGTCATGCAGCGGGGATTGGTTCACTGCTACTCGTCTTTTAACAGCTCTGATTCTCCCTTCATTCTTCTCTCGTCGAATTTCTTCTAAACACACATTCTCTCTTCAAGCTTCAGAGAAGTAAACGAATCTCATTCAGCTTGCTGCTGCTGGAATTCCACCCTTTCCGCCCTGTACGACCTCACAATCTCGCCACTGCATTCTTCGAGTCATGTCTAGCCAACCTCTTCTCCAAACCGCCCCGGGTGAGTAACACTACTTCTTTCCGCTGCAGCTTTTCCCTTGGGATGCCGACAGGTGAATTGGCTCGCTTGGAAATATCAAGCTCCAAGCTCCGTTGGCATCCCTGAGGTGTCAATTCGCCAGCTCTCTGCAAACCTCGCAAATGCAACATAGCCAACTAACAGTATCCAGGCAAGCGGATCGCCCTCCCTACTCGTGTTGAGCCCAAGGTTTTCTTCGCCAACGAGCGCACATTCCTCTCATGGCTGAACTTCACCGTTATTCTGGGCGGTCTGGCCGTCGGTTTGCTGAACTTCGGTGATCGCATCGGCCGCATCTCCGCAGCCCTCTTCACTATCATTGCAATGGCCGCCATGATTTATGCAGTCGTCACATTTCACTGGCGCGCTCAAAGTATCCGTCGCCGTGGACAAAGCGGTTTCGATGACCGCTTTGGTCCCACCATTTTGGCTATCGCTCTCTTGGCCGCTGTCGTGGTCAACTTCATCCTGCGCATGCAGGACAACGAATTGAACTGATTGCGTTCTCTCATTGCGATGAAAATATTTTAAAGAGTTGATCACTACTTGCACCTATCATCATCATTTTTCCTGTCTCTGAATTGGCGTCAGTTTCTCAGTCAGTCACGTGTCAATATCCCTGTTGAAGCGTTCTCGATCTCGGCACTTGTGGGGGCGTTTTGGATTTTATTTTGGTTACATATGTCAAAAATTGTCTTCGTCTTGGACCGCGAGCAAGTCTGGTTGAATGTCAACCCGATAACTCCGGATTCCTTTGGATGTTACTTTCTACATTTTAGTAGATCTACCGGCAATTTCACTCGACGTGGCTCAAAATTACCATGCTATTGGACATATGATATCTATCTGGGCGTCAATAAGAACCCCAGGACATAAAAGTGATTTGGGAAACTTGCTTATCTAGTCGTATCTTGCATCTATTAGTAAACTTCGAGACCTGGCATATCTGCAGTGGATAGGCCAGGCAAGATAGTAGTTCTCAGCACATCAGAGTAGCGGAAAGGCCATTCCATCGCCACGTGGGTCACTGCCTGCACTATAAACCATTTGATCATCATCATAGTGTAGACGAATGATCTGCCCACGACCAAACATCGACCGTTCCCAACCCTTGAGCACCTCAATCTTGTGACCCAGATGGCGCAGACCCTCAATGGCCTCCTCACTGATACCCTCCTCAACACACACCGTACGGTCACGATCTTCGGATGTCGGCGCCTTGATGCAAATACGCGGGGAATCAAGAGCCGCTTGAGGGTGATACCCGAATGCAAGCATGTTAAGTAGAACTTGCACATGGCCTTGTGGCTGCATGAAGCCACCCATCACACCATACACAGAGTGCAGTGATCCGTCCTCCACATTGGTGATCAAGGCGGGAATAATAGTATGGTAGGGCCGCTTGTTCGGGGCCAGAACATTCGGGTGTCCAGCCTGCAAGGAGAAATTGGCGCCACGATTTTGCAGTGTGAAGCCACAGCCAGCGGGAATGATAGATGTGCCGAATCCAGCATAATTACTATTGATAAACGAGATGCCGTTGCCTTCGCGATCCGTCACAGCGAAGTATACCGTGTCACAATGATTGTGTGCTGGGCTGCCGTGGTCCAAGAGCTCAGCAACACCGTCTGGTGAGAAGAGCTTCGCCCGTTCAGCTAGGTAATCGCGAGCGAGAAGGCCCTGCGATGGTACTCGCTCAACATCAGGGTCTGTCACCCACCATCCCGCGTCTGCAAAGGCAATTCTCAAACTCTCAATCAGAGCATGGAGATATTCTGCGGAATTATGTTGGTCCTGGCTGAACTTCGGGATCTTGCCAGCCCGCTCTAGCTCTTCCATGATACCGAGAGCCATTAGCGCAACGATACCCTGGCCATTAGGTGGGTGTTCCCACACCTCAACACCCTGGTTAGTACCATCTGTCCCTGGAGACTGCTTGGATGCAATATCCTGGCCAGTGAACTTGAGTGAGATGGCATCCACTTCCTGGGTACCCTGCGCAGCATGTTGTGCTAGATCTTCAAGATCCAAATAACTTCCCAGGCTCCGAGCCACCTTCACAATTTCCTCTGCGATTCTACCATGGTAGAACCCTTTCTTGCCCTCAGTTGCCAGGGTACGGAAGGTTTTCGCCAATGTGGGATTCTTCATAATCTCGCCAGGCAGAGGAGCACGCACTCCATCCTTAGCAGCTGGATCTTTCTTCAGCATTTCACGGAAGTTGGGTGATGCTGCACGGATATCCTTCTCAGCTTCTTGCCACTAGACGTATGTTAGCTTACAGGTAACAATAGTAACAGAAGGAATGAACCACTGACACCATGTGACGAAAGCTCCGAAACCACAAATCCATCTTCACCCATCTCAATAGCAGGTTGCAGGATCTGTTCCAAAGACAACTTTCCACTTCCAAACTTTTCAATTGTATCCACCCAACCCGCCGCAGCACCAGGAACTGTCGCTGCAAGAGCATTCAGGAAGGGAATGCTACCCGGTGCATCAGGGGCCACGTTCAAGTCCTTGCGCACCTTTTCCAATGTAGCCTTGCCAGGGTATCGACCCGATCCGTTCAGAGCATGGACCTTCTTGATTTCAGCCTTATAAAAGAGACAGAACATATCGCCGCCAATACCAGTCGAGCCAGGCTCCGACATATTGATTGCGGCAGCTGTACCGTTCATACGATTAGCATATGGTCTCCTAAAAATTGCTCAAGGCTGAACCCACCAACAGCAACAGCAGCATCCTGGTCCGAATGACGAGTTAGTCTCCAATCTTGAATTATGGGGACGAATCTCAAGAACATACTGCTGCGTTTCCACCTTGACTCAGAATGCGATGCCCCGCTGCAGCTGCCAACGGCTGCGTGCAGGATACAATGCCATGTTTACTGTGCACGGTACTTCGTCGACTAGCAAATGGGACATAGTCCGCCTTCTCCTTTGCATAAACAGCCTTCGAGTTGAGCGGCATGATGGTTTTGAGATTGGAGACAGTAAATCGGAGGTCTTGTAAGGTGTGTCACTGATGGGTGGAGGAGCTTCCTTTATACTATGTTGTACAAGCTCCGCGCTATGGTTGCATGAAATACGAGTCTCTGGCCACCTGCTTAATCGGGGAAAGGGGAGGGGCCGGCGCAATACCCCGCTGCTCCAACATTGGAGCAGTTGGAGTCTATCTTATCGCACGGAGAAACGGCGACTTCCGTTTGTAATTAGCCGAGGTTTCCGATATTTACTATTGGGTTCATTTTATATTCCAAGGTTCTTCAATTGAGATTCGAATGACTGGGATGAGAAGCATTTTTGAACATATGGGTCTAGATGTAATAAGCACCGGATAAATACAGAGCGGGATGTTCCGATATATATTATTTTGGGTTAACTAACATGGGACCAAGCCGTTCAGGTAGTAGTCAGTATAGGTGGGAGTACTTCAGAGACATCGACATCAAAACAAGCTGTTAGTTAGCAATTAATTAGGCAACAGATTCCACACATTAGTGTTTTATTCAAAATGAGAGCCAGGTATGTGTGCAGGTAGAGAAAAGTTGGGCTATCGATTTGCATTTTGTTTATCGCCACGTGACGCTTATCGATAGAGCTTGGGTTTTTGGTTCTGGAAGCTTGTGTTGCATCATTTTCATCAAACTTTCATTGCTCTTCAATCGTGAATTGAAATCCAGATATATCGGTTGCAGTCCTTAAATAATGCTGAATATTTGATTTGGTCGCGCACGCCTTGCATTTCCTGAATCAGGCATTGGACTTAATACAGCCACAACATGATGCCGCACCAACGTGCCTGCCTACTCCTTTCGAAGCAGCCGCTTCTAGCTGGAAGACTTATCTACTCCCAAATCCTCCTCCCTCGAACGCTTCGAGCAATCATTCCTCACCGGAGGCTTTATACCACGGAGAACCACACCCCCCGATTCGCCGAGACTCCATCTGAAGATGAAACACAAGATTTGTCGCATTTAGATCCATCGCCAGAGGACTATTCCCGCTTTATCTTCCAGGACAAATGTTCTGTCACAATGCATGCCGGTGCTGGCGGCCACGGGTGTGTTGCATTCCTACGAGAAAAATACATTGAAGAGGGTCCTCCGAATGGAGGCGACGGGGGCAGTGGAGGAGGAATTTATATCCAAGCTGTGGAGGGGTTGACCAGTCTACACAAACTCGCCCGAAGGGGCGTCATCCGAGCTAGCCGAGGGAAAAAATGGACAAGGCAAGAGTAAAGGTGGGAAACGTGGCGACGATGTCTTGATCCAGGTACCAGTTGGGACAGTGGTTCGTGAGATCGATCGTCATGATCCTGTCGCAGAAGAGATGGCCACGAGGCGAAAAATTTATGAGGATCAGCAGACCGAGCAGCAAGAACGCCGTGCACAGCGTCTTGAGAAGCGTCTCGAGCAGCGCGCAAAGCTGATAGAGGAATTGGAAGAAGGGGAGGAGCTTGAGGAGATGGAGGAGGAGGAAGATGATGAAATCACTCCAATTCGCTTTGATCGCTGGGTGCTTTATCCTGGCGCAAACCCAGCCGACTTCTTGACGGTAGACTTCCCTCGATTAAAACCGCGGCGACAGGGCATTGCTGCAATGGAACCGCAGGCCCCGATCTTCCTTGATCTTTCGGCGCCAATGGACAAGCCTATGTTGCTGGCAGCCGGTGGTGCCGGTGGGCTGGGAAACCCTCATTTTGTTGGTCGTGTTAGAGGACGGCCGAAGTTTGCATCCCGGGGCGAAGGTGGAACGAGGCTAGAGCTTGACTTTGAACTCAAGTTGCTCGCAGATGTTGGCCTGGTCGGCAAACCAAATGCTGGAAAAAGCACTCTTCTGCGATCATTGACGAACAGTCGCACTCGGATTGGAAACTGGGAGTTTACTACCTTGAACCCACACATCGGCACTGTTATCGTTGACGACCATCGAGGCAGACCACTGGTTGAGACCCGGGGAAAGAAACACCGTACTCATTTTACGATTGCAGATATTCCGGGTCTGGTTGAAGGTGCACACCTCGACCGGGGTCTTGGTCTCGGATTCCTTCGACACATCGATCGGGCGGGCATCCTGGCCTTTGTGTTGGATCTGAGTAACGGTGACCCCGTACAAGAGCTGCAGAAGCTATGGCATGAACTCGGCGAGTATGAACGAATTCGTGACTCTGAGCCTGAGTCCGTTCCCGATGAACCGCAGGGCGTGATTGACTGGGATACATCTTCTGCTGCTTATCCAGAGTTTGAAGACGACTCGCCTCAGGAGACTTATCACAGACCAGCTCGAGGTCTCCCTCATCTTCCCATGCCCCCCCTCCACACCAAGGCTTGGTTTGTCGTGGCGACTAAGGCTGATCTCGAGCACACACAACCACAGTACCGAGCGCTCCAAGAGTATTTGACTGCGGTGGAGAAGGGTACGGTTGAGCACCCATCTGGACACTCTGACGGCTGGAAACAAAAATTGCGAGCTGTTCCTGTCAGTGCTATTCGAGGAGAGGGCGTAACTCAAATCCCAAAGCTGGTGATGGAGTTCCTAGATTGAACTCGTTTAGTGGTTATTTAAACATTGTACAATAGTTGAATATACGAAATAGTTTAGACTCGCCACTTATATCATGATGGCCACATGCACATATCCGCTACGTTATCTGTATGTTACTAAAATTTAGCTCTTGATGACATAGGAATGCAGCTATAGTATCGGTCCTGCTAGCTTCAACACTTGCCCCATCAATGCATCATAATGTATCACGTGACCGCGCGACGACTCATCCGCGGGATCTTGTGCTCTACTAACGCGTCAAGACGGGCTCCTCATGCCTCCAGAACGAACCAATGCGCCGGTGAAGCTGTCACTGCCTCTGGTAAACCACCGATCCTACTTAAACCTCTACTGACATCGCTAACGCACTCCCAACCAGCAATACCAGCAGGACATCTTCACCGAACTACGCGCCGAGGATGAGCTGGTCGTGCTTGCTCGCGGCCTTGGGCTCTTACACCTAATCACAAATTTCCTTCACTTTCACGATGCGGCCGGAAATAACATGGTGTTGGTGGTCGGTGCGGATGACCGAGAGAATGAGTGGATCGGAGAGGGTACGATATCTACCCTGGGCTTACGCAGTGTGGTCACTTACACAGTCCATGAACAGCGTTGTCAGAGCATAATGATCGCAGCAAGTCTCCACTGGCTAGAGGACTGAAAGTGATTAATACCGATAAAGCAAGTGTATCTATGCGGTGGGTATTGATGATCTCTCGGGTCGATTGTCATTATGCTAATTGCAATTCCCATTAGAGAGCGAATTTACGCCCAGGGTGGTATTCTGAGTGTGACATCCAGGATATTGGTTGTCGATCTGTTGTCCAAGTTGCTTGATGCTGAGAAGGTAACTGGCATGATTATCCTGCATGCCGATAAGGTGGTTGCGACGTCTTTGGAGGCATTCATCGTGCGCATCTACAGACAAATGAATAAGCGCGGCTTTTTGAAAGCCTTCTCGGAGTCTCCTGAACCATTCACCACAGGCTTTGCACCACTGGCTAATATGCTGCGCAATCTCTTTCTTCGAAAGGCATCTTTGTGGCCCAGATTCCATGTCGCCGTGTCCGAGGCACTGGAAGGAGACCGCAAGGCCGAAGTGATTGAGTTGGAGGTCCCGATGAGCTCTAAAATGCGAGAAATTCAGAACGCAGTGCTTGAATGTGTCGACCTCAGTGTCGCGGAGCTTCGCAAGGCTAACACCGGTCTGGACATGGAAGAGTGGACCTTGGACAGCGCTCTACACAAAAACTTTGCAGCCACGATTAGACGGCAGCTGCAACACATCTGGCATAGGGTGTCCAAGCGGACCAAGCAAATTGTCAGCGACCTGACAGATCTTCAATCTATCCTCCAGTACGTCTCCTTTACATTATCGTTTTTCTATTAACTCATTCTGATAATCACAGCGCTCTGCTTACATACGATTCGGTGTCTTTTGTGAAATTCTTGGATACGATTGTAATTGGTAGCGCGCCGCCTCCAGGATCCAATCCTCACAATCACTCGCCATGGCTTTTCCTTGATGCTGCGCATGTTCTGTTTCAGACAGCCAAGTCAAGAGCATATGAAGGGAAGTTCGATGCATCGTCTTCGGCCGCATTCTCAGCTGCCTTGCAACCTGTCCTTGAACCTCTTCCAAAATGGGATGTACTTGCAGAGGTTCTGCAGGAGATTGAACATGATGCTTATCTGCACCCGACGAATGTGGATGAATCAAATAGCACCATACTAATCATGTGCAGTGAAGTCAAAACATGTTATCAGCTCCGTGAGTACATCGGCACCATGAGCACCAAAATCGGGACTGTAACAAAGCCCCAGCATGGAGACGGAGATGGAGACGGAGACGAGATAAGCGAGGAAGGCTCTTCGGCAGATGTTATCATGAGACGCCGATTACGAAGCTACCTTAATTGGAAAAGAGCATTGTCTAATGTCAATAAAAATCTATCTCAGGAAGGGAGTCAGCCCGGAACTCCAACAGGAGCAGCGTCAGGTCAACGACAGCAACAAGGAAGACCCCCGCCAAACAAGCGCCGGCGAGTGCGAGGTGGAGGAGCAGTCAACTCTGCAGCTGCGCGTGTGCCAAACAGCAGTGTTCAAACTCAAGTTGAGCAGCCTGTTGAAGTGATCAATCTTCTCAATGAGATACAGCCCACCGAAGTCGAGGAAACGCAAAAGATTGAAATCGATGTCGATGAATTTGAGGACATGGAAGACTATTATGAGCTTTATGATATGAACGACCTCGTCATGGTCCATTCATATGATGGTGATATGGACGAGCACATTCTAGAAGAAGTTCGGCCGCGTTACATAATTATGTACGAGCCGGACTCAGCATTCATTCGCAGAGTTGAGGTCTATCGTAGCTCTCATGCTGGACGAAACGTGAAGGTATATTTCATGTACTATGGTGGATCAGTTGAAGAGCAGCGTTACCTGAGTGCCGTGCGTCGGGAGAAAGACTCATTCACCAAGTTGATCAGGGAGAAAGGAGTAAGTCACGGAGTCTTTACTATAGTGGAATGGGTTCTAATATCTTTTTCTAGAATATGGCTGTTACTTTAACTCATGACAAAAGTGCCGAAAATCCGCAAGAGCAGTTTCTCCGCACAGTCAATACTCGTATTGCTGGAGGCGGACGACTTGCAGCAACGGCAGCTCCACCACTGGTGGTAGTCGACGTGCGGGAGTTCCGAAGCGCGCTCCCGTCTCTTTTACATGGAAACAACATGATCGTGGTCCCCGTTCAACTCACAGTGGGCGATTATATCCTCACTCCCGATATCTGCGTTGAGCGAAAGTCCGTTCAAGATCTTTTACAATCTCTAAAGAACGGTCGCCTGTACAACCAAGCGGAAACCATGCTTCAACACTACAAAACCCCGCTCCTGCTAATTGAGTTCGACCAAGACAAGGCCTTTACCTTTGACGCATTCACTACTGGCAACATCAGGACTGAGTCGGGATTCTCTACTACCGGGGCTGCCACCACCTCTAGTTCGAGTTCCATGATAAACTCATCAAACGCCAAAAGTGCTCAGCACTTACTCGTTCTTCTCACGCTTGCATTCCCACGCCTCAAAATTATTTGGTCATCGTCGCCCTACCAGACCGCCGAGATCTTTGCAGAGCTCAAAAAGAATAGCGCCGAGCCTGATCCGGTTCGGGCTGTTCAGATTGGCCTGGACATAGACATCTCTGGAGCTGAGTCTGGCGGTGTCATGGCTGCGGCTGGGATTGAGCATCGTAGCTTCAATCTTCTTCCACAAGATATGCTACGGGCTGTACCTGGTGTGACACCACAAGCACTTGATCGTCTTATTTTAGAGACGGACAATATAAGTGAGATAGCTAATATGGATGAGGAGCAACTGGATCCGCTGGTCGGGAAAGAAGCTGCTCGTAGGATTGTAGCGTTCTTCCGGAAGAACCTTTTTGATGATTGAATGAGTCTTCGCAGTTCAATCAACTCTAAAATACATTGAATTTATACTTGCAAGCTCTGTACTTCTCATAAGAAGGTAGCTTTCGTATTGCGTCCCAAGCTTTATAGCTCCTAGGTCACGTGTCGCACGCTTATCCAGATCTGGTCTCACTCGCTTTCGCTCCAACCTGGAAACTTTCCGGCTCGAGCTATCTTCACCTTTCTTCAATATTTGAAAATGTCGCTTCCTCCAGAACAGATCAACATCAAGCGGCGACGCGAAGAAGAACCTGTGGAAACACTATGTAGGATTCTGCCCCCTTCCCTTTATTTTTTTTGTGCCTTTTCTACCCCACATTTTACGTTCAAGAGCAACACCAATGCTGAATGTGCCTTGCAATTGCGCATTCATATTCATTTAGTCTTTCATTGCCGTCATTTCTCGGGTTGCAACTTGCTTCCGAGTTTCATCCATCTACATACCCTTTTTTACATGACTTTCCCCGCTATATCAAAATTTAGGTTCCCATAACAACAACCCCCACTAACATCAGATAGACATTAAATCCGACTTGCACCCCGGAAAGCGCCGCTTTACTGACTATGTCTTTCATCGGGTCACGCTAAACAGCAGCGGGAGCCCTGTTGAATCTGGCGCCTCGACACCCCCTCACCCAGCTGCACAGAGATTGCTACGTAGTCCCCGGTCAGTGAGCAGTCTTCAGATTCCTCCTCATCGCACTGCGACTGCACGAAACAGTTCTTCAAATGGAATTCCCACTGTGCGTGCTACATCGCCAGGTGCAGAGATCCGTGAAGCCCAGCGTGCTGCTGCAGCTCGGAAAGAAGCCGAAGAAAAGCGCAAACGCGCTATCCAGGGTCCTCCTACCCCGCAATCTGTTTCTCTATCACCACTAGGCAGTGTGCTCGCCTCTGAAAGGGGACGAATTGGACAAGAGCCCATCTCCGTTTCTGTGCCACCCTCTCCGCGCCCTGCGCAATCCGTGCGCCGCTTTCAAATCTCCAGACCCAGCGCCTCGACTCCAGGTTCCCGTCCGAGCTCACGCGCTGGCATTCAGAAGCGCCGAGCGGATGGCCCTTCGCCCGGCATAGCAGTTCTAGTGGAGCAGCTTCAGCGCAAGCCGCATTCACGCCAAGCCTCTGTGATCGCAGATCTGGTGCATCAAGCATCTGAAAGCCAAGAAGGTATTAAGATCAAGACCCCTGAAGAGGAAGTCGCACCACCAGTGAAACCCAGAAAGCGGCCTGTCGTGAACCAAGCCGAAAAGAAATGGCGAGAGGAGCGGCAGGCTGCCATTTCTGCTGCGAAAGATCATCTCTCGGAAACACTGGAGAAATCTGCACGGGCGAAGCAGAGCACTTGGGATGAAGAATCAGAGCGCCTAGCCAAAGAATTCGAGCAGGTTGCACTGGACATCGAGCGAGATATGGATGTGGAACCTCGGAACTTCAATGATAATTTTGCCCCGCCATCGCCTCAGCCGCGGGTACCGTTCAAACCACCGCAGCCATTGAAATACCAGCCGCGGCCTCCTAAGCAACCTAGGGCTGTGCCATCTCAGTCTTCTCCGGCTATTGATGAGACGAAAACTGACGCGGTGCCAACCGTTGGCGACGATGACGATGACTACGTTTATGATGTCTACATTCGACGTCCACTAGAGGAAAGCGACAGGCTCGCGAACCCACTAGCTGAACTAGAGTCCGAGCAGCAGCTCAAGGCAGCAAACTCGGGTGTTGGTATTATCGTAATCACCGAGGAAGATGAGCAGTACTGGGGGAACTTCATTGAAGATGACGAGGAAGAATGGGATAGTGAGGATGCCGACTCCAATGGTAGGTCTTTGCCCTTTTGTATGAGTTCAAATCACATTACTGATATTGCCATCGAACAGCTGAAAACAATCCTGCGAATGAGTACCCGGAAGAAGAGCTATCTTCATCTGACGAGGAAGATGATCCTACTGCCATCTATAGAAAATATCGGACCCGCGCAGCATCAGATGATGAAGAATTCGATTTTGACCATTCCGGAAGCGAGGGTGATAGATTCGGACAGTGGCGTTCGGGTGGACAAATATATTCGGACGACGAGAGTGATTAAAGATGGATGGAAATATATGTATTGCTACATTGATTTTGCTGGGACTTTTCAAAGTAGGTAGCTGATATTGTTCAACCATTCGAAGCCCTGGAATATCATACCTATATGACAATTTTCGGGAGGCGATCTTTATGATGGACTGCTATTATAATAACTCTCCATCGCAAATGTATGCATCAAAGCTATTATGAAACGCATGCTACAGCGAAATGCGATACTTTTGGACCGATATGTCCCAAGAAACCATTGGAAAAACATTCTTTGTTCAGACCAACCGAAATTAGACAAAAAAGGGGTCAAATGATTTAAGTTCTATATGTCTCTGAAATTTGTTGAAACTAATGATCGATTGATTCGGGGGTTTTGGGTTTATGTATAGAAGAGCTGTCACGTGTTGCATGACGTTCGTCCACTTTTCACGGCGCGCCCTTACGGACTGGACGACGAGCTTCGATCTCCCATCAACTCACCCCTCCTCCTCTGCCGGGCCGTTTTTTCGGTCGCGCATTCTCCCGACAACATGTCGACTCAGTATGCCACCGAGCCCACTCCGACCGCATCGGCCACACTGAATACTACCGTTGGCCCAATTCACATCGCTCTTTTCGCAAACCAGGTCCCTCTCACCTGCAAGAACTTCCTCCAGCACTGCAAGGATAACTACTATACTGGGACTATTTTCCACCGTGTCTCTCCAGGCTTCCTTGTCCAAGGTGGTGACCCGACAGGCACAGGGTCGGGTGGTACTTCAATTTACGAATATCCGGAGTTCGAATACGATCCCGAAGCACGCGATCCGAACGAGCGAGTGGTTCTCCGAGATGAGCTGCACAGCCGCCTGCGCTTTAACCGGCGTGGATTGGTTGGCATGGCTAAGAGCGAGGATGGGACTTACGGTAGTCAGTTCTTCATCACGCTTGACAACACTGAGCGGGAGCTGAATGGGCAATGTACCATGTTTGGGCGATTGGAGGGAGACAGTATTTTCAATGTGTTGAAGATCGCCGAAGCAGAGCGTGTCGAAGGCACTGAAAAGCCTGTATACCCAGTGAAAGTGACATCCTGCGAGGTGGGAGAATTGGGACCGATGGAAGGCAAGTTGAAGGATCGGAAGACCATTTCGACATCGACGGGTGATAAGCCAGCAGCCAAGAAGAAGAAGAAAAATCCCAAGGCTGGAAAAGTCTTGCTCAGCTTTGGAGGGGACGAAGGCGAGGAGGAGATTCCTATGCGACCAGCAAAGCCGAAGTTCAACACAAAACTAGTCGCCGATGCGCCTGGCGCGAGTAACGATGCACAGTCTGCCCCAAAGCCAAATACAGAGTCTAAGCAGCCACGAAAGCGAGTACGCTCTCCATCCCCGAAACGATCGCCATCAGCAGAACGCAAACAACGCCCGAAGACACCGGAGCCGCAGGCCCAACTCCCCATACAAGACCCTGAATCACCCGAACGATCACCTACACCTGTAAAGGAATCCAAACTCTCACGGACGAATGCCGAAATTGAATCCCTCAAGGCATCCATGCGCCGCAATATTGACACTGGACCTGCCGACAAGGGCCACAAGAAATCAGCTCTTGAAGCAATGATCCCCGAAACAGCGATTCGAGGACGGAGACGCCCCCCGCCAGGCTCTACCAATGGTGCTGCATCCAATGCAGGCTCTAGAAGCTCAGCAGAAAATGAAGCACTCAAAATGTTCAATGCTTTCAAAGCTAAGCTCGAAGGTGCAGACACATCGGCTTCAGCCCAAACATCAAATAAGGATTCACAAACAAAAGACACAAAGATGCAAGATCAGGATGAGGATGAAGAGGAGCAACTCTGCGACCTGCACTTCATCGTCAATTGTCAGTCGTGTAAATCCTGGGATGATCCGGAGGCTGCCACAGCAGATAATGCGGAAGAAGAGGAGGGATGGATGTACCACCAGCTCCGCTTTGGAAAGGATACCCTGGGCAAAGATTTGAACTGGAAGAAAGACCACCAAGCTGACGTGGACTCGCTCATGGTGATCGATCCTCGTGAGAAGGAGAAGGATCTAGCTACCGGTAGTGGCAGTGGTCGCAAGAGAGGCCTACAGCGGGACCGAGAACGGGAGCGCAAACGAGAGCGGGCGGGAGAGCTTGAATGGGGTCGAGACAGGAGGCAGTAATGAGGTCTTCTAAGGTTATGATGTACAGACACTTGATAATTTGGCGGTGCAGATGACCTGAACCATCTCTAAATTTATATGGTATAATCGAAGAGATTCCATTCACAAGCAACAGACATGATGGTCAGCTCTTGGAAATGGGATTGACCACAACATATATACAGTAGCTCTATGAAATTTACCGAAGGTTTCACTATTAAAGCTTCGAGCTTCGCTTCCGACCTTTAGCTATGGCTCGAGCATATGGATGTGAACGAGAAGCTGGGACCAAGTGATCAACATCTCCTGTGTGAACGTAGTCAGGGGATGCCTGATTCAATGAAGTGATGCCAATGTTGCGCATGGCAGTCTCTAGTTCATCTTGCATAACTAAATTCCGGTTAGCTCCAATGAGGGGACTGGATGCGCGAAAATTGTAACTTACTATCGATGAGATGCTCAACACCTTCTTGTCCATAGTTCATTGCAAAGAGCATACTCCGACCCATGCCCACCGCAGTTGCACCCAAGCATATAGCTTTCAAAATGTCTGTTCCTCGACGGATACCGCTGTCGACATACACTTCCATAGCATCAAAGACCTCGGGACATCTCTTCTGCATCTCCAATAGAGTAATGATAGAAGGTGGACTAGTATCGAGATTACGACCGCCGTGGTTGCTGAGAAGAATTCCATCCAAGCCAGCCTTCATAGCCATAAGAGCGTCATCAGCGGACATCACTCCTTTGAGACAAACTGGTTTATGGGTGTGCTGTCGGACCCATTTCAGATCCTCCCATGTGAGACCAGGGTCAATGTACCCAGCCATCACACGACCCAGACCACCGCCTTTCTTGTCATTCTGCGCTTTAGATGGTGACATTGGGACAGAAATGCCTTCATCAGCTTTGACTCGTTCATCCGCTTCGCGCTTACCAGGCCATGCAGCGTCGACAGTCACGAAGATTGCCTTGATATTGGGATTGGCAGAACATTGTCGGAGAAGCTCGGCGGACTTTTCTCGATCCCGATTGACATATAGCTGGAAAATGAAACTGGCGTCTGGGGCAGTGCTTCGCAACTCATTCATAGTAAACGAAGAGTTATTGGAAATCTAACTAGATTGTTAGCAAGGTAAAGGCAATATTTGAGAGACAATCTACTCACGCCTTGAATGATACCCTTCTTCTCGCACGCCCGGGCAATCGCACATTCTCCCTCTGGATGAATGAGCTTGGCCATTGCTGCTGGACTAACAAAGAGCGGAAGTTTGTAGTCGCTCCCTAGAATCTTTGCTCTAGTATCCACTGACCGCACGTTACGGAGTACTCGAGGCCGAAACCATATGCGATCAAAGCACGACTTATTCGCGTCTCGCGTGATTAAATCCGTAGATGCACTGGAGTAAAAAGCCCACGTCTTTTTGTTTGCAGTTTTGGAGGCGACGACCTCGAAATCGTGGGAGTTAATCAGGGTTTCCAATGGAGGCTTTTCATTGTCCAGAAGTAACTTGGCACTTTCGCCTGGTGGTGGTTTAATCCAGTCTTCGTCAATTGTGGACTCATCAAGGGCGCCTTTCAGCTTGTCTGGTTCGAGGCCTGTTCTCAAGACACTCGGCGAATGTACTTGCGTATAGGCCTTCGTAGCATCACGGCCCGCATACTTCAGGATAACTGGGGAATTCATTAGTCAATGTATTGACAATAAGTGTCGGATCACATACTGTTAGAGCCTCCAGGATGCTCATCAAGGAAATCTGTCACATCCCAGACTTGATTGTCAACCACAATCCAGCAGTCCTCGGGTGATTGATGCCCCGAGACCTCCTTGACGGATACTAATTTCTGGTCCGCCATTATTGTGAGAAGCCGAAGGGTGTGATATTCCAAACCAGCGACCGAGTTAATTTTGCACAAGACTATCCAAAATGAACAAGTGGAGGAAGAAGCTGGCCAGCCAGAGAAGGTTTAATACTCAGCAAGGACAGACAAGAAGGCGGAGGAGCGCGCTTATCACGGTCATACCCCGGGCCAGTGAGCGAGTACTCTCCACCCCGGTAACATGCCCGGACTTACCCCGGACTTGCAACACTGCTGTTTATGGAAAGTCCAAGGCGAGTGAGCCGTTTAAGATTTACGATTTTAGTTTGGCAATAAAAACACTGAGCACTCAATGCCCTCAAAGTAAGATAATGAAGATGTGTCGTGACTTTTGGTTTCAAGCTCTAGATATGGCCTTTATGAGGTTTGATAATAGACAGTTTCCAATTTTCTGATTCTTTGACTAGCTATTAGGATGGTCCTGGACCCTTAGGAGATCGCGGTGAGTTACCGACTCTCGCGCGGACTTCTCTCCGTGTGCATATAAAGCAAGACCCACCTGCTTATATTATCATGCACCGCCACAGTAGCCACGAGCTCAGCCATATATGTGGCTGGTGGTTTCATGAGCCAACACAAACCGTGTCAATATTCTCAGCGAAAGCTCGTTTTCACCACAGGAGCGCGTTGACTGGCTGAAACTAAAGGAAATAAGACGGATCACCATTAAATGCATATCAGGCCCCTTGAAAGCACTCCACTAAACGCCTTTCGCCATATCAGCGCCTCAATTGGGACAGGAACAGCAAGCAGAAGCATTGTATCCTTAAGCCCTGCTCTGACTCAGTCTCAGTTCCATAATAGGCTAAGTAAGTTCCAAAACAGAACCTTGAATCGAGTCATCCGTGTTCCCCCTCACGGCCCCACTTTGGACTAGACCCTCTATTCATTTATCACTAACAAATTTTACAGGATCTTTTCAAGGGAACCAACCTTTTCTTGGCAACTGTATAAGTTACTCTCGCTCAAAATTCTCTGCTTCCGCAAGCAGTCGCACATCAAAAACCATGGCAGACGGAACTAAACCTCCTCGTTATGTCGATGTATGAGTTTCCCTGCTTTCTACGGAGACCCGCAGCCTTGAAAGCTAACCTCCTTTCTCCAGATCGGCATCAACTTGAGTGATCCTATGTTCAGTGGCACTTATCACGGAAAGCAAGCTCATGAATGTGATTTGGACGATGTGATCCAACGTGCTCGGGACGTGGGCTGTGAAAAGTTCATGGTCACAGGTTCAGACCTCGTTGAGTCCGAAGAGGCTGTGAAAATCGCCCGTAACTACCGTAAGACTGCTTTCTCTATGTACCCCTCAATTCACAGAGCTAATAATCCGCCTTGCAGCCGGATTTTGCTACGCTACAGTCGGTGTGCACCCTTGTCAAGCCAAGATGTTCGACGAGCACCCCGAAGGACCCGCAAAGATGCTCGAAGAGCTCCGAAAGCTAGCAATCGAGTCCAAGGAATCTGGTTTCGCCGTTGCATTTGGTGAAATCGGTCTTGACTACGACAGACTATTCCACAGTGCAAAGGAGCCCCAATTGAAATACTTCGAGGCTCAACTAGACCTTGCGATCGACATTGGCATGCCTCTCTTCCTCCATTCTCGTGCTGCGAGTGAGGACTTCGAGAGGTTGATTGGCGAGAAACTTCCTCATTTGCCAAAAGGCGGTCTTGTGCACAGTTTTACGGGAACGATGGAGGAGATGCAGAGACTGGTTGCTTTGGGTCTTGATATTGGGATTAATGGGTGTAGTATGAAGACTGAGGAGAACCTGGAGGTTGTGAAGGCTGTTCCACTAGAACGACTCCAGATTGAGACGGATGGTCCTTGGGTAAGTTTGGTCTCTGTTTGTTCGTCCGTATTGACTAACAATCCCTTCAGTGTGAAATCCGCCCTTCACATGCCTCGGCTAAATTTTTGACTGGCGCTCCGGAATTACCAAAGGCTGTCAAGAAGGAGAAATGGCAGAAGGGCTTGATGGTTAAGGGCCGAAACGAGCCTGTTGCCATTGCTCGTGTCGCTCACGTTATTGCTGAGGTCAAAGGCATTTCCGTTGAGGAAGTTTGTGAAGCGTAAGTCTGTCTCAAGTGCTTTGATCTGAATTACCTACTAACATTATCTATTAGTGCCTGGAATAACTCGATCAGAATGTTCGGTCTGGGAGAGACTCTGTAAATTTCCGAGCAAACCTGAACATCAGCAAACCATTTCCGACATCTCATTATAGACTGGTGGTAGCTACTTTTATAGAACGTGCAAACTAGATACTAGAGTTAGGGGCGCATAGTGCTACTTTATTATTTTCCCATACATGAGTACGTCTTCACCAAGTGGCTACTAATATGGATTAAACCATAGTGGAACCCATCATTGTGATAAAACAAGCCATAACAAAACGTAGAGACAACGGATCCCCTTTAGCACCAATTGATGAGTCGATAACATTATTAATACAAAGATCGGCTATTCAAACTACTCGGATCTGGCCTTTGTCATCGAGTTTGCTGTCCAAGACCTTGCTCCGATGGAGATATCGGCTAGGTGTCAGTTCTAGGTTCGTCAGAGCGAACATATGAATTGTTGGTGTTGGAGTGTAGAGCTACCACCGTAAATCATATCATCTACTCTCTTTGTTCTGCAAGATTTTCTTTCTTTTTGGTTCTTTTCTTTGTCTTCCGAAACAGACCGAGGTGTCATATCGTTTCTCTGTAGATGCGATATATTCACTATCAAAGGGGGATGGATGATGAACCATGTGAAACATGCCTTCTCTTTTACTTGTCAATATTGATTGATCCAGTACATCCAATTTTTGAGAGCTGTAGAAGTAAACGGAATGACAGCAGTGTTCGATTCTTTCCTTCTACAGATAGACCAAGTGTTATGGATATCGACTGCTCTGGTACTATAAAAGAATGGTTTGGATCCTTGCGTTGACTCGGGACCATCAATATAATCGATCCTCCCTACACATACACTGCAAGGTACATCTCTGGTTCATTACTCTCTCTCGGTCATAAGATTCAGCCTGGTCTCTATCAACTCATCGCCAATACCTCGCCTTCTGACCTTCCTAATAAGTCATACTTCCGAAATACCTCATAATGATGCGGCCTGGATCAGAGCTCGAAAGAAAGTCCTTTCAAGCGACTCGAAAAGAATTGGCGGACAGCCTGCTATTTTACAGTAAAATTCTCAAGGGTCCTCAAGTGCTCGGCAAGCGAGAAAAGGCTCAAGCAGCTCAACAGTACATATTCTATGATGCCAAGCTTTTGATGAGGAGACTAATCCAGCATGCAAATGTCAAAGGGATTACATATCGAAATGTTTGCAGATGTTAATTTCCGTCAGTGCGAACTCATCATCGAGGAATTTAATGAGTTGATTCTCAATCTCGAGGGTACTGATTATTTTCTATGGCACGCGTGGAAGACTTTGGACATGCTTAGCTATCTAGTCAGCCGACTGGTTCTGAATTGGGAGCGAGACAAGGATAGTACAGCGGTATCCGTTAAGCATGACAAAGCCACTCAATAATACAGAAGTGAATTAAGTTGTCAACCGCAACGGAAAATGTCAGAATAGAGAACATTCTCCATCTAAGTCGAGAACATGTGGAGATGGAGTTTCTTGAGGTGCAAAGAAATGTGACTGTTATCAGTGGCCTGAGGTTAAGGAGAGTGTGTCGACCCTCTAAGGCTGAGATTATGAAGTGATAAGATGTTAAGGGTTAGCATTGATTGGTTCCCCCCCACGAGATCCCATTAACGCATTGACCCGAGGTCTTTTTTCCTAGTGAACTATGTTTAGATTAAGTTGAGCCAGTACTAGTAGGTGCGTGATATCTTGCGAGTATTCTATTTCCCTGTGAGCCTCTCACAATCCATTTATATTTACTAAATTGATATTAGGTGAGCGTTTTTCCAGTGTCAAAGTTTGTAGCAAAGGAAATTCAAGACTAGCCCAGAGATAAGCAATGAGGAACGCCAGGGACACCAAGTGCTCAATTACCAGTAGTAAGTGGGTACTTTCTGCATGTCCCTTGATATCGAACTTGGGTAAACAATAGACCGAAGATTTAGTCTCCCTTAGATTTGATAGTGTCCCCACTTTCATGCTTGAGGTGATGTGATCGCTTTGCATGATAACACATGAAACTGGAATGAACTCGGCATTTTCACTGGAAATGGTTATCTTCGGCTCTACAGCGTATCGTCGAGTGCTGATTGAAGGTCTAGATGGTTGGCTTGGGGTACCGCGGGGTAATTTATGATGCAATGACACAGCCCACCATTGTGAAGTTGGGGTGTGGGGAAGACGACTCTTCTTTCGACGATCCGCATTCATTGGCACTAACCGAAACGAGATATATCTCTCCGGTTCTTTGCATCAGGAACGAGGGGGATGTGGTGGGGCCCGGCTTTGCATACTATTGGTCTCTGATCTGCAAATACAGTAAAATGATGGTGAACCGAGTTTAACGTCAAGACATGACAAGCGAAGTATGTGAGAGCTAATGCGATAGTGAGAACCAGGGGTCATGGCACCGGAGGGTTTCTACTGGATGGGGCGGTCAACGCGGAGTCTTATGAGCAGTTCAAGTGGCGTCGTGATTGTGGATTCTGAGGACCTCAAGAACCACTCTCAAAATTGTGGCCACCCACACCACATGTATTTCCTTCCTTTTTTTCCTTTTTGGTGCCAGTGGATCCTCCTACACCCGAAATGGCCGAGGTTCCATCCCACCGACTTGACTGGGAAATCCGGGGAACCAGTGGGCGGGCCTAGCTGATCCTTGCCTGCGATCGGGATATGATCGTCCACGGCGAAACTTGAGTGTCGCATGGACCTCAACCATTTTTTGTCTGTCATTTTAGGGCCGAGGCTGACGCTAAAATAAGGAGGGGTTTCATGTGGATTGGGGTCCATTAGAGGGGTGGCAATTGTGTATATATTATCCAGGACGACCCCATGAGAATGCTCCATTCGCCAAATCTCATTCTCACCTGATCACCAGAATCCAATTGACCTCCTAACACACCGTGCACACGCACACAACCTACACGAATAATGGCCACGGAAGGACCTCGCCCTGGCTTCCTGGGGAACATCAATGAAGACCAGGAGGTCAAGCTCCAGAAGATATGGGCCATTCTGCTGAAAGCGGCCGAGCTGCCCTCTGACGAGGACGCCAATGGATGTGTTGAGGAACATCCAGCAAGTCCCACGCCATCCGCACCTCCGCGACGAATGTCACTGCTGAGCCGCACCCCAACCGCGCAAAGCACCGCCTCCGACAAGACCGCCCCCACCCTCACAAGGCCCTACCAGCAGAAGTTCATGGCCTATCTCAAGGAATTCGGCATTGGACCCAATGAGACCAAGATGGTCCAGAAGTCCTTGTCGGAGATCAGCCCCGCCGAGCTGCGGAAGGGTGTCCTAGAACTTCTGAAGCACGATCACCCGGATGCCTTGATGCTGCGATTCCTTCGTGCGCGTAAGTGGGACGTCTGCAAGGCATTCGCGATGATGATGGAGGCCATTGTCTGGCGAGTCAAGGAGATGCACGTGGACGATGATGTAATGGCAAAGGGTGAGCTCTATGCGTTGAAACAGGAGAAGGGCTCTGAGGCCGGTCAGAAGAAAGAAGGAAAGGATCTTCTTGATCAAATGCGCATGGGCAAGAGTTATGTGCATGGCACTGACAAGTTGGGCCGCCCAATTGTCGTCATCCAAGTTCGCTTGCACAAGCCTGGTGCTCAGAGTGAAGAGACCTTGGAGCGGTATATTGTCCATGTCATTGAGTCTGTCCGACTTACCATGCATGGTGGGGTTGAAAATGCTGTAGGTGATATACTACCGGGGAACCATTGGACACTTACTAATTTGCATCACAGTGTGTTCTGTTTGATATGACAGGCTTCGGTCTTTCCAACATGGAATACCCGCCAGTGAAGTTTATTTTGAAGTGTTTTGAGGCCAACTACCCGGAGTCACTAGGAATTATGCTTATTCACAATGCCCCCTGGATTTTCTCTGGTACGTTGCGCTTTATTGTCTCGAATGAGTCAGTCAGCTAACATCTTTGTGACAGGTATCTGGAAGCTCATTCGAGGCTGGATGGACCCTGATATTGCCGCCAAGGTGCAGTTCACCAGCTCCGCCGCCGACCTGACCAAATTTATCGACCGCAGCAAGCTGCCCAAGGGCGTCGGTGGTGATGAGAATTGGGAGTACAAATACATCGAGCCCAAGGAGGGCGAGAACGCCCGAATGGAAGACACCACCACCCGTGATGCCCTTCTACGGGAACGCCAGCAAATCGGCGAGGAGTTCCTCACTGCCACTGCGGAATGGAACGAAGCGGCCAAGGCCAAGGATAAGACCAAGGTCCAGACCGCAGCCAGCCAAAGAACCTTCCTGGCAGAGCGGTTGCGGGTCAACCACTGGAAGACGGACCCCTACATTCGAGCTCGTCTTTACCTGGATCGGGCAGGAGTGATCCAGGAAGGAGGCAAGGTGGATTTCTATCCCACGGAAGCGGCAACAAACGGAACGAGTAAGGCGTCGGCAGTCGAACATTTGGAGAAAGTCAATGGTAACGGTATTCCAACTACAGTTTCAGCATAAACTAACAGCACTGGATTTGCTGGATGTTCTTTTCTTTCCTGTGTTTTTTTTTTTTTTTGACCCTTTCGATACCTTAGACGGTTGTTATGAGAATATCCATGAAGATTGAATATTATAAATTGCCATTATTCATTAAATAGAAAATTGAGAAGTCAACCTTTGATCAATCAGTAGAGTCAATGTAGATATTAGTACTCATCTCGACAAACAGTGGCCGATTCAGTTGCATACTTGGATAATTTCACCGCCTTTGACCAGTTGACGAATTAGCGCGATTCGGTAACATTCCGCACCTCCGCATCTACGGCCGTCTGGCCTTATCACTACTCAGCCCACTTTCCCCGCTAACAGCTGTCGGCCAAAGATCTAGACGCCCACTGAGCTGCTTTTTGACATCCTAAGATTACTTTGACCTCGAAAGCAGCTGGCGGTTACCTTTGGATCTTTACCCCGGGCCATGGCCGTTGCGCGTGTTTGCTGCTGTCCGACGACGCGGCAGTCTCCAGAAGCAACTCAAGGGAGGACGATATGAACCCATTTGATAGGAGATCGAATTCTCCATACCCACCAAATGTGTCATTAATGCAAGCTCAAACCATAATGGATCCGGTCACCCCATCCTCGCAATCGGATTACGGTGAATTTCCCAGCTTCACCTCGGCCGATGGGGAATTCCAAGCTATCCCCGATGACCCGTCAGACGAGATACCACCTACCACTCCAGATACGCCGAAAGCTATTTTCATACCCGCCAATAATGATGAACACGCACCCGAGTCGCACTGGAACAGTGAACAGATGCCCCCCCTCAAAATCCACCCGTCCGACCGAACGCGCAAATGACATCCGAAGAATACAATGCACAGCTTCTCTCCGATCCCCGAATGGCAAAGTCAAGTGTTGTGAACCCGGAGTTCTTGCAACAATTCTATCGAGAGTCTCGGCTTCACCATCTGTCAACCTGGAAAGCAGAATTGAAGGCGCAGCTACAAGCGGCAGCAAAAGAGAAGCTTCAGTCCCAGGCTCCCAAAAAGAAGCCTGTCCCTGGGGCAAGAAGGTATATTCTCCATGTCGACTTTGATTCATTTTTCGCTGCTGTGGCCCTTCTCAAACACCCGGAACTCCGCAATAAGCCTGTTGCTATTGCGCATGGTTCCGGCTCCGGATCTGAAATCGCGAGCTGCAACTATGTTGCTCGTGGGCAGGGTGTTAAAAATGGCATGTGGATGAAAGGTGCCCTGGAGGTGTGCCCGCAGCTTCAAGTTTTACCGTATGATTTTCCTGCCTACGAAGAGGCTAGTCGGAAGTTCTATAACTCGGTGCTTGCAATTAATGGCGTTGTCCAGAGTGTGAGCATTGATGAAGCTCTCATCGACGTTACTCAGCTGTGTCTAGAGGCAGGGGGCTCAGACGGGAGAGGTGTTTCGGAGGGGTCCGTTGATCGAGAACAGTACAAAGCAGGTGAAATTGCTCAAGAGCTGCGTGACTCAGTTAAGGAGAAGACTGGATGTGCCGTGTCCGTGGGCATTGGTGGTAATATTCTCCAGGCTAAAGTTGCTCTGCGAAAGGCAAAACCCGCGGGGCAATTTCAACTGAAGCCCGAAGCTGTATTGGATTTCATAGGGGAACTGACAGTTCGAGATCTTCCGGGTGTTGGACACAGCTTGAGTGCTAAATTAGAAGACCTTGGAGCGACGTTAGTCAAGGATCTCAGGAATCTCACTCGTGAAAGACTGGTCTCTGGCCTAGGACCCAAGACTGGAATTCGGATGTGGGAATATGCTCGAGGGATCGACAAAACGGAAGTCGGAAACGAGGTTATCAGGAAATCGGTTTCCGCAGAAGTCAATTGGGGCATTCGATTCACCAGTCAAGACCAAGCAGAAGACTTTGTGAAATCCCTCTGTGGCGAGCTCAACCGTCGTCTAGTGGAAAATCTAGTCAAGGGTAAGCAGCTCACCCTCAAGGTTATGCGACGGTCAATGGATGCACCACTGGAACCAGTGAAGCATCTCGGGCATGGGAAATGTGATGTTTTCAACAAAAGCGTCGTTTTGGGCGTCGCCACCAATGCCACTGACATCGTGGCCAAAGAGGCCATCTCAATGTTGAGGAGTTTCAATTTTTCCCCAGGTGATTTGCGAGGGCTTGGTGTCCAGATGACCAAGCTTGAGCCCCTCAAAGCTGGGTCGTCGGCGAATGTCGATAGCAGTCAACGACAGCTCAGCTTTGCGAAATCTCCATCGCGTAAGAAGACTGTCACTGGTGCCGAATCGACGAGTCCGTCGAAGAACAAGGCACCCAGTATAGAATTTCAAACCCCAAGTCGCGCCGTCCACACCACTCCAGACGTTCCAGGATCTCAGTTCATCATGCCTACTCAGGTTGACCCCGCCGTCCTGTCTGAACTTCCTAGCGATATCAGATTGAGACTCGTGGCACAGAGCAAATCTCCTCTTGTAAATCCCGTGTCTCCTACACCAGCTCCAAAGCCCCCTATTCCAGCGCCAGCGCTACCTCCTCAATCTCAGCTCGATCCTGATACGTTGGCAGCTCTACCAGACGACTTGCGTGATGAGGTCCTAGGTTATTATAACCAGTTGCCTTCAATACAGGTTCCACCTACAGTGGACGTAGCACCATCTCCTCCCCCCTTGGAGAATGTTTCCCGTCCATCATCTTCTGGCTCCATTGGGACGAAGAGACCATTCATACCGTCAAAGAGAGGACGTGGCCGTCCTTCAAAATTCTCAAAGATCGACAACAGATCCCAAAGATTGACAAACTTTGTCTCAAGACCAACAACGGCCGTTTCTCTTGTCGAGCCAGACCCTCGCCAACCTTCTCCCGCCGTCGAAGAGCACCATGGGATATCGGCAGATTTTCTAGCTGCACTACCTGAGGATATTAGGCAAGAGATCCTGAATGAGCAACGGCGCTCCTCTTTGGTTCAACAACCCCTCCCAGAACCTGCCCCTGTCGATTCAGGTCCAGATACCGAACCGGAGACGTCTACTTCCATACCCGCACCGGAGGACAAGCGATTGCCATTGCCTCCTCTACCAGAGCGGCCTGTTTTCACATCACAACGTTTGTCACAGTTGCCTGACCTCCGCGGAGCTGTCGGCGAATGGCACTCTGCTTTTGCAAGCCATGGTCCCTATAGTGAGGACGTGAAGGTCTTGTGCGACTACTTGGGTCGTGTAATTGTCGACGAGAAAGATATCGAAAAGGCTGTTGCTGTAGTGCGTTGGCTAATGTGGCTCGTTGGCGAGGATAATGTTGGACGCGGGCCAATGGATAACCAAACTCCGAGGTCTGAGCAGGGCTTGGTCACTTGGATGGAAGCCATCGAGATATTACATATCTGTGTAAACACCGCTTTGGAAGTTAGAGGACTACCTCCGGTGGACTTTGACTAGCCTTGAATGTACATAAGTGCTGACCACGATTTTATGATTGATGATACAGGTGTTCAAAAATGAACGTGACACTATATAGAAGGCCACGATACATATGGCACAATTGACAATCAAGCTATGTTTGCTGGGGATTCAAGTTGATTCGCAATCGAAACTGTCCCGATACACTTCTCTTTTTTTTTGGCTAAATTATTCCAAGGTTATGTACGAAGTTAGCGCTTCCCCACTGCGGCTCCGCTCCAGTTACCCTGTCAGGCTCGAGTTGGTCCCACCAACGGATGAAAGGGGACTTGTCGGATATGCGGCTCAAATGACACGCTATTGATGCGCTAAGATCTTAGCGCATGGCTTTGAGTCATGTTTGCTTTCCTTGCGAATTTCCCACAAATGATTTAGGACAGTGAGCTGCCCAGGACAGAAACCGTTTGGGGGAAAAAAAACCACCAGACTACCCACCAGTTCGGAGACCCGCGGAAAGCAAGTCTCCTGGAGACGTCGACCATGAGACAATCCAACTCTGATGAAAGTGAGACGGTAGTCATTGGACCCGAAGACATCCGCGACTATAACCCAGACAACATACTCCCACTGCCAGCCAACAAGTTGTGTGATATTGAAAAGTGGTTACAGCCCACTCCATACAACTTCGAACGAAGTGAATTTTGCAGACATCGTGCCTCATATCTCGCGGGAACCGGTACTTGGCTCAAGTCAACAAAAGTCTATCAGCAGTGGCACTCAACAGCTTGTGACAACGGATTATTATGGATCAAAGGCATTCCAGGTTCCGGCAAGTCCGTTATGGCTGCTTCAATCATTGATCAGCTATGCAAAGAGGATGTGCCGGTCATTTATTTCTTCTTTCGACAAATCATCGATGCAAACCATAAGCCAATCGCTGCTTTGCGAGACTGGATATGCCAAGTGTTGCACTATAGTCCTTTACTACAGGCCAAACTCGAGAAATACCTCGATGCAAGGAAGTCTCTTGAGAGCCTCTCTCTAAGTGATCTTTGGAAAGACCTTAGGCTGGCGCTGGGGTCTATCCCTAGGGCCTACTGCATCATCGATGCCTTAGATGAGATGGACCGAGGGAACGAGAAGTTCCTACACGCTCTGGTAGAGCTAGGCCAGTGGCGTCCATCGAATTTGAAGGTGTTGATGACTTCACGGCCAATACCTTCCTTGGAGGCCTCACTACGAGGGTTCTCAATTCCGCAGGTTCGCTTAGAAGAGCGACTAGTGGACCTCGACATTGCCTCCTACGTCCAGTACAAACTTCGAAACTCGTCTATCTCTGACGAATATTGGAGTATGATAGAAGAAGCGGTTCCCGGTCGGGCCAATGGTTTATTTCTGTTTGCAAAACTAGCAATGGACGCCTTCTTAGAACCTGGCGCTGATACGCATGAGGTGCTCAAGACCTTACCGATGGACCTTAACACCACATATAATGATCTATTACGCGAGAATGCAAAGCGTTCAGATATTCCAGCCGAGATTCAGCTGCTTACCCTGCAGTTTGTGACTCATGCGACACGGCCACTGCGTCTCCTTGATATTGCAGAAATGATGACCACTATACGCACCCCAGATCAGCCACGCAACCTGAAAGAAACCAAGGAATTGGTAAGGGCCGCTTGCGACCCACTAGTTGAGATTCTTCCTGATGAGACCGTGTCAGTCATTCATCACTCATTCACCGAGTTTCTAAAGGGGTTCACCCGCTCGAAGTTTTCGAATGATTCTGAGTACCCTGTCCTTCAACTTGGCCCGACCAATCACCGCCTTGCGGTAGCCTGTTTGGACTATCTCCAATCGGGGTGTCTTGAAATCCTATGGGAAAGGAAACACATGGCTCATACTTCCTGGAAGGAAGAAAAGGCAAAGAAAAGTGAAGTGCGATTACAATATCCATTCTTGGAATACGCTTCAAAGAACTGGTACACACATATACTTCGAGCAGCAGAAGCAGGCTCAGATATTTCTTCCTTTAACCCTGTTATTGATAACTTGTTTTCTGATTCAAGGAGATGTAAACTTTGGCTTCATCTCGCGTGGCCCGGTATACGCATCGAAAACATCTCACCACTCCACATCGCCGCTAAGACTGGGCTGGCCCAGTATGCAAATTATATCCTCGAGACCGGTAACATTCTGGTTTCGAACAAGGATCTTGCAAGTGATTGTATGGAACTGGCTGCATTTCATGGACATGCAGATGTGGTTCAGGTTCTCATTGATCATGGGGTCAACCCAAATATTGAGATCTACGAAGGCTTAAAGCCCCTACATCGAGCTGGTGAGTACAATCATGCTGATCTAGTCAAGGTCCTACTCAATGCTGGGGTCGATCCTTTGACCGCCAAAGACACGAGTAGGGTGAGCAGATCTAATTACTGGAAAGGCCACACGGCATTGATGTATGCTTGCCGTGGCGGTCATATTGAGGCTGTTGCCGAGTTCCTGCCGTTTCTTCAGAATCGCGAGCACCTTCACCGAGCTCTTCATTGGGCAGCGGAAAAAGGGCAGGGAGACGTCGTGAATCTACTTCTCCAGCAACCTGATGTCGACGTCAATGCGATATTGCGAGAGAGCACCGCACTGTTCAAGGCATGCAGGTCCATGGACCTCAAAACCATCCAAGTCTTGGTAGACGCCGGCGCAGATCCAAATATCTTCGGCCATAATTCCGGAAGCGAGTTTGTGCCGCGGGGGCTAGGGATGATGGCCTCAGCAACCACACTCCCCCCGAGCATGGACCGTAGTAGGAGACTCACACCTCTACATATTCTGATAGAATCTCCCATCAGACCCAACAAAGCTTCGCCCCAATTCGCAACATTGTTACTGAACGCAGGTGCGAATCTGCACCTAACAACTCCAGAAGGATCAACGGCTTTACACCTTGCCTGTGAATTCAATATCAGCCTCATCAAACCCCTGTTAGAAGCAGGTGCAGACCCCACTGCCGAAAACAATGCTGGTGAAACACCGATTCACAAAAAGGGAATAGCGAATCGAGAGACTTTGGACCTGCTTCTAGCGAGTGGTAAAGTTGACATCAATAAATATCGAAGCACAGATGGCAAGACGCCACTGCTTTGCCATATTGCGCATTTCGGCTGCGACGAGGCTCTCCAGTTTCTGGCGTACAAGCCAGATGTCAATGCCAAGGACCTTGATGGAAATAGTGCTCTGCATTTGCTTCTTCACAGCCAAATTAACAATGATGTACTCGGCGCTTTATTGTCCGCGGGCGCTGATCCAAAAGCCAGGAACAAACGAGGCAATACGCCGCTGCACGAAATCCATGCTGGTGCAAAAATTTCTACTGTTGAGAAACTTATGCACGCTGGTGCGGACCTTGAGTCTCGAAACAACAAGGGCGAGTCGGTTTTGTTTGCTCAATTCGGATCAAAATCACATGGAAGATATGCTTTAGACCTTGTCAGCATACTTATCAACTTAGGTGCCCGGATTGATTGCCGTGACAATCAGGGTCGAACCTTGTGGCATCGCAGCATTGATCAGAAAAGTGGGACCAGGCGGCTTCAAAGCTCTGACAATATTAGACACCTAGATCTTCTCAAAAAAGTTGGCTTAGACCCTCTGATGGCGGACTACGAAGGGAACACGCCTCTGCATCAAGCTGCTTTTGACAAAGGCATCAAAGAGAAACTGGAATTCCTGAGATCCCTGATCAGTATGGGCATGGATTTAAACCAGGCCAATGACCAAGGCAGAACAATATTACACGTTTTGTGCTCTTTCAACGATGACGATTCGCGCGATGGCCCGAGAAAACAAGCCATTTCTTATGTTCTCAAGCTCTGCTTTAGTCCGAGTCCGAGTGACATCCAGGGGATTCAGCCAATACATCTTGCTGCGACCATCTCAGAAAGTCTTGTTCATATGCTCCTCAATGCTGGAGCTGATCTATTGGCATCCACCCACGAAAAGATGACAGTTCTCCATCTTGCTGCGCGCTCCCGTCAGTCTGGCATCGTGGGCATGGTACTCTCTCAAATCTTCAAGCTCGAGAACATGGCGCGCATCCAGTTTGTCAATCAAACTGACACGGACCAAAAAACAGCGCTCCATTATGCATGCCGTTCCGGTCAGCTGGAATCTGTCAAGTCATTGCTTGAAGCTGGAGCAGATCCCAATGCTCTTGACAAGAACGGGATGCCCCCCTTTGCGTCGTCGGCGGAGTTTGAAGAAGAAGCCACGTTATGGGAACATCACCCTTCAATGACAGGACTGAATGCTGCTGGTCTCACGGTGATGGATAGATCTCGTCCATTCAATGACCCACCTGAAGTCAAAGCCCCATCCCGAAAACACTCAGCTCATAGTGGCCCCAGTTTGGTTATCACAGAGCACCATACTACGCGAGTGGGTGATATAATGGACCTACTGATCGAGTATGGTGCTATCCTTGATAGTGCTTCTCACGCTTTGAAAGCTGTCTGGCTCAAAGCAGTGGAGGGTGGACATGGCTATACTGTGTCTTGCCTAGAGTCCAGGCTTGGGTGCTTCCCCGAAACAAAGAAAGTTACCGATCATCCTGATCTTCAATTAAAAATCCTCATGGTCCATGATAAATATGATGTAGCCAAGGAGGCTTTGAGAGAGGAAGTCAAGCATAAAGAAGGGCAAGGACAACCGGAAGCCCAGGTATCCTCGGCTTTGGCAGAGACTCTGAAGACTGCATTGGCATCCAGATATTACGACCTATTTGAAGAGGTTGCTGCGAGTAAAAGGTATCTATCTCTTCACCAGAAATGTGGCGATACGGCTTTGAATACTCTTGCAAATGGGGGCTTTAGTGACATTCTCGCTCGAGTTTGTACCCCAGAAATCGCGAGAAAATTGGATGACACAGGCCGTTACAGAAGGCAAGATGCAGAAAAGGAAGGGCGTATCACTAGGTCCTTTTCACCTTTGATAATATCCGCCTGCACTCGCCGACTTCCTAACATGCGCGTCCTGAAGCTGATTGTTGAGGATTTTGGCGTGAGTCTCAATGCTAGAAGCGTCAAATACACGTTGGGCATTTACACAGAGTCAAGGAGAACTGGTGCCCTTCATTATCTGGCTTGTGGGCACTTTTGGTGGCAAGTGGACAAAGCTTTGCCATTTCTGATTACGAAAGGTGCAAATCTCGAGGCCCTGGACGATCACAGGAGGACGCCTCTTCACATTGCACTTGAGTCCAAGAAACCATTTGCCAAAGAGGCAGTCAGGATCCTCATTGAAGCTGGCGCGAATGTCAATGCGGTTCAGGGTGATGGTGTCACCTGCCTGTCAAAGGCCAAAATGGACATCGACTTGGTCAAGCTTCTTGTCACGCATGGCGCTGAAGTAGATACAGCCGCCATAATCACTGCGTTAGAAGCTAGCCACATCGAAATTCTGGAGATCCTACTTTCTCGCTGTGACTACGCCAACCTGAGGCATGTTGGCCGCATGAAGCTGAGATTGGATGACCCCGCAATGGCTGATGCTAGAGTACCCCTGTTGCTATATGCGTCTATATTTGATTTTCACGATCACGAAGCTGCAAGTCTTGAAATAAAACAATATATGGTCGAAAGTCTTCTTCGACGTGGAGCAGACCCATTCGCTACTTGTTCTTGGATTAGCAAACTGTCAACATCACGTGGTAGCAGATTTCGTCCCCATTCTCCATTGGCAAAGAGAAATACGAAGAGCTTGCCGAAACAAGGTTCCACTGTGATCCATGAAGTTGTAAGGGGTGGTCACATTGTGGAGCCATTCCTCCAGATACAATCCCTAGACCTTGAACGCCGTGATGGAAATGGAAGCACTCTGCTCTTAGCTGCATCTGAAAATATTGACAGGCCGGATAACCCGATGAGAAGGAAACCCAATGACGAAGACATAGGAGCAAGATTTGTCTTTCAAAAGCTCATTGACCTCGGGGCCGATGTCATGGCACAAGACGACGATGGGAAGACAATCCTGCACCACATAGTAGGACGTGAGCGATCCGGACTACGTTGTAATTTGGATGTTGCATTTTCCGAAATTTTCACGAGTATTCTCAGCAATAACCCCAGCCTCGTCCATCAAGTCGACCTGGCCGGTGAAACGGCCCTACATCACGCAATGCGCGCTGATTCTCACACGTATGCTACGATTTTACTGGACTACGGAGCCGATCCCCTAAAGCCTGACTCCAACGGAGATACGGGCCTCCACCATATAGCCCGCTCAAGTCATTGGGACACATCATTAATGCAACGACTGGTGGACTATGGCATCGATATAAATGCCCGAAACAATTGTGGAGAAACACCTCTCTTCAAATACCTTGAATTCAATAGCTATATACGCTATCGTTCTAAAAAAGCCAACCTCTCGCCTGTACCAAATGCGGAAGCAGAGCAGCTCGACGATCCAATATTGAAGCAGTTCTTAGAAAATGGTGCTGATATTTTCCTATGCGACAAACATGGGTCATCATTGCTTCATTTGCTTGCAAGCCGCGGTATTGGAAGAAGGGGCAAACACCCTCCCGTGGATCTCATCAAGCGATTCCAATATTTGATGAAGCTAGGAATGGATCCTATGGCTGAGGATGGGATGCAAAGGACAAGTTTGGATGTTGCTGCTGCCTGTGAGAATGAGTATATTTTGAAGCTGTTTGAGAGAAAGCCAATGGGTTAGAACGCCGAGCTTCCTGTTATGAGTGGATTTGTTAGTTCGTGGTTTGAGGCGCTTCTGTATAGAACGATTATTTTCATGTGAAAATGTATAGCTGCTTCTATGCAATCTGAAATTGTGTATCTCAAAGCTATTAGATTGATAACATCGCGATTTCATGCGACCTAGCCTGACACGGGCTGAGTTATGTTTGGAGTCAAAGAATCCAATCTAGCACTAGGCACGCTCCCCCGGACGCCTCTACAACACTTGAGAATTAGGAACTTGAATTCACCCAGCTTCCAAACTCAGAAAGATCTGCCCCCCCCCCTCAACAACTCAACAAACCCTGAGCTATTACTTCCTCATCTTTGCCGCCACCGCTGCGTACGTTTAACTCACTTTAAACAAGCCAATAAGGCTAGTGGAATCTAATAATATAGTACAGATATGGTCGTTTTTGTCAGCAACGCGCCAGCAGCAACGAACTAGAGTTTAAAGTCTTTGCCAAGACATTAATCAAATTCTACGATATCAGTAATAACAAATTGCATTGTCAGTCTATGTTGAGAACTATCATTCGGTTCCTTTACTTGTCTATCAAAGGCATTGTTTTTGCCTTAGACAATCTGTTTGCCTGCAGCGTAGATATCAGTTCCATGAGTAGCTTAGTCTTCGCCATAAAGGGTGTAGGTAACAGGACAAAGGTCTTGACTCCATTGTGAGACAAAGTCATTGACTCTGAGGACTATTCCTGTCAAGACATTGTCTATTGTGATCAAGGCTTTGATCACCAAACAAATATAGTATTCTGTCGTAAAAGTAAACATGCCACAATGAATTCGAGTCCAAAATATATAAGAGACAGAACCAACTCTCTCTCAAGTGGCTTATCAACAGACAATATCAATCACTTAAACAATCACTATCATCACTCTTCTTCTTCTTCTTTTTCCTCCTCACCAAGAAAAGTCAAGACCTCTAGCATTCAACTTTGAAAAACAGCTACTTAACATATCTACATCAACTACTTCTACTCTTGACAATTCACTTGAAAACGCATCAATGGCTGGAAACCCTACTAGAACAGTGCCTACTCGGCCTCCTCTTTATGGCGC
This sequence comes from Penicillium pulvis, assembly GCF_028828015.1. NCBI lineage: Eukaryota > Fungi > Ascomycota > Eurotiomycetes > Eurotiales > Aspergillaceae > Penicillium > Penicillium pulvis. Next base: position 1,348,608 of record NW_026643080.1, read on the forward strand.
TATTGAAGAGGAGGGAGCCCAGCGCCGACGATGGATTGATGACCCAAGTGAGCCCGAATGCTTCATCCAACGATCCACACTGACTTATTCCCAGATCGTTGATAGATACGAAGGCATGGGATTCTCAACCCGGCCGGTCGACCCCGAGCTTGATTTCGAGGCACACGTGTTGACGGAAATCAAGGAACTTGAGCAGAAAGAGGTAATCACTTCTGTTCGAGAGTATGAGAACTTCGAGCTGGACACCCCTTTGCTAGCCTGGTCGGGATGCACAGGATCAGGTGTTATTATTATCGACGTTATGATGCGGTCTCGGCCAGGTGCAAACATCACCCGTGAGATGATGGACGATGTGCCACATGCTTCTTGTATTACCCAGGCCTTATACGAAAGGGACTTTATACTCGATGATCTACGCTCCATTTTCGTCAGTGATATCATTAACAGAGACACTGTCGGCTTCTTTCACGAGCATATTTACGACGAGAGGTTTTATGACGACTTTCCTGGTCAGACCTCTGTACCTCAGACTTGGGAGCATGGATCCCCGGAGTATGATGGTTTGCTCGGTACTCGTATAGGTAAGGTCGTTGCATACTTGGTTCTTGGGGCGTTTCCACGAGGCACTCGTCGGATTTCTCGGATTGTTACTTACTCATCTAAAGGGAAAAACTATATTCATATGCGCTTCGATCTTGATATGCGTTTTGACATCGAGGAGGTTGCTTGAGGTATTCTCAATGGTGGCTGATATTTGACATGCGAGATTGTTGATAGATCAGCTCATTCTTTTCTTTTTGTTTTTATCTTTTTTGCTTCGGGTCAAGAGGCAAGAAATGACGTCTTTGCCTGCGCTCACGCGTTCAATAGATGGTCTTCTTATTTGACAAGTTTCACCTATTTCGAGAATAGTAATCAAACTAACACTAGGCTATAATTAGTCTTTCTTTGCCATGAAACCTAGAAGCATTAAGCTATTCTTGTCAACGCAGGAATCGAGGTGATTGTTTCCCTGTATTACTGCTTCACCTGTCGCAGATCCTCGTCTTTTTTTGCCGGCCTTCGCAATATCACATACATACTTTTTGCTTCTACTGCTCCTTTGAGTTCGCTCACACACCAAGGTTTGATTTGTCATCCGTCAGTCACACTTTGACCGAGACATTTTTTTCGTTACTTGAGTTTCTTTGTTTCGAAATCAAGATAAACCTCCAAACCTTCTATCTATTCATACTCAGTTCCCTCTTTGTGAGAAAATTTGTAGCCTTGAGTCATCATGGCAAAAGCCTTGAAGTCTGACAGTTTGGTAAATATCATATGGTCTATTCAGTCCGATGCCTTACAAGGTATAAAGACCAGGCCAACCCGTCGCTCATCGTTGGAGCACGTTTTGAACAAATTGAGGATTGGCCGTACAGATTCGCGTTACCGCAAACACCTCAGTCACCACGATGACGATCCTAGCTAACTCTCATGTTTTCGAGATCCAGAAGCGGCCTGCATGAGAATAGGTCCTACGGTGCGGACTTGTTCAGGATATTGACGGACTAACGCGGGATAACTTCCACTATCTATGCGTTCGAGGTTCCTTTCCAGTAACTGCTGCCTCAACAATGCTCACATATCGGGCGACCAAATGACCCATGTGGGGAATGATGAATGTGAATGAGACGTGGCTTGCTGGATACTTCTTTCCGGGGCCTTTCGGGTTACTCAACCGGTCTGTTTTATTGTGCAATGCTCTTGCGCTAGGCGCGACCCAGATGCACTTTGATAATGAGGTTATTGTAGACATTTGCTATGGTTACTGTGATATATTATTCGTGCTTGTCATTTGCTTTTTCCTGTCTTTCGTTCGAGGGCGTGAGGCCTCTCTTATCGCTGGGTACTCTTTCCCAATTTTTACTTTGGTTCCGTTTCAATCAGTTTGCTAGTACAGTAACTTATCTTCGTTTGACCCCCAGCATCAATTTAAATGGTTCATTGTGCTCTCCTTTGAATACATGTCTTTCTCTTCATCTTTCCCACTCCCACTTCGAATACATAAAGTACCTCCGTCAAAAAAACATCAAATTATAAACATTAGTCCCTTAATAATTATAGTCAACACCTGTCTCATTCTTTTCATAACTCTGGTTCACTCTTCCAAGTTGCCTCGCTAAATTTCCCTTCCGTGCATCGATAGCTGCGTTCATGTAGTCCCACCCATCCTCCTTACCATCCTGGTCAAACTTCTTAACCTTGACCTTGGTCCCCGCTATAAAGGTGTCCAATTAGTGCATGTCCATGCATACCCATACGAATAATAACTCACGAAGACCGCTCAGTTCTCCATTGATGTAAATATTCTCCCATTGATTCTTCGGCGAAGAATAGAGCTCATGCGCGATAGTGAGGTATCCATACTTCTTGCCCTTGGAATTCCACCAGTTCCACGTATCGGTATGGATCGGTCCGTGTGCAAATCGGTGGACGCCTTCCAGGTTGCGGAAATACATCATGGTAATGATATGGTTTCCGGCAGAGCGCTCATCTGCTCCCATCATGGTTTTTGAACCGAGGACTACTTTGAAATCAGCTTTTCGAAACGCATTCAGTGCACAGGATTTATCTGACATCCATATGTCTCTCTTTCCTTCGCTAGCTGGGCATACATATTCTGTGCCAGTGTGGCGATCTCGCGAGCTCCAGGAGCGAGAATTCCCAGAGGGCTTTGTGAATATGTTAGAATCGCCCTTTATGAAGTAGGCCCTCATACTTACTGATTTGACCTTGTGATGAGTTGGAAAGAAACCACGTTCTCGTCGGCTGGTTTGCTGGAATACACTCCTTCCGAATTGGGGATTTGCCCAGTGAATTTCCCCATGATGACATTATCCATGAAGCGGTTCCTTTTCAGACCCATTGTCATGAGGAAGGTATCGGTGACTCGGTACGACAGAATGACCATAGCTGGTAGAATTGCATAGAAAGCAGGGAGAGCCAGCACGGCTAGGCCTTGGGCAACCGCACCAAGCAATAGCCATGAAGAGATGGAGAGCTGGTCTCTCATTATCTAACTTCATATCAGCTAATATCCACAGAAGAGCTTTTTAGGAGATCCTCACGTTAAATAAGGTGGTCATTGCTTTACTTTTGGCCGCTGCTGCTGTAGGGTGCCCAGGCGGCGGAAGCATCGGCTGAAGTGGTTCCTCATCTGCCATACTTGATTTAGACTATGCAAAAACCTTGGCAATTAATATAGTTTATGAGGCAATCTCAAACGGAATTATTGAAACTGAGAAGCGTTTGTGTGGCGGGAAAGATTGACACAATATGCCGAATGTTGGGAATACGAACATCGGCGACACATCATCTTTATACTTTGGTCACGAGATCAAGTTGCTGACCTCCCCGTGCTAAGGCTCGGGGAAACAAAATAATAAAGGCATTCTGACTGGGTAATACAAAGTTATGGCCCCCTGCTCGTAAGCACTAGTGTGAAATGGACGCTCCTCGATCAATCCATCCCTCTTTCGGCACAAGTACGCGCACTCATCGATTAAACCAACGGTCTAGGCTTCGGCCGAGTGGATTCCATTGGTAAGAAATTGAAAGTCACTTTGAAACCCTGGTGCGTTTGACCATGGATATGAATGAATCGCATAAGACCGCCTACTTCGAGTCCTTTCGCAATGCTCACCTTTCATTATTCGCTAGCACTAGCTAGATCGCCTTATGCCACGTATCGCAACGCTCAGCTTACGTCATGAACAGCTGAAAGGGAAACTATCTTTCCTGGACACCAACTAGTATACACGAGGCTTTTAGACAAAGAACCACATTTTGCGCTGATTTTGATGGATTAAATTTGACCTCGGGAGTAACGTAACTACCCCAGACACCTCGGGTGGTACCAGACATGCGTCACTCTTCTTAGGTTGTACTAAGACGCTCTGGACTAGTATGCTTCCAAGCTATCCGGTCTTTGTTGGTTTTTCTGCTATATATATCTCAGAACGAATTTAGCTTCGGGCATCACATTATATGGAGCGGTATGCAGTGACGACGTCGATATAAATTTATGGCGACCGAGATGTCCGGCAATCTGACTTACATCCTTAATGCAATTATACAATCAAGCTTACGACGGCGTGCTCGCATACTGTAATGATTTCAATCTAAACTAGGTTGCTATCAGCTGTGCGTATCCATATTTATTATAAATATCCTTCAACTGTGCAGTGGCGCCCGAAGTCACCTTCTCCACTAGTCCCATAGAGAAGCTCCTTCAACCACGAGCCACAGGATTGTATGAGCCTAATTATGTGTTTTTAAAATACATCACATATTTTTTCTGTTGTTTAAAAACATCGGGTGAAATATAGGCCTCCATAAAATCCCCTATCGTTTACATGCTTAGCACTCATGTGCATTGATAAATCGTTGACGTCATATTTATCAGTACTTCGTTGTTTTGTATAGGTAGGCATGAATGAAACCATATGTCATTATTTAACCAGACTCACTACCCAACAATTATATCAACAATGGGGTTTCCGGATCTTCAACCTATCTTGCAAAGCCTTCTGGATTCAGGTAGATATTCAGACCTCACGATAGCATGCGGAGGGCAGAAATTCCAGGTACACCGTGCGATAGTGTGTCCCCAATCATCATTCTTTGAGGCTGCAGTCAAAGGAGGATTCAAAGTAAAGCGAACGTTTTCCGCTGTGGTTGGTGCATGTGGCTAATATCTTGAAAAGGAAGCTATCCACTCACATATTGATCTACCGGATGATGATCTAGCAACTATTCAACGAGTAGTTTCCTTCCTTTACCGTCAAGACTATGAGGACACGGATGGCTCGCAAATTCAGGATCAGAAGTGCCCCTCAGGTAATAACATGGAACCTCATGCAGTCATGTGGAACAACTTCGCAGTTTTTATCGCGGCCGATAAATTCGACATGCCGCCTCTCAAGGCTCTTGCGAGGTCTCGCATTATAAGTTGGGTTGACAAATGGGCAAAGGAGTCTCCATTGGTCGTGCAAGAAATTTGGAAGACTATTCCCCCTCATGAGACCCAGCTTCAAGAAGCCATAATCAAGGTGCTTTCAAGGGACGCCCAAAGCTTCCTCGCCCATGATGAAAGCATGGTAGTTATGACAGATATACCTGAGATCACTATTGCCGTGCTAAGGAAAGTTGTCGAGGGAAATAGTTCACTCAAACCTCAACGGTCGGGGGCGCTAAGGAAATTTGGACGACTATATTGAAGTAAGCGGTGTATCGTGATTATGAAAATTATCTACCTACTCTACAAGCACAATGGTATCCAAGCCCTTCAACGCTGGAATTATTGGATTATTGGTTACGGCCTTACTACCCATCAATGGTCTAGTTTTCGATTTGAACTGGCCCATCCGTCTAACCGTAAGTGCACCTTCAAGTCCAATCTCCGCTTAGTATGGGTACGAATGTCATCCATGGATGCGATATATTATGGGTTATTTGTTTTATATATTTTGATTCGGGAGTGCGGATTTATATTAAAATGTCTACTTCCAAGGTTCCAAGGTTCAATGGAATCGGGGAGAAGTTGGACCATAGAGATTGAACGGTATTCAGGGTGGCAATGTTCCAATCTGCATCCTGATTCAATGGTGGGTATATTAAAGTCAACTCCGAAATACACTTCTTTATGAACGAGGTGAGGGCCAGAAGACCACCGATGCCCGGCATATTAAACCAACGCTTCATCTCATCATCCAGTATGCTTCAGTCCCTTCTGGGACTGACCTGATCCATGTTTCGTATGACATTGCTAATGCGGCGGCTCAAAGAGCTGTGAGGAATCATCTTCGTAGGTCTGGTTGATCTCCTCACTGACTCCTCGGGACGGGGCCAGAAGCCAGTACGAGGGTTTGTCTCATCGCCGAGGACCTCCATAGCTCGTTCATAGTCGCGCATTGCATACGGGAATTCCTCATCCAGTTCTGCTCTTGTCGGTCTTTCTGATAGCACAGGTTCAGGCGTCCGAGCACGCTTCTTGGGCGTGTCCGACTTTCTTTTCTTGGGTGTTTTGGACGATTTCGCTTTCTGTACACTGTTCGCTTTCTTTGCGCCATCGTCACCTAAGGTCGAGGCACGAGTGAAGCCAGTCTCGACGTCGTCGGGCATGTGGAACTTCTTCGGTGGCCGCTTGGGAGCGCGTCCCTTGCGCTTTGGTTCGGGTAACTCCTGTTGCGAATTCTCCTGAGGGATGTCGATGATTCGCTTGTCGGGCACCGGTCGAATACCAGCAGGGAGGATTCGAGCAGACAGATCGTCATGAAAGGTGAACCGAGTACCGCTGGCGATCATTTCCTGCATTTTTTCGTAGTTGTCTTTGGCCTTGACGTAGGAATCTTGCTCCTTGCCCTTCATGAGAAGCAGTGTGATGTTTCCGGCTCGTTTGCGTCCAGTTCGACCCATGCGTTGCAGCATTCGGATTGGTGATGCAGAAGAGTCATAACAAACGATACGATCCACCTCGCCAATATCCAGACCTTCTTCACCAATAGAGGTTGCAACAATGGTATTGTATGTTCCCGCTTTGAATTTCTTAATGATGTCAAGCTGGGTTTTTTGGCTCATTCCTTCCGAGCCTTTGGCACTGGATTGACCAACGAAAATATGTGGTCGAATCATAGGTTCATATCGTTTCAATACACGCGAGACCTCCTCAGCACTGTCGCGGAAATGCACAAATATCATCACACGCGTCCCCGGCGTGCTGCTGTCGGAATTTTCTTGTCCTTCTCCTGCATCCATGAAGTGATTTAAGATCACGGATTTCAGATATTCCAATTTGGGATGGCCGATGAATTCGGGGTTTTTGGACCAGGGGTCAACATATGCGACAAGTTTCTTGAAGCTTTCGTTCTGCACGATTTGCTTTTGGTACTTGCCACCTTTCTGGCCATCGGTATTCGACTTAAAATGTAACAAATGGCGATAAAAGGGGACGATCCCATGATATTTCAGCAAGTCAATGGCGTGAGCCAAGCTAGCGAGGACAGTGAAAATGGCATTAACCATGCCCTTAAGCCCAAAGCTAGCATTTCGGCCGGCGTCGGAGGCCATCCATTGTTGCCTGGCTTTAGTCAATCCGAAAGCAGTAAGCATTAGAGGGTCTTTGCCCCAGTAAGCATTCAGTGTTCGAAGCTGATCCATCTGGGGCTGCAGAGCCTCGGAGATAAGGTCCAGACATAATTGAATCTCTTCCGAATATTCAAAGGTCTCAATCTCAATATTGCGAGCATGCACGTAGTCCCGAATGTCAAGAGAATTCTCAGTACGAATTTCTACCCGTGATATCTCCAAGCCGTCGATGACGCCCTGCACTGCTTCGACTGTCGACCCGGGGGTGGCTGTCAGGGCGAGAACACGGAAACTGTTGCTGAAACGCCGCATGAATTTTACGACTTCCACATAGGCATAGCCTCCAGTTGCACGATGGGCTTCGTCTACAACCACAAGCACAATTCGCTTGGGGTCTGCAATTCCAGTTTTCAAATCATTGATCAATGTCTGAGGGGTCATGAAGAATACGCGTTTTGACTGCCATTCCTGGGCGCGAATGCCCGGTGCTGCACCTCCAGTAAGCATTGTTGTTTGAGAGCGCGGGATGCCGGCAATGTCTAAACATGCCGAAACTTGCTGTGACACCAATGGTTTGGTCGGGGCTACAAAGATAATCTGAGCATCTTTCGTCCAGCGGAACCAATTCAGCATGACTGTCGCGGCGATGAACGTTTTTCCTAGACCAGTGGGCAACGCGACGAGTAGATTATGGAAGAGGCCCTTTTGAGTGATATTAAATTGATAGTCTCGAGTGGTACCCAAATTCGTCGGATACCACCACGTATTGAGCGCATCGTGGTTTAATTTATGGTGGGTCGGAAATTCGACTTTATCTGGCGGGCCGGGATCTTGATGTTGCTGTAAAATTTCTGGATTTGATTGAATCATACCGTACAGGGTGGTTTGTCGGAAGAATGAAGGATTTCGGGAGGCGTTGGAGGAGAATGATGTTGTTGTTTGAGCAGGGCGTGCTACTGGTGATAGGCAGGGTGAGGAGTCGAATGCGTCGTCAGGGATATCATCGAGCTCGAACGATACATCTTGTGGTGGAGCTTTATTAATGCTAACAGAAGGTTGGGGTCTTGCAGGAACGGCCTTGTTCACAGAATCTGTGCTTAATGTACCTCGTGCAGCTTTCTCCACCTCAAATGTATTCAGTGAAGCAGCCAACGCAGCCTTTAGACCATCATAATCGTCATCGGAGAAGTCGTCAGAGTCTCGATCCCTCTCACTAGCCTGCGGTGTTGGTATGATATCAGGGCGACATGGAGGGTCCGGCTTTTTCCACCTCGGTCCACGTATTCGGTCAGGGCTCGAGTGAGGTTGCGTTAACTGGGTCACAAATATGTTTTCTTGAATGTTGCTGCGCTTCGGTATAAAACTCCGGTTCTTAGAACGTGCGTCTGCTCTGTCGTGGTTTTCCGCTAATCCGCTATCGTTGAATGTCTCTTCATCAATATCGGAGAACCCGTCTGTCGACGAGGCACCATCCCGGTCTTCATGGCGCGTCGGAGGTCGTACACGATGGCGTTTGGCTGGACGGGATCCGGATAGAGCGTCATCATCAGGCACAACAAAGTCATCATCGTCAAAGTAGTCTGATTCGTCAGAAGAGCGCATTGCCGTGGAGGTTTGTTGTAAGCCGGGGCGCGTCCAGAGAGAGATTATTGTACTTTTTCGTACTATCGGGGCCAGCTAGGCCAATCGGGTTCTGTGACCCTTTTTGGAGGCACTGGACTCTCTTTGATTTCCAAAAAGCGGAATATTATTGGCAACACATCGACACTGCAGACGAAAGGTCAAAGGCGACGGCGCGTCACGCGTCAACAAATGATGCAAAATTAGGGCCTCAGGCAGAACTTCAATTTCAACCCGTTTTGGAAACGACAAAAATAGCGATAAAGGACAAAATAACCTTTCATTTACACTGGCGTTCAAAGTACAAAATCTCGTTTATTCTTTGTAATCACCTCTTGCGAGCTCTCTATATCATGAACCATGGTCGCATATAAAACTCCCAAATGTTGAATCGATCCACCCAGATGCCCGCAAAACCCCTGCCCATGCCTTTTGGTTGAATTCAATGTTGAACGGCAAAGTGTTAAGACCATTCCCAAGTTAGACGAAGTAGTAGAAAAGATGCAGTTCTTAGCATGCAAATGATAAGTTGCGAAGCCTGGAATCAGTATTTTTAGTCGTGCTTCTCGTAGCCGTAACCCCCGATGCCGCCGGCATCGTAAGTTTTGGCCTGGGTCGCCACGCCATTACGAGGTCCTCTAACGGCAAGATCCTCCTTGAGCCATTTGAGAACCAATTCTCCGAGACGACTGTTCTCAGATGTCCACTCTGGAACTTGATCGTGGAACGTTTCCACAGTTCCGAAGGCCTTGACTTTACCCAAATGCATGTGCACCAAGTGGCTGGGCCACTGTGCCAGGTTGTCGAGAATATGGGTAGCATAGACAATAGTGCAAGGTCGTGTCTCAGTCTCCCGCTTCAGGAAAGCGAGGAAGTTGCTTCGGGAAAGCAGATCGAGGTCCACGGTGATTTCATCCAAAAGGAGAACCTTCCAAGGGCGCAACAGGCCCATGGCTAGCTGAACACGACGGCGTTCACCATCTGACACGGCGTGCATGCGCCAGCGTAGATCAATGTCGAGTATATCAACAAGCTCGTCACGTCGCTCCGGGTAGGCATTTCCGCCCACCGAGGCGAGCAGTGTGGGGACATCGATGTCGGTGCGAACAATAGCGTTGAGCACCCATTCCACACCGAGGTAAGTAACTCCTTCAAGGCCGTCTTTGAAGGGATCCTTGCCGCCCACCGTGATGGTGTTGGTAGGTGCCAAGCGTTTGCCCGACACCAGACGAAGCAGTGTGGTCTTTCCCGCTCCGTTTGCTGTGCGCAAGTATTAGCTGCTGAACCGTCCTCATGCGAAGGACACTTAGTAGTCGGAAGAACGTACCGCCAATAAGGAGCGTCCGGCTACCTGGTGGAAGGCTTAGTATGACGTTTTCCAGCCCGTCCGAGCCGTCTTGGAACTTATAGGAGAGGTTTTGCACCTCAATGGAGGGGGACGCGGCGGAATCGGCCATGTCGGAATTATTGCTGACAAGGAACTCAGTATGTGAAGAGAAATATTGAAGACGAAACAGAAGGAGTGAATCAATCACGAGTTTCTTGACAGAGCTAAGCTGTGCTCATCTTAGCGCGGGCTTTGCAATTACCGCGACGGATGAGGTAATGATCCCGCGATAAGATTTCATGATACCCCGCTCTTTTCCTTCAACCACGGTTATCATCACCGTAAGTTAGATCTATGCTCTTGGATCTTGGGTCTTTGATATTTTCTCTTTGACGAAAAAGCGACTCAAGGATTCGATCCAAATTCAATGGCCATAGTATCCACACCCACATGGACAAGCCCCACTTAGCAATGAGCATACCCCGATGCAAAAAGCCTGGTGGTTATTGGAGCTCTATTCCCAATTAGCTCCGTATCATCAATATCGTTTTTGTTCGAATGAATCGCCACATCTCGCGCCACACCTCGAATCCTAGTTATAGAAATGCACGGCATGTTGCTCATCAACAGCTTTACTTACATTTGTCTGACGATGTAACCTGACGTGCGTTTCATGGTGGGTGCCGTAGATCCCCGGTAGGCGAGCAGCAATCAATTCCGAAGTCAAACCCTCCAGCAGACTTGCCAGATTGCATCAAGAACCATTTTCGCAGAAACAAGTAGTAAGTGCGAGTATAGATATCTTGAAGAGTAATTTTAACTCGTGATGCGCCACTTTTGACGTTCTTATCCGTCTCGGTGGTCGACAACCGGAACGCGGACTACTTAGATCGCTAGATTGCCATGCATATACTGAATTGAATCAGTCACACACCAGGGCTGCGGCAAAATAAAACTGGTAAAGTATTTTCCCGACATGGCCTATGTGACATAAGGGATCCACCATCAGCCCTACCCCAAGCCTTAGTCTCGAAGTGCAAACCGGGGGTTTCGGGTCGAAAAGCAGCTACATACCCCGGCAAAGTCGGATCAAAAGGACTGCTTCCGAGGCTCAGCTTCATGTACGCGCCTCTATTTGGGCATGGATGCGAAGTATGTGTAACTGAACGATACTACACATGCATTGCGTGGCGGTTTATTGAACCTGGTTAAACAGCACACCGTCGCTCAGTGTGTTGAATGGTGCGGATCAACCGCAAGAAGCAAATAATTTCAAAGAACCGGAAATCATAATGGAGCGCCAAGAACAAAAGAAGGGAAATGATGATAAAATCGTATCAATGATGATGAAGCAGGATAAAATGCGAAAAAGAGGGGAAACACGGGTGGAGGTGCATCTGCAATCTGCATACGATCATCTCGGACTTGTGCTGTCCGATTGTGAGTTCAGATCATGTTTCAACCTCTGATAGGTCCTCATGCAGCCAATATGACTAGATAAAAAGACTCCTTCCAATCCTGGTTACCCTCTGACGATCAAAGATCATATCCCATCGCACTGTCGGTGCGCTCTCCGTTTGGGCGGCAATCTACTCGTCATTGCCAAGCAAGTGTATTCCATTTACTCCAGAGTAAAGGTCAATCTCGGGTATTCGCGGACGTGCTTGGCTCGTAGTTGGGTCAATCACTGGTTCGTCCTTGCGCGTCGGGGTCACTCACCATTTCCTGAATGCTGTCGGTTCAGGGCCCCCCTTGCCCCTTGTCCGTTCCTCTTGTAACTGGAAGTACTCTATCGAGATTTGCTCCCTGGTTTATCCTGTATGTAAGAGTCAGTGTAAAGTATCTTGGTCAAAACGGATCCCTTGTACTCACCCCAGCCCAGCTTCCAATACCCTGCAAGTCGTGACGCTGCATGGATTGAGACTGACTAAAGTGGGGAGATTTGCATCAGTTTTTTTTTTTTTGCATTTGCATTTGCATTTGCATTTGCATTTGCATTTGCCGAGGCTTGTAGCACAGAGCAGTATAATGTACCTTGTGGGAGAGGTCTGGCTGGAGCTCGCAGTGGCGGCGGCGCCTGTGCCTTGAGGGCTCGAGGCCTCTTTGGGGGCACTCTTCTTTGGTGTCTTCTTCGGCTCCATGGTGAAATTCAACAGTCAATATAGACTCTCAGATATGGGGATATAATGGAATATTTAAACAATTCCAAGGTTGATAGATTCGCTGGAACATCCTATGGAACTTTGATACCGAGGGTCCGGATGGTGACACTTTATAACCATCATCATAGTCACATCTCGACCAAAGAGTTCCATTTTCCTGACTCGTGTTAACCAGAGCGCCATTCAAAGGGAGCCGTTTGATGTGGAGGATGGCGAATGCAAGATGTTGGGCATGATGGTCGCTAGTAGCCGATGAAGAGCTTGAGCCAATCAGCTCATACAAACGCGCGACAACATGGAAAGATTCCGGACTTATGCCCAAGCAGAGCCTCAATTTACAGGCCAACACCCCTCTTTTGGGAAGTATCTGGTTGCCTTGCTATGCACATGCAGACCACCATGCGGACCAGATCCCCGCTTTCTTAGATCCCTCTCCTCCGTTTCTAGGTCATCTGGGGGGATATCAATAAAGGCAACCATTTAAAGATTTCCCAATCTGTGCAGAGTCTTTCTAATCAAGATGACCTTATTACCGGTGCCGCCTTTCCGGCAGATTTGTGATTTACACATATTATCCGCCTTGCTTTTGCCTTCAAATAAGGCCCGTATCTACTAGTTCGGGTCGCTGAGCCATCAAAGAGGGCTGTTTCTCCTCAGAATTAAGGCTAGTCTAGTTCAAGGTTCGATGTTTCGAAGATTCTCAGGAGCAGTCCCCAGTTAGGTATCTACTTCCCATAGTGATGAGTTGGCGGTTTCACAAGATTACAACACTTCGCACCACGAGCTCAGATTGGAAAGATGATATCCAGTGATTTGAGAGCATTGGCCATGGCCTAATCTATAGTGGTTCAGATCCTATCACATGCACGTCAGCACTGCAATCGGTGCGGAGTATTTGATCCGGGATTATACATCCGGATGCTTTATGTATACGGCATACCAGGCATAGTCTGCATATTGGAGTCACCTAGATAGCCATTACACTTCAGTGCGTTCTTGTTTGTGCTCTGCAAGTAAGCAACCCTGTCTTTGCTGCTATCAGGAGCATATAGCATTGTCGAATGTCTATACTTGTGTTGTCGCGATAACGGCGACACCGGCGCGGCGGGGCTCGTGAGTAGCCAGAGATAAACAATTAGCCACCTTTAATCAAGTGTACATCCATTGTGAGGAAGACCCATGATCGATACGAACATGATAGCAAGTTATTGCCACAGTAGAGGTTTTGTATTTCGCAGGCATGTAGATCTGCAGATACTTTGCTTGCCCTCAAGGTGACAATTGGCCATAGTGGAGAACCGCACGAAGAGATCCGCGTTTGCGATTCTGCCACTTTTCCTCCTTCCCCGCGCATCATGACCAACGCCATGGCCCCCTCGCATACTGCTCTCAAATCCATCCTCAAATCGCTAGGCAGCTCGCGATGGTCACTCACTCGCTCACTGCGCAGTACAAATGTGAACGAAATCAATGGCCAACTTAGCGGGACAGCGACCTTTGCCCAGCTTCCCACCGCGGATCAGGATTGGCTCTACACCGAAAGTGGCCAGTTCCCCGCCTCCGCACTCCCCCCTGCACTGGCTGGCATGGCAAATGCCACCTGGTCGAAAAAGTATATTTGGCGACTGAGCGACGCGACGTCACAGCTCAGCGTTTGGTTCGTGAAAGTCGGCTCCGGTCCCGATGAGGCCGATTATCTTTTCCATAACTTCGATTTCACCGACGATGGAAGAATTTCTTTAGAAGGCGGCGAGGAACATTTCCCTCCGGTTCCTGCTCTCCCACTTAATACTCGGGATGACCAGACTTATGTTCTTCAAGCAAGAGGGGACCATCTATGCATCAATGATATGTATCGCACATCATATGCATTCCGGTTTCTCCGTGACACTGAGGAGTTGGTGAGCTGGTCCAGTTTACATGTTGTACGAGGTCCGGCGAAGACCCAGGAAATTCGCAATCAATATGCGCTGCAATGACTCTGAATGCCCAGAAAGGATGGGGTTGACAAAGTCGCCTTCACTGACAGCGAGTCGACAAAGATTGGCATTTATTTGAAATGCCCGGATGTCACCTGGGGAATCTTGATGTTCACTTGTGTCGTATCGTGGTTGCAAATTCTGGCGTATTAATATACCTATTGCTGAAAGGTTTTCAGGTTTCGTCATTTGAATGTTGCACTTCTTCTAGCTACACTACTCCTCATTGCTGAAGTCAAAGTCCATTCCAGGATTCCAAACTTGTTTAGCAATTTTCACAAGCACCCAAAATCCAGGCTGATCTCTCTTGTGCCAATTTACACATGGTGGAAAGGTGGAAATATGCAGAACTTCAAGTTGCGAGCACTCGAGACCTCCCCTCAAACAGGCCAGCCTTCTTTCCCCTCCTTTCGGGATATGGCCCATGTAGAATAATATGGAGCGCATAACTAAGATTAAAGCTTGCGTACACATCTTGACAGAAACGTGCTAGTCTCTAAAGCCTCGAATAGTATTGCGCGGGCTTCTCACCATATATAGTCGGGATGTGGGGGTCTCAGTCTGAAGCTGGAGTGGCCCACGGAAGCTTTTTCTCCTGAATGCCAATCACTTCCCCGCGTCGAGCTCAATCTCCCCGGATTTTCCCCTGTCATCAATAGTTCTTCTCCACCATCCCGAGCTTCAGCCCAGTCAATCGATCAGTTTGCGGGGAATCTTCACAGTTGACTTTCTGCGCGTCCACATATTGCGTAAAGTATTTATACTCAAGGATTGGAATGCGAATCATGTTTCTATCAACTAGACAAGCAGAACATCCTCTAAATTTTCATTTGCGGCTCTGACACAATGGCGGCCCGCTCTCTCTTGCTTTTCCCTGCGCTTGCGCTGGCATCGATTACAATTGAGGATCCTTCTGATGTGATCAATCCTGCATCGTGGGCGGCGGATAATGCTATCGTGCCTGACTATGATATTGCAATGGTTAGCTCGCAGCCGTCTGACAGTATGTACAACGTTCAATGCTTTTGGTGAAGTGGCAATTGGATCGCAGGCTGACGCACATATCAAGTTTTGGCAACTCATAAGGTCAATGGGAAGACTTCAAGCGCAAACCATGTTACTTGGTCTGCTACCGCCAATGATACGAGTGTTCTCGTCGTTGCAAATGATGCCAGCTTCACCGGCACATACATGAACTTCGAAAAGAGTGGATATTCGACTAATCTGAATGATGCGAGTTTCTGGGGCTTCAATGCTGCAATCAATGTGGTGAGTTATTCTGTCATCTGTTCTACATCAACATGTAGCTAATAATCTCCCCTTACCCAAGGCCAACGCTTCCACCGCCGTTTTCGACAAGATCAACGTGACTGTTCACAATGGTGCAGCTCAGGTCTACTCATACGGAACCGACACCGTTGTGCACGTCAACAATGCCTGGCTTTACTCCTCCGGCCCAGTCAGCCACGGGCTGTACGCCTCAGGCAACGGAACCATCATCGGCCGCAACATTGAAGTCTACTCTGGGGGCAAGCGCTCCTCCAGTTTCTCGGGTGATTCGCCAGGCGGGTATATCTACGTGTACGACAGCGTAGCACACGCGGCCGGTATCGGCTCCGCCACCTTCTACGCACTCGGCGAGATCCATGCCAAGAATGTGGTCAGTCTTTCAGAAAACGGACCTGTCGTTTTCTCTGATGGTGTGCAGACTGCTGATCTGATTGACTGTGATTGTACCGCCGGTCTGCTGGGTGGTGTTGCTATGTTCAGTAGCTCCACCCTCCAGAGTGGAGCAGTGTTGAACTTGACTAATACCAAGTTCACCACACTTGGTTCTGAGATGCCGGGACTATGGTTCGGAAATATCATTGCTGACGCTTACTTGACCAACTCGCAACTTGTTACTAAGTCTGGCATTCTCGTTGTTGCGAACTACTCGCAGATCACCCAAGACTTCGATTACTATGCAGGATACGCCGATAACAATGCTCTGTCCCCTGCTGGGGTGACTGTATCTGTTACCGAGTCTGATATGACTGGTGATCTTGTTGCGTATAATGGAAGCTCTATCGATTGGTCTTTGGCTAAGTATAGCTCCTGGACTGGCACCGCTTACTCTGGATATGGAGACGTTTCCTTTGGTGTTAGCCTTGATGCTACAAGTAACTGGACTATGACTGCCAATACTGTTGTTCAGAATTTCACTGACTCTCTGACGAGCTTGAAGAACATTCATAGTCAGGGACACACTCTGTACTATAATGCTACTGTGAACGCTTGGTTAAAGGGGAAGACTGTTAGCTTGCCTGGCGGCGGCTCGGCAAAGCCTATCTCTTCCGCCTCTGGGAAGTCTCAGATTCGCGGACGTAGTCGGCGGAGCCAGAACTAAGTTGACTAGACTCGAGTGATCTGGCAAGATGTCTGGCAAGATGTGATTAATGGTGGAAGATTGGTCAAGCCTATACTCGATAGATACCTTAAATCAATCTTTATTCCACAACCATCTGATCCTTCCACGCTACTGTACAACTATATTCAATACGGGCTTCCACATTTTACACAGAGAAACTTCACAATTGCAAATTCCATTCCTCTGTATATTACTGCAAAGTATCATTCAAAATTTAGCGCCAGGTCACCTGATGATAAAACTGACAGGCCATCATTGTGAGGGACCCCGCACCTTTCTGGTCAGACTTCAAAACACCGGGTACATGCCAGGCTGGAAATGACATCCATATCCTTTGGTGGCACGAGTTCAGGGTTCCAACTGGGAGTCAACCACGGGCAGATTATTCTTCCAGCGGGTAAGTTTCCTACCTCCTAACAAGGTGGTATCTCTGGTGTTGACGAATAATCTCTTCTCCAGAACGAGGGGAGTCCCGCGCTAAGCCCATATCGACCGTGCCACTCCCGCACGATCCAGATTTCGTCAGTCGTGATGCGCTCCTGGAACAAATTCAGAAGAAGGCTTTGATTCCAGGATCTAGGATAGCTCTTGTTGGACTCGGCGGCGTGGGGTCAGAATAACTCGTCCTCAAGGCGGCTCATTCACCGCTAATCATAACATAGGAAAACGCAGCTTGCGGTCGAATACTGTCACCAGCTTCAACGACAATCACCCGATACATGGATTCTATGGGTCCATGCGAGTAATGTGGCTCGCTGCGAGAAAAGTCTCCGAGAGCTTGCGGATCGAGCTAAGATTCCTCATGATCACAATACCAATATTTTCCAAGTCGTTGGCGCCTGGTTACAAGACGAGATAGTCGGCCAATGGGTTCTGGTCCTCGATAATGTTGATGATGATGAGCTCCTTCGTAAACCCTTGACTATGCAGAGCAATGACTCCACGCAACCACCACTGAGATACCTTTTTCAAAGCTCAAATGGGTCCATCATTGTGACAAGTCGCAATAAAGGAGTAGCATTGAATATCGCTCGTCACAGTGATATCATCGAAGTACAGCCGATGAATGAGGCCGAAGCGCTGAACCTGTTACAGAGGAAGCTAAGCACTTTCGCAGAGCAAAAAGATATGATACAGCTAGTCAAGGCCCTTGACTACATGCCGCTGGCGATAGTACAGGCCGCTGCATATATCACACACCATATGCCCCGCTGCTCAGTTTCGAAATATCTCGAGAAGGTACAGAAAAGTGATCAAAAAGCAGCACGACTCCTTGATTATGAGGCTAGTCTTCTTCACCGAGATTGGGAAGCCAAAAACTCCATCCTAGTCACATGGCAAATCTCCTTTGACTATATTAAACAAATACAACCGTCTGCAGCGGACCTCCTCTCTCTGATGAGCTTTTATGATCGACAAGGAATACAGGAGAGTCTTCTGCGACTTCAAGCAAGCCAGGGAAATCGTGAGATATCGCACCTAAAGAGGCACGCAGAAGAATCTAGTGAGGATGAAGATACCTCATCCGAATCCGAGGCAGATAATCATTTCAATGATGATATTACCACACTAAGCTACTATGCATTAATCACGGTCGGAGAGGATAACACCTTTTTCACAATGCATCGACTGGTACAGGTCACAGTCCGTACATGGCTAAAAGTCCATGGCCAGCTCGAGCAATGGAAAGAGCAATTTATAAATCATTTATACTCAGAGTTTCCGACTGGCGCATACGAGAATTGGGAAAAATGTCGATCGCTCTTTCCACACATTAAGTCAGCGGAGTCACAACGCCCAAGGTCCGAAGATTCTATACAGAAATGGACTAGTCTGCTTTATAGAGGTGCGTGGTACGCGCTAGACAGTGGTTATATTGCAGAATCAAGGGAAATGGCATATAAATCAAGGGCTTATAGACAAAAGGCCCGGGGTGCTGAGGATGAAGATACACTTACCAGCACTACGATTTTAGCAGACATATACCGACAAGAAGGCCTATTGGAAGAGGCCGAGCAGCTTCATATACAGGTCATGGAGGCTCGCAAGACAAAGCTCGGCGCGGACCATCCGCAAACGCTGTCGAGTATAGCAGACCTTGCGTCCACATATAGGAAGCAGGGTCGGTGGGACGATGCCCAGCAGCTTGACATGCAGGTCCTAGAGGGTCGCAAGACAAAGCTCGGCGCGGATCACCCTGACACGCTCATGAGCATGGCCAACCTTTCTACGATATATTGGGACCAGGGTCGATGGGGCGAGGCCGAGCAGCTCCAGATACATGTCTTAGAGGCTCACAAGTCAAAGCTCGGCACGGATAATTTGACAACGCTGTCGAGTATAGCTAGCCTTGCGACCACATATGGGAGCCAGGGTCGATGGGGCGAGGCCGAGCAGCTCCAGATACAGGTCGTAGAAGCTCGCAAGTTGAAGCTCGGCGCGGATCACCCTGACACGCTCATGAGCATGGCCAACCTTTCTACGACATATTGGGACCAGGGTCGATGGGGCGAGGCTGAGCAGCTCGACTTGCAGGTCTTAGAGACTCGACAGACGAAACTTGGCGCGGACCATCCGAAAACGCTGTCGAGTATAGCTAACCTTGCGACCACATATTGGAGCCAGGGTCGATGGGGCGAGGCCGAGCAGCTCCAGATACAGGTCATGGAGGCTCGCAAGACAAAGCTCGGCGCGGACCATCCGAAAACGCTGTCGAGTATAGCTGACCTTGCGACCACATATAGGAAGCAGGGTCGATGGGGCGAGGCCGAGCAGCTCCAGATACAAGTCTTAGAAGCTCGCAAGTTGAAGCTCAGCGCGGATCACCCTGACACGCTCATGAGCATGGCCGAAATTGCCTTCGTTTGGGAATCCACAGGCCGAAGTGCTGAAGCTATTGATTTGCTACAAATGTGCATGGCCAAATCGCAACGAATACTAGGTCCGACTCATCCCAGCACCTTAGGCCATTCGAAAACCCTCCTCAAATGGCAGATGAAGCATCTCAAGATAGAGGAATAACACTTCTTGCTCCAATATTTTCAGCGCTCACCCTGGCCAGACGAGACAAGAAGGAAAAGAAGAACAAGACAGACAGAACAATCTCGTGCTGTGAGAATTGTCAAGGAAAAGAAGAGATTGAGAGGATGAAGCGCTGACATATCTACAGAGGCTCAGTCATATGTCTCACGTAAGTGTGTTAGTTTTGTGTTTGTTAGGGCTTAGTATCTTCGAGCAGGGTAATTCCAGGTGCTGTCCAAGATAGCTTAGAATACCCAATAATCATGCGTACAGCTGCCCATCACTTAATTACTCAATTTTGTCGCAGGATAATTACATGGGTGCATTCGCAATCGACTTAAGGGTGTTAAACTTGCAGAAATTCGACATATATGTGTAGAATATTTATTCACAGGTCTCGCGAAACACACCCCCAGAAATTTGAATAAGAATTACATAAAGCAAACGAGAACAAAAGGTAAAAACCTCGAAACGAAGATAACCTCCATATTCCCATGCCCTAATGCTTCGTAGAGAGAACTAAAAGACTCTCAGCCAGAAAACGCCGTCCATTAAACATGACGCGAATAATCCAAAACCAACCCAAAATTGAATGACCCAGTGAGCCAGGGGATTAAGAAGGGGAATTTATAATAGCGAGAAGCAAAGGCATCAATCAGGGATCAATGAGCGTTGCGTTGAATATCGAGGGAGCGAGGAGTGTCGGCTGCCCCCGCGAGATGGAGAAAGGAGGATGAGGAGGATGTGTTGCCACTATCAGCGGCATGCATGACAGGAGTACCACCAAATGGAGGTGACCCGACGGGAATGCCTGCACTCCCGGTGGCCATCTGCTCTTTGAGGGCGCGGTATTCGGCCATTTGGGTTTGCAATTGTTGCATCACTTCGCCGATGGGAACAGCGTGATCTTCGAGACGATCACCTGGTTTGAAAGGACGCATCAAGTTTCGCACAGAAAGAGTATTGATAGTTGCCTAGAACTTTGTAAGTACAATGTGAAGAGAGTTGGGGGGAAGAAACTAAAACTTACCTCAATTCTAGTGACCTGTTGGTCAACCAGACTGATCACCGTGGAATCGTTCAGTTCGCCACCGTGGTTCTTGACCATGTTGAACAGAGCAACATTAGGCTCTCTGAGTTGTGGATCGGCTGGATTCTCCAAAGCACCACAAATCCGTTCCAGTCGAAGGGTGACTTCCCAAAGACGCCAGATCAAATCAGTCTTGAGCTGCAGTTCCGAGTTAGGCGTGACCTGAGCCGGGCCACCGGCATCGTTGGCTTCCTCCAGAACGGCCAAGCGACCGGCGAGCGAATGTGGGTAGACAAGGTAGAGCGGTTCTGGATTCTCTAGACCCTTTAACTTCCTCTCGCCCTGGTCTTTGATCACGAATCCCTGGCTATTGAGTTGCTGTAGCTCGCGACGAATATTGTGACCTAGACTGTCAACTCGTGACTGGCTGTCGGTAGAACTAGTCGACGCAGAACGTTCGGCATCCGCGAAGACCTCTAAATTGCGCTGGATATCGCTCATGAAGTCGGACGAGACAAACGTCTGACCACCGTCAGCAACGGCAGAGACTCGAGACGCTCGATTCACCATGGGGCCAAAATAATCCATGCGATTTGTCACGGGATCCTTTTCACAGACTGGCTCGCCCCAATGTCCTCCCATGCGAACAGACAGACCACGGAAGATAATGTTGTTGTCCATGTCCATAACGACTTGACATTGTGGCTGCTCAAGAATCTCGGTAGGCCATTCGGCTTCAAGAAGCTGATTCTGACAGTTGAAGCACCACAGCATAGCAGCAGTGGTTGTTGCAAAGGCCACCATGAAAGCATCACCTTCTGTCTTGACTTCATAGCCACCGATGATACCGAGTTGCCGTCGGAGGATATCATTATGGATTTGAATAGCTGAGCGCATAGCATCCGGACATGATTCCCAGAGGCCGGTTGATTTCTTGATATCAGTGAAAATGATAGCCAGCTCACCAATGGGAGCATCGACATAATCGAATCGCGCAAGGCGAGAATCACTGGGAATATCACGAGGCTTCTTGCGGAGCTTGGATGTAGAAATGAGCTGATCTTCTGGGAAGGCAGAAGGACCCAAGGAAACGCTAGGCCGTGGCCACTTCTTTTGCTTTTTCTGCAGCTCACTCACGCCAAGAATCATCACCATTAGCTTGTTGGTAGCACCAAATGAGATCGCCAAATCTCGAAGTTTTTGAGCCGCAAACATAAGGTCTGGGTACGCCCCTCGAGTAATGTCGACGACAAGTTCGGGTGTCACATGGTCCCAAAGCTCTTTTGAAGCTATAATGATCATTTCGTCTTGTTCTGTCAAGGTGGTGTGCATTGTGGACGGAGCGGCAATGACGGCTGGCATCATCGGGAAATGACCAAAGCATCGAGATACAGTGAGGGTATCGTTAAGCTTGCCGTTGCGGGCCACAAAGCCCCCTGCGGCACGAATGCGGGCTCGTTCAGTCGGTTCGGCGGGATCGTGAACCTTGGTTAGATAGCGGAGCGAACCATCAGATCTGACAAGAACTGCCTGCGCATCACCGACATTTGCAGCATACAGGTCCATGTTGTTCAAGTACAACACGGTGGCAACTCCACCAGACTGAATGTCATCCTGATTGAGTTGTTTGGATGCATTAGATCCGCGATGGTATTGCCGAAGCTCGCGATCGTCAATCGATCTGTAGGCAGACCCTGCCATGTTCTTGTTCAGGGCTAGGAAAGCCCGTCTTAACGCATCAATAGGGCTTTCGCCCTGATCCCGGTGAAGCTTTTTTAGCTCCTGGGAGAAGGTAGGCGTGAAGTGTTCATGTAGATATTTTGCGACTCGAGAACCACCGCTCGAGTTGATTTGGCCATCGAACATGCCAACCAATGTCTCAACATTATCTGGTTTCAAACGTGGGACGATCATGTCGATGATGGACAAATGCTCAGTCCGGCCCAGCGTATCCGCCATTCCATAGGCCAAAGAGCCAGCCAGTGAGGCAGATGTTCTCACACGGCGGTCCTCCGTTTCCTCTGGAATGGTGGGGATGGTAAGAGTCACATCCATTAACCCCAATACTCGCAGGTGAGTTAAGGATGTGAAATCAGTGAGATCTGCGCCATTGCCCGAAGGTGGGCCCAATGATGAAATATTTGGTTTTATCTCAAGTCGCTTGTTACCTGAGAAGTTCAGGTACTTCAGGCCGCGATTCCAGTTCCAATTCCAATCGTAAGGCCAGTTGGAGACGTTGTACTTCAGACCGTTGCTCCCGACATCGAGAATTGACAGCTTGCTGACTTTGCACAGCTCTGCTGGCAGAACCTGGAAGCGGTTCGCATTTATATGGAGAACCTTGAGTTGGTTGATTTCTTCCAGATCATCAGATGGAAGGGAAGTCAACTCATTACCGGACAAGTAGAGCTCTGATATCAATGGCCATCGTCTAAGGACCCCCGGGGGCACCTCGGTCAGTTCGTTGTAGGAGAGGTTAACGATTCGCAACTCAGGAAGCCGAATTAGTTCACGGAACACATCATCTTCCAGGCGATTATCAGCCAAGTATAGGTTTCGAAGAGAACCTGCAAACGTGATCACTGTCCCTTGTTGGGAGAAGTATGAGTCCTTTCTAGAGTTCAAACTCCCTTCTGTATTGGCGGATCGAGATGCTGCCGAAACTTTTCTAGACTGACCAACGGATGGAACGATTGACGGATTTCGATAGGAGCCGCTTGGTGATGTTCCTGAAGTAGGAGGCCCACCAGAACTTTCACTTTCCCGGCGAGTATCCACTTCATTGAGTGGTCCCAATTCTTCATAGCTAGGATTGCCCATCACTCCAGGGGTTGATACAGGAGTTGGTGCTGGTTCGCCAGGCATTAATGGAACCGGTGCACCATGCTTTGGGAACGTTGCCAAGATATTGGTTGACA
Organism: Penicillium pulvis; assembly: GCF_028828015.1. Lineage (NCBI taxonomy): Eukaryota > Fungi > Ascomycota > Eurotiomycetes > Eurotiales > Aspergillaceae > Penicillium > Penicillium pulvis. The sequence goes on from NW_026643080.1 coordinate 1,372,200, forward strand.
CATTCAGTGTTTCCAGCTTGGAGCAATGCCAGATCTCCTCGGGTAGGGCCTTCAAATTACACTCTCTGGCATTGAGATCCCGAAGTTCGGTCAGGCATCCAATAGTGGGAGGTAAAGATGAGAGCGGGTTTTTGATGATGCTGAAATGTTCAAGGCGACGTAACTTGCCAATCTGTACCGAGACTGATGAAAGATGGTTCTTGTCCAAAATTAATTTGGAAACATTAGGCATGTTTTCATACATCCCGTCGCGAAGCTGAGAGAGTTTGGCGGATGCAAGGTTGAGTGAAGATAGGGTTGGCATGGGTGCGTCAATGTCGAACTGAGTCAAGGGACAGTGATCCAAGTGCAAGCTGCGCAGTCTCGGGAACGCTCCCTTGAACTTGGATACCAAGTTATGGCCAAAGAAGACCTGCTCCAGCCGTGGAAGCCGGGAAATACTATCGATATTTGAGACTGCATTGAAGCGCCCATCGATCTCCTTCAGGTTCACAAGCTTTTGGAAGGACTGGTCAAGGGGCCCACTCATGTTGTTATTCGTCATCCAAAGTCGCTCCAGCGTGGTCAGCCGACCAATATTCGGTAGCTCTTCAATCCCGTTAAAGCTGATGTCCAGGTCAACCAAACTTTTCAGCTCACAGAGACAATCCGGGAAGACCTTGAAGCTATTTGAGGACATGGTCAAGCTTCGAAGAGACTGGAACTTGGCAAAATAGCTGGGCAATTTCGTCAACTGATTGTTGGCCAATTTGATGCTCACAAGACCGGTGAGTCGGTCAAGACGTGCATGTTCCAACTGGTCCAAGTTGTTATTGGACACATCAAGATAAGTCAACCGACTCGCTAAACTAAAACTGGTCGGCAGGTATGTGGCCTCGTTTCCAATAAATTTGATCTCTCGCAAATTGATGCAGCTTTGAATGAAGTCCTTTGGAACATCTAGCGATAGATTCCGAGACAAATTTAGAGAGATGATTTCCGAAGATTTCTTGTAGAGGGTGATGGGGATGGTAACGAGGCTTCGACCTTGAAGATCCACATGGCTGAATTTCTGCATCTTGCTGAAGCCAGGATCGGCTTCCAGGCTGGTATATCCGCTCAATTTTGTAGGCAAGAAGATGAAACGACAGAGATAACTGTGGTCCTCGCGACCGATGTCCTCTATGCGGTCCTTCTCTGTGTATCCAACTTTTTCTAGGAGCTGCTTCTGCATAAGAATCGGGCGTTCCTTGTGGTCAAGTTGTCGGGACAGATCATTCGTCCGTAGTACGATCTCGTAATTGTTCAGATGATCAGACAAGAACGACTTTCGTCCAAGCATATAGAGAATTTCAGCGACTGTCGAATTCAGACCGGCGGAAAGCGTGGCAAATGTATGATCTATGCGGAAGACCCGAATGAAATAAGCGGGTCCGTCACGGTCACGAAGGCCTGTAGTGGGTTTCGGTGCGGTATCCTGTGCTTCCAATTCCATGTCATTCTGCTGCTTTTTGACCTGCCAACTGTCGGGCGCGTGCCAGCTATCGTCAACCATCTGCTCTTGCTGCAGCATGTCAGGAAGGTTGAGCTCTTCGCGCGGCGTGGTTGTGCCGTCCAGGCCACGATTGACGAGTCCTTGGTCGGTGCGAACAATACCATTGAGATCCGTGAGATCAGTATTGAGCTTGAAGACATGACTGTCGTCTTTTTGAGACGGACCATCTTTAGGGAGTTCTCCCAAATGAGTGAAGCCGCGCCGAGGAAACTTTCGCGCACCAATCCCAAGCCCCTTGCCAGATTCCTTCTTTCGTTCTTGCTCCGCTGGGTCCATATGACGAGGGGTAGATGTCCCTTCAAGACTTGGCTGTCTGAGGCGGTTTGGGGACTGATCGCGCTTGGTCTTATCATGGGGTTTGTGGGATCCTGGCTTAAGATGTCTTGCCACTCTGTCAAAGATGCCACGTTTGGTTGGTGGACCGCCTGGGGAATTTTGGCCGCCATCGCGGTAGATAGCGCTCTGCACACTTGGAGTTGGACTTGCAGACCGGCCACCAAGATTGGTGACTGAACTCATAGCAGTGGACGAGGTGAGGTAGCTATCATTGGAGGGCTTGAGCCCCAGGAAAAGGTCATCGCGCCCTCCAGAGGGGCGATGGTAACCAGCCAGGTCACCTGCAAGCGTAGGTCGCTCTTCCTTACTCCGAGAATGTCTGTGTCCGTTGACCCCGCGTCGACTAGAATCACGAGTTCCAGAGTTGGTTCCAGCACGAGATTCAAGTCTTTGGCCGTCAGGTCCGATAGGTACTTGGCGCACAGGGGCCTCCCCATAATGGGAGACATCCTTTATGTTCTGATATACCCAGGGAGTGATATCACTTGACGGTAAGGGTGTTTCAGCTCGGGGTCGCGAAGGTCGCTGTGATGGGTCTGATCCGTCGGAATTTGCTCGTTCACGGGCCTTTAATTGGTCGATAGGTCCTCCTCGTCTGCTTGGGGGATTTTGTTGGCCATCATCTGGCTCGTCGGAGGCCGTGTAGTCATCGGTGGCTACTTTGGATTTTTTCCTCCATTTATGGCTAATACTTGATTTAGATCCTTGGCTGCTTGTCATGCTCGCAGTGGATGGTCTCCTATGGTCCCGGTTGTAATCCATCTCAGCTGGTTCACTAGCGAATGTCCGTCCTGTTGTCGGGCGAAACGTTGCAGACGCTGGAGATGCCTCATGCTCAGAATAATCATTGAAAAAAGTCCCAGCAGCGTCTGAGCCGGCTGTCGTTGCCCACGGTGCAATCGGATCAAGTCCATCTCGACTAGAGCGAGCGGGGTTGGTAGGTGGGGGGTGTGGGCTGGAATTGAAGGGTCGTGTGAAATCATCACCAGCCCCAAGAACCGCAAGCGCTTTTCGATCCTTGCTGAAGCCAGATCCTTTACGTTCTTCGGTAGGCGAAATATCCGGTGAGCTCCATGACCAATGTGAAGACCCCCAGTCGATTCTCGGAGCTTGTGACGATCCGGATCTATCTATTATCAGTACATAGGCCAGATCATGGTTGCAAAAACTCCGCAGCTCCAAAACGAGTCACGAAGCTCATCATCGGAGGTTTCGATGCTTACCTTGCCATCAGGGTGCCGGGGAACGGCTCGGCATCACCACCAGTGGGTGATGACTTTGTCGGATTCCTGGGTGGGCCTTCGCTATCCCGTACTGTTTCTTGTGATATCCAGCTGGTATTCCCAGAGCTCTCAGAGCCCTGACGATCAGCTTGGTCATGCTCGCGGACGGGCATTGCTGATCTGGGGCCTGGTCGTATCCCTCCGCGGGGGTGCGATCAAGTCACAGCCAGCTGGGATTTTGAGGATCGCGAAAACTCAGCGTAGGTCACCATCAATCTTCACGAAGCTTATCGTTAGCAGTCGTGAAGTGCAGCTGTATTCTGTAGTCGTGTCGATACGCCGTTACCAGCGTGCGGAGCTTAGATCCGAGGGCGCGAGCGCAAATCGAAAAGACGATAACCCAGCGGTTGATCAATGGGTCCGATTATATATGTAGAGGTGATTTTGACGAGCAGGTCTCATCGATGTGCGGGGCGCTATGGATGCGGATCCAAGGAAAGGGCGCGCAGGACACGCCGCCAGCTGAGTGGGGAGGGGCGAGCACGGGCGTAAAAAGGTCAGGAGTGACGTTGTTTCCGGTGCGCCGCTAGAGCATGGTATGGGCAAAGGAAAAAAAGCGATCGCAGTGCAGGTCGAGCTAAGGTTGGGTCGCGGCGTGGTCCGGTGTGTGTGGTTGGGGAGGGTTTCAGATGATCTTCGTGTCCAGTCGTCAGGTTCCCGGGGGAGAATCGGCCGATCGGACTGCGGAGGAACTAGCACAAAGAACCCGAGGAAAGATCGTAAGTCGTAACAAAGGCGGTTTCAGCAAAATTTGAAGAAGCTCAAAGATGCCACCCGAGGATTTCCGGGGAGATGGCCTGGGAGGGGGATGATTTCAGGATCGAAGAAAGAGAGCGAAGGATGGAGGTGAGGCTCTCTTCAGAGTATGAGGATTTGATTGGTCCAGGATCTCGCACCAGGACTCATTGATGCAGGAGATCAACGAACATGTCCGATTTGCCATAGACCAAGTTACATGGGGTACAAGATAATGATGGATGGGGCGCGTTTGGAGTGTGACGGGCGCACGGTCGCGGGTTTGCACTCTTTGCACGGGCCTCCCGTCGATCGGACAAAGACAACCTTGACTTCTACCATCTACTTCGTAGCTATCAGGCCTATCAATTTCTGATTTATTTCGAACTGCAGATGGTCTAGGTTAGATATGATATGTTTGAGTTGATCTATCCAATATGCAGGCTCAAAGTTGCATCCTCCACAGCGGAATGAGAAAAGTGTCCCCATGACCTCGGGTATACAGGTATATTTTAAGATCTAGATCTGATGCAAGGGATGGCAATATAACACTTCATTTTCATTTCTTCAGGCGACAGATTTCTAAACTCGCCGAGACACGCGCACTTCAAAGTCTGTCGGCTTCACAAACCAAAAGTTCGAAGTAGCCATGGTTGCTCGCAACGGCGTCAAATCAAAGTCGCGCACTATACGGGGAATCAACTTAGACATCTCTAGAATAGAGATATGCTTTCCAAGACACGTTCTCGAGCCCAAACCAAACTGTTGGTCGTTTTTAGTCAATATGCCACCAGTAGAGACATCAAACTGGAAAGAGTAGCCTCCAGGACTGTTCAAACTTACCGGCATATACATCTGGTTCATCTCCTTCAGCTTCTCCGGTTCAGTCTCTGACTCCAGCCACCGTTCAGGTCGAAAAACCATTGGGTCAGGGAACACTTGCTCATCGTAATGCGCAACCCAGGAATTTACTCCAACTACCGTTCCCTCGGGGAAAAATTGACCTCTCAGCAGTGCCCCTCCGACAGGGACTACTCGCCACATGGGTAGGCCGGTAGCTGGATGCAAACGGAGAGCTTCCTTCATGACTGCCTGGAGGTAGGGCATCTCCTGTGTTTCATTGAAGGTTATGTTGACACTACAGCGGCCCTGCTGGGTGAACTCATGAATCTCGTCACGTAGTTTGCGCAGTGCCTCTGGGCTGTTCAGGAGATACCACATTATACCGGACAGACTGACAGCTGTGGTATCGGATCCAGCCGCTACATTTGACTGGCCCATGATAAATAGATGGTAGTCTGTTACCTTCTCTGGATTTTCGTCGCGAGCCTTCATCATCTTAGTCAAAAAGTCTTGAGTCTTAGGGGTTTCTGTTGTCGGTTTATCCACGTTGTTGCGCTCTTGCTCCAAGAGGCTAATTTTCTCTCGAACAAACTTGGCTATATAGGCTCTGCCAGCCGCTCCAGAGCTTTTGAATTTGCTCAGAGTCTCAAAGAGACGTTGATGCCATTCGGGGTAGATGCCGACTAGGGTACTGTAGACCAACATCTGGTGTACTGCCTCGATGGCGCCGTCGATATCATTGCCGTGGTCCAAGAATCCTGGAAGACTCAATATGACATATCATATGGGGCAAACTTGGGTCAAAAAGACTTACCAAATCTCTGACCGAAACTGATGTCCCCAATCACGTCGAACGCATAGCACTGGAACCAGTGCCCGAGATCGAAGACCTGATTACGATCCGCAAATTCGTTGAATCGTTGGGAAAATATATCGATGCATCGGTCCACAAAGGGCTCGTAATTGACTACTGAGCTCATAGAATACAATCCGGTGAATCTCTTGCGGTTTTCAGCTATGCCCTCATTAGCTGGTTGCCTTGGACGTATCACAAGTGAAATGCCTCAACAAACAATGTCTCTTAATATCGCGATCCGAGAATATAGTCCACTGCTGAGGATGTCTCCATCCGTCATACCACGCAGACTTAGGAAACTTGGAGCCAGGTCCATAGACTATCTTGATGTCGGATATATCGCTGATGCTATAATGATCTGGGGAGATACGGACGATCGGGCCATACTTTTGATGGAGTTCGATGTTGTCGCGTTCAAATCGTCCTTTCCGACATCGGTCGAAATACCATAGAGAGGTGAAACGAGTCCAGAATGGGCCGGGGATACCCTTTAACGGGGAGAAGATAGCTCTGCTGAGCTTGAGAAGGACTTGAAGCCCGAGGTAGAGAAACGGAAGAACCAGCAGCAGATGAGCGTGCATGATCAAGATACTGGCAGACTGAATGATGGTGCTTGTACAGTCTCGGTGGTTCCAGAGACCTTCTTATAGTCTTACCCCGTAAAGCGTTGCTATAGTTCGGGGAGGTGATCCACCCCCACCCCCACCACCACCTTTCCACATCATGTGGCGGTGTGTCATCCACTCAGAAGCGACAATTTCCGACTCTCTTAGATCAGCACTCGGATAGGCGGATGCTGATGTGTAACTCATGAGATTACGTAGTCCTAGGATTACAGTAAATAAAGTACTAACACTGGTCTTTCAAGGTAGGGCAGCAGGACTTTTGAAACATATCTACGTTGGATTCATTTCAATGTACAAGCAAACCATAGTAAATCAACAGGCATTAGATCAACATAGTTAGTTTAGATAGCGCAATTCAGCAGTCGACCATGTGCCAAATCTGACGATGGCCCATGTGAGTAAAAGGCCCCGAGAGAAAGTAGTGCGGTCATCATCCAGTGTTTCGCCATAGCGCCAAAATTAACAAGTAGAATAATCAACCCAGTTATGAAAACGTAGGCCATATATCAACCTAGGTATTCACGGCCGGGGATTCCATAAATAGTCACTTCCATCACTTCTTATCTCCCCACAGACCAACAATGCCCATTGACAGCGCAAGTCCAGCCAGCCAGGTCCGCACACGTTGCAACCGGCGCTCCCGGTCCATTTCACGCTGCACGCTCTCGCCATTGACGTCTTCCTCGGCGTCAACCATCACTAAGTCATCTTCCTTGGAAACGGGCGTGAGCCCAAGGCTCAGACCGGTAGTGTCTTGGATGGTGGCAAGGGTCCAATTCTTGAGCCCCATGTGTCGGTTGAAGAACAAATCAAGACCATACGAGCTGACCGTCGAGACCACGCACATCCAGATGAGGTATGGGTGTTGGCGGCGGGGTGGAGAGATAGAGTAGGCGAAGAGAATGCATGTATTGGTCAAGCTGGACAGGCGCAGCGCATGCTTGCGGCTTAGGCGCTTCACTTCATTGAGGCAGCGAGAGGCAGCGGTGGAGGAGGGGAGGAGCTTAAGAGCTGGGATGGTGATTGAGGCATTGGAGTAAGACATGCCCTGATGGAGTTGGTTAGTTAAACTGCGACCGAGACCGAGACCGTTGCGCGCGAAACAAAGGATGAGCTTACCGTCAGCAGACCGAGAGACACGGTCCCAACAAATTTGGTGACAGTTATAGGGCAGGCCATGGCGCTATTTAGGCAGATTGCACAGTTTATCCAACTAAATGGGTGGGTAAAGGTGGTTTGGGTGATGATACGCGATCCTATAGTCGAGAAGGAAAAGCGAATTGGGCGGAAGTGACGCCAGACCCGGGCTGGAGCCAATCAGCGCCCGCTAGTTCTTCATCGTGTATTTGTCTTCTCTACATTTTAATTATATTAGAGATAATGATATAATGAATGATGTCGAGGAGTATTTCCTAGCCATCACAACAGTTTCTTTTCTTATCTTTGAGGACGCTGAGTGAAAAATCAACAGGTTCGATCCCTGCGTCATCAGGTACCCTACCACGCAGTACAACAGTGGACAGCACATTAGAATGCTATGCAAACAATAATTCACCTGACCAGGAATTCGTTTGGAAGCTTCACATACTTCTAAAGAGGTAGTCAACATAAAAATTCCCCGCATTTAAACATATTTAGTGCTGAAAATCATGCCCGTGGATTATGTCCTTAGCATAACTATGCGCGGTGTCAATCCCCGAATGGGCCGAGGCCGAACCGCGGCTTGTGGGGAAAAGGCGACGGTGTTACACACTCCCTTATATATCAGTCTTCCCTGCTATCATCATCATTCTCAACCAAATTTGAATATTTCACAATGCCGCTCCAGAAGACCGATTACATGAGTGACATCTGGAAGGATGGCATCTTTGGTAAATCCATCTCCTATTTCTCAAGTTTGACCGGAACCCCAGGACCCGCTTGACTAACCTACAACCTTGGAACACAGCAAACAAAGTGGTCTTCTGTACCGGTGGCGCGGGCACCATTTGTAGCGCTCAGGTGCGGGCACTTGTACACCTAGGTGCTAATGCGTGCATCATCGGTCGCAATGTCGAGAAAACCGAGCGCGCCGCTAAGGAGATGGCGACTCTCCGCCCCGGTGCCAAAGTAATTGGTATCGGCGCAGTAGATGTTCGCAAGTTCGACAGCTTGAAAGATGCTGCGTCTCGCTGCGTAAAGGAGCTCGGTAGTATTGACTTTGTCATGTAAGATCCCCCATGCTTCGATGCCTTCAGGACTCGTCTGCTAAATATCTGAAAAGTGCCGGTGCTGCAGGTAACTTTTTGGCCTCTATTGAGCAACTTTCGGTCAATGCTTTCAAATCCGTTATGGATATTGATGTCTTGGGCTCTTATAATACGCTCAAGGCTACTTTACCTTATCTCATCGAGTCGGGTAAGAAGCACAGGGTCGACTCTGAACGTAAGTCAAGCATGAGAAATATTGGATGGTCATATCTAACTTTCATCAATAGTTAACCCATGCCCACTTGGTACCGGTGGAAGAATCATCTTCGTCAGCGCTACCCTCCACTACCGTGGCATGCCCTTCCAGGCTCATGTGTCTGTCGCCAAGGCGGGCATTGACTCTCTATCAAATTCTGTTGCTATCGAGTATGGCCCTCGCGGCATGACATCTAACATTATTGCCCCCGGCCCCATTGAGTCGACAGATGTCAGTTGACTACGTCTACACCGTACCCATTGAGAATATTTTATCTGACGATTCTAATAGGGCTTGGAGCGTCTACTTCCATCGGATGCCAAAGCAGCATACATAAAGAGTCAGCCTCTGGGTCGCGTCGGCCATGTGCGGGACATCGCGGACGCAACCGTCTATCTCTTCTCTGACGCTGGAAACTATGTCAGCGGTCAGACACTAGTCGGTATGTTACCAATATCATATGACTCCAACAAGATTGAAAACTGACGTGAGATAGTGGATGGTGCAAACTGGCGTGTTTCTGGTGGCACTACCTCTCAAGGTAACCTCCAGTACCCCGACTTCCTTTTGTCTGGTGAGGAGGTCGCCAATGTCACAGGTAAGAAGTCGAAGCTTTGAGTCAGTGACTTTGGGCAGCATGCGAGAGTTACAATAGAGTGCCTTTGTTTCAGCTGGTCCTTGTATAAATTGCAATATCCTTAGTCTATCAAACTTCAATGCATTATCAATAATCACTATATTTCAAAACACCAGGCCCCTCAAAAATCAAAAAAGAGCTACACATGAAGAATAGAGAGTATACAAATTCCGACAAGACCTCTTGGCATTGGGCATTATATCTATGTAAAGTTGACATATAGTACAGGGCACCTCAAATGGTACAAGAAATCTACTGGATCCTCTCGGCCTCGGCCATCAACTCCTCAACCTTAAAGTTCTCGGTATCTCCCTGGGTGAACATGCGAACAAGCTCACTCTTCCGGCCACTCGCCTGGCCCTCGAAATCATAGAAGCGCTGCACACAGCTAGCAAGCCAAGTAGCCTCCATAGTGGAAACACCACGTTCAGGCACGACCTGGCCGTGCATCAGGACAAGGCCCTTATCATCCGCCAAATCCAAGTAGTGTGTGATAGTGGTATGCGGCTGAGCAAACGCACCGTGCATCTTGAAGGCACCAAGGTGGGTGAAGATCACAGTGGAAACATGGGTATTAGCAGTCTCACCGGAGGGCGCAGCGGGTTCACCTGCAGGCGGATGGAATGCCCACTGCAGGAAGTGAATGTCGGCCTGGGTTTCTTGCTCTCCCTCGGCTGACGGGCGGGGGAGAGGGAGGACGAATTGTGGGTTCTGGCGCGCTGCGCTCATGATACGCTGGTAGATTTCGAGGGGAATGGCGGCGCAGATGGAGGTGGGGCTGCTGGCGAAGCGAAGGCGCCAAAGGGCCTCAACTTCCTTAGGAGGGAGCTCGCGGATCTTCTCGACATCCAGGTATGAGCTGAGCGGCTTGATTGGGCTCGCCTTACCGGACACCTCACGCGCAGCATGAGAAATAGGGGCTTTGGCGGCTGTGGGTTCTGCGGCGTTGGAAGCGGGCGTCTCCGGCTCTGGGGTGGTCACGGTGGATGCTTTCACGCGCAAATCCTGAATCTTCTCGTTGTAGGCCTCCTTCAGGGACTCGATGGAGTCATGTCCTTCTCTATATGGAGACAAAGAGTTCATTAATGGAGTTTTCCAGCCATATTGTCAATCGGAACTCACTGTTTGGCCTTTTGGTCTAGCTTGGAGCGATACCTATCCAAGATGTGATTGGGATCGTGGTGCGAAGCGAGGTAGCGAACATCGTGGACTTGAGCCCAGCGACGCTGCTGAAACCGCAGAGGGCTACATTGACCCCGAATGACGGAGCGCAATCCCTGGAATCGAACAGAAGCCATGATGTGATGAAGTGCGAACTTACTGATGCAAGTGGTTAAACATTTGAATCGATCATCCCGGTGATTACGTAATTGACATGCGAGCTACAATTGCCTCTCATTTGCACGTCCGTTAAGGTAGTCAACTTTCCTGATATTCAAATTCAGTCATATATCCAGGTACTTGGTATACTACTCACGGAACATCTCAAATATACCTATATGCGAGGGTAATAATGGTAAATGCGCAGGCGTGTATTCATATGGTGCTTTTAGGAGACTCGACTGGAAATAAAGGGCACAGCCCAACTATATATAATCGAAGAAAGAGCAAGGACCCCAAAGCTACCGACCGGAGGTAGTAGTTGAGAATACCCATTGGCGATGTGGCTTACGTTTTTCTTCTATTTAAGTCTCACTAGCTCGGGAATTATGTGAAGGAAATCCAAGAGGTGCAGATACAAGAGCACTCAAGGGTCCATGGACATTGTTATCGGAGCGGAACCCTATCGTTCCAGGGTTCCCTTGTTTACTTCTGAACTTCATTCCCTTGATCCAGACCTCGAGAACTTCTCTTTCTCATGTTCAATTGAGATAGTCTTGTGTTTAGATTGAGAATCAAACTCCTCATATGATCGAAATATTCGAAACCTTGGAATAGGATTGGGCCGTAATGAAGTTGCCTTCAGCTCTCCAAGCGCCCAGGATGTGCTACCCCGCCACCAATCACCAATCTATCTACGATGGAGTTCCCCTGAAACAGCGAATCAGACACGACGGTCACGATGCCCCGCTTCGTTGGTGCTGAGGACAATCACAGCGAAACCACCAGGGCGCTTAGCTCTGTGACAAGGCATTTAAAATAAATTCCCGGGTGGCTTCGTGCATCCTGCAACTTCCACTTTGGCCCCAGATCGTCTCATCCTGCAGAATGAACCCCGGCGACAGTCGTGGCATTCATCCGGACGAGGAGTTGTTCCTTAACAACTCCTCGAACAGGCCCGACGAGTCGCCCAGGGTCGAGCCTTTAAGAATCAATAAGAGAGACTCGGCCTCCCCAGCACCGGCCAGCACTCCACCCAACGCTCCATTGCCGTACCCCGATGACAGACCTCGTCCCCAAATGCGCAGCTCGTCTTCCAATGATGGGCGTACCGCCGACCCAACTAGATATGGATCCCCGCCCGTAGGCTCGGGCTCAGGCTCAGTGAGCCCCGCCGATTACCCCTTGGCTTTGCGCCCGCGCGATGGTCGTGAGCCACGAATTGCGACGCTGGCCGAGCGACGAGGGGCTGCACCGAAGCCGTTACCCGAATCCCCAGGCCCTGATGCGCCAGATCGGGAAGCGTTGGCAGCCAGACAATACCCTCGTCCTCCAGCGGCTGCTCCCGTTCCGATGAATGTGGCGCCGGAGATGCCTCAATATGATTATCGCCAGCAATACTTTCCACCTCCCCAGCGGGCCAACTCGAGACCTTCCTCTGCCCGACCTGCTTCTACGCTTAACCCTCCACAATCCGGTGGAATTAATCGGATCAATTCGACTGCGTCGACTTCCACCACCCGTGCTGAGCGTGGATCCCCGCCACCACCAGAGACGCCTATAGTGGGTCCAGGCCAGCATCCTACTTCGGATATCGAAGCTCGCTATGCTGCTTCTGGAATTGCTGGCACTGGAACACTTGCTGGTCTGCAGTCACAAAGTGTTGCAGCGCAAAGACGTGCGGCACAGTATGCTGGACAACAGCCTACTCAACCACAGCAGCCTGCGACACAAAGACCATGGACGCCCACTGAACAGCCGGGCTCCCAGCCACATGGACCACCTACGGTGTACCAAGGCGCAGATGTTGTAAGTGGTGATGAGCACAGCCCAATCCATCCGTCACAGCAGAGCAGCCCACCGCCGCAACCCCAGCCGGTGCGGACTTCTCCCCAGCCCCAGCAGCCCCAGTTCCAGCAGCAATCGCAAGAGCAGCAGTCACCACAGTCTCGGGTTCCAGCCAATGCCTTAGAACAAGATCTCGATCGAATGCGCTTGAGCTCTTCTCCCCCACCTGCTTACTCAAGCGTCTCTGCACCTACAAACAATTACCCACCGGAAAAGCGGAGCAGTATCGCCGCTGGAGCTGCCATCGGAGCGGCTGCCGGAGCAGCTGCCGGCTCTGCTATGGCAGGGCATCCAGCAAATATGAGTCAAAATCACCCTGCCATGGCAGCAGCCGCATCTCCAGCTCCTACAGTCTCATCGCAGGATCATCCCGCCTTTGCCAACGACCCTCGCCAGCAGACTCCAGTGGGACAGTCACCGCAGGACCCCATTGCCAATGGAAAGCCTACTTTCCAGCAGGCCCCTCAAGTAGTACAGGTGACATCACCTGGGCCATCTTCTGGACTTCCGCCGGCATCTCCTCCGCCTCTCCCTGAAGGTTGGATTGCGCATATGGATCCAAATTCTGGACAGTACTATTATATTCACCTGGCAACACAGTCCACTCAGTGGGAGTTCCCGAAAGGTCCAACGCCATTGAATCTCAACGAAGCTCCCATGTCTCCCATTGGGAGTGTGTATAGTAGTCATCCAATGGCATCACCGGGGCTATCAGCATTTGGAAAACCCATGGCTTCTCCTGGTGTGCCTTTAACACCGGGGTTCGAGAGTCTCCAATCTCCTATGGTGGGCTTCTCTGGACCTCCACCCAGCAGCGGCATGGATATGTACAAGACTGCTCCTACAAATGGTGTCTATTTTGGCCCCTATCTACGATACACAAATATGGATATTGAGCGTGGGACCTGGCTCGGCTCTATCCTTCTAGTGGCTGATGCCGCGCAGCCTCCCACGATTCACCTTCACCAGAGTGTTGATCTATCTCCTAACCCACGACAGCTGAAAGCGGTCAATATTGCGGTCCACCAACGCTGGACATTCTACAAGTATGAGATTGACATTCAAATGGAGGAGATGGGACCCGCAAAATGGACTTATGCAATCACTTCACACCTGGGCTGCACCCGCTATGAGTTCCTTGTCGCAGGCCGACATGAGACCAACTGGCGCTTTATTGCAACATCTGGCAATGACTTTTCGATTAATGTCAACGCCAACGACAGAGCTCGTCTCGGTGGTGTGGGTGTTATGTGGAAGGACATTATGCAGAAGCACAATGAGATTGGCGGTTTTCACGCGCAGTTATGTTTGGGAGGACAGATCTATGCGGATCGCATGTGGAAGGAAATCCCATGCCTTAAACAATGGCTGGGCATTAGCGGAAAGGAAGCCAGAAAGAATGCTCCATGGACTGCCGCGAATCAACAGGATGTCTCCCATGGATACTTCCACTACTATACCAGCCATTTTGACCAACCGTACCTACGGGAATCATTTGCTCAAATCCCCTACGTCTGCCAGATTGACGATCATGATATGTGAGTATTGTCCTCGTTTCTATTTTCTTTGGCTGTATCTTCTTTTGCTGTCGCTCACACCTTGTACAGTTTTGACGGCTTCGGCTCCTATCCTGAACACATGCAGTTCTCAAACATGTTCAAGAACATTGGCCGTATCGGTATTGAGATGTACCTTCTTTTCCAGCACCATACCACTTTGGACATTCTCCGCAACGTGAACAATGATATGGATCTCTTCACGATCACTGGCACTGGCTGGCACTTTGTCAAGTATCTGGGTCCTGGTGTCGTAGTTGTTGGACCTGATTGTCGCTCGGAGCGCAACCCTCATCAGGTCATGGCTGGCCCTACATATCAAGGTCTTTTCCCGAAGATTGTCATGCTGCCGCCCAGTGTACAGCACTGTCTTTGGATGATCTCTGTGCCCCTGATCTACCCACGGCTGGAGACTGCGGAACATATTGCCCAGACCGTTGCTACTGGAAAACGGGCCGTCACCGGCACATATAATCTGCTGGGCAAGGTCACTAGCTCAGTGGCCGGCGTAGTAGGGGCCAAAGAGTTCGTTGGTTCCGGCTTCGACTCTGTTAAGCGTGCCGTGGGCAAGTCTGGTCTGATGGGCGGTATCCTGAGTCCATTCGGCGAGTTTGATCTTATGGACGAGTTGCGTGACCAATGGACCCACGAATCCAAGGTACGTATCAGCTCATGAATGAAAGCCGATCGCTTCCTAACATTTTTTTTCTCCAGGACCTCGAACGCACCTATCTTATCCGTACTTTGCAGGGCATTGCCCATCAGAAATCCCTTCGTATGACTTTCCTCTCTGGTGCCGTTAATGTCTGCGGTGCCGGTCTTGTCCACGATCCAAGCAATCCTTCCGACCACAAGACCATGTACCAGCTCATTTCCTCTCCATCTGTCAACACCCCACCCCCATCCTACGTCGTCAAGATGCTCCATAGTAGCAACAAGCCATTGTACGTTCCCGCGAACGGTCACAAGTCCTCATCTTCACCAACAGATACCAAGGAGGACATGATGGAGATCTTCCAGACGGATATCAATGGACAAGCCCGTGAAAATCGCAAGCTCATGGGCCGAAGAAATTACGTTGCTATCGTCGCTTACGACCCCGAAGTTGTTGCTGCTACTCCTTATGGCGCAAACACGCCACCGGGGTCCAGACCCAAGCTTAGCTTGGCGGCAGACTTCATGGTGCAAGGCGAAGGGGCATATGCAAATGTTGTCAAGTATGGGCCTGTCATTGTGCCAAGTCTGGAACATGGTCGATGATTGCTTCCACCTCATGGGTTGAAGATGACTTGATGATTCTTTGTACCCAAGTACAATGTACGGCGTTGGTATTTCTTTCATTTTTTCCCTGGTCATTATCCCACGTGCACGCCCAGGTTCTTTATTTACGATTGCTCTCCCCGGTTTTAACGTTTATGCCTTGTTTACTAGAAGCATTTAGTAGTAAGATAACGCGAATTCATTTATTGTTTTAAACACCAATGGACTATTATAATAGTACACACTTAGTCCGCATTAATAGCCAGCGTATCTTCCCGTCGCTGTTTAGTAACACAATCTGATCTAGGAACAAGCGGCACTGTGACCTCCACAACGGCAATTTCCTCCGCTGGCTTCGAGCGGGGCGTATTAGATCCAATGTGAGCTGATCATGATTGGCGTTGAGTGTGGGGTAAAAGCCCCACTTAGATGCGGAAAGCCACGGGAACTGGCATAACGGGACTGATTCCGCAGTATATAGGTCTCACGACTCGGCATCAGAAAACCGAGCAAGCACAGCTCGTATAGTATTACCGGCCTAAATAGTTTGTAAAGTCTATCTTAATAACCAACTCGTAGCCTAGTTTCGTACAAAGCACCGATCCCCAGCATCAAAAACCAAATTCAAGAATCAAAATCAAGAACCATCAAAATGCCAGTAACGCTCTACACATACTTCCGCTCCTCATGCTCAGCGCGACTCCGCATAGCCCTCAACCTGAAAGAGATCCCATACACGCCCATATTCGTCAACCTCCTAAAAGGCGAACAATCCTCACCAGCCCACAAAGATATCAACCCATCAGGCCTCGTTCCAGCCCTCATAATCGAACAAGAAGGCAAAGCACCAGTGACAATCACGCAATCCCTAGCAGCACTGGAATACCTGGACGAAGCCTTTTCAGGACTTGCCCTCCTACCAACCGATACGGAGTCTCGTGCTCAGGCACGTACGCTGGCTTCTATTATCGCCTGTGATGTGCAGCCCGTGACGAATCTCAAGATCTTGAAAAGAGTTGCGCCGCTGGGTGCGGACAGGGCTTCTTGGTCGAAGGATTTGATTGAGGAGGGGCTAAGTGCGTATGAGGCTACCGTGGCTAGATCTGCGGGGAAATTCAGTGTTGGGGATGAGATTAGTATTGCGGATATTTGTTTGATCCCTGCTGCATGGGGTGCGGAGAGAGTCGGGGTTGATCTGGGGGCTTTTCCTATTACGTGCGGGATTATTAGGAATCTAGAGGGGGTGGATGCTGTTATTAAAGGGCACTGGCAGAATCAGCCCGATACTCCCGAGGACTTGAGGGCGAAGGAGTAGTTAGAGGTTTTTATGTAGTTTGATTTACCCGGTACTGTTACGTTGGTTACTTTCGAAGGAGGCACTTGAGGGCACTCGAGTCATATTCAGATCATGCATGTCATTGTGATCTATCTGAAGCTTCGATTTGCACTGTAATAGCAATTTCGTTATAAACATAGTCATCATTCCAGATCCTATTCTTTTATTTTTGTTTCATATTGCTTTAGAACGAGACCGGGGGCAGAATAGTGCCTGTGCAGTCGCCAAAGCCAACATAGCTGCCCTCCGTACCGGCAAGACCCCGAAGAACAACAGTGTCTCCGTCCTCAAGGAACATACGCTCAGAGCCATCAGCAAGCTTGATTGCAGTCTTGCCATTGGTCTGCTCCAAGAAACTGCCCTGGGTCTTAGGCTCAGTACCGGAAATAGTACCAGAGCCCAACAAGTCTCCCGATCTCAAGTTGCAACCAGTGATAGTGTGGTGAGCAACCATTTGTGGAAATGAGTAGAGAAGGTTGCGAGCGTTGCTGTTGGAGATGATAGTGGGCTGGCCACCCTTGTTTGTGACCTCGACCTCAAGCGGGATCTCGTAGGCAGTCTCGGCACGCTTCTCACGGAGGTAAGGGAGGAGACCATCGCGGTTTCCAGGCTCAATACCTTGGGCGCGGAATGGCTCGAGAGCATCAATTAGGACGACCCAGGGAGTAATGGTAGTACCGAAGTTCTTAGCATTGAAAGGTCCCAGGGGAACGTACTCCCAGGCTTGGATATCACGAGCAGACCAGTCATTCATCAGAACAAGACCGAAGATGTGGTCCTCAGCCTCGTCGATGGAGACAGGCTTACCCAGCTCATTGGGCTTGCTGATAAAAGCAGCCAACTCTAGCTCGATATCCAACTTCTTGCAGGGAGAGAAGGTGGGGATCTTAGGGTCGGCGGTTGGGTTAGCGAGGATCTGACCGCTCGGGCGGTGCAGAGGGGTACCGGAGGGGACGACAGACGAGGCACGTCCGTGGTAAGCGACAGGCAGGTGCTTATAGTTGGGCTGCAAAGCGTTATCCTTTCCGCGGAAGAGGACTCCAATGTTGTAGGCGTGGTTCAATCCAGCGTAGAAATCGGTGTAGTCGCCAATTTGCATGGGGACGTGGTTGGTCACTTCTGAGCGGGGAATGAGAGCGGACTTCTGCAGAGCAGCGTTATCCTTAAGGACCTGGGGATACTGGGTATCGGCGCGGAAAACATTCTGCAAGTACTCGCGGACCTGACGGTGCACAGGACGACCCAGTTCGGCGAAGGCGTTGAGGGTGGATTGGTTGAATACACTCAGATGTTGCTGGATGGAAGGCAATTGAGAGAAGCCTCCGGAAGAAGCAAATGCGTTTAGATCCAAAGCATAGTCACCGATCGCGATGGCGGGTACTTTAGATGAGGAGGCGGAGATGATGCCGAACGGGATGTTTGCCAAAGAGAACGGCGAGTTCTTGGGGATTGAAAGCCAGGAAGCCATGATGAATTGTGAAATAAGAGAAAGATGCAAAACAAAGTTCTAGTCTGCGAATTGTCCAACTTAACTGTTTTCGCGCAGCTTGCCCCTCGGTCGTGGTTCCGGCATGAGCGGAATTGCTCCGTCCCCGCATCCAAGCGCGGAAGTAAATGCGAATGACGCAAGGATAATCGCGGAGTTGTTTTCTCTCTGCAATCAGACGGTGCTTGAATTACCCTCGGTCGAGACAATACAAAGGCTCGTCTTGTCGGTCTCTTGTCATTCAAATCTTTCGACCTCACCGCCATCATGCCCGTCACCAACTTCTCACACCCTGATCCATACGCTTACCAGACTGGCTTCGACTCCCACCACGAGTGAGTCTTTAATTACAGATTTAAATACGCAGGTATTAATATCATCCTAAGGTCTGAAGCCATTGAGGGAGCTTTGCCGATCGGTCACAACTCTCCCCAGAAAGCTCCATATGGTCTATATGCCGAGAAATTGTCGGGAACTGCCTTCACCGCACCCCGCCATGAAAACAAGCAGACCTGGGTCTACCGCATTATCCCCGCGGCAGCACACGAGAATTTTGTCGCCGAAGAGCATGATTCATACCACACCCGCATGACTACCGAGACCCATAAACTACACCATATCCCTAACCAGCTTCGATGGAACCCCTTCGACTTGGACGAGAAGGTCGACTGGGTCCATGGCCTGCACTTGGTCGCTGGAGCCGGTGACCCGACCTTGAAGCAAGGATTGGGTATCTTACTCTACGCCGCAGGCAAGGACATGGGCAAAGAGGCCTTCTACTCAGCCGATGGAGATTTCCTCATCGTGCCGCAACACGGAGTATTGGACATTCAGACAGAGTTGGGCCGCATAATCCTGCGCCCGAATGAGATCTGTGTGATTCCTCGCGGTATCCGGTAAGAGCCATTTCAACCCACAGGCTCGACCTTGTCTAATATTCCCATAGATACCGTGTCACTCTCCCCGATGGCCCTGTCCGTGGCTACATCTGTGAGCTATACCAAGGTCACTACCAGCTCCCCGAACTGGGTCCCATCGGCTCCAACTGTCTTGCCAATGCACGCGACTTCCAAGCCCCTGTTGCAGCATTTGATGACGAGGAAGAACCAACCGAATATAAGCTCTACAGCAAATTCGCCAACTCGCTGTACTCCGCTCGCCAGGACCACACACCTTTTGATATCGTCGCCTGGCACGGAAATTACTACCCCTACAAGTACGATCTAGGCCGATTCAACACCATTGGCTCGATCTCGTTTGATCATCCTGACCCCTCGATCTTCACTGTCCTCACTGGTCCCTCCGACCATGTTGGCACAGCCATTGCAGACTTCGTCATCTTCCCGCCTCGCTGGTTGGTTCAAGAAAATACTTTCCGTCCACCATGGTATCACCGTAACACCATGTCGGAGTTCATGGGCTTGATTGCTGGTAACTACGATGCAAAGACGGGAGGCGGGTTCCAGCCTGCTGGAGCTAGCTTGCACAATGTCATGAGTGCGCATGGTCCAGACGCGAGTGCATTTGAGGGTGCTAGTAATGCGGAGCTTAAGCCGATGAAGGTTGGTGATGGTAGCATGGCATTTATGTTTGAGAGGTATGTTTTTGAATCCTGGTCACATCAATTGAATTGTACTAATATGGGATATAGTGCTTTGATGGTTGGTGTCTCTGAGTGGGGTCTGAAGACCTGCCAGAAGGTTCAGGAGGAGTACAATGATCACAGTTGGACACCATTGAAGCGCCACTTTAGGAATCCCAACAAGGCTTGAATACGGGGAATTGAAATGTTTGTGTAAATAGCGACTCTAGTATGATTTGATGATACTTGAAGATGACGAGCAATATTTGGCTCAAAAGATTGATTTCTTATCTTTTATTGTGTAATATTGTTCAATAAATGATCTTCATAAACCAATTGGGTAACGTTCATCGCGACTTGAATATATTTCGCGGTTTCCTCTGGCCCGGCAGTTCCCGGCTATTCCAGGGAAATTCGTAGTCCGCGGCTGCACCCGCAATATATATAATGTAATGTATAGAAACCCATGGTAAATGCCTCGCTAAATACAGAGTAATGCAGGGGTAACACCGGTAATGATAGATATAGGTCGTTGAAGATACCCACTGAACTCTAAGCTCTTCGTAATGCATTCATTCATCCATATTATAAGTCCTCCGGCATCCAATCCAGACCAACACATTTCTCACTTTTTATATTCGTGATTCTCGTGTAGGGAAATGGGTCACTCCATATTAGGTCGAACCTGTTCATTTTCTAGTCAGGGACAGTCCATCTCTCACACACTTCGTGGTGGAGCACTTACCGATCTTCTGGGTATTGTGGTGCATCCTCATACCCAAGCGCTTCCACAAGGTCTGTCATTCGATGATGTTCCCAGCATATTAAAATATTTCCTTTTCCGTCATAATTTGCAATGGCCTTCTTGACACAATTTGAATCATCACGATTGCACGATAAGTCAACCTTCATTCCCAGGTCTTTGGCAAGTGGTTTAACGGTTTCGTAGGGTCGACGTCTTTTTCCGTCTGTTGAAACCAGATTTGGTTAGTATTAAATTCGAGATTAAAGTCTGTAGTGCCGTGATGACATTTGACTTGGATAAGCTGCAAACTTTTTCGAGGCAACTCACTCTTCTTAGGCTTCTGAGCCAGAATTAGCCCGATATTATAGTCTGAATGCTCGCCAAAGACATGTCGAATGCACTGTGCTCGATCCAGCCCATCTTCGTCAAGCCCGTTGCCCTCCTTGGGTTTTTCGCCATGTCGGATTAAAAACACGTCCGGGCGTGCAATAGAAAGACCACTTAAGGCCAAAGTCGCCAATAACACCTTATACATGACCTCGAGAAAGCACAGCCGGTCGCGTGACAGGATTTTATGCTTGAACGTCAAATCTGGGGGGATTTCAAGGAATATGGGCAATACGTTATATACCCCTTGGGCTGACGGATGCCCCTTTTGCGGGCGGCCATCTTCCGGTGTCCACCCACCACCAAATTTTCACTTCTATTCGCCGGCTCAACTGCTGATTGCCATTTTTCGCATGGACAAGAGGGCACATGCGATGTATGGAGTCGGAATGATTGCTTTCTTTTTTAGGTGGTGGGCCATACACCTGAATGATCTACGCGGCATGGGCACATCGTGGCCTGTGATTCGTGGAGGCGTGATCGAACGCCTCGCCGTAACCGGGGAGTCTTGTGAGATCGAAAAAGCTACTTATCTTTTGTGGGACCTTGATCTTCTGTATAGTAAGGGGACGCCCTGATGATGTGCGATGATTCATGTGGTGATGTGCGCTGGGTTATAAGATAGGTATGGCTTTGTGGCAGTATTCAGATTCATCGGTACTTTGTGCAGTTCGTCCTAGCCTTTTTATCCTGCAGGTCTGGTCTCGAAATGATTGGTGCAGAGTTGTACGTTGTACAGTTCCGTAGATACATACTGTACTGGGGACCCTGGTCGCCACCTACTGTATGATGGCGCCATCTGACCTGAGCACCTGTTCTATTTTCTATTTGCGTCAAGCAGCATTTGATAGCACTTTGAGATACGAGAGTAGTACTTACAAAGCTATCATACTGGACTACAAACACGACTAATACATCTCGGGGTGAACAGAGTTCTAAGAGTTGTATTGATTGTAATTTGGAGGCCATGCGGTAGATGAGAATAGCCTCATTTTCTTCCTCAAGGAATCCCCCACCATCCCCCCTGTTATGACGATTTTGTCAAACTTGAGATAAAACCTACTGGATGTTCGAAACCAGCCTGTTCGTATTAGAGAAACAAAAAAAAAAGTAATTTTGCAAACCACTTCTACCCAACTGCAAGGGGGTCACACATGGTAGAATTCTGCGTGATCACCGACAGGTCCCTGCCACTGCACATAGTATATTGCCATCGCCTTTCGGCTGTTATTTATTGAATGTAGAGACCAGAAGTTCCGTCTAAGTTTATTATTCATTCTGTTAATCTCGGTTTCGATATTGAGCCACGGTATCCGAAGTCCCCGAAATCAGGACATTCGTATGTGATATGATACGTTTTCAACACTGAAGAACCAACGTTGCCTCAATATCCTTCTGACCTTGATTTTTCTTTGACTAAAGTTATCTCTTTCTGTCTTTCTCAGCCCTATACCCTAGTGCTTTGACACAAATGACCTGGACAATTCAAGAATAATGATATGCTGAAAGATGTGGCGTGGAGATACCCGCTATACATTGAGTATGGAAGATCTCAGTATAGATAGGTTCTATAGAAACCACCTAGGACCTCCAACAAGCTTCAATCAACGCCATAGATAAATCATTGACGTATTTAATGCTTATTTCCATAGTTCAGGCTGATCCACCGAGGAAAGCCGAGACAAAGATGATTCACACGCGCTACCACCTCCCATTGGTGGATACGCTGAAACGCCCCACTTGCGACAAAAAAAAGGTCGGCATTGGCGTATTTTCTCAATATCGAGGGAGTCACGACGCGCACAGCACGCGACTCCATAATGCACGATGAGCAAGCGCTCATTCGAGGAGTCCAGGGAAAGCCAGGCACCCGAAACAGATAGCAATGGCCTGCTCGCCATCCACGATCTGCTTTCGCCGGGCGATGACCAGGAGCCCAGCACGACCTCGTCTAAGAAGCCTCGGAACTTCATTGCCACAGTGGTATGTATTGGCCTCAACGCGATCTTATTGGATCGCGATACCATAAATTAACCGCCTACTAACTTTCATAGGCCTGTGAGACTTGTCGGTTGAAGAAGACAAGATGCGACGAGTCGCGCCCCAAATGTGGACTGTGCAAGTCCCTGGGTCTGGATTGTGTTTATAATGAGCGCAAATCATCAAAGTACGCTCCATTTTTACGACTATAAATGGAACACTTTTGACTAATATTATACAGACGCGATCAGTCTCTCACGATGATCATGAGTACTCTGCATCGGCTGGAGACTAAGTTGGAGAATATTCCGACTTCCATTATGAGTGATCTTCAATCATTCCGGAGTCAAATGCGCCGGGTCTCAGATGTCGCGCAGGAGACGCATGCATCGCCTGCTGTTGGCGAAAATCGCCGCATCGCAGCTATGTCATCTTCCTTCACACCAGCACGGGAGGAGGATGACTTTGATTGGGAAGACAATCAATCCGCCCCCGATCCATCGGGTCGTATCTCAATTTCATTCAGTCAACACGGGGTCATCGTGTGGCCCGGTGCACGAAGCATTCTTCCCAAGCAGTTGCTCGCAGCCTACGAAACACTAGGCAAGAATTATGTGGTCGAATTGGAATCCACTCGCCGACCGTTGCCTATGTTCACCACGCCTTATCCTCTGCATGCGGGAGAGCAATGGCTCGAATTGGTGCCCTTATCCATGATTAAGGGTCTTGCAGATGCGTTCTTTAGCGTGTTCAATCCGTTTACTCCCATAATGGATAAAAGCTACTTCTTCTCTTTCACTGTTGGCTCGGCCCTTGAAAGTGGGTTCGGATATTCGATGGAAAGCTGTATCGTTCTAACCGTGATGGCGCTGGGCTGTCAGGCTGTGCTCGCACACCAAGAAGGAAATTACCCGCTTCCTGGAGCTACGAGTCATCGCTTTGAAGCACCGGAGTGGATGAATGTTGTCTTCGAAGAACAGCCTGGTCTGCGCTTCTTCAATGAGGCGCGTCGGCGTATTGGATTCTTGATGTGTGACAATGATATCCAGAGTTGTCAATTCTATCTACTTTCCTCGTGGGTGGACCCTTTCCCTACAAATCATCAAATCCGTTACTAACTCGGTACAGTGTATATTATAGTCAAATCCTTCGTCCAATGGACGCCTGGGCAATGATTCACCGTGCCGCCACGTGTTGCTTGTCAATGTTAACGAAGTAAGCGCACCCGTGAGAACTTCCACCAGAACTTCCATCTAACCCTGCTAGCCACGACGTTAACTACGACGAATGGGAAGGCGACATGAAATCTCGCGTCTACTGGAACTGCTTAATGAACGAAACTATTCTCGTGCAAGAACTCCACCTCCCACCAAGTGGTCTCTCCCGACTAGAAGAGAAAGTCCCGATTCCAAAATTCATCGGTTTCGCTGCAACAGGCTACGGAGCGAATCGCTACCCATTATCCAACGTAGTCGACGACTCCTACTTCCAATACCACTTCCTCGCCCAAGTCGCACACCGAATCATCCTAACCCGCATCCGACACTCCCTCTACTTCTACTGTAAGTGCCCAGCCCAGACCCTCCGCAAAAACGTATAGTATATCTAACACCCTACAGCTGATTCCGGATCCATCCCGTTGCCCGCTGTCAACGCCGAACTTCGTCACCAACTCGAACAATGGCGCAACAACCTCCCACCCGCTATCCAATTTCCCGATACAGGTCTTCCACCCTCACATTCAACACCTGGAGACCACACAATGCACCACCCATCTCCTTCAATACATCACCCATCGCCTTCAACACCTGCTTCTCCACACGTGATATCATCGCCTAGACCAGCTGATCCTAATCGTCCGCTATCGCCTGCACTAGCGGTAACAGATGCAATGCTTCGTGGACGATACATGATCGCACAGTTCCATATCGGCCGTCCATACCTTTACAAGGCATTACGAATCCCGAATAAACTCACAGACGACGATATCGAACAAATCAAAAGTGGCCTTCGGCATGCAATGGACTGGCCAGTTACGCAAGGAATCTTCCGGAAGATGAAGAGTTGTATCCCGATTAAATTCGCTTTTTGTTCGCAGTAAGTTTGCCCTCCCCTCTCATTTTCCTTTCTCCTTCGTTCCTCTAGGGCAACTTTTGTTAACAAATATAGGTTCTTCGGCCAAATCCTCCTGTTCTATTGCATCGCACACTCACCCAGTCCCCGTGTGCGTGAAACACTACCACCAGGCTGGGAACGGTGGAACGACGAGATGATGCGGTTCTTGGAGGACTGTGCAAGACATAGTCCGGCCGTTGCGCAGGATTTGGAACTTTTGCAGACCTTGTGGCCTTGATGATGGGAGGTCTTGACGAATATTATATCCCTACTGTTTTTGCTTTGATTTAAGGTGGTTTTTGTTTTTGTTGTGTATTTTGCATGGAGTTGGTTTTATGCACATGTTCATGTTATAGGAGTCTTTACCATTGTTATTAGATAATGTGATCGCGAGGTAGCTAATGAATTAACTGAATATGTTAACATCAAGTGCGTGGAAGGGAATTCAGTAATCTTAGTCTGCGTATCGGAGAAGCATCTATCAAGTGAAGATAACAGTGTATACTGAATGTTCTTACGTGCATTCACATGAGTCGCCTTGCTTGTTGCGCAGGGAGATAGTTTCAAGCAGCAGTGCCTAGATCCTAAGATCCATACCTGAACAGCGTTTGGCAAGGAGGTAGACCATTACCATGCTTCCAAGCAGCGTTTAGGGGATGTAACTACTAGATCAATACGGGAGAACAAGTACAAGAATATTGTAAATCAATTGAACTATATACAGCAAGCACTTTTTGTGTTTCATCATTCATCGCGGGTATTGCCGCGGAGACGGGGTATCGTCTAGTCATCTCGGGGAATTCCACATCAAATCATCCGTCTATTACCATTCCAGAAAGTCATCAAATACGTCATGTGCAGATTTACAGCTGCTCAGCCCAGGGGGCAGAGCCAGGCTGCATCTGGTTAAGCCACTTGACGAGCTCAATGAGCTCGGCGCGGCGCTCATCCTCAAGCTGGTCCTCGTCGGCAAGAACAGCCTGGAAGACGGGCAGAAGACGAGGGGTGAGTTCGCGGATGGTAGCATCCTCCCACTTGTAAAGCTGGCAGATCATGCGGTACAAGGGGTCGTTCTCCTCATAGTCGTTCTTGAGGGGAAGGATGTTCACCAGGACGGGCAGAACGTCCTTGGTGGGGACAGCCTCGCGGTTGCGGAGGATCATACGGGAGACACAGCCAGTGGCGTTGTCCTGGAGGCGGGAAACGTCCATCTGGAGGCACTGCTCAAGACGGCTGAGGATGGTGGGGTAGGCCTTGGCCATCTCGTCAGCAGCCTCGGAGTGCTCAACCAGGCGACCAACAGCGTAGGCAGCGTTGGAGCGGGTCTGGGGGTCCTCGTCACCAAGACGGTGCAGCAGCAGCTTAAGGAGGGTAGAGGTCAGGGGGGTGACGGCAGCGCCCATTCCGTTGATGCACTCAGCGAGAACACCGACAGCGGTAGCACGCTCAAGAGACTCGCTGGAGCTGGCGTAGCGGAGGATGGTCTTCTCGAACACCTTCCACAGCTCAACGAAGCTGGCGCCAAGGGCAGTAGCCATGCCAGAGACGACATCGAGGGCAGTGTCAACGACGACCCAGTCGAACTCGGAGGTCTCATCTGGACCATCGGTTTCCTCCTCATCCTCGAACTCCATCTGGCAAGGGTGCTTCTTGCTGATGATGTCGGTGATCTGGTGGATAACGTTGGTGAGAACGCTCTCATCGGCGATGAGGGCGGGACCGCAGAAGCGCAGGTTCTCGGCCATGTTGCGGTTAATGTCCGCGACGGTAGCACTAAGATGGATATGTTAGCAAATGCGCGCCAAATATCATCCAATAAGATAGCAATGAGGGTATGTGTTGGTGTCATTCGTGATAAACGCGGTTCACATCACGCGTGCACTTTGGCACGTCAAAGTGAGCTGGGTTAAGCGATAGATATAATCATCCAACAGGGATGTGGGACTACGAGGGCAGGATAATAAAGAAAATAATGAAACGTACCGGTCCTCTTCCTCAGTCCACATCTTGATAGTGGCAGTCATGAGGATCTCACCGAACTTCTGGACCTCCTTGGCAGGCTGGACCTGCAAGGGAAGACCAGGCTGCCACTTGGCCATCTGGCCGTTCTCCTCGGCAATAGCGAACAGCATGGCGTAGGAGCGGTGGAGGGTGCTGATGGTACTCTTGCGAACACCCTCGTAGTGGTGGTCGGCCAAGGGCATGACCTGCTCAATGGTCTTCTCGAAGTAGGGCAAGAAGGAGCTGCGGGTGTGGGTAACAAGGTCACCAATAACCTCAACGGCGATCTCCTTCTCAAGAGCGAGAGGAGTGGTGGCGGTGATGTCATCCCAATCATCCTCATCGTCGCCGATCTCGATATCCTCGATCTCGCCCTCGAACTCATCATCATCGTCAGCGCTGGCAACCTTGACCTTGCGGCCGGCAACGGTCACCTCCTGGCCAACGAGGTCCTTAGCAGCCTCGCCAAGGGCGACATCAAGCTCAGTCTCGTCCTGCTCGATACAGGCGAAGAGACCGTTGACAGCACCCTGAAGGAAGGGAGAGAAGTGCTCGCCGTAGACCTTGGCCATGGCACCCCAGAAGATGTAGGTGCTCTCCTTCAGGCGGGAGTGGCCAAGGTTCAGAGCCTCCTCAGTGGCGCGCATCAAAGGCTCCACGTAAGGCTGGTAGCGCTCGGGGCCAGCAGCAGCAGCCATCTCGCCCATGGCGTCAGTGACACTAGCGCGAAGGTCGAGCTCAGCTTCGCTATCCTTGACAGCGGCGAACTCCTGCAGAAGGTGCATGGACTCATCGAAGAATGGGAGGAAAGAATCACTGGCAGAGGAAGCGAGAGATCCAAGAGCACCGGCAGCAAGGGACTTGATCTTGAAGTCGGGGTGCTTGAAGAGGTTGTGGAGGATGGGGACGAGCTCAGACTGGTAGGGAGCAACATCCTTCTCATCGAGACCATCAACGACAGCATCCACAGCGCTGATACCAGCCTTAAGGATATCAACGATAGGGCCCTCCTCCTCACCCTTGTACTCTTGCATGGCACTGGCCAAGTTCTGGAAGAGCAAGGGCATGAGGGCCTGGTGCTCAGCAGAGAGGTCCTCAGCAAGATCGTCGGCCAGACGAGCGACGGTGTGCAAGGAAGCCATGCGGACCTTGTACTCTCCATCGGCAAGGAGCTGCAAGACCATGGGGAAGATGTCCTTCATCTGGGTGCTGATGAAGTCAGGGGCACCCTCAACACACATGCCGAGAGCCAGGATACCGGCACGACGGTAGTTGGGGTCAGAGTTGTTGAAGTACTGGCCAAGAGCCTGGAGCAGGGGAACAACGACCTGGCTGGGAGGAAGGCTCTGAGAGAGCAAATCAAGGAAGGCCAGAGCGGAGCGGGGGGCGGTGATCTCATCATCGGCAGCCGAGTCGTCGTCGAGCTCGGTGACAATGTGCAGAGCAGTGCGAGTAAGCTGCTCACCAACGCGCAGACCCTGGATCTTGACCTTGCGGTACTGGATGCACTGCATAAGGAAGCTGATAGCCTGGGTGCGAACATCCTCGTCGGCCTCGGTGTTGGCGGACAGCTCATTCATGAACATGACAAGGTCCTTGAGGTGGACGTTCAACAAGGCGGAGTCACAGCCAAGAAGGGTCTGGAAGACCTCGAAGGCCTGCATGATCTGGTCATCCTCACCCTGGTCAATGGCATCCTTGAGCACAGCAACCATAGAGGGGACCATGTCCTGGAATGCCTTGACGGGGCCGGCGTGAAGCTCGGGCTCAATGTACATGGCAAGCTTGCTCAGAGCGAGCAGGGTGTTGATCCGAACCTCGGCGCTCTCGGGATCGCGGATGGTCTTGCCAAATAGGGTGAAAAGATCCTGGAACTTCTCCTCGAAGGTCTCGCCCAGAGTCTCGAGGATGGTGAAGAGAATGTAGATGGCAACGGCACGCTCATCCTGGTTACCGCTGTCGGCAGCCCGGAGGAGGATGTTGGGGAGATCACCCCACTCACCATCGTTCAGATCAATCTTAGCGATAGCGGAGATGATGCGAGCAATGGAGTGACGGACCAGCGAGGAGCTCTCGCCCATGGTAGAGCGGAGCAGCTGCTCGCGGACCTGAGGCTTCTGCTCATTGCCCACCTTCAACCAGTGCTTCGCAACGAGGGATCGGGACTCGACAGCGGCGAGCTGACGGAGGTTAGAGTCATCGTGAGCGGTGGCGATCTGGATGAGGAGGACAAGAGACTCGGGCTGGCTGTAGAATTCCTTCTGCAGGACGCCGGTCGCTTCCTTAACGTTGCCCTGGGAGGCTGGAAAGCAAGGGTCAGCTGAAAATTCTTGAATAGGAAAAAGATTTGCCCTATATGCTGCTGCATGAACGACCTATCATTCGGAGGTACATACGGTCGAGAACAATCTGCAATTGCTGCAGGAATCGTTGCTGATCCATATTGATGGAATATGAGGGTATCGTATCACAAAAAAACTTTTCCTTTCAATCACAAGTTTTCGTCCCAAGCTGCCGCTTTATCAGAGAGAAAGCAGCGGGACAGTGATGAGCAGCTTGTCGCTAGACAAACAGCTCAATATGAGAGGGGTATCACAAACAAAAAAGAAATAAAAAAAGGAAAGGAATGGTGGGGGAGAAGAGAAGAAAAAATAATAACGCGGCGGAAGAAGAAGAAAAAAAAAAAGCTCAGGGGTGGAGTGGGTCACCTGATTTGGTCTAGTGTGGAGGGACCGCGCTCTAACGATTGGTCAGGACTTTCCCTTTGGGCATGTAATATCGTCACGGTGCTTTTTGGGTCGCGGCACGCGTTAGGGTTTATCCATGCAGAGATTTCGAGCTAGAGAAGCTATCTATGAAAAGGGGGGCAGATTTTGACTGAAAAGGGGTCACTCATAGTACACATGCTGCTTAATTGCCAGGTAATTCGCGTGCTGGGACATGGGACGGATTGTCGTCATCCGTACCATGGACTTGTCTCAATAGTCTATCAATACTTAATGGTACGTCCATACTCTAGAGTAGCTTCTGACTCCACGACTAGTATTTTCCTGAAATACTCTGTCTTGCCCTTGTGATAAATCCTAGCCGTGGCAGGAAATTGGCATAACCGGTCACATCCGATGTGCTCTAAGCTTTCTCTTGAAGCCAGACATTGAGTGCAAGCTCCGACGAGCTCCTATCCACCACGTCCGCCCATTTCAGTACCGGTGTGGAATTGGTAATCCAATAAGTGGTCATTTTACATTTATGTCCTTACCAGCTTATTCATAAGCTCAATCATACCTAGGCGTATGCCAGTCTTGGGGCACGTCAAACTTCAGACCGAAGGACACACGGGACCAAACACTCGAAAACCCACGCAGAGCCAAGTGAAGGTGAACACAATATCTGATTACTTACTTGCTCATCTAGTTCCACTCCTCGTACATGTCATCTAGCACCTCTAGGCTAAACACTGGCGCCATGATATTGATTATTATATTGAAATAGCATAAGCCCCAAGTAATGTACTGCTGCTGCAGTTGAGAAGGGACATCCCTACAAATTTGATTAATTCATCCATGGATCTCCTGAAGCTCAAACGAACCCCGTAATCTGACCCAGGTGGAAGAGCGAGATGAAAAAGCTTTCTAACGTGGTTATGATGTCAATTTTCTCAAATATATATTGCCAGACATCCTGATCATGACCACAGATACCTCATTACTTCTAACTTCATACACGGCCACCAATTTTTAAATCTCAATCGTTGATGGGAAAGCTACATTCATGTCTAATTTTGAATCACCGCACGCAAGCATGGTGTAATTGGAAGGCCTTAAGCTTAAGCAACGAAGGCTGGTGTCGTCGCGAGTAACTCAGAAAAGCATAAAAGACCGCATCAACAACCAAAATCCAGAGACATAACCAGAAACCAGGAAACCATTGCAAGCCAGAAAACCCATTAGAACACACGGAGAATGAGCCGTGAGATCATCTAACAGAGAAATAACGTGTTCTTTGGAGCTCATCGAACTTCAGGCGGCAGTTGATTCATTGCCAAAATCAATAGCATGCTACTCAAGCACCCATTTCCAGCAATCAGGTGCTAGCTCATGATCTCCGAGACCTAAGCCAGCGTGTATCGATCATACTCAAGATCAATATCCCTGCAGCCAAGCAGATCCAGATCTTTCAGGCAAACGGAGGGATCAACACGGGGTAGCTGGGCTGCTAATCGATACCATCGTGGTCAGCCCCCCTAAGAGTGTCTTTCATCTAGTTCGTGGGCACCAGGCTGAGGGATCCCGTATCCAAACCTCCAAGTTGTCATATTGAACCTCCATCATAGAGGTAAAAGAAGGAGGTTCACTTGTGACGCACTGTCTCCGTGGATTCCTAGGTGTAACGCCTTATATCTCCGGCCCTGGGAAGTGTCTTGTGAGTTGACCTATATCAATTTAGTGAGCTTGAAACCATTCACGTCCAGGTATTATATATCGGTACATATTTTCTTCTGACCACGCGTGTTGGACAGTGCCTTCTTGGTCCTGTTTCGGTGTGGGCGATATTAGCCAGTGTTGTAGCTTTGGTGTTCGATACTTTTCGACTTCATCGTGGAGAGATGAGCAAACAAATTATGCCTGGTCTTGTGAGAGGAGGCATCAGACATTATCATTTAGGTAACAAAATTCGAGTTTCTGGCTCGTCTATATATGATAGATGCTTATATATAATAGGTGTATATAACAGCTGTGATATGTAAGGAGGAGGAAGCAATGAGATACAGATTGCTCTCTTTATATGCCCCTGCGGACACATGACCACAAACAAACAGTTCCTACTTAGCTTGGTCGTAGAGCATGCCGATTTTTGCTTGCAACGCTGAGCGGCGAACTAGGTATGGCAAACGAGCTGGGCATAATTGAGGTCACCAGTAAGCTGACAACGCGTATTTGGCAAGTATCCCGACCTGTCGAGATGCCATTGACAAGACTGCAGGGACTAATATGTATATGTTCAATCATTATTTCAAGGCACTCTTATTACGATGTTAGCACCAGATCAGTAATCAAGGTTTTCGATGTCTTTCTCAGTAATGCGAGTAGTGTGAATGGCCTAAATCCTTTTTTTTTTTTTTTTTTTTTTTTTTTTTTTTTTTTTCAAATCGTCAGAGGGTTTGGTAACTATCCTCTGTATAAGTGAAATACTATAGCAAGTCATACACTGCGACGTTTTGCATGCATTATCCGTTTATACCACCATGATCAATAGTGCCAGGTAAGGAGTAAGATACATCACAGCTAGCCGATCTTTCGGGCGCGCTTGGTTCGGTGGTAGCATTCTTGGCTTGAAAGAAAAGCGGATCGATGTTGTATCAATCTCGGTCCACGTTGAAGGTGTGTCTGATTTGATCAGATGAAATTGGGTAATTGCAAACACTAGCCTAGTTGTAAATCCCAGTTGTAAAGCCGTTTCACTGTCAATATTTGGCTACGAAAGAGGTACGCAATACCCCCATGAGTGAAGAGAGTAAAAAGACCCCACTAGCCTTACAAGAAGATCAGTCGTAGATGACGCGCGAGGACAAAAAATAAAGAGGAGAAAAAGTCTTCTACGTTGACAGTGGGCTGATCAGTCGGCGGGACGAAGCCGAATATGGCCCCCACGGCGCAGATCTGATAACTTTTCTGGAACCTCGGAAAGTTAAGAAGTCTTGGAGTCTTGGACTCGTTGCTTGTTACGAGGTTTTCCGGCCCGTTGCGCGGGTGCCGAGATAATTCCATTGCTTTACAGTATGATCAGGCTGTTCCACACTTAATCTCCCGTGCGTAAAACGTCGGCGAACCCGTAAGTTCAAGTGCTGGAAGGATCGTCATTCTTGGGGCCAACAAGGCCGAACTATCCATTCATGTTTCAGGGTCTTTTGGAGTTGGACCCATAGGGATCCACATCCCTTTCTTTGCGCCGCACTACGCGAACGACCCTGCTTACAAGTCGGCCACACGAGATAAGATCGGGCATCTGATTAGATCTTTATGCCTAGGTCATTTTGGGGTTTCAGTTTTTTCTTTGAAAAAGGACCTTGGCCTTGTTGGAACTCATCTATCTCTTAAGCTCTTGAATAATGAACCATATAACTTACCTACTACGGCTATCCTATCCACTTCAAATTTGGCCACACCATGGTATTCAAGGCTCAAATCGAGGCATAGTACGTCAAATAGCTCAGCATGAGATGGTTACATTAGCTTAAACAGGTTTCAAACGTTCCCCATTTCCCTTACGAAACAGAATGAGCTGTCTCGAATCATGGAACGGTCAAATAGTCGTGTGCTGACCCACCCATCACCAGTTTCTTGGCGCCGATCAGTCCTGGTCTCAGAGCTGAACGCGAATCTCATTTTTCTTTTAATTCCCATTAGCCCCCGGTGGAGTCGGGGTATATCGTGTAGGGGGCAAATCGTTCCACTTATGTAACAAATCATCGTCCATAGCGCAGATTCCGCTGGTCCTTTGCATCTGCGCGTGCTTTAAGTCTCCGACAAGCATCCGACTTCGGGTCTGTGTTCTATAAGGGCAGGGATTATCACCGGACTCTTTGGCTTTTTAAGTTGGGCAATATCCCTCAACCTTCCTTGTCTCATTTCTATCTCGATTTCCTTCCCCACTTATTGTCACTTCAGTGTTAACCATCCAACATGGCGGTTACACAGATGCGCCCCTTGCTGCGCAGGGCTCGCCATGTTTTTGGTCGGACAAAGGATGAAGAGGGAAGAAGTTCTTCGGTCGACACTGGCGCTGTGGAGGGAACTTCCGAAAAGAAGGATCCTGAGGCTACTGACAATGTGGTTCCTGTTAACGATAATGGAGCGGAATTGCCCCAGGAAGGCTTGCAGCAGGGTGTTGCTGATGCCGAAGCTATAACCCTTACTTGGTCGAGAAAGGTTCTGTTCTTGGTGTTCTTGAAGTATGTTTTGTTGCTCCATTTCCCGGAAATTGTACCGGAATCTGACCTTTTCCATCGATAGTATTTGGTTGTTGTACTTTGTCAATGCATTCCAGGCATCCGTTTACGACACAATCAGTCCTTATGTCGCGAGTTACTATGAATATCACTCGCTGTCTGGTCTCCCTACCGCTATTGGTGATGCTTGTTCTGCCGCTGTCTACATTCCGATGGGCAAAATGCTCGACACGTGGGGTCGAGCTGAGGGATTTCTGCTCATGACCATTTTTTCTACCTTGGGCCTGATTCTCATGGCCGCTTGTGATGGATTTTCCATCTACTGCGCTGGATATGTAGGTTCTGACAAAATCCATCTGTGATTATGTTGATACTAACAAATGACAATCTAGACGTTCTACATGATGGGCTTCGGTGGAATGGAGTACTGTGTGGATGTCCTCACGGCCGATATGACCAAGTTGCAGAACCGAGCTTTTGCTTACGCTTTCACCTCTTCTCCATACATCATTACAGCATTCGCTGGTCCCACCGTTGGCCAGGAATTCTATGCTCTTCCTGGTGATGGCTGGAGATGGGGATTCGGTACCTGGGCGATCATCTTCCCCATCACTGCTGCCCCCCTGTTCTTCACCTTGAAGCATACACTTCACAAGGCCCAGAGAGAGGGCCATGCGGTCAGACTTCCTAGCGGCCGCACATTCCTTGAGAGCACATGGCACTGGATCCAAGAATTTGACAGTAAGTTCTGCCGCAACACCATTCTCAAGCCTTATTGCGAACCATCTGATCATTGAATAGTAATTGGCGTATTTATCTTCACCGTTGGTCTCGTGCTCTTTGAACTTCCTTTCGACATTGCGGACTATGCCCCTGACGGCTGGGCAACGGATTACATCATTGCGATGCTTGTTGTTGGATTCTCCATGCTTTTCTTCTTCGCTCTCTGGGAGAAGTTTTTGGCCAAAGTACCTATGCTGGACATCACCTATATCAAGAACCGTACCGTCATCGGTGCCTGTCTCCTGGATGCCACATACCAGCTATCCTACTACTGCTGGAACTACTACTTCACGTCGTTCCTACAAGTCGTAAACGGACTGACCCCCAAAGAAGCCGGATGGATCAACCATATCTTCGACATCGTCTCCGGTGTCCTCTTGCTGTTCGTCGGTTTCTCCATTTCCAAGACCGGGCATTACAAGTGGCTCCTATATATCTGTGTTCCACTCTACATCTTGGCTCAAGGTCTCATGATCTACTTCCGTCACGCCCGATTTAACGTCGGCTACCAGATCATGTGTCAGATCTTCATCGCCATCGGTGGTGCGTGCTTCATCATGGTCGAGCAGCTTGCCATTCTCGCCGCTGTTGATCACCAGCATTTCGCTTCGGCTCTTGCTCTGTTGAACGTCGTTGGTACAATCGGTGACAGTGCAGGTCTTACTATCAGTACTGTTGTTTGGGAGAACACCTATCCTGTCGCCTTGAAGCGTTATCTCCCTGAATCGGCTATGTCGAACTTTGACAACATCTACAACAGTCTTTACACCCAGCGAGGATACCCACTGGGTTCGGCGACCAGAATTGCTATCCAGAAGGCTTATGGGTACGCCGAGCTGCGCTTGCTTGCTATCGGTACGGGTATCATGGTTCTCGCTATCCCTTGGACTATTATGATCCGCGACATCAACGTCAAGGAGAAGCCACAGGTAAAGGGTGTAGTTTTCTAAGATAGCAACGACTGTACGACTGAAACAGAATTGTCCCATATATGCCTGCGATTGTTGACAAAGTCCAAGCTTGGGACTTTTTTGATCTTGGCGATGACTCTTGGTTCACAGTGTGCCACCCTCTTTCCAATTTGGCTGCATAGCTTGGTTTCCGCTCTTTGTTCGCCTCAAAATTGCTACTTTAATATATAAACCTTTTCTCTACTAGTACCCTCGTTATTCTTTTTTTGGCTAGCCACCACTGGATTCACGTAGAACCTAGTATATTGCCTCATTTCATAGAACACCAACGATTCAAATTGCCTATGCTCTACATGAGCATGCCAAGGAAAAGGCTCCTCGGAATTGTTCTCACATCGAATTCCAGAAAACAAGGATCGGCCAAATACCGGCTTGACCTCGGCTTCAAATCCTTCAAAAGTCTAATAGATCATTTATTTTGGCCCGGGACCCATATAACCGATCAACGCGGAGCCTTGCGGTTTTCCCGAAATCGTATCATGCGCCATGTCTCAAAGAACCCCAGAGGTTCCTCGAAAGTGTTGCTTCATTGGCCGTATGGCTCTGACTACCCTCAAATCGACCCACCTATTTCTTGATAGCTTGCAGCCGCCGCGCATTGAACGGAGTGGATATACTCCACATACTACATGAATCTTCCCAGGGTTGTTCCTGATTTGGTAAATGGGCCACCCTTAATTTGATGCCAAAAGGAATTTATCAATATAGCAAGGTGGTGTGTTTTACTTGATTTCGAATATAAGGCCGAAATTGTCCGAAATTGTTGATCAATGCTTGTTGGTCTTCTCATTCAAGCTAGTCACTGATGGTAGAGATTGATGGACCATCTTATTGCTTATGATAACAGCAAGAATGCAATTGCTTCTGCTCAGCTAAAAATAGATTCAGTCGGACGTCAACTCCCTGGCTAACCATAAATGTCTATCTGTCCTCATTGCGAATCCGAAAGAAGATTCCAAAATCCAGGAGGGGGAACAGCAGGTGAAAACCAAAAGCAGCAAAAACGGAAATTCAGAAACTTCCAATGAATAGTAATCCATGAGTATAAAACCGGCATTGATACCTTTCTCTTTTCATCGTCGTTATCGTCTTGTGACTCGATCATCTTGGTCTCTATGGCTTTCTGCAGACCTTTATCTTCTTTCCTTGCGTCTGCTGATATCGATAAACTGTACCTTGATCCAGCCTTTGATCCTCTCTCGTAGGACGTGTTCATCTTTCGGATGGGAAATGAAAGGCGCTTAGGAACCTTTGGTCATCGTCGATCAATAACTTGATGATATGGGTGATGTAATATTGAAATCTTTCCTTAGTAACCCACTCTGCAAGACTCCCATTGCCACCCGAGTCGACGTTGAGCATTTGGTGAATCTTGTAGTAGATACCGCTCTTTGAATTTTGAAAGTTCAAGAGTATCGTCAAGAGCGCCGCGTAAGGACCAATATTGATCCCATGCTTACAAGCCGATTCGAATTGGTCTGCGTATGCCATGACGTATTTGAATGGCTTGTCAAAGTCGCTAGGCTTGAGTTGGACTAACTTCTCCATCCTCCTTGCATCTGCTAGAGATTTCCCCTGCAAAAGTAGCTTGGCAGATCTCACAACGGCATCTGCGTAGATGCAATCCTCACCCATCCATTCGAGATAGCAGTAGAGGGTCTCATCAATGCTGTCTTCCATCCATTGGCCAACCTCCAGAGACAAGCTCGCCCATCTTTCGCTCTGCTCGTTCAAGAATAGAGGCCGTGGTCTCGTAATCAAACCCATCAGCCTGTTAGAGTCCAGGACTTTGGTGACGGCGCTCAACCAGACCTCAAAATTGCCCATGCCTGTCAAGATTGGTGATACTTTGGGTAAGATGACATCGTCAATATTTGGAAGACCATCTGACTGATCGAGATAATCCTCTGCATCCCATTCCCGCCGATGAAACCAGGAGTTCCAGTCCGTCATTCTCTTTTTAGCCGGTGGTGTCATCGGTGCGGCCTCTGTCGACATTGTGGGGAATGGCGAGTACTGAGATTGCCAAGAATTGCGAGAAAAATGTGTTCGGTGGTATGTTTTCAAAGGTGTGAAGCAAACAGAAAACTCATAGAAAACTCCTAGAACTAAATTTCTTGGTGGAGAATCAAGCGATGAGGTGAGTTGCAAATGAAAACGTGTAATGAGGTGGGAACTTACTTCTCGTTGTGATCCGTATCCTCAGGTTAGGTGACAAGCCTTGACTTCAGGTGGGAAGATTGATTCTACTCAAGGTTTGATGTGAGGGAAGCTCGCAACTGACAAAGCTTGCTCACGTCCACATGACTGGTTGAAAGGGCAATGCGGGTGCTCTTAACAGGTTTGAAAAAAATGCGGTGGGTGGGGAGGAGTAAAGAGAAAGATCAAGATGAAAAATATGAAGAGGATCAGCAATGAGACGAAAAAGAAAAGAGAAAGAAGTAGGAAGACAGGGGGGACTGGGAAACAAGTGTTCAAGGTTAGTGAGCCATTAGGATCATTCGAATGGTCCAGATACTATAGGAACTCATCAACCAAGCAGCCAGCCTAGCCGTGAATACACCCGGAACTACGATAGGCGGGAATATCTGTTATTCTGCCGGTAGGTATGAAAAAACCTGCTACATTGTTAGTAGATAGAATGTTTATGTCTCGCAGTTGGTTGTCGATGATACAGTGAGCGCGGTGCGGTGTGAGATGGCATAGAGAAAATGGGACGGATGACATTCTTTCATGAGGTAAATGAGACGAATCATTGTTCAATCCATAAATCTTAGAGCCTTGGTTCTTCAATTGCTATGATCAAAGTCTACTAACAAACGTAGCACAGCATCTTAACGACAGGCAAATTCACAGACCATATGTCAGGATGGCAATCCTGGATGAAGCATATTAGCTTTTATTCATAGCTTGAAGTATGTTGAACTCCAGAGAAAGCCAGCAGATGATCTTAGAATGCACCGGCTGAATTAGATCCCACAGCCACTCAAGAGACATGGTCCAAGGCATGTGTAAAGTTTCAGTTTCGACGAACAACATGCTACGGCCAAACAAAACCAGGAAATCATTATAGGATTATAGACCGATGATTCTTGAAATGTCTAGTATTTCAGGTTTGGAAGAATCCCTACAACGAGCAGCTCTGATTCCATGGCATCATTGCAGACAAACGAAGGTAGGCGGCGAGGGGAGCGATTGGTGTTAAGTAACGCACTGGAAATGAATAGGCTAAATCTAACATACTTTGTGTCCTAAGCCTTAACGCAATGGCTTCGGCGCGTATTGTCATGGTTTTTCTCGTTAAGGTCCATGGGGACTTTGGTGTAAGCTGAGGTCCCATGGCCTCCCGTAGGTCATTGGGACGTCTTAAGCCAAGATCATGTGATTGATTCTGCGTCCTTTTAAAGCAATTCTTCCGTGATGGTGCACCTAAGGAGCTCTTCAACTACAAATTTCCTTTGAAATGAATGATTCGAGGCGTGCAAAATGGGGGAGGGAGAGAAGAATAAAGCGAAAGCTTCTAGGTTTTCTTCGCTATATCCCGTGGAGCTTCGATTTGTCTGGTATTAGAAAGCCCTGCTTCATTTGATGTTGTATGGTGAGCTAACGTCTACCCCATAGTTGTCTCCCACCCCTTGTCAATCATAACATCAATCCAATAAGTGTTGGCCTCTCCAGCATCAATCCGTCTCCATACCTCTTTCACGAGTTTCACACAAACATCGATTGGTTTAGGCGGCAGCACATGTAGGAAAGATGTCAGACGACCGAGAATGAACTTTCGGGTTTGGGACACTTCAATAGCTTCCATGGATATATTTGGTGTCTCAATGCCGCCTTGAGATTGATTACTTGCGGGATTGTCATCCGGATTATTTTCAAAATGGGTATTCGGTTGCTCGGTGGGTAGTCTTGGTAGACGTAGCTCACTGCATGAAGCGACCAACAGTAACGGTTGCAAGCAGCGGGTTCGGGACTCCAAGGGGATGGTTTTTAGGCGTGAGATTAGTGTGACGGCAAAATCAGTGAGCCAGGCGTCGTATAATGACTCGGGTGATGTGTCTTGAGTCGTGGATTTCGGGGCTTGAGGTTGGTGATGGTGCGAGGAGGGAGGGAAAATGTTGATGTGTGGGGAGGAGGTCGATGATGGAGATTGGTGGGTGCTCTGTTGATTTTCTGGTTGAGCTTTATCGGTTGTAGGACTAGCGTTTGTTCCACCGAAGCCCGGAGAGAGATTCATGCAGTCCAGATCTACTGGAAAGAAAGAGTCGCCAGGTGTTCCCCTCGCGAAATTTGGAAATTGAGCTGCCTCAGGATTTGGCAGACGGTTGCGAAGTAGGTCTGGGAAAACACGATACAGCTGTATTAGGCCTGTGCATCGATAAACCTCGGCAACGGTAAGAAGGTGCCAAACTGGAGTTTCATCGTCGCCGGTACTGACGATCTCAGCCTCTGTAAGATGAGCAAGGTTCAATAAGCGCTCCTCCAACTCGCGTGCCTTTTCGATCGCCATCTGCGCTCGTCTGATGTCGTCCTGAGATGTGAAAGTTCGAGCACGAATACGTTTACGTTCTCTCCGAATAAGTCGACCAACTTCATGCACTGTGAATTGTGCATCTCGTGCGATGCCAGTCCATGGATGCGGTACGCGTTGAAGAACGAGCGATTCTTCCATAGATGATGCGCATGATTTATCAGAGAACATTGCAGAGTCATTGTCTGCGACGAATGATAAGAGCATCTCCCAGTATATGAGAGCCTCCTCAAAAAATCGGTAATTGTTACTGCGGCTCTCCGGGAAGCCCAAGGATTCCGTACTCGATCCATCGGAAATAGAGTTCAGGTGTTTCCGAAGCAGGTTAAAGAATGAAATACCCAAGTCTTTTGGATCATGCCAACTGGCCGTCTGTCCGAGCATGAGGAGTGCCAGTAGAGACTTGTCGTCCATCGCTGGTTCAAGTGTGATGATACTGACAGCCTCATCCCTCATCTTCCGACCAATCGGTCCAAACTGTGGAAAATCATTGACAAGAGTTGCAGCGGCCATGCTTTGCATCGTCCGGCACATAGCCAGGGATGAGCCCCATAGCCTGGAGACGGTCGTGCGGAAGGGGTTCATCTGGCTATCATAGCTAGAGAAGAGCGCCGCAACCTCTTTGAAATAGTACTCGATAAGTGTCCAAGAAGGATTGTTCAAAGGGCGAGATATGGACGTAACGTCTCGTGAATTAGAGCGGTGCGAGGCGGGTGGATAACTGCGTACGATGGTCGATGGCGAGAAGTCTCGATCAACCTTCCCACCGTTAGTAGTCTCTTCTTGAGACGGACCAATCAGTGACAAGAAATGTGTGACATCGGCGGCCATATCTCCAGATGAAGCAAAGTCATATGGTGAATTTTGGGGCTGCGAGAAACCCGATGCTGACATCGGTGCTGGGGAAGACGGACAGAGGTCTGTTAACTCCGGGAGTGATCGATTGCCCTGAAGGTCCCATAGACTGTCACAAAGAGCGTTCGAATCATCTAGCTCAAACACAGAAGCATCTGGTTCAAGTCGCGATCCGGGATTTGGGCTACAGAGTGACAGCGTATCTTGCACTGGAGCTGAAGCCTCCTCCGGCACCGAGGTAGAAGGCACAGGGCTAGGCGGCTGGCCCTCTGATGATGCACCAGGACTGGGTTGTTCATATTTTGTGACCCAACGAAGTGACTGCACATATCCCGGGCACCGAACTCCAAGTCGGGTGCAGCGGCTACAATGAGGCTTCTCCTCTCCGCACTTGACCTGTTCGGGTAGATTAGCATGTGTCAATATGGACCCACGCGCCCACACTGACCCTTTTGCTTTTACACCTTGCACAGCCGTTGCGCGACTTTTTGACTCGCCGCATGATTGATATATGGAACCGAAGCTGTCAAAAGCGACGAAGCACGGTACTGTGGGACACACAATTGGGGTCGTGCGGGGAACGCGCTTATCTGGTGCTCCCGCGATAACGGGAAAAATTTGCCTAATTCAGAGCGCTTTCCAGCTTGGCGCGCTGTATATGTGCCTATATAGACAGGATAATGTCTGCCGGGTGGGGCCTTCCTATCTGGGCTGCCGCCGCTTTTATGAGGGCGCTTAGGCTCAGAATCATTGAGTAAACGTTAGCACGGGCTCAGACTCAGTGATCATGCTCATGTCCGTTCACGTAATCAGGGCGGAAAAATCAACCAATAGGGGTCCAATCGAGTATATGCCACTGTCTGTCCATTCTGCTATATCTGTGCACGCACTTTATATATGTGCTTACTAATATCATGTAATATAACATGTTTGTCCATC
Source organism: Penicillium pulvis (assembly GCF_028828015.1). NCBI lineage: Eukaryota > Fungi > Ascomycota > Eurotiomycetes > Eurotiales > Aspergillaceae > Penicillium > Penicillium pulvis. Next base: position 1,414,142 of record NW_026643080.1, read on the forward strand.
ACCACTTGTCTAGTTCACAAAATGTTTTTACTTCTCTTCTGCCTATTATTTTCCCTCTTCACATTCAACCGCCGCGCGATCTTTCCGATCCTCTATTGCAATAAAACAAGGAGAGCAACCATACTTCCAAAAGTAGCACCCAGGCTTATTCTAGTGCTGCGACCGGCACCAGAGGTGGTAGAAGTCGCGTTGGTAGAGGAGCTATTGCTGTTGGAAGTGCTGTTGGATGTTTTGCGGGTAGCGGTTACATTGACGTTATAGCCGCTGGCTTCATCCCAAGGGTAGGGAGATGTGTAGTTGTAGGTCGCACTCATGCCGCTATAGGTCTCCTTCACCGCTTCCAGCACACCGTTTCCAGCCGAGCACTTAGCGTCAGTGTTGGGAACAGGCCAGGTCCATGCGGAGCCCGCCACTTTCTTCAGGTCAGACGAACCTCCAAAGTACTCTTCCAACATCCCGGTGGTCAATGGGCCATTATAGGTATGGTTTAGGTACAAATTGGTAAGATCAACATCATAGTTAATATAGCCAGTCTTGTTGGCCACAATCTCGAAAATATTAGCACCACAATCCCAGCGACCCAGGGAAGGAAGACCCCAGTTAGCAGATATGGATGCAATGCTCGAGTAGTGTGTGTAGAACGTATCGTCCTGAGTGCCTTTCAAGTCATCCGGGATAATACCACCAAGCAAAATGCTATAAACCCGATTGCCCTGATCGAATGTGGCATTTTTGTCACTGAGATCATACATATCTTCGTCAAAAGTAAGAAGGACAAGGGTGTTGTTCATAAAGTACTCGTTCGCCAGCAAAGCGGACATCCAATGGCGCTCCCACTTGGCCCCGAAGGTAATGTTTGTATCGTGGGCATCATTCGTAATATTCGGCGTGAAGAAAGCCCACTGAGGAAGCTTGTTGTTTGCAAGATCTTCTTCGAAGTCGGTAAAGTTCTTGATCTGACGAGCACGCGTCTCATTCACGACCACAGTATCATAGAGGACCACAGGGTTATGCCTACGCACATAGTCGTCCTCATATGTCTCTTGATTGGAGTAGTTGAAGCCCTGGAAACCAGGGTACGGCATATGCTCCTGATATGCAGCCCAAGAGATACCCTTAGTATCTAATAGATCTGGGACAGCAGATATGTTTGAAGGAATCTGTGTCCAGTCGTCCCAATCCATCCCAAAGGTATCACCACCGCCTGCAGCACAGTAATTTGGCTCCGACGGGTGAGTAACGCCATGGTAGTTGGTCCTTCTTGGGTCAGCATTGGCTCTACAAACATTGCACAGTACCTCAACTTACAGCAGAATTCCCTGGGAGGCAAGCCATTGCATGTTGGGATCAGCCGCCGAATCGGTATACGCCTATCGCCTAGTGGTTAATATAGTCTCCCTTCTGATTTTCATCGGGAACTTCACGTACCACATTCTCCATCCAAATCTGGTAGAAGCGATCAAAAGCAACACCTTTGACGTTTGAAACGGGAGATTCAGGCAAGGTTGTTGCCGCCGCGTTCTTGATCTGACTGAGCGATGGCTCGGAGGTGGTCGCTACTAGAGCGTGGGCCATAGCGGCCATTGACAACAGAGCCGCCACGGTCTTCATGCTGGCGTGGGTTGATAGCCGCAATATAATTGACCTTTCAGCAAATGGCATCTAATGCAGATATACCGTTGCGCTTTTGGCTAGTATAACCACTCTTGGTATCAACGAGTGAGTTCCTGCCGCTCCGACTCTTATTTAAATAGGGGGCAAACAAGACAAGGTCGTATCAGGTTGCATATTGAGTATATCGCTTAGACAGGCATGCGGAGATAGCCGATAGACGAGTCTTAGCCGAAGACCTGGACGAGCATTTTTCGGTAGCGTAGATTATATCTCGGCAGTCCCGATGCTCGACGATGAAGCACGGTTCAGTTGTAGCGATCTTGATTGGCTGCGATTTATACCGGCTGTCCTGGAGACGCCCCACCCCTGCACAAACCGTTGGTCAACTTGTTGATGCGTCAGTATTGAAACAATCGATTATATAGTGAATAAGCTAGTGCAGTACACGTGTTGGAAGGTATGGTTCTCGAAGCTATGGGTAAAGAACAGTACGACTGATTTTGGAAACCTGTGGGGAATATCGTTTCTGGGGCGGTCCAAGAGAGCATTAAGCGAAATTTTGTAGGACCCTACCGGATTTATCACGCGAGAGCTTGGGGGGGGGGGGGGGGGGGGGGTGAAGTACTGGCGACGGCGAAAGATTTGGTGCGCGCCTATCCCATGGGGGTGTGGGCATCCTACCACGATGCCCACATTAATTATAAAGAATGATTCTATATGCGAAATAGCTTAGAATAAGTAAGAATAATATATGAACAGATCATCCTCGCGTCGGGATCGCTTCCTGTTCCTCCCAGAGAATCGCTGCTGGGTATTAGGTAAAGGAGGTTCATCTTCATTAGACCTGGCCGGAGGGTCCAAGGTCCGGACCCTCCACCCACCAAGGGACCCTCAATGAGGGACCCTCTTTTCATAAGGGTGCATAAAACACCATTTATAAGCAGGGAAATACCTGTTTATGCCTATTAATGCCTCAAAATATTATCTAAGAGGGTTCAAGGTCATAATTTGTGTTAAGGTAAAGAGGTCGACTAGGCGAGGATAGTAGTCGGGAGGTATGAAAGTGTAAAGTAATAGCTTGAATGAGACAAAGGCTAATCCTTAAGGACACTGATTAAATAGAAGAGGGACATACCCCTCTTTGATCAAGTCGTACAGTTGAGTTTCGGTTGGGGATCGGGATGGTTTAGACATTTCATCGTCCAACTTCACCATTCTGCCCTAATCTCCCGATTAGGCCGTAACAATTTGTACCCTCCTTAGCGTCTTGGCGAGTCTAAATCGAGGGTGAGTGCCAGGTCTACAAAAGTCTCTCCCAGAGGATACCTGTTAAGGCCCAAGCCTTATACTGGGGTTGTGGATAGGAGTGATAAGCACGAACATTACAATAGTGTAACCATACGCCTGTTGCTGTATATTGGTACTAGTAGTATAATCACTGGAGAGTCCTCAGGGTAGGCTTCCGCAGAACCCAGCTCAACCCGGACCCAGCCCGGACCCAACCCGGACTGGGTTGGGTTCTGCGGAAGCCTAGTCCGAAAGCTCCTAGGAAGACTATCAGCCTTCATTTAGTTAGGATGAGGTATTTTCTGAGTGCTATCTAGAATACCTTGGGCAAGTGAGGGGTCGCAAATTTCGTCACTGGCGGGTAAGTCATCAGGTAGACATAGCCGATGGGTCTAGAATGGTTTTGCGGATGTCCAGGTCGCTAGAGCTAAAGTCGTATTCCTAGGAGTAAGTGGCAGGCAGCAAGAGCGATAGTTCGTTAAAAATTAAGCAAAAATTCTAAACGTTACACTAAATTGGATTTATAAACCATTTAAATTTATTTTTGGAATATTCCTAGATATTGTAGAGCCAAAAATGGAGGGTTGGATATTTCCCGTAACTATAAAGAGACGGTATTCTGGTCGAAGAAAACGGTACACTTCAGGCAGCACTACCCGTACATCTTTTCTTTCACTTTTGCTTATTGATGTCCTTATGTGCAACTTGTCCACGACACGAGTGGACTATAAAGCTTCATGAGTGCCCACAATGGCCGCCTGGTGTAACCACCATCTGAATTAGCCAGAGCAGTTGCACAATCGATTTATCACATACAAATTCAAGTTACCTTACGTTCCAGAGCTTGAGGTTCATTCTGGAATCTGTATTGTAATTCTGAATACCCATTCATCAATCAATTAACACACTTTTTTACTTCTCAATAGTAGCTGGTAGTTAGTAGGTAACAACCGCGATCAATGGATGTGCGGTGTGAAAGCGGCGGACCGCTGATCAGGAGCCTCAATGATGGGCCTGTCCCTTCGGTAACGGCCTTGGTTCCGCGCGCCAAGACAATCTACACCATCAATATTTACTTAATAAACTTACAGCCCAATTATGACAAATAAGTTTGATTATCAGCTGTTGGCCTTTAATCACCAAATAACATATCTATCAGTGAGCCAATGTGTCCGATTTGCAGGAGCGCCTGCAGGACCCCTGCAGCGTTCGGAATGGCCCCGATAAGGTAGCACGCACCAGCCAAGAATCCAAGCAACTTAGTATGCACTTGTTCCTTAGTCCAATAGTTATTTGGCCCCTTAGCTAGGTGAACCAATTTATCTTTCCCTTACTCAGCAATGAAGACTACCGAACGCCCTCGGAAGCGGAATGATAGCGCGGAACGGGGCTGTCAGCCCCCGCATTATGGGTTGCCTTGAAAAGCAGCTACATATACCCAGCTAATCATTTACTTAAATCTCCAGCATTTGCTGTAACCCTTTTGATCATCAAAAATTTACCAAAAATGGATTCGTCATTGACAATCGCCGGAGTGCAGGGTCGGAAGGTTACCGGTAAGGTGACGATTGATATACCCGCTCCATATGTACTTTCAACTCACACCTTGCTTTCAAGTTCCGACCGGACTCTTCATTCACAATGAGTTTGTTCCATCCGTCACTGGTCAGACATTGGCCGTAGAGAACCCATCGACGGGCGAACAGCTCGGAACTATTTCCGCCGCCGGGCTGGAAGATATCAACAAGGCAGTGAAGTCCGCCAAAGCCGGCTTCGAAGCTTGGAAAGCAGTTTCCGGAGCTGCACGAGCTCGAGTTCTTCTCAAGCTAGCCGATTTAGTTGAGCGCGATGCGCAGGATCTGGCATCTCTGGAGGCTGTCGATTCCGGCACTCTCTTCACCGATTCTATGGGACTGAACATTCCGCAGGCGGTTGGATGTCTCCGATACTATGCTGGATGGGCTGATAAGATTGATGGAAAGACACTCGAGCTTGATGGTGGGTTTGCATACACCCATCGAGAGCCTCTAGGCGTCTGTGGTGCCATTGTTCCCTGGAATGCACCCCTGTAAGTGGCCTTCTGCTCTCCCGGTGAAATTCACATAAACTAATGTATGAATGCGCAGAATGATTACTATCTGGAAACTTGCTCCCGCCCTTGTGACTGGTAACGCTTTGATTATCAAGACATCCGAGAACTCGCCCCTATATGGCCTACGACTGGCTGAACTAGTCAAGGAGGCCGGATTCCCCGCAGGTCTGGTGAACATTGTGGCCGGCGATGGTGCGAATGCAGGCCAATCTCTGTCCGAGCACATGGAAGTTCGCAAGATTGCTTTCACCGGAAGCGCCTTCGCCGGACGCAAGATCCTCCAGGCTTCATCCCGGACTAATCTGAAGAAGGTGAGCCTCGAGCTCGGTGGGAAGGGTCCATCAATCGTGTTCGATGATTGTGATTTTGAAAACGCACTTCTTTGGACCCGGATTGGTATCACCGCGAACAATGGCCAGATCTGTGCGGCTGGATCGCGTATCTATGTTCAGGAATCCATCTATGACCGTTTCATCGAGGCGTACAAGAAGGCTGCTGCCGATGCTCCTACTGTTGCCGGTGACCCATTGGACGCAGCTACTACAAAAGGCCCCATTGTGAGCAATGCGCAACATCAGAAAGTTTTGGACTATATTCGTCAGGGCAAGGAGTGTGGTGCTCGTTTGCTGTTTGGTGGAGAGCGGATTGGCGAGAAGGGGTACTTTGTGCAGAACACTGCGTTTGCAGATGTTGCCGACGATGCGACCATTATGCGAGAAGAGATCTTTGGCCCAGTTGCTGTAAGTTGCCGCTTGTCTTAAGTTCGCGCATGTGCTTATGCTGACCCTGAATAAATTAGAGCATCGCCAAGTTCTCCAGTGAGGCGGAGGTCATCTCCAAGGCCAATGATTCTGCTCACGGGCTAAGCGCTGCCATCTTCACGAACGATGTTAACCGTGCGCATCGCGTTACTAAGGCCTTGGAATCGGGACAAGTGACCGTTAACGCATGGGCAATGTTGAGTCCCAACGTTCCCTTTGGTGGTGTGAAGGAAAGTGGGTATGGACGTGACATGGGCGAGGATGCCCTCGAGGGTTGGACCCAAGTCAAAGCTGTCAAATTCCACATCCTTCCCGCCCGACTGTGAGTTTGATCGCAAATCAAATATCAACAATGGCATTATGACTCTCATCATGCACCCGTGGGCGTCTGAGCAAGGAAGCTCTGGACCCACAAGTTATAGCCAACAGAAGAAATTTAAATTCAAAATTGTGATTATTATTGAGGTAATGATACATTCACTAGACATAATACGCGTCACTGATAGCTTAGATGTTCTCTAAGATCTTAGGTCGCAGCCCTTCGAGAACGGTAGTCACATCATTCCAGACCTTCTCACGAGCCTTAGCTCCATCTGTGCTGCGCACAAATTCGGATAACATTGTGTTTTGAACAATTCCATCAGACATGTACGCGCCATGGGACTCAAGGCCGGACAGGATACCAGCAACAAGTGTGCGTGATCCAACTTCAGTCGAGCGAGCCAGACCTTGCTTCAGCAACCAAAGTCCCCAGCCTGCCTCTCGACCCAATTGTGAATGGCAAAGACCAGGGTTCACCATGTTGATGATGACTTCAGAGCCACGCACTCGCCCAGCAAGCTCTTGTACCACCAGAACCTCTAGAAGCTTCGACAAGGGATACCTCTCGCCCATCTTAGCTTTAGCTGGGTCGGAGATGACTTGAAGAGTGTTCTTCTCCTTCCATTCGTCAAATTGCACCCATGCGTGCACCTCACTGACGGTGAATGCCATGTGAGGGTGGCTAGAAGGTACTTCCTTCTTGGTAGCCTTGAGCTTTGGGAGAATGAGAAGTCCCATGAGCAAGGTGCTGATGACGTTGACGGTGATTGTTCGCTCATAATTCTCGGCGAGTTGGAAGTTTTCGGTAGCAATTGCTGCATTCAGAATAGCGGCATCAAGACGAGGCAGCTGGGAAATTCGGTCTCCGAAGGCCAGGACAGAGTCGTATGAGGCGAGATCTACCTCCCATACTTCGCAAACACCGGGGCGCTTGGTTGAGGCTTCAATCTCTTTCTTGGCTTCTTCTCCAGCTGGGACATTGCGCACTCCTAGGAGAACGCGAGAGGCGCCGAGACGGACGACATGGCGAGCAGCTTCAAATCCAAGACCAACGTTGGCACCGGTGATGAGGATTGTCTGGCCATCTAGGGATCCCTCGGGGTAGGATGGGCGAACGAAAAGTTGGGAGTACACGAATGAGGGCATGATTCGAATATAAGCCGTTCAAGATAGTTTGATATGTGACACGAAAGAATAACAGAGGGGTTACATTTGACATATATAAAAAACTTGAATTTCTAAAGGCAGCAATGTCGTGACGAACGTCTTCACGGAGATTGCGTTGCACTAACTCCGAGCCATAGCGTAAACGCCGTGTAAAATCAATCCTCATGAGTCAAAAGCCTATCTCCACCACTCCTCTCTAAATCCGATGTCCGATTTTTGTTTGCAGATCTTTCACGGGCCCTTCCTGATAAGTTATTCTTTAGAACTTTGAAACAGTGAAGTCTTTTTACCTGTAACAAGCTCTAGTCTCAAAAGGATCGCCGCCAAGCCCCAGGGTTGCGGTTATGACGTAGGACATGGACCAGAATAGGCTGCCGGGTTGCATTCAACTCTTGCATTTCCAACTATCACTATTAGACCCAAATAACAATGCCTGGACATCTTGGTCAGAAAATCATTAATGCCTTGGGAGGCCACTCACATAATGACGGCCCACGACAGCCTTTCCAACATCGTGCGGCAGTGAACAACGATGAGCGCCCACTATCCTCCCACCCAAATAGAGGCACCTACCCCCGCCTCGCCCGCCTCTCCGATGGATCAATTCTATCCTCATTCACCCGGTTCCCAGATGGCAAGCGTGCTCTCTGCGTCGCCCGCAGCACTGATAACGGTCGCACCTTCGAGAATCTCTCCGAGGTGACACGCGCAGCAGGAGATGTGGATAACATGTTCTTGCTCGAGGTCGCTCCAGGCGTTGTATTGGCAGCTTTCCGCAATCATGACGTAGGACCACACGGCCCTACACACTTTCGTATCACAGTATGCAGGTCCCAGGATGGAGGTCGAACGTGGCAATTCGCATCGCAGGCAGCCGAGAAAGGAGCCCCACTTGGTATATGGGAACCCTTCATGCGACTTGGTAAACGGGGAGAAGTGCAGCTCACTTACTCGCAAGAGTTCGCACATAACAACCAGTGTACAATGCTTGTTACCTCGAACGACCAGGGAAGTACCTGGAGTCGCGCTGTCTGCTTGCACGGTGAAAACGATCCCTTGCGCGATGGCATGAATGGTATCGCGACCACTTTCGACAATGGCCGGGAGGCGCTCGTTATGATCTTCGAGACTACGAGGCACGGTCCGTTTAATATTGAGGCACTGGTGTCGTATGATGATGGAGCTTCTTGGCACAATCGTCATGAGGTATTCCGGCCGAAGCCTGGACATAATGCGGGATCGCCGCAGATTACATCTTTTGCGGACGGCTCTATGGTTGTTGTTTTCATGACTGATGAAGATTCGCCGAAGGTCGAATGGGTTAAAAATGCTTCGATTAAGGCTGTTTTTGCTGGGCCTCCGCAGAATGGGCAGATCCGATGGAGTGAAGCTAGTGTTATCTCGCCGTCTTCGAGCTTTTGGCCTGGTGTAATGGCCATTGATCAGCATACTGCTTTGGTTACTTATGACAGAGGTGGTCCTTTGGCAAAGACAGTCACCTGGCACCCATAGTGAGATGATGAATGCGAAGTGTTTCCAGGTACCTGCATTTGACATACCGAAATACACTGCAAATTTACTATACAAATAGATTGAAGATCTCCATTGAACCCCTCGGGCTATGTTCCTCGAAGCAACACTTCCACGGTGAGTGATGAGGGCAGGATACATGTAGACTAACACCATGGCTGAGCAAAGATAGTGTTATTTTGTTCGCGCAAAATGTCCCTGCAAATATGAGTGTTTTAGCAAAAAGGCTACGCCTATGCTTCAACTAAAGATTCAGGGTTGATTCAGCATATCTGCATGTTCTGCAGGTTATGCAGGTGCTAAGTCGCGACATATTGCACGTCGGGGATGGCATCCGATCATCGGGCCAAACACCCGAAGGGTCTACCTAGTCCAGCCTTGCAATCAAATGCTGACTTGCCTGTCAGTATATTCATCAGTATATCCAATTGCTGTGCTTCGAATTTATAACGCATTTTTTTCTCTCGCAAATTCAACAATTGCCCCAATCAGAGGACATAGAATGTCAATCCAGGTTCTGTGGAGATGTGTTTAGGGATAAAGATACAAGCGGCCGGGGCCGTCGCCGATTTCTCCGCATTGCCGGACTTGCGACCACCGGAGCTTGACCGGAGTCATAATCTCGAAATTCCCCCAGACTTTTCCTTCCTCTCCTGTACAACCTAGACTAGAATTCTCGGTCGCACGATATAATTACCATTCACAATGGCATCATCTCTCAGAGCCAACTGCCGCAAGGTCATGTGTATCGGCCGTAACTACGCGTGCGTCTCCCCACGGCACGGATAAATTCCGCGTCACAACCATCCCGCTAACGGACCCGTCTCTACGAATTGAAGCTGACATTGAGTGTGGTATAGCGAACACATTGCAGAGCTGAACAGCGCGACCCCCAAGCAGCCATTCTTCTTCCTGAAGCCCTCATCCTCCATCCTTCTCCCCCGCGAGGGTCCCGTTCTCCGTCCCAAGGGCGTCAGCCTGCACTATGAAGTCGAATTGGGTCTCGTGATTGGCAAGACCCTTCGCGATCTTGACCCCAACGACGAGAAGTCCGCTTTCGAGGCTATTGAGAGTGAGTTTAGAGCTCTTTCACCCGCATAATACCAACCCGCTAATCCATCGCAAAAGGCTACATCCTCGCCATTGATATGACCGCCCGTAACGTCCAGGACGAGGCTAAGAAGAAGGGTCTCCCCTGGTCCATCGCTAAGGGCTTCGACACTTTCCTGCCCATTTCCGAAATCATCGCCAAGTCCCGCATTCCTAACCCCCACGATGCTTTCCTCCGCCTCCAGGTTAACGGTGTTGACCGCCAGGCTGATTCGACTAGCCTCATGCTGCACCGCATTACTACACAGCTTGCTCAGATCTCCCGCGTTATGACACTTGAGAAGGGTGATATTGTCTTGACTGGTACCCCCAAGGGTGTTGGTGAGGTCAAGGCTGGCGATGTTATGCGTGCTACTATTGAGGTTGATGGCAAGGAAATTGAGGAGGGTCGCATTGAGGTTGAGGTTAAGGATCGCTCTGAGGGCCTGTACGAGTTCAAGGAGACCTAAGTTCATAATCTTGGATTGGATGTACGTTGGAGTGTGGTTTATATGAGAGCGGCGTGCTTTTCCTGGGATATAATCGATGATTTTATGCCAATGGCTTTAGATGTGGACATATCAATTTCAAAAGCAATGCGGATTGTTTCAATGTTTACCCTTTGTGATCTGGATATTCCGAAAACTTCTAATACAAATATTCAATGAGCATCTTTTTCCTCCCACCGGGTTCAAGTTTGGCCCAGAGAAAATGCCTTCGGCGAGACGTCCATTGGCGTATGATAACAGAGATACTAGTAGCAAGGTCTTTGAAAGGTAACATCAGAGCTTTGTTGAGGACTTTATGGTCATTTGCTGTCGGGAATGACATCGTCTTTTGGATCAAGCCAGCGATGAAGATGTATTTGAATTCCCAGCGGGTTTTTGAGTTGCTGATTCTGTTGCATCTGAGCTTCCCCGAATTCCATGCTTTGCAATTTCATATCCTTTATCTCTTTCTGCAACCCCTGTATCATTTCCATCATTTCCATCATCCTGTTGTCCTGAGACCGCGCACTCGGCTCGGGTTCCTCATACCTTTCTTCCCCTTTGAGGTATATCGCCGCAGAAATGCATTGCTCTAAATGCATGGGGTTCACGGAATCATTTTGCTTGGCTGTATAGTTTGAAAGTCTGACATTCATTCTCAGGTTCTTATCTGCCAACCCGGCAATCCATCTGTCAGTAAGTATTTCCTGGTCTTTTGCTGGCGCTTCGTTCCTGATCTCCCTGCCAGCGTCTGCATACTCTTCCAAAGTCTTAGATCCTTGTTTGAGGGCCATCATTCGGCCCAAGATTAATCCTCGATTCTCCATCGACTGTCTCTGCGAAAAATGTTCTTTCAGCTTCGAAGACAGGATCTCGAAGTTGTAGTATTCCAACTCTGGCAAGGATTTTATGAAGACTTTCGCCTCTCCCGTCACTCCTAAATGCAGTATCGCTGCCCGAGCTTCGTTCCTCTCGTGACTGGAATGAAACGTCGTTCCCGACCAGGCGTGTTTGCACTGTAGCAGGAAATTGTCCACGCTCTCGTCACCTTTCCCCGAAAAAGTGGGTGAAAACGTGGGTTTGAAGCCCAGCGACATCGTGCAACTGAACTGATCGTAATTTGGCAAATATTGATGAACTTCGGAATTTATTTCCGAGACCTCAGACTCTTGTGCGGTAAATGACTTCGAATTTTGGGATTCTTCTGGGATCTTGACTTCCATCTCCGGAGTATAGTTGTCACTCCGCGGTCATAACTTCCTGGTAATAAAACACGTGGTGTCGATGATGGTGAACGGCGTGATGATGATGTGATGCCTGTTAATGTGTGTAAATGTGTGGTGAGTACAAGCCTTGGTGAAAATCTCCTTGTGAGAATAATTTGTAAAGAAGGTCCTCGGTAGCAGATGGGCTGCTAGCTTTAGGGTGGAAAACTCTATGATTCGTAAGGCCCGTCAACACCTAAAGTATATAGATTTGATCTTTGTCTTCAGTCTCACTTTGATGGACATTCATTTGATCACTTAGTCTATACACTATTTAGACACTTCTACCTCACTTTGCTATATATATTATTTCACTAAACCTTTCCTTCTCCCTGAGATGAAAGTGAGAAATTGGTGTGCTAGAACTGAGGAGTCATGGATCAGCGAAAGCCATTATGCTAGCGATGCTACAGCTTCTTTGACTCTCCGGTGATTCCCTTCATGTTTTTAAAGGTAACAAACTTCAATATTTTATCTTCTATCGCCGCCTATCCACATCCCACCCTCAACATCTCTTTCAGGAAACCTTTTTTTTCTTCGCAAACTGATTATACTCTTCCATCGCTGTTCTACACTTTTTCTAAGCTCCTTCAACTCCAATCCAACCATACCATACAAATTTCCACCTCTCGCGACACAATGCCGGATATCTCTGGCCACTGGAAGCTGGCTGACTTTGTCCCCAAGCTCCAAGATGTCGATGACTGGGTGGCCTGGAATTGTGCGTTTATCATGGGCATCACAGCCATCGATCCTCGGTTCAAAGAAATTATCGATGGGAAACTTACGGCCCCGCATAATCATCCCGATGAATGCTCGAGTGTCGGGTTTTTATCTATCGATGAATCTGGGTCGCCTTACGACACCACGGAAAAAGAAACCGCATTCTCCCATGCTGCTCTCTTAGAGGACACTCGCGCCTTTGCCCAACTGAGCGCTATGGGCAGTGTCCTGCTCAGAATGACACTCGGACCGGTTCCCGCCCAGCTCATCTCCGAAACGACTGACCTGAAGGCGGCCTATCAAGCGTTGTCTCGCGAATTTGGTAGATACGATGGCATTTGCAATGATGAGTGCTGTAGTGACATGTTCCATTGGATGAGAATTAAATTTCAGAACTATGACGATCCATGTCAGTTTATTCGTGTGTGGAAAGCCGCCCTAGATGGCCTTCTAGTCGACCATGATATCGAACTTGATACAATTTTTGATTTGTTCCTCAAGGGCATCCGGGATCATGATGGAGTCGAAGACTTCCTTCGCTCTCTGCAGTTTGATCATTCCTCGATGGAAATGGTCTACCGGCAATTCATGCAGCATGTTCCTTTCAGTGAAATCTGAATTTCAACACCTATTCATGACACAGAATAGAAAAAAGAGGTACTTGAGCTTGGCAGGTTTATCGCAGTGATGTAAGACCTAGAAGGAGCTGCAGGTTTACTATGGAAGGTATCTGGGAAGCAGATGTTTTTGTTTCAGGAAATTTGTTTCAGGAAATTTGTTTCAAATTTTTCAGGCTCAATAGATCAATAAAATCCATGATTACTTGATTTGAAGATTGATCCCTGCCTAGTCATGAGTCACTACTAGAACCCCAGCTGGATAATTCTATGGCCGGCGAGAGACCCTCTCTAATTTTTTTCTTTTTCTTCTTTTTAAATCATTCCTCCGTCTTGAAGCAAGCAACATCTGGAGGAACTCAAGCTGAACACAGACCCCATAAAACCTATTTGTAGACCAAGTTCCAAGTTTAAGTTGCTCTCTATCCCGCTTGAGTTCTGTACGGAAATTGTCGATTCTGTAAATAATGTAAGTAAATGATAATTTCTTGTACGCAAAACAAGGCTCGTACTACAATTTTTTGACATATTCCAGACAGCTAGAAAAACAAGTAGCAAAACAACATGTCTCCTATTGATCCATAAAACCAAAGTAGAGTTCATCATCCGCAGCAACCCAATCCCACGGAGTCGAGTTAAGAATATCATCAAAAATGCCAGATTCAGCAGAAGGACTATCAAATCCCACGGTATTAGAGGCATGGTCAGTCTCAGTCTCCGTAGAGATAGACTGAGCAGGCACGTTGGCCAACACAGGACCTATCTGGTCTTTATTTGTGGACTTCTCAAGAGACCCTAGATTGTCAATTCCAGTTTGAAGAAGCGCCTCAACTTCATAAGATGTTAGTTCAGGGACATAACCCTGTTCAACCGCTGTTGTTGACCGAATATTTCCATTGGTGTCTACCCATTCCACCCAGAAATTTAGTTCAAAGTATCTGATGGACGAAATGGCAGCAATTAGTTCACCCGGGATGCGTTTGACTGTATGTTTGGCACTTTTTGGATGATTAGCGTTGATTGATGCGAGTATACTCTTTAGAGTGGCATGCACTTCTTGGAGGTGCCGCTCCACATTTTTGAAGATTAGTGCGACGATCGGGCTTTTGGTCAATTCGAGTAAACCTCCCACAGTTTGGAAGTACAGTTCTGTCGCTAAAGGTACTGGACTTGGGCTACAAGAGCTTGGAGGCTGGTCCTTTGTGGCGGGGTTAGTACGCTCGTAGTTTCTTCGGCGTAGTGCTTCACATAATACAAGTGTGAAGCTATTAGAACAGGCGGCAAGATTTTGTATACCACCAATCAGTAACAAGAACAGAGTTGATTGAGCCAGTTTAGTGTCAGATGTGCAGAGATGAACCCGGGTAGTAGCCAGGTTCCGAATAGTGATGAATGACTTGGTCATTTTGATTGCCGTCACAACCAGTGGGTGAGTTGAATAAACTCCAGTAAGCCTGTCCAGCTCGGGAGAAGTTATGCGAGTAGTCGCTCGAAAAATGAAGTCGTTCATGAGGCGTCTTGTTTCGGATTTGAATGGGTCCATGTCATCTTTGGTGACTGCTAGACATGGCAATCTGTTTTCATGTTGAATGTTGAGATGGGCTTTCACAAAAGGCATATTTGAGAAAGCCTGGCCAGCCATCAGATACATGATGTTCAGCGCCTCTTGGGAGGGAGGACCGAAAGACATAAGCGAGTTCTCATGGGCGGGGTTGAAATGACCTATCAAGCACAGCTGTGAAGAACTCCGAACGCACTTGCGCTTATTGGCGCGACAGGGCTGGCAATTTGGGGCAGGGTCGCATTTTTTCTTGCTTCGGTGGCACCACAAGCACGCTCCGCCAAATTCTTTGAGCTTCTGAATGTCTTCCTTTCGATTCTCAACGTCCAGCTGGGTTCTCAATCTCTTTTCATGATGGCGTTGTTTGCTTGTGGGATCTTCCGCGATCCACTGGAGAGTAGACATATGAGGCGAGGGCCGTTCCCTTTTTGTTGATGGTAGGGAGATCATGGGCGCACTCGCAACAGCTTTGCTATAGTGACTGGGTACATATCTGTATTCATTGGATGAGGCGGGAAAAGAGCTCTTAGAGCTGCTGGGCTCTGCGACTGGCTTGGGTACAGATGGCAGGTCATGGGAATAGGAATATGTCGTTGACTTACTCCCCTGGCTGAGAGATGCTGGTGTGGTGTATTGATTGAAAAGCATGTCTTGTTTGGGTAGTGGAGAGGATGGTTGACCCATAGGTTGCTGATCCGGGTACATTATGAAATCCCTTTGAAATAGGTTGATGTTTATGGGAACAAAATTAGGAGCAGGTTGACCACCCATGCCATTTACTTTCAAGGAAGTATTGGTTTGACCTTCGAAAGGGTTGTATGACTGATCGTAAGGCTCACATAGAAGCGGATATTGCTGATAAAGAGGCAGGGTCTGAGGGATCGTACCATGCTGCGTAAAGTCTGATGAGTAAATGGGATCGGGAGGAGTGATGCCTGTCAAATGCGAGGAAATCAAGTCCTCGGGTCGTGGACCTGATACAGCCAGGGACCTCCGTCGTTGTTTGTACATCACGAGTGAGTGGCTTGACCATGTGCAGCTTGAGCAGTGATCGTTATATGAATAGCGGGTGGGATGGTGCTTGACAACGGTGGCTAGGATGCGTGGAATAGGTATATTGGACAAAAAGATACAGATACTCGCTCGTTTACCTTGAATAACTCTTGAGTATTGACACTTGTTGATCTGGCTCTACGGTACCTGAAGAGCCGCGGCCAAATTTGGCCTGGTGTTGGCCTGAACAGGTTTAGTTCGGCAAGCGACCCCTGGCTTCAAGGCCTTTTTAAAGTTGCCGGAAATTACAGTCTGTTTCAAAGTTTGAAGGCATCAAGTGCATTAACATACTCAATCTTTCACATAGGCATAAATTTGCATGACGGAATCTGTATGCAAAACGACAAACGACTTTCGTTCGAAAGCCTGAGGCACACCTCCCCGCGTCCCCACTTTTTATACTCTTGTTGCACATATCACATGCGACACAATTATTGACAGGGGAATTCCCTTCATAAAGTGTTGCTAAAAGCGAATTTTGCTTGTTGTTCGGATTCAATGGTTTGCATAACAAATCTGGCATGCGACTATTCATAGACCGAAATGCATTGGGAATGTCCTATACAGCTATACGGGACCCCATGAAGTAACCTGTTGGTAGAGCAAACCGATGATGCAAGTTGTGGATAAACATATTGACACAGCAGGGATGAAATTTGGAAATAATTGGGGTCATCGTTTCGTCGTGGACAGTCTCGCCGCAATACCCCACGATTTTCGCGGTGATACTCCGACGTCCCGCAGCTCGGGGCATTGCTGGCCCGAGGCCTGGATTTCCCCTCGACACGCGCTCGTTGAAAAAGTGTCGGGCCCCCACGTTTTTCTACTTTTCTTCTGTTTCTTCTTGCATCTTTCTGAAGTCTGAGAATCTTCATTGCATTCATACCTTGTCTCGATCACATTTTACCTGGCAATCATGGGTTCAGTAACAGAGTTTCCCCGCATCAAGGAGATCCGCACCTTCGTCATTGATGGTGTCGGCTCCGGTGGTGACTACCACAATGTAAGAGCAGCTTCAATTGGAAATTTGGAAACATTTGATGAGCTAATACGTTGGATATAGGTCAAAGGTGGCCACTGGCTGATTGACAGCAACATTTCCACTCCCATGACCAAGTGGGCACAGTACCGCGGTTCGCGTACTTCTTGGGGCATCAATGTCCTGGGGTCATTTTGTGTTGAGATCGAGGCTACAGATGGAACTAAGGGCTTCGCCACAGGTTTCGGTGGTCCCCCTGCTTGCTGGCTGGTTCACCAGCACTTCGAGCGCTTCCTGATTGGTGAAGGTAAGCTTATATAGAATGCGCGATGGCTGGTATCATACTAACGTAGAGACTACTGTAGATCCCCGCGATACCAACAACCTATTCGAGAAGATGTACCGCGGTTCCATGTTCTACGGTCGTAAGGGTCTTCCAGTGGCTGCCATCTCTGTCGTCGATCTTGCTCTCTGGGATTTGATTGGAAAGATTCGCAAGGAGCCCGTCTACAAGATGATTGGTGGCGCGACTCGTTCTCGTCTGGACTTCTACTGCACTGGACCTCAGCCTGGCTCTGCCAAGGCAGCCGGGTTCAATGGTGCCAAGGTTGCGCTGCCTCACGGACCCGATGAGGGAACCGAGGGTATGCTGAAGAACGTCGAGTACCTCCGTCAAATGCGGGCCAGCGTTGGCCCGGACTTCCCTCTCCGTGTTGACTGCTACATGTCTCTTACCGTTTCCTACACCATTGAGCTGGTCAAGCGCTGTGAGGCTCTTGGATTGAACATTGACTGGTGGGAGGAGTGCCTGTCTCCCGATGACTTCGATGGCCACGCTTTGCTGAAGCGTGCCCACCCCACCGTTAAATTCACCACTGGTGAGCACGAGTTCTCCCGTTACGGATTCCGCAAGCTTGTCGAGGGCCGTAACCTGGACATCATCCAGCCTGATGTGATGTGGCTTGGTGGCTTGACCGAGCTTCTTAAGGTCTCTGCTCTCGCTGCCGCTTACGATATCCCCGTTGTTCCTCACGCTTCTGGCCCTTACTCCTACCACTTTGTGGTCTCTCAAACCAACTGCCCCTTCCAAGAATACCTGGCCAATTCTGCCGATGGTCACTCCGTCTTGCCCGTGTTTGGCAACCTTTTCTTGAACGAGCCTATTCCTACCAAGGGCTACCTCGATGTCTCAATCCTAGACAAGCCTGGCTTCGGTCTTGAGCTTAACCCCAACGCTCCTTTGATTCCTGGTCATGCTCTCCTGAACCCAGCACCTCAGAAGAGCCTTCCCGCTCCTGATAACAAGGAGCTTGCGAATGGCACCGCCTAAGCATCTGGACTTTTCGGCGTTACATATATTTGTGTTTTCCTTGGCCATATCATTTGTTTTTCACGAAATGCTCCTGCAATATGAATTCATGTACATAAATAGCCTTATGATTACTCTATCCAATAGACTGAAGTTCAGGATGAGACACCACATCGCGAATGAAGAATAAATCCTACCGAGATCGAATTTTGTTAGGATTTGCTGTAAGGCTCACATGGGCACAGAATCTGCTTCGTCGGTCTGTTTAGCCTAATAATCAAAATCCGCCTTCAGTTCGGCCGAATAGACCTCACCCATGTCCACACGGAAGAATTTGCCCCTCCGTTGCCAACGTGGGGGAATTAACCCCACACTCGGGCTATCATCACCGCGAGACCCGAGGTCATGTCCGCGGGGTGACGCGACGTAGACCAACGCAACACGGGAGAAAAGTTCGCAAGAGAATCTTCAGATTTCTCCCATTTACAACATCCAGAGATTGCAGGGAGACTGATTGATTCAATTTTAATCACACCCCGAACACCATAATCAATCACAATGCCTCTCCCCCAATTACTTGTTGGCAAGGTGGCCGCCATCACCGGTGGTCTAACTGGCATTGGACGGGTATGCGAGGCCAAATCTATCGAGAGGAATTGTCGGACTGACATTTTATCTTCAGGCAATCGCCCTCGACTACATTCGGCATGGCGCCAATGTCGCAATCAGCCACCTAGGCGGATCAAAGGAAGACGAGCTGCTAGAAGCTTTGAAGAAAGACGTGAACGAGATCGAAGCAGGCGCCGCTGAGAACCGATTCATCACAGTTTCGGGCGACATCTCCCAGCCCGAAACAGGCAAAAATTTTGTCGCGAAGACCGTGGAGGCATTCGGACGTCTAGACGTGTTCGTGAGCAATGCCGGCGTATGCCAGTTCGCGGACTTCCTTGAGTAAGCCAAACCAGTTTCTCTCATCCTTTCCTTTCGCCCCAAAGACCTCCTATTAACAGCAATCTCAGACTTGAGCCATCCCTCCTTAACCACACTGTTTCCACCAACCTCTCCGGTGCCTTCTTTGCCACGCAAGCCGCAGCCCGACAGATGGCTTTGGTCCAATCTCCACCCGGTGGTTCCATTATCGGTATTAGCTCCATTTCTGCGCTTGTTGGTGGTGGTGAACAGACACACTATACACCAACTAAGGCAGGTATTTTGAGTTTAATGCAATCATGCGCTGTGGCATTGGGCAAATATGGCATTCGTTGCAATGCTTTGCTACCAGGAACTATTCGTACACAGCTTAATGATGCCGATATGGCTGATCCGGTGAAGAAAAAGTATATGGAAGGGCGCATTCCGCTTGGCAGACTTGGTCAGCCTCCGGATTTGGCTGGACCCGCGGTGTTCTTGGCCTGTGAGGAGTTGAGTAGTTATGTGGTGAGTTTGCGGCTGATGAGGCTCTGCTATTCGTATTGATGGAGTTATGCTAACCATTCTTTTTCATGACAGACTGGTGCGCAACTTCTGGTCGACGGTGGACTATTTGTTAATCTACAGTAAACATTTAGCGGATTTAGAATTTTCAAATACAGCGGAGTCATTAAGGGAAGCCTCTTTAATCACAATACATCTTTTTCAAGTCGCTCGAGACCCTTACCTTTCCATCACGTGGTAGCCCCGCCCCTCTTGTGTTGCTGCAGGTCTCCTTGTCGAACCTTCAATGCTTCGTATGTCAAGAATAGCGAAGGATTTTATGTTTCCAAGATACTCGGAAGGCCAAGTCAGTCCATCCTAAAGTCTTTCGGATGACGGTGCCTTTCAGAAGACCAGATTTTACCAATGCGCTCTTTGACCTTGACCTCACCGACACAAAGTCATCATCAACCCACAGCAACAGACCAACGGCGTTCCTCCGAGCTTTTCGATCTACCATTAGATCACCCAGGAAAAAAACCAATCCAAGGCTCTCGCTTCTGCCCCTGCCAGTCGAAATTCGATTACAAATATACGAGTTCCTTCTTGTCAGCCAGGCCGATCCTGACCAAAGCCCATCATGGGCGGTTGGAAACACGTCTCGAAAAATGATTTCCCTACACATGATTCAGGCTCCACACTATCGAACACTAGAACCGGCAATACTATACACATGTAGGCAGATTCATTGTGAAGCGGCTTCAGTCCTCTACGGAGGGAACGTGTTCAACTTCAGTGAGCCGGAGCAGATTTTTCGATTCATGGCACAGATTGGTCCGACAAATACTAAGTTTATAAGGTCGTTGGATACGTGGGTACCATGGAAGGCCGAAATCTCGCCGTGGTTAAAATTACTCAACACCTTGTCGAACGATGCCACTGGTATTCGATATATTGAGCTTGCGTGGGGTTCCAATTGCGAATCCCCATTGATGCATGAGAGGGGAGCTAAAGAGAGGGGCTTGGGTGACAATGTTCTCTTCATACATGCTTTGGCAAAGATTCAGGGCCTTGAGAGGATTCACCTCAAAGGTTATTTTGCGATGCATTGGCCGTCTTACCTAATGGCGAACACAGGTGCCCGGGTGCAAGCCGAATGTGGTCAGCGCCATGAGCCGGGACCTGATGACGATGCTGCGACTATTCAGATGGTGCAGGATGTCAATGAGAGGAGCTTGCGCAGATTCAGAGATTATCAGAGAGGGACAGATGATTTGCTTCCATAATACATACTACTAGTAGTGAAACTGAACGCCTTACAAATTTTCTTTCACCCGTCTACATAGCTCTCGAGTTCAAAAACATTCCTAGATAACGGATATTGAAGTTGACTAGGGGCTGAGGGATAAGCATTGAAGTGTGAACGACGTGCCATTGGTACTCTAAGTAAATAGCCATTCTGGGACCAGAGAACAAAACTCGGCAAGGATCTCCTCTGTCTCTCGGCTGTAAACGATTGCCATGGCATTTGCTACAGACGAAGGGAAAATCCTTACTAGGCCGTAGACCTTGTCCTGTGGAAGTCAGCAGTTGGCTCATTGGGCGTCTATCATCCCGCGAGCCCTTGTCCTTGACAGAAGCAGTGACACAGAATGAACCGCCAAAAATATCTTTCACCCGTAAGACATGTTTGTTTCGGTCATCAATATCGGCCTGATCAATGGACAGAGCGTCGATCCACATCTTCATGTCGAGCTGGCACTCGACGCTAGATCGCAGGTCTTGTAGAGCTCCTTCTAGATTCTTCGTCACGGCTGTTTCGACGTCGTCTAAAAGGATTATGGCCTTCTCCTCTTCACAATCTCCCCATGCGTGGCTCAGGTGGTAGTCGTTCAAGGATACGTAATGTAGACTGAGCCGGATTGGGGTCTTTGGGGTAGTGTTCTCGAAAGAGAGTAAATGAATTTCGTTCTTGGAGATGTCGAGAGGGCGATAATTCACCTCTGCCCTTGCACCTTTCACGTTCGTAGCAGACATCGTGTGACTGACAGATCCTTAGCGAATCTTGACTGAAATTCGGTCCCAGTGCCTTCAACTTGAAGGTGAAGAGTTGCAGAATCGCAGAGTTGAAAAGTTGAAAAGTTTAATGTTTGAAGAAGATATGAAGAGGTCGAGATAGAAGTCTGGCGAAAGGGCGAAAGGAAGGGCAACAAGTGAAGTACCAAGAGAGCAGGTACGTGATGCTTGTTTGTTAAGCACCAAGGGAGAAGAAGAGAATTTTTAACAGTTGAAGTGTACAAGTAAGGCAGGATATAGAACTACCAGTCCATGAATGGACGTCAACAACTAATGTAACATGACAGTTGCAACGATGTACCTTTTAGTGTAACCGTGCTTCGTCGGTATGTTATTATTCACAACATAAACCCATAACTCACAAGAGCGAGAAGTAGTGACACTGATCTGGAGCGCATCCCTAACATCCTCACGTTGATCTTTCTAGATCGCAATCCCATAAGCTTTCGCAGCTACACGTCCCCAGATACCCCTTTTTTTCTCATCTTTCAGGCCTCGCTTTTCCAAGATCCCTTCAACTACATCTCTCCACCTATCCCATGAAACATTCTTTCCACCACCACCAATAGTGCAGACCGGCCAATCCGAACCAAACATCACGCGCTCCGCACCAAAGGCATCAAAGACAACGTCTGTCCAAGGTTGCAAACGCTCAACAAGTGAATTGATATCTGCATCAGCATCCGCACTTAGTGGCGGGAGCTCAGAGAAAGCGCCAGAAAGCTTCATATAAGTTTTATTGCTCGCCTTCGCCATACAGATAATCAGCTCCTTCCACTCAAGATACTCAGGATGAGTAGGGACCGACTCAGGATCCAACCGCAAATTAGGCTTGCAAAGGTGATCTATGCAGTCAGTACAAAGCGCGTAAGAGTCCAAGATGCCACAACTCACTAATCACAATCGTCACTTGTTCAATCTCATCCAACCCTCGATATACCATATCCATCATCCCAACAGCCTCGCGCAGCTGATGTAACCCACCACCCCTCGCATCTACTCCAAGGTCAAACGCAAGATCCCGCGTCCCAAGCCATCGTAACGCATCCACAAACTTTGCCTCAAGCATTACCCCAGCCGCTTTATCTTGGACAAGATATCTCACTCCGCATACCTTGCGCCACACATCATCTGTTTTTGTGCGCTCTTTTACTTGGTTCATGTACTTCTGTAGCACATCTGCGCCACCGGGTACTGGTGCCCAAGGCACAATTCCAAGGCAAAGCTCTTGATCAATGGGTTTATGGCCTTCGCTTGGAACGGGCTCGCCGAGTGCGATGCGCGTAAGAAGGGATACTTCATCTAAGGCGTGCTTCCATCCTGAAGTCTCTGAGTCTCCTTCCGCGATAGAGGATATGCGGTCTGTTTCTAGGAAAATGAAGCCGCGTAGGTATTTCTGTGCAGATGGGTTTGTGGGGACGGATGATGTTGCGTGTCGGTATTCGTCTATGCAGTGCTGCGAGCCAAGAGGGTTGTTTGGGCCATGCCAGGCTAATGTTGGGAGATGCGAGGCTGGGAATAGGTGAATGTGGGAGTCGACAATTGGTGTGGGCATATCGTATGTTTTGTGACTTCGTGGTTGAGTTGATGCGGGCAGTGCGGGGTTGTTTGGGGTTGGCGGCTTATGCTTTCACGTAGAACGGAGTGAACATAATATCTGATAATTCTCACCGGAAGGCTGTTTGAATTATTCTGAAGGGAACTATCTCGGGGTAAATTTGCGAGACCAGATGTTGTCGTTCCCATCGGTGGGTTTTACCCCGAAGAGTGGAGAGCCTAACCTGGAGATACTCCGCGGAATAGGAAACCCGGGCTCTTAAGCATGTAACCTAGACTTTGATAGCACCAAGCTCATGAGCCTTTTGCGACGTTTCTTGGTCCGACTTTGAATGGTCCAAGGGCGATTATGATGAAGTAATGATCTTAAATATAATACAAAGGCACCCTGGCGCCATCTATAGATCAGTATATTTACAAGTCTTGATCACAACCCTTAGAAGTATCAAGCATTCGGGACATAACGACACCCTCTAGAACTCCGGTCGCTCCAGCTTCACAGCTTCCTTCACAACACGATCTCGCACACTCTGGCGGTAGTTCTCCTGTGAGTCCGTTGACGGCTCACCTGACCTCCCAGCCTCCCAGTCTTCCCAATTCAACCAACGCATTCGCGGCCCTAAGATACCAAGCACACGTCCTGTAATCAAGCTGATGCTGACCGGTCCATATGTATTACTGTCAAGTGTTTTCCGCGGATCCTCTGCATCACCCTCCAGCCATACGTGGTTGAATGGGACGATCTGGGTACGTTTCATGCAGGGTTCGCGGGTAGTGATACGGTCG
Source organism: Penicillium pulvis (assembly GCF_028828015.1). NCBI lineage: Eukaryota > Fungi > Ascomycota > Eurotiomycetes > Eurotiales > Aspergillaceae > Penicillium > Penicillium pulvis. Next base: position 1,437,830 of record NW_026643080.1, read on the forward strand.
CCAGGAAGACCGACGACACGTTTAATAGCGATATGATTGGAATTAGCCGGTGATCTATGCGCAAGCAATCGATGTTAGTATCCAGTCTTGTCACCTCGGCGCGCCGATTCCACCGATCTGAGTGGGAGTTGGCAAAGAATAGAGGGTCATACCGGAATGTCACAACCATCCCTCGTTCAATTCTTTTTGACCTTGCCCATGGGAAGACGGGGCCCCAGGGCCACATGTTCACGAGTACCATATCGCTTTTTGTTTGCATTTGGTCGTAGTCTTCGTTCAGGTAGGGAGTCATTGATGGGCCGCGCACCCACATTATCTGTGCGACATGCTCTGAGAAGAAGAGACTGATTGGTATAATCGGGGCGAGGACACGGAGAACGCGAAAAGTGCGTCGAACGGGGGTTGGGAGGGCAGCGTAGCGCTCGCGGAGACGGGAAAATGCTGAGGGAAGGTGCCACCTGGAGACGAGGGGAGAGCCCCGATTTAATGATTTTTGCTGTTCAAGAGATGCATATTTCGGTGCAGCTGGTTTGATCTCGGGTTTCTTGTGGTCACCGGCGAGTGATTTGGCGTCTCGAGGACTCAAGATGCGTGGTTTGGCTTTCGGTTGAGATTGGGAGTTTGGAGGTGGCATTTCGGTGATGAACGACGAATTGCGACACACGAGACAATTAAGAGTAGTTTTTGTGAGTTAACTCCTCCCGGTCATACTCATGGCGTATTAATTGATTATGAAGTAGCAATCATTAAGCTATGCGGATTTGCGGATTTGATTCGGAAGAGAGATTCTGCCGCTCATCTGCCCACCGACTTCATTCTGCCCCGATCACCCCATGTTTACTATCAACCTTGGGAGGTAACCAAATCTAAGGGAAATCTTCTTTGAGGTTGTGAAGACTTGAACAAGCTTGTTATTGATTAAATAAGATCGAACCGCACGACTTGAAGTACACGAGATCAAACTTGAATGGGTCGAATCTCCCGAAGAACCCCAACCCAGGACCATGGATATATAGATCTGGTAGGAGATGATGAGAGTACGTCGGATTTTATGTTCGAGATCATTAGTTTTTAGATTGATATAGGCTAATATAGGCTATACCTACCTAAGTGAGGCTATAATAAAAGTGATATTCAATGGTCTACTAAACACTTGCATATGACATTTCTCATCATGATTAGTACCGATGATCCCTGTTCACTTCCTCGCATTAGCCTCATGTACCTCGTTCTCCCCTCTTCCAACGTCCTTGGAACCTAACCTTAGAACCAACCGCACCTGTGTACCTCAAAATGTCCGTCATGGAGTCTGACGTATTGATTGTTGGCGCTGGGATTTTTGGAGTCAGCACAGCCTATTATCTGGCTAAGCAATCTTCTAACCCATCAAGCATTACAATTCTTGATCGGGATCATCCTCCATCGACTGCTGCTGCATCCACAGACTGCAACAAGATCATCCGGGCAGACTATTCAGACACTCTATACATGGACCTGGCATTCGAAGCAATTGATGCCTGGAAAAAGAATCCACTGTTCGCCACTGCTGGAGTCTACCATGAAACGGGATGGATTTCGATGGGTGAGCGGGGCAACGATCTCACTTCGACAATTCGCAACAATTTCAAAATTAGTGGGCGTCCAGATTTGACTAAGGATATGACAGAAGAGGAAGTTCGAAGCAACTGGGGCGGAATATTGAAAGATGCAGATTTGACACCGTTCGATTCTTACTATTTCAACCCGTCAGCTGGATGGGCGGATGCCGGTAGTGCCCTCAAAATCATGGCAGACGAAGCCATTCGTATGGGCGTTCAATATAAGGTTGATGAGGCCAAGCGCCTGGTGCTCGATCAACACGGAGTCAGAGGAGTACAAACGAACAGTGGCAATCTCTACACAGCCAAGAAGATCATCCTAGCTACAGGAGCTTGGACCAGCGAATTGATGACTCTGACCGAGGACGAACTTGGTATGCCTCAGAAGTCTAGAATGGAGAGTCACCTCACCGCGGCCGGCGTTTGCGTAGTGCATTACCAATTGACAGCCGCAGAGCGACCGCTCTACGACCAGCTTCCGGTCTATGTGTATGGTGAACAGGGTAAGCATGATGCGATTCATCGAAGACACTAGATGACTTATCGTTTAGGTGAAACATTGCCCCCGACTGCGTCGGGTATAATCAAATTTACTAGCACGGTCTCATTCAAGAACACCGTCCACACAGACAATGGGCAGAACATTTCTATCCCCCCAGTCCACCAACGAGCCATTCCAGATGGTCTTCGTCGGCAAACAGTCGACTCAATAAAGAACCGATTACCTCAACTTTTTGCAAAACATCGCGAAGTCGACCATTTTCGTCTCTGTTGGGACGCAATCACGCCCTCACAAGACCCATTAATCACACGACATCCAAACCCTCATTTATCCAACCTTTATCTGGCTGTTGGAGGCTCGTTCCACAGCTGGAAATTCCTGTCCATCATCGGACGCTATGTAACGAATATGATCTATGGGATAAGTAATGGGGCCGACCGCGATAAGGCGTGGGGCTGGAAGGATGAACAGGATCGAAGAGTCCGAGGAGTCCATGATAGTCTGATACCGTCGACAGAACTCCGTGATTTCCAAGTCTGACCTGCAAATTATGTTGGGGCGATTTACAGAATCAAACAGTGGATCCGTTTGAACCGAGGTGCTACTTTAATTTCTGATTTGTTTCTTTTTCCCCGCAAGCCCCATTTAGCCCCTCAGATGGAATCGCTTCCTTGCTCGAATCAACGGGGCTGGTTGAGATGGCGATTGGGAAAAGTGGGGGCGAGTCGTGGTTGTGCCGAGGATCTTTTCCAAGCTTCGGCTTACAATGACCTGGTCTTGATTCCACCGCATCGCTCTTTCTCTTTCTTTTTGTTGTTGTTGGGTGTTACACAATCAAGTCATTGATTTGTTTCTGGTCTTTTTTTCTATTTCGAAGTTTTACTATTTCCTAAGATCTACGTCATCGCCCGTGTGTCGGTCCTGCGGATCAGGTACATTTGTTGAGAACTTCTCATCTCAACCATATCTCAAATGGAATTCGGTTTGTCAATTTGATCCTTATCTGTATCCCCCAAAATCTGACAGTTCGCAGGCACCGCTATAGCTGCCCTGGCCGGTGGAACGGCTCTAGCAGCTTATCTTGATGCCAAATTCCACCTCCGCAAAGATACAGGGGTCCTGCTAGCAGTGAAACGGGGAGAGCGTGCTCTCGCGCGTGCTGGTATGTTCATCCAATTAACCATGCGATACCGTATACTAATATTTCCGAACAGTTTCCGACGGTAGAGTAAATGCTTGGTTCGTTTTTCTAGAGACAGCAAAGAAATACCCCAACACAACTGCGATCTGGACCCGAGAACAGACTTTCACCTACCGTGATCTCCATGAAAAAGCTTGCCAATATGCCCATTATTTCCTATCTGAAGGAGTGCAAAAGGGCGACCTAGTCGCTTTCTACCTCCAGAATCGCGCAGAGTTTCTGTTCGCATGGATTGGTCTGTGGAGCATTGGCTGCGCACCAGCCGCAATCAACTACAACCTTTCAGGCGAAGCTCTGATCCACTGCTTGAAGATTAGCGGTGCAAAACTCATACTGGCAGATGAGGATCCGACCTGCCTCGCAAGTATGGAAGATTGCCAGGCGACACTCACGACCGAACTTGGGATGAAGCCTGTGACGCTGAACGACTCGTTCAGGGACCACATCAGCACCTTTCCGACAACAGACCCACCGGTCGAATTGTCTCTCAATGTGAAGGCAGATTTTCCTTCGATTCTACTGTATACGTCTGGAACAACCGGAATGCCTAAGGCCACCGCATTCACCACGGGCCGAATGTTCGGCGGATTCACCACGCGCTCTGTCGCGGTTGGCGATAAACCAGGACCAGATGGAGATCGTTGGTACAGCTGCATGCCACTTTATCATGGCACCGCAGCTATCTGTGTCGGCACAGCTCTATCACTCGGAGTCAGCGTTGCATTAGCCCTGAAATTCAGCGTCCGCAATTTCTGGACTGATATCCGTGACAGCGACTCTACATTCTTCGTTTACGTTGGAGAAACCGCTCGCTACCTACTCGCGCCTCCACCTTCTCCCCAGGACCGGGACCACAAAGTAAGAGGCATGTACGGTAACGGACTTAGACCCGATGTCTGGGAGAAATTCCGAGAACGATTCGGTGTCCCTGAGATCTTCGAGTTCTTCAGTAGTAGTGAGGGTGTTTTCAACTTGATTAATGGCAATGCTGGTCCATTTACAGCTGGATGTGTTGGTCATCATGGCGCACTGCTGCGTGGGATTTTCCGGAATACCTACGTTCCTGTTTCTATTGACTCGGAGACTGGCGAGGTTCTTCGCGACAGCAAGACTGGATTCGCTATTCGTCCTTCTTTGGAGGAAGGTGGTGAGATCCTTGTCAATATTCCGAGTGAGGAGGTTTTCCAAGGGTACTGGAAAAATGGGTCAGCCACACAGAAGAAATTCCTACGTGATGTATTCGTCAAGGGTGATTTGTATTACCGTACTGGTGATGCTCTTCGTCGTCAGGATGATGGCCGTTGGTACTTTGTCGATCGGCTTGGTGACACATTCCGCTGGAAGAGTGAGAACGTGTAAGTATTTCTATTCCCCTATTGACGGGAACCCCTATTGACGGGAACCCCTATTGACGGGAACCCCTATTGACGGGAACCCCTATTGACGGGAACCCCTATTGACGGGAACCCCTATTGACGGGAACCCCTATTGACGGGAACCCCTATTGACGGGAACCCCTATTGACGGGAATCTTCTTCGCTAACTCAACGTTTCCTGTAGTTCAACTGCGGAAGTTGCCGAGGTTCTGGGTCGATTCCCCGGTATCCAAGAAGCCAACGTCTACGGTGTCCTCATTCCCAACCACGAAGGTCGCGCCGGTTGTGCAGCACTTCAAATTGCTCCCGAGGCACGGAAAAGTCTTGACTACGCGGAACTCGCTCGCTTTACGCGCTCTAAGCTGCCTCGTTATGCCGTCCCTGTGTTCCTGCGTGTGGTTGAAAACTCTAGCCACATCCACAACAATAAGCAGAACAAAGTGCCACTCAGAGATGAAGGCGTTGATCCGGCATTGATTGGTACTAAGGTACCTGAAGGCAAGGAAGATCATTTCTTGTGGCTCGGCCCCGGTGAGGAGGCATACAAGCCCTTCGGAGAGAAGGATTGGGCACGTCTGACAGAGGGTGGTGCTCGCCTGTAACATTCGCGATAAGTAAATACGCATTTCATGCGCAGCATTGTATATACGCAAGACTTCAATAATTCCAAGCCCAACTTTATACCTTCGAAAACTCGATATCTATTCATTGTCCCTAGTACTGATCTAAACACCTCTATTAAACTCATCAATCACACTTGGAGGCTCCTGATAAGGTCCAATACTCTTCCACTCCATATCCAATCCAAATCCCGCCGGTCCACCAACCCTTAGTCCCCGTTCATCTCCAGTCCAGAGTGGATGCGCAGCCATACCAATCACATTAACACGAAGACCATAACGCAGATCCTGGGATCCTATCGCTTCACCATCTTGTCCCAGAATGGAGATGAGATCTGGGACAGTGCAGACAATCTCATGTTTGGAGGAATCGTCCGGGTTAGCAATGTCTGCGTACGCAGCGTAGAGGAATTCGTTCTGGAATGGAACTATCAAGCAGCGGGTGTCATCAAAGGGAATCTTGGCTGGGCCATCGAGGTCTTGTTCTTCGTTGTTGAGGGGTACGATTGTGCACCGGCCCATTGTATATCCCTCTTGGACATCTCTTTTTACGTCGATGATCTTGCCGGTGTAGAGAAGGTAACCTGGTGTAGTCTCGAACTGTCCGATCACATTAGGAGATGGTGAATGATCTTGAAGCGGATTTACTCACAATTGAGTTGACGAGGTTACTCTTCGATTTTCTGGCTCTGTGGATGGCACGTCCAATGTACCATGCTTGTGAGACCGTGTTCGGAATGGCATACTGCTTGATTACCCTTCCAGCCAAGGGTGTAGCGGAAATGGCAATGCTGAGTCCCAGATCTACACATTGCGTACGCAACATGGTCTCGACTCGTGAGTTTGATTCGGCTTTCTGTCATTGGCGTTAGTGGGTGTTTGCTTTTCTGGGTATAAGGGGTCCTTACCATAACCACGGATGTGTTTCCTCTAGCATCTGCCATCGCACAAGGGGTGATAGGCTCACCGTAGACGTATGGTGTGCCTGAGAAAGAATTAGATCACTGCTGTTTAAGTGAAAATTGGGAGTCAAGGACTGACCATGCTCCATTGTTGGGTATGCACGACCCATCAAGTCACCATCCACCACAGGAATATCATAGTAGACACTGGTAGGGAACGTCGAAAGTCCATTACCACCACCGATTTCATCTGCTATCACGGCTTCAAAATGGCTATGACCCCCCATCCTGACAGAAACATCTATAGCGTCCATGATCTCTGTACCGGAGGCTAAGCGCTCATTGCCTACGCTCGGTGCACCATACCACGATCCGAAGACACAAATGTCCGAATCCTTCATGTAGCTGGGGGACACGACACGCATTTTGTTTCCAGAATCTCGAAGGCTTTCCAGGCATCGTAAATATTCAAGGTATGAGGAGCCTCCACCACCAGTGCCTAGTACGCCTGTTCCCGTTGCCATGAATTCTAGGTCAAGTGGAGAGATGTACCATACACCGTTTCGAACATCGGGCTGGTAAGTTTCGATGTCCATGAAGGCGGAGAACTTTACCCTGGATTGTAGTGATTCCGAAGTTCTGTTCTTGTATTGCTTTTCTGGCTCTGGATGGCTCTCGCCGTTGGTGTGAACCTCAGATTCTTCGCGTGAAGATGCTCCATTTGTTAATGGGGAATAATCACCAGTTATCGCCAGTCTACCAACGGCTTTGACAACAAACCGCGTAGCCTTGTTAGTGACGTACTGAAGAGGAAGCTTGTCAACGGACACAATCTTAGTGTCGTTTCTGTCTGCGCCATGAGCCACAGCGGTGTCAATGGCCTTCTGCTTTGCATATTCTAGCACGGTCTTCTCATCTCGACCATCGAGGATCTCAATGATGTCAACTTCACCCGATACCTTCGCAATCGCAGCTCCGACGGCATTTGCGGAATCATGATGTGGCGGGATTATACATTCAGCAACACCTTCTAGATCATCCATCTGAACGATTGACCCGCCACCAACGAGTAGGAGTGTCACAGGCAAATCGGAGACTTTCATGTCTTCAACTGCTCGCTCAAGGATCTTCTTGATCTGCATGCGTGCTTTGGAAACTAGATTAGGCGAGATAGCCCTCGCCCTCTTCAGATCCCCAATATCCGCTTTCCCTGAAGCCACAACGATATCGGTGGTAGTCATGACATCGCCACCAAAGACCAAAGCCTGGCTAGTCAGATAATGTCCAACTGATTCCGGGCCAACCTGAACACTATCCGAAGCTTGATCATAGATAACCCGACTACCTCCCCCAAGCCCAACACAGAGTACTTCAGGCATTGAAAATGCAGTACGCACACCACCAACCTCAACGAAATTCGGCGCCTGTCGCGGGAATCCGGACGGAAGTAATGCACAAACATCACTGGTCGTGCCACCAACATCAATCACAAGCACCTGAGTCTCAGAGCGAGCCCTACTCTCCCCACGGTCTAATGATGCTAAGTACGCTGCACCTGTCATGCTGTTTGTTGGACCAGATGCGAATGTTTTGATTGGTAACTCCGCCGCCGTAGCAGCATCGGTTAACGTTCCATCATTTTGCGTGAGGAACAAGGGACAATCGAGACGAAGCTTCTTCATGGCTTCACAGAACGCACGAACTGTTTTTCGGGCCAAATTTAGGATAGAGGCATTCAGGATCGTCGCATTTTCGCGCTCTAAGAGCCCGATCTCTCCAATTGTATGTGAACATACTACTGATAAGGATGGATCTTGCTCTAGCATTAGTCGCTTGCATGTTTCTTCGTGGAGTCCTTGTGCGTCGAGAGGAGAAAATATGCCCACTAGAGCTACTTTGTCGATCCCTGCGGCCTTGATGGATCGCACGGTCTCTTTGATCTGGGCATGATTTAGTGGATTTATCTCACGCCCGTCGATTTCCAGACCTTTCTACTATTAGAAAAAATCAACCATAAGCAAAAAATGTCTTTACCTACCTCCATCTAGATAAAAAACTGGTCCGCTCATAATATCCTTCAACTCTGGTGGAAAGTCGGAAAATGGCGGCAGCTTCGCGTGCCTGTCAGCTTGAATACCATGTGATTGTTCAATATTTGAGGTTTTACCATCTTTGTGAAAGGGCCACAGAGCCGAACAACAGCAACCCTACTAAGTCGTCGTGCATCTGCCTCCACAACGGCATTCACGAAATGTGTTGTGCCAATAGCCACACTAAGGATATCCCGTCGATCAACGGACGACTTTGACAAGACATCCTCAATCACGGTATGAATGCCAGATGTGATATCGACTGTTGTAGGTGTCTTACTTGAAGCACGTACACCTCTTGATTCCGTCTCCGAGGCCGAAATTTCAATGATAGCGGCGTCGGTGTTAGTTCCACCTACATCAACGCCGATACGGCATGGACCGCCGCGAGTCATATTGTATATATCGCCTTATACCGGTTGAATATCTTAAAAGAAGTGAAGTAATAAAAATGTGGGAGGTGAGATTTGATTGAAAATGAAATAAGAACTCTAGATATGGAGGGTCATCTCGTATGTACATCACCGCTTAAGGTAGTTAGATAAGGTTCCTGTATGCACCGTGACCTCTTTACTAAAGCGCACGGATGCACTTGCCTAACTAATCCATAGGTTACTTTCCACACGAATGATCTACTTCCCCACCACGCCTTATCACACGTATCATGCCGGGGTCGGAGTCGGGGTCGGGGTCTGACACCTACAACAGGAAAGCGGAAAGAATAGGATCCTAGAACACTAGGGCATACAAAGAAATATCATGATCCACTCCGAACCCCGATGCAACCCCGTGTGGTGGGAGATCCATGCACACTAATCACCCAATCACACGTCAGAACCCCCGAGAATGATCTTTGCTTGGGCCTTTGTCTAATTTCCTTTTATCGCGTAATATCTTCCACAATATCTGAGATGCGGGTAAAATATATCCGTTTTCGCGGGCTAGTGGTGGCAATAAGGGTGTAGCACTGTCGCCTATTCAGCTCCATCTGATTTGTCCTCGCTATTCTAATCCCTGTTACACGATGCACTGCTACAATGCATGACAACACCTTTGATAATGATAAGCTGATAGCTTGATAACTTGATAAGCAGGGGTGTTTACTTCCTTATCTAACAAGGTAATTGGTCAACTGATCACAGTCTAGTACATAGCCAGTACTTGTATTTCCATCTCTAACACTATTATATTAGAGAAATCCGACGTCTTTCCGTCTCGCAGATACAAACCCCAAAACCAAGTGCGGAGTAAATCGAGTATGTAGTAGCGGCCGCCCAACCATAATTCATATGATCTGTTTTCATTTTTTTCCCCCGTGAACCTTTGCCAGCTTTCCTGTCTTGTCCCTCGGTATGTCGGTCAGGGCTTTCCTGAAGAGAATCGAGATCAACGCGGACGGCGGAGTCGTGCCGGACCGATGGATCAACAATGATATCAAACCTATCGAAGCTGGGCGGCGGACTTGGGGGCACTGGACGTTTCATAATTTTTGTACGATGGTTCGCTGTATGGGTAAAGATGCCATGCTAATGCCTGTTAGGGGTGCTTGTCAACTCTAATATCTCTACCTATATGACTGGTAGTTCATTAATTGCCCTGGGATTGACATGGTGGCAAGCTATTATTGCTATTGTCGCTGGACAGCTCCTGGCAACCTTGTTTGTTATCTTGAACTCTATCCCCGGTGCATTTTATTATCGTACGTGATCTACCACTGTCAGTGATTCAGATCTAACCTGTACAGTGGGATTTCCCGTGGTCAACCGATATGTCTGGGGTATGTACGGAAGTGCATTCGTGATCTGGAATCGTATTCTTCTTTCTATTGGTGAGTTACCCTACACCTCCATTCAATACCCGATAACCGCGTTACTGACTTCCCTTTTTTTCACAGTGTGGTGTAAGCATAACGTCGTCCCCTCCATCCTATCACGCTGACCAACTTGATAAGACGGCTTCCAAGCATGGATAGGAGGAGAGTGCATCTATGTCTGCCTACAAGCGATATGGCCCGACATTGAATCTCGCATCCCGAACACCCTGTCCGCATCAACAGGTACAACAACGGCAACCTTCGTATCCTACATAATCTTTATGCTCATTTCACTACCGTTCATCTGGATCCACCCGCACAAATTAAACACATTCTTCTACGCCTCTGCAGCAACGATCCTCATATTCGAAATTGTGCTTCTAATCTGGTCTCTGGCAACCATGGGCGATAGTGGGTTTGGCTCGACACTCTCCGGCTCCGGCAATGCCACAGGGTGGAATATTGCTTTTGGAATCATTAGTACAATCGGCTCCATCGCAGCTGGTATTCTTAATCAGAATGATTATGCACGTTTTGCTAGGAAGCCTACCGATGCTATTTGGGGCCAGGTTATCAGTTTTCCCTTTTACGGTATTACTTGCTCGATTATTGGCATTTTGGTTACGGCTGCAACGCAGAATCGGTATGGTGGGGCGCAGTGGAATTTGCCTACGCTGCTTAGTGCTGTGATTGAGCATGGGGGGTCGAGGTCAAGGGCTGCGGCTTTCTTTGGTGGTGCTGCTTTAGTTGTTTCGCAGATTGGAGTGAACGTCCCTGGAAATTCTTTGGCGGGTGGTAAGTATATTCAAGTTCTACCTCTCACTCTTTTTACTAACGTTATTTGCAGGCTTTGACTTGGCGGCAACTTTCCCCCGGTATATCAATATTCGCCGAGGTGCTTATATCACTGCTATCGTCTCTATTGCTTGTAACCCTTGGAAGCTTGTCAATACTGCCACGACTTTCCTCACAGTTCTGAGCAGTTACTCCGTTTTTCTGGGTCCTATGACTGGACTGATGATTGCTTCTTACTTCGTTGTCAATAAAGGCAAGATCAAGGTTGAGGATCTATTTGTTGGAGATAGTTCTAGCATCTATTGGTACACATGGGGAGTGGATTGGCGAGCTGTTATCGGGGTAAGTGATCCTCTTTTCCACCCTATTCTGCTCGGTCTTGGAAGATCGGGAATTGAATAGCATGTACTGATATGATTATAGTGGGTTTGTGGAACCGCCCCATCACTGCCTGGCTTCATCGCATATGTGAACCCCAACATCATTGTCCCGGTGGGCTTCATGCATATATATTATATTTGCTTCCTCTCAGGTTTCGCCATTAGCGCTGGTGTATATTCTGCACTTCACATTTTGTTTCCCGTTCCTGCTGTGGTGGAGTTTGTTGCAAGGGCGCCGTCTGCTCGTGTGCTGATGGAAGAATATCGGGATCAGTGGGATTGTGAAGATGAAGTCCAGACGGTGCTCTCTCCGCCCAAGCCAGACTTCGATTGATCTTGACAACTCAATATTTAGATTCTAGGTAGTCCTGATGGAACTCCAGGATTCGAACGGAGTTTTAGCCCTACCTATGTTTTTTGTTTTTGTTTTGTAGACAGACGACTTGGGTTTTGACAAGCGATTTTGATACCAAGTCATTAGGGCATTGGCCATGTCTGGGGGTATTTTTCAATATATTCATTGATAGGTATTTTGGTGTCGTGTTTGTCTTCTCAGTCATAGCCTCGTAAATGTCACTTATCTTACAAATATTTCCTTCTTTATCGTAGAATCTTTCTTATCAATAAAAGGTTCCTCAAGTACGGGGCCGTGGGGAAGAAGTTCCTCCGGGTCGAGGACGCGGGGAGGAAGTGCCTCCAGGTCGTGGGCGAGGAGAAGCCGCTTGTCTGCTTGTTTTCAATGCCCAAAGCCTACGACCCCGTTGGGGAGGACCGAGCTCAGCAACTCTCTTCAAAACTGCATAGAACTCCTGCTGCCGCTGTTCGGTGGCACAATAGTGATTAAAGTTGTTGATAATCACTTGTGAGGTTATAGGGCCACGGTGCGACCGGAAGAAGTTTTGAATAAGGGGTAAAAATTCTTCGCCGCGTGGCATAAAAGTCGGGGTAGAAGGACGCTGGGTGTTCAACGCAGCACCTGGGTTCAGGTTTGTGAGGAGAGAAGCGGAGGAAGGTCCTCCTCGACCAGGGCGCGCTGAGCTTCCACCAACATCCCGGCCGGCGACACCAAACTGACCGGTCCATGTGGGCAGTCCAATGGGGACGGAGCGAGCGGCTTCTTCAGCTTTACGAAGTGCAGCGGCACTCTCGTTGGCGAAACGGCGAGCTTCGGCTTCGACCATCTTGGGGTCTGCCTGGACTACTCGCTTGCCGTTAATGATCTGGTCGTGTTCGAGGGCAGCATGAACACCTGAACGGGAGAAAATGCTATGCATGAGGCGGTCCTCGGCTTGTTTGCCATCACCATTCTGTTCGGCGTTTTGGTCACTGAAATTGTCTTCAGTATTATTTTCTGCCTTGACACCTGCTGCAGTTTTGAAATCCTCCACGTTGGCGATTCCCTGAACAGTGCCCAGGTCGTCAGGTTCCTCGGCTTTAACATGGACTGGAGAGGAAGGTTTGGCCTTCGGCGCGGAATTGCTGTTAATGGGACGCTTCCGGGATGGAAAGTTGGACTTCGTAGTCTCCTTCTGCTCTTCCTGGTAGGTGACTTCTGCATCTTTGAAGAGTTGTGTCGTTTCTAACTCCTGGTCATCCTCTTCGGTAAGCGTGAACAGATCATAGAGGTCGTTGAGTTGGAACCCTTCACGCTGTTGTGGATCCTTGGTGATTTTGTTGGTCATGAACTGCTTGAAGATCTGACGGTGATAAATCTTTTCTTCAATGGTGCCCTTCATCATAAGCCGGAAGATTGTCACATCACGCTTCTGGCCAAGACGCCATGCACGCTCGCAGGCTTGCATATCAGTGGACGGGTTCCAGTCGGGATCAAAAATGATGACGCGATCAGCACCGGTGAGGTTAATGCCAATACCTCCAACCTTCGTAGTCAGGAGGAACACGTGGAGGTCCGGGTCGACATTGAACTCAGTCACAATTGCATGTCGCTTAGGGATCTGAGTCGAACCGTCCATCCGACGATATGCGAACCCTCCGAGAGAACAAATGAACTTTTCCAAAATGTCCAGCATTTGCACAGTCTGGGCAAAGAGTAAAGTCTTATGTCCAGTGTCCCTCCAAAGCTCAAGCAGGCTCCTCAGAACTTGCATTTTACCCGAGCGATCTTCACGGCCATAGTCACTCCCGAGATGGCTAAGTTGCCGATCAACTAGATCTGGGTGGTTGCAGATTTTGCGGAGAATATCAATGCCTGAGAAAGATTTCCTTTTTCCCTTGCAGATAGACTGCATATCTTCCGAACTGAGGTACCGTTTGTACATAGAACGCTGGTACTGTGTAAGTTTGCAAAAAATAACCTGCTCACTTTTCTTCGGAAGATCAGATGCGACATCGGTCTTGAATCGCTGGAGAAGGTAGGGGGTAATGGCTTCTTTCAACGTCTCCGCACACCTGGTAGCAGTTTGTACCTGGAGATTGGAGGCGGAAGCGTATCCGCCTTGACGGATGGGAATTTCAAATTGGTTCTTGAATGTAACAAGTGTGCCGAGGCGCATTGGGAAGACGAAATCAAAGAGGGACCAGAGGTCAATAAGACTGTTCTGGATGGGGGTCCCGGACAAGATAATGCGATGAGGTGTGCGCAACTCTTTGCAACTGAACGTTATCCCGGCATCAGGATTCCGAATTTTGTGGCCTTCATCGAGGATGGCAGCCCCCCATTCAATACCCGTTAGATCATCTGCGTAGGACTGCAGGCCGGAATATGTTGTGACCAGAACGTGGCCATCCTCGACGACACGTTTGAGGATCTTCTTAGCCGCTTTTTGGCCAGAAGAAAGACTGTGAGAACCACCCGAACCCATCATCTCCGAGGTCAACGCATTTTCTCGTCTGTTCTCCTTTTTGAGATTAAGCATTCCACTCCCAGAAGAATGCAAAATCGAGACACGCAGCGCTGGCCACCAATTATGAAATTCAGTGACCCACTGGACCATCAGAGTTGCAGGGCACACTACGATAGTAGGTTTGGAGTACATTTTGCTGTGGTGTAGCGCAGCAACGTAGGTGATAGCTTGTACTGTCTTTCCCAGACCCATTTCATCTCCGACAATGCCACCAACCGACTGCTGGTGAAGCTCCCATAGCCACTGGACACCTGTCCTTTGGTATGAAAAGAGGTAATGTGCAATGTCTCCGGGCACGCTGAGTCCATTGGGGAGTTCAAGATCAGGATATTTAGGATGCGGCTTATGCCATTCGTCCTCATTGGGATCGTCCTGATAATCGGGTTGCTCACGTCGACGGGCTTCACTGCGAGTTTTCGTCCATACCATCAAACGGTCCTGGTAAACAGACTCGTCGCCATCGTCCACGCCGCTGAGATCCTCCAGATCATCCCCCTTGTCCTTAATACCCAGGTGTCGTTTGCGCTTTCCAGTCGATGTTGTCTCAGGAAGTGTGTCGGGCATGTACTCTTCATCTTCGGACTTGACGCTGGAAGCTTCAGAGGCAACATAGCTCGCGGACGACGAAGGGGAGAGGGAACGGCGGGGCATGCGGATCTTTAGTCGAACCGGGGTTGATCCGGGGGTGGAGCTAAGAGACGAGGGTCCGGCTTCCACCTTCTGGCGCTTTGAACTACTCGTAGCGCTACTTTCGCTGTCGTCAAAGTCGTGGCCAGGGCGAACAAGGTTGCGGTGGGAAGCATCGTGGCGAGCTTGTTCTCGCTCTTCCTTGACCCTCTGTTCGTCTTCTGCGCCTGCAAGAGCATCATGTAGAGCTGCAGCAGGTCCCTCTGATCCACCAGTGTTTATGAGGTCGAATGGGGTAATCTGACCGGTCCGCAGGAGGTAGTCGCGTCGAGACTCGTTCGCCAGCCGACCTGACCCATGGCTAGAAGAAGCCGCCTGTTGAACTTCTCGTTGTCCATCTATTCGCTTTTGAATATCCCGCACATCCTTGGCTAGTTCAGCCCGGCGCGACTTGAGTCGGTCAAGCTCGACGCGACGAAGTTGTTGGGTGGCGGTGCCCAAGGGCTGGGACAGGCGATCCTCTAGTCGTCGAATCTGGGCATCGGCTTTGCTGGACAGAATTTTAGGATGGGAAACAGATAGATTGGGGTTATGAGGTTACATACTCTATCTCAGTCAAAGCTTTTTCCAGGCGTTTGGTCTCGTTTTCCTCGGCTTTCTCAGCCAGCAGTTTGTCGGCCTAAGGCATGTTAGCCAGCACTTCAAGTGAATGCAGGTGAGGCCTGACCTTCTGAGCAAGATCTCGCTCCAGGTCATCCTGGTTCTGCACATCAACGTTCAGTGCCTGTAGGAAGGCCGCCTCATCAGCAGCATGCGTGGGACGGGATGAGGCCATGGCGCAAAAGTCGGGATGGTTGGGAAGGAACAAAGAGAACGAAACGGGTCAGAATAAAGGAGTTTTTGATTGAATCTAAATTTTAAGTGAATGCCAGCATGTTGACTTCTCTCCCTGCTGCAGAATAGTAAATGAAATTATGAATGAATCATGAACCGTGAACTGTAGCCTTGAGATTCGATCATCCTTCGATTTTAATGACGGCAGAAACGACACACCGCCTCCTTGAGCCGCTTTACAGGAAGGCGGGTACCTAAAAGGGTTTAGTGTTCGTCCACCTACATATGCGCAGGCTCCATACGTAAGAGCCCTACTAGTAGATATGGCATGCATTGTACCTACCAACCTAGTGAGTAGCTGCTTAGATCTATCTTCAAAGCTGGGGATGAAAACCATGACGACAGTATTTGAAATTAGACTACTAAGACATGATATCAATCTCTTGGGAGCAACACTGTACCTCGAACACTAGCCTCAAATTCTTTAAAGAGATTGACATTTCGGCTAATGACCATAGATTGTAAATCTTCACGTCCATTCAAGTCGCCCCGACTGTCGGCACTTGCTCTTGTGGCGCTGATCGTTGATAACGATCAAGATAACGATAACGATAAGAAAGTCCCGACATTCTGGGTGAGATCAGGTGATTGAAGATGATGCATCAGCCCTGGAGCTTTCAAAAGTTCCTTTTTCCGGTTTCTTGGATTCACTAGTCCAATCTGGATATTCGTGCATTTTAAGCATCACGCTAACCCTAGCTCGCTTCCCAACCACTCGGTGGATTCTTTCCCCTCTCAAAATGGCATGTAGGAAGCGAGAAGGAATCACGTTCCCCGCAGATGGGGTATTGGACAACTAAATAAAGCACTGGAAGCGCCGTGGCATGAGTTTAGTGGGCCTGGACCAATGATAGCGCCATTCGCTGCAGAAACCCAGATTGTGGACATCATCGTTGGGATTTATTCCGGTCCCTCGCGGCCCGTTCGCTCGAGCCAACCACCAACCCTGTTGGTCCAAACGTCGTTCCCTTGTGATGGGTCCGGTCCCACAGCTTATTTCCCCCGCCCCCTCTTCATATCGGAAATGAAGATTCGCGACTCTCAGTCCAATCGGACAACGGTTGCAAAGAAAACAATCAATCTGCTCCCAATGAGCTCATGCACAAGCGCGTTTGTGTAACAGGGGTCATGGATGACCCATGTCACAAATCTGAAGAACTATTCCCAAGGGATTGGCCACGAGTCTCCAATATGATCTTCCCACTGGGCCACTGCTATACCATCATAGATGAATTGAAGATTCCATATGGATGCATGGGCACCAAAAAAAAAAGACAAAGCTGTCCACTCACAGGCGTCAACTAGTAAATTGCTGCTTCGATGATCTGATTGATCGAGGCGTGCATAAATCTCCTGCAGGTGCAACGCAAGTTATTTTTGGCCCTTTCACTGGGCGCTTCTCTTCGGGTTGACTAACCGTTCCAGTAGCTGTGCGTTAGGTGTCCCTGCCCCTCGGTGCAGCCCCTCTGCAGGTTCCGGGATTTTCTGGATTTTTTTTGCTTTTTGCTTTTTATTCGCTTTGCTTCCGACAAATCTTCCCTCATCCCCCCTTTTGTTTCCACTCCCCGCTGGACCACGTTTTCCTCTTATCCGCCTCATGGGGCGGCGCTTCCAGGTTGCCGGGATATCCACTTCGCGGCGTTCGCAACTCGGACCCTCCAACAACCGTGATCGGAGGTGAGAAACCCGCCATTTTCACTTCTCAACCCAAAGTGGGTGCTCTTGGTCCTTGATTCGGTCAGCCACCGGGTCTTTTGGAAGTATCGCGGGATTGCATTCTATAAATACATTTTCTTGACTGATCATTTCCCCGATTCCCCTTGGGCGGGATCACATCGGCTTCTATCGCGTGCATCGTATCCAACCTCCAGTAATCCTCTCTGCGCACAAAGGACCGTCCGGTCTATCACGACCCTCAGAAGATTCCAATCAGGGTTCTGATCCGCTCCCAAGCCGTCCCGCAGCTCATCCCCTGTTCGACAAACCTTGGGTGACGGGCCTTGGCATCGCTTTCGAAAGTTTGGTTGCTCACATTCGTATCGGCATCGTGTCCACATTGGTACCAACAGATTTTAATAATAGTTGAAGGGGGGGGTTCTCCCTATATGTCACTTGAGGACCCCGCCGAAGTGACGTTTGCCCGCCCCGCCGATTAGCGGTGTACACATTGGATCTGTTTGTGTGCTTGACCTGGTCTGGTGGGAAATCGCGTTCAATCTTGTCTGGCATTGTGGTCAATTGAGGACCTTAGGACGCCATCGTTTGTTGTCCTTGATTCGGGATATTGGCAGGATGTCATTGAAACAGGTGAGGCAAAATAAGGGTGCATTGCATGATACCCCATACTGATTATAACCAGGAAATCGAAACGTGGGTGACCGCCCTGGACTGCTATGATCATCAGGAGTTTGAAGAAGCCATAAGGCTCTTTAATGAGATTGCAGACACATCTAAGATCCTATTTAACCTTGGTGTGATTCATGCGACTTTGGGTGAGCATGAGAAAGCCGTACGTCGACCCATGTAGTGAGAAGGCTGGTATCTTTTTACTAACTTCATTTTCCAGGTTGATTGTTATCAGCGATCAGTTGGGTTGGATCGGTACCTTGCTATCGCCTACTTCCAACAAGGTGTATCGAACTTCTTGCTCGGTGACTTCGAGGAAGCCTTAGCGAATTTCAACGACACACTACTGTACCTTCGAGGAAACACGTCTATCGATTATGAACAACTGGGTCTCAGGTTTCGTTTGTATTCATGTGAGGTGTTGTTTAATCGTGGTCTGTGCTATATCTATCTCCAACAAGTCGAACCTGGTATGAAAGACATGCAGTTTGCTGCCAGGGAGAAGGTTACGGAAGACCACGACGTTATCGAGGACGCCATACGTGAGAATGCAGAAGTATGCCTCCTTGGACAGAAGTTGATGGGAATGCCTGCGCTGACTGAAAACTAGGGGTACACGGTCTTCTCAATTCCTGTAGGAACTATCTATCGTCCTAATGCCGCCAAAGTCAAGAATCTCAAATCCAAAGATTACCTGGGCAAGTCCCGCTTGGTTGCTCAATCCGATCGCCGTCAGGGAGCAGAACATAATTGGAGACCCATTGTCATCGACAAGACAGCATTCGAGGACCGAGATGGAATGTCTTACGCAGCCACAAATATGGTCCATAAGAATCTGAGTAGCCGCACTCGTCAACAATCAGAGCCTCCATTGAACCGCAACGTATTCCCACCAACACCGCCACCCGACGACCGCTCTACCAGCAATGGATATCCTTCAGGGAGTAGCCACCATCGCAGTTCCTCACTTCGCACCAATGCACGACCGCTACGTTTAGACCTAGAACGAACAGGCGCTGCCTTGGACCGTCGGCCCAGTGTACCAGAGGCTGCAGCACCACTTTCCCTAGCATCTACAGAAAAGCCACGGATTGGGACAACACGGACAGCATCGGAGCCCCGTGGGCCGGCTTCTCGACAACAGAACATCCGCGGATATTCTCAAGACCCAAGCCGTGCCCGGCCTCAAGAAGGACACCGCAGGAATCATAGTGACAATGACTTTCCGCCCAGTCAAGAATACGCACAGGCTGACCCGCGCGACCCATATTCAGGGTCTAAGCCCCCTCCGAACTCAAACTACGGACGAAGAAGTCGACACCAGCCCCCACAATACATCAACGAAGAAGATGAATATGTTGATGAAGTATGCGATGGCGAGCCCTTGAAAGATGGAGGCTTTGAGTTAGTAGGTGCCGCACCTGAAGGTGACTCGTCTTCTCGACAACGGCGTACACGATCCCCAGCACGGTTCTCACGGCGTGCAAACTCCCGAAGACCAGAAGTAAGAAAATTCCGCACAAAGGTCCATGCACCAGATGATATCCGGTATATTATAATCGGGCCTACAATTGAATATGCCGATTTTGAGACTCGTATTCGTGAGAAATTCGGCTTCCAACACCCCTTGAAAATCAAGGTCCAAGACGATGGCGATATGATTACTATGGTGGACCAGGAGGATCTGGACCTACTCCTAGGCTCAGCCCGAGAGATTGCTCAACGGGAAGGAAGCGAAATGGGGAAAATGGAGGTACGTTTGATCTTCCACTTGAACAGGACTCTATTCATTGGCTAACACTTTCTAGATATGGGTCGAAGAACGGGTAATCTGATTCCACTTCTTCTCACTTTACGATTTTACTTTGTGGCAGCATGGATGGGCATTTTGGAGAGTCTTTGATTAGCTTATACCCTTGGATTAGCATGGATGGAACATATAGCGCATGAATGATAATTGGCAGACATCAGTCATGCCTAAAGAATAAATATCTATTATTACATACGTATTTCCGTATAGACGGTAAGAGAAATCACCTGGGCCATGCGCATCATGCAACTTACACAAAAAAGCACGGATCTCCAATCCTTCAAGGTCCAATAATACCAGTATAGTATATTTTTAGCAATCTAGACTAGCAACTCGACTTGCATTAAATCACAAATGCAACGCCTATCACAATCTCAAAACATGCATGCTTACTCCAAAACCGATGGATCCTCCTTGACAACCTGATCATAGTATGGCTGGAAAGCCAACCACATCTTACTCGAGTTCCCACTCTTCTTATGCGTCATCTCCGCCTCCTCTTTACCAATATGGATCTTCTCCCAACCCGGTCCGGTGGCTGCATTAGCAAGCAACTGCGAATGACAGCATCGATCCAGTGCTATAAACAGGAACGCGGCTTCATCCACAGTCCGACCACAAGTGATCATACCATGGTTCTGCAAAATCACACTCCGACATGTTGGGCCGAGCGCTTTGGCGATACGAGCTCCTTCTTCGGTTGAAACGACTGTGCCGCCGTATCGGTTGTACACCGCTAGGTCATTGTAAAAACGTAGGGCGTCTTGGTATAGCATCTCGATTGGTCGGCCGTAGCAGGAGAAGGCCTTTCCGTAGATGGAGTGTGCGTGGCAGGCTGCGTTGAGATCTGGTCGGGCTTTGTGGATTTCGCTGTGGATTGCGAAGGCTGGGCCGTTAATTGGGTGTTGGGCTCCTCCTGGGAGGACTTGTCCTGATTCGTTTACTAGGACGAGGTCTGAGACGCTGATCATTGAGAAGTGCATGCTAAGTGGGTTGATCCAGAAGTGTTCTATATTTATCCATGTTAGTATAGTTTTTCATCTAAGGAAATATAACTTGATGATTTCCAATTTTTTCGTGAGTCTCAAAGCCAACATAATTGCTTACCTGGATTAATAGGATCTCTAAGAGAGATATGTCCAGCAACACCCTCGTCGAAGCCCTGCTTTGCGAATACCCGGAATGCGACGGCCAAGTGCTGCTTTTGGTATGCGCACTCTGCTTCTTTATCTTCGAATTTCGGGGGTGAGCGGATGACCACGCGACCTTCTTTATCACCTAGAAAGTGGACATCTTCAAAGAATGAATCTTGCTGTGAATTCTCTGGTGCCTTTGCTTCCAGTGTTCCATTGTTGGTCGCTATAGATGTTGTAGTCGCCATAATGTGTGCACGATTAATCAGATATTGTAGGGTGAAATGTGGGAAATTATACTTCGTATGACTCTATCTTATCATCGTCCTTCAACATTGGCATCTGTGGCCGTTTTATAGGTTGGCACTTGCAGAGCACTTATGCAACGACGCCACCTCCCCGCCATGTTCTGCCCCACAGCGGAGAGTGAGGCTCCGTCGATTTGTACATCTGAATTGCCCAACGGATTGTCGTGCTCCGTCAAACATCACGCGTCCAAATATGTCGGGTATAGAAAGAGGGGGGCGAATTTCGGGAAGAGTTAAGTCTTATTGCGGCGTTAATCTAGTCGATGATATATGAGGCGCCGCTTGAACAAATATGTTGTGAATGCTAATCTCTTACGCGCCATGAATGAAGCACTATCTCTGAAAATTCCATATGTACTTTGTTACATAGAGTTGAATGAATTTGAAAGTCAAAATAAGACAAAGTACAAACGGTGTCCACTGAATTTCTACGAATATGCATGGGTTCTATTTATGTTCTCACGTTTTTAGTCCGCTCTGCGTAGGCTGAAAGTCCAGAGCGGTTCCGAGAAACGGAAATAAGAAGTGTGCCTCAAGGGCTCACATTCCAGTTGTTCTTGCGCTTGCATCCCACCGATAAATCAATGAAAAGATGCCACATCCATCAACCAATAGAGACAGCTGGTTGGAGACGTGAGGAGCTCGTGTGCACGAAGCACGTATAGATCTTGCAGCGCGGTGTATATGAGATAAGGAAGGATGAGGAAAAGAAAAGAAAAGCAAGACCGGAGATTCATCAGTCCGGTTAGTATACATGTATGTACAAGGTGATGCATAAATACTCGAACATGGGCGTTTAAAAGTACACGGGAAAAGACTTCCCTTGGAACTCGACAAGCCGCGATATGTCAGCTAGCCGAGCGATGCAATGTAGGACTGGCGAAATCTCTATTGAGAGGCTTCTTGTTGGCCCATGGATAGCTTGCGCACATCCCATTCAGAGCCAGCCCAATCCTTCTTCTCGCCAAGTACGCAGGTTGCGCTGCGAGAACCGTTAACCAGGAATCGATCAGCGACTTCGTTCACATCCTTGGCGGTCACGTCAAGGACTTGCTCTCGCCAGCGCTGGTCCATCTCGTGGGTGACGCCGCTCATGAAGTAGCGGGATCCCTCGCTATCGACACTGACTGGGGCGTCGAGGCCTTGGAAGATACCAAGCTTGGCCTCTTCGATCTCACGCTCAGACCAGGCACGGTCTCTGGCAAAGGCACCACTGTTCTTGAAGACCTTCAGGGTGTTCAAGGGGTTCGGATCGCGGTAACTCATGAAGGTGAAGATACCCTTAAGAGGGCCGTTGCTGGCTCCGGCGCCATAAGCGCCACCCTTCTCTCGGATTTCAGGGTGCAAGTAGTTGTGGGTGAGAAGCTGCGACATCACTGTGAGTGGGGCGCTAGCGGGGTCGACAAATGGCACAGTCTGGGATACTTGGCCGGAGTAATAGACCTTGTATGGAAGATCGTAGAATGCCTTCTCGAATGGCTGGAAACCAGCTGTAGAGGCGGTTGACTGCGGCGAACGGACTCGGGGCAGACCGGCCATCCACTTTTGCAATACGGTCTCATTTTGCGCAGCACTTTCAGCCTCGCAAACCATACGAACGCGAAGATTGGAGCTCTTTGAGATCGCGAATGACTGGATCAGACGCAGCTTCTCAATCAACTCCTGGAGGCGCTCAGGGGAGGATTCTGCGTCGCGCAGAAGGTTAGCAGTGGCCTGCAGCTGCTCAAGACCGGACTGCTGCTCCTGCACCCAGAGGTTCGGCGAGATACTAGCAGCTGCGGCATTAACGGCATAGCGATGACCAGTTCCGGCAACAGAATCGATAGCTCCGTTTGTGGTCAAGCGCAATAGCTCTTGGATCATTGCTGGTGCCGAGGGGCTCGAAAAGTTGGTTTCGGTGACCAAGGTAGTAAGCATTTCCAGCATTTCAGGAATGTTCTTGTCAATAGCATATCCAGAGAAGTCCAGGCCTTCCTTGAATTGATTCAAATGGGTTGCGGATGATACGTTGAAGTCTGAGGTCGAGATGCCGCCGGTCTTCAATTTGATCAGATCCTCCCATTCCTCCATAGACTTGTTCGCAGTACCCAGTCTCATAATACAGTCGTTGAACAAAGGCATCAAGAGACGAAGGTCAGCGGGAAGACCCTCAAAGGTATTGACAGCCTGGAAGTAGGTCAGACCGTTCGTAGGGGCCTCGCGCCAGACAACATCCACATCATCGACCTTGGACTCGCGCACAAGCTTGCGCTCCTTTTCGCGGGAAATATCCTTTACCCGCACCGACGGGAGGCAACTCAAGTCCGCATTCTGGGCATCTTCCTGCACCTTCAAAAGCTGCAGCTCTTCTTCGCTCAGCTTGGCTACAGCATTCTCAACTGAGCCATGCTGCTCAATGAGCTTAGCAAGTTTCGACTCCTTGCGAATGGCCTCCTTGTCATCCAGTTCCTTGTTGAATGTTGGGGAGCCGACCATGGTGAAGGTCATGGAACGATCATTCAGGAGATACTTTTCCACAAGAGATTCCAGGTAGCGGGGCTGCTCGTATCTCTTTTTGAACTCCTCGATAACATCATTCCAGGCGAGGTCCTTCATTGGGTTGGAACCATTGAACCAAGAGGCAATAGTCTTCTGCATAACTCCAATTCCGAAGTTCGCGGTCTTGTGACGCAGCGCAAGTTCCAGCTGATGCAGGAACCCACGCACCTTCTCGTCACTGAATCCAGCCGAAGCACTTTCTTGGAAGACATTCTGGATCACCTGCTTGACTTGGGTTGCTTCCTCGGCACCGACGCCAGTCACACCAACTGAGAAAATTGGGACTTTGCCAGATGCATCCAAGCCAGTGTTGGGGGTAAAAGATGATCCCAGGCCGCTCTCAATGAGGGCCCGGTACATGGGTGAACCATAGCCATCGAGGAAAAGAGAGGAGATGATTCCAACAGAGAATGTCTCCACAGTATCGGTCGAATCTCCCATGTACCAGGAAGTGGATGTCTTATGCTGCTTATCTTCACTGGAAAATGTATCGATCGGTCCAGAGACGGTCACATCCACTGGCTTGTTAAGATCCAAAGGTAGCTTCAGATCAGTATCCGGCCGGCCCCGTTCAAACCCGTCCAAAACGGCACCAATCTGCTCCAAGTGACCTCCCAAAGGCATATCGCCATAAGTCAAGATCTTGGAGTTGCTTGGGTGGTAGTTGCGCTTCGAGAAGTCGGTCAACTGTTCATGGGTAAGATCCGTGATGTACTCTGGGTCACCTCCTGAGTTGTTCATCGCCGGGAAGATGCTCTCCTTGAACTGAATGTAATACAAGTAGTTGGCATCAGACATCTGACCCTTCATCTCGTTGTAGACGACGCCTTTGAATACAATGTCCTCCAACTTAGCCTTCTGGTCGGGATCGGCCAGCAGAGCGCGAGGATCCTCGGGGCCCAATCGCCATCCTTCCTGACGGAAATCATCTTTTTTGAGAAGAGGGTGCAACGTGGCGTCGAGATACACAGATAAAAGGTTTTGGAAATCCTGGGGGTTGGTTGTAGCGAAAGGGTAGGTGGTGTGATCAGAGGAGGTGAAGGCATTCATGAAATTCGAAAGCGATCTCGGGAGCATCTTGAAGAAAGGGTCGCGAATAGGATATCTAGAGCAAGGCAATATTAGTAGTTGAACGGGCTTTCCGTGATCCAGTTTGCTTACTTTTCGCTTCCACATAATGTAGTGTGTTCAAGAATATGGGGCACGCCTGTCGCATCGGGCGGGTTGGTCTTGAAACCGATACCAAAAACGTTGTTCTTGTCATCTCTAGCCACATGCAAGTAGTCGGCGTCGGTCTTGTCATGAGTCAGTCGGACCGCTGTGAGGTGGAGCTCCGGGACATGCTTCTTCTCGCGAACAGTGAATCCGTGAAGTTTCTCGCCGATCGCGGGGAAGTTGTCGAGGTTTGTGACGGTGGAGTTCGCTCTTGTTGTACGAGCAACATTGATCGCTGAGTTGGACTTCACGAAACGGTTCGAAAGTGGTTGGCGCAAAGCTGGAACTCGGGCCTTGCCCAGTCCCATGGATGAGCGCAACATGGTATCACTGAGAGCTGAATAAAGAGATAACTCAACAATGGGTCACCTCAAGCTCACAGTACGATCCAACTAATATTTCTCCGAGAAGAAATTGGAAGCTTATGAATCAAAGGAGTAGATTGGAAGCCGGCGATTCTACAAACATCGGAAGACACGGTATCATCACGTGCCGGCGTTATGTAATATCTAGGGGCCTGCCTAATCAGGAAGGGTCTAGACATGCATGATTACTCATGCTCTAATTATGTGAAGACTGGAAGATATGTGAACAGGTTTCTTCAAAGTTGAAAATGGAGGTTTCCGGTAATATTGTGTTCTATTCAACATGTGTTTATGAGAAAGTTGACGAAGTCCAGTCTGCAGACCACGTTGGTGGTCCCGAGTCTGCATGCGGATGTACAAGCGAGACTAACATCCCCAGCACTGCAAATTCCAATTTAAGCTTGATGCTGTAAACTGTAGCCTTGAGAATCACTTGTGTGAAGTAAAATCCCAAGTACTCAAGTACCACCAACGCTATGTCCATGACGATAGCTGCAACATTGATAGCAACCAGTTCATATAAGATCTTATGGCGTCGTTTGTCTCCCTCTGGACTGAGACGAATGAGTTGGACAGTTTCCCAGATATAGATAGAAGATATTAACATCTCCTGTGCTACGAACCAGGTCAACTGTAACCGCTCGAATACATCGAATCCTTTTGTCCACGATGATTCGTGTGGAAGGTAGCTAGATCCAAAGTTCAAAACGATGGCGGGAATGACAACGAATCCTCCGATGATAACCAGCCATTTGACCATGCTCAGCACCAGGGGATTCTGAGACACCAGGTGCAGCCGTGAGTAGAGCACGACGGATTGATTGGGCACCATGCACACGAAACCAATGTTGGATAGAGTCAAGCTCAGCCAGAGAGGTGCCAGGTTGAAGAACTGAAAGCTAGGCCCTAGAGTGGCCGGGATGACACCAAGGACGGCGGAGATCAGTAGTGACCAGAAGTATAGACTGTGATATCGTTTGAAGCTAAGCGGAATGAGCACCGATAGCTCGAGGGCGTTGTATAGCGCGATGGCCATGAATGCAACCACGGCAATTCCGAGAGCCACGTCCCCGCTGCCAGATTGAAAGATCGGGCTGGCGGGCTGCTCAACGACCGTCATGATTCTAGGGAGACTGATGTTTCGATATACAAGGACATAGTAGTGATCCTGTACTAATGCTTTGCTCAGAAGAGGAGTAAGATGACTGCCTGTGTTGTCTTATGTTGGAGCAGGGGAGGGGAAATTAAAACAAGAAATTGCCAAGCTTCAAATGAAGCTAGAGGTTCCATGACCATGGGCATAGACATCATCGTAGTTTGGTCGTTCCTTTTGTGATGGGGAAAATGTGGAGAGGCGAAAGAATGGGCCGCCACTGGCGCGCCTCCCCGGGGTATTCACGTCATTGCATTCAGGTTCACCCAATGGCTGAGATTTACGATTTGCTGTTCCATTATCTGTACCAATTTAAACTCTAGCGAAGCGCGGCTGCTACCACATGATTTGTTAATTTATGGGGAAAAGATAAGAGGAAAGAGAACTGATTCAATTGGCTGACAGATTTCTATACACCAATCTTCTGATCTTCTTCAAAAGGCCCTATATTTAGACTTTCCCATACATCTCGTATTGCTTCATCGAACCAATGCTAATCTTCGGAACATTCCCACATGTTCAATACCCTCCTCATCCCACCGACCAAGCGACTCATCCGTTTGGAATCCCAAACCACGATACATCTGCTCCACATCCACTTGCGCATGCACAAGAACCAATCCCTCCCAATTCTTGACACTAGCAGTACCGTCTGACATGGATGCCAACTGTGCCACAGCCTCATCAATCTCAGCCGGGTGATCACTCGCCCAATCCAAGGCCGTGTCCACCAAACGCCGCCCCAGTCCCTTTCCCCGGTATTCGGGCATAACGGCCACGCGGGTTAACTTTATGCACGGCTCATGGACCCAATCAAATTCAGGTAGGCTTTTTGTAGCCACATCTTCTGGGTGTGTGAGGAGAGCATGTGGTGGCTGTGGAGGTGGCACCAGCCGGATGACTGCGACAGGTGCCTTCGCATTTGCCGAATTTGGGTCGTACATAACCCATTGCCAGCTGCGTGCATCATCACTGTCAATCTCGCCTTCGGCGGAGCATTTTTGCTCGTCAACAAATACACGCATGCGCACGATCATTGCATCGTTGAAGGTTGTTGGGTTGGTTGATCCTTGGCCTGGGAGTACAAGCCTCGCGTTAGGGCCTGGGGGTGATTGGATCACCGTCGTAAGCGGCAGACTTGCTGTCATTGAGTACGTTTGTTTTTGTGACGTAGTCTGAATGAATAGGAGGGACTGTGTCTAGTCAAAGGTGAAATCGCGGGGAACGGAACCCCGGGGCCTGCTTATCGTCGCCGGTATATAACATGTGCGGCCCGGAATACTTCCAAGCTTAACCAACAGCTACAAGTTGGCTTCTAATATAAAGCTTAGAATATGTCCCAACGGTAAGTTTGATAACATTGAAGAGCAAGTTGGAAAAGAAAACAATAAGGAGAGACAATTTCCGTAACGTTGGAACTACAACTCGATAACGGTTTAGTAGATGGATGTACGGAGCTTGCTGATTGGCTAGGAGGGATGCAAACATACCAAACACGATCATATCTGCGGCGAAATTAATTTCTCGCTCGAAACAATCAACGACGACAACACCATGTCTCTCTATTTTGATGCGGTCAATATTCTGACCGAGCCAGCATCAGGTGGTTCCTTCAAATCCCGAATCTACAGTGCCCGGGACCTGCGCGCAAAACCGGCACAGATCTATGCTCTTATCATTGAAGCAGCGAAATGGGACATTGTTCTGGCAGATGTCATCGACCGCGCTGGTCTTCTAGACGCCGAGCGCAAGGTAAGATATCCTGGGCATTCTCCAAAATATGCCTACTGACTGTCCAGCTCTGATTAATTGTTTATTTAGCTATCTCCCCTCCTCGCACTCCTCCTTGTACACGACCACCTCATCTCCAAAAATGGCATTGCGGCCCCAGCAGCGCATACTATTCGACAGGCCGTTGAGCGGCATAAGGTCCGATTGAGGGCGGAGTTTACGAAGGCACGGGTGCGCCGGGGATGTGCTTCGGTTGAACAATTCAAGGCTGCGATCTTAAAAGAGAAGAGAGAGGCTGCTGGACCCAATGATTTTATATACCCCCGCTGGGTGCGCGTGAACAATATCCGTTCCTCATTGGAGGACCAGATGCGCACAACCTTCGCAGATTACCGGCATGTTGATTCTCTAGCAGAATTGGCACCAGAAGGAGATGACCGCAAATCTCAGCGTTTGCTGTATGTCGACCCCCACATTCCAGACCTGGTGGCCGTGCCTTATGGAGCGGATTTCACTTCATCTGCCGCATACAAGAATGGCGAGATCATCTTGCAGGATAAGGCTTCGTGCTTTCCTGCTTATCTCCTGCTCGGTGATCGTGGGCCTAACGATCCATGGCAGGGTGATCTTGTAGATGGATGTGCTGCCCCAGGGAATAAAACTACCCACCTTGCATCTCTTCTTGCAAAGCAACAAAAGGATAAGCGAAAGCAAATTATTTCTATGGATGCCTCTAGAATGCGATCCAAAACACTACAGAAAATGGTCACCATGGCTGGGGCGGATCCCACTGTCACTGTGCTACAAGGCCAGGATTTCCTAGCCCTCGATCCAACGGATGAACGATTTGAAAAGGTTACGGGTCTCTTGCTGGATCCAAGTTGTTCAGGTAGTGGAATCATCGGTCGCGATGATGTCCCCCAGCTTACACTGCCCAAAGCCGCGGCATCCAAGGCTCCCAACCCCAAGGGCCAGGGCGGCAAGAAACGCAAACGTGTTGATGACAAGGATGAAGTCGAGGAGCCAAAACCGAAAGCAGCATCCGGCGCTTTAAACACCTCTCCCTCGGATGAGAATGATATCGCCACTGACAGTGTTGACCAAGAACGTCTCACCAAGTTGTCCAATCTTCAAGCGAGAATTGTGGAACATGCTTTAAGTTTCCCTACTGCAACACATGTTACCTACAGCACCTGCTCAATCCATTTAATCGAGAATGAGGCTGTTGTGGAGCGTGTCTTAGCCTCAGATGTCGCTAAGGAAGGCGGCTGGCGCCTTTTGCGACGAGATGAGCAACCGAGCGGATTGCGTAAGTGGACGCATCGGGGTGTTCGACGAGATCGGGAAACAGGGGAGAACGCTGAATCGGACGCTACTCCGGCTACAGTGGATGATCTTTCAGACGAGGACCTGGAAGCCTGTCTTCGATGCTGGTCTGGTGATGCTGAAGGTCTTGGAGGCTTTTTCGTTGCTGGATTCGTTCGTGATCCCAAGCTTGCATCTGCAGTTACCAAAGCCCCGGGGTCTAAGACCAAAGCGGAGTCGAAGGCTAAGAACCCTGAGTCTAAGGCACAAGCCCCCAAGTCTAAAAAGGCCAAGAAGGAGCCTGTCCAAATAAAAAAGGATGCGCAAAAGGTTGTGCAAGAGAAGGAGGACGAAGAAGAAGATGACGATGACTGGGATGGCTTCTCGGATTAGATTAAATCAAATCAATCAATAATGGACTTGACTCCATATAACTTCACATTAATTCTTATCTGGTATCATAATCTTGGGTTCGTATCTGCATTGTCTCTTATAAGAAATCCCTGGCTCGGTTGCGAATGCGCGGATGGGTGTATACATCCAGCTTTGTAGCCACTAGAACAACCTCACAAGGACCATTAGGGTCAGCCTGCTGCACCAACAGCCTCCACTGTCCCTTCCGAACAACCCAAGGTCCCTCTTCCGACCCTTCAGATCGCTGGCGCTTAAGCGGAGGTCCCTCATCATCAATCTCACCACTAGAAAGCAATTTCGTAATACGCTGAGGATCTCTTTCCCCATCAATAGTGAGGTCAGTCTCCTGTCCCCAACGAATATTCAGCGGAAGCCCTGCAACATGAGCCTCGGGTATGTTCATCTTTTTCCCTATGATTTGTACAAGGCTCGCCATTCGGGACTTGGTTTGACCAATGAAGTCGGCACGCTGGCCCGCCCGACTAATTATTGTCGACTCCCCTCCGATTTCCAGCATTAGATCAAAGGGCTTATCATCCACATATGGTCGGCCGTACATAACCAACCCGCCCATCGCCAATGATGTTATAGAGTTTGTGGCAACCTGAACGCCTGACGGCCGGATATCCTCTAGTCGTAGGGCGATCTCCGAACGCTGGTTGAAAGGATTGACGCTGATGTCGTGTGGTATTATTTTCTGTTCCAAGCCCCGGAGATGGAAGTATCTGCAATCCCGCAGAAGTTCGGCACGGTGCTCATCATTTCGAATATGTAATGGGTATCCACGTAGCAGGTGTACGAGCTCTGCGAAGACCTCCGCGGAGCGATTGGGTACGCTTGGGGGTGTGATAGCTGGTGGACGGAGGAGTCCAACCCGGTCCAGACCAGGGAAAACTTCCGATGGGGAAGCGAAGAAGGCTCCAAAGCCCAGTGTGAAGAAATTGGGGGAGTCGCCAGGACTTGAGAAGATATCGCGCGGAATTTGGAAGTGGCGGTCACCGATTTGGATGAAGATCTCGGATTCGAAAAGTTGGGACATCAATCGGGGAACTGTAGTTCAATCAGCTTATGCTAGCTCTGATCCCTAGCAAGAATAGACTCACGGCTATAGAACTGAGCATCGGCGAACAGCTTGACAAACTGTGCGCCATCTCGTGGCCGAACATGGTATCCTGGTTCATATCAGCCTTTGTTCCCATACGCCGGGCCTCCGTGACTACCTTGCAGATGCCTTGCAATCTCTTTGAAGGTTTCGGGGTCGCGATCGATGTATAGGGTGCGGCAGCTGCGTGATTCGGGGATGCGTATCTGCTCCTCGAAGAATCGCGAGAAGTAGGATGGAGCTGTGAGGGGTCAGCTTTGCGACCGGGAATGACTGAGAAACAATTGACCTACCATCTGAGGCAATTGAAGCTCCTGAGAGACGAAATAGATCCGAACCGATCTGGATGGAGAAGACCTTCTCCCTGGGGAGGGTGCACTGCTTGGACGAGGGGTCCGACGCGTCCGCCATGGTTGAAAGGTGCAACCCTGGGGAACTCTGCCGATCGGAGATCTGCCGGCTAAGACACACGTCACATCGTCATGGAGAGAGAGAGCAGAACGTGCATATTGCGTGACATTATTTGATTCAATCTAAAGCTCATGGTAAAATTTTACATACATCCTACCTGCTTCATCTCGATTCTGAGCTTGTTTGGCTGGTACCAGGCATGGCTGAAGTCTTGCACTGTATGCCCAAATTTCAGCAAATCAAAGTTGCGCTATTGATTCTCCTAACTACTATTTTCCTTAAATCAGTTAGGGCTGAAGATCATATTGCTGTGAAAATAGTGTTCTTCCAGATCTACTATGTCAGTATATTCATCCATTTTGCAGACGCCCTCGTGCTCCCGCGTGCTTCCCCAGGCTACATATGCATATCCTTCCTCAGCCGAGTACGGAAGGGTATATGACCCCTTGGATTTGGCTGCAGGGAACCATTGAAAGCCTACGATACCATGGTTACATGATGCGATGTTCCTTCATGGTCCATTGATGTCCATGGACACCACGTTCACCGTGACTTCGATCGGATGATTTCTGTGCTGCGTGTGAAAATGCACTGACCCCAGGAAATTCATTTCCCGACGACTTGGCACCCTGTGTACTCCGTACTCCAACAACGATAGCACTCCCATCGTGATTCTTCGGCCGGAGACTTCTTACCCCTTTCAGTTATATTCGAAACCTGGTTCTCGGTCACATGGGGTGGAAACTCGGCTTTTAGGGGCATTCCGCCCCCGCACCGCACCCAAAGATCTACTATATCCGGTCACGGTGACTGGCAGAACACCCCCAGACCCACTACAACTTCAACAAGTACGCATCGAACCATGCTCCGCAGCCTCGGCCCCTCTTCGACCGCGCCCCATGGCTCTGAACGCACTCCGATCTTTGCTTTCTCCAGCATTCTGCACAGACACTACTGTGGGGAAATGAGCTGAGCTGGCTGTATATCTGTGCTTTCTCCACAACTTATTTCAATTTCGTTTAATTAGATGACTGCCACTGGGATTCCTTGATATCATATTCAAGAGGTGGCGACTTATCATCATCATGTCTGACCAAGCAATGTCCGATTACACCAACTACGTACCGCTGGAGGTACCTATTCCCCAAGCTCCAGATACCTCATTCTGGTCCGAGCTACAATGGAAGACCCTATTTGCGCTTTGTGACGCGCTCGTGCCATCCATTCGGACAGCGCCTCAGTCTCCAAACGACAAAGTGATCTCGAATGCCGAATATGATGCGGCAGTCAACAAGCTCACATCCCTGATTCCGGGTCCAGATGCGAAGCAACTCGCGATTCAATACCTGGAGGAAGATCTGTCTTCAAACCCTGTGTTCCGTGCTATTGTGGAGCGCACTGTGGGTAACACCCACAATGAAGGCCGGAATGGCCTTGGGTTTATTTTGAATGCGCTCAAGTAAGAATTTTGATATCGTCCAACAGAAGCAGCCACTGATACAATCTGTAGTACCCGAGCTGGATCACTCATCATGACTGGCTCCACGACTCCCATCCATCAGCAACCTGTTGCTTTCCGGGAGAAAGTGTTCCTAGGCTGGAAGTCTTCTCGATTGTCACCTCTACGTGGTGTTCACCGAGGGTTGACTCTAATCGTGAAAAAGTCATGGGTGTTGGCCAGTCCAACCGTAGAGAAAGTTCTCGGCTATCCGCGTGTGCCCACCCATGGCAAACCTGCCGATGGATTCCCTTATGAATTCTTGCAGATCCCGCCTGGTGACGGTCCCGAGACAATTGAAACCGATGTCGTCATTGTAGGTAGCGGTTGTGGTGGAGCAGTTGCTGCGAAGAATCTCGCCGAGGCTGGGCTTCGAGTGCTTGTGGTGGAAAAGTCCTATTCGTACAAAAGTAACACTTTCCCCATGTCACAAAATGAAGCCTATGTGAACATGTTCGAGGCCTCAGGCGCTATTGTGACTGAGGACGGCTCAACAATCGTTCTTGCGGGCTCGACATGGGGTGGCGGTGGCACCGTAAATTGGTCTGCCGCCCTGCAGACTCAAGGCTATGTTCGTCAGGAATGGGCGAATGGAGGCCTACCACTCTTCACGTCTTGGGATTTCCAGAGAAGCCTTGATCGTGTTTGCGACCGGATGGGTGTCAATACCGAGCATGTTCGCCATAATCGTCAAAATAGTGTGATTCTGGAGGGCGCCCGCAAACTGGGCTATGCTGCTAAGACGGTTCCTCAGAACACCGGCAATGCAGAGCACTACTGCGGAACCTGCACTTTGGGCTGTGCATCTTCCATTAAGAAGGGTCCCATTGAAACCTTCCTTGCAGATGCCGCAAGGGCAGGCGCGACCTTTATGGAGGGGTTCCACGCGGAAAAAGTCCTGTTTGATAAGAAGAGCGGAAAGGTGGCCATTGGTGTGGAGGGAACCTGGACATCGCGAGATCAGTACCTTGGCCTCGGTGGCGTTGGCGCCACCAAGAGAAAGGTCATCATCAAGGCCAAGAAGGTTATCGTTTCATCTGGCACATTGCATAGCCCTCTTCTGCTCCTTCGAAGTGGTCTTAAGAACTCTCAGATTGGTCGAAACCTCCATTTGCACCCGGTGTTGGGTGCCATCGCTACCTTTGATGAGGATACCCATCCCTGGGTAGGCTCAGCCTTGACAACGGTGGTTAATGAATTCGAAGATCTAGATGGGCACGGCCATGGAGTCAAGATTGAATCCGCCGCAATGGTTCCATCCATCTTTGTTCCCATCTTCCCCTGGAAAGAAGCACTGGATTATAAGATGTCTGTGGCCAAGACGCGTCGGAGCACAAGCTTCATCACCCTGACCAAAGATCGAGATGGCGGGCGTGTATACCCAGATCCAAATGATGGACGTGTCCGAATCGACTACCAGGTCTCCAGCTTCGACCGAAGGCATATTGTGGAGGGCTTGATTGCGGCCGCCAAGATCGCTTATATCTCAGGAGCGAAGGAGTTCATCACCACCTACAGTGATATTGAGCCTTTTGTACGACCGGATTCCTCTGATCCAGATTCTCCTGAGGGAGTAAACGACGTTGCCCTGCAGAACTGGATTGCCGAGCTGCGCCGGAAATCACCCTTGGAGGCAGAGAAGGCCGTGTTTGCCAGTGCTCATCAGATGGGTACCTGTCGAATGGGCAAGTCCCCCAAGACAAGTGTTGTGGACTCGGATTGCCAGGTCTGGGGTACTGATGGCTTGTATGTTGTGGATGCTTCCGTGTTCCCCAGTGCCAGTGGTGTGAACCCCATGGTCACCAATATGGCTATCGCCGACTGGGCCAGCTCAAAGCTTGCGAAGGAGATGAACCAACTTGGAAAGACTCGGATGGCACGTCTTTAGTCAGCCCTGTATATTGCATCAACCATATGGGAATCCATCATGTCTTTTAATGATATCCAGCGTCTGGATATATTCTTTTCAATACCAATTTATACCAGCTTTTCGACATGTTAGGAAACTCACAAAGATTCCAAGGTTGATTGGCGCCCAAAACACCATGATCGATTTCCCGATCAACAAACTAGGAATGGTCCTGTATCTATTGGGACTTTTCTTTTCATTTTAGGCGGTATTCAGGCATTTGCATTTTCCAGGTTGAGGAGTTTGTAAGGATAACTTGTCGCTTAGTTGCTAAGATACCTAATAACTATCTACACGTATTGAAATGGAATTAATAGGTGGTAGAGATACCGTCAAGAATGAATCGCATTTGAACTCTGTGAAGGATGATGAAGACGAACTGAAGGACCTGACTAACAGAGGTAAACAGATAAAGCAAGAGAAAAAGAAGAAGAAGGGAGGAAGAAAGAAGCAAGCGAACTATTTGCTCTTCCCCAGAATCACGTCTTCGCTCCAGCCGTTTGCCATGCTGTCCGCCGGTAAGGAAAGACAGATCGTGTCATATTTACTCGTCAATCACATTACAGTATTCACAACGATGTAATGGGTGATCACTCGCTTGTGGATACTGTTATTTGTCTCTACATGAAGAAAGTTTGAAGCGTATTGTTAAAATTGGTGGACTCTGATTGGTATCACCTCGTAGTCTACTGGCTTGTAGAAGAGCATAGAGATATTGCTCACTGAATTTCGCGGGCTCGCGAGAACCGAACAAGGTAGCAAAGTAATAACAAGCGAACGTAAAGACAGTCCCACGTCCATCAATATAACCGCGCCCCAGGCTTACTTCTCATTATCGGCCACGTGAAGTATATCGGCATCCCAACTTGTCTTCTGGAATATGATTCCATGACTACCAGTACTTGTAGACATGATATCAGAAGTCCATTTGTGTATAGTCTGTCCAAAAGTCGGCCGTGACAACTTGATAAAAAGCTGGCCAAGCCACTGAAGGCATGCGCCAATAGCCAAAGCAATTGTGATACTGTGCGAAAACATTATCATAGAAATGTTTTCGCCATAGATCACATAAGTTGCCAGACTTGTGAGCATTCCCGAAACTAGACAGATCCCGATAATGGCTTGCTGACGGCAGTCCTCCAGAATTATTTGGTATTGTGCCATACACAAAATGCCATGCGCTATGGCTGCGAGCAGAAATGTAGTTGGAGTCGGACATAGAAAGGTCCTTACTATGCCAAGGCTGCCAAACGATGGTGTGACCTAATATATGTGAGACTTGTTTTTTCATCTTGAGTCATGATGAGCTTACTAATCCTATAACAGAACTTGGTAAAATTCCGCAAGTTGTATTGCATTGGATCAATAATTCTGATCGCATGCTTATCCAAAAACCTTCCACCGAAGCAGAAGTAGTATCCTTCGCAAACAAGCGGAATGCCAAATTCTCAGCGTGAGAAAATTGGTACAGGGTCATAAGAGCGGAACATAACAACTGGCCTGCGGTAAGACACACATTAGATAAGGCATGTGCGCAGCGAGATTCTTCAACAGTGATAACTCCA
The DNA here is from genome assembly GCF_028828015.1 of Penicillium pulvis. Classification (NCBI taxonomy): domain Eukaryota; kingdom Fungi; phylum Ascomycota; class Eurotiomycetes; order Eurotiales; family Aspergillaceae; genus Penicillium; species Penicillium pulvis. The sequence continues at coordinate 1,474,295 of NW_026643080.1, forward strand.
TATGTAGAGTTCACGGTATGAAGAAGTTCGGGATCTTTATCTGCCTGACATCTTGCTAATTCAAGTGCGCCCCTCACAAGCCGGTCAACGCAGTCCGGAATAATGAATATTATTGGCCGTGCGTTTTTTTCGTAACTTGAGTCTCTCCGTCTCACAGCCAGTTCTCTAAAGAGGCCATCAAAGCTTTGGCATAACCAAGTCTCGTCGGGCTGAGCCGAAAGACAAGGCATGCATGTGTCGTAGTGATGGGGAAACCGCAGAATGCGTGCGGTGGTAAGATCCTGCTCATCTTTCGAAGGCCTCCATGATAGAAGTTTATATCTTTCCCTGGCTGAAATGCTCTCGGGATTGCAGATTACTGCTACTACGTCGACTGAAGGGGTTCGATGTTCGAGAGCTGCATGTAAACGTGCTTGATGATCTGGATAGGAGCGACATGAGAGCGCCTGAAAAAGGATCAGCAGTCTTCCTGTAAGCGATGAAGGCATCATAAGTATTGAAAGCGGAGATAACGCAGAAGCTGCTCAAGATATTAATACCAGCGGTGTTTGCAGTGATGGCTGTTGACATTGCGGAGTGGATCGTGAAGAAACAGTGATGACGTTGGCAAATAAAAGCGGGGCTGACCTGCGCTCTTGGGCTTTAATATAATTGGCCAAAGATGATTAGATGCATGACCCCGCTCTCTTTCATTTGTAGTTCGTCTGCTATGACCCACCCGGCTCCCCGCGCGCAAGCATCCAGGTACACTCCACCACGACACGTGGAGCTTGATGCAACATGTTTATTCGAACCTTTCTTGACGCGTGTCAGTGATGCCGGATAGCTCATCGAGCGATGTATTATGAGAGAGAGGACCATAATTGCTGACAACATTCACCAGGCCACAGTCTTGACTTTGTCGAACCCCGCACTGATGCCAAGTCGTACCTATGGGCAGAAATCTCTGTAGTCACACAGGCCTCTGAGGGTCATGACTCGTTCATAACAGAGGTGCAGGAGGTGGGAAGGACCAAACTCCGAATTATCAGCCATTCGGATCAGCCGTCCAAGGCCCTCCGTGGCCTCTGCTCGGACGAGGCGTCCGACCACGAACCTGTCACCGGAGAGTCTATTCCTAGGCATCATCCGTCTGAACAACCCAGTCTCATGCCGTGCGCTCCCAAAGGGATTGCGACAAGCTATGACACCATCGTGCCCGTCGCCCGGCGACCAGAAATGTCGTCGCAATGGGCTGCCTCCTTTCTCACTGCCATCACCGATCACGATACGCTAGGCGAGGAGGGCCCGAAGGAGTCCCTGGTCCAAAAGTCTAGCGCGGCCACAATGCTCAATCCCGGCCAGATCACTTCCGTTACCCGCTTTCTAGAGGAGGTGCCCCCACAAAGGCACACTTTAGACTTTACTTTTGGAAAGCTCTGCTTGTTGTGGAGCGATTGCGTCGGATATTGCCTCCCTCGCACCTTTCATATCCACCACTCACTATATAACAAGCTAGGTCTGAGTCGCATCCAGCCTCTCCTTGGCAAACGGTATGTACCTTCCCAATTCTCAATTCACGACGTTTTGATAACATTACAGAACTCAAAGGTTTGCCCGTGGAAGAGAGGTGGGGATTTCCGGCATGATAGCCTGGATGATTTTGCTTCATTCCTCAAGGGTGTCTGCCAGTCCGATCCCCTGCAACAGTAAAAGTAACTGTAACAACGCTCTAGCATCCTCGGAATTCGATAACGACCTGAAATTCAAACTCTTAAAGATACTTGAAGACCTGCTTACATCTGCGCTACAATCAATCATGCCCCTTTTTATTGTGGCTTTCAGTATATTGTGTAGCAGGACCCTTTACAAGCAGAAAGCTCGAAAGAAGCTGCTACTTTGGGCACTAGGGTCCTTATTGGGCGCACTGGGAGTATCTCAGGATGCAACTTTCAGTGATTTATCTCTCGCCTGGTGAGCTCGCCACTCTGAACCACGCTTAAATATTATGTCACTGACTGCCTTCGCAGTGCTCAAGCCTCTTACTTGGCGTTCGAAGTAGCTCTGTGGTGGCTAATTACAGAAAAGCATGGGTTGGGTCAGATGCAAGTAACACCTGGTCACCCGAAAGACTTTCTTCCCTTGCTAATATGATAAGACCGCAGCTTCGTCATCATGTCATGCGGCGTTAGCGTCCTCCTTACCATTTTATCTCTTCTTGGCATCAAGTGTCTCGGTATGGCGTCCACGTGCATTACCTCCATGTTTTGCTTAGCTACGTTTGCGGCCATTCATCTGACAGAAGCCTTCGTGCTTCTAAGTCGGGCCGCCTTCTACACGCGGTCATTCAATCGATTCTAAAATCGACCTGAGACCTTCTGTCGTATTCATGGATCTCCTTATGTTGTGTCGGGCCTAAGAGATCATTTCGGATACTTGATCTGAAACTAGCTGGTTATTGTCTCGAGTGGCAGTTGCTGGATGCTATCCTTGGGACATGAAGATGTCTTGGTCAAGGTATGACGATTGGTTTTGTGCTCAAATCTCAATTTTGTGTCGAATGATTGATGGTGCATATTACTGCCTTTTTCTCTTTCTTTCATTGGAAGCCCGTGTTTTATCTATTCCCATGCACAATAATTCATTTCATCATCCTGTTTTTCAGTATCTTTTAGCAATAAAGACAGCAACAGATCTTAATAATTAGACTAACGCTGCAATGAAATGTATGATCATCGGTGGCCTATAATAGGACTGAAGAGTCTTTTTGTAAATGAACCTCAAGGAACCTTGGCACTGCATAACAGAGAAGCAAAAAAAGAGTTTTCATGTTGCAATCCCTGCAGTCGCTGACTGTCGAAGGGGCCACACTGTTCAAAAATTGCTGCTGGGCCACCGAGAGTGAATGATTCTTGGGAACCACCATGGCCATTACAGGGGCCGCTAGGCTACTTACCGCCAGCGCCGTTTCCTGTTACTTACACACTGGCCGTCACAACCTATACCTATAGAGTAATAGCCTCTCGAGGTATAGACTTAACCTTTCAGGCAAATAGTTACAGAGTGCTTCTGGAAGAAGTGCTATGACACTTAGTCTCCCAACGCGAAGGTTAAGAGGGCGGATTGTAGACGCGTTCAAATCGGCGTTAGTCCCCAAGGATACGCTCGATCGTCTGTTAGTTACATTTGAGCACCTCAGCTATGCAAAAGCAGATTAGCGACTGCATTTCATCCTGAAAATGTTGAGAGGTAGCTTAGAGCGAGAAACTTTAGGTTCCATGTCACGCAGGGGTGTTGGCAGATCTTTAGATAGTAGTATTGAAAAAAATGGATGCCAGGGGCGCATAGACCTACCCAGTGAAGTGGAGAGTTGTCTGCGAGCCAAACCTATTCTTCAAAGCTGTTTCAGCCACGGGAGGTAGTCGGAGACAGCAAAGGAGGCCTAGAGGTGGCTTTTAGGAGGAGAAATGGTCTGATTCGCATACCCCTGCACGAATGCGCTTAGTTACCCACTACACTAGGTAGGTTGAAATGCATGGTAGCTCTCGTTGAGTATAGTATCATCAGTAAGTCGGTCTTTCTGTAATCATGGGACGTTTCATTCTTAAAAAAGACTATTCACGGCCTACCCTCGTAAAGATCAGCGTGAATTCGGGTATGGGCCGAGAATCAAAGCGTGACTGTGTGGGTGGTGATTATTTCATAGTTTCACTATCCATAGTGTCATATTTTAGTATTTGGTTCGTCACCATTCGTTTGCGGATATGCCTAGAAGAGGAATTATAGCGGGCAGGATAGTGTTATTCTGTCCAATGTGGAGTCTCCAACTGCGCAATGTAAGAAAGACATATACATGAAACATATTGCTTAAGCATTTCAAATCATAATCTGAACGGCCATACCAAGAATCGAGTGTGGGATCTTTAGAGACTGATTGTTGTTAGAAAATTGACATCTCTTATTTTTATACAAACTTACATGCAAATAAGAATTCCCAGATTGCAAACCTAGACACAGCCTCTCGACCCTTGTATAGAGCGAATCTTTCCAAAAGAAAACAGATATTCCAATTTTTCTATATCAGAGCATGTTCACAGGAAGTGGGTCAGAATTCATAAAACCCAAACACAACTCTCAATTTGTTGGCCCTGTTGCTTCACAAGTTTTTTTTTTAGAGAAAAAGCAAGCAAGTCTTACCGATAGCCTAGTCGTCACAGAGTGTTAATCACGTGATACCACCGAGGATAGTATTGGCCGGGGTCTAATGACTGAAAGTTGTTGGACGGTTGAGATTCGCCCGAGCAATAATACTTTTGTTTCTCTGTTATCTTGATGCTATTCGGAATTTGCTCTACTAGTCTATTCTACTCCAGACAAGTATCGCAATTTCGTTTGCGAATAAGTCAACCTTGTCCCCCGACTTCATCTATACCTATTCGACTCCTAAAATCCTCTATCTACACCACCCATTTGCGAAAATCATCACGCTTCAATCTTACCCTGGTATACCTGCCTCTTCTCGATAAACTTCACCTCCCCCATCGCCCTCCCGACCTCTTCAACAGCCATAACCCGCTCAAACCAACTTGTAACCAGCGGATACTTCGCCCGCATCTCTTTATCAATAATCAAAATGAACCCCATATGCAAAGGCGCCGCAACAGTAATATCCCCCAGACTCAACTTTCCATTCTCTCCCAACCACGTCCTGCCCTCCAGATGGCCTTCCATATAGGCAAGACCCCTTTCCAACAATGCAAGCTGCGTGGCCTCTCTCTCCTCATTATAATCCCATTTTCCAAATCGCCACATAACCAGTTCCCGGATAACGCGCAGGAATGCGTGATCTGAGAAGCTGATCCATGATCGGATTGATGCGCGCTCTAGGGGTGTAGAGCCAAGGAGCTGGTCGGATAGTGGCCCGCTTTCTGCGACGTATTGCGCGATGGCGTCGGATTCGACTAGACGTGTTCCGTCTGCGCCTTCAAAGCCGGGCACCTTGCCCAGGGGGAATTTGGAGAGGTATTCCTCTGTGAAATTGTCTTTGTAGAGGACAAAGCCTTTGGGTATCTCTAGTTCTAGGCCGTTTAGGTTGGCTACTGCTTCGATCTGGGTTTCAGTCAGTTTAAAGGCTGGTATGGTTGAATTGGTTTCTTACCTTGCTGACTCGTGCACTTGGCATGTAGGACCAGATTGTACCGAATGGAGCCATTTTGGTTCTTGATTGCCGAATTATTTTAATGGTAGTTAAGATGTAGATTTATTTCGGATTCCCTCTAAGCTTTATAATGCTTTATTCGGGGCCAAAAGGGTCAGTTGACTCATGGGGCAACGAGAAGGGCTCCACCGGAAGTCAGCAAGAAACCTTGGAACGAGTGGATTCAGGATGCGTAGCCTTGCGGATTCTGAGACATAGCTTGATCCAAAGATTCTCAGGGTAATGATGACCTTCATGACTGTGTGATGGAATAGATTTCTATGTATCCTGAAACACTACTATCTGGTTTCTATAAGGTCCATGGAACAGTGAGCGAAGTAATATGAGTGGCTAAATACATATTTCCACCCGCACCCCGCATCCGAGCTCGAGCTTCCTCTTACCCACTTCATGCGTCACCTCCTTAACCTCCCACCCGAGCTCCTGATACTAATCGCCGAATTCCTACCTATCCATGACGTCCTCAACCTAAGGTTTACCTGCGCGTACCTTTACGACCAGATCCCCCGCCCTTCCCACATCCAGCTCCTACAGGCCGAATCTACAGAATGGGCCCGCCTCAAAGATATCTACACCTGTCGCTACTGTTTACGGCTGCGCCCGGCGCGTGAGTTCGCCGATCGAATGCTTCGACGCCGTAGAAGTCGATCGGGCGCCGATAGTGACAAGCGATTCTGTATTGAGTGTGGGCTGAAGCCGCGGGAGGGTACGGCCCGGTATGGCCCCGGCGCGCAGGTAGCAATTCAAGGACGAGTGTTTGTCATCTGTCTTTCTTGTCGGCGCTTTCGAGTGGGTGCTTATGATCGGTATGGACGGTGTACGTCGGAATGTTCATCATGCTGGCGGGAGCATTCTCCGCAACAATTGTACAATTTGCATTCCTTGGACAAGACACAAGTGCGATTGCATCAATGATCAATTTACTAGCGGAAATAAACAAGGCTCAAATTAAGTCGCTGTCCCAGGGTCTAAGGCTTCATGCTTGACATGGAAATTGGATATAGAGGAAATGATCAAGCATACTGCTTCAAGCTTGAGGCGGGTCGCTAAGGCGCATATAGTTCCAACAGACTTAGTTGTTAGCCAATGCGACATCTCGGGTTGAAGTTTATGCTTACTGCTGTTGGCCATGTCTTTGCCGAACATGACATCCATCAGGTCCTCTCCATCCTTGGTGCCTTCAGCTGCGTTATAAGTCGCGCACTTCTTGCCAAGAGCCAGCCCGATCACGTTCGGGAAGGGGGTCAAGTTCATGTAAGTAGGTTTCTCGCCTGTGCATTCGGCCAGCATGTGTTGGTGAACGTTGTTGGCTGCATACTGACCCATGTGCATTGCGCCACCACAGCGCTTGATACCTGACCATGCTGCAAGATCGCCAACCGCGAAATGATGCTCTGCATTGGGGATGTTACCGGAGAATTGAAGGCTGCGAGCATGTCAGATTAATTTGTAATGATATAGGATAATGGGCACATACGACGGATGGATCTTGATCAACCCTTCTTCATTCAGTGCCTCTGGCTCCAAATATGTCGATGTAGGGACTGGTTGTGAGATGGCACTCAGCACAAGTCCAGTCGTGAGCTGCTGGCCGTCAGCCAACGTCAAGCGCCACACGCGCTCCTTGCCTGAGTCGACGGCGGTTGTATCGACGACACGCTTTCCTAAGATCACCTCCACATTCTCCTCGCGAAGGATCGCGAGCGCGCGCTCGGCAAAGTCATCGGGCAGCTCCTCAGATGATAGCAATCGGCTTCGAGAATGAATAAGGGTGATCTTCTGCTCCGGGTAGAGGATCTTTAGCTCGGCTGCCATTTCAATTCCGACCGCGCCTATCATCAGATCAGTGACTGTTCCCTAGAGGTTCCATTCTGATACAAACCTCCACCAACGACCACAATTCCTTGACTGGCATTGCGCACATTATCCACGTGCTTCTTCGCCTCTTCGAGGAAGTCCTCCCGTCGTACAGACTGCGGCGCGACAGGGAAGATTCTCCGTAAACCCGATGCCGCGATCATATAATCATACTTTTCCGTCCGATTTTGTTGCGTTTCAGAGTCAAGAATATGAGCAATCTTCGATGCGCTATCTATTCTGCTGACTGTCCCTTGAATGAAGCTGAAATCTGGCGACCTGAGTGCAGGAATATCTTTAAAGCGCGTCCACGACTCTGCGGCAAATTTCTCACATGCCAGCGACTTGGGAGATCCAATTAAATGGACTAGCATACTCGTCAGCACATCACGAAATCATTTCTTCAAATTCAACGCTTACAGTAGCCATCTCGCTCATCCACAACGGTGATCTGGAGAGGAATTTTGTACGAGGGCGGTTTCGCATCAGGGTTAGAGTTGAAGCGACATACACGACCCCGCGCCCGGTCACTCAAATTCAAAGCGGCAGCGAGTCCACCATAAGAGCCACCGATGATCAGGACCCGGAAGGATCGAGCGACGGCCCGCACACCATCATTAGAAGGCATTGTAGATTGCGTAGCTGGTGGAATTTGACGAAGAGAGGAGCGTAAGGAAGAAAAGAGGAGTGGAGAGAAAAAGAAAAGAAACGTGGAGATTGAGGGAAATGACCCTAGCTAATAATATACTGTGTTATTTCGGAGTCGGTCTTGGAATGGAAGGAAATGACAGGATCTGATAAGACGCGACATCGGTGTGAAAATTATCAGATCCGATCCGGGCCCGGTTCCGGTACTGGTACATGTAAGTGGGGTAATGCACACCCACACTTCATTTGTTTACGTATTCTTGCGTATGGGTCTGTATGAGCCAAGGGGCCAAGGGTGGCAGCGCTGCCCCACGTACCGATACAATCCGGGTGGGTTCAGCAGCATTTTCACTAGGGAGTCCCTGCATGGAACTTGGATAGATTCCTTGCTTTCACGGTGTGGACCGTTCAAAAAGCGGGCTCTGCATCTTCAATTACTAAATTGTTCAGATACAAACGAGCAATGTGGCAACTATTATGACGAGCAATCGCTTAACATGACACAAAGTCACAGCCAAGTACAGTACGTAAACTTGACCGTCTACGTCACGCTACGGGTGATGTTCTTCCGTCGCAACTTCTAGAAGCCCCGTCTCTATGTGGGCCCGACGGGAATAGCGTGACCGGAAGACCTGAGTTGCTTGGCTTTTGTACCCGTCTTTACACCGCATACTATTGCAAGGGATAGCCTGGCACAGAACCCAATCGGAAGGCAGCACTGACTCAGGGAGGCTATCTAAGCTATCTAATCCGATTCAGGATTGGGTGGTGCGGGCGAGTCTTTTTCTCTGCGTCGCTTGTGGAGTTAGCCGTTGTTTCGCCGGGCTTCCGACTGTGGGCCGGATACAGGACCCGGATCTACTGTGAAAAAGTGCCTGGAACGGTCTGGTGTGAAGCAGGGGTTGTCTCTTATCTGTTCGTGGATCTAATCAATCAGCCGCGCCCCCACGAGCCATGTGGCGCTTTTCCACTCAATTGGCATCTTCAACACCCTGACTAATCTTCATGAATCGATCTTCAAACAACATAAGGTCTGTCAGCCGTGAATTAAGGCGTCCCAAGGTTCCTTCAAATAGCCCATAGCAGTAATGGCGGGGACCCGATTAGGCTATTGCACTGCCGAGTCTGACCGCACGGACCGGTTCACGAAATGAAATAAAGTCAACTGCAACACCAACTGCAAAAGCAATGAGCATTGTACAGACAAAATGTCTTTCTTCAGCTACATCTATCTCAGACTCGCAATCCTTATCCTACGAGGCTTAGTCAAACTCCGAGCAAACATCAACCCATCCTATGATTACATTCAACACATCCCATCCCGAGACGGAGGTCGAAGCATAACAGCCCATGCATATCATCAACCAAGGAGCGAGAGCGGGAAGTTCAAACCCAGTCCGGTATTGATCAATTTCTTCGGATGTGGCTATACACTCCCCGTCCACGGAAACTCTTCCCAATTCTGCCGCGAGATTAGCCAGAAAACGGGCTGCATTGTCCTAGACGTATCATACAGACTGGCACCAGAGAATCCATTCCCAGCCCAGCTGCACGACGCGGAAGATGTTATTAATTGGGTCCTAGCCCACCCAGACATGTTTGATCCATCTCAGATATCATTGTCCGGGTTTAGTTCTGGAGGAAATCTTGCTCTTTCGATCGTGTCCTCGAAATACACACCTGAGACCTTTCATTCTGTGATTGCGGTTTATCCTGGCGTTGAGTCCTACCGTGATCCCGGGACATTGGTTGCGCCACAGCCGGGTGGGAGGCCTATGCCTCCGTTTATATTGCGGGTGTTCTATGGGTGTTGGATTCCGGATGGTATTGATATGAGGGATCCGAGGATTTCGCCTGGTCTTGCTGATGCGGAGAGATTTCCGAGGAATGTTTTGATTATTACGGCGGGGCAAGATAGCCTGGCTGAGGAAGCTGAGAGGCTTGCGGAGAAGCTTAGGGTGGATCCTGGGCGGAATGTTGTTGCTGAGAGGATGGATAGGTGTGATCATGGGTGGGATCAGAAAGCGGTGCCCGGGACGAGGGATTGGGATTTGAAGTGTAAGGCATATGAAATGTCTGTGGAGATGATAGGGACTGAGTACTTGAGAGAAGGAAGAAGTTCTAATTCATAAGATACGGAGATATATATGGGTGAATAACAATAGGAGATCAGATGGACGGGACCTCGGGAGTTCTGTCATAGGGCCTGAGACCCCGAAAGTTTGTCAATTGCAATTGCATAAATTCATGAGTGAGATGTCTCTTCACACCGACTATTATAGATTCAACGGCTTTGACACTTCAATATGTATCACATCACCCGAACAATAGCCGAAAGTAACACAATATCTAGTGAGCCAGCTCCACCAGCCACGACTTAATCTTCTTCCCCTGCTCTGTTTCCGTGTTATCGTGTAACATAGAATTGTAAACCGGTGCAACATGACACTCGCGATGCCCAACAAACATCTCCACATTCCCAAACCCATCCTTAAACTTCTTCGAGAATTCCAGAATAATCGGCAACATAATCTCATTGCCACCACCAGTAATCAGAACAGTCTGCACAGGAAAGGTTTCAAACCACTCTGTAGGAGCATGGAAAAGATCCGTGTAATTATCGCGCGGCGCACGACCCAAAAAGGCCGTAGCCCAAGGCGCCGCAACCTGTGGCGTAATCAAATCACCACCCGAATATATTTCCTGATCAGGGAACTCAGTATCGAGTAAAGTCCATGGCGCAATCATGACAGCGCCACCGAATTTGCCATTGATGGGCAAAGGCTCGATTTGGGGGTGGGGGTGTGCGGCATGCGATAACACGCCACAGACCAGATTTCCGCCAGCCGAGTCGCCGCCTAGGAAAACAGTCGCTGGGTCCCGATTTGGCTGGGCAAGGATGTATCGGGCGCAGGAAACGGCTTGTTTCAGCTGTGTCGGGTATGTAGCGTTGGGGGCGAGAGTGTATGTGAGTGAGAACACGGCGACACTCTTGCTGGCTGCCTCGAGATGGCGGACGAGCTGCGCATAGAAATTGATGTAGCCACGATTGGAGGGTAGACCGAATCCACCGCCTAATTCATCATGAGCTGTGCGTCCTCGAATATATTATTTTACTAGTACTCACCGTGGTACCAGATCACGACGTTTGTCGCATTGGGGTCACCGATCCAGTGGCCCGTAGCCCCATGGCTCAACTCCACCGACTCCGGCTTATAGCCCACCTTCTTCACAAAGCGATTGTAGATTGTGGTGGAGCCTGGCAGAATAAACTGCATCTGGCTCGGCGACAAGCGCTGTGTAGACTTGCGCATGATAGCATAGCCAAAATGGAGGAGGAGGGATTTGGCCTGGCGCTCCGTGCGCCATAGACCTGTCAGGAGAGCATAGACGGCTGCGACAATGATGCTTGCGACAGCTGGCAATATGTCCAGCTTCTCGCGAAGGGTCAACTTTACCTGGGTTAGCGACATTTTCAGATCATGCCATTGCGGAAACTAGCGCAGGTCGTGCCTGATAAGCATGGGGTTGACGATGATCGCACGTTGGACCTCGGAGGAACGTGTGGACGATCATTTCGCAATGCTATCCTGTTTAGGTAAAGATTGGTTGATCCACATCTTGCGAGATCCGCCCAATTTTCTGTTTGGGGCCGAGGTGCGGATGGCGCATGGGCATTACGGGATCGGGAAAGAAAGAGCTATTGTGTGACTATGATGTGGCTGCAGTTCGAGTATCATAAGTTTCAATAGTCTTTGTTCTGTTTTAGGAATTTGACCTGGATAGCTTCAGTCGATACGTGAGATTATCGGATTAGAAAACCATTTTTGTTAGGATATGAACAAAACGGTGTAGCGTACAACTTCACATATCAGACCTCGGTTGATAATCAACAAAGACCAAAGTATACAGTTCATGCAGAGCATGCGTTCCCCGCAAAGAGTGCAAAGGTTCCCCAAAAAAAAGAGGCAAACGCACGGACTCCACCGAGTCTGCGTGAAAGTCGGTTGACCCACTTCAGGATCGTCACAGGGGGAAAACCGAGGCATGTGAGTATCCTTTAAAAATTGCCGGTTGCCCACGCCAGATCGTTGCATCTTTCACTACACACACGATGAACGGTCACGCACAGTCAGAAACGCGATTTGACGTGGTCATCGTCGGTGCCGGCATCTCCGGCATCAACGCCGCCTACCGCCTGCAAGATGAGCTCCCAGGCTACAGCTATACCATTATCGAAGCTCGCGACGACCTAGGCGGAACCTGGGACTTGTTCAAGTACCCTGGGATCCGATCGGATTCTGATCTATTTACCTTTGGCTTCTCCTTCAACCCCTGGAACCAATCCAACCCCATCGCTGACGGCCACTTAATTAAACGCTACATCGGCGACACTGCCAAGAAATACGGTATCGACAAGAATATCCAGTACCGCCATCGTTTGACGAATGCCAATTGGTCTAGCGAGGACAACTACTGGTCCTTGAATATCGACAACGATGGCACCGCCAAGACCATCAATGCTCGGTTCATCATCTTTGGTTCCGGCTACTACAACTACCACGAGCCATTGGAGGCCACCATTCCCGGACTGGAAAACTTCCAGGGCCAGGTCATCCACCCTCAATTCTGGCCTGAGGATCTGGATTACACGGGCAAGAAAGTCGTGATCATTGGAAGCGGTGCCACCGCCATCACCCTCTTACCCAATTTGGCTCAGAAGGCCGAGCGGGTGACGATGGTTCAGCGCAGTCCAACTTACATCCTCTCTCTCCCGAACCGCAGCGGAAATTGGCTACTCCGTTGGATCTTGCCGACAAAAACCTACCACAAACTCCAGCGCATGATCTGGATTCTACAATCACGACTCTTCTTCCTCTTCTGTCAAGGATTCCCGAATTTCTCCCGTTGGATCCTCAAGCGCAGAGCAAGCGGCCAACTCCCTAGCCACATTCCTCATAACCCGCACTTCCAGCCCCGCTACAACCCCTGGGATCAGCGACTCTGTGTCTCGCCAGACGGCGACTTCTATACCAGTCTCCGCCGCGGCAAGGCCGATGTGCGGACCGACACCATCAAGACAGTCACGAAGAAGGGCCTGACGATCAATTCGGGAGAGACTCTCGATGCAGACATCATCATCACTGCAACGGGTCTAAAGCTCCAAATCGCCGGTGGCGCCACCATAACTGTCGACGGCGAGAAAATCAATATCGGCTCCAAGTACATGTGGAACGGAGTCATGCTCCAGGATCTTCCCAACGCCTCATTCATTATCGGATACACCAACGCCTCATGGACTCTCGGTGCGGACGCAACCGCACAGTTCGTGACTCGCCTGCTCAAGTCCCTGGAGACCCGTAAGCTCATTGCTGCTACACCCCGTCTGAAGGCGCAGGACGCCGAGAAGATCCAGCAGCGCCCGTTGCTGAACTTGAACTCTACTTATGTCACAGTTGCCAACCAGGTCCTGCCTTTGGCGGCTGATCGGGGTCCGTGGCAAGCGCGTGATCATTATTTGAAGGACATTAAGTTTGCGACTAAGGGTAGCCTGGATGATAGCATGGAGTATACCCAAGGGCCGAATGTGCATCTTCGTGCTAAGATAAATTGAGCGTTCGATGTTGCGCTAGATTTTATGATGGACCTTGTAACGACTGGGCTTAGTTCTTTTTCTGTAATTAGTTAGATTTGGCGTATTCATTTTGGGATATAGCGTTTTCATTGTGAACAAGATGTGAAATGGGAATACCATATGACTTCAACATGGATGCTTTCGAGCTGTTTGTAGACTGATGCGAAGGAAATTTCATAGAGAATAGATGAATAGCATGAGCACCCGGGCAGTTTTGGTGTAACAACTGAATAGTCACACAGACCTTTCTAAATTTACGCAGCGGAAGGGAAGCTTTGTGGGGAAACCAATTCCGTAAAATCTTCTACATAGTTGAATTTCTTCAGTCCAAAGAAAAAGACGCCTTGTTGTTCAAGCCAACAGTTCCCACCATGGGCAAGATGTCTCTATCATCTATCAAACAGTAACCTTCTCACCCTTCTCCCCAGCCTTCGCCTCCAACATACCCAAAACCCGCTGCCAGGACCGACCAGCGCGCTCAGCATGCTCCCTCGGAACCTCCGGACGCTCATCCCCAAGCGTCCTCGAGAACACCTCCATACTAACCCACCCAGAATAACCGACACCATTCAAACATGCATCTGTAACCTCCCGGATAGGAAGGAACCCACCACGTTCCTCCTCACACGGAAACAAGCGCGCATTCCTCGACCAAGCAAGCAAAGGATGCAAACCTGGAGCCCTCAGGAACGGCTCTGATGGATCAACCCTCTCCCCATCAGCAAGCTGGACCATCATAACGCGACTCGGATCAACCTCCTTAACAAGCCTCTCCATAGAGACCTGGAGATCTGTATCCGCATGCGCGGGTAACCGACCAGTCGCACTCAACGGATCAGCCCAAATCCTCGCAGCAATATTAAACGTATCCAAACAAATGCCCAAATTAGGTCTATCAGCCTTGACGACCATATCCCAGCAGTCTTCCCACGTATTGATATGCGTTCCCCACGCAAGTGCCTCGTAGGCAATACGAACGGGATACGCCAGATCAGCAGCCTCGGCTAGATCAGACACGATCACGTCCCGATCGCCCGTCGTCTGCGATTCGTCCAGGAATGAAGAAGGGATGAGAATGAACAAGGAGTCGCCTAGGATTTTGCAAAGGGATACCCAGTGCTGAAGCTCATCGAGTCTCTTCGCATGTTCCTCACGATCGATCAAACCCTCATAGTGCCGAAATGGCTGGAGGGCGAGAATACGGAGACCTTTCTCGGCGCACAGATCGTGGATAGCGTGCGCGGCGTCGATCTCATATTCGCGATCGGTGCGGGTCTGAGCATCGTCACTTAAGGTTTTTCCGCGTAGCGTCTGAGCTAGTTGTGCGAGATCATCATGGAAGAGCTCAATTCCTTCTTGGCTATTTTGAGCGGCGGCATTGATCTTGGCTGTGATTGAGTGGAGATTTGCGGCGCCTAGACTGATTGTTGCGATGGCTGGTTTCCAGCGTAGTTCTGGGTTGGATTTAGGTGGGGTTGGGAGGAAGTCATTCCGGCGCTAAGAATTTGACGTGAGATGGGTCTAGGTCTGGATTTTGGAAAAGTGTGGACTTCCAACTGATTGAATATAATCTGTCCCTGAATAGCCACGCGCTCTTATCCGTATATAACCTTAGGAATCCATTCGCCTGATTTCGCTTCAGCTGTTTCCGTGTCGATCGGAAGGCTCAGGGGTGAGCAAATGCGTCAAATAAGTGGACCATACCTGTCGCAGACCAGAATTGAATTGTGGGCCGTTGTATCACCCGCTTTTCAAGCTTCTGGGATCCACTGGTTGACGATTAGTGGGAGAGCATGTGCTGCGTGGCTGTGTGTTCCAAGGTTGTTTTTGGAGAATTGCAGTTTGCATGCATAATTGTAAAGAAACCCCCCAAAAAAGAAGGCAGACAGAACGAGACGAAATCTCAGAAAAAGCAAAGATCAAAGCAAGGACAAGTGAAAGTGCATGAGAGTGCAGAAATCATCTGCAGCGCTGTATCCGCTGCAATAATGCTGCAGTATGACTGGTGGTAGATCAGTGCCCTTGACCAGGCAAAGATATTCCAATACCCTTGTTCGTGCTACTTGTCCTCTGTCGTAATTGAAGCACTGTCTTAGTCTGTTTGAAACGGTAGGATCTACAGAATATCTTTGCCTATAAGTCTCGCTCCCGTAGATTAAACTCTTAGTCGTCAGGCTTGAAGAGCGGAATATCGGCATTACAGTAAACTACAATCGTGTTCCGGGACAGTGTAACCCGTGTCTATTCCAATGGCCAGATTTATCCTAGACACGCAGCTACCGCCCTCCGCGACATTACGTCAAACTATTTGACGGACCCCCTTGTGCATTACAGCTCGACTGCATTGACACCTTTGTGAACCCCACTCATTGCATTGGAAGTTCCAGCTCTTCGCCATCACATAGATATACCCACTTGGGTACCGCCTGGTCCGCCAGGTCCGCCACTATTGCACATCCGTACTCAATGCATTTCCTCAGCTCGCCTCAGCCCGCCGAGTCCTAGTTTCCAATATATGCACCCCCTGCATTCCAGATCGACATCATCGCGGCTTTGCCGTTGGAGGGAAATTGCTCGCGATTGGGTACGTGATCTCCACTAGTCCCGATCTGCGATCGATCTGCGCTGTCGTTAGCCGCTTGCAGATTAGCGTCGGCTCGTGTTTCACACGGTGAGCCAAAGTGTGTCTGCCGCTCAGCAGCGCCAGTCTTTGCAGATGCAGCGGCAGTCTGGGCTTAGGCGTTGAGTTATTTTTGCCTGGAATATCAGGCTGCTGGGCCATGTGCTGAATATCTGGTTAAGGTAAGTGGTCGAAGTCTTTTTTCATCATGCCATAAGTTCAGGTCTATCTTTATGCTTATTTGTATCAAAGCTGGAACTATTTATTGAATTGATTTATCATTCCATTTACTGCATTTGGGCATAAGGCAATGTTCTGCACTGTGATGTTGTTGCATGCAGGTGGCGTAGGGCGTTCAAGGTGAGGGATAACCCAATGGACTCGTCCAGATTGACGAATAAGAACTATCACATTACTTAGCATATACAGGCCGCAAATTAAAAACAGAGTCTAAGCTTGTTTCTTTGAATTCCTCGTCGTCATAGAACTCAGCACGAAGCTCCAGATTCCCGGGGGCCTTTTCGAAGAATTCCTTCTGCGAGGCTGGGAGGTGACACATCATGCTAGTATTAGGGAAAACGGGATTCTGGCACCTGTCAGCTCAAGCCACAATACAACAATCAAAATTACCAGTTGACTTACCTGGTACCCAAGCCCAAGCATGATACGGTGAGAGTCAGTTGCATTCGGCATACCCGCATGCCAAAGTCTCAGATCACGGATCATAATGTCTCCTGCGCAGCAAGTTGCCTGGATCGGAGGACGAATCGATCTACGTGCCTTTATCGCTTCTTCAGTAACGGCTGGGAGAGGTTCTCCGAGCATATAATGAGCGGTAATCTGCTCTGGCTTGGTGGCGATTGTTTGATCCTTATTTGATGTGTGGGCGTGGGAGCCAAGCCAGAATTCTGTCGCTCCATTTTCGATGCTGGTCGAGCATAGAGGTATGTTTGCGATGAAGTAGTAGGGATATTGCGGATGAACGAAGGCATTATCTTTGTGAACTGCTTGGCGCATTCCTCCTGTGTTGGCGAGGGCGGTGTTGGCCGTTAGCCAGTTCCAGATTGGTTTGTGGCCGAGATATCTGGATTGCGACAGTTAGGAGCTGTGAGAGTAGATCTGTTAGGGGTATTTACGCGTTCGCTAACTGGAGTACAAATTTGTTGTAGTAAATATCATCGTATAGAAGGCTTGGTTCGGTAACGGGTGGTCTTTGTAGAAAATTCGCTTTTACACTATGTCAATGGCTGTAGTGTTTGGTGCATCTAGAAGCTTACATTTCACTGAGTGGTTATATACTTGGTTTGGGTCATCTCTTTTCTTTTCGGCATCTGCGCTCATTCGCTCATTCAGGGCTTTGATGTGATCTAAATCCACAACACCCTTAAGTACAACCAGGCCATCCTGGTGCATCGCCTCAAGGGCCTGTTGGAGGGACCAATCGGTATATTTCCCATTGAGGCGCTCCTCGTCGGAAAGAGTCACCGTTCTAACGTCGGGCTGAGTGTGGACCGTCATGGTGCATAAACAAGTTAAGAATCTGAAATTTACCAGTCAGGGCGGGCTTGGTGGCGAGATAGTATTGCCGTGGCTCACGTGTTACAGCGGCAAAAGAGGGGAAAACGAAAGGCTTATCTATTGGGTTTCTTGAGGAAACTTCGCTGCGACGCTAGAAATAAACTGTGTTGTTTGCTTACTCCAGAAAGCGGGGAAGATTTGTCTACAGCGGCTCGAGAGGGCTCGCTCAAGATAAAATTATGGTTATTGCTCCGATTAAGAAGACTAATTGAGCTGGGGTGATCAGGCAATACTCTTGCATATCTAGCATCGATTCAGCTCTTATCTCGTCCACCTTATCTTCGTTCACTGCTATCTCTACAATCCCAGCGACTAAGATGTGGCGCACGGACAATCAGCGGCAAATGCAACCCAACGGAGGCACGAGCTGATATCGAAGGATTAGGGCAAAAAGGGTTAGTCTATTTGTCGGTTGAAATGTCTAGACATGGGTCTATCTAGGAATCTAGCATGGATTAAAAGCCATGATAAGCCATTCGCATTTTACGTTTTTCTTCTCCACCTTCCATGTTTCTCTCTTAAGAATCTCATCCCTTGTTAGTAAAGAGGCCAGCATCAAGGTCTAGGGTTACGCTTCCTATCGTAGTTTCCAATATGTCGTTCCTTTCGAGGATTCTACCATCGTCTGAAGCGTTCCAAAGTAAAGATGCGTTCTTAAATGCTATTCGTGTCGAAGACACTCTAGTCGTCGGCGATGATAAGTATGTTGACCCAGATCCAAAATTTCTAAATCAAGGTTCGTGTTGAAGTTCCTGTGTTTCATGTCGGTCTTTACTAAACATTTATCAGATTTGGAGCCTACTCCACCAGAGAAGAGAAGTGAGTCGAATCATCGCCTTGGAGGTGCATGAGAGATGCATAAATTGGGTGTTCTGACGTGTCGATCGCAGCATGGGACACTTGGACATACATCCTGCTATATACCGGAATCTCATTCGGAAATTGGACTCTTGGTTCGGTAAGCGTTCATTTTATCGGCAGCAAGACTGTATCTAACGATGTAGGCAGACAATGATTGGCATCGGTCTCAACTGGTGGCAGGCGATCGTTGTAATATTTGCTTCGCAAATGATTTCGTCAATTGCAATGGCCTTCAACTCCCGTGCTGCGACCATGTACCATATCGGCTATCCCACAGTGGCCCGAGCCGTCTTCGGGATGTACGGTAGCTACTATTTTGTGGCCGCCAGAGCTGCCCTCGCGATCATCTGGTTTGGTGTTCAACGTAAGCACTCTTCACATTTATGTCTGCCATTACTAACATACACAAGTATACACTGGTGCATCATACCTTTCCAACATGATGCGAGCGATCTTTGGGAGTCACTTTGCGAACATCCCAAACCATATCCCTGAATCTATGGGCATCACCACCAAGGGCATGCTATGCTTCTTCCTTTTCTGGCTCATTCATTTCATTTTCTGTTTCTTCCGACCCTATCAGCTGAAAAAGTTCTTCTGGTTCAAAGGCTTCGTCATGGTTCCAGGTATTGTGGGTGTCTTCATCTACTGCATGATCGCGTGCCACGGTAATGTCAGCGGTGCTCTTCCCAGCTCTACGGGTGGATCACTTGGGTGGTTTATCATGCACGCGATCAACAGTGGAATGGGTAATACTGCCACGCTGATCACAAACCAACCTGACATCGCACGTTGGAGTACAAGCAAGAACGCGGCTATCACATCTCAGCTATTTGTCCAACCAATCGCTGTAACCCTCTCGGCGACATTCGGTATCTTGGCTACAGCTGGTATTAATAGACAGTGGGGTTTGGAACTATGGAACCCCTGGGACCTGCTCGACGAGATTCAAACGCGCAATAATCACCCGGGCGCTAGATTCGCGATCTTCCTTGCTGCATTCTGCTGGATGATAGGAATTCTCGGGACAAACATCGCTTGTAACATGATTCCATTTGGATCCGACTCCGCTCTTCTTGTTCCCCGCTTTATTGATATGCGTCGCGGATTTTTCATTGTCGAGTTCCTTGCATACGCCATCGTACCTTGGAAGATCATGGCCTCTGCAGCAACTTTTACGACATTTTTGTCGGGATATGGTCTTTTCATGGCGAGCGTTGTGGCGATTATGATTGCAGAGTGTAAGTCTCGACCGTTCAAAAATCGAAAGTCTCATGCGACCCATACTAACGTGACTATTTGCAGATTTCATTTTGTCAAGGGGCAACGTGTTTATTGCTCATCTTTACAACCCCACAAAGTCGAATCCGCATTACCGATACACTGGCGGCTTCAATATTCAAGCTATCATTGCGTACCTAGTTGGTATTGCCTTGCCATTCCCTGGGTTTGCAGTGTCCCTTGGTGCGAGCGGACTGAATCAATCAGCCACAGACATGTTTGACCTGGGTTGGCTTTTGTCTTTCTTCGCCTCCTTGATCCTTTATCCACTCATCTGCTGGGTCTGGCCAACAGAGAATCAAAAAATCATTCGAGAACAGGGTTTGGCGTGGGAGCAACAAGCGAAGATGTATATAGGGTCGAATCTTTCAGACGGTGCCCTTGAGGTGGTACAGGTTGTCGAGGAGCATGGCAAAGAAAAGCAAGTATCACTGTAATAGAGATAGTTTAAATAGCCCCTAGTAATATTCTAGTTAATTTTGCTTTCTGAATTTCAGTGCCCAATATGTCGTCACGCAACCTCAACAAGGCTGCCAACTAAAGTTAACTCCTACACTTCTCCAGCCTCCGCCTTCATGGTATCAAAATTCCTGGCCAAACTATTAAGTGCTGGAAAAAATGAAGTTAATTCGTATGATTTTTTCCTCAAATGCACGGATATATATATTGTGAAAGGGATCCGCTTATACGCATGTATAGGACTTCATACATGTAATTCCACCAAAACCATGGAGTGTTAACCACTGGGCACTAGGTGACTATGGATGCGATATCTATGCGAATGCCTTGATTTTATATGCCTTGAAGTTTCGTGAAAGTCTCAGGAAAATTCGAATACCTAGTGGTCCTAACTCTTTGAAGTACTCGACAGCTGATATTCAGACACTACTAGGGGGAAAGACATGTAAGTTAAGCTTTGGCCCGCTGTTATGCTGGAAATGAGCAAACTATGTAGGTGGTTATTCTAACTCGGGAAAAACGAGACTAGCTGCGGTCAAAAGGTGGAGATACGGTGACGCGCGTGCAGGAAGACCTGTGCTGCGCGGAATTAATTAAAGGCATAATGAGAGTCACGTCAGAAGAAGCTGACTTTCGGTGAGATCGCATTTTGCAGACGCTATACAGGCCAGCTGCTGAATAATGGCTGTCGAGTTATCCGGAGATGATGAAGGGAAAGTTGTTGATGGTGGTTGGAAGCTCCACATCCCTTGGCACTACGTCGCTGCCTACAGCTTCAATCCACAGCTCCGAGCCTTTGCGAAACTCCGCAAAACTTAAAACGATCTTCAGACTTAGACACGCCTTTTCAATTATTTTAGGTCGTCTAATCGGGAACCCAGCCCCTGTCAAACTGGCCGCACTGATTGTTTGACGTTGTTTACACCCCGCGTGGCATTCCTGGTAGTGGAGCCCGCTGGCCTCGCAACAAGCCACTGTTGTTATCCAGCACGCCCTACATTGCTGGCGAACACCTACACACGCAAATCCCCGTGGCACAGCCTTCTACGTGCCCTTGACGCCTTGTGGGCGCGATTGAGTTCCAAGAAGATCTGCAGTCCCGGAATTCCTTCTGCAGACCACTAACAACAATCCTTGCGGGCTGGTTGGAAATATCTGGGGAATTATTTTGTATGTAAGTAGCCCATCCTCGGTAATAGATCCTTTCTCCCCATTCCTATATTTGATGCCCAGCGAACGCCACCATCTACTCGCTGGAATTGGCCGCGCCTAGAGGTTGAGCCTATAGAACGGAGTCATCTACGTTCTATTCATTTCACAGTCTTAGTACTTGTGTTGGGCTTGCAGCATGGGAATCGAGTCGAAATGGAAGGCAGCAGCCTTGCTGACATGGCTTCTTGCTGCAGATAGTGTATACTGTTTGCCGAACCTGCGTGTTGGGGCTTTGGCAGAAGAGATTCTCCAACAAACAGCTACCCAGCCCGTGTCGGCTTTTGAAACACAGTATCCTCCATCAAACGCGGAGGAGAGAATTCTCATCCCGAAGGCTTCACCAGTGAGAAATATTGCAAAGATCAAATTTGATAAAATATGTATTGACAAAATACTTCCAGGTCTATCGCGTGGCTTTGGAGAAAGACGGTCATTCATCGCAATTACCCTTCCCGGGACTTGACATTCATCGTTTACTCGACGATATCACTGGATTGTTACCGACTCTCAAACACAAACACAAGACTGCTCCCACAACAGCTAAATCTGTGACAGAAGCACCTAAGGTAACACATACTGGAGAGATAAAGAACGGTTCGTCTTTGGCATATCAAATCACAAAAACAAAGGATGCAGCTAATAATGAACAGTCCTTGTTCCCACTGGTGCAACGGATTTTCCTGATACAACTGATTTCCCTGATACAACTGATCTTCCTGATCCAACTGATCTATCTGATATAATTGATCCTACTGGTACAACTGATCTACCCGATACGACGGATCCTACTAGTACAACCGATCCTACTAGTACAGCCGATCCTACTAGTACAGCCGATCCTACTAGTACATCCAATCCTACTAGTACAGCCGATCTACCTGAAACAACTAAATCTACTGGTACAATTGATCCTACTAGTACAGCCGATCTACCTGGAACAACTAAACCTACTGGTACAATTGATCCTACTAGTACAGCCGATCTACCTGATACAGCCGATCCTACTGGTACAACTGATCTCCCTGACCCGACTGATTTGCCTGACCCAACTGGCCAAACATCCGGCATGAACAACCAAGATATTTTTCAACCGGTCGCGACTGGAGCACCCCCGGCCAACATCAAAAGCCGTGATGATCACCCTGTGGCCAACAAACATGTAAGAATGAAAACAGTACCTGAGTTAGTCAACATATGCTAATTGTCCACATTAGGCCAATACTTCAGAGCCCATTGAAACAAACAAGTTCTACGCAGGATTGTTTTTGGGAACGCAGACAAATGCTAGCTTCACGCAGCCTTACTCTGTGACATGGTCCAAGGGAGCCGGCACTTTGAAGAGTTGGGGCATATCGGCAACCCACATCGAGACCAACGTGATGGCATTCGGGCCCAAGAATGACAAGATACCCGGATCACCTGTCGAGTACTACATCAATCCCGTTGGACTTCAGCATATGATCCTCTCTGCCTATGAGCTGGATGGATCAAGCGTTCTCACTGTTGAAGACCCTAAGGCGTTCTCTGCCCATGCAGTGTTAAGAAAATCCGCTGGGTCTGCTAAGTCAATCACTTTTCCAATCACACAGGGTATGGGTTACATCACCGGTGTATACAATGACCTCCAGCCGCTCATCGAGAGTGGTGTCTTCTTCCGCAAGGTGGTAAATGCCGGATCCCCCAGGCCAGGGATTTTCAAATACCAGGTAACCCTGGAGGATGAAACCCATTGGCTTCTCTATGCCGCCCCAGAAGATGGTCAAGATCCTCAATTTAAGCTGGTCACGCAGTCTAGCATCCGTGGCCCAACGGGATACTCTGGCACCATTCAGATCGCCAAGAACCCCGCTGGAAAGGCCGGTGAGAAATTTTACGACAACTCTGCTGGTGTGTATGCTGTGGATGGCCACATCACTGGCTCAGTCACTGGTGACGTCGGAACATACAACCTCTCGTGGACCAAGGCTGGAAAGTACGCGCACAAGAGCCCACTCATCACGTTCGCCTTGCCACACCACATCCAGTCCTTTGATAGCAATACCCAGGCTCGTGTGACGAACATCCGTTTGCGAAGCACTACCAAGGGTAATGCGACCGCAGTTATTGGCGAGACTTGGACTATGACCGAGGCAAATCTCCCTGTCGACATTGATTTTGCTCCCTGGTCGACTACTGATGGAACTGTGAACACACTTTCTGAAGCCGCTCGGCAGGCCATCCTGAAAGTCGCGCCTACCGAATTGCAACAAGACATCCTTGCCCAGACTGATCTGAACAGCATGTACTACAGTGGCAAGGCGTTGAGCAAATTTGCAACTTTGATTTACACCGTGAACCAGCTTGGCAACAATGCTGACCTGACTACCGGCGCTTTCCAAAATTTGACGAAGAGCTTTGCCCGCTTTGTGCAGAATGAGCAGCAATTCCCCCTAGCCTATGACGCTGTTTGGAAGGGTGCCGTCTCCACTGCTGGTTATGCTGGAGATCTGAACGCTGATTTCGGCAACACTGCCTACAATGACCACCACTTCCACTACGGGTACTTCATCCATGCTGCTGCGATCATTGGTGCCCTTGACCCAAGCTGGCTTGCAGCAAACAAGGACTGGGTTAATATGCTGGTCCGTGATGCGGGTAACTCCGTGCAAAATGATGCCTATTTCCCTTTCTCGCGTGGCTTTGACTGGTTCAATGGCCACTCCTGGGCAAAGGGTCTATTCGAGTCATATGATGGCAAGGATCAGGAATCTACCTCTGAAGATACCCTGTTTGCTTATGCTGTGAAGATGTGGGGACGTACAACTGGAGATGCTAGCATGGAGGCCCGTGGTAATATGATGCTGGGCATCATGCGACGAAGCCTCGACAACTACTTCCTGATGCAGGACAACAACACCAACCAGCCAGCGAATTTTATTGCCAACAGGGTGACTGGAATTGTGAGTCTCGTTTGGGCTCTATCTAATAACCACACGGTATGCTAACGCCCAGGCAGCTATTCGAGAACAAGGTCGACCACACCACCTACTTTGGGAACAACCTCGAATTCATTCAAGGGTATGGCCCGCTTGCAATTATCCAAATTCCGGTACTAACATCAATCTCTAGGATTCACATGCTGCCCCTCCTCCCACACTCTGGCTACATCCGTCAACGTAGCTTTGTGACACAGGAGTGGAAAGACATGTTCGCTGCTACTGCTTCAACACCAGCCTCCAAAGTGGAGGGTGGCTGGAAAGGTGTTCTGTATGCGAACTTGGCTCTCATTGATCCGGGTGCAGCGTGGGACTTCTTTGCGCAGGACAACTTTGACTACAGTTGGATTGATGGAGGTGCATCACGGACTTGGTATCTAGCTTACGCTGCAGGTTTGTTTCTCTTGAGTTGAGAGGATTACGACGTATACTAACAACACCTAGGTCTTGGCGCAAGCCCCTAGATCACTCTGAATAGTATCCTCTTGGAGTTGCTGGATTCCTTTAATTCTTGGCTATGACTTCTTGCTTAATGATTGATGGTTGTGGATCTGCCGTACTTCGACCGATTCTTATACATACTTGGTTATTGCTTTACGCTATTATGCCCTTGGCTCTTCTAGTTCCATCCTAGCCTAAACAATGATCTGATTATGACGTTATCGAGGGGAATGCTCTATCTGTTTCTAAATAAGAGAAAAGAAAAAAAAAAATCTGAAGCATTCATATTTAATACTATGACCGAAGCCAATTTACCCATTTCGGTGTGTACAGTGAGATCCTGATCCAAGGTTCGCGATTGCATACTTTGTACAGTCAAGGGGCAAAGTGGGGCTTCAACCAATGATAGATTTGCCACCAGCAGATATGATGTGGCAGGTCAGGTGATCGAACGTGCATGAGATTCATAGTACTCTTTGTTCTTTACATTCTTCATCCCACCTGCCATGGGCCCAGTGAGGAGCGACAGTCCCTACATAAACCACACAGGACAGAACACATTCCGCATCCAAGACATTCCCATAGATATCCTCCGCAAAACGATCTTAACGTCGAGACCCAAGTCAAAATCTACCTCCATCTCCAAGTCCAAATCGAAACCCAAACGCAAGCGTCATGCAGGACGAACTTTAAAGATGACGCAGACTACCCCTGCACAGGCCCAGCCGGTCGACGCGGCGTTCTCCCCTGCACCCCGCCGCCTGTCCATGCTCGAAGTCCTCCCGGTCGAGGTTATCGAACAGATCTTCCTACACTCGTTGAACGTGAACCTCCCACGTGCTTCGCATGTCGTGGCCGCAGCTCTCTCAAGTGAACGGATCTACCGGCTGCTTATTCTTCTCGCCTTCTGGGAAGACCCCGTCATTTACCAAAAGTATCCCGCGAACCACCCAGGTTCCTCAAAGAATGGCAGTGCCGCAATCAGAGACGTCTTCAAACCGGTGGAATACAACATGCTCTGCATGCGCGACCGCTCAATGCTTCAAGCCCTTGTCTTCTCATGCAGGTGGTGTACTATGGACCGTATCCTCAAGCAGGTTCCCACAATGCTGAACCTGACCATCCAACGCCAATGGCTCGACGAAGGCGTACAGATGGAAGCTGACGAGCGGGGAGAGCTAGAACGTTTCATGAAGCGGAAGCAAGATACCAACCTCTCATTCAACGGTAGCGGACCGTTGACCACACAATTCGCTGAACTGATGTGTCTTTCGTGGGAGGAAGTCACGGAAATGTCCAAAGCCACAGATCGTGGCACACACCGTTACAAGCTAGACATCACGCCAATGGCCGATGTGCAGATCACTCATATCACGGGTAAAATAGTCATGAATTGGCCTGCGCTCAACTTATGCTGCCCTCCGAAGAAAATGCTGCGCGGTCGCAAATCAGGCTTTACCCAGGAAGATGTCGCCTTCCTAGAGATGCTGCGCATCACTTCCAGCAACTACAAGCGTGTCAATGCCCCGAGCACGCCCTGTACCACTTCGATGGTCGACCGAACCACTTTGCATGAGGGTGTGACAAATGCTATCGAGACACAAAATTACAATGCGCTTATCTCCCTGCTCAAACTGGACGAGTACGTCTTTCGCTGGAAGGTGGCGAATCAGGGAAAACCTGTCTTCTACACTATCCCCTCCAAGCATTTTGAGCATGTCGTCCGAGTGGGACAGGATAAGCCTCATCTCCAACAGGCATTCTTTGAGGCGCTTCTTCGTGCAAGTGCGGAATCTGTGCCTCATAAATCTGCGGCTATCACGCAGTGGAATGTTAATAATAACGAACGTGCACGAAAGAAGGGGGGCATTTACAATTTGCTGACTGCCCGGTTTTCCAAATGGTTGTCGAACTTCATGTTGAATCTTCCTGAGCAGATTGAATATGCGATGGAGAATCCAACCAATCAGCTGTTTACTTGTGGACAGTTGAAAGTACATGATTTGGAAGGCGATCGGTTCATGGAGGAGGTGCTTGAACCGTCGCATCGGGCTGCGTTGGGCAATTGGCATGAGGAATCCTCCTTCCGTCGTGAGGATCATTGGTTAGTGAGGGCTGGTCCTGAGCTACCACCTGGGTTCCGCAGATCTTCAAGCTCTACTATTGCTTGATCAACTAGCGTTAAAAATGGGTTACGAGTACATACACTGCTTCAAATTTTGTAAATATGCATTGAAGATAGAGGATAGATTATTACACCCGCGGCCATGATAGAGCCTCACGAGACATGACTGAATATGGTACAGTTTTCAAGGTTTTCAACCTTACATGTTGCCCAACAAACGTAAGATGCCAGCAACACGTCCACCGATAGTCAACTGGTATCCAGTTTCAACAACACCTTTGCACATTTCCCAAGCGGCATTGCCATCCTTGACACCGGCACTGCCCTCACGCTTCTGAATAGGATAATCAACACGAGGAGGAATAGCAGTTCCAATAAGTTTAGGGGATCGATCCACGCAAACGGCCTTCGTATTACAAAGACCTTGTAGACCTTCATTGCCGGCGAATCGGCCATATCCAGATCCCTTAACACCACCAAAGGGTAACTGAACAGCATAGTATGCTCCGAAATCATTCACAGAGACCATGCCAGCATCAATGTTTGAGACGCAAGCTTGGACATCAGCAGAGTTGTGACCGAAAACACTAGCGCCAAGGGCATAGGCAGTGGAGTTTGCGATGGCGATAGCATCAGGTACAGACTCAGCGCGCATAACGAGGAAGATAGGTGCGAATAGCTCTTCTTGGGCAATCCGCATGTCGCGAGTGACGTCGACGAGAAGAGTAGGGGTGAAGTAGTGGCCTTGGGGGTATTTCGGGTGCTCGTGGCGTT
This sequence comes from Penicillium pulvis, assembly GCF_028828015.1. NCBI lineage: Eukaryota > Fungi > Ascomycota > Eurotiomycetes > Eurotiales > Aspergillaceae > Penicillium > Penicillium pulvis. Next base: position 1,501,958 of record NW_026643080.1, read on the forward strand.
TTCCACCAGCGAGCAGACGGGCGCCTTGCTTGACAGCTTCGGAGATCAGTGATTCGACCTTATCGAAGCAGGCTGGGGAGATCATTGCTCCCATGTCGGGTGTGATTGCGGTAGGATCGTTGGAGGGGGTGTCCAGGAGAACAGATCCGAGGCGGAGGGCTTGAATTCGAGGTGTGACCATCTCGATAAGTTTGTTGTATGTGCCTGGTAAGGCGACGATACGCTCAACACCAATGCAGTTTTGACCGGCGGATTGGAATACGCCGCGCATGAGGATCGAGGCGATTGTGGGGAGGTTGCGGATTGTGCGGGGATCGTCGAGAATGACGGCGGGATCTTTGCCGCCCAGTTCGACGCAGACGGGTGTCAAGGACTTAGCTGCGGACTCGCAGACTTTGAATGCGACAGGCCGGGAGCCGATGAATGTGAGGTGGGAGATGTCCGGGTGGGAGGTCAACTTGTCCGCAACAGCGGGAAGGCACACAATGGTATGAACCAGATCCCGAGAGTATCCGCAGCTGGACAGAGCGCCGCGTACTATATCTAGGAAGTATGCAGTGCACCAGGCCGTTTGTTCAGATGGCTTAACAACGACGCCGTTGCCGGTAAACAATGCGCTGATCACCGGTCCGATGAAATTGTGGAATGGGTAATTCCATGACACACAGGCCGAGACCACTCCGAGGGGTTCGTAGGTAACGATGTTCTTCTTGTACATCATAAGGAAATTTGTAGGTCTGCGTGAAGGGAGAAGGGCCTTCTCGCCGTGGTCAATCGTCCACTTCAGCTTCTCGGCCGTCACGAGAATCTCGCCGAACGAAGCATCCACTTTTGTCTTTCCGGAGTCGAGGCAGCATGCGGTCACGATATCGTCTTGGTGTTCGAGCACGTATTTCAAAAGAGTTCGGAGGACCTTTCTGCGCTCCGCAAATGTTGTTTTGGCCCATTCGCGCTGGGCAGTTTTGGCCGCGCGCACCGCTTCATCAACATCCTCGACTGTCGCAGGCCGAATTCCATTCCCAAGTACTCGACCGTCGGCGGGGCAGTAGCTCATAATCAAATCATTGTTCCATTTCTAGGTGACACGACCGCTGTTAGCTCCTCCGTGAATCCAGGAGTAGGCAAGGCAATAAACACTCACTCCGCGAACTTGATCTTCCAAGACCTGTTTCTGCTGGCCGGAAACTTCGTCCCATTTCTTGCCTGTATTGCTTTTGCGTACTTCCTGTGGCACAGGAACGTTGAACGCGACGGCAGCTTCTTTCTGGCATTGGACAAAAAGGTACCCCACGTAGACGGCGATGAGGGAGGCCAACGCGATGCCAATCAATGGCGCGTGTTCTTCACAGAGAGGAATGTAGGGCTCGACAATCTCACGCAGAGACTGCGGCAGGTAAGAAACGATGCAGTCCATGCCGAAGAAATTGGTGGAATTGGCGTGACCCCTGGAGCTTTGAAGAGGAACAGAAAGCGGGATGTCTTCCGCCCGCAGATCATCGCGCCACATTGACATCCGATTAACCCTAGCTTTGCGGGACGTTGCTCTTCGTATCATATATAAGGAAAAAGCAAATGGTATACCCCAGAGGAATATCTTCCATCTGTATATGACTCGAAGAAATTCTGCGGTCAGTCCATTGGTCGATCGAAACAATTCGGAGAGTACAGAGGTTGGGTTGGCATCCCCAGCCCAGACAAAAGGATTTTCCCGGCCTTTTTGAGGAATTTTTTGATCTTCGAGCCTCGAGATTGAGCCGGAGGAAAGCTGTAGTACACCTCTGGGTCTCGGCTCGGGGCGTTGTTGTGTACAAGGTCAACCCTTTTGGCAATTGGTGGGCTTCTGGTCGACTTTGATGTTCCTGTCGATGACGATGAACCCGGTGGAGAGCGTAGCTGTGGTGGGGGAGAGAATTTCCTTCTCACTGCAGGCTGCGAGGATTGAACGGACTTCCTCTGGTAGTCGCAACCATGCACGATGGCTGGTTGTCGGCCCATCGGAGAATGCGAGAGGGAGGAGGGCGCCTGTGGCAGCCCTGGAATAGGCGATCTAACTGGTGTGCGCCTCTTGGAATCGTCACAACCACACGCGGTTATTGGCGGACAGTGACTCAGATAACCCGACTTGGAGGAGTAAGACGATGGTGAGGTAGTGTGAGTCGGTTTCCTTGACTCATCGCAATCATAGACGATTGCTGGTAGATAATCTTTAAGAAAGCTCAACTCAGAGAAGGACGATGATGGCGAGATAATGGACGTCGGTTTTCTAGACTCATCGCAATCATAGAGGATTGCTGGAAGACTATCATTAAGAGAGCCCAACTCGGATGAGTTGAATGATAGTGAAGTACCAGAAGTGGGTGTCGTGGACTCATCGAAATCAGACACGTTTGTTGATTGACATTCAAACAGAGCATCCGAGTCACACGAAACAGGCGGCTGGAGAATCGGCATTATGGTTGGCGCACTCTCATAGGGCTCACATGTTGTGATTTGCCGGAGCCCAGAAGGCTTCGGCCTCCAATCACGCTTCCGATGGCCTTTGTTCTTGCATTCAGAACCCGCTTTGGCGACCCTGCTATCACGGAAATACTGCCATTCTTCCCGAGTAGGAAGTCCACCGGCATCGACGAACCCATTGCCAACCACGACGCTAGGCTCCAGGTAGGAGCCTACGTCCCCGATATCCAAGTTATAGTCCTCCATCACTTCGTTACCATCTACCATCCACCAGCCATGACCAGTATAATACTTCAGCACATGGCCTTTTGATGCCTGTTGAAGCGCAGAGCCCCGGAGGTCCAGAATTGACTCGTCAACTTCGTCCAAGATAAGGAGAACGGGGTCGATGAATCTAAACGCATTGCAAACAATCGCCTGAATGCGGTCTACCCAGTCATCGGCGTCTGGGCTGTCTGGCATAAGTCTGGGGATCTTTGGCTCTGCGAGCATCACTGCAAGGGACTCCTCCGGACGAGTGCTGCTGCGCTCCATAACAGGTTTTCCCTGCCAGTTGAAATGGTGGGGGTTGCCAACATAGTGGATGTGTTCATGTCGTGATCCAAACTCATCGTCCACCTCCTCCTGCATGTACTCCCAAGATCGGGCGGTCCTTTCGCAGGGGAATGTGAGAATCTCCTCGAATGATGTGTCCGATGTGTCATCGGCGAAATGGGTTTCCTCAGGTAAACAGGCAAAAAGGGAAGACAAGAGAGCAGCCTCGTTCTTGAAGATTTCTTCCTCCTTGTCCTTGGCCCAATTGCAATTGACGCTGGGGGTCAATGAGGCCTCGTTCTTGAGGAATTCTTCCTCTGCGTCCTCAGCCCAGTCGAAATGGACGCCTGGGGTCAACGAGGTGGCGGCCTCGTTCTTGAGTATTTCTTCTTCCGCCTCATCGGCCCAGTCGAAATGACTGCTTGGGGTCAATGAAGCCGAGGCTGCCTCGTTCTTGCGGATGTCATCCTCCTTTTCCTCTGCCCAGTCAAACTTCTCGGGCTGCCAGAAATCCTCGGGAAGGTCACGGTTGGTCTGCATGTTGAACTATCTAGGTTCAAATGTCGATGGGAGGAGGAAACAAGCAGAAATATTAACAGTCTCAACAAGACAAATGTCAACAGAATAAATGTCAACAAGATTGAAGGTTGTAAAGACGATGAATGTATTTTGAGAAGACGAAGCAAATTCAGAAAGAAAGGAAGTTTCAATAAGGTTGAGAAGAATCGACAAAGTTGAGAAGAATCAACAAGGTGTGGAAATGTCAACAAGGTGTGGAAACGTCAACAACAGGAAAAGGCGTGGGAGTGCAGTTGTTGTTGGTTGTTATGATGCAGCGATACTGGGTTGGGATCAAGTTGTAAACGATGCGTTTGTTCTTATAGCTTTATTTGCCGGAAACCTCCTGTAGATGATTTCTATGCTAATTGCTATGCTATATACAGGATAAATCCGGTGTGAATTCGAGGAAACAACGCAGGGCATTCTCGTGCTTTATAACCAGTTTATGGACTTGTTTACATCCTTTGTAGGTCTCAAGTATTGCGGTACTACACAAAGTGCATAGATCATGCTTTTGTAAAGTAGCAATGTCAAAGATCAAAGAGCTTCATTGTCACCATTCTGACCCTTGGTAGTCGAAGTATACAGTTCTTTCATTGCCTTGTGAACAAGGCAACAAGGCTGTCAATGACTAATTTAATTTAGGCTCACTTATGTAAGTTGAAAGAACCCCATTCTTTGTAATCTGCAGCACGTGAGTCATTGGCATTGTCTTCGGTCGAAGCTCCCTAAGTGGTCATAGGGGACAAAGCCTAAGAAGGCGACACATCCGAACTAGACGCCACAGACTTGGGCGTCCAATATATTTGACTTTGGCCCAGAAACCCTTGGCTGCTTCCCCGGCCAGTCTTGGCGAGCGCCCCCAGTGCAGCTAGTTTCACCGCCGCCCAATCATAACAGCGCTTTCCATGACGCCAGTGCAACCATACAAGGGAAGGAGAGCCATTAATTCTCTGAAATGCTGGTTGCACAGCGCCAAGACGTAAACCGAACGCCTATGGTGCGCATCCATGGCGCAAATTGTTGCCCATCCACCTGCATCTGACCGATATTGCAATCACGGACTCTATCTTCCACCTGGAGCCTCGGTTTCCCCCTTTTTGAACCTGTCGATTTATCTTAGACCAGGTTAAATCTGAAACATCCGCTGCTGACAGCGTTGTGGGGATATCACTCGATCCACTAGATTCAGGGACATCCCCCGCAGATCGCAAATCCGGAGTCCCCAGGGGAAAGTGAAAGGCTACTGAACAAGCTATAAAAACTCTAGGTTTCATCTCCACAAATCGCTACTCGAACAGCAAGCCCGCTAGCTTCCGCCACCACTTGACTCTGTTGTCGCTACGAGGCTGTTTTTAGGTCGGCATGTGAAGATTAATCTTACTTCTGCCCTAGGCTTGTCTTAGCATACAAAAAGACTAGGAATAAGCCGGCGCATTCCGTGATATAAACTATGTAATCCTCGGGGCCCCAAATAGCCGGCTGAACAAAGGCTGCCCTACTTTAGTCATTCGTTATTCCAGCTTTTGCTCCGGTCCTCCGATCTTGCTTTTTTTTTCTTTTTTTTATTCCTTTCCTTGACCCTGACGAGACACGACTAAGATTATTGGTAAGTCCTCTTTTCAAAGATTTTTCAGGCTGCGTGTCTTGAATCCAATGTACCACGCTGACTAGGATTATCCTAGTCTTAGATTCTCGCACCATGTCCGTTAATAAGCCCGAATCCGAAGTCATGGAGACCATTGCCGTCCCGCCGGCAAAACGATCGTTTGGATCACGAGCCGCCACCCATTTCAAGAAATGGTGGTGGGTACACTTGATCGTGCTCATCATTGTGGTGCTTGTCGTGACACTGCCAGTGTAAGTTTAATGGACCTCCCAGGCTTTTACAAATACGAGACCTTGAACAGTAATCTGACAAACATAGGATCTATGTCGCCTACCCCAATATTGCCCAGCGCGACATCAATCGTTCTACTCTCAGTATCACAAGCATGGTTATCAGCGACCCGAAGCCGGAATCTTTCGTCCTTAATCAGACCCAAGTCATCGGTTCTAAAAGCTCCTATCATCCTGAGATATATGGATTCGATGCCGCCGTATCCTTGCTAGGAGCTGCGTCCGCGTTTGCAACGGTCAAGGTTCCTGCAGTGAAGTCCAAGGATGGGGCTGAAGTTGTTGTTTCGCAGTCGCTGGATTTGAGTGATGCCAGCGCCTTCTCTGACTACTGTACCGCTGTCATGATGAATGAAGAGGTCTCGTTGAATATTTATGGCAAGCCGAAGCTGCAGCAAGGATCATTGCCGAAGACAACAGTGACATATAACAAGACTGTTACGATGAAAGGTAGGTTTCCCTCTTCATCTCTCTCCAGAATTTTCGTTCAATGCTGATTGGATTGTGATTCATCCAGGCCTCAACAAGCTCAAGGGCTTTGACGTGACAGAATTTCACATCATGACTACAGTTGTGAATGGTCGAAACATGAACGGCACAGTCTATATCCCTAATCCTTCTGTGATGACATTGAGCATGGTATGTTCAATGATTTATGTTTTGAGTCTGGCTCGTCATGAATGCGTATACTGATAGTTCTCCCAAGGGAAACGTGACTCTCAACCTTGTCGTGGCAGGCGAAACCTTGGGTCTATCCTACCTTGACAACCTCGTCCTCAAGCCCGGCAACAACACAGTCCCAATGACTGCGACTGTCAATGAAACCGCAATTATTGGGATGCTCACCTCGGATAGCAATCCCTATACGACTGGTGTCGTGCCATTTACTATCACCGGCAACTCCAGCGTTTACAATGACCAGGAACTGCCTTATTTCACCAATGCATTGATCGCGAACAATCTGACCGTCGAACTGAATATCACAAAGGCTCTAGCAGAGATTGGTCTTACCATCTAAATTTATAGTGGTGATGGGTAATCAGGTTTGTTCGATCGATCATTTGTATTCTATATAGTTGCTTATGAAGAGACACCTTCAATAATAACTTTAATCACACTTTCCTTGCCCTGTCGCACCAAATCAAACGCCTCCTCTGCCTCCTCAAACTTGAACCGGTCGGTGATCAGACGTTTGACATCGATCTGGCCACTAGCAATCAAATCCACAGCAGTGGGGTAACAACCGACGGTGTAAGGGATAGAACCTCGTATGTGTAAGTCACGAATGCATGCTGTGGTGATTGGAAAAATTACGTTCTGAGCCTCGTCAGTTTGTGCCTGGCGGCATCATGTAGAAAATCACTGACCTCGCGTCCCATACCAGCTTGTACGTATGTTCCACCCTTCTTAGTCAAATGGATGCCCGTCTGGATACAGGCCTGCGCACCAGTGGCCTCCAGAACAACATCCGGTCCCTCTCCAAGATCAAACTTCTCCTTCATAATCCGTGCTACGTCCTCACTCCACAAACTATCATCCTTGCCCTCAGGCTTTGGGGGAGGTATGAAGACGTCATCTGCACCAAATGTCCGTGCAAACTCTGCCCGAGACTTACTGATATCTACTCCAATCACTTTCTTCGCCGAATAAGCCTTGCTTACAGCCTGACAAAGTAGGCCAATCGGCCCGCACCCGAAGACCACGACGGTTTGGTTAGGCTTCACCTTGCCTACCTTCGCAATCTGTACCGCCACCGCGACCGGCTCAACAAGTGCGCCTTCTTCCATGTTCATATGTGCCGGAAGTGTATAGCAGTAATCCGCCTGAGTTGTGTAGTATTTCGAAAGGGTGCCATCGTGGGGAGGGGTAGCTGCGAAGACAGTATCAGGGCAGAGATTGTAGGAGCCACTGCGGCAGTAGTTGCAGCTGACGCTTTCAGTTATGACTTCACCGTAGTTAAATGAGTCTTACTCACTGTCGACATGGTACACCTGGCTCGATAGCTACCCGGTCACCGATTTTGAGATTCTTGACTGCTGATCCGATCTCGACGACTGTACCGGAGCTTTCATGGCCAAGAATTATAGGGGAGTTGAGGATGAAGTCTAGGGGGTGTCAGCCTGAAATTTCTGTCAGAATAACCAGGTCGCTATGTACCTCCAATCCGTCCTCGCTGCCAATAATGTACATCGCTTCCACAAATGCCTGTCTGAGCGACTTGGACTCTGACATCCCAAGGGTCTTTTAACTCTGGGACAGGTCGATCCTCGAGAGCCACATCCTTCACAGCGCGCAGAACAAATGATCGATTCGTGTCCTAGGAATGGTTAGACTGGTTGAAAGACAAGCGTCTCGTGTTGCACTCACGCCCATGTTTTTCTTTTTCTGCAAGATATTATTAGTGCGTGTTTATAGCGAGAATAGTTCAAAGATGAAGAAAATGGATTGAACTGTCAAGGTCAAAGCTGTTTTCTATCTCCTTATGTATATGCTTCCCCGCCATATGTCACTCTGCATACTCGGACAGTCCACTCCGTCACCGGGAGCTCCACCCCGCTCCTTGGGGAAGCCCCACGCGCCTGCAAATCATCAAAGCTTTAAAATTCAAACGGGCAAGGAGTTCCGTCCTTCGAAAGTTTGGGCTAAAAATCTTTGAAGGGCGATTCAGATAATTTTTGACAAGTCACGTATTCCAACATTATGTATTTCCAAGGACATCTTCACATAAGACACCGCTGTGGATATATATAAATTTTGCCTATAATAGAGCTAGGTATGCCCAGATGACCATGGCCTTTATACAGCATTGGAATGATTTGTCCATGTCAATCTATTCGCATTGATTTAAATCAAGCACCTTTATAGTACCTGGCCATCGAGGCGATCTCCTCTCCGGGATTGCTGTAGTCCACAAATCCATGCTTCGCATATAAAGGAGCACCATCCTTGCTAGCATCGACATAAGCACTAACCCCCTCAGCATCAGCCAGATCACAGCCCCATTTAACAAGCATGGAGCCACATCCTCGTCGCTGGTAGTCAGGGTGCGTAGCCACGGTATCCAAGTCTGTCCATCTCATGATTAGTACCTTCGCATATGATGAGGAGACGGACAAGAGTCAGTAAGACATACAGTAATGCTTTCGATTGCCCATTAGACGGCTTCTATTTCCCTCTTCTTTCAAGAAAAACATCTCGCACATTTCTCCGGGCATCTCTTCGTGCCACGGCGGGTAGCGACGTCCTCGCTCTTCGGGTGTTGACAAGTCCCACTTTGCGTAGGCAGCGATCCGAGGTCTACCGTTCTCATCTTTGTTCTCCATGTCGACAACTTTAATATATTTCTGGAACGGCTTGTTGATTAAGTCATGCTTGTTTGCATTTTGTAGCCATTGACGGACGCCTGGCGTATCTGGAAAGACCATTTGAAGCTCCGGGGTTGTAAACGCTGCGAACCATAGGTTCGTGAGGGCGGCATTATCTTCCAGGGTCAATGGCTCGAGTTTAAGGGAGGTAGAAGCTGACATGTTTAAGGAGTGGTTTTAGTTCTGTGTAGAGGGAAACGATCGCGGACAGGAGTGCTTAAGTACTGGATGTTTCTGACTACGGATCTCTATTTAAGCTAAAGTTCTGAAACCCTCGCAAAATTTGATCCTTCGATGTAACCGTGGATAGCTTATCGAGAACACAGCCTTCCAATTGCGCGGCTGGGAGGCCTGAGCTAGCGAGTCAATCTAATTTAGTGTGATTGCTAGTGCATGGTTGGTGCCTGTTAAATAAGGCACCGAGGCTTGGGTGCTCTTATCGGTCTTATCAGAGGTCGCAGATCAAACTGCGTGTCTGCAACTTGGACTATTGAGCAAGCACGCCCCGTCATTCATCTTCCGCTTTACGCATGCAAGCATCTCGTTGTCGGGTCTTGCGTTGGGCTTCCTTTCGCCCAGCATGGAACCGAACGCCCGCGGCAGGGTTGCATAACTTGCTATGCTATCATACCGAGATCCGTCCATCGCCGGCTGCACAGCGAGTTTCTAGGCTCAAGCGGAACTTTACCTCTAGCTCACCAAGGAGATTCATGCTAGATGCCGACTCCACGATTTATGCTCTATCAACAGCCCCAGGAAGAGCTGCGATTGCAGTGGTGCGAGTCTCCGGTCCAGCATGTGTCTCGGTACGAAGCCATTCACCCCACCCCCAGAACTTCAGGAGTTAGGCATATACTAAACCGCGACTCTCGCCACACAGATATACAATTCATTATGTCCAGAAACATCCCTCCCAAAGCCACGCCGTGCCGCACTGCGCACCCTCTACGACCCATCACACCCGCCATCCGTTAACACGGTCCTGGACGCTGGCGCCCTCGTTTTGTACTTCCCTGCCCCGAAAACGGTTACAGGCGAAGAAATCCTAGAATTCCATATTCATGGAGGTCCCGCGATCGTCAAAGCTGTCCTTGCCGCCATCGCACACACAAACCAAACTGATGCCGTCGTGCGCTACGCCGAGCCGGGCGAGTTCACGCGCCGGGCATTCATGAATGACCGGCTCGGCCTTCCGCAAATCGAGGCTCTAGGTGATACATTATCTGCGGATACAGAACAACAGCGACGTCTGGCAGTACGAGGGTCTAGTGATGCGTTGTTGAAACGGTACGAGGAATGGCGTCAGCAACTGCTCTACGCGCGCGGCGAACTAGAGGCTCTGATCGACTTCTCGGAAGACCAGCATTTTGATGAATCTACGGAGGAATTGGTATCCTCTGTGGCTACACAGATCCAGTCGCTACAAATCCAAATTGGCTTTCACATCCAGAATGCGTCTAAGGGAGAACTGCTTCGCAATGGTATACGTGTCGCGCTATTGGGTGCTCCGAATGCTGGGAAGAGCTCGCTTTTGAACCGCGTTGTTGGTAAAGAGGCTGCGATTGTCAGTACTGAAGAGGGCACTACTCGTGATATTGTCGATGTTGGTGTTGACCTGGGCGGCTGGTACTGTAAACTTGGAGATATGGCTGGCATTCGTGCTGAGGCGAATGGCCCCGGATCTAGTAGCTCTATTGTTATTGGTGCGGTCGAAAAAGAAGGCATTCGACGTGCGAGAGCGAGAGCTTTAGAGTCTGATGTCGTTATTGTGGTGTTTTCCATTGAAGATACTGCAGACGGTCCTTGTCTAACCATCGAGCCCGAGGTCCTTGATGCAGTCAACGACTGTGTACAGGCTGGAAAATGCCTCGTTGTCGCTGTCAACAAGTGCGACAAGCTTCCCTCTTGGAAGGAAGATGATACATTAGTGCGGGATATGACCTCTACCATTCATGACCTCCTCCCTGCCGTGCCGACAGATAGAATCTTCGCTATGTCCTGTTATGAGGCACAGCAGGCATGCACTTCCCCCGGTCAAATCGATCCTGGCCAATTACAAGGATTTTTGAAGGGATTAATTTCGACTTTTGAGCAAATCGCCTCGCCACTGGGTGCTGAAGAAGGCACTCAATATGATACATCATATTGGGAGGATTCTCTAGGAGTCACTCATCGACAGAGCTCCAATCTACAGAAGTGCCAAGACCACCTTGACGACTTTCTTTCGCAGACATCTTCCACTCCTACCCATGAACCTGATTCTTGCTTCGGAATTATCCCCGACTCTGTTGATGTTGAGATCGACATAGTTACGGCTGCTGAACACTTGCGCTTTGCAGCTGATATGCTCGCCAGGATAACTGGGAAAGGCGAGAGCGGCGACGTAGAAGATGTCCTCGGTGTGGTTTTTGAGAAGTAAGTTTTGAGATATGCATTTTATATTTTGTGAAAGAACTACCTTCTGACATTCTGCAGATTCTGTGTTGGCAAGTAAGCCACCTGGTTTTCATGGGCGACTTCTCCCTGGGCCCTTTGGGCAGATTGCATGTATAATATACCACATAATCTTCAAGAGAAATATTAATCCGATCGAAGGTTGCAATTGCACTTGGTCATGACAACACAAGCTTTCAATTTGGACTCATATCTGCGCTCTAGAACGCCTGTGCAATAGTCTTCGGGTTTTCCGGCATTGAGGATAAATTAATGTCGGAAGGTGGACACGATGCCGGTATCTCCTGTAGAGTTGCAGGCACGGGATTTCCGCCTATATATTTATGCGTGCCTCGGTGCATGAGTAGATGGCCAGGCAAATTCACAGAGAAAGTAGCCGAGTCTTTACATAACTGAAAGACTTCAATGTAACCCGTGGACGGTCTCGATGGTCCAAGGTTAGACGTGCGGGTTTCACTTTCCTCAGCAATACGCACACAATACGTTTCTAATATTGCACATCACACCCCACACAAGCACCCCACAGTCTCAAAATCCCTTTTAACCGATTCCCAATCAAAATCTCTGACTGGAGCTGTAGTTCTCCAAGAATTATACCCCCGGTGAAGCCAAGGGTTAAGGCTTTTGCCGTACAGCAAATCATATTGCGCGATAAGATAATTTGCCGCCCCACACAATCGCTCGCAGTGGTGCCTCATCCGGCATCCGGGGAAAAAGAGAGCGTCCTGCTTTCTCCAGACTTGCTCGATTTTTTCCCCTTTCTGCTCGAGAGAAATTCACCTGGATTATTGCTGTGCCTTGATGCGACTGCCACTGTGTATACGCCGTTCTCGATCATGGCACCCGCGCCCTCGGCCTAGCTAACACATCTCCACCCGCTTTCGTTTCTCCCACCTTTACATTTGCCGCTCCACTCGGCATCTATCCGCTAGCCCACCATGCTTGACTGGCAAACCCGCATTCGTGACCCTGTCGAGCCTGACTCCCCCTCTACTCAGTCGGAATCGACCCGAGCATCCTCCGCCCACCCTATGCATCCTCCAGAGGCCACCACCGCACCCCGCACCTTCGATCCCGATGCTTCGTTGGTGCTGGTGGGCATTCGCGGCTGTGGAAAGCGCTCGCTCGGCTTTGTCGCAGCTACGGCCCTCAAACGACGATTTATAACCGAAGATCACTACTTCAAGGAGGTGACCGGAGTCACGCGACACGAATATTTGAAGAGCCATGGCAGTCAAGAATTCCAGCGCCGCGACATTGACGTGTTGAAACAGATGCTGGATAATCACAAGACAGGATGTGTCGTCGAGTGCGGACTGGGAAGTCTGACTCGGCCTGTCCAGGACCATCTACGTCGCATCACTCAGGTCTGCCCGGTGGTGCATGTCCTACGCGACATCGACCGCATTCAAGAACTTCTAGGACTGGAAGATCAGTCAATACGACTACTGCGGGAAGGAGACCCATTGCACCGTACATGCTCCAATTTCGAGTTCTACAATCTGGAAGACCGAACACGCTTTGTTGCCGAAGATGGAAGCCCCGACCCACGATCGGCTGCTTATTCTTTCAAGCTGCAAGAGGTCAAGGAAGACTTGACCCGCTTTGTACGATTTGTTACCGGGGTCGATGTGAACCATTCGAGCCACGACTCGCCCTTTGTCTTGCTAGAAACACCCCCCGAGCTTCGACGCTTCACCCATGCTGTCCTTGTTCGATCCTCGGACCTGATTGACGACAATGTGAATCTTCAGGAATTAGAATCCGGGGGAGATGCAATTGAATTATGTGTCGACCGCTGGGACTCAGATATGGCAGCTATAATCAGTCAACAAGTCGCAGTTTTGCGCCGGAATTCTCGCACGCCCATTATTCTCTCGGTGGATATGACAACGTCTGGACTTGGCCGACGAGATCAATCAAATTCATTTTATTTCGATATTTTGGAACAGGGGTTGCGTCTGGCAGTGGAATATTTGGTTGTCGATCTTGGAAAAAACCGCGCCCAGCTCGCGCAGGTCGTTCGTGCTCGGGGCAATACCAAAATCATTGGTCAGCATGTCTTTGAAGCAACCTCCCGGGTCAAATGGACCGATGATGGTTGCGTGACACTATACAATGAAGCAGAGAAGCTTGGTTGTCAGATAGTGCGTCTTCTCCGCGTCGCAACAAATCGTGATGAGAATGCGGCTGTTCTGGAGTTCTCCAACAAAATCCACGCCTTGCCCGGAGATCACGCGCCCTTAATCGCTTACAACATTGGACGTCTTGGACGGACATCTCAAGTGTTTAATTCGATTTTGACCAATGTCACCCATCCAGCAATCACTCGCCCAACCGAAAATGAGCGCGATCCTTTAATTACATCCCGCGACGCCGTTAAAGCCCTTTTCCAAAGCTACGTTCTTGATCCGCTGAAGTTTTGCATCCTTGGTTCCAGCGTCGCCTACAGTCTATCCCCCTTCATGCACAATGGCGCCCACCAACATTCCGGTATGAGCCATACCTATCGCATCCCTGATTCTCCTTCCCTCGACATATTGGATGAATTGCGTCGAGATCCAAATTTTGGCGGCTCAAGTGTTGTTCAACCATGGCGTGTGGAGCTTTATCATAAACTTTCAGCGAAAAGCCGACACGCCGAAGCCATTGGCGCCATTAATACTATCATGCCCTTGCGGGGTCCCTCAGAAGGAGGAATGTACTCGCTTCAGGAGCAAGCCAGCCGACGCAACCAGGCAGGTCCGGTGCTAGGATGGTATGGCGAGAATACAGACTGGGTTGGCATTATGACCTGTATCAACCGTCACCTTTCTCCTCGCAACGCTATCAGTGCGAAAACAACGGGCTTGGTGATTGGTGCTGGTGGTATGGCCCGATCGGCTATCTATGCCATGCTTCGCATGGGCTGCCGCAAAATCTTCATCTTTAACCGAACTCTATCCCGAGCCGAAGAGGTGGCACGTCACTTCAACTCATGGGCATCGTCCCAAGTTGATTCGGTCGAGGTAGTGCGAGTATTAAAGTCAACACAGGATGATTGGCCCGATGACTCCAATCCCCCGAGTATCATCGTCTCTTGTGTGCCGGCCGATCCTGATCAGGATGAAGCCCCTGCCAACTTTGAGATGCCCCTGCAGTGGCTTGGTAGTCCCACTGGGGGTGTTGTAGTAGAGGTGAGTTCCGTCTTATCTTAAATCATTGTTTCTTATACTGACTCTTCTTTTCTAGCTTGCCTATAAACCGCTAGATACACCGTTGTTGAAACAGATGCGTCGGATCAGAACTGACACCGGCCGGTCCTGGGTGTTATCCGACGGACTAGAAAATGTTATTGAGCAGGGTATTGCGCAGTGGGAGCTGATGACCGGCCGCAAAGCCCCTCGCCGGCTGATGACCCTGGAGGTCCTCCGGAACTACGAGGGAGAAAGTGGACGATTTGATGAAAAGACGATTCAGGCCCGGTTGGACGGTGTTTGTTCGTAGATGGCATAGGAAAATGGGTGTAAATTGGATTTGGGTTGCAACTAAACTTGGAAGCACTTGGTTGATGATTAGTATTTAATAGCTTCAATGGCAACCAACATCTTGGAAGATTACCGTGCGAGATAGAAGACTTACGCCGGCTTGGCTAGAACTCGGTATAACCATGAGATACCTATGGCCATAAGCTGATCGCTGTAGATCTGAAAGGTCTTACGCTATCCAGATCTATTGTGTCATAACATTCTAACGTTTGAGAGCTGGTGTCTCTTGTTTTCAGACTACGATTCCGCTTTCGGCATCACTATATAAACGTGCAATTGACGTCAAAATTTCTCCACATTCCTAGGCTATGGGGTAAATGACATATGCCAACCTTGGAACTACTTAAACCGTGCAAGAATTAAAACTGATGAGCTAATGGCCAATAGAACTACGAAGTCAGTTCACAATAAGTAGTACATTAAAGTTGGGCGATCCACGGTTGTACGCCGCACCCGTCCGTTTTAGGGATCGGCGCATAACAACTAAACTTATCCAGGGACATTCCACCGCAATGACGGCATAAACACTCGTGCCTGCACCTGACAGCTTCTTTTTAAGCTTGCCGCATGTTTCATGAACATCTATGCTCTTTCTACCATTCTTCCAAGCTCACCACCAGATTCATCTCTAACATAAATCACACGTCTGCATACGCTTTACACCTTCATTTCGTGGGCTACATTTCACCATGGACGGTAGGAACCTCCCGCCCGAGTATTTGAACCGTTATAGCGGTGTCACCTCGGTAATCCCAAAGCTGGAGCCAACGGATATTCCCAAGACCCCGCTGTCACCCGCAGTACCAGTCTCAGTCAAATCAGACAGGCCTAAACCACCTGTACTCCCGTGGTATGATCCACGAGGATGGTCACCACTTACTCAATCACTATCGGGTATTAGCATCTTGGTAGTCATCATTGTGGTCATTGTTGGTTCTGTCCTTGGCGTTAGGGCAAACCGATACCCGAAGTACTTGCCCTTGAACTATCGACTAGTCGATAGATACCAAGGCACCTCGTTCTTTGATCAGTTCCACTACTTCACAGACGACGATCCCACTGATGGCTTTGTGGTGTAAGATTCCATATTCTTTCCCTCACCGTCACACCTTGACTAACATAACTATAGATACGTAAACGAGCGAACAGCCCAAAGTCTCAACCTCACATACGCCACGGAGACCTCTGCAATCCTGCGAGTCGACTCTCTAACACCAAAGGCCCTTGCAGGCCGAAATTCCGTGCGCATCGAATCCAAGTCAACATACGACAACGGTCTCTTCATCTTCGACATCATCCACACCCCCTACGGCTGCGGAACATGGCCCGCGCTGTGGTTAACAGATGGCTACAACTGGCCCATGAACGGAGAAATCGACATCCTAGAAACAACCAACGAAGGCGCCCACGGCAATGAAGTCACCCTCCACTCAACAAAAGGATGCAAAATGGACGTCAAGCGCAAGCAGACAGGAAACCCCGTCTTCTCCAACTGCGAAAACATCACGAACAGCAACTCAGGCTGCGGCGTTGTCGGTGATCCCTCCACATACGGACAAGCAATGAACGCAGAGGGCGGCGGAGTCTATGCACTTGAACTTCGGGACGATGGTGTCCGTGCCTGGTTCTTTCCCCGTGGTTTCATCCCAGGCGATATTACGGATCCATCTCAGATCCCTGATCCGTCGACTTGGGGCACTGCGCTGGCCGATTTTCCCAGTACGGAGTGTGATATTGCGTCACACTTTAGGAATCAGAGTATCATTGTGAATATTGATCTTTGTGGGCAGTTGGCGGATCAGACGCAGTTTTATGAGAAGATGTACAATTGTCCGGGGAGGTGTCCGGACTTTGTGGCTAACAACCCGTCTAGCTTTGAGGAGGCCTACTGGGAGTTTAACAATTTTGCTGTTTATCAGGCTTGAGTTGGGTTCCTAATCGCTTTTGTTGTATTGCTATATGAGCCGAGCGTTTGAATTAGGGTCTAGGCGCTGGTGGACATATGTATATAATTACGGATCATTCATTTTGCTTATGTCAAAGTCAATCCGAGCTTTTCAAATATTGCACAAACGTATTTATGTATGATCATTGTAAGCATCTTGTTGCGAAGCGTAGCTAAGGCAGCTCCAACATTGTTGCCAGAAACATAAGGCAGCGAACTCGGTCCCACTGAAAATTGCGGAGTGCAGAGAGAATGGGATCAATGCAGGAACCGTGCCCTGGTAACTGAAATTAATTAATAATTAGAGCTGCCTCTAGACCCAAAAGACCAGACTAAAAGGGTTGAAATTGCGAACCCCAACAAATGTGTCGCTTCACATGAACGATCTGCAGATCTCGGCCCTTTAACCTTATCAGTCCAGTGCAATCGTGCCTCGGCCATTGACATCATCCACTCAAGTCCAAGCTTACAAAAAGGATTTAAATACACCACCATCCCCTCAGCCTTCCCCGCTATACCGAACAATTACACCGAAGAAATTTCGCTCTAGTACATCAAAATGACAGATAACAACCAAGGCTGCAAGATTACCCTATACTGGTACGTCGCGATCTGCATTTTCCCAAGCTCCGCCACTAACCCAAGCTAGGCTCGAACAATCTCGAAGCCACCGCATCCTCTGGCTGCTGGAGGAACTCAAACTCAAGTATGAACTGAAGACTTTCAAACGCCGCGCCGACAAGCTCGCCCCAGCCGAGCTGAAGAAGGTCCACCCCCTCGGCAAGTCGCCCGTTATCACAATCGAAGCCCCCGGATCCACGTCCCCCATGGTCCTCGCCGAGTCGGGTGCAATCGTCGATTACCTCTGCGACCACTTCGGAAAGGCCAACCCATCTCTGGTCCCGGAGCGCTACGTTGCTGGCAAGGAGGGACAAGTCGGTGGTGAGACTGAGGAGTTCATGCGATACCGCTATTTCATGCACTACGTCGAAGGAAGTTTGATGCCTTACTTGGTTATGAGTCTTGTGAACGATAGTAAGTCGTACAACGGGCAGACGGGCATTTTAGCTCTCCTCCCAACCTGAACAGCAAAAATCCGTGGGTGTAGCTAACCCATGCTCGCAGCTATCCGCAACTCCCCTCCGTTCTTCATTCGCCCCATTACCGGTCTCGTCGCTTCGCAGGTTGAATCTTCATTCCTTAACCGGAATATCGAGGGCAACCTTGCTTTCCTTGAGGATCAGCTTAAGACCGCACCCGGAGGTGGTCCATGGATTTGTGGAAAGGACCTGACCGCTGCTGATATCCTGCTGAGTTTCCCGGCTATTGCTGCTAGTGGACGTGTGCTAAAGGATCCAAAGACACGTGAGAAGTATCCTCTGCTCGCTTCTTATGCTGAGCGGTTGCAGGAGGTTGAGGGTTACAAGACGGCTGTGCAGAAGATTGAGCAGGCTGAGGGCTATTTCTCGGCTTCTATGTGATTTTTATGATACCATGTCTGTGCTTTGATATTTTGATTCTCTTTATTATACGAATACGATGAATCATGCCATTGAGTCTTTTTGATGATGGACTCGGGGTTCCTAGGTCTAAACTCGTTGGAGATATTGTGTTGATTCGTAAATTAAATGGCACATTAAAAGAATGGAATAAAAGCTGCAACAAGAGAAATCTATAGTCATTCAAAATCGTTCAAGGAGATGTCTATATCTATATACGGCTAATACATAAGTTCAGGAGTATGCATGGCCAGTCACGGGACTGTGCTCACCGTTGCTTCCGTGTAACATCGCGGTCATTAGGCCTTCAAGGACTCAATGATACCCGGACCAGTTTCCTCGATAGCAGCGACAAGAGACTCAACTGTCTCTTTGCTGGTCAAAACATTCACCACACAGCGGAAAAACTTGCCATTTCCAACCGCATCCTCATCTCCACTGGGTGGAGCAAAGTCAACCATGAAGCCCTTGCGAACAATGGCATGTGTGATATCCTCGGTAATCTTGCTGTTACTATTCCCCCGTTGTGTTTCATCCGACGCAACTCCGCGCTGGTAGACAAACTGCTTACCAGGGGCATAGTAGAAGCAGACTTGCAGACAAGGGGGAGCATTCTCGCTCACCAAGATGAAGTTCGGGTTCTTCTCCACGATCGTGGCAAGGTGCGCAGCGACCTCGCATGCAGAGTCAATTTGCTGCGCATATCCCTCACTTCCATAGTATGTCCATCCCAAGAACAGCTTCAACGAGTCGGCCCGGCGACCACATTGAAGTGTGAGATCAGCAAGGTCCCACACTTCAGGCGAGTCGACTTCGATCTCAGACTCGTGAGAGTCGCCATTCGTGGCTTCTGTATCCGCATTGTGGAACAGATAGCCCGCTGGAAGGGTATTGGCACGGTGGAACTGACGCATATCCGAAGCCAACAGGAAAGAGCAGGTCACTGGTGCACCAAGCATCTTGTGTGGATTGATCGTAATGCTGTCCGCCTTCTCGGAGCCAGACAGCTTGTGAATCTGCTTTTCGGAGAAAACAAAAGATCCACCCCAGGATCCATCAATGTGGAACCACAAATTATACTTCTGGCAGATGGCCGCAATCTCGTTGAAAGGATCAAATGAACCCAAAACGGTTGTTCCTGCGGTAGCATTCACATAGAACGGTGTCCGACCCTCGCTTTGAGCTTTCTGTACCAACCTTTCCAGTTCCGAAGGAATCATTCGTCCCTGCTTGTCAATAGGAACTTGCCAAACAGCACTGCTACCGAATCCTAGCATCTGAGCGGCCTTCTCAACGCTGTAATGACCATGTGCGCTGGTGAAAAGCACGAACCGGTAGCCTCCATTACCCTCCTTCTTTGTATCGGGGTACAAGTTGTTACGTGCGATCACGATCGAGGTGGTATTCGATGCCGAGCCACCCTGAACCGAGATACCTCCTGCACGTGGTCCTTTCAGGCCAAAGAGGTTCGCTAAACGCTGGCCGGTGTATTTCTCGATGACCGTCAAGGCAGGCGAGACCTGGTAAACGTGCACATTGGTATTCAAGGTGGCGAGAATCAGCTCGGCTGCAACACCGGGGGCGTTAGTGGAAGCATATAGCTTGTCCAGGAAGCCCTGGTGCCAGGTGTTGACCGAGTACTGGAGGACCTTCTGCAGAACCTCGATCAGTCCCTCTTGACGTCTGCCTTGCTCCGGAATTTCCAGCTGCAGGATCTCGCGGAGATCCTCGGGCTTCTTATAATCCACTAGTGTAGTTCCAGTCGGTGTGCTGTGTCCATTGATTCCGTTCTTTTGGGGTTGGTATGCGGGTTCGTCTGCAGATCGAATGAAGGGAATGAGGAGGTCTTCGACGGCTTTGAGGAGCTGTATTCGATTGAGTTAGCTTCTTGAACGCTGACACTTCTTCAAAGCCGAGGGCTGGTAGAATATGAAAGCTTCTGCTCTTAGATCGAGTCACTTACGCTTTGCACCTCATCAGCCCGGGATGATGGTAGGATGTCTGACATCGCAGTGGATAACACTCTAATATATACCAGTGATACCTATTCGGTATCCGGGGTCAAGTGTGGAAGAACGTCGAAGCCAAGGGCCTTAAAAATGCCAATTGATGTCGCCGCGATTGAGTCATTCACGAAGAAAAAAAAGTTTCTCGATGCGCCGCTTTTCCCGCTTCCCGCGATGGCGAAATCGCATGAGCTGACATCATCAGACGGTGGCCCTCAGTGTCAATAAGCTGCTGTACTTGCATTATAGCCGTATACAAGTCACTGATATGAGCTGCTAAATACAGAAATGCAAGTAAACTTCACTGTAGAATATTCATACTATTCGCCATTCAATATTGTTGACACGAGATAGCCCCGCGGCATATCTTATCTTATCCGTGTGCCCGGCAGGCGCCTGCAGGGCCGGAACCCAAATTAAATTAAACTCCTATTGGCTTATGAATATACGTTACAAAGTTCTGTCGGATGTCAGAATTAGTACAATCAAAATAGATAAATTGATACAATAGGGATAGGAAAATAGGCAAGGCAATGATCTATAGTGGTATAACTGTTCTCCCGGAGGGAATCGCGTGGACCCTTGAGGGTGAGGTGGAGGGAAGATCAACGCCATAAACTTTCAGATCACGAATGTAGAGTCAGAAGTACACACTTTTCGGTATGCCTAAGCTCTATACGTGGCAAGGCAAGTTTATTTAGAGAATGCTTGTTGTGAGTAAGAACTAGGCGGAAATAGCCTCAAGGGAAAAGGGCCGACCCTTGCCCCGCAAATAATTAAAATCAAATAAAGTTCTGATCCCCAATTGTCGAATATGCCAATTGTCTATGTTGATCTCACAAAGAAGCAATAGATTGACACTTTGGTTATGCCTGATGGACACTTCATTTGTAATTTCAGATACGTGAAATAACCTTCTGAGACCTTGTGACCAAGCACTCAGAAAAAAATAAACAGGACAACCTTGATAAAGTAAACCTCACCGCTTACTCCCCCTTATCGTTCTATTTCTGGAGCCTAGAGGTATTCGATTTTGGTTTACAAAAATTGGGGATCCCGATATTCCGCGAATGCTGCCTAGAGCCATCGAAGGTCAAAGCATCGGCACCTAAGACCCCGTGGCTTCCGAAGATCAGGAGAGTCAGCCCCCACCTCCATCTCCACCTCTCAATTTATTACAAGGAGGACAACCATCAGATTACTCAAGATCTTGTCCAGCATGTCGCTATCAGACTCCGAGGACTCGGCAGTCCTGGTTGGACCAGGCGATATCCGTGATTTCAACAAAGAAAACATCCTTCCTCTACCAGCAGACGAACTCCAAAATATCAGAAATTGGCTGCAGCCCACCCCCTATGATCTAGAGAGGTCTGAGTTCTCAAGACATCTAGCGTCGTACCTCCAGGGGACCGGTCAGTGGCTCATATCCACAAGCACATACAAACAGTGGCACCAAGGCAACGAGAATGGCCTTATCTGGATCAAAGGCGTACCCGGCTCGGGAAAGTCTGTTATGGCCGCCTCGATAATTCATCAGCTGTGCAAAGAAGAGGTCCCAGTCCTATATTTCTTCTTCCGACAGATTATTGATGCAAATCATCAGCCGGTAGCCGTGCTACGGGACTGGCTATGCCAGTTACTCCCCTTCAGTCCTCCCTTGCAGGTCAGACTGAGAGATGAATACCTACAAAAGAAGCGCCCTATTAATACTTTGGCTCTGAGCGACCTCTGGAAGGACCTCAAGTTTGCTCTATCCGTCTTTCCTAAGGTCTACTGTGTCATCGACGCCTTGGACGAGATGGATCAAGGCAATGATGGGTTTCTCCACTCCTTGGCCGAACTAGGACAGTGGCGCCTTGAAAGTGTTAAAGTTCTCATCACCTCACGCCCAGTCGTTGCGATTGAATCTCCTCTACGACCCTTTCATATACCTCATATTCAATTGGATGAACGACTCGTGGACAAGGACATTGCTGCCTATGTGCAGTACAGATTGCGAAATTCATCTGTTCCGCACGATTACTGGCATCTGGTCACTGAAGCTGTTCCTGGTCGGGCAAATGGACTCTTTTTATATGCAAGGCTGTCAATGGATGCCTTCGTCAGGCCTGGAGCTGATCCTCAGGTAGTACTCGAAACATTACCTGCGGACCTGAACGTGATGTACAACAATCTATTGCGTGAGCATGCGACAAGATCAACTGTCCCAAATGAATTCCAGCTACTTATCTTGCAATTGATCACACATGCAACTCGACCTCTTCGCCTACTGGAAGTCGCTGAGATGGCTAAAGCTACCCATGAGCCATTTAAATTCGAAGATTGCAGTTTGAAAGGGATCAAAAACCTGGTTCGAGCTACTTGTGGCCCGCTACTGCAGATCCATCATGATGAGACTGTCTCTGTTGTCCATCATTCATTTACTGAGTTTCTCAAAGGATTCACTCGCGAAAAGCCACTGTATGATTCGAGCTACCCTATCCTAGAGGCCGGTCCAACCAACAAGCGTCTTGCCGAAGCATGCATGGACTATCTTACGTCTGGCTGCCTAGACAAACTAGAAATCAAAAAACGCAGCAAGGAGGACGAGTTTTACCACCCCAAAAAGGCTCAGCAAAGTGGCACCAGGCTTCAATTTCCGTTCCTCGAATATGCGGCTGCTAACTGGTACATCCATGCCCGCCGCGCAACGCTCGCTGGTGTAGACATGTCATCATTCTATAAGAATATAGACAGCTTCGTCGCGGACAATCAGAGATTTGTTGCCTGGCTAGATATCGACTGGCCAGAGAACTTCATTCAAGGCCTCACTCCGCTCCACGTCGCAGCTCGCACTGGATTGTCTCAATACGCTAGCCATTTAATTCATGAAGGTGGTGCCGACCCAAACGCCAAGAGCCATCACGGCGATCCTCCTCTCTACTGGGCAGCTCTAAGTGGCCATGCGGATGTTGTGCAGATTCTTATTGAGAATGGGGCAGATCCAGATGGAGAGGCAAACGAAGGATACAAACCCCTTCATAAAGCTGCTAGCCACAACCGCGCTGATGTTGTCAGGGTTTTGCTCGCGGCCGGTGTTGATCCACTCACGCCAAAAACAAAACGTGAACCAGGCAATTGGTGTGGCAACGCACCAACATCCATGGGTCATACCCCTTGGATGTATGCTTGCACAAATGGACAGACCGACACGGTGGTTGAATTTTTGTCTCACATCAACGATTCCGATACTTTACTCCGAGGCCTTTTATGGTCGGCAGGAGCAGGGCAGGCGGCCTGTGTGAATCTGATTCTTCAAAGGCCAGGCGTGGACGTGAACTCCAAGTACTTCGGAGAGACCCCGCTATTCAAAGCGTGCTGCAAACGCGGTGACATGAAAACAATAAAGGTACTTCTAAAAGCAGGGGCTGACCCCAACATTCTCTGCGATTATCGTTCGGATGACTACGGGGGCATGCAAAGTATGATGCGATTTCGAGAGCCGAAGCAGACTCTTGAAGCGAGGGGATACACTGCTCTGCATGCTCTTTGCGGAATCAACAAGCGAATGTTTCACGGTCCAAAATCGAAAAATTGTGTTTCGCTTCTTCTAGAAGCTGGTGCGAATCTTCATTTGAAGGCCCCAGGTGGTGAAACTGCCTTGCATCTTGCCTGTCTAAACAACATAGAGGTCGTGAAACTGCTATTGAATGCAGGTGCAGACCCAAGCGCAGAAACTGACCTCGGGCACACGATATTACACAGTGATGGGTCCACGGACAAGGAATTGATACCTTTACTGTTAGAATCAGGGTATGTCGATGTCAACGAGATGATGATGAAAGTAAAAGGAAATCCTCTCTACCTTCGGCTTGAGAGCCATCATCCCGAGCGAGCCCTTGAGATCTTAAAGTACAAGCAAGATGTCAATAAGGCGAGACCAGATGGGAATCGCGCATTACATGTGCTTTTTGGGAAACCGAGAATTAATTCTGTGGACAATGTCGTGGATGCTTTACTTTTAGCAGGTGCTGATCCGAATATGCAAAATTTGAGAGGTGAGACACCGCTACATTTAATGAGGCAATCTCCAAAGTTCGAAGCGGTCTCCAAGCTCGTCAAAGCTGGTGCAGACCTTGAGATCCGAGATTTGGAAGGCCAGACAGCTCTTTTTAAGAACGTCGCACTCAACAGCGCAAGTGATGGCAAAGATCTACTTTCTAGTACCTTGATTGACTTAGGCGCGCGACTTGACACACGGGACAACAAGGGCAGGACTTTGTTACACCAAGCTGTTCTAAGTACTAGTTGTTTGGACTATCTGATACCTCGTATGGATTTCCATCCTTCTATTGCTGACAATAAAGGAAACACACTATTCCATGCGGCCGCATCGAAGAAATCAAACTGTGACAAACTGCCAATATACATCTATCTCAAGGAGTTGGGGGTAGATATTGACGAGCCCAATACTCGTGGCAAGACGGTATTACACAAGATGTGCGCGAGGGAGCCCAGGCTATCTAGGTGGAAGCCTTCGGAGAAGACTGCTTTTGACTATGTCATCCATGAATGCAAGAATTTGAATCCTTGCGATATTGATGGAGTTCAGCCATTGCATATTGCAGCCGCTATCTCTGAAGATTATGTGTTTAAACTTCTTGATGCTGGGGCGGATCCTTTCGGCACCACAAAAGAAGGCATGACGGTACTTCATGTTGCAGCTCGGGCCCGGCAGCCTGGTATTATTGGCCTGGTTCTTTCAAGACTTGCTAACCTGGAAGATGCCGCGTTCAAGGGGTTTATCAATCAGAAAAGCGCAGAGGGAAATACAGCGCTTCACTATGCTTGCTGCGTCGGTCGTCCTGAAAGTGTGGATTTGCTACTAGATGCCGGCGCAGATCCTAATCTGCCGGGCCGAGATGGCTTCATGCCCCTCAGGGCATGTGTTGAGTTTGAAGTTGAGCAATCACGCTGGAGAAGAATTGTTGAAACGAAAGATGCCAAAAAGGAAAGCACTAAAGCTAAAAGAGCAGCCAGTATCTTTCTCGGCGGCCATGATCTGCCACCGACTGCTGATCCTGGTGAAGCATTGCAGTGGCGTGGGCATGGTATGGGGTTGAACCCGGACTCATCCCGTCTGGACGAAATTCTCCATTCTTTGGTTCTTCACGGGGCAAAGATCACCGGGAATGAGAGCTCCCTCCGTGATGCATTTCATGCCGCTGTGTTCAATCAACGTGACTATACCGCCGAAAGTCTTTTGGAGTTACAGTCCTGTTTTCTTCCCAATGCCAATCTTCTGGAAGGGCCAGATGGTGAGCTTTTCGCTGCCTCCAAGTCTCGTCTGGAAAATGAAAAGACGTCTTTGAGGCAGGAAGTTATCAAAAACAGCAGTCAGAAAGGAAAAGAAGATGAGTTTACTCGTTTTTCACGAGCTTCCTACGTAGCTAAGCTACTGAGTCTCCGTCAATATCAAATGGTGGAACAAGAATTATCGCAGATGAACGTTCTCGAACTTAACCGGCTCAGTGCACGTTGCGGCGCTTCCATCCTACACGTCCTTGCGCAAACTGGTTTGTCAAATGTCCTCAAGCGTGTTTGTACCCGTGAGGACGCATTAAAATTCGATGACCATGAGTGGTGCAACCAAGCAGAGACTTCTACTCATATGCACGAAAACACCATACAACCGCTTCTTATGGTCGCGTGTGATCAAAGAATCCCGAACATGGCAGTGGTCCGTTTTCTGGTTGAGGAAATGGGCATCAATATTAGTGCAACGAGCAGGCAGAAGATCTTCGTCAGCAATGGCAAGCGGAGCGAACACGTATCAGGTAACAGCGTTCTACATAAGATTGCCGAGGGCAAGACTTGGTGGAATGTACATGAGGCACTGCCTTACCTGATCCGCAAGGGGGCTGATCTAGAGGTGCGCAATGAAAGTGGGGACACCCCATTGCATATTGCGGTAGAGCAAGATAGGTACAAGGGCGTCTTCTACAAACAGGCTGTTCAAAACCTCCTGGATGGAGGTGCTGATGTCAACGCCGTGAACTACCATGGGGAGTCATGCTTGTCAAAGGCTGGTACTGATAGTAGTCAGATCAAGTTGCTCTTATCATACGGTGCTAAGGTCTCCCCAGCAGCCATATTCTCCGCCATCGAGCTCCAGCAGGTTGAATTACTTGAACTTTACCTCGCACAGGGTAAAGTCGCTAATTTGAGGCGACCTGCTACTGAAAAGCCCGAAAGACTTTTAGAGGGATTCAACATTCCAGATAGTGAGATCTACCCTTTGTTTCATGCGGCAATTTGCAAAGTTCGTAATAACCGCCTGAACGAGAACGATCTTACCCCTTCCCGAATACGCATGATGACAGCGCTGCTGCGCAATGGTGCAGATCCATATGCCACCTTTATCAAGCTTCATCGGATCAATGACAAATCATTCAAACATGACACCGAAAGCGAAAGCGGTCCAGAATCAGAGTGGAAATCCGTAACATGCACTGTCATTCATGAAATTTTGCAGAATGGCCGGGTCGCCAAGCCACTACTTGACCTCCCATCCCTTCAGCTTGAAGTACGCGATGCCAGTGGCCAAACGTTGCTTCTTGCGGCTTCTCGAGGCCGGATAAACCAACTTGAAGAACTTCTCACCCGCGGAGCAGACGTTACCGCCCAGGATCAAACAGGCAAAACAATTGCCCACAATCTCATGGGACATAAGCCCAACGAGACAAATCACAAGTGCCTCAAGGCTGTTTTCAGTAAGACACCAAAGTTAGTCCACACGCCTGACATAGCTGGTGATACTCCACTCCATTACGTCCTGAAAGCACAGGAGATATACCTTGATCACATCGACCTACTGCTCGAACACGGCGCCGACCCGCTCATCCCGGACTCGAATGGGAACACCGCCCTTCACGTCTTTGCTAAAGACCCCCTTACCTACAAAAAACGCATTGAACAATTTCGAGGTCTTGGTGTGGACATTAACGCACGCAACAAAAAGGGCGATTCCCCACTCTTCGAGTATATCGCACACGGCCCGCTGGGAGGTGGGTTTTGGATGGGTTTTATCAAAGAAGCAAACGAGAAACTTGACGACATCCACCACTTGCGATTTTTCAAGGAAGCTGGAGCTGATTTCTTTGTACTTAATAATGTGGGGTCGTCGCTGCTTCATGTTTTGGCTGGCCGAATAATTCGTCCCAGAGGTATTACGCGAAGTGAGGAAGCGATGGCAGTGCCGATTGAGAAAGTTGTGAGCTGGTTCAAATTTTTGACAGGCTTGGGCTTGGATCCTATGCTTGAAGATGCTCAACAGCGGACATGTTTGGATGTGGCTGCTGCTTGTGGCAATGAGCATATTTTGAAGTTGTTTCAGGAGACGCCACCTGAGTGAAGCGTTGGGTGGGTTTAGCTGGGATTGATTTCCTTCTGTATGCTAGCCATTTGAGTTATACCTCAATACAGAGCGAATTTTTATTGTCTATCGTCGAAACCTTGAAAATGCTTTCCGTAAATGCCAAGGTACTGCGGATGAAGAAGCTCTTTTCCCTATCCCAAAAACAAACACCAAGGCTCATGTTCTAGGTCCGGAATACTACAAGCGAATATTAATAATAGATACCTCGCTGGTTCCTTCCTCTTAAATTATCGATAAGCTCCACTGTCTATTACATAACAATGCGGGGATCGCGTTATCAAGGCAAGAGCCAGCGAAGCCGATAAGGGCCCCGCACGGAGTCAAGCTACTATAAAGTGACAAGTCAAGAGACAACTTGCAATGAATTGATTTGCAAGGCTGTTCTTCCAACATGAAGATCTCTCAATCCCTACTGCCCATCCTCCCAATTGTCTCTGCCCTCAATGTGGGCGACTATGGGCATCCTATCGAAGGTATATACTCAATCTATAGTCCTAGCCATCATAAAATGAACTTTGAAACCCAACATGTACTAAATTTGTCTGAAACAAACAACAGATCTCGACAAAGACCTTCCATTCTCCCAGCCTGTCACATTCGCCCATCTCGAATGGCAACGCTGTCTAGCAGCAGACCACTCAAACGTTCGCAACATCTCTTCCACAAAACAAGCCCAAACTAACAACCACAGCCCCTCGACATCGCAATCCTAGGCTTCCCCTACGATACATCCACATCCTACCGCCCCGGTGCCCGCTTCGGACCTCGAGGAATCCGCGCCGGCTCCTCTCGCGAAAAGAAAGGTCGAAGCTACAACCCAGTATGGGGTATCGATCCCTTCGAAGAAGGCCTGTCCATCATAGACTGCGGTGACGTCCCCATAACACCCTTCGACGCGGCTCACGCGTTCAAGCAGATGGAGCAAGGATATAGACAAGTCCTCTACCACCCTACAAGCGATACAAACAGTGGGTGGGAACATCCCCGAATCATCAGTCTGGGCGGGGACCATTCCATTGTGTTACCCATTCTGCGATCATTGAAGAGTGTTTACGGACCTATTTCTGTTATTCATCTGGATTCGCATCTGGATACTTGGGATCCGTATGAGGGGTATACAGGTATTGCGTCGGAGCAAAGTGCTATTACACATGGGACGTTCTTTTGGCATGCTAGTCGAGAGGGGTGTATCAACAAAGGTGCTAGTGTGCATGGTGGATTGAGGACGAAGTTGTTTGGTGTGAGAGACTATGAGATTGATGATAATGTTGGATTCCATCGGATTGAGGCGCGGGAGATCGATGAGATCGGTGTTGCGGGGATTGTGAAGAGAACGTTGGATGTTGTGGGTGATAACCCGGTTTATCTTTCAATTGATATTGATGGTATGTTGGTTCCGTGACCAAATTTTTGAAGTTGTGCTGACAGCTTGGCAGTTTTGGATCCGAGTATTGCGCCAGCTACTGGCACGCCCGAATCTGGTGGCTGGACCACTCGTGAGCTTAAGCGGTATATCAGTGGCTTGGAGGGACTGAACCTGGTCGGAGCGGATGTTGTTGAGGTTAGTCCGCCTTATGATTCGACTGCTGAGACGACATCTGTTGCGGCTGCGGATTTGATTATCGATATCTTGGCGGCTATGGTGAAGAAGACGGCTCCAACTTTCAGCAGGAGTGAAGAGAGTGGGAAGGATGAGCTATGATTGCATCGAGAGAAATGAAAGGATTCTTAGATTCCGTAGTGGCGACGATAGTGAACCGTGTTTATAATGATGGTGTTTAAATACTGAACATGGAGGCAGCTTAACGAAATTGGATGACACCTAGAGTATGAGTAAATGAAGCCGACAATGACCCTTCTCGAGACCAAAGATGGCCGGCCACCTTTCCATCGGAGCTTTGGACGTGCTTTGCAGAGCCTTACCCTCTCTCTTCGTGCGGTGCGTAGGCCTTGCCATATAGTCATATAGTCCAACCATGGCCTCCTGAACCGTTGAGAGGGACCTACACAACGCAACCAAACAGAACAAAAGGAAAAAAAAGTCTTTCAGGCAATACAAAGCAATCGAAACTGCAGGACACTTGCTTCTTATGGAATCGTTTGATCTTCGAGTCTCGAGTCGGGAACCGACAATGTCACCGATATGTGACTAAGCGAAATCGGCTGCGAGGTGAAAACTCCCCGGCGCTGCTAATAAATATGTATGAGTTGAAACACAATATTAACGTAGATGATTCTTGATTTCCATGACTCATGGCATGCATTCCTCCATATCGCCTACCTCTTTCTATTGGATTAAATACTGACTAACTATCTCGAAGAAGGATTGAGGTGATTGTCAGACGGCGAATCTGCAAAGAAACTGGCTGACGATGTATCTCAGAATACTCAAAGATGCCCAGGTGTTTTTCTTAGGGCATTGGGCTCTGTAGTAAAAGTTTTTGGAATCATATCTATCTTCTATCCCAAGGCAAGGTATATACAAACATTTTGTTGGCTTAGTTGGGGCGAATTTTGTTCAGAAATACCGACATCCGCATGTACATCTCAACAGGGTTGGAGTACATTGGAAAGTGCCCACTCTTCGAGATCTCCGCCAACTCAACGCCCCCTTCCTTCAACCGCGGCAGATAAGACAGTCCCCGGTTCTCCCATCCAAACATAAACATCTTTGGGCACGGTAGTCCAAGGAACATTCCCAACAGATCCTCCTCATCTGACAAGCGGACCATCGACTCAAAGATCGGTCGTACCGCCTCGACACGCACTCGCGCGCGAAGGGTACTGGAGTATAAAGGACTAGCAAAAGATGGCGCCTTTCGAGTCCGGTCAATAAATAGGTCGAAGAATTCTTCCGGGTCATCCGAGTGAAAGGTGAAGATCTGGCGACTAAGGAAACAATCTTCAGGTGCAAGATTGCCCTTGATATCAACAAAGCTCAGGACTCGGTCTGGATGGTGGTGTGCGAGAAGAAGTGCAGTGAGCCCGCCCATTGAGTGACCCATCAAGTGAAATTGAGTTATATTAAAGTGCACCAGGAGTGCTTCTGCTGTGGCAACGAGAAAAGGAATGTCTGTTGCCGATGGCTGATCACTTTCTGATTGCCCGCAGCCCGGCGCATCGAATGCGATAAAGCCATGTTGCTCCAAGTCTGGATGAAGTTGTAAATCAGCTAGATCCTCCTTACAGGAGCCGAATCCGTGCAGGAATAGAATAGGAGGTTCAGATTTGAGACAGTGAATTGTTGACAGGTTAAGGCTCACGCCATGGACTTTGACTGGAACCGTCGCATAAGTGAGTGACATGTTGCTTTCTATTCCATGAGTCTGAGATGAATGAGAGTGATTGAAGAATTAGTGGAATATTTCAAAAAACATACATCTCGGCATTTATGAGGGCGGTGGCAACGGAATCGGTAAAGAATCATTTTGGCCCGGCGAAAAGTCGTTTCGCCGCGATCGAATCATATGGTTCGGTGGCAACCTTAAGCTTAATAAACTTGAATCATTCCCTAGCTCTGACCTTCGTTGAAAATCGGGTATGACACAGAAGGTCGCAGTGAATACAATCAGTAGACCGGTGGAAAGTATGACATGGTCATGGAAGAAATTTAGGGAGAATATAACCGAAGAGCTTGCTCTGGTTTAGCGCCGCAATAGGCTCTGTAGATCTAATAGTTCATTCTTTTGGTGCAAAGCCACCACTGACCATGCCGGGCAATCGGATTGACCTCAAGATCAGCTTGCATGTCGCAAACTTGATATACAGCATGCATAGAATCTGCGAAGTTTGATTGGTTTAGTTTAACGCCTAGCGGGAGATTCTGCCAAAGACCCCTGCGTGAAATCCTCAAAAGCATATGCTGATTTGCATAATATGGACAACCTGCGAGATATTGCGATTCACCATTTTCTGCGCCGCATCTGAGAGGGCACTGGAATGCTGAAAAGACTTCTGGGTTCGAGTCTCGACTCGGCGCATCGTTGTTGACTAGGCGAGTTAGTCTAGAGGCCTGCAAACGATGTCATGAAAGTCATGCGCACCTGCATGCCATTTCTCTGGTCTCCTATACAGGATATCCATAGGCATTGGCCGCCGTATATTGTGTCTTGGAGTCCTTCAATAGATGCTTTGCTGTACCCTTTTCGGTCAGGATTGAGATGTCAACAGGGGGATCCAGCTCGGAGAAGAATCATGAAGATGGTGGGGGAGTGGGCGCCCTTTGACGATTGCGACCAAGCATAGATGATTGTTCATCGTGGAAAGAAGAACCCATTCGGAGGATAAAGATGATGGCGAAGTAGTAGAAGTGGGAGTCGTAGACTCGTCGAAATCAGACACGATTGCTAGTGGATAATCTTTGAGAAAGCTCAACTCGGAGGAAAAGGATAATCTCGAAGTAGTGGGAGCCGATTTCTTGACTGGTCACAATCATGGATGATTGCTGGTAGACAATCGTTGAGGAAACCCAACTCAGAGGAAACCCGTAATTGCCTTAACATGGCCTACCAAGACCGAACGACATATCTTGGATTCTCAGGGGTTTCAACTTGTAAAAACCAGCGAAGTGAGAGTAAGAGTCGCATAGTTGCCCGGGACTCCTTTGGAAGCGTGCTACTGTGCTGCATCACAGCTTGGCCCAGCCAGTTGAAATGGTGGGGGTAGCCAATGTGATTGATAACCTCTCCTTTTGCCAAAAGGGAAGTGCAGATAGCTTGTGGTACAGGGGAATATAGAAAGGAGAAGAAAAGAAATGGAGGAAATATTAATTTATAGTATCTTTTTGCTGACTGGGGTCATCATTGAAGATGTATATAAGGAGTAAGGTTTAAGTGAGAGAAAAGTTGAAGTGTGAAAAGAACAAAGACGACGTCCACGTGAGATGAAAGTAAGCTTTAAGTAATACCAACCTTGGAAGTGAAGAGATCTAACAACTTTTACATTACTGGAGAAACAATAATGTCAAGTAGACACAAAAGTAATTTCTTCTTCTATCTATCCTAAACACAATAAACTAGGCTTCCTAGCACCATATAATATCTAAAGGAACTGAATTGCACTCGCAATTTTCGAACGAGCTGAAATAGCATATAATACATGCAGAAACGAAGAAGAACAAATAACTCCTGGAATATCACAATATCAGCCCCCCAAGCGAGAAAAAGAATTCTATGCGACAAGAGCAAGGCCGAACGCAGCGGCGATCATGGGATATCCAACAGCAAATCTATCAGCGGCGCCGGTAAAGACAGGGCTGCTTGCAGAGTTCGAAGCACCAGGGTAAACCTGGTAACCGCTAGTGGACGCCGCAGAATCGCCCGAAGGCTTGGGAATGACCGGCTTTGAAAGCGTTGACAAAGGCTTCACGGCTGAGTCGCCACCAGGACCAGCAGTGGGCTTCTGGTGTGAGGCGGTAGACGTTGTCTTGCTAGGAGGTGGGCGAGGGCTGGCCTCGTTGATAGAAGCGGCATCAGCGCCACTTGGTGTGTGGGCAGGGGGCGACTGGGCCGCCGGGGTTCCGGAAGGTGCGGCATGGCGGGCAGGAGTGGTGGGAGCACTGGAGGTGGTAGGCTGTCCAGATGCTGCCTCAGTCGAGGTTTTCCATCCAGCTCCAGCTGGGGGTTCAATCTCGAAGGATGAAGTTGATTGAGTGGTTGCCGGTACCTGAGCGACATGCGAGGCGTGGGAAGAAACAACAGCGTTGGCGGCGGCATCGGTCGAACCTTCGGTCGAAGTGCAAACGGTCGTAGTACCGGTGACATACTCTGTAACGTATCGGGTGGCGGCGGGCTTCGCGTGCGTCGAGGCTTGCGATTCTTCCCCGGATGCTTCAGTAGCGACTTCAGAGGCAGCGGCGGTAGGAGTTGATTGGATAATGACTGACGCATGAGTAGCGCTCTCGACTGAGTGGCTGGCCTCCGAATTCGAAGCCTGGGAAACTTCAACTATACGGCTCTCGGTGGCAGCATTAGTCGCTTTATGATGCGTAGCAGCCACTTGAGTTGCCTCGTGAGTAGCAGAGCTATGCGAAGCAGCCGAGGCTGTGCTCTTCACCCCAGTCTGGTAGACCTTGACCGAGTTGATCTCCCAGTAGGTCTCCTTGAACTTGGCAGGGTTCTGTGCGACAAAGTTGGTGCAGCTTGTGAAAGAGTCGGAGCTAGTCATGGGGCAACCAGATTCCCCGAACACGCCACCAGCCCAGTCACCACAGAAAGTCACATCAAAAACGAACGATTGCGCCTTGAAACTGGTTGCAACATCACAGCCATCCTGGACCAGCGCCATCGGGGTGCCAAACTCGCTGACATCGGGCTCACCCTTGGTAATGGAAGCCGGAATGGATTTGCGTGGGAAGAACCAGATCTTAACGAACTCCTCGGTCCACTCCATGGCGTACACACCACCCCCATTATTGTTGAACGAAGTACCGTAGCTACCCGTTTGTCCCTCGATAACGCACCCCACAGTTCCAAGTTCCTCGCCGCATCCAGTTGCATTGACAGTGCCGGACATGCCCGTATCAGTCAAAGCACAAGTACCAGCGGTGTGCATGACAATCTCGTTGTGATCTTGGAGGTTGACACCTTCGATGATATCAATCTCACCATCTTGTGGCCATTCCTTACCGACCGTCCAGAACGCAGGCCAGGAACCACAGACACTGCCAGGCATATGCGCAATATCAGCAACGACCAAGGAGTGTTCGTAGTACTTCGTGGTGCCGACCCGCACTGAGTCACGTCCGCTGCCACTCGTGCTGAGGGTAGTCGTATGATCCACACCAATGTAAACGCTACCCGAATCCGTGACCTTTACCAGACCTGAGCTTTCTGCCTTGGCCTGGTCAAGATAGGTGACCCATCCATTTGTCGGGTCGGCTCCGGTGTAGAAATGGAAGTAGTCGAAGAACTCCTCGCCCTGCCATGACTCAACCAGTTCATATTGACTGGCGACTGCGGGCGAGAGAAGGGACATAAGAAGCAGCGAACCAGCGCTGAGCGAGAGTGATGAGGTCTTCATCTTGCTCGAAGTATTAAACAACGGCAACACAATGAGATCCTCGTTTTGTCTGAGAAACTAACGAAAGTGTGGTCACAACAGCCGATGAAGATAAAAGAAGGGATGCAAATGGTTTAAGCCATCTACTGGAATAGAAAGACCGACAAAAAGGTTAAAACAAGGAATGAGTGACAATCCAGTTGTCAACAAAAGTCCAGAAAGGGAGAAGAAAGAATGTATGGAGTCGCCACGGCAAAGATGCGGCGCGTGAATGGCATTTAGGTATTTTGCAATCCACTGCTGTGTCCCATATTTGTCCTGCTTATCTCCACTAGGGAAAGTGAAGACCTGGACCCTAGAGCCTATTGGCGCCCCCTGGAAAGTGGCATATTCGGGACCTCGGTGGTCTGGCCCGAATGCACACAAGTGGAAGCGATTTCTCATTCTTCACTGGTCAGGATGTGTTTCACGATAGCGAGAATGGTGTGGTGAAGCAGCTAGCTCGCGCCTATGGTCAATATGAAACGCCATGGCTCGGCAAGGTCAGGTCCCAAGACAAGGTGAAACGCCTGGGCAAGAGAACTCATCACGCTGCGGGACCCAAAAGGGCAAAGCTGAATAATTCGCATCGGGGCTGCCATGCCTGATTAAAGAGCTCCTTGCTTCGGGCTCTGCGTGGCATACCGAGATGATCGGGGCATCTCACATTCTTGTGTTGCGTAGCGCGACCGTGTTGTTGACCCGGTGACGTAAGCGGGATGTGAGTTGCTCGAATCGAATCTCCCCAGAAATTCGTAGTATTTACTGCGAATTGTAGAATATAGATTCAAATTGAGGGACCTTGGGGCATGTACATAGTCCATTTGGGCTTGGGACAATTCTAGATAGCAAGTGAGAGATTGTTGCGGAGGTAAACCCATGGTCACCGATCCATGACAGTCTTGGCGATCTCTTCGGAACGCACCGAGCACATTCTCCGGAAATATATCTCCGCCGCAGTGCATGCACCTGGGCAACAACAGATGTTAGAAGTGTGGGACTTTTGAAATTCATCATCGTTACATGTACATGAAGAAGGGTATCTACCTCAATAAATGACAAAAGAAAAATCTAACGAAAACGAAAAAGAGAAACTCTTAACGCTTATTGAAGCAGCTGAGAACACCAGATTGCGCCAGGAACCAAAGCGACCCAGCAAATCGGAAAAGTGATAGACCAACAGTTCCCCAAACAACAGCCATAATGAAGCTCCAAGCACGAGTGCTAGGCCCATCCATAAGACAGAACCTGCTGATACCCGTGGCGTCCATAACAAGAACCAAAATGATGTTACTGAACGCCCACAACACCACGAGATTCGTTCGGAAAAACTTGTAAGAATCATCCATACTCTTGTCTTTTTCCTCTGGTGGTGCCTCAAATGGAGCAAGGGCTCGCTTGACCGTTATCTCGAACGAGGAGTCGATGTCGATCTGCGGACGGTCCACTTCTTCAATGACCCTGGATTTTCCTTCTTTCTTAATCTGCGCTTCGGGGAGGATCTGTGCTTTTTCTTTCACTGGTGTGCCGAGGGAAACATCGTGCCAGTTGCAGAAGGCGTATACCATCATGATGTTCGTTGTGCAAATGGTTCCGGCGTAGTAAGCCCAGGAGGATGTAAGTACGTGCCAAGGGTCCATGTAGAGGAGACTGGCGGCGATGTGAACACCGTAGGTGCAGACGATACCGATCAGAACCATGTTTGATGCTGAGGCATTCCATGTCTCTGCTTGGATGGCGTTTTCGTCCAGCTCGAGATTGAAGTTACCGTTTGTGTTGTTGCCGACGACGTAGAAGGCCAGCACTGTCACATAGAGCTGGATGAAGGCGAAGTACATGAAGGTTAGGAGGTAGAGTAGACGGGAACTGAAACGTATTAGTATAAGTGTCTCTGGTCAAAGCTTATGCAAAACTTACCCTTTAGGTCGATTTCCGAGAGACAAAATGAATTGCAGGAGCAGGAAAACGACGTAAAAGTATTTAAAAAACGTATGTACGATCGGAGACGCTTCATTGCCAAAGGGCCATGCTGAGCCATTATTCCATGAACCTGAGGTTCCCACGAGGTCCATAAGGGCCGTACAGATTATCCAGAATGACGCTAAGAGAGTTAGTAATGAGACGCGACTTATGAGCCAAAAACACATACCGATTGAGAACCAGACCAAGACAAAGTGCGCGAAATCATAAATAATTTGCAGATAGAAGAGCATCAATCTAAGGGGATTATGCCGACTCCTCAAAATGCGAGTAGAATGAATCAGAGCGTAAATATTCGCAGCCAAGGAACCGTTCAACCATTGTCGTCGCTGGTTAATGATATCCGTAAAGTCCTTCGGAACCTCAGCTTCGCTTTTCGCCGACTTGACAAAAGACAAATGCCACTTCGATCCAGCCTTGGCAACCAACTCAAAGGACAAGATGCGATCTCCAGCAAGGAACATATTCTTCTTGAAAATGCTCATCCCCTCAATACCCTTTTTACCAAGCTTCTTTGTGAGAACAATATCTCCGTTGAAGTACTGTTCCAATGGGCGGCCCATGATAGCTCGGTATCGGTATGCCGAGAATGCGCCTAGGGAAACGTGGCCAAACACACTTTCCAATGGTTTATCGAGGATATTGGATCTCATATATTCGAAGGTCTGGGCCGCGACGAACGGGTTGATCATAGTTCGGTTATCGCGCAAAGCACGGGTTTCACCACAGGATCCACCGAGATTCTCGTTGTTGTAGAATGCTTGCCACAAGCTGAGCAAAGCTCTCTTGTCGGGCTTTGTACCTGCATCGAGAAGGACGACCACCTCCGGATTCAACATCCGACAAAAGCCGTTAAACAGCCAACGGTGAGAGTTGATTTTATTGCTGGTTTGCTGCTTTAAGCACAGGATCATCTGCACTGGCGGAAAATTTGTCGCTTCTTCTCCCTGTGGTCGAACCAACTGTTGATCCGGGGTAACCGAAAGCTGTGTGGTGTATTCAAACTGCGCGTGTAAGTCAGGGTTGTTTGATATAGGAAGATCCACTCACGATATGTGCTACAGTCTCTCGGCCATCAACGGATTTTTTCATAATACCCTCCTGGTAAACACCAATAGTCGCTAACACATCCAAGGTGTTCTTGTCGCAAGGGTCGATTCCATCGAAAACCAAACAACAAACGATCTTTTGCCAAGCCGGTCCACCCTTATTCCAAAACTCGGACTTTCTGAGACTAGTAATGTCGCGAATGTTCTGCATAACTCCATGCAAGGTCCGTGCTGTAAGAACCTTGTTCTCACTCTTGCAGGTAATACCAATCATCAACTCGGTATGCCGACTGTACATAGCGGGACGGAGGTTGTAACCATTGCGCATAACGAATTCATCGGGATCACAAGTCGCGGCAGTGTCTGGGCAATTAGTCTAAGAAATCCAGGTCGCGGGTGGAAGACTCACATCGCATATGAGAGAACTCCTCGGCAAATTCTTCTGTGTCTCGATATTTCTTTTCCATCGCATTTTGAATTGCGCTTGGCACCGGGTAATCCGCACTCAAGACATAACCTTGCACAAGCTTAATTTTTCGCGTGGGATAGCGACGTACTCCCTGCGCAAATGTTTGCGCGAATGATCGGCGCTGTACGGGACCCCCATTGCCGTAAAACGATTGCCGAGTTCCTGCTTCATTGCCGTAATAGGATTGTCGGGTTCCTGGAGTCCCTGGAGTTCCTATTTGCTCTTCTCTAATGTCATGGTTGAATTTCTGCTACATGTGGCGCAATCACCGCGTTAGCTTATTTTGTGTCGCGATGGTCATTTCTACTCCTCGTTGTCCGGTTGAAAAGCACCTACATCAAATGACAGCGTGCTAGTACTCTGACTGTTGTCCCTCCCATGCTGCGAATGGAAGTAGTCGGATTTGTGAGAGGGAGCGGGGGATGCCGAGCCAGGAGTACCCATTGCGCGTAGCTTAGCTTCCCCGAATTCGTCGAAAGTCAAGAGTCAGAATGGGAAATTGAAAGGAAGAGTTCAGGATTGACACGGGTTATCAATTTAGCGAATGGACAAATGACATGCGCTAGCACATACGGGGGGAATGCCGCGTGTTCTGCGCAGCGTTGACAAGTGCGAATTAATGCGGCGATCGATTTACGAGGGACTTGATGATCGCCAGCCCTGCTAAGAAAATAACTGCCAAGGCCTTAAAGATCCATTGCGGTAGATAAAAAAAGACACCTCGGTGTTAAGACAGATGGGGGAATCTAGCGTGTGTAGTCTAGAATTTTTTTTCTTCCAATCGCATGATCTGATTGGAGATACGCGAGGTGTGGCCCATGGACGACGAAAAGGATGATGGTTTTGCTTGCAAAGTTGCGCAACGGTCGTACGTCAGCGGCATCGTGGCCCACTATGGACTGATGGAATCGTGGGACTAGTGTTTTATTTCGGGTTTACAGAGCACAGTGACTGCTATATCATGTTCCTTCATGCTGACCACCCTGTCTCGGAAGACTCGGCCATGCACTGACAGAATGGCTTATGCGACAATTCTTTTTTTGATCATTGACTTTGCAGTAAACCATGGGTCTGCACGCTGCAATAATTATTTGCCGGGTTGTGGGTCCGAGAGGCACAGTTTCTCATAATTGGTTAAGCTCATATCGGTGCTTTACGACCCACTTATCGAGCGCCCCCAGCAACGAACGCGAGTTCTTACGTCGTGGTCATGACTTTATTATAGAGCAGGGCGAGTAGAATTACTTGGTCATGGTGAAACAAAAAGGCGTCGCGATGGCGCATGGCGTTTGATGATCCCATGTTGTGTCGCGTTCCTCTCGGTACCTGTCAAATCGGGAAGATCATTTCCTACTCCATCCTCCCCTGAACACGAATTATTATGATCTGCCACACCAAGGAGAGCTTTGTCCTCTCGTGGATTTCTTTTGCGGCCATTTGTCGTTGTACCATGGGGAGTGGGAGTGAAAGAGTAATTAAGATGACTTATTGTGCTTTATCGAAATTAAACCTTGCATCGGTGAAGAATAGGAGCTAAGAAGATGGGTGGGGCAAACTGAAAAGTGAGAACAAGTAAGAGTGAGTGTGTAGGAGTACTCCTTACTGTAAACCTTGGAAGCTGCTATCTCCTATTGCCCCGTCAGAGTCCCCAACACCATTCATATCTTATTGCGTATGATGGTGTGCATCTACGATGTATAGTAAATTTTGACTAACATATCTACACTTCGTACGCGATCTAACTCACTATGGATTCTGGTGGCGTGGGTCTACTCCAATTTAAAAGCTTATCCACGCGAATGCGAACGTCTCACTATTTTTGACAACCTTGAGTGACAACCCGTCGACATTACTCAACACACTATAGACAAAATATGTTGTTTATATTTCTCGAACGAATCATGTTAGTGTCACTCTCGTCTCAGTCAAATGGCGCTCTTCGTGATTTGCCCCTTAAATCACGAAGAATCAGTCTTCAACCACCAACTTCAAGCCACTTAGCCCTATAGAACCAGCTGTAAGTGAGAAAATAGTCGACATCGGTCGATATTGTGCACGATTGGTCCAGGGAATCACTAATATAAACGCACGCGTGAAGTCGGAAAGATATGGAACGCGTACGGTAGGCACGATTCGCTCAGCTCGCTGGCTAGCTCTTGAATTTTGACAGCAAGGTGGTGAGAATAGAAAGATGTCAAAGATGGATTCTATAGTGGTGGCCTGCTTATATGCAGTAGCCCATTTCCCCGCTTTCCCTCAATTGATTTATCTTCTAGCGTAGATCTGCAATGCATAATTGAGCCTTCTAAGTATCAAACATACGTAGACCCTTGTTCATCATAACCAATCCTGTAACTCATAGAAAAAGGACCCGCTTCCGGAGCCTTGTCATCAAAAGGGACTAAGTTTGGCGGGGCACTGATTCTGTCACGTTAACGCGGAGTCACGAGAAGAGCGCGCTCGGGACCCAAACGATTCTATACAAAAGGAGGCAACTTGGAAAGGTCTGACTGATTCCCTAAGATCTCTGCTCTAGTCGGGGCTTGTTCATCTTATCATTGTACTTGTTCTTTATCTATCAATGTGTTCTGGACTCAACGTCACGTCGCACCAAACTTACTTGACCTACTCAAGAGTCAATGGTCAATACTTCTCTGCCGTTATACGTGATGCCTTACTACCGTTTCATCCACCAATGACAGGAAATACCCTTAATAACGAACGTTATAGCCAATAGGTTCATCCTGAACTCATCTTCCTCCGCTTCTTGAATACAGAAATCCCTGCCATTGCACAAGTAGCGCTTTATGCAGTCATGACCTTTTGGTTTTCTAGGGAGCCCTTATACCGAGCAACCACTGCTGTGCCGAATGATATCCCAACAGCTGCACGTGCAGCCCTGTACGAAGATACTTTCGCATCCACGTAGTGCCTTAAAATCACGATATAGACGCCCATAGGGGTACGGCGTGGTGTGATTTACTTTTTTTCCGGTTCGCATGTGCAGCTGGAGAATATCTAGCTCGAATCAAGTGTACAATGAGTGAAATGGATGTGTCTTTCGAACTAAGGGGTGGATAATTTTCCAACGAAATCTGAAATGTAGAATGTGATAAGACTAGCGAAACTACACGAGGATTCGCATGGATTTCCAAATTGTCGGACTTCATTGAGATTGCGATTGAGAGAGATCCTCTGGGTACAATCGACTCTCTCTTGCTTTTACTCTGCAGTTTTCTTCTACCTCATATGTTTATCTCCATGTTTAACTGACTCTGGTACCTATGAATATTCAATCTGCTGTTTGACCCTTATCCATATATAGAGAGCAAGAGAGCTGACATTGAAAAGTATGGTATATATATTTTCATACTAACATTTGAAGTTGCCTATATTATCATTCAATATTTCAAACCGCACCATTTCCCCGCTTCTCCAGTTCTCCACGGACCCCAGGCAATACATAGCGTCCATAGTCAATAGCGTCGTTGAGGTTATCATAACCGCGAATAGATATAAGCTCAGCACCAAGATCAACATAATCCAAAATAGAATCAACAATAGTCTGGTAAGATCCGACCAACGCAGTCGAAGCGCCACGAGCATTAGTGGCAGTGACAGTTGGATACCAGAGAGCACGATCCTGGACTTCACCACGCTTAGCAATATCCAGCAATCGCTGGGATCCCACATTCTGAGGAGGTGGTGCATTGGCAGGCGCTTTACCCTGCCCATTCGCGCGGTGTGTAGTCAAAGCATCCAAGGTCTTGTGCGCCTTAATCCAAGCAAGTTCATCAGTTTCCGCAACGATAGGACGGAAAGTAACCCAGATCCGTGGACGATCATTTGGGACACGTCCTGCCTTATCTGCCTCGGCGTAGATCCGGTCAATTTGTTCCTTGGTCTCCTTCAGTGGCTCGCCCCATAGCCCGAAGATGTCTGCTAGAGAGCCACCGATGCGGTAGGCTTCATCGGAGGATCCACCGACGGAGACGGGAATGGTACCGTTGACTGGTCGCACTTTATTGCTGAACTGCTTGAATTGATAGTATTCCCCATCCCAGTCAAATGGGTCGGCAGATTCCCACGCGCGACGCAGAATGAGGATATACTCCTCCAGACGCGCATAACGCTGTTCTTTGTTGAGGAAGTCTCCTTCTTTGGCTTGCTCGGCGTCACTTCCACCCGCGATGAAGTGTACGACTGCCCGACCGTTGCTGAGTTGATCCAGGGTTGCCAGGGCTTTGGCTGCGACGGTGGGGTAAAGTGTGTTTGGGCGAAGGGCGATAATCACCTTCAGGTTTTTGGTGACGGATGCGATGGTGGCTCCAACTGTGAAGGGGTCGAAGTACGAGGAGTCGTATGGGACCAAGGTGTAATTGAAGTCATAGTCATCCAAGGAGCGGGCGTACCGTTTCAAGTACTCAGGTTCAATCACCGCATTCGGGATTGGATTTAGCTCCGTTGAAGCATTGGGGAAAGTAAGGCTGATGAATTCTGTCGGCATTTTGTCTTTGTTTGGAAACTTTCTCACTTTTCTCACATACCAAATCCCCCTCTATCCCGGAGAGATAATTTGTTCTTATATTTGCTTATCCGGAGGATTTCCGATTCTAAATATCCGACATGCAGATGATGCAACCTGGTACACAATGGCGTCTTATCACGAACAATAGACAAGTACAATCCATGTATGTATTTATCATCAAGAGAGGTCTATGAAATGGCACTCTAGCCGTTTTGAGGGGTTATGGGAGGGTGCGATGAGGGGTTTGTGCATGGCATCAATTTCCCCGGAATCACGCCATGAATTTATGTCAGTGCTGACGTATAACCAACCCCCTTATCTGATCAGTGTTAGATAAATACTGGAGAATATTTTTCAGGCCTCGAAGTATTCAGGCATTCTACGTAGAAAAATGGACGGCGGCGCAACGTACGTTGTGGCCACTGCATGTGGTAAGAAGGAATAGCTGCTAGCTGATAAACGTGGGGCATGAAATTAAGAAACACAGAGAGTCGGAAAAGAAACTTCGCAGATATTCCAAGGCCTTGATAAGCTGGATGTGAAAATACTACAAGGCCTGCGTTATCAAGGGGAGTGTTACTCTTCTACCGTCGGATCCATGGAGGTATCGGTCCAAAGTACTACACACTAAGAATTCTATATTACTTGGCGATCGCAACTTGCGGTCATGGCCCGGATAACGAGCTAAGCATCTGGGAAACTGTATAGGATACATATGGTAGTCAACAGATGTGTTGGGGCCTGTCAGGTTTATAGGCTTATAGCCTCTACAGACTGTACAATATGGTAGAAGACCAATACCATTGTTGATGAACCCCTTTTGGGCCTAGTGCCGAACATAGAAGCTTCTCTTCCGATGCAGATCTTCTTTTCTCCACCTATGCATTGGTCCATTTCTCTTTCTGATTCGCTTCTTTGACTCATCGTTGTTTTCATAAGGCGTACGCATGCCATCACGCGTTCAAATGATCGTGGGAACTTGTACGCTATTACCAGTCAGGTTTTTGTCTAGGGGAAAGGTAACTGGCCACTCAGCTATACGCATTAGACATATGACCGAATAAGGTGTTTTAGCAACTTGTCAATTGTTCTTGTTTATTTTTAATTTTTTTTTTGCGTTTCGGGATCCAATTTTTTTTTTGTGGCGTCTATCGGCAGCCGCACCCATTCCCTGCTGCAATTGAGGAGATTTCCCATAGATAGTACAGCTAGAGATCCAGATGATCAAGATTCAAGCTTCTCGATACATATGGGTTTGAGGCGAAAAAGTCCGATAAACCAATCAAAAACCCCAATTGTCATGCAAAATGCATTGCCGCCAATCAACCGGAGTCGCTTGGAATAACCTCACCTCGGGGGCAAATACTCCCACGGTATTGGTTGAATCCGGTTCGCGATGGCAAGAATCCGCCCCACTAACCCACCAAGACCAAACAAAATCACCCTGACGATTCTCCGAAAAGCAGAAAATCAGAAGAAAAAAAGATTTTGCCGGCTGATTTCAAAATCCAACCAACCGTAAAACCACCACCTACAAGCCCCCAGCGTATACTTCGTGGGTCCAATCCTTATGCGCCATGTCCGAAGTTGTATATATCACTGTTGAACCATCAATCCAGTTACATGGAGCCCCAACGCAACCCTACTGGATTCATCCACACTTAATTGACTCTATCGATCCGGTCAAGGGTCGGCAGTTCCGGGTTTCG
Organism: Penicillium pulvis; assembly: GCF_028828015.1. Lineage (NCBI taxonomy): Eukaryota > Fungi > Ascomycota > Eurotiomycetes > Eurotiales > Aspergillaceae > Penicillium > Penicillium pulvis. The sequence goes on from NW_026643080.1 coordinate 1,546,392, forward strand.
GACCATATTCCCAAAGGCACCTGTCTTCTTGTCGACCGTCCCTACGCAGCTATTCCGGTTGTTGATGAACCGGCAACCAACGAGAATCTTATTTGCAGCTATCCGGCTTGTAATCGTCGGGTTGTACTTGGCACGGAACGGCTTTCGTGTCCGAGTGCTTGCATAGATGATGTCGCGTGGTGTGGGACTACATGCAGAGATCTGGATCAAGTTCGCCATGCATTCGAATGCACATGGTTGAAGAGGTATTCGAAGCCAATTCGATCCAAACGAGGTGAATATGAATTTGGTATGTTGTGGTTGATCATCCGTCTCCTTGCCACTCGCCAAGTCGAAATACAAAATCCATCAGCCATCAATGGAAGCAACCCTTTCCCTCCGGTGTCGAAACACGGCTGGGACGGTATCAACATGCTATGCGGTTCTGTCGAGACATGGTCACACGATCGAGTTCGGAATTGGTCCACTTTGGCGAAGAAGTATCTCCAAAGCAGCACAATCTTGCCGCATGGATTAAGTACAGACCGCATCCTTCATCTTATATGCCAAGAAGAGGCAAATTCCTTTGGTCTCTACCCAAGAGAGACCGGTGTTTTCCCCATTCCCACCCCCTTCGTCGATAGGGGAGAGCAGTTTGCCGCGGCTGTATATCCCACGGCGGCAATCGCAAACCACTCATGTTTGCCAAATGTAAGTCGTTCAAGATGTCATAATTGTCAGTGAAGTCGTACTAATCGTCCTTATTAGATCATTCACAAGGCCGATGACCAAGGCCGAATGGTTTTTACTGCATCCCGGGACATCAATAAGGGTGAGGAATGCTGTATATCGTATTTTGACCTGACGCAACATACCGACCTTACCACACGCCGTCAACATCTCAAAAACTCGTTCCGTTTTACCTGCAAATGCGATCGATGTGTCTCCGAAGAACCCGTTGAGGAGACATCACCATGGAACACGATACCAATGATGGACATGGAGTGAATATAGACCGCTGGATTGGGCGAACCCCTCCACCTTTGTGGAGTGAGCAGACTAAATGCATAGCGTATACTTGGACAAGTCGGATTTTTTTTTTTTTTTTTTAATTTGGGGTTCTTTTCTTCTTCTCACATTTGTCAATTGCATACCGATGTTTCGCACTACTGCGGATAAGTATCACAAATATAACCATATTGCCTTGCAAAACCTAACGAAATATGTACATGACGGCCTAAATGATCACGGTCACCGAAGCAATTGATGGCCTGGCAGCATCCGAGCCTCTTCCTATCGCCAAAGCCCATTAGTCCATCGATTAATCTATTGTACGCTCTAAAATCAATTGAACATAGGCAGGACTAGAGGTCTATACTATAGGAGACTGTTAGAAAGTCATCCTGAAATGAGAGTCTGACATTCGACCGGGTTTAACGTCTTGTAGGGATTATAATACATAATCATAAAAAGCTGCTGCCTGATCCCTGAAGATATGTATCAAGAATACTGCAGAACATATTGTGTAGCTGTTCTAACGATCTCCATGCTAGGCTTTCTTTATCTGGGGCGCGCTATGCCTAAACAGGGGAAATGGATAGCCAAATGGCAAGCCGACCTCCAGCTTGACAATCATCGCAACCGCAATGGAAAAACATTTCGCCCTCATCCTCTAAGCGGTAATAAGAGCCCGATACAATGATTTCAGCCATATACTGGGCGGTCAAAAAGGCGAGTGTCTGATGGTGTGCAACTCGGCAATTCGGCTACATACTATCGGGATGAGTAAGGATCCTGGAGTCGGCTGTATGAGGATGGTGGGTCCCGGATATGGCGCCCTTAAATACCAAGCTTCGAGCTCACAAAAGACAACACTATAACAACAATCATGTTTCGATCACGCTGTCAAAATATCCTACGGTCGCGATGCGTAGTACCGCCCGTTCAGACGATGACTCGTCTGCCCTTGACACGCGCAGCATTCTCCACCTCGGCTCGATGTGAGCTCATGGAGATGTCCGGTTTCACTGAGGAACAACTCACTGTTCGAGACGCTATTCAGAATGTTTGTTCCAAGTTCCCAAATACATACTGGCAGGAACGCGATCAACAGGAGAAAGATCCCAAGGAATTCCATGCAGCGCTTGCAAAGGACGGCTGGCTCGGTATTGCCCTGCCGGAATCCCTGGGTGGAGCGGGCTTAGGTATGTACGACCCAGGCTGAAATGAGTTGCGACGGCTGACCATGTCTATCAGGTATATCTGAGGCTACGATGATGATGCAGACCATCACACAGTCTGGCGCAGGCATGGCGGGAGCGCAGGCCATCCACGCTAACGTATATGCCACCCAGCCACTAGCGAGATTCGGTACTCAAGAACAACTTGAGACTACAATTCCCAACATTATTAATGGAACATGGCGAACTTGCTTCGGAGTCACAGAGCCAAATACGGGACTGGATACCCTCAAGCTCAAGACCCTAGCAACAAAGACAGCAGATGGATACACCGTGACAGGTCAAAAGATCTGGATCACCTGCGCGCAGGTCGCGTCGAAAATGATTCTCCTGGCTCGAACAACTCCGCTTGAGGAAGTCAAAAAGTCAACAGAGGGTCTATCAATGTTTTGCATTGACCTTAACCGCGATCAACCGGGACTCGATCTTCGCAAAATCAAAAAAATGGGCGGTCGCGCCGTGGATGCAAACGAAGTCTTTTTCGATAACTACAAAATCCCCGCGAACGCACTCATCGGTCAAGAGAACGATGGCTTCAAGATCATTCTACACGGTATGAATGCCGAGCGTTGTCTTCTGGCTGGCGAAGCCCTCGGTCTCGGATACGCTGCTCTAGAAAAAGCTGCGCAATACGCTAAAGAGCGTGTGGTCTTCGGCCGTCCTATCGGTCAGAACCAGGGTGTATCACATCCATTAGCTGATGCGTATATGAAGTTGGAGGCAGCGAAGCTTGCGACATACCATGCTGCTCGGCTCTATGATACAAACGATGGCTCGATCCCATTCCATTCTATTGGTGTCGCGTGCAACAGCGCTAAGTATCTGGCAGCGGAAGCCGCTTTCACGGCTTGTGAAAGAGCGGTCTTGGCTCATGGTGGTATGGGTTATGCGATGGAGTATGATGTTGAGCGGTACATGCGTGAATGCTTTGTGCCCAGGATTGCGCCTGTGAGTCGGGAGATGATCTTGAACTACGTCAGTGAGAAGGTGTTGGACTTGCCTCGAAGCTACTAAAATTGTTGGTAGTCATATCTATGTTAAATGTAAATAAAATTAAATTTACTGCGGGTTCGATTCTGAGTCATTTTCGGAATCCATCAGGAACATGATTCCGCGCAAACGTAATGGACTAGTAAACAATGAGATATGTTTCCTCGACGAGTGCTTGGGTAGAAGCATACGACTTCAAACGGCCTGTATTATTCGGTGTACTTTATCGTGGACCGGTCATAGGGCGTCGGCACGGGGAACCAATAAGTGCGAGCCGATTTGCTTTTCTCCTCTTCTCCTGCGCCCTGAGTAGACGGGTATCGCCGAACGGTCACCGAATTACCGGGGAATCGAACGCAACGCTTGACTCATTCATTTAATATGTGTATTGCTATCTGAACCCAATAAAAATTACATCGCTGAAACCCGTTCATGTCTACATGGGCTTGAAAAGAACTGCCAAGATGGCGCTAGCAACGTGAAGGCTTACCTTTTGCAAAGTAACCTTACCAGGAGTCGAAACTATAAAGCTCTGTTGATCTTCCTGTGTTGTTCACATTCTCATCAGTGAGAAGTCGCTTCAATCTTTTATCGCCATTGATTACCAACTTCACCAGTCACAATGGGACGAACACTCGCATACCCAAAGCGCTCCTCAAACACAGTCAATCGATACAACAATCGAGGTAAGTCGCCAATAACAAAAGCAAGACACAAGGCTAATTAAATACAGCAACATACGATCTGGGTGCAATCCATTCAATTATTAATGAATCCCAGGTCCTCAATGTCTCCTTCAACCCAGGACCTGAGGATCCATTCCCAACGATACTCCCCATGATCGGACAAATGGGCTCCTTTCAATATCCATCCGCAGACATCAACGAGCCACTGGAATGCTACCTGCATGGCTACGTCAGCTCCAGGATCATGAATCTCGCACGCAGTAACGAGGGCGAGGGACTTCCCATCTGCATTGCAAGCAGCAAAGTAGATGGGTTAGTCATGTCTCTAACCCCCAACTCGCACAGCTGTAATTATCGCTCAGTGGTCTTGCATGGATATGCAAAGCTCGTCACGGATGAAGAGGAAAAGCTTTGGGCCATGAAGCTGATTACTAACTCAGTGGTCGCTGATCGCTGGGATAACACCCGAGTTCCTCCCGACCGGGCGGAAATGTCGTCGACTGTGATTTTGAGGGTCAATGTTTTTGATGGGAGTGGAAAGATAAGGAGTGGGCCACCGGGTGATGAGCGTAAGGATACCGAGAGAGATGATATTACTGGCCGTGTTTGGACAGGCGTTATCCCTGTTTATGAAACCTTTGGGGTGCCAGTTCCTAGCGATGGAAATCGGGTGTCTGAGGTTCCTGGGCATATTGCTGAGTTCATTGCGAAGAGGAATGCGCAGAATCGGGCTTTGGCTGAGCGTGCTGCACGGCCGGCTGTGGGATCAGATTAGATTTGGTTTAGTATCGTACTGGACAATGCATTTTTCTTCTTTTTCTAATATTTATCATAATCCATATATAGACTTGAGATGAGGGGTAAATATAAATGAGTTTCAAGAAAAGCAAGAATAATTTAGGGATTGCTAGAACCTTGGAAATGCATATTGCTCGCATACCATCTCATCGTAAATGGTTCACAGATGTATTGGAACGGCCTGATCATATTCATTCATATAGCCAAGTGACTTTAGAACAATGTAATAGAATCAAACCTTGGAAGTACCTTCCTACTAAGGTGAAGGCAATTATACTATGACTAAATATTTGATGGTTCCTAAAGGCAAAAGAGTTTTTCAAATAATGCTGGCAGGCTCAGTCGTATATATCTTCCTCTATATATTGCTCAGCGGCTACTTACAGATTTCATGGCCCAAGCAATTGCCTTTCTTCATTCGTAGTACTTATTCTTGAATTGAAATCAATTACATTCACAATAAAGCACCTGGGGGTACGTATTTCCTCCACATTGAAGCTTGTTTGTTGTGCTCAACATCCAACCTGATTAGTTCCAACACATCTATGCCATAGGCTTGCCAGAGCCAGAGCGCACGGACAAATACGACTTGCTCACCTTGGCTGCCTCTTTGTCATGGTTCAAGGTTGAGTGGCTTGATGGCGTGGACCCAGAAAGCCTGAGTGAGAAAGCGATACCAAAAGTACACACATGAAGTAAACCAACAGGTGAACCCTGCTGACCCATCCTAGGGCCTAGACCCGTAAACGACAAAGCCTACAATTTTCAAGAGATGGCGTGCGTATATGAACGCACTCCAAAAGTCATTACCCAATTCTCTCATTATATTTTGCATGTGTACGAATTACAATCGAAATCAGAGGGTAGTCGAAAGCTCCACTTCAAACGCAATAATGCTGGAAGATGATGCGGATTGGGACGTGAACATCAAAAGCCATATTACCAAATACACACACGTTCTACACACAATGCAAGGAGACAGAGCTATATTTACCAAAGCCCCGTACGGGACAGACTTGAATGTCTTCTGGATTGGCACATGCATAACCGAGCCAAGCAAGAATGAGGCTCACTTCTACGCCAACCCACATATCCCACATTTTCCTCACAGTCGCAAGTGCGAAGCAACTAGCATTCTTATAAGTATTCCCAGGAAGGTTGAAGAAGGATTACCCCTTAACTCAACACGGTACATGTATCACGTCGAGAACGGATGTTGCCGGTATGGGTATGCCGTGTTCAACCGGGGTGCAAAATGTATTCTGGCAGCATTCGCTTTTGATCACCTGGTTCTTTGAGTCATATATGCGGAGGCATTTTAAGGGGAGACCTCATTCGGTTCTTGAAGAGAGATCGTGAAATTTAAAGGCATATTCATCGCCTCCTTGCTGGAACACGTATTTCACAATTAATGGCGAGACGAGCCTGAGCCGTGACAAAAAGGCGGTGGATATGGATATTTCCAGTATTTTCAGGGCTTTCTTGCGGATTTGTGAGTTCAACAGCCTCATGGTCTTGAACAGGTACGACTCAATGGCATGATCACAATCGCCGAATAGCAATTTTCTTTCAATACCTTGCCTTTTTCTTTCACGTTAGAAATTTGCTTGGTTGATTTTGCTTTGCTGGATATCCACAATGTGATCCGTGTACGCTTAGCCGCGGCCATCATGTATAGGAGGCAATGGTTTAGGTAAAATATGCCGGATACAAAACCCGATGATCCGCATTTGGGGGCCAATGCAGATAAACGAGATGAATAAGTCCAACTCATCTACCACGAAAGTGATAATGGACCATTTAACAACAAAGCCTCACCCCAGCAAGGATTTAGATCCATTCATGAAGTATGCGACTCAAGATGATGATATAAAGGATGGCCTATATTAATGCAGGAATCTACAACAGGAAAGCCAACTGAACGAACTATGTCAGATTTTGATTTTAACTAAATCTGCAGAGCCTCCATGGCGCCACTGAAGGACTAGGCTATACGATACCAACGGATCTACACAATAATTACCCGGTTGGATACCACCCATTCTAGATTGTCTCGTCTAGTCAGAGGTCCGTGCGCGAGGCTTTGCGCTGGAGGCCCAATGTAGTGCGAAGGCTGACTAGGGCTGATGACTACCCTGTATTTAGAAGGAATTTATTTTAAATCATTCTAGCCCCCACTTCAGGTCTCCCTTGAGGGGACGGGAGCCTTGCATGTTTTACCCAGGTGCATGCATGGAAATTCCATCGAGTTGGTGAGGCTCAAAACTATATAAGTCAGCTGCAGTGATCATGACCAATAAGAGCGCAGAGTGCACCACCCGTGCATGTTGCACCCGGGTGCAAGGGAGCCTCAAGTCTTTGAACGAATCCTTGTTCTCCGCCTTCCAGTGTAGATATAAAAGGTTTGACTGTCTCGACTTCTTTTTTCACCCAACAACTTCACTATTGTTAAGAATTCATACCAACTAAAATATCGCACAAGCGCGTAACTATCACTCTTTATCTTCTCTCGAGACAATGACATTCTGGGAAAATGAAGGTCTTATGGACAATACGATTGGGGAAGGTTTGAATTCTTCAGCTCAATCCTCTCGCAATGCGTCGGATGGTAAGCATACGCTCAACTTCAAATCCCAGCCTCTTCCCCTAAAGAAATGTTGGTTCATGTGAAATATAGGGTTTACCTCTGCTTCGGAACCAATTACAGTCGTATACGAAGGCTACAAGTTTTTCAAAGCAGACCCTATCCCAGGCCAAGAAGCTTCTTGGACGAAAGTTGAGCGCACGAAAATGATCATGTCACAGAGAGATTTCTGCAAGAAGGTACAGAAGCGGGCAAATAAGATATCTGCAGCGCAGCAATACCAGTCTCTGTCTGAGATTCGACAGGCGCACGTCAATCAACTGATTGCTGAGAAGCGACCACTCAATCCTGATGCTGAATGGAGTTGCGTCTATGCTAAGGAGCGACAGAAGGCCTCTAAACCTCGCAATGCTCGTCGCGATGATTATGAAGTTGTTTCCATGCAGATAATTCTGATGAAGCGGCCTGTGAACACAAAGACGCACTTTAGAACTCCTATGGGCGACCTTGTGGACCTAGGCGTTCATTTTGGATCGCACCCAAATAGGGCGAAATTAAGTCGTGAAGAGGACGGTCATGAGATTAGGGATCAGGATTTACTCACTCGCAGTCATTTTAGGAATCAATCTGTGCCTGCTTTCACAGGGGCTCAACGGAGTCAGACATTCTCAGGTAATGAGACTGTTTGCCAGGTTCGCCGGGGGCAGGAGCCGATGCCTCGCCCTGCTACGGCTACAACTGTCCGACGAAAGGCTGAAATAGACCATAACCAAGTTTGGAGGGGCTTTGAAGATGACGAAGAAAGCTCTGGAGAGTAGGATTCCTCCTGTGCAATTTACAACTTTTTGTAATTCTGACTTATTCACAGACCACGCAATATACAAACTGCTCAAGACTTCGATGAAGAGGAAGAAGAATATGTCTCAGAGAACGGCGATGAAGTAGATACATCTCCGCTTCATCGCACGGCATCTAGTGAAACTTCCACTATTGGAAGCCCAGGTAGTGTGAGCTGTTCTTGTCAGGACTCCGCGGTTACGCAGAAAGTTCCTTTTGATGCGAGACAGCATAGTCCTAGCCAGTACGAATTTGGCTTCAGGTCTCACTTCCAGCGGAAACCACTGGCAGCTAGTAGCAATCTGGGGAGGCATATGAGAACTGAGCCATGGTATGGCTCCAGTAACATACCTACCAAGCGGCCTCGATCATCTGCTTCAGAGTTTCTAGAGGCCAGAGTGTGGGAAAAGAAAATCCGCATTGAGCGAATGAATGAGGAGGAGATACGTGGCCGGCTTCTTGACTGCGAGACCCGCATTGAGCAATGGGAGAAAATACTGCAGAATCAGACCCGGATACTCGGGCTACAGATGAGAATTGAGGCTCCTCCAGAGCAGCGGTGTCATCAATAATATGACTTGATGGACAGTTAGAGGTGTGGAAGATATAGACGGGGTGCGTTTTGAATTTCGGAGGATCATAATATGAATTTTCGGTCATATTGAACCTCTGCTGTCTGCTCTATATGTCCGTAATATTAATGTATTAGTACCTGTTTAAGTGTTAGTATTATCAGAGTTCTTTGCTGATTCAGATTTGAATTGATCATGCGTAGGTGGTTATTTGAAATGAATATATGGACGTAATTGAGTGAGATTGGACCAAGGCACTTCGATAGGGACATACGGAGACTAATAATCACAGACCGTCCTCTATTTCGCTATAACATTGCCAATTTTATTTGGTGTACAGCTCAGTACTTATAGTATAGTAATCTATTTAGTTTACCCTCATTCAAAGTGCTGTTGCCGGTGTCTCAAACGCCTTGTGATGCGATGCAGTTCCATTAGGAACTGGCTTGCGCAAACTGAGAGCCATGAAACATTCCTGTGGCACTCCAGGTAGTTGGAGAGAAGATTCTGCCAAACCGCGTATAGTATTTCGGGCTTCCTAACACAATACACCCGGCTGCATGACGGCTTTAAGATCTGCCATCACGTGTTCGACTAACAATGTCCCGATACCATTTCCTTGATGCTGAGGTAGAACCGAGATTGGTCCCAGCCCGTACCAATTCTCACTGCCGTCCGAAATTTTGACGGGTGAGATGGCGACATGACCCACAATGCTTTGTGTAAGTTCATCTTCTGCGACTAGCGAGACTGATAGCTGTTTCGCTTCCCTTAAGTCACGAATGATGTTTTGCTCGTTGTGGTCTGAGTGCTCGGCATTCATGAAAGCAGCTAAGGTGACTTCTTCGATTGCTGATTCATCCTTTTTTGTTTCAGGTCGAATGCGGATCGACTTTTGACTTGTCATTCTCATGGATGGTCGCTGGGGGACGCGAGGTGAGAAATATGTGTACTGTATCAAGAATTGTCTGAGGTGAATTATAAGCAAAAAATCAAATAGTTTGGCTTACATACATAGAATGACGCTGTGGCCAATGAAATGAGTCGTGATGAGTCAAGAAGTCGAAGCGGAAGCATCATCCTAGCACTAGCCTTGCCTGCGAACAAATCATGCATGCACAGCGTTCTATAAAGTTATATGATATGAAACTACCGTATCTTCGGGAAACGAATGGTTTGCATGTTTCCATTGCGGGCCGTCGCCTCGGCTCGTGTCCTCTTGCAACTAGGCCAATGCTCAATGAGCCATCATCTATCCCCAATTCTTACTGCAAATCACAAACAGATATATTCACTTTAGTGAAGATGAAACCTCCACATTTTGAATCCTATATACTCTGGGTGCGCCACCTGCCTTGGGTTGGGCTTCGATTTATGCGTGAATGTTTGGATGTATATCAAAGCATACCTTGGAAGACCTAGGTCGCTTTTTACTAGGTATCGGAGCTACCCTAGCTATTTATCACGTCCAATTGGATTGGCTTTGAATATATTTAGCGTTCTACGGTATATAAGGGTATATCACCTTGGAAGCCTACTTGATGTAGGCGGTTCATATATTGCGAGGCTCGGTGAGCCGGTTTGATTATGTAACCAGTAAGCAACCCAAGCTTAATTCTGCTAAGAGAGCTCAGAGCCAAGAGGGGCGTTGAGTATCAAAGCAGAAATCGAAGGATACTTGTCTAAGATCATTCGGTGATATGCATTTCCAAAATTTGGTGTTGTTGCCTGCAAAGGCGTCCAATCCCGAGTGGCATTGGTGGCGGTTCCAGACTTACATGTGTCATTCTCGCATTCGGGTCCGACAAGCCGACCAAAACATTCTGGAACAACAACATCAGCAATAAAACAAGTTTCAACCTTACAATCACTGCATAATCGGCCTCTCTGGAGCGCAGAAAAATCTATTCTTGCAAGTAAACACCAGTCGCGTGTCCAAGGCGCGATGGCTGCAACGCTCAACCGGGGAATCGCCGTGATCTCTGGGGGAAGCGCGGCAAACAATCTGGTCGACGTGTTCGACGCAATCCGCGCCAGCAAAAACTGCCCACTAAGCTATATCATTCCCATCAGCGATAATGGAGGCTCCTCTTCCGAGTTGATTAGGATATTTGGAGGGCCGGGCATTGGCGATGTTCGAAGTAAGCGACTGGCACGCGACACTATTCGACCAAGTTTTGCTAATGCTGATTAGGTAGATTGGTTCGCTTGATTCCGGACTTACCAGTTAATCCAGAACGGATGGCCATCAAGACCCTGTTTAATCATCGTCTGCCCGCGGAAGCAGCTGCGGCATCCCTTGAATGGCTCTCCATCGTGGACGGCACATCTGGCCTGTGGATCTCTATCACGCCGGCAAAGAAGGAGTTAATTCGATCTTTCTTCAACATGTTGAATTTGGAGATTCTCAAACGAGCCAGACCACCATCGTCGACTTTTGACTTCACCTCGGCTAGCGTGGGCAACCTGTTTTTAACCGGAGCGCGGATATTCAGTGGGAGCTTTGAGAGCGCCATTTATCTTCTCGGGAGTATATGTGGTGTGCAGTCAGATATTGTACGGGTCATTCCGGCGATCAACTCGAATTTTTCTCACCATATATCTGCTACCCTCATCGACGGAACTGTGATTGTTGGACAGAACAGCATTTCGCATCCGAGTGAAGCAACCGCACTCGGGAATGTCCAAAGTGCTAGACGTCCCAGTCTTCTCCTCGCTGACGGGGATGACCTCGAAGACACTGATCTCTCCGATACTTCGGACCCGGTCTCATACGAGGAAGATCATCTTCCTGGCTCCCTTGCCACGTTGCGAAATAAGAACATCGCGTTCAGCAAAACCAAGAACGAAGAATTACCATGTCGCATCAGCCGTATTTGGTACATTAATCCCTACGGTCAAGAGATCCGACCACCGGCAAACCCACGCGTTCTGGAAGCACTGAATGACGCACAAGCTATTGTATACAGCATCGGCTCTCTTTATACCTCTATCATTCCTGCTATTATCCTTCGCGGCGTAGGAAAGAGTATTGTGAACAGCCCGGCACGTCACAAGATCCTTATCCTTAACGGCTCATTAGACCGAGAGACCGGTCCCCCATCTCAATCATTTTTGGCATCTGATTTCGTCGAGGCTATTGCACGTGCCGGCGAAGAAAGTCGTGGGAGACGTCCTGAAAGGTTTCCACCACTGCAAGGCGTCCATGACTCGGCTTCATCCCCGGCCACTATTCGACCATATAGTGCGATCCCGTACACTTCTTATGTCACGCATATTCTTCACCTGGATGGACCAGGAACCCCCAAGTTGACAGGGAGAGGCTGGCTCAGATGGGGATTGAGACACTGCGTCTATACGGACGGAAGGTTACTACCAAGCACAAAGATGAAGAAGTTGTTGTTGGCATGCAATACGACTCGAATGCGTTGATTCAAGCTCTCGAAGTTGTGTTGGGAAAGAAAGGAGATGCAATGGTGCGAGGGGGAGTGGATGGTGGCTTATGGAGAAGAAACACTCTTGATCCAGGCAAACGGGACAAAAGATAAATTTGATATAATTGATCAGGGTTAGTATTACTCTTTTATTAAATGAGACACATTAAAGAAACATGCCTGGTAACTTGAAACATTTATAAATGTGGTTCGCCATCAACAACCTTGAACGTTGTGGAGCGCAAGTCTAGACTTGTTAGGCCTAGCTGCCTCCCCCACATTGCGTTCTCAACCACCGAGTCATATTTTGCCCTAACCCCCACGCAACGAACGATCGAGACAGAAAATTTCTCCGAGCATATAACATCTCATTGTGTAAGCATCCCTCGTTCCATTGCCACGCCAGACCGCCGCTCGAGGCGCCCAATCGTCCATTATTATGAAGTCAATAGCCCCACAAAAGCAGGAGACAAGCTTCGCTGGCACATCAGTGATCGGCACGGGAGGTGACTCCGGGCATGGATGGGGGTTTGCTCGGCAATGCTTGATCTTGAATACGATGCGTGTGATCATCAGCACCCGCCCCGAGGATGAAGGGGTTGCGGCGATCGTAGCCTTGAGAGCAGACACTACAGTCCAAATTAATAGCCCTATTGGCGAATTGGATTTTTCTGACTTGGTTCTTGACGACTACCAATCTGGGCTTCGTTTTATCCAAAGGGTGTCGGAAGAGGTGTCGGAACTTCCTATGCTTCTCTGCAATGGCGGTACTAATTCGTTTCTTTATAAATTTAGCAAACGTGGCCACGGACGAATCATGCGAGGTATGATCTATACCTACTGGATTTCCAAATGCTCTGTCGCTTATATACTTGTACCTCACAATTTGCAGTCAACCTGTATGTTCTTTTTCTAGCTACTGGCAGCATTGCACTATTCTTGACTGGGTTGAATGGAAAGAATCACATTGAGAGCTTCTGGAATGATATTCTCGAGGATATAATCAAAGCAAACCTAGAGTTGCAAGATATTTCTTACCATAAATCAACCTAGCAATCGGGGGGGGGGGGGACGTATAAGGGCATGTCAAATGCACATACTATCAATGGGGCCCTCCAGACCCTTACCCCCTCGGTAATGTTTGTGCCGAGCAGTGACGGAGGAATTTGCGGAGAAGCAGATTTGCGGGGAAATGATACATTGATTTCAAGGGACTAATATCGCTTGCCGGAATCGCGGGGCTTCCAAAGCCACCGGAGTGCTTCGTGCGCCGATCTTAGATTCTTTTAAACGGCGAATTTCCCACCAATGACTCAAAGCCGGAATGTTTTTCTCAATTACCTACAAACAAACAAGTGCGGAGATTGAGCTTTCGTGCTAGAAAATGCCGAGCAATTTTATCGTGCATTTGCGCACGTCCTTTATTTCTAACTAATGGAAACCTATATGTAGCAGGCACTGGAAGTAGGTCTTTCCCCTGCAGGTTACGAATCAAGTGTACCACCCATTGATTAAATCCAATATGCGTCACGCATTTTGGCTTAACCTCCTCCTGGGAGTCTGCTCCCTTGCTTCCCCAGCCCAAGCAGAAACATGCTGGCGAAATACAACCTGCTCCGGCCCCACGAAAGCTGCCTTCAGTGGTGTTTGGGATAAAAATATATACGCGCCATCTTCTCGAACAGTTAAACCTGTGTCAACGCTCTCCGATCTGAAGAATGACGCTACTACCAATTCCGCCAAACCTGCGACGGCAACACTCCATGGCAATGGCTCCCTTGTCGTGTTCGACTTCGGAAAAGAAGTAGGTGGCATCATGCACATCGAATACACCTCCACCGGCAGCGGTGCTTTGGGAATCGCTTTCACAGAAGCATTAAACTGGATCGGAGAGAACTCAGATGATTCAAACAGTCTGTGGCATGATGGTTGTTTGTACGACAATTTTACGTCCGCTGGCTCACATTCTTATGTGATGCCGCTCCCAAAGCTGCGTGGTGGATTCCGGTATTTGACCCTCTTCTTGATCACGGACGATGCGTCAACAGTCAAGATTGAGGATATGGATCTTGAATTGGCTTTCCACCCGACGTGGTCAAATTTGCAGGCATACCAGGGCTACTTTCACTGCAGTGATGAGCTTCTGAATCGGATTTGGTATAGTGGTGCATATACTCTGCAAACGAATCAGGTTCCTGTGGATACTGGACGTATTACCTCTGGTGTCACTTCTGGATGGCTGAATAACGGGACTCTGGGTCCCGGAGACACGATCATTGTTGATGGTGCTAAGCGCGATCGTGCCGTGTGGCCTGGTGATATGGGCATCGCTGTTCCGTCGACAATGGTTAGTCTCGGCGATTTGGATAGTGTCATGAATGCACTGCAGATCATGTACAACACTCAGGTGAATACGCTTTGCTCTGATATTTGAATTTTTCTAACGATTTTGAGTAGGACAAAACAACAGGTGCTTTTGATGAGTCCGGACCACCGCTCAGCCAGACTGGGTCGGATACTTATCATATGTGGTCTATGATCGGTACTTACAACTATGTTTTGTACACAAACAACACGGAATTCTTGCTGGAGAACTGGGCTGGCTACCAGCTTGCTATGGACTACATTTATGGCAAGGTGACCTATGCCAGTGGACTCCTGGATGTCACTGGCATTCGTGACTGGGCTCGCTGGCAGCAGGGGTATAACAACACAGAAGCACAGATGATGTAAGTCGTACCGCTCGATCTGTCTTTGCTCGTCTATCCCTCATTCTCCTGAATATCGCTGACTGATTGCTTCATAGTCTCTACCACACCTTGAAAACCGGATCATCCCTTGCCACCTGGGCCGGAGATACGACAGGTCTTTCCAGCACCTGGGACTCTCGCGCGGAGAAACTGAAAGAAGCCATCAACACCTACTGCTGGGATGAATCTTACGGGGCATTCAAAGACAACGCGACTGACACTGACCTTCACCCCCAAGACGCCAATAGTATGGCCGTGCTATTTGGAGTTGTTGACTCGGACCGTGCGGGAAAGATCTCCAACAACCTGCTGAAGAATTGGACACCAATCGGACCCAATTCTCCCGAGCTACCAGACAATATCTGTCCCTTCATAACTTCCTTCGAGATTCAGAGTCACTTCCTCGTTCAAAAGCCATCTAGGGCCTTGGACCTCATTCGTCGCACCTGGGGCTGGTACATCAACAATCCTAATGGAACCGAGTCGACTGTCATTGAGGGATATCTGGTCAATGGTACATTCGGATACCGTGGTAGTCGTGGATACTATTATGATACTTCATACGTCTCTCACGCTCACGGCTGGTCGTCTGGTCCGACATCCGCGTTGACGAACTACATTGTTGGTCTTTCGGTTACATCGCAGTTAGGGCTGACCTGGGATCTTTCCCCCCAATTTGGAGACCTTGAGTTCGCGGAGGCTGGCTTTGTCACTGATCTTGGAAAGTTCCAAGCATCGTGGACTAAGTCATCTGCTGGGTACACATTGGATTTCTCGGTTCCGAAGGGGACCACTGGAAATGTTACTCTTCCGTATGTCACTTCGTCTAAGAAGCCTTCGATTACCCTCAATGGTGCCTCAGTGAAGAAAAATGTGGTGTATGCGGATAGCACGGCGACATTTGTCGTTGGAGGTGGTTCTCACAAGATCGTTGTGAAATGATCTTCCGAATTAGGATATAGTCTGATATAAATGAAAGATCTCTCACCAACACCATAAAACGGTATATTTTTGTGTAATTCCAAGTCTGAAAGCTTGGCAATATTTGATGTTTATGATAATGTCGATCCTCATAGGTGGGTTCATATAGATCGAGACCGGTCACGTGTATCCCCACACCCGAGGCCCGTCTCCGGATCAAGCAACACATCTCCAAACTGCAATTCTCCGAATAGCGACAACAATGACGTCTTCAATTCGCACAGCGCCCTGGCGCACATGCCAGTCCTTAACCCGCCAAACTCTCCGCGCTCCATCCAATACCCGCCACATCTCCACGACGAACTGCCTCCGATCAATCAAAAATGGTGCCACCAACCCTCTCCGTTCCCGCGCCGCCGAAAGCCCCAAGGTTGAAGATGCCAAGTACCGAAGGTCTGTTGTCTGGTCTGCAGCTGGAATTGTGGCCAGCGCAGCGGCTATGTATGGAGTGGTCAAGCTGGATCTGTTTGGCCTGGAACAACTCGAGGCCGGAAAGAACGACACCGCGTCGAAGCCTCACGAAGCTACAGTCGCAACATCAGAAAGCCGCGCTATGAAGATGGACGGACCTCCTGGATTCCCGGCTGACGGTGGCCCTTCTGTGATTCCTCTTCACGGCCAGGATAATGTCGACCAAATCGAGACCGGCACCAGCTCTGTTCCTCATTTCCCTACCACCATTCGCTTACCGTCGATTACTGGAACGGAGAACAAGAAACCTGGAGATGAGCTGTCAACGTCTGATGGAGACGAATACCAGCTATTGGGATTAGGCATTCGCACTGTATCATTCTTGTCGATTCAGGTGTATGTTGTTGGACTATATGTTGCCAAGTCGGATATCACAGAGCTGCAGCAACGTCTCGTGCACACAGCAGTTCATCCACCTGTCTCAGACGATGTCGCGGCTGTCTCCGGGGTTGGTGCTGAAGCCGCTACGTCACTGGTATCCCCGGAGCGCCAGCAGCTTAGAGAGCTGCTTATGGATCCCGAGCACGGTGATGCGGCCTGGACAGCTCTGATCAAGGAGAATGGCATCCGAACTGCCTTCCGAATTGTGCCTACGCGCAACACTGACTTTTTGCACCTTCGTGATGCCTGGGTCCGTGGTATCACCGCCCGCGCGCAGATGAACAAGTCTGCTTCCGGATCGGAATCACAGGATATGGCCTTTGGGTCCGCGATCAATGAATTCAAAGCCATCGTTGGTGGTGGCCAAGCTAAGAATGTCAACAAGGGCCAGGCTGTGGTTCTTCTGCGCAATGCCCATGGTGCCCTTGATGCGCTCTTCCAGCCTGATCCTAAGGCGACCCACTGGATGGGTCGTGTCAACGATGAGCGGATTAGCCGATTCGTGTGGCTCAACTACCTGGCTGGAAAGAAGGTTTCCAGTGAGGGTGCACGGAAGAGCATCGTCGATGGGCTCATGACTGTTGTTGAGCGGCCTGTCGGAACCGTCACGCAGAGAGTCGTTTAACTTGTGGAATAGTCTTGTACTTTTAGGATCATTCTTGTTTTCATACTTTGGCTTTATACAATTTCCACAACTCTCATCTACCACACGGCATCTATCTCTTTTATCCTTGCCCTAGACCTTGACCGATCTCACCGGAGGGCATATGGAGTTCACTAGTGATCCATAGCTTCGTAACAAAAAGGAAAGGAAAAAGAAAAAGAAACAATGCAATTGACGACAGTGAGGATTGAACCCGGGATCTTTCGATTACGATGGCAGTCTCTTTATAGCCATCCCAAATGTCGAAGTACTTCCTCTGAATATCTTCACGATGCGGCTCAATAGCCGCAATATTCCCCAAGCTTCGACCAAACATTTGCTTCTTTTTTTATCGACCATCAAAAAAAGAAGTATCTGCTATGATACAGGGATGTTTCAAAGATTTTCGCAAATTCTCTCGTACCGACCGATAGCGAACCCACGGAATCGTAGCATATGTGCCAGGACCAGGGAGGCGCCATCGCGGACGAATGTCAAGCTTGTACCCAACCACTGCAGATGGCCAGATATAGATCGAAACCCAGATAAGCACACCAGAGATCCTGGCCCAGTTGAGTGGACGTGCTTATCCCGCTTGACCACGAGAGTCTGTTAATGATTTGGAGGGGACAAGTGCTATAAGTACCTCCGTTGCTTCCTAGTCTTCACTTCCTCTTAACGATTTCCCTAGTCTCTAGTTTCCTTCCCCTTCCACTTTCTAATTCCGTCTTCCATGAAGCTATTCCCAATTCTCCAACCCGCTTCTACTTTCCCTTCCGTGTTCCTCACGAAGGCATTCCCAATCCCCTAATCCCCAAGGTCCCTTTCACTTCCTATTTCCCTTTTTCTCCATGAAACCATTCCCAGCCCCCCAACACCCTTTTACTAATTCTTTCCCTTCCCCTCTTTCTCCAACGAGCTATTGACTCCCCAACCCTTCAATCTGCTTACTCCGTATACGCACGATAAAAGGCAACCCCCTTCTCCGTACAGAAGTCCATCGCAATTCCTTGTCCAACAAAATAAACATACCCCTCCTTCATCTCAATCGTCTGATTGCCCGGAATCTTCATAGACCCACAACCCTTCGTCACAATCATCAAACTGGGCCCAAGAATCGCCTTATGCGTCTCCTTCTCGCCAGCACCAAGACAAGTACAAAGCATATTGAACTCCTCAATCGGAGGCGCAATCACATCCGTCTTACCATGCATCCCCTTGTCACTCTTCTGCCTCGGCAAAAGTGCATCTCTCGCATTATGAGGCACAAACGTCAACGCCTGCCCGAAAAGATCAACGCTATCCCGTTCCGTCTTCGGACAAAATCCCGAATTGATGACATTGTCTGATCGCGCCATACACTCCACAATATCGCCTTCCAGATACGCGTGGATACTGTCTGCTGGAACGAAGACCGAATCCCCTGGTCCGAGGGTCATATAATTCATCAGGATGGCTGCAACAAGGTTTCCGTTATCGCTTGGTGCGTACTGCTTGCTCAGTCGAACTAGAAGACCTGGGATATACGGATCGCATCCGAAGTGGGACTCGGGGATGCTTTGCAAGTTTTTGATTGTTGAAGTTACCGTCTCTGGCGATGCCTTCAACATCGACATACAAATCTTCCGCAACGTCTCATCGTTGAAGCCTGTGGATGCTGGTACGAATTGCCTCAATGGTTCCAGTTTGCACAGTGCTTGAATATCTTCCAAGGGCTTCCAGCCCGCGAAGAGCTCAAATTTCGAGAGTGCAACGGCTATCTCGGGCTTGTGCATGGTGTCACCGAATTTCTCAGGATTCTTTTGGTGGAGTTTTTTTGCCAGTGACATGTCTGGATGAATCTGGAGCGGCAGTGCTTTCGAGAAAGATAAAATCTTTGGTTTTCATCAGCTGTCGCATCGAGTATAATGATTGATGTACTCTACCTTTGGCAGGAATGGAATCTCTGCTCCCCATCGATCCAGAACTGACTTGCCCACTAGCTGTGGGTTCTTCTTCAGATATTCCCCCAGTGGCTCTCCGGTCGAAAGGAGGTGTGACGGGTTGGATGGATAAGTACCCATCCACATCTAGACACAAATAGGTTAGATTGATTGAAAGGCAAAGGCATGATATAGGGCATCTACCTCGGAGTAGGTTTGGTTCTCGTCAATGGGCGCACTTCCGGGTGTTTTGGACCACAAATGGGCCACCATGGAGTCTTTGCCTTTCTTTCCCCAAGGATCATTCTGTTTTATCCTTGTTTGTTAGCGACTGGTGGGGGCATAGAAGCGAAGATACATGCCTTGACACCACATCGCAGTTGAACAACTGCGGCCACCATGACGGATAGTTTCAAAGGTGAATGAGCTTAAAGTCGGAAGTGTTTTGATTTTTAGCAATTGAGAAGATAGAGGGCAGACATTTTGAATGTCCCTCCCCAAAATTTGACCCTGAATGGGCAAATCGGCCAGACGTCGGCATGCCGTCATTCCCACCGCGAAGCCATTGGCATCTACTTAAATTTCGGTATTCAATCCGTCCACACAAATCTCCACTGTGCCATTGCTTTGATTGAGTCAGATTGACATCACTAACGCCTGATGCTACGATATGTTTACATCCAGTCATTGCTCCCTTCGCACCCCTTACGGCGCTTCTCCCAAGTCCGGGAACTTCGTAGGACTACGTCCCGATCGCGGCCAGACTTTTCGATTATACCTGAGCAGGCTCGAAGTCTTAGACTTGATATAACATCAGAAACGCTCTTAATGGCAATGAGCTAAGCTTTCTCCCTGCTTCTGACAAGACATCTCGAAGAAGCACCAAGCCTCCGCTTGCAAATCGTCTCTGGCGGCTAGATGACTTTGCCCGGCGTCCTTGTCTTTTCACGGCTTTAAGATTAAGTAATTGTGTTTCCATGTCTGTTCGATAGAGTCTCAATTTGATTGATGAGGACAGTTAGTAGAAGGGTTGCAATGCTTTCAAATAATTGTGTTTCTGCGGGACGGTGCGGATGAGATGATCTCTTACCCACTTTCTAGTTCAATAGCAAGTTACTGAATCATCTTTTTCCCGATGTCCTTTTGCTTGCAGTCACATTACTTAATCTCAGATCGATGTATTATATCTTCGTGGCATTTTTGGGTTCCAGTGTGGTCGCTAATGTCGGGAGTGGGGTGGTCCACGATATATATTCTGGTGTGAGGTTCTTGAATTTACTCGATCACTACATTATCAGGCCCATGGGTTGAAATTCGTTTTGAACATGAAACGTTCAATTAGATGACATCTAGAGCACTGACGCATTATGAACGGAACGGCAACACCATTAAAAATATAGTTGTACAGTGATAGCTGCAAGAAACTTCCGATCAGGGAGGACAATGGCTGCCGAGTCAAGTGTTAGTCCTAACAGGCAACAGGAATTGTCTCCTTTGCCCTCAGCCTTTCAACTCTCAAATTCTTTCCTGATTGAAATCCTACTGATGTCTACTCTAATTCAGGTAAGTTCACCTCACTTCCCCGATCTCAGCATCTAATGTCGTGACTATAAAAGCCTCCTTCTCGCCCTTTTCTTCTTTCTATCTTTATCATCCCTCACAAATATGATACAAGTGAACCTCAAAGGTTCGCTTCCAAAAAAGCCTTCTAGGAAGAAAAATTCAACTCCATGAAAGGTTCCTGAAGTGAAGGCTATGGCGACATGAGAGCATTTTTTCATCTGCATTGAAGCCATGTTGCTCCTTTCAGGAAAGCTCCGCTGGGGAAATGGTCTTGATCCGTTTACATGCCTGGTGAATCGTTTACTACGAATTTCTCAGGAGCTGCTTAGAATTGACAGCCCCCCTATGGTTCTTTATCGACCGTATCTTGCGATACTCGCGTGGACAATCGGTGAATTGAAGGTTCCAGGGGTTGCGACATTTAGGACCTGTTTACTGGCATGAATCATCCGGAAGCACCTGCGCAAGACAGGCGAAGGTCAACAGCATAAAAAAACAAGTAGGTTTACTTCCTCATACTTCTCTTACGCTTCATACCAACTGACTATTCTATTCTGGAAGGGGAGATAGAAAAGAAACGCCAGGAAGCTTCTGTCGGCGTTTACTGCCCAACCCTGCTCCCGCAGGGTCTCTGTAAAAAGGTTTCCATAAGCCATTGGAGGCCCGACCGTCCTTCAACGAACATGGTGAGGCCCGAAGGCGTTAATCAGAGTCTTCGAAGGAATTCCGACTACCCTCTGTGGTATGGGGCCATGGTGGACCGACTAAAAGCTACGCAGGATTGCCGAGGAATGTTCCAATAGAGGACTCTTCACCCTTCGGAAGGCACAGAACGGAAATGTTACAGCCACGCATACGACCTTGTATTCCAATCTGTCTACCTTAGAACGAAGCGCCCCCATGGACATCCCACGATCGATTTCAGAGATTGGCGGGCTTATACTATCAGTTCGTTATTCGGAGGTATGAACAGCGCTATTTCCGGGGTATCCGTGCTGCAACCTATCCGACCATTGAATCAGGTGATGAGAGGATGCACATACGAAAGCACCTCATTGAGACGCGGTTCGCCAACCGACGCACAATTGGATGCAGGCTCAACGCTGCCCAAATAGGGACCTATGAAATTGGACAGTATCTACACTAGGTGAAGCCAGAATGCAAAATTTTAGTACTGTCCAGCTTTCCAAGCAGCATAGACTTGTTCAACAATTGGCAAAATATAGCTAGAAAAGAATCGGAAAACAGGATAGAGTATAGTCTAGAAGTGAAAGGAGTATCAACGAAAGAAAGAAAGCACTATGTTCAGGGAGCGCGGAAGATGGGAAAAGCGTTGGCTAAATTGTTGAGTAGGCCCAATTGACTGCTTGGCTGATGTTCACTCTAGAGCTAGTGCGAGCTGTGGAGTGGCTTAGGAGCGCCACAAGCACCAAAGTCACCTGGAGTAGGCATCACAGTCTCCCACTCGGTCACGGTGACGGTGGGGGTGACGGTGACAACTACGGCAGGGGTCGAAGGAGTGACCTTGGGGGTGGATGATGTGACTGGAGTTGGGGTGGGTGTGGACGAGGTCACAGGAGTGGGAGTGGGAGTGGGAGTAGACGAAGTGGTCTCAACTGTGGTGAACGCGGTGAGGGTGGTGGTAGAGGTCGAGTGAGAGGTAGTCTCGATCGAAGTCGGAGTCGCGGAGGTAGTCGGAACGGCGGTCGAGGTAGCCTCGGCGACTTCAACGACCACGGAAGAGCTCGAGGAAGAAGAGCTGGAGGACTCGACTTCGGAGTCTGCATCAGCACCAACATCGATCGAGATGGATACAGATGCAGAGACCTCAGTCTCGGAGGAGGAAATGGTCGAGGTCGACTCGGAGACAGAGGTCGAGGTAGAGGCGGCAACGACAAACGTAGTGGTCGAGGTGGAGGCAGCCTCGGTCGTGGAGGTGGAAGACTCGGACGAGGAAGACTCCGATGAAGAAGAGGATGAGGAAGAGCTGGAAGAAGATCCGGAGACGGAGATGTAGGCGCTACCGACAGAGTTGGCGACGCTGTCGGTAAGCATGAAGTCGTTGGCACAGTAGAAGAACGAGTAGCGAGCAACAGCGGACTTGGTCTCGAGCCACTCGCTAGCCTCCTTCACGAAAGTAGCAGCGGTGGTGAGATCGGTGATACCGGACTCATCAGTATCCAGACCAAACTCGGTGACCCAGACCTCGGAGATGGAGTACTCCTCGGCAACTGTGATAGCCTCGTTGACGAAGGTCTTGAGCTCAGCGATGTCACCGCCATACCAATGAACAGCAAGAGCGGAGATCTCGCAGTCTGTGCACTCGCTCAAGAAAGAAGACATCCAAGACAGACCTTCACCATCGGTGGTGGACGAAGTAACAGCGGGACTAACCAATGTGGCCTCGCTGGAGTAGATGGTGAGGTACTCCTTATAGTATGTAGCAGCATCGGAGTAGCTGATATCGGCTTGGGAGGACGAATCGGGCTCGTTGAAACCCATCAGATGGGTGCTGCCGTCGGCAAGGGCAGTCTTAACGGCGGCAGTCCAGTAGTCCGTATAGGTGGAGCTCGAACCCCACAGCATGGGCACGTACTCAACACCGGAGGGGATATCACCATTAATGGTACTTCCCCAGTTGTAGGCCCAGGAGATAACGCTAGAGCTGTCGGTCAAAGCGGAGACGAGAGTCGCATCGTTGTAAGCAGCACCGCGCTTGGTCGAGGTGCCGGATCGCTTCTGCACGGTCGATTTGTGCGCATGCGAGTGGCCATGGGGATGGGCAGCAGCGCCGGCGACCAAAAGGCCGGCAGTCAAAAACTTGGAAAACGAAGCCATTGTCCAGGCTCTTGGTTGCAGTATTGGTTATCGGTTCGATTTGGCTAAGGCGAATTTAAATGAGCGATAGAGTCTACTAGAACGTAGAAATGAATGACTTGGTGCCAAAGGGCTCCTGTCGAAAAGGAATGGATACTTCTGCGCACAGCACGGAAGGTTGGAAGAAAGGATATCGAACGAAGATACAAAAGTTGAAACAAGGGGAAGGCCTCGCTAGATAGGCATATTGGGCTAAAGCCGTTGCGTACGCCGCCCATTAGACTATACTCCAAGCGAAAGTGCTCGGGCGACCATTCCCCTTTCGCCCCAAAACGAGGTGGGCTGCCAATCGTGAGCTATCAAGTGGAATTGTCCGAAGACTCGTCCAAACGGGTGATTGGCGGATCGTCAGTAGTCAATTTCGAGGTGGAAATGGCAGGAAGCCACTGCCGAGTAGCCATTGGGCGCCGCCACGAAACGTGAAAATCTAGGCGTACGTGTATCGGGCTCGAGCGTAGAGGGGCCAATTAGTGCTTGATCTAGTCTACGGTCGGTCATTATCTCCCGGGAATGAGCGGTGTTGCTTGTCCTGCGTTTAGGGCTGAAATTTGCGTCCCGATGCATCAGAAGCTAGAACTTTCATGAAGCTTTTCATGGCTGTCCAGGGGGGCTTGAGCTTACCACTGTGAAGCACTTGGTGGTACGATCCACTATGAAAATTCAAATTCGCAGCCATATTTCTGCCTGGGTGTTTTCGCTGCCTTTCTTTTTCCCTCGACATGAGCCACAAATATGGGCTGAGAGAGTGGGGCCGTATTTCCAAGAGATTTAGCTTACGTAGACTCTTAAACACCTCGTGGAAAGCTTGGCCTGTACGCATCGGTAGCAGATCGCCCAAATATACACGCCATCACTATTAGTAACTATCCATGGAGTCAATAGAACCATCGATCGTCCCTAAATATTGGGAGACTAAAACATCTTATACCATGCACCTGCCATCTCCTAAAACATGTGGCCAGGCCATTGTGGAATGTCGAAATTGCTCTAGTGAAAAGTGGATCCGCCACAGCGCAAACATTCGAACTCTGCGGAATCTAGCCCTTATCCCGTATGATTCCGGTGTTTCATCTTAGCGCCATGCTTCCAAGACCTGCAAACGTGGCGGGTTCTAACAATACTCCGCTGGACTCGTGGATAGTGACTTGGCTATACACTCATCGGGATAAAATATATTGATAGTGGATTCGTGGGGGATAGGGGGCCCCGGTTCAAGTGGCCCGAGGTCGCTGTCATTTTTTGGATGGAACCATGTTCGTGGCCCATTTAACGGAGTTGTTATCCAAGGTAGGTGCTGCGCGGCACGGCACGCACCCTGGTAATTCGCACGGGTACCTGAATGCCCCCTAAAAGATAAATTCCATGCGGACTTGAAGATGTTAACACATTTATAAAGAGGATGGGGGCAAGATTTGTTTCATCTTCGCAGGTGTTCGTCAATGATCTGTTTCCCCATAATATATTTAGCATCATGGTGAAGAAAGGCTAGACCAAGGGGCGGAGAAGCCGATGGTCGCGCCTTGGAAACCAACTAGTAATCAAAATGGATTAGTACCGAATGTTCCAAATATTTCAAGAAAAATAAATCGAAAATAAAGGAGAAAACAAACTGAGCTCAAGCAGCATATATTGACGCCATGTAATTCAGGCGGCAAGGCAGCAAGGCAACAAGGTAAAAGTCAGAAAGTGGCATATGATCACGTGTGATAAGACGTCCATTTCGGGACTAGTGCGGGCAAGAATTAGATAATGAGAGGAAAGTGGGATTTTGAACGAGAAAGATAGAAAGAAGAACAGACGAATTGAGACGTGCTACGGCGTTGATGATCCGAGGGATACCGGGGAAAATGTCTTTATCTCTTGAGGTTTGTGCATACTAGAAAGGAAGAAGGATTGCCTGCAATTAAACTTGGTTCCACTGACTCCATATCACAGCACATCGATGCTTGTGTGCCAACTACAGCATTGAAAGCACTCTCTTGGGGTAGCCGGAATCTCATTCTTCAAGGCCAAGGCCCATTCTTACGCGTCGTTGACGATGAATCTGGGGATGTAGTGACCCAAGTGCGGGTCTTCAAACGCAACAACCTACATGGATTCATTTCATTGTCGGAAGAGCAAGATGATAGTGACCCAAAGCATGTTCGATTCATCATTTGGGGTGGCCAGTCATTGCGGGTGGTTGATCTGAGATCAGACTCGAATGGTGGAATCAAAGTATCCGTTTCGTCTTCAGAGTTCCTTGCTCCAGATTGGGTCATGAGCGGCTGTGCGGCAGTGAAGGATCAGCCAGACGCGGCGTACTTGATCACTGCCAATAACTCAATTTTGTGTTTAAAGCTCACGCCTAGCTCCGAATCTCCGGGCCAGTCAGTGATCAATATCTACCAACTTTCAACGAGTGTCAAGTCTATTTTGTGTGCGGCTGACCTGGTTGCACTGTCACCGACCCATGTGCTCATTGCAGCGGGAACCATCTTTGGAGAGATCATTGTTTGGTCCTGCTTCATGGATGCCAGCGAAATAACCCAAAACAAAGCGTTTGGATCAATTCACCACTTCTTCACCGGACACGACGGAACTGTCTTTGGTGTGCAAATATCGCCTATGATCTCATCAATGACCGGGGGAAAGCCAGGTCGTGTTCTGGCCAGTTGCAGTGATGACCGAACAGTGCGAATCTGGGACATTTCTGACTGTGAACACAAGTCTGCCCATGATCCTTCGGCGTACTCTACAGACGGGTTTGACCTCCGAAGCACGGGCTTTGGTGCCACAGATGGCGCTGATTCAGGGACTGGGACTGAGTCTTGCATCGCGCAGGCATTTGGACATGCTGCTCGTATATGGAGTATCGGCTTTCGATCGAACATATCTCAAGACTCCTCTAAGATCGGTCTCGTGACTCGGGGTGAGGATGCTACATGTATTGTGTGGGATTTGACCTGGGAGTCATCATCCCAAGGGACTACAAAATACGAATTACGCAAGGACTTCTCGTCAGATGCACACTTAGGGAAGCATATCTGGTCGATGGATCTTTGCCGTCGCGGCGATGAGACTGTGGTTTACACAGGAGGTGCCGATGGAGCACTGAGAAATTTCAAGATTGACGAAGTTCGACCCTCACCGACACCCAAAAAGTCTATAGTGAAAGAAAAGAGTGCCAAAACCAGCTGCGTTCAACATTTCGCCTTCGTTGCTGAGGATTGCCTCATTATGTGCAACAAAGCAAGCCAGCTTCAGATTGGAAACGTCAGCCAAGGACTTGATGCCAACATCACATGGGAACCTTTGCATACCAGAGAAGATATTGGCTTGATTTCACTGATAACCGGAATCCCCGATAAAGGCCTTGCATTGATAAGTGATCCTCGAGGAAAGGTTTGGTTGTACAATCACAGTCTCAAATCGGTCTCTGAACTCATTGATCTAGCCGGGCGACCAATGGAACTTTTAGTGCTTCAGCAGCGCGATATTGATCTCGGAGCTCCAACCGAGAAAATATTTTTTGTCGCTTCTTATGCTAAGGATGATTTTGCAACATTGGTGACGATCTCGGAGTGGAGCAGTGATCGCCCTAAGGTGGAAGCCACCTCAATCGTTTTGCCTCAGGTACCGTATGATGTGGCCTCTGCTTCTCTCATCGGGAATGGCGAGTACTTGCTGCTAGGGTCCAGGCTTGGTGGCTTATCAGTACACCCGGTCGGAAATCCTGAAGTTTCCACTGGTCCTCTCCTTGTTGACCGACGTGTCCATGGTCACAACGGTACAAACCACATCCAAACACTTTCCTCCGTGAAAGCCTCGGATAGTTCAGATCTGGAATACGTATTGACATGTGGACGTGATGGAAAATACTGTGTCCATGAAGTGAAGATTGGCAAGGAGAGAGGTGATGCGGTCACTCTCACCACTGTGCATAGGACAGAGTCGGCACTCGGTGGAAACATTGAAGGGGCATACTTTGACGAGCTGACTGGTGATTTGATGATGTATGGGTTCAAATCTCAGGATTTTGTTTTACGAAACGAGTCGAAAGGGACAGACATCACTTCAATTGGATCTGGAGGCACTCGCAGGCCATGGGGCTTCCAACGACGCATCAAGGGGGGAAATGGCGATCTCCTCGTTTGGAGAGAGGGGCCTTCTCTTGCCAGTCAACGCATTCGGCATGATGTCAATTGCTTGGTTCGAGCAGGAGGCCATGGTAGAGAAATTAAGGCCATGGATGGCTTGAATGGGACCAACGATGCCCCACCTCTTATTGTCACCGGGGCCGAAGATACCACGATCCGAATTTCCACCATTCTAGATACTCCCACTACAGGCCCTTGGGGATCTGTGCAGACTCTTCGTGTTCTGAGCACACACGACTCTGGTGTTCAAGAAGCTTCATGGTCGAAATGTGGAAAGTATCTATTCACGAGTGCTGCCTGTGAAGAATTTTTCATATGGAGAGTCCGATGGATCCCTTCGTTTGGAATTGCTACAATCCTAGCAGCAGTTTGTCCGAAAGATGACCCAAGTTCTGAGCTTCGTATCACAAGCTTTGATGTGGTGGAGGTAGACGAAGGAGAAGGATCTGGCTTCCTCTTATGCCTCACTCTTTCGAACTCTACCATTAAGGTTATTATTTCCCTATATGACATCGACGATAAACATGCTAATATCAGTAGATCTTCCACTACTCGCCGCAAAATAACGATACTTTCACGCTTCTGGCCCGAGGAAAATACATGACGAATTGTTTGACACAAGGACGCTTCATCATCCAAGGGTCTTCTGTCACGCTCGTGACGGCCGCTACAGACGGATACTTCACGTTGTGGGATCTTACCGATACCCTGAAGCGATTTTACACAATCGGCTCCTCCTCTTTGAAAGCCATCGGGCAATTTGACCCGGAAACATCCCCTGAGGATATTACTTGTGAGAACAGGCATGTTGCCCATTCTAACAGCATTAAGGCCATGGAATTAGTTTTGTTGTCTGACACAAGAACTATGATTGTGTCTGGTGGTGATGATAATTCGTTGTCAATATCACTTTTGGGAACTGACCCGAACCAAACGGCGGACGCCGATACACACGTTTCGACCATCTCCATCCCAGATGCACATGCAGCCTCAATCACGGCTATCAAGGTTCTGAGCCAGACACATTCTAAGGCGAACGATGTCGGGATTGAAACTGCGAATATTATTTTGGCCTCGGCAGGAAACGATCACCGCGTCAAGATTTGGTCGATTACTGCTCCTCTCTCTCAAAGTTCCAGAAACATTGAAGCCCACTTTGTCCAAGACAGGTACAGTGCCGTGGCTGATATCTCTTCTATGGGTCTGGTCCGTAGGTCAGACTCCAGCGTACCTTCATCTGAAGAAAGCTATGCCACGCTACTGGTCGGTGGCGTTGGTATTGAGCTTCTGAAGATAAAACCATGATGATATATATGACGGAGCGATGTATTAATGTACATATTGATGAATATCTAAAAGTCTTTGTCTTCTTTCACAAGATTTTTAAATATTCCGGGCCTGCGGGTCGGATTGAGCACCGAGCCCGTTGCAGAAAGAGCTTAGCCCAAGAGGGGTCATACATACATGCAGGGACTATATTGAGGTCGCATTGATGGAATAATAACTTGCATGATGTGGTGGGCGACATAGAACTGGCCGACCCCGCAGTAAACGGAGGCTTTGCCGTTCGACCTGGGGAGAGTTTCGGATAAACAAGGAGATCGACTGATAATTGCGGAATGATGTCCGTGGCAAAAATCCGACAATCAGGAAATAGTGTGTGATACAATAACTCGCCGCCAGACCATTCACAGTTGATGAGTAGATAAGGTTGAAGGGCGGGCTAAATTCCCCCTGGGCAAATATTGTCAACAAAACATTTGTTTGGCTCCAACAATCTGTCCCAAGTGCTAAATAAGACCCCATTTGAGATGATAAGCAGATTGCTTTGCTGGGCCACTGGTCTCACCATGGCTGCAGCGTCACATTTAGGAATTAAGGCATTGCCTACCTACTTCTTTACCTTGTAGGATGCCACAACCACTCACAATTAAGTTCAAGTTTGGTTTATCGAACAGGGTCTAAGTTCAGATATTTAGTGGCGATTCGTACAGCATGACTAGCTTCGATGTGTACGGCGAACAAGCAACGCCTCAAGACCCGATGGGGAATCCGGCACTGGGTGAGTGGAATCCACACCACTTTTAGCTCATGATATTAACATCGCTCAGGCACGGGTACAACAGGAGGGGGTATCAACTGGATAGGCGACCTAACGACAGCAGATAACGACTCACTCGTCTTGAGTTACAACCTCGCAGTAGGAGGAGCAACAATTGACAATGACATTATCGATGCTGGAGTGGAAGACATGGCGACACAAGTTCAGACATTTCTATCAGTATACGGTGATAAACCTGCGATAGCGCCATGGGGCTCTGAAAACACCGTCTTCGGTTTTTGGATTGGAATCAACGAGTAATTAGTCATCCCAAGTATCAGCTCTAGAGTCTTATTGCTGACACTGACAATCTCTACAGCGTCGGCTGGGCATATGCTAGTGAGAACGCCAGTGTTCTCGTACCAGAGCTCATGGCCGAGTACAAATTGCTTGTGGAGCAAATTTATGCGAAGGGAGGGCGGAAATTCCTCTTTTTGAATGTCCCGCCGACTAGCCGCAGTCCGTATATTTTGGATCAAGGGTTAGAGGCGTCACAAGAGCACGCGGCGTGGCTCTCGGTTTTTAATGAGCATCTCAAGCTGATGGTGTTGGGATTTCAAGATGATCATCCAGAGGTAAGCACACTGATTTAACCTCGGAAAAGAATAGTGTAATGGCTGACTTTTGCAGATCCAAACCGTCATTTACAATTCTTGGAATTTTATGACTGGCGTTTTGGATGATCCACATAAATACGGATACCCGAATAATACATGCATTGATGATGATGGAACAAGCTGTATCTGGTGGAATGATTATCATCCTGGATTGAAGTATCACGCGTTGCAGGCTAGGGATATGAAGAAATACCTCTCTCCGTTTAGAGCGTGGTAGTCTGCGGGAATAAGGATTCGGGGAGCAACGGACTGTTCAATGGTGTCCATATTCAGCCTTTTCCACTGAATGTTCGAATTCGTTGCTTAGGCTCACGATAAGACTCCTTCTAATCTCTTCTTCAATCCAAACACGCCGCCAGGTGGAAGGCCGCTATCAAACAAACATTATCCGGACGAAGGGATACGTGTCAGGATCAGCCAGCACGTGGGTACTAATCTTTATGAGACAATAATGGCGCTGCCTAAAGTAGATTGCCAATCACTCGGTCCTTCTTTAGTTGACCATGAGGAGTTCGGGATTGGCATCAGTTTTATCAGCCATTGATTGCGTGCCCGAGATAGATCGGCTCGGCTCGACTATGGGCTATCAGATAATTTATAATATTACTGGAATCAGTTTATTGATTTGTATAGAATCATCTTGTGGTTCAAGTAGAACGAAGTGATGCTTGAATATACACCGTAGCATTTGTCACAGGAACCAATAATCTCACAGGATTCCAAGAAGCCCCATCGTGAGGCGCAGTCATTGATATGGCTACGCCGTATCTATTAGTACAGTCCTGTGACTGGAAACTATCAGTCAAACAGTTGAATAGATCTTGGAAGCATATAAGGTGTCTCGTAAACTTAGACATATGTCTTTTCATCTCCATCAGTCTCTTTCACCACCGAATATTTTGTTCTTTACATAATTCACTCCATTTTCGAACATCATGACCTCCAACGCGCAGAATGTGGGCATCAAGGCCATGGAGATTTATTTTCCTAGTCGCGTCTGTACTCCTCTACCTTCACTCTGCCGCCAAATTCTTCAAGCCACTGACATATATTTCTTCAGTATGTGTCACAAACTGAGCTTGAGACCTATCTGGGTGCTAGTACCGGGAAGTTCACTATTGGACTGGGTCAGCAGAAGATGAGCTTCTGTGATGACCGTGAGGGTAAGCTACCACATCATCTTAAGAGAACTCAAGACCATACACCATGCTAACATATGTGGTCACATTCATAGATCTCTATTCCATGGCACTCACAGCAGCCTCCTCTCTACTTGAAAAGTACAAGATTGACCCAACCACAGTTGGTCGCTTAGAAGTGGGAACCGAAACCCTCCTCGACAAATCAAAGTCATGCAAGTCGGTGCTCATGCAACTGTTCGGCGAAAACACAGACATTGAGGGAGTCGACACCTATAACGCTTGCTACGGTGGAACCAATGCCTTTTTGAACGCAGTCAACTGGGTCGAATCTTCTGCCTGGGACGGTCGCGATGCAATCGTCGTAGCGGGCGACATCGCTTTGTACGATAAACCTGCCGCCCGCCCGACAGGCGGTGCAGGCTGTGTAGCCATGCTGATCGGTGCCGATGCGCCCATTGTGCTGGAACCCTTTCGTGGAACATACATGAAGCACGTCTACGACTTCTATAAAGGAGATTTCAAATCCGAGTACCCCATTGTTGATGGACACTTCTCCAACACATGCTACCTGCAGGCATTGGATAATTGCTATGAACGTTACCGGGCGAAATCGGCGAAAAGCGCTGAACTCGCAAATGGATTTGCGACTGACAGAGGCAGCTTTTTGAATACCTTTGACTATTTCGCTTTCCATGCGCCTAACTGCAAGCTCGTCTCCAAGGCCTATGGCCGTTTGTTGTTCAATGATTTCCGGGCGGAGCCTGAACAATTTGATGAGATTCCGGTGGCGGTCCGCGATGTTGAGTACACCGCATCTCTGACGGATAAAGAGATTGAGAAGTCCTGTATCGGGTTGACCAAGGAACATTTTTTCAAGCGTGTCCAGCCATCTCTTACGGCGCCCACCAACTGCGGAAACATGTACACTGCTAGTGTCTACTCTGGGCTGCTGAGCTTGTTGAGCAATGTTTCTAGCGAGGAACTGCAGGGCAAGCGTATTGGGGTTTTCAGTTATGGCAGTGGTCTGGCCAGCACTCTCTTTAGCCTGCGGGTCAAGGGGAATACTTCCGAGATTTCAGAGCGGGTCCGGCTAAATGAGCGTTTGGAGGCTCGCACTGCGGTCTCACCGGAGTTCTATAACGAGGTAAGCTTGTCCTTTCTACCTTGTATGGCTTATTTGAAGTTTCTGACAATGATAGATGTGTAAAATTCGGGAAAATGCCTACCAGAAGAACTGTTATAACCCTATTGGAAGCGTCGATAGCCTAGCTCCAGGTACCTATTACCTTACCCACGTGGACGAAATGTTCCGACGACGCTATGAGAAAAAGCCGAATGCATGAACAAAAGGGGACCCTGCTCATGGACATGTAAGATGTTATGATTACTTGAAAGTCCGAAAACATGGGTGCATTTGACGATCGCATATCGTTGGAGGGCTTTGCCTCGATACTAAAGTCCTGGAAACCATGTACTTCGCCAGTCTTCTCTATGCGCTTACCGTCAATGAAGCATTCAATCTAGAAATTTCGAAGCCTTATGTAAACAGAAAGATATTGGGACCTTCAAATCTTGAATTTCGTTTTAGCTTGAGCTTGACGCTTAGAAACACCGGTAAAAAGATGGTTACATGTTGACAGTTAGGTTGGCCCTAGGCATGGTTCTTGATCTTTGTTTTAAGCCCCGAGGTTTCGTTGATAATTTCTACGATTTTCTGTCTAGTTCATCGGTACCTCTGTTTAAAAGTATCCTCTGGCGAACCACAGCGACCAAAATGCGTCTGCCTGCAGTCTACAGCAGAGTTGAATGCAAGATCAAAGGTATCGAGAGCTCCACTTTTTGACTGTGGGAAGCGTTATCAGTGATGATAAGCCTCGCCAATTCCGCTGTTCCGTTCACACTTTCTCCTTTGCCTCACCCACCAGTAAAACTGCATCAAGCAGAGAGGATAAAACATCATGACACCTGACTCATCAAGGCGCGATGATGAACTAAATCAACAGAGACCAAGAAAGAGGGCCAAATATACACAAGTCGCATGGTATGTCTTTGAGTCAGTGGCGCTTCAGTTCCGAGTTGCCGAGATGCTAACCGCCCCAGCAACGAATGCAAAAGACGCAAGTTGAAATGCAGCGGAGGAATTACCTGCACTCGGTGTGCTCGAGACGATATTCCTTGCGTTTATGCGGCGCACCGGCCGGTCGCAGCTACGCCGGAGGGCGATTTTAAGGATGATCTGTGCGACCCCTACAAGGACTCGTAAAGTTCTTCACTGTCAGCCTGCGGCTGGACGCTCATCATGACTCAGAGAACTAACTTGACACAGGGTAAACACCAGGTTCGACGCTGTTAATCAGCAATTGGAGTCCTTACAGCGGGAGATGCGCACTATTTCCGCTCGGCTCCGTGAACTCGAAGGAAACAGTCCAGCTGATTCCCCAAACCTATCGGCACGAGGGACTGCTGCAGCAGTTGGGTTACACCGCATTCTTACTGCTCCTAAATCACCTACATATGTTGGTCCGACAAGTGCTGAGTTTGGGCTCGGTCGCCAGCGTCGGCTCGGTTCCGCGGACACCAACCTTGGAGACAACGGCAACGATGACGAGGAAGAGGACTTTGACCTTTCAACAACTGCTCCTAGTCCTGCGGCATCGGGTGAAAAATTTGATGTGGGTTCTGGAGATCCACTGATGGGCCTGGGTCTGGAGGAGATCTTACGGCTGGTGCAAGTCTACGAGGATACCGTTGGTATCATGTACCCTTGTGTCGATTTGGCTAGTCTGCGTACATATGTTGTGGAGTTTCACCATCAGTATAATCCAGCTATCGACCGTGGGTCGGGTCGGGTACTGCCAGATTCGGACCAAGATTGGTTTCATGCTCGAGACATTCAGGTGCTGAAGATTTTGTTGGCCACCGCCCTGCTTGTCGAATCCCATGGTCGAAGTGAGCGTGCGGCGCAGCTGGCAAATAGTGTCGAGGACCGCTTTGCCAGTCGGCTCAAGGTAGCGGAGGTTGATATGAAGGAGATTCTTATCTTGTGTTTGCTGGTAAGTTTTCATTCTACTTGCAGATGATGAACTTCCATCTAATGGACACAGTCTATATTTCATTCGTATCGCGACGACGAAGTCATTGCCTGGCGCTTAACCGGCATGGCGGCCCGAGGTAGTATGGAGCTTGGTCTACACCGTCAGGATACTTGGCACAAGACAGGAGGTGTATTCCCAGGTGCGTTGGAGTGGATGTGGGCAAGTCGATTATTCTGGTGCATCTATGTACTAGATCGGAAATGGTGTTTTGGAACCGGTCTCCCTTTTGCCATTCAAGAGTCAGACATGGATACCAACCTACCGGAGCCGGGTCATTCCACCCCTTACTTGACATGTATGATTTCGTATTCCCGACTTAGCACGAAGGTTTGGGGATTGGTCGTTGGCTGGCCCAACAGGTCGCGAGAGGCCACAGCAGAGAGATGCGCATTTCTAGATGCACAGGTCCAGCAGTGGGTTCACTCGATTCCAAAGGAGTTGCGATTCGACCCAACCTGGCGCTCTTCTGCAGGACCAGAACACACCGATCGAGCTATGATGCTGCAGGTGCTTCTTGCCCTACAAGCCAATCAGCTTCGAATTCTGGTATATCGGCAAAATCTCATGAGTAGTGAACGGATTGCAGAAGACCTGCCTGGAGCCTCAACTGCAGTGGAGACGGCTAAAAGTACGGTTCATATGCTGGATTACTTCAGCCGTGTCTCCAACGTCTATTTCCAGTGGCCGGAGCCCTTCAACTACTTCTTGATATCGGCTCTTGCAGCCCTGTTTCTGGCTGTGCTACATGCCCCGGCCCGTTTCAGTCAGGCCTGTCGACCAGAATTCTACACAGCAGTTGACATGGTGCGCCGCTCAGCCACGCGGGCTCGTACATCTCGGCGTCTGCAAAAAATCATCCGCAGTCTGAAGCGAATTCAGCTCAACGTAAACTGGCAAAAGAACGCCGGTCGCCAGCCATCGGATAGACGATCCCGAGGTTCTCGTTCAATTTCGGGCCCTTCTATGGTCGCCGATTCGAACTCCGGTGTCCCTCGGTCAAGGCAAGTCGAATCTCGCATACCATGGGAATCTACCCCGGTCTCTTCCAACGTTGATTCTCCATCGCTTCATAACCCACCAAGTCTCTATCAAACGCCTGGCATGTCGACTCCACAACAATCCTCCGCCACGTTTTGGCCTCTCTCGCCTGGTACAGCAGCGGAGGCAGACTCCAATGAGTGTGAAGATCTCAGTAGCTTCTTTGAGATTGCGGGTGGACTATACTTTGATCCGAGGGCTGGCGCAGACTTTACGACCGGTGTAAATATTGGGATGTCAAACTGTGGTACTGGCCGATCACCGAATGCCTTGGACGCATTCCAGGCGGAGGATGAGGCATTAACACGCGTCATGGCGGGCTTACTATAATTACGAAATATGGGACTCTTCAATATATCACGGAATTATCTGGAATAGTTCAAATTTCATTTATCAACTTCGCAATGAGTCTCTGTAAGCGGACGAATTGCGGACGAATTCCGGATGACCTGACAAGGCTGAGAATACCCCTCCGGAGCTTTCCCGTACTATCGAGTGCTTCTCCCCTTCAAGGCAGTGCAATAAATGACTCAAGGACCTCTGTATTTTCCATGATCATTACAGGCACTGATTGAGATAGCTGCTTGACTCACGCTGCCACATGCCCACCCCGGAATAATTCCGTACTTGACCTCATCCATCGCGATAATGGTTACCTACAAGGAAATTCAAGCTTCCAACGCACTCATCAGCGAATCCACTGCTCCCCGTATCGCCATATTCGTCGGCGGTACATCAGGCATCGGAAAAATCACAATCAAAGCCTTAGTCGCTACGGGCACGAGCATAAGAATCTACTTTATCGGGCGCAAGTGTTCATCGGAGCGCACGCATGCCTTCATCCAGGAATTACAGGCTATAAACCCCCGTGCAGAAATTATCTGGACCGAAGGCGAAGTCTCACTCCTGGCAGAAACAAAGCGAGTATGCGAGGTTATCGCAAAGAAAGAGTCGCGCCTCGACTTATTATTCATTACGACGGGTTACGCACCATTCGGCGCACGAATGGAGACTATCGAGGGCTTGGAAATTACCCAGAGTCTGGCGTACTACTCACGAATCATGTTCATGTTGTGTCTCCTTCCACTCCTGCGGAAAGCGGAAGCTCCCAGGGTTGTTAGTGTCCTCGGTGGCGGGATGGAAAGGGGGAACATCAACTTGGAGGATATTGACCTGAAGAAACCTGGGAATTTCGGACCTATGAAGGCTCAAATGCAATATATTGGTATGAATACCATGATTATGGAGAAACTGGCTAGTGAGAATCCTGATGTGACGTTTATACATTCCTGGCCTGGGTGGGTGAATACGGGGAATGTGTGGAGGGGAACGGATCCGAATTCGATGATGGGTTGGATTATTTGGTTGTTCCTTGTGCCTCTTATTGGTTTATTTTCTTTTAGTGATGAGGAGTCGGGTCAAAGACATTTATTCCAATGTACAAGCGCTGCTTTTGGGGCTCGCGGTGTACCGTGGAAGGGCAAGGTAGGTGTTAATGCACTGGGGAAGCAGGAGGATGGACTCTTTCTTGTGAACTACAAGTGTGACTGTACGCCCAACGTGGGGGTTGTGTCTACGCTTCGAGAGAAGACGCAGGGGAAGATTTGGGATCATACACAAAGCGTTCTTCGTCAGTATATGCAGGAAGGATGATCATTTATATTGGAGAACACTTATATAGTTTTGCTGAAATTATATACCCGAAAAGATAAGATACTCTGTAATAAAATGTTGACAGAGATTGATACTCAACGCATGGTTATGACGATTGGAACAATGTCAGTCACTCGCATGGGCTGAAATGCTCAACTAAGTTGGACACGCCCCTCTGACCACCGGGCCCGGGCTTTCTCCCACCATGTTGGAAGTTCATAAGCCGCATGACACAACATGCCGGCAATGAACCCAATGGCATCGTTCTTGAATCCCACCAACAAGCCAACAGTCACCATCATCACTGTCCATCGTCGTTTGCGCTCTTCATCGGTGAGCACAGGGCCAATGTGCTGGTCTGGAATTCCCAACATGTGACTTCCAGCCTGGCCGATGTCCCGGGCAGCAGAGGTGTTCAGGCTCTCACCGACACCAACAAGCTCAAGACCAGCGGCGATAACCATCACACCCAAGAATGCCGCCGGGAAGCGTTTCAGCAAGTCGACAAGAGTTTCGCCAAACAAAAGTCCAATGATGAGCTTCAGGACGCCAAGGAAGATGACACTGGCACCCGACCGGGCACCAAATCGATACTGGGCTGCCAGACCACCAGATCCATGACAGACGGGCATCGCGCCAAACCAGCAGCCCAACAGGTTCATACCAGCGACACTTAAACCGATGTGCGTGATCGAAGGCGTGCGGACATTCGGCACTAGGTCATGTGCAAGATGAACGACAGCGACGATAGAGTTCAAAGTGGTGAGTGGGATCTGGCCGATACCAGCATCAATAGCACCAACCCTCCACTGTGAAGGAGTCGGCACGACGATAAACGGATGCCAAATTTCAAATGCAGGAAGATGGCCAGCGAGCGCAGTCCGGATAATCGCGAACAAGAGCCCAAGCGCGAATAACGCCAAAGCATACGGAACACGTCGATAGATATTGGTAGTTACAAGGGCAACAAAAGCAGCAAGCGCCCAAATCCGATTATCGGCCCAAGAAGGGCCGACCCATCCCAAGGGCGCTAGCATGCTTCCGCAAGCCGAGATAACCAACGACAAGCCCGCACCGACCTGGATTCCTTTGATCACAGGGATAGGAATGACATTTGCGAACCAGCGCAGCAGACCGGTAACACTGAAAACGAGAACACAAGCGCCAACGAAGATCCCGGCGGCGGAGATTGAGCCGTTGGAAAAGTTGCGGGCTATAGCCACGGCAGCGATCGCTTTCATTGGTTGGACAGGTAGTGGGATGCCGAAATACATCCCGGTCAAAATATTGTATATACCGGAGAAAATGAGAGTGCTAGCTAGGGAAACGGTGCCGTTCACTGCTAGCGCGATGGCGATGGGGAGAAAGGTCCCCAGATCGCCTAGGGATCCAGATATTTCGGAGACATAGTGAGTTTTGAAGGTACGGATATTATGGGCGGTTATCTCCCGTAATGACTGCGCTGTCATGATGGATCGTGGATTTGGGAGATGGACTCTGTACAGTAGATGTGGGGGAGGAAACAGAAAGCTTGGGTGATGCGGAGCTTATCAAGATCGGTGACCTCCGATGGCCCCGCACGTGGCGTGAACAATCCTGTTTACAGGACTTCTGTGTCACTACCCACACTCTTTAATATATAGAAACCGGGCAGCTTGTTCTGAGGTAATATATATGACTCTTGTTCCACGTCAATATGCAAGATGACTCTTCGATTGTCCCTCGAATTTAGGTTATCAAGC
This sequence comes from Penicillium pulvis, assembly GCF_028828015.1. Classification (NCBI taxonomy): domain Eukaryota; kingdom Fungi; phylum Ascomycota; class Eurotiomycetes; order Eurotiales; family Aspergillaceae; genus Penicillium; species Penicillium pulvis. The sequence continues at coordinate 1,585,627 of NW_026643080.1, forward strand.
CTGACCCGTCGGAGTTTACGCCCAGCAAGTACAATGGCTTCCCTCGCACGCACGCACACGTCTCATCAAAGTATCCAGAGCGTATTGCAGGACGTGTCGTGCAGATCTCCTGTGAGATTTAGCCGCCAGGCAACCAGGCAGCCAGGCAGCAAGCTAGCGAAACTGTATCGCTGAAGGAGGTCATGTGACCAGGACTTTTTAGTAATTGACGATCTCAGAACTCAGGCAGCATTTTGTCTGAGGTATAATTACTGCATGGCACCAAATGCCATGTTTGAGGTATCTAAATGACAGGAGAAGAGGTACAAGCGGACACCTGCCCTTCCCTGGCCTGTTTTTCTGAGAATAGCGTCTCATTATGCCAGATAAACACAGAAAGCGAGTCTGGAAATATCTAGTTTCCAATTTTCAATCTTGAGTATATGTATCAAAGGAATAGTTAGACTTGATTCGCACTGAAAAAATCCCATGTCACCCTGATGAATGACTACCCAAAACTGTATACTGAGACTTCATATCCCCAACAACAGTGTTCATTTCCATCAACTTCGTTAGAAAGACGGATTGGCATTCACAAGCAACTGCTCAAAATAGGCCTTTGAAGTATTAGCGGGGGAACATTCATGATTATCACCAAGCTTCCAAAACACGGGCTAACACTCACTTCGAACCAAGTTCCGGCTTCTGGAGCTGGCTGTAAGGCATCACTATATCCGCAGTGTGCATCATATCGTGACGATGTGGTATCCGATGTACCATCACATTCTCCGCCGGGCTTGACCCAAACAAACGCATCTTCAAGCGCATCGCCAGTATCTGTCGTGGGGCGAACACCAAAGCCGGTACCAATGACATTGCACCAGTCACCCCAGGCATTTTGCTTGGTCGGCTGGACACCATTTCGTGCTAATAAGAGGTTAAAAAATCCAAGTAATATCCACAAAGGGATCAGAAAGGACTGGAGAATTGAAAATTCTACTTACAAGTGTCGGTGATGAAGTGGGCAGAAAAGCCTGCAGCTTCAAGCAGAGGGGCAATGGCATTGACATAAAGCTTTTCGTCGCAGTTGGAATCTCCGGATGTATATGATGGACAAGTGCCGATTGTCCAGGCATTATAGTTAGCAACGTTAGTGGCTAATCCGCGCACAGCAGCTGGTGACGACGCGTTCTTGTATACATTGGCAAAGAGCGTAGCGGCCGGTTGGAGGTTAGCTGACCAGCCCAGCCAGCCGGCATGTCCTAGGCACATCATGTCAGCTCATTTCTCTTGGAAAATCGAAATGAATAAAGAGAGTCCAGGGGAGTATCCCTACCGGCATCAAGATACATGGCTACGTTTGCCAGGTTGAGCTGAATCAACGCATAGTTGACGCACTCCAGATAAGCACTCTCAGCATTGGCACACTTGGCCACATTCAGATTGGTAACAAGATTGGCGAGGCTATCGGGCTCTATTGAAAGTTAGCATAGTGATAACGTTTATTTGTAAAGCCTTAGAGGTCTAACCAATGACCAGTATAGTCTGCACATCAGAATATTTGATAATTTGAGCTCTGATTGAGTCAATGTACGCTTTGTAATTGGCGACACCGTTATCGGCAATTGAGTACTCTCCATTGCTGGCTAAAGCGGCGCAGTCGCGGTCTGGCAAGTCATACACCACAAAAATACCCGCAATGGGAGGGCTAGCACCGGCCGCATTCTGTGACTGGATGTCGGCGAGATAAGTTCCCATGGTTGGAACCTTAGCGGCCGTGTCACTATTGGAGAAGTGAGTAGAGGCGCGTTTTAGAACCAGCAATCACACTTACAGCCAAACAAAGGATGGAACTTTGGCGACCGAGCTAGCTTTTGCCGCGAGAGAACTAGTCAGTGACGGAATCGCTGACGTGAAAACCTCTGCGGAGTAGTAAGGGTTGGCATAGAGCTGGTAACCGCTAAATGGATTGCCACTGTTTGTAGTAGCAGCGGCTGTAGTGGTAGTTCCAGTCGATACTTTAGTAGTAGTAGTTCCAGTTGATGTTTTAGTAGTGGTGGTCGAAGTTGAAGTCAACATGGTAGTCTTGGTTGCCGTGGTCGTGCTTGTTGTGCTTGTTGCGCTTGTTGTCGCAGTTGCAGAAACACACTGCGCATAGTCTTTTCAAGCAATTAGTCCTACGGTTTTGACAGGAGCCTGAGAAAGAGGGGAAATCAAAAACATACAGGGATTCAAGGTGCTGCAAGTCGCCTGTGCTGTGCACACTGTTGACCCTGACCATCCACTGCCGCCGCCTAAAGGAACAGTTAACTCATCAATTCTGGGAGATTAAAGAGTAGTAATCCTTACATTGACCATAGAGTGATTGCTGGGCATAAGCGACAGGAGAAAATAGAGCCAACACTAAACCTGATGTGAGACGCATTGTTACTGAATTTTCTCGTAGTTCTGGATGTCCTCAATAATTCTGAAATCCAGGAGCAGGAAATTCAGGGGGTAATTGGCAATTTTATATACACGTTTGTCGCTAGAATGGAACGAATTGAAATCAGCTTTACCCATGATGCTGAACATCAATACCGCAATAGCCACGGAAGCGAATATCTCAAAACAACGCGGAGCGTCGAGAGTTTCCAGGCTAACTTATTTCAGATCAGGAGTTTTGCTTGAATAAGATGCATTGCTACGTCAAAGACTGAAAGGTTAAAGTCAGACTTGACTTAAGGTGACCCGATCAAATGCAACCTACCCAAAGTTCTAGTGAAGACAAATAACTTGCAATATAATCACGGAAGGAAGACAAATAAAATCGCAATATACATGATCCTGAACGGCACCTCCTCTGTACATCACGGGGAGATTGAAAGCGGTAAGCGTATAGGGCAGACACGAGGACCCTGCATTTCTTTACCCGGATGCAGGGCAAAGTTCTCTGCAGGATGCACGGGATCGGGGGGCTACATAGCCTAATAATCCGGGTGTTAGTGGTGCGAGGCAAGGCCTTCAATAATGGAGATGTTGTAACTATGATATTCGTGCAAGATTATTGGTTGTCCCTGAAAACTAAAGTAATAAAAAAACAATTAATAAATGGTTTCACATAGAAAGTCACTTTCACATATAAAATCGGCAAGGCGCACATAATGCGGGCATCACGCTGACTGGCCGACGTATTTCTGCAGGGTACAACAGCGGCCCGCCTCCCGAGAAGAATGATGAATGATACAATAACCTTGGAATGGAACGGAGATATTGCCGAGGAGCAGAGGCCAGAAATGGCCTCCTTGGCGGCCACAAAGCGGCCATTTGTGGCCGCCTCGGCACAAATACATCTTCCAAGGTCGATATGGGGGAAAAGTGTGTATTTATCCTCCTAAGCTTAATTTGTTTAAGGATAATATCACGATTCAGCCGGACTTATGCTCAAGGAGGACCCATCACTAAGCTATCTACCTGGCCCATCAGTCTAATTTTTTTTTTTCCCCTCATTACCCTGTCAGGACACCCGTGGACCCTTATACTAACAGGGATACAGGTTGTTTAAGCTCGTGTATACCCGATTTTTTGTTTCAATTACTTTAAGATGCATATTCATGATTAGGAAATAGTATGATTCTTAGAGCAATTTGAAGGTGGCGAGGGTTTACCTTTTTGATCTCAATTTGCCGGAATATATCATTGCAGGTGGTAGTATGTGTTTTGACGTGGATGAAAAGGTGCCTGGGTCTATGGATTGTCCTGAAGGCCCCAGGGATAGCTACTTGAGTGGATCCAACTCACAATAGGCAATTGATCTCTTTAAAGGACCTGATTACTGACCAATCCAAGCACCAACCTAGTAGCACGAGCTCACGCACCTAAAACGTGAGCCTATTGCTTATCGTGGATAAGATAACCCTTATCTAGGCGGTGAAGGTGCGTCCCTAATGTCGTCACTCGCAGCGAACTGCGACCATTTCAATTCCCTGCACAACTTTGAACCCCTCTATGTTCTAAATATGACGGTCACCTCGGCAGCGGAAGATCCCCTTGCCATCTTACCCCCCGAGATCGTCCTGCGCATCCTGGATTTTGCCCCCGTTTCGACACTTGCATCCCTTACTGCCACGTCCACTGCCTGGCACGAATTTATTGATGTCACCCATCAAGAAGCAATCTACAGCTCCGAATCCAAGACTTCGCACCCGCCCGGCACAAGTCGTGATCTCTCGTTCTTGTCAAATGCGGGAACTTTTGCCAAATCGTTCGAGGGTACCACGTCATGGAAGGACTTATGTAGACGCCAAACACTTCTTGCCTGCAACTGGGCTGATTCCTGTCCAATCACCCAGGAGTCGGTGCTTCAGGTCGGAAATGATCCTATTTGGCGGTTTCGGCCCGATTTCAAACGTCGGTTTTTTGTTTCTACGTCCCATGCGGGCGGGTTGAATGTTACAGATATGGACACTGGCTGTATTCTTTGGCGCCTTCCTTCGTCACTAGATCGGGATGAAGACGCTGTTCGTCCATATGCTCATCTGGAATATCAGGACGGAATGGCTGTTTTCGATCGTGAAGGTGATGCCGTGGAGGTTTGGCAGGCCGATGTGGACGGTGCACCACGTGGAGAGTTTCGGCGCATCGCGGTCTTGAATCATGATTGCCAGACCAGGGGCTTTCAACTATCTTATGACACACTGTGTGTGGTATCCAACAAGGCACAAGGCTTTGTATATGACATGAAGCAGCGACCTCCCCGGTTGATCACACACTTGACTATTGAACCCGACGCCGTCGGTCACCTAGATCAGAGCAAAGATGCGGTGATTTACTCCATAGGGGCACGGGGCTATGTTATTTATGATAAGGCATCCGGTAACTATTTGGGTGCTCTACATCCCTCACGATGTACAGACAGATATCACATCCGCCCGCCCCCCGCAAGTTCCCGTTCTGCAAGCGCAGCGCTCGCCGGGACGGTCCGGCATGGTCCAAATCACCGTATCTTCCCTTCTGGGCCACCTCGCAAAGATTGTTTAACTCCGCTCAAGCTCGTCAAGGGGCCACTGTCCCCACCACCTAGCGACCCGGAGCATGTCTGGCATGGAGAAGATGAATGGGGAGCAGGTATGCTGGATGGTGATTTATTTGTTGGCTTTTCTCGTGCTGGTCGCGTCTTTGTCTGCTCCGACTGGCGCAAGGCTATCCAGGATGAAAATGGGTTCGCAGCCAACACTTCCATCATTGAATGCGAGTCGGATGGCTCCAGCTTTGACTTAGGCGGTTGGTTGTCGGTGCGCAACCACCGCGTAATGTTCGAAATCCAAGACCGGGTGTACGTTGTTGCCCTTGACGATCGTAACAGAATCCCCACAGGGGATCCTCCTTCTCGCGCTTCGTACGCGCTAGCCACCAGCTCTGCACCACAGCTTGCTGTGCCAGTCAGCTTCATGACTCTATGCGAGGATGCTATCATGACTACTTACACGGTGCGTATATCTCATGAACCCTGAATACTGACACCCAGAAACGATATGGCTGATGAAGAATCGCAGACTCTCGGTTGGCGACAAACTCTCTCCGACGTCCCTGGCGATGCCCAGCAACAACATGAGAACCCCGCCCGCATTTTCCCAACCAAAGCCGTCCGAATTGTCAGCTTAAGCCCCAATCTTGCTAGCAATCCCACTTCCCCGTCCAACACCACGCCCGAACGATTAGCAGGCGCTGGTGACGAACCGGATCCCAACCACCCCCATCCCGATGACCTTTGGCGCTCACAAGCTGGTTTGTTAGACTTGATCAGCATGCTTCAGGATGAATTCGAGGAAGAGGAAGATCCGCCGGAACTTTTATTGTCAGATTTGCAGGCAGGGCATCCCATCGATGCGGAATGGGAGGACGTCGAGGATGACGAGGATGAATATCCAGATGCACGCGGGGCTTGAATCACGTCTCTGTGAGCTTTGGAAGCCTTGGATCAGCTGTGCGGTCTCTGAAATGCATGGCTTTTGGCTATCAGAGACTGCTTCAATCATTGATGGCCATGCATTTCGTCCCCACTAACCATACAACAGCCTATATTTTGTACAGAGGCCTGCTGTCTTGCTTGAAGATCTAAGGGTCTTCGCGATGAAGCTTTATCATGATGATAGAGCTTTTATCAATTTGGACCTTAAAAGGTGTGCCAATAGAAATAGCTACGAATAGAATAGAGTATCTTCCATCGATCAATCTTCGGTTGAACCTTGAGAGCCTTAAGGCATAAATTTTCCGGGGCGCGATGTCAAATTACCCCTGCTTACCTAACCCCACATGCAGGTCAATCACGCAATCCCGCGTTAAACTGCTTTGGGAAAAAAGAAGTATGGCAAAAAAAAGATATTAATACTATTTTCCCACCAAAGGTCTACTGCTTCACTGAAAACCGCCTTCGTACTATCCGGAACACCAACAGACATTTTCCAGTCTGTCCTTCGGACTTGTGCTCATTGACTCGAGGTCCATTCTGTTCTGTTGAGTGGCGTCGATTCAATCCCCGGAATTATCTTATCAGTGGTTATCACCAATCGCAACAGACCTGTTACTCATTCCGGAATACACTTTTTTTGGATCTCCGCGGAAAAATTGCAGGACAACGCATGACAATACGAGCGGTCTGATAAAGATCCTCTGGCCATATATTATCCCTGCCGGTTGTGCAACAAACTCATGGTCCAGAGGACCCTATAGTGACTCACCAAGTTTGGAGGGGCAACCCACATTATAGCACACGACACCATGAAGGGTCCTTCCAATGCATCTGCGGGAGCGGCACCTTTTATGACCGCATGGAATGTTGAGTCTCAGACGCATCTCATTATTGGAGCAAGTTCTTTGGCTGCTGCTCGGTGTACGAAGAGTCTTGAGGCTGGTGCCAAGCCTGTCGTTCTTGCGCCAGAGACCGCGGACATTCATTTCACCCTAAATGAACATATTGCCAATGGTTCTGTGCAGCTGTTGCGTCGTGATTTTCAAGACGACGATTTGACTGCCTTGGGAAGAGAGGAAGTTGACCGGGTCGTGGATGCGGTCTTTGTCACATCGGGTGGCAACAATGAACTGAGTAAGTCATATTGTGCGGTAATAAGAGAATAGACCCACTGATAATTTCACAGATACGCATATTTCAAAGCTGTGTCGAAGGCTTCGAATCCCAGTGAACGTTGCTGATGCTCCGACTCTGTGCTCGTTCACCTTACTCTCCACTTACTCAGACGGGCCACTTCACATTGGCATTACAACATCTGGTCGCGGGTGTAAGCTTGCGTCCCGCCTGCGGAGAGAAATCGCCGCTTTTCTCCCTGCAGATCTCGGAACCGCCATTGACCGACTTGGTGCCATGCGGTGCAGACTTTGGGAAGAAGACCATGCCGCTGGCCTGACTGATGCTGCCCTTGAAGGCGACGACGATGATGCCGCTGGCCAGAAACATACCTTCAACACATTGGTCACAGAAGATGATGTTGCTGCAGCAAAGACACGGAGGACGCGTTGGTTATCACAAATCTGCGAATACTGGCCTCTAAAGAAACTTGTGTCTATCAACGACGCCGATATTGAGAAAATTCTACAAGCCTATTCGTCTGGTAACACAACAACACAAGAGACAGATGAAGCCAATGGAGTTACAAGGAAGGGCAAGATCATCCTTGCTGGCTCTGGTCCAGGTCACCCAGATCTGCTTACACGCGCCACATACAACGCTATTCAAAACGCCGACATCATCCTCGCCGACAAGCTCGTCCCCGCTCCAGTGTTAGACTTGATTCCTCGTCGAACAGAAGTCCACATTGCCCGCAAGTTCCCCGGAAACGCTGATCAGGCGCAAGAAGAGTTTCAACAAATGGGTCTCGCCTCCCTGCGGAAGGGCCAAACCGTTCTCCGACTCAAGCAAGGAGACCCATACCTATACGGTCGCGGAGCAGAGGAATTCGAATTTTTCCGCGCCGAAGGCTATATCCCCGCCGTTCTTCCTGGTATCACCAGCGCCATGAGCGCTGCCCTATTCGCCGATATCCCGGCAACCCACCGAGGCGTTTCCGACCAGGTCTTGGTCTGCACGGGAACTGGTCGGAAGGGTGCTGCCCCTAACCCTCCGGCTTATGTGCCTACTCAGACAGTCGTTTTCTTGATGTCCCTCCACCGACTATCTGCCCTCATCGAGTCTTTGACTACATACCCTGTCGAGGACTCGACACAATCACGGGCACTTTGGCCTAAGGAGACGCCTTGTGCTATTGTTGAGCGAGCATCGTGTCCTGATCAACGGGTTGTTCGATCTACTTTGGAACATATCTGCCAGGCATTTGAAGCAGCTGGTTCACGACCACCCGGCCTGTTGGTTGTTGGTGCTAGTTGTCATGTTTTGCATAGCCCGAATGGGCAGAAATGGGCTATCGAAGAGGGCTTCAGTGGTCTGGATGGACTGACTGGAGAGGTTGATGCCGTGACTGTTGCCCTGAATGAGGCAGAGAAGTGATGATTGGACATATTTGCATATCGAACGGAGTCATGAGGATCATGTATATAGAAGATCAGATACCCCATTGAATGAGTACATAGATTCGTTTTCCATGTCTTTCCAAGGTTTCTTATAAAGTTGATGTGCGGTGCAGCATGAATAGTCCAAGCTCACCTGCATTATTATCAAGTAATGAATCAATGTAATTGGTTCGGTTTCCACTTCCCGCAGCTAACCGCTCAGCAAAATCCATTTTTCTTTACTTCATCTCACCGTCATTCCCACCGCCCAGTATCATACCTGTTCATAATACGTATTTTACTAAAGCACGGCCCCAGTGCTCGAACATCATGTTTGAATGATTAAGGTTTAATACCCATGCAGTACATGTAATAAGGTTTCTGCCGATAGAATATTTTCATTCTTGCATGGGCGCCAGATCCCGCCGCAAACGGGTTCCACTGAGCCCCACCAATGTCAAGACAGGGCGTGTAAATGTGGATAGGGTTTTTCGGCTCTTAAGGTTTTTTTCTCTCGATTGTGTCGAGCATCAATTGATTGTACTTTTGATTCCTCTGATCAATTGATCAGAAGTACAAGGCTCATCAGACTCACAATGGAGACCTTCGAGACTTCCTCCCAGGAAGCTCTTTCGGAGCACCATGAGGCCAACCTGCCACCGGTAGATGGAGGCAAACGTGCATGGCTTTTCCTCGCGGCATGCTTTGTGATTGAAGCTTTAATTTGGGGTACGGATTTTGCTTCATCTTATAAATGGTGTAAACACGTTCTAACATATCTATAGGTTTCACTTTTTCTTTTGGAATTTTCCAAGATTATTACAGCACCCATGAGCCATTCAAGAGTTCTGGTGATATTGCCATTGTTGGCACCTGTGCGATGGTCGGTTATCACTAAAGATTATGCATATTGAACTCTTTCACTGACTTTCAATTAGGGTATTTCTTACATGTTACTCCCAGTGGCATTTATCCTGCTACAAGTAATGCCCCGCCTAAAGCTATGGGCTGCCCCAATTGGGTTCATCATTATGTGTCTAGCTCTGTCTTTGAGCTCCTTTGCAACAAACACCACCCACCTTATCGCTTCCCAGGGTGTTGCGTACGGTATCGGTGCAAGCCTGGCATACGCACCGACAATCATCTTCATGGATGAATGGTTCGTGCGTCGAAAGGGACTAGCCTTCGGAATTATGTGGGCTGGAACCGGCCTTTCGGGTGTTATTCTTCCCATTGTTCTCCAGTGGATGCTGGATACATTCGGTCACAAAACTGCTCTGCGTGCTTGGTCCATCATTCTCCTACTTTTGGGTGGTCCACTACTCGCTTTCCTTCGACCTCGCCTTCCTATTTCACGTGCTTCGCAACCCCGGCCATTGGACTTCAGATTTCTTTGGGATACGACTTTCCTGATCTATGAATCTGGAAATATCATGGAAGCTATGGGCTATTTCCTCCCGACAATTTATCTGCCTACTTATGCCAAGAGTCTTGGTGCCAGTGGTATTGAGTCTACTCTCACTGTCATGGTCTTTAACCTTGCATCTGTCTTTGGATGCGTGATCATGGGCTCCTTGGTTGACCGCTACCATGCCACGACCTGCATTCTGGCCTCGACGGTTGGTAGTACTGTTGCTGTGTTTTTGATCTGGGGTTTGGCTGACAGTTTGGCACCCTTGTACATCTTCTGTATCTTTTACGGATTGTTCGCTGGGTCGTTCACTTCCACTTGGCCGGCTGTTGTTAACGAGGTCACGAAGAGGAGCATTTATACCGATCCCAGTCTCATCTTTGGACTTCTTTCTACTGGAAGAGGTATTGGAAATATTGTTAGTGGACCCCTTAGTGGAGCTCTGCTTGATCAGCATGCTTGGGACGGGATTGCTGGCAAGGCTTATGGTACGGGCTATGGGCCTTTGATCGTCTTTACTGGTGTTTCTGCTTTTCTGGGTGGGTTGGGTGTTATGGCGAGATGTGCCGTACGCTCCTGAACCTTGAAGAGCCAAAAGTTGTTTAGAATGATATCCATTGTAAATTAGAATTATTGAAATGTATCGAAAAGTGTTTTCATCGTTGACATTTGTCCGTCTTGGATCATACTGCGTGTATATAATTCATGTAGATCCTTGTCAAATGTGATTATATCATGACCATTAGTAGAGTCAGTTATCTCAGGTAAACAGTTGAGACCCCGACCTTCGCGGGTAATATCACGGTAGCGAGTTCAGTTCCCAGGCTCTTACCCCGCATAGATCGACAGCTTGGTATCCACTGTGACCAGCTCTTTGCTGCATTTAATTTGCTGCTGTTAAGAATCCTTATGCCCGCCTTCGAACAATTTCAACTTCTGAGGTTCGGCAGTATCAAAAGGCAGTGCAACTCTGAGATCATATATTTTTGACAGGTCGGTACTAACATCGGCAGTCGAATCCCTGATTCTTCAAATTCAAATTGGTGTCTCAAAATTAAGTCAAGGTTTAATTGAACTTTGTATGACGCTCGGCGAGCGGATCAAAAATCCCGCGATTCCGCGGCGGCGGCATTGGCGTGTTTGCATTCTCAATGTGCCGATTTTCGTGGCCGACACCCCCGCGACTGTGGGGAAACATGCCGATTCGATCGATTCTGCGGGGAAGGATCCATGAAACCAATCCTAGATTCGGGGTTTACTTCGGGGTAACTGTTAGATCATGGCTTTCAACTTGTGTTTTTAAGGGCTATGTCTCGTCCCCAGACTTTCTCCAGAACCAACAGTTCATGATAATTGATCTTCCAAATTTTTTTGACTCGAAAGTTTTACGAAACCAAAGGGTCTTTATAGACATCAATACATCGGACCTCCTTTCAGCATTTCACGATGATACCTGAGAAGCAAATCCCGACCAAGGCGTTCGTCATTGATGCCCCAGGGTCCCCATTTGTTATGCAAGATGTAATTCTGGACGAAGTTCGGCCCCACGAGGTGTTGATCGAGATGAAGTATACTGGCTTGTGCCACACAGTAAGTCAACACTCTTTGTCCCGCCCGAATCCAAGAGTATGACTGACTTGGCGGGAATAGGATATTGTTGTCCAGAAGGGTGCGATCCCCATTGGTGAATTCCCGGCTGTGCTAGGACATGAAGGCGCCGGCATCGTCCGGCGAGTTGGTACCGCAGTGAAAGACAAAACCCTAGCGGAGGGCGACCAAGTCTTCTTGAGTTTTACCACATGCAACAAGTGCACCCCATGTGACGAAGGGCGTCATGGATTTTGTCGTCAATTCATGCCAATCAACTTCGCTGGTGTCAGGGGTATGTCCGCAGCAGATTCACCCATAAAGTCTACGAGTGGTCAGCCCATCCGAGGTCAATTCTTCGGGCAGTCATCTCTGAGTAAGCTGGCCATCGTCGCAGAGACTTCAATTGTGAAGGTCTCATCTGGTATCAGTGAGACTGACTTGGCTGCGCTGTCCCCTCTGGGATGTGGGTATCTCACTGGAGCGGGCACAGTCTTGAATGTTCTTAAGCCAAAGCCATCATCCCGTTTTGTTGTGCTTGGAATGGGGGCTGTCGGATTATCTGCGATGATGGCTGCACGGGCTCTCGGTGTTGAGAACGTTGTAGCTGTAGATATTGTCGATGCGAAGCTCGAACTAGCCAAGTCTCTTGGTGCTTCTCACATATTGAACACGAAGAGCGTTTCAGACCTTGCTGAGGGGTTGCGTGAAATGTTCCCCGATGGCGTGGATCACATTATTGACACCACGGGTGTTGTCCCTCTGCTTCAGTCGTCAATCAAGGCGCTGGGTCATGAAGGTATGCTGGCGATTGTGGGTGTCGCTCCTGGTGGTTCCTCGTTGACCATCGACCCGCTCGACATCATGCTCAACTGCAAGCGAATTGTCGGATCCATCGAAGGGTCTGCAAATCCTGCACAGGTATGTTGCATTATGGTCAACTTCATCATCAAACAAGACTAACCGCATACACCTTGACGCAGATTCTCCCTCAATTGATTGATCTATACAAACAGGGTAAATTCCCCGTTGACAAGTTAGCCAAAGTTTATAAGGCCGACGCGATCGAGCAAGCATTGAGCGACTTGCATTCGGGTAGGATCATCAAACCAGTGCTTGACTGGACGACTGTATAAATTGAAACTAGTTTATTGCTATTTGGGTCATCGTTTTAAATGGAGGTGGATATGGAGTTGAGGACCTTGGAAGTATACATGAACCTTATTACGCAGCATAGCGGGTAACACTGAAAATGAGATCAGAATCATTATCACCATAAAGAACCGAGATATCTGCTAAATATGGCTGCATCATTGAGCACCATTGGACGAGTAATTGTTGCGAAAAAGAAAAAACAGAGCTATGGCTCTTATTGGCTGCCAAGTCTGCGGATTAAGGCTGTCTCGATATGGTGTGCGCTCTACAACGCAGTTCTAGTTACGTATTTTCGCGACTTGCATAACACGTGAACTTACAATAGTAATCCACTCCAGCGCAATAAGTAGATATGCTATTCTTCTCTATTAATTTAGTTTCATCACGAACAGGCCTGGTGGAACCGAAATTATTTCTTCCCCGCGCAGAAATCATGTGACAGCTGCATTTCCCCGCGTTTCTTGGACCAGAGTCAACTCTCGCGCAGATAAGGACATGAGTCGACTCCTCCGCACCTTCACTCGCCCTGTCGGGATCTACAGACTCTCCCTTTCGATCCAATCTGCCTCTTTTGGACACAAATTCGCCATGGCTCATTTTTCTACCCCAGCCAGCGGTCAAACCAGCTGGCACGGCGCGGGAGCCGCCGAATTTGACCTGAGGAGTACTTTTACCCTCAACCCAGATATGACTTTCTGGAGCTGACAATTTCACATCCAGGTGATACAATGACAAAGCCCACTCCATCCATGCTCAATGCGATTTGCCAAACAACCCTCCTGGACGATGTTTTTGCCGAAGATCCTACGACCAACGACCTCCACAGCTATGTTGCCGAAAGAACAGGACACGAGGCCGCTCTCCTGGTACTATCAGGAACCATGGGAAATCAGGTCGCGATCCGCTCTCACTTGGCTCAACCCCCGCATTCCGTCCTGTGCGACCATCGAGCTCACATCATTTGCTACGAGGCGGGTGGTGTGAGCGCTTGGACTGGAGCCACGGTCCAAACCGTTGTGCCGAAGAATGGCATACACCTGACTTTGGAGGATATCCAGAAGCATGCTGTGCTTGATGATGACATCCACCACTGTCCCACCAAGTTGATCAGCTTGGAGAATACGCTCGATGGCATGATTATGCCCTTGACCGAGGCTCGTCGCATTGTCGAGTGGGCGCATGCTAATGATATCAAGGTTCACTTGGATGGCGCAAGACTATGGGAGGCTGTTGTGTCTGGCGCTGGTAGTTTATCCGACTACACCAGTCTGTTCGACAGTGTTAGCCTGTGCTTCTCTAAGGGATTGGGTGCGCCAATCGGCAGCATTATTGTTGGCTCGTCAGCTTTTATCAAGAAGGCTCGTTGGTTCCGCAAGTCTATTGGTGGTGGTGCTCGTCAGACGGGTGTGTTTGCCGCCGCCGCCAGGATAGCCTTGGACGAAACGTTCGGAACAGATCCCCATGGCAAGACCGGTCATCTTCTGGCCACCCACGCCAAGGCCAAGCAAGTCGCAGAGATGTGGACCAGCCGTGGGGGCAAGCTGGAGAACCCTGTGCACACTAATATGGTATGGCTTGATCTAGAAGCCTCTGGGCTGGGGCCCAATGATCTTGCTGTGATCGGCGAGGAGAAAGGTTTGAAGCTAATGGGAGGACGGGTGGTGATCCACTACCGTAAGTCACATCCATAGTCTTGAAGATTCCGTTCGACTATACTAAATTGTCACAGAGGTGTCAGATGAGGCTATCTCGCGCCTGGAGCAGGTGTTTGACACCGCGATGCAGGGGAAGTTTCAACGCAGCGAAGACCAGAGCCAACCTTATGGCAGTAGTAAAAAGTGATGTACCGGTGGCATAGAGCTATAGTATTAATAAAGATATCATATAGACAATGCATGGTTCTGACGACTTATCATATTGAGCCCACTGCCGTTCCCTTTTTCTTTCTGGTACAAAGTCTGAAGTTGAACACTTTCTAGTGGACATCCGTTATACCGATGCATTTGCCAATCTAACCTCCTTTTCGAGGTCCTATTCGTACCAGAGAGTTGCAGAACAACCGATTTTGGCCCCCGTTCCTTCAATTACCATTCTAATGCTCTGGTTCCATTGAACATAACAACTCTCTTGGTGATTAAGCTATTCCAAATGGGGATAGAAATGCGATGATACAGTCTCATTGGTCGTGAAAGACCGCAGCATCTCCTCTCCCAGGGGCTTATTTCCCGTGACCCACTGCGGTCAGTGTGTAGCCAAGAACCTTTGGGGCCAAAACGACTAAAGATAGTAGAACAAGTGAAGATCAAAGTCCTAATTATGCTTGTTCAACCCTGCATTGAGAAAGTTCGGTGATGGAGATGCTGGTCCAAGCTGTATTTTCTAAAACATAAATAGGGACAATATTCCCCTCAAATCATAGCAGGCCAATTCATTCGATATTATCTTGTGCACCACATCAATCTTGAAATGGGACTCGTTACCACACATCTAATCAAAGGCGTCGCTGCAGGCATTGGCCTAGCCTCGGAGGGATTAGCTGCCCGCAAGGCAAAGAAAGCCCAAAAAGCTCTTGAAGAAGCGGAATCATATGGACCCAATGAAAAAACAATCACGACAAACATTGACCCGGATTTGCGTGGGATTTCAGAGCTCGATTCGCATCAAATAAAAATCTATGATGATGTTCATGAGCTTCCAACTTCGACCTACCACCAACAACTCCACGAGCTCCCCGCTTCGAGATATCACCAAGATGATAGCCCAAAAGACCCACCACCGATTAATGCCGAGGCAATCGACGAAACTACCCTTGCGACACAGTTCGCAAGCCATTATCCGATTCCAGTCGAACCCAATCTACCAGAGGTGGTCTACCGATTACCAGCCCCGGTTCTCCTCCCACAGCGCAGACCAAAGAACCGCGACCGTGGTTTCCTTCGAGGTTATGCCCCTGATCTAGCGCCATGCGGAATTGACCAGGAAATGTTCATCGATTTTCTGAACACTGCTGAGAAAGGTTGTCGGGCACATAGGTGGTTGCAGGCTATCAACCTGGCAGCCCTTGCAGGACATGCTATCCCTTCCGCAATCGCCGTCGCAGTGGGAATTGCCATACACCAGCTTGCGAACTTGTCGATCGCGGCTGATGGCCGCCGAAGGTCAGTACTCTGCTGTGTCAATCCCGCAAATCATACTAACACGCAACAGAACCAACAACTTCTTTGACCAGGCGAACGAAGAATTCTTCAAGCCTCGTGGTCTATATTGTCTTGTCATGACTTGGTATCCTGAGGACCCGGATACTCCAGCCATGTCAATGGATCTCCAGTCCACCATCGCAAAAGCCACTTTTAGGACTGATTCACTAGGTCGTCTAGAGCGCAAATTCAAGAGATCTGACGGGAAGACATATGGGAACATGTTTCCAGAGGTTGCGCCACTGGTCTTCCCTGAGACGGAAACGGTGGGCGACCAACTAGACCCCCAGGAGAAATTCCATAAGATTAAGAAGAAGAGAGACTTTATCCATGGGTACTTGGATAAGAGAGCTCAGGCGACTTTTGTGAGTGGTCTTCGATTTCCTCGCATCATGATTGTTCTAACATCTCTTAGGAAGCTGAAAATCCTAACAGTCATTTGAATCAACGGCCGAAGCCTACGTTTGCTTCGCGCTTTGCCGATCCCAATCATCCCGCTAGTAGCGGTGACTTACTCGCTCTCTTGACTGGTGGCTATATGAGCAGGAATGGCCCTGGGGAGGCGAAGGTGGGTGATGACAGTCTCATCCGCACTGTGATAAAGACAGGTTCCGAGATGTTTGAATCGGTAAGTCCCTCCGTTTGTTCCATTCTTTCGGTATACTAATCCATGTCACAGAAAGCATTATATTTAGCGATTGTCAATCTCCCTACTGAGGATGAAATGAATCAAGCACGATTGGTGCTGGGTATGTAGAGCGTTCAGATAGCTAGTCAAAGAATACTAATAATCTCATTCCAACTTACGACTCCCAATATTCAATTTCTATCTTCAGTCTTCCATTGCGCCCAACACATAGATTTAGAATAAAGCAGCACTTGGTTCCACTAGCTTTTGACGTTTCATAAGCGGTAAGAATATGGGCAGTCATAGAATGCGAACTAACTAAGCTCCCCAAGCAAAATTAGCTGCAAATTTAGGTTGACCCTTGCTCTCCGGAACAGCGACATCAAAGTCCCACCGATCCGGTACCTCTAAGCCCGCATCGATATGGTGTCGAACCAGAAGCATAGAGACGCCATCACGATAAAGCCAAGCATCTTCACTACGACCTTGCCACTTCTCCATAGCAGTCCGCATTTCCTCCAAGACATGTACATACTCCGGGTGTTTAGCAAGATTGCGTACTTCATCCGGATCAGCTTGAATATCATACAACTCCTCCGCAGGGCGGAAAAAGTAATTCTTGAACGGGCGCGGACCGATCATCTTCGGACTTGTATCTGAATTCCGGATCTCCTCCCACGTTAACGAGCCGTAGATATCAGCCGCGAAAGGAAAGTCAAGTCTCCAAGCGATATTGCGGTGATATTTGAATTGACGGTTTCGCATGAATCGAGTCGGCCAGTAGTTGGTAATTTCGTGGAATGTGTGGGAGCCGAACACTTCGCTCCATGCGTCAAGTTGGGTTTTCTCGGACAGAACGGGGAGGAATGAGCGACCGAGACGGGCTGGATGCGTGGGACTCGGGTGCTGCGCCCAATCGAGGAGTGTTGGCAGAATGTCAACATAAGATATCATGTTTTGGTTGGTTATGCCAGCGGGTGATCCGGGGCATTTCATGATCATGGGTAAACAGACTCCGGCGTCGTACAGAGTTGTCTTTGAATTTATGAATGGAGGACCGTTGTCGCTGACGAAGAGGACGAGCGTATCATCACCCAGGCCGCTCTTTCTCAGTCCATTCAAGACCATACCGACACCTTGGTCAAGACGAGAAATAGATTTGTAATACTCTGCAAATTCGTATCGCACTTTAGGTAGGTCGTTAACAAAAGGTGGGATCTCGACGTCCTCAGGCTTATAATCAATGTCCTTCACTCGCGGATCATATTGGTCATTGTTACCGAATCCTGAGCGGGTCAGATCGCGGTGTGGATCGATGAAACCAATGGTCAGAAAGAATGGCTTGTTGCTTGACTTGGAGCTTTCAAAGAAGTCAGTAGCCTGGTCGGCGACTAAGGCAACGTCACGACTGTCACTCTCGGCTCGCATGTCCCAAGGATACACGGAATCTGGCCCAACATGTACCTTGCCAATCAGGCCAGTGGTGTATCCATGATTAGAAAACAATGCAGGAGCAGTCTCGACATGGTTAAAGGTGGTGAAATGATGGCGTCCATTATGGAGTCCATATTGCCCATTTTGGTGGGTGTGAAGGCCAGTGTAGATAACCGACCGGCTCGCACTGCATGATGCTGTGCTTGTGAAGGCCTGGTCAAACCTAGTCCCCTCTGCAGCTAACTCGTCAAGGTGGGGCGTCTGGATCTTCTTGTTCCCGTAGCAGCCCAGTTGTTTGCCAAGATCGTCGGCAATCATTAACAGAATATTTCGTTGAGGCATATTGGAATACCAGTGAAGAGGTTGTTTCTTTTC
Organism: Penicillium pulvis; assembly: GCF_028828015.1. Taxonomy (NCBI): domain Eukaryota; kingdom Fungi; phylum Ascomycota; class Eurotiomycetes; order Eurotiales; family Aspergillaceae; genus Penicillium; species Penicillium pulvis. The sequence continues at coordinate 1,603,895 of NW_026643080.1, forward strand.
AGCCTTCTGGTAGCAGTTGTTACGTTATATACACGTCGTGTTGGTTTCAATAACGGATATCGGCTGGCTAGCCGGGCGTGGGTCCCGTAGCGGTTGTCGCTTCGGCTCTCGCTAGACTGAACAACCTTGGTGGGCAGGAACATGCTGGAGATCAGAATAACAAATTATGCCATCTAGCCATTGATGCGGCTAGAAAGGATCAAACAATGCGACCACTGCCGACATGGAATGGGAATTTCCGATGGCTGCGTGCGGGTCTAGGCGCGACAGTTGCGACAACTACCATATCGGTAGCCAATCTCATCATATCAGTATTAGGAAGGTTTCAAAAGCAGACGTACCACTCCCGCGCTCAAGAATAAGGACAATAGGGGAATTGATTATAGGAACCCTGTAGTCACTCGATGAGGCCAGGATTGAATAGGCCGACTTTGAGGGTATTCTTGACCAATTGCAGTGTATCCGAAACAAGAACAAACAGGAAATGAGCACTTTTGAGGAAGGAGAGAAGAAAATATATGAGGCTCTTAACAAGGTTATTCAAGAATATATCATTGATAGTGCTCCAGCGAACAAATCAAATTACACCCTATACCAAAGCCTTATCCAACCCTGGTCCAACTCTGCGCTTTCTTGGGGTAGCATCTGGACGCGTCTTCACCTTTATTCTCATTACCTGCCTCTTCCCACACTTCTTCCTCTTTTTTCTCTTCTTCTCCCTCCACAGACCTTCCTCCCCTTCACTTCTATCGCGACCTTTCTTTTGAACTACCACCACCAGTGTGTTCCTCACTCTGAAAACTTCCGAATAAGGCTTTTTTCACATGCCGTCAAAGTATTCTGTCAGATTGATACCTAAAAAGCAGCGCTAGTATGTCGGATGACAAGGAAAGTGAAAATTCAAAGTCCGTTGCAGGTTCAAAGACGACATGGAGGCTCGTCTCCTGAGAATCGGGGCTCTTCAGTCACCTCCCAATTCCCAGACAAAACAACTGGGCTCAAATTACGCTTCCAAGTCTTAAGCACAGTCAATCTAAAGGCTTGCACTTTCTTTCTTGCCGCCTCTCTTATTATTCACATATATAACATCTCTTCATTTCAAAACTATCTGTTAAGCATCTGTTACTAAGTCCCATTTTGAGCATTGCTGACTTAATTGAATAGCTCTTAGGCTACTTGGTGATCCTCCTTTGAAGCCGTTTTCAAGGGAGTCAGGTCTAACATCACTCACCATTGTCTGTTGAATATTCCCATATCTCTACTTTCATTCCTTGACTAATTCTCCTTGATTGAGGCCAAGGCAGGGGCAGGAAGAACAACCACGATAAGGCTGCAAAGAGCGTTCGGCCTTAGAGTAGTGTGCCCAGAATGTCGACTGAGCCGATCCTCGGTGCAGCTGGGACCTTCTACGACAGTTTATGGTGGTTCAGGGGACCGAGAGCCCCACAGGTGGCCGTTCAAAACCAAAAAATGAAGACATCAGGCGAGAACCTGGACTATCGATGAAAGCTCCGTGGGTAATCTTTCGGGTTGTACGTTGCCGTCCGACTTGTTAGGAGATGACCTCCAAAGGTGCAACCATCGCAAAGAACCCGAAGCTAATCTTCAACGGACTCAAACGTCCAAACCAAGTCAAGCCTTTTTTTGAGATAAGCCAAGGAGGCCAACTCCTATTTCAACCTCACCGCTGATTCATTTGACTCCGAAACATTCAGTGCAATTCAACGACGTCTGCACCTGCGTCAAGAAGCACCAAGAAACGACCTCGCCAGGGAGGAGCGGAGGAAGTACAGGAGAGGAGCAGCTGAATTACCAATATAAATTTGGAGCCCTCTACGATGCTACAAATTGGGCCGCCATCACCTTTGAATCATTTACACCATCACACAGGTCGCTACGTGCAAGCAAAGTTCTGGACAAGACAGAGAAGCACATGAATAGATATTCTGTCTTCCCAGAACATCATGAGTCGTGAGGGGCATACCAGCGAGTGAATGCTCACTTGAATAACATTCCGGATTAGGAAACTCGGAAAGAGTTGGGCATACAATGCGACTGGGAGTCCCTGCTTAGCAGAACTACATAGCCACAACATCAGATAAACTTTCTCATCGCAAATGCATTTCCCTGCGTTCAATCAAGGAGACAAAGAAAGACCATGCCATTCTATCATTATGCATTTTACCAACTTATAGTATCACTAAAGCACCAGAAAAGTGCCAAATAGAACGCTCAGGAAGCTGGTAGCTGGCATGGTTGGGCTAGAGGCCGTTCCGGTGCTTGCTGACGCTGAAGCGGAGCTAGGGCTGGAGGTTGTTTTTGTGTTGTAATTGAAATTCAACATCTCGTGAACAAAAATCAACTGTTGTACTCTGATGCCAAATATGATCTTGCCTTAGGATACGAAGGAGATTGGCATTCACACGGAGCTATATCCGTCTTACGTAATGTGGTCCTAGAGAGGTACAACATTATGTCCATTCACACGTAGTTATACTATTATTTGAACGTAAAGCTCACTCATACGATGCAGCAGTGCCTCATGATCTGCATTCTTGGCAATCGATAGTTTATCTCGGCTGATCTCGGTGATCGACAGGATCATCCCTGCATTCGAAGTGACGTCAGTCATTATCTTGGCCGTACATAACATTCTAGTGGGACTTAGTACCTAATTAGTTCCTTTTTTCTCATTTGATACCGACTGGTCTGTATGTTCATAGTGAGATTCTAGCTGCATGTAGGAGGGCTTTGGTCATCTCACTGCCGATGGATTCCAAATACCCTAAGTTGAATTAATAGTACTAAAGAATGGAGGCATTAAAACTCTAACTGAGGTATGTAGTCAGGGGTCCACTTACTATTGCCTTAGCTGCATATGAGCATCCACCCTGATCAGCCACATCTCCCTCGATTGCTAGATGCCGCAGATCTGAAGAACCAAGTTTTCTTTGGCATAAAGTCCTATATAATCCCCAGGAACACCCTTGACCTCATGAGAGAATATAATCAAATTCTAATCCCTCACAAATCACGCTCTTCCTCAATACACAACACCAAAATTCAACAGCATGCATTTTTATATTCTCTACGCCGCTTTCTTCACATCGATCGCACTTGCCAGTTCCATCCCTCGAGACATACCGGACTCCCAGAATCCATGGAGTAAGCAAGAGAGAGATGATTTTCGCAAATGCATGGACGAGAAGCTTCACCAAGACGACGATACCGTTGATGCCTTACTCGGACCTATCGTCGACGGCAAACTCAATGAGCAGCAACAAGCTCTGCAGACTATGTTTTTCCATGACAACGTACGTCATCCCCGTTGAATGAAGGAGTTAGATTTTTGTCCAGACATACTTACACTGCTTTTCACTCTAGGTTCGCAAAGACTGCTATGGTATTGTAGACATTAAACCACCATGGAACTGAGGATTAGAGTTAGCAATCCATGTCAATAGCCCTAGACCATTCGGAAGGATTGCTTCAATTGGCAACTTTAATACATTCCCATATTTATAGTCATCTCATATCATAATCATTCATTTCTCTTCGTTAATTTGCCAAGCTCTGGTTATAGCGTTCTGTAAGCCTACAAAGCCGATTAAATGTTTGAATCAGCTAAAAAATGGTTACGAACTCACGATTTAAAACGCGATAATTCTAGCATAACAAGAAAACTATGATTTAAGTGCTGCTAACGAGAAAGAGAAGCGAAAAAAGGCTCGAAAAAGCGAGCGAAAGCTCACTTGAATATGATTCTAAGTGAGGAATATCAGGAAGTGATAGCAGGTCATGGAGCGTGACCAAGAGTTCCTTCTTAGCAGAAAAACATAGCCACAAAATTACATCAGCTTCCTCGTCACATATGCAGGTTCCCCTGCTTATAATCGACGAGACAGCGAAAGGCCATGCCATTCAATCAATTCTGTATTTTACCGACTTCTAATCGTACTAAAGTACCAGAAGAGCGCCAAATAGAACGCTCAGGAAGCTGGTGGCTGGAACGATTGGACCAGAGGCCGCTGCAGTGCTTGCTGACGCTGAAGCGGAACTAGAGCTGGAGGTTTTGTTTGTGTTGTAGTCATAGCCCACGGTACCAGTAGTGTTCACACCGGAAACATAGACTTCGCCATTTCGGGTATATGGGACGCCAGTATCCAGACCATAAGCGGTATCATATGGGAAGGGAGAAGAATAGTTATAGGTTGGTGTACGGCCTTTGTATGTGTCAATGACAGACTGCAGGATACCGTTGCCAGATGAACATGTGTCATTGGTGGTCGGCACAGGCCAGCTAGAACGGTATTTTGAATATCCCCAATCCTCAAGGGGACCGGGAAGAGACTCGTTCAGCCATAGCATATTAGCATCCACTTCCCAGTTCGTGTAGTTTACCTTATCAGCGACCAGCTGGAAAAGGTTGGCGCCACAGTCCCAGCGTCCTAGAGAGGGCAAGCCCCAATTGGCTTGAACCGTGGCAAGGGTTGAATAGTGGGTATAGACGGTAGAGTCTTTTGTGCCAACCTTGTCTTTAGGCACGGCACCGCCCATTAGAATGCTGAACACACGGTTGCGTTTATCATAGATGTCGGCCTCGGGGACATAGTAAGTCTCGGTTTCGTCAAATGTCAACAGCAGGAGTGTGTTATCCCAGAAGTAGGTATTGTTCATGAGGTTGGTCACGAAGCCACGAAGCCAGTGCGAGCCAAACGTCACATTGGTATCGTGGGCGTCGTTTGTCATATTTGGGGTGATAAAGGCCCATTGAGGCAGCTGCTTCTTTTCTAGGTCATCATAGAATGAGGTGAAGTTCTTAATCAAGCGTAGAGCTGTGTCGTTGCTAGAGATTTGGTCGAATGATACCAATGGATTGTGCTTGCGCATATAGTCATTGGCGTAGGTTTCCTGGTTCGAGTAATTGTAACCCTGGTAGCCTGCGTAGGGCATATGTTCCTGGTACTCTCCCCAGGATATTCCCTTCGGATTCAAAAGATCGGCAATTGTTGAGACGTTTGACGGAATGTCATGGAAAAGATCTTCATGTCAATGTTAGAAACAGGCAGGTTTCATCAGACACGCGCGGGGAAATGCGGGGGCGTGCCCCCGAGAGAGTGGTATTCACCATTATCCATTCCGTAGTTGTCACCACTCGCAGCGCCCACATAATTAGGCTGAGAAGTATGACCCACGCCGTAGTAGTTGAGCAAAGTGATACCTTTGCTTGCAAGCCACTCTTGATCATCATTCTCAGCTGCGGCACCATAGTCCTGGAACGATATCAGTATCTTCGACTAATGCTGATAACTAATCACCGGTACATACCACGTTCTCCAGCCAGATCTGGTAAAAGCGATCGAAAACTTTTCCCGTCACATTTGACGTCCATGTTTGTGGCACGGTGGTGGCCCGAGCCTGCTCAATTGCAGCCAAAGCAGGCTCTGTGGTGGTGATGGTTGCCGCATTACCCAAAGTGGCGATCGCGAGAAGAGCAGCAACGAAAGCCATAGCGATGTTGGTCACCGTGGTTGTGGTAAAATTTAAAAAAGAAGTCGCTGGCTAGATCAAAAAAGTATCTCCGACTTGTGCGCTTTTATAGCAGTGTTGGACCAGGCACGTGGATCGGCATGATCTGTATTGTCCATGTAGTCGATGTAACCGAGATGGTTCCATGCGTTAGAGCGGATCTTATAAGTAGAGACAGCAGCCAGTCATCATACTGGATGGAACACACGTGTATTACTCTTTTACAAGGATTTTGATCCCGAGCGGGGCCCTCTAGTGGCCGTGGGTAAGGGTTCATAACGATTGGCGCGTGGCTTACAAGGCGTCTAGCTTGAGTATTCAAGCCTTGAGCCCCACACTAGGGGACATCCAGAAAGGCTATTATATTATCTGTTCTACTCTGGGTTTCTATGTGAAGCTCGCAGGTCTTCAAGACCTAGGATAGGGAAATAAGAAAAGAATGGCATTGCCAGGTAGTAACCGAGGTCCGTTACCATTCAAAGCCTTAGTCATGGACCGCGTGAATGAACAGTGTTATTGCAACAGACTGTGGGCAGACAATAAGAAAGCTCATGCTAGGCAGCAGTTTTTCATGGGCATCTCAAGGACCGCCCCACCGCCGGGCCACCGGCATAGTACCCGAAGTCATAGGGCTGACCGGCGAGTCATCGAATAGACCCACCTCTGAGTAGGTTCGATTCTCGTATGCGTTTTCGAGCAGAGCTCGAAGCATCGCCCCCAGCCACGTGCTTAAGGTGTACGGGAAGGGTTGACTGTACAAACGCACGAGGCATTGTATTTTATGTGAAAATGGTACGCAAGCTACCACAAGTTCCAGGATAGGGGACTTCTTATCTGTATCCCAACCTCTGGGTTATCCCGCTTCTCATCCGCAGTTGCCCTGGCATGTCCTCGGTAATCCAAATTGACTGGATTTTTATTGGCTGCTATCCCCACCAAGCATATCTACTGGCAACTAGGTTCGTAATAGCCAGTCACTACAACTTTTTGAAAATCCACACCATGCCCCAATCTTGCGGTCATAGGTTGAAGATCGTAACTTGAGCTTGAAAGCCTTGAAGAACCAGCAGGACTCTCTTCTGCGAGGCCCGGACCTAGAATTTACTCAGTGGGTCTGACTCTGAACCCATCAAAGCGGTGGCATCTTAAATAGGAAAGCCCCACCTGTAGAGGAGACAAGCACAGGCACATATAGTGACCTACCAATATGAACCCAGTCTACGTTGATTAGTAGAGAATGGCGGTTACAATAATTCAATGAGGAGATACTTATGAGAATTCCATGTATTCCCACTACATACTTTGAAGAAACAGTATAGCTAGTCACCTGGGCGTTTCGTCGCATCCTTTGTGGAAGATGCCCCAAAACATGATATTCCGTAAATTTGTCTTTTTGGGAACAAAATAACAGCAGGAAATATGGTGTACTTAAACGATACATAGATTATGATGCAATAACTCACACATAACTAAGTACCCCACATGTAACTCCACCCCACAGGAGCTTCCCCAGGCACGTGCCGCATCTCCGCCCGAGGTTCACATGCAAATGATGCAACTGTCAACTTGCATCTTGAACCTCCCTTTGATCTTCGCTCTTCCTCTATATCCTTACCAGCACAACATCTGCATGGACTGGGCGTTTTGAGCTTGACCCATGGCCTACAACCCCAGCGCACTTTAAGCCAATCGGGCTTCAAAATGGCCAACCAGTCAACTCTCCGCCGCCCGGAGGACCCCCTCCTCGCCCTTTATTTACACTATTCCGAACTGTTTCGCTCTCGTGTGCGTCGTACCACGAAAACCACCCGTCTGATAGCTACGGTCGCCCTACTTTTGTCTATCATCGGCTCAGGATATGGAGGATTCAAGTGGCTGCGCGAACGCGCAAGGGACCGAGCCCAAGGCCGCCGACTGTTGCGTCGGAACTCAGGAATACGTGGCAAGGATGGCTCTCGAACGATCTATGTGCCCTACAAGGGCTCACGTACTTCCAAAGTCATGATCCATCCCACCAAGATGACCACGTTTGACGCCCATCGACGACTCTTTTTAAACCCGCCGGCATCAGCGCGGAGTATTGAGGAAGGCTCGGCGAGCCAAATCCCGCCGCCTACAACAAAGCCAGGCTTGAATCTGGCATTTCTGCACCAGTTCCTCAGCTTGGGGAGTATCATGGTTCCCAGGTGGGGAAGCAAAGAGACAGGATTGTTATTGGGCCATGGCCTGTTTCTTCTACTACGAACATATCTCTCCCTACTGATTGCACGGTTAGACGGTGAACTTGTCAGAGATTTGGTCGCTGGCAAAGGCCGACCTTTTATGTGGGGCATTGTCAAGTGGTGTGGCATCGGCACCCTTGCCTCCTACACCAATGCAATGATCAAATTCCTCCAGTCCAAGGTGTCGATCGCCTTCCGGACCCGTCTCACAAGATACATTCACGACCTCTATCTGACTGACAATGACAACTATTACAAGCTGATGAATCTGGACGGAGGTATCGGGCAAGGCCCTGATCAGTTCATCACACAAGATCTTACCCTTTTCTGCTCCGCCGCTGCTTCATTGTACTCCTCCATGGGCAAGCCTATGGTGGATCTCTTTGTGTTCAATTATCAATTGTACCGGTCGCTTGGCCCACTGGCTCTGAGTGGGATTCTCGCTGGCTACTTCAGCACGGCTGTAGTGCTTCGCAAGCTATCCCCGCCGTTCGGCAAGCTCAAGGCTGTCGAGGGTAAAAAAGAGGGCGACTTCCGTGGCCTGCACTCCCGACTTCTGGCTAATGCGGAAGAGATCTCATTCTATGGCGGTGCCGATATTGAGAGAGTCTTCTTGGTCAAGAGCTTCAAGGATCTGCAGCGCTGGATGGAAGGTATCTACAGCCTGAAGATCCGGTATAATATGTTGGAGGACATTATCTTGAAATACTCCTGGTCTGCCTTTGGTTATTTAATCACTTCTTTGCCAATCTTCCTTCCCGCCTGGGGTGGGTCAGGCGGTGCCATGGAAATGATCGACGCACCCGAGAGCATGGGCCGTGAACGAGGTCGTATGAAGGAATTTATCACCAACAAGCGCCTTATGTTATCATTGGCGGATGCAGGCGGTCGCATGATGTACAGTATCAAAGATATTTCCGAACTTGCAGGCTACACTTCACGTGTGTACACCCTCATCTCAACTTTGCACCGCGTCCACGCCAGCGCATACTATCCGCCTCGAGGATCATACTCCGAGCTCTATTCTCTCGCCGATGCACAAGGCACCACACACAACGGCTTCGATGGGGTTCGTCTGGAGCAGGTTCCTATCGTGGCACCATCGCTTTACCCCATGGGTGGTGATGAGCTAATCGACTCACTGTCGTTCATTGTTCATTCTGGTGATCATCTTCTCATTTCGGGACCTAATGGCGTGGGCAAGTCCGCAATTCCTCGTATCGTCGCGGGCCTTTGGCCTATTTATCGTGGACTGGTAAGCCGCCCACGTAAATTCGGCCTAGATGGTATTATGTTCCTCCCACAGCGACCATACCTAAGTGTTGGTACTCTGCGAGACCAGGTCATTTACCCTCACACTGAGATCGACATGCACGAGGCCGGAGGGACCGATGCAAACTTGCAGAAGATTCTCGATGCTGCGCACCTAGGCTACCTGCCAGCCCGTGAGGGTGGATGGGATGCTCGCAAGGAGTGGAAAGATGTGTTGAGTGGTGGAGAGAAGCAGCGTATGGGCATGGCTCGGCTTTTCTACCATGAGCCACGATACGCCTTCCTCGATGAAGGTACTTCCGCCGTCTCTTCTGATGTAGAGGGCCTGCTGTATGAACGTGCCAAGGAGCGCGGTATCACTCTCATCACCATCTCCACTCGTGCATCTCTGAAGAAATACCACACCTTTAACCTGAGCCTTGGTCTTGGAGACGAAGGTGAGCGCTGGGAATTTGAGAGAATTGGCACTGAGAAGGAGAAGCTTGGTGTTGAGAAGGAGCTACAGGAGCTGCGCAAGCGTCTCGACAAGGTTGACGAATGGAAACAGCGTCGCGAGGATATTGAGAAGGAGTTGTGTAAAGTTTGGACGGCAAATGATGGCGAAATTGCACCCCCGCCATATCAGGAAGAGGAGCCTGTTTCAGAGGTTCTAGAGGCAGAGCCTACCAACTAAATTAGCATCTTGGCTTACCACAGCTAATCACGCTGACTCGCATCACATTTATTGCTCTTTTTTTGCCTCTTTGAGATTGTCCTGCATTTGGCCAGATCTAGGAACATTTATTTGACATAGCATTTGACATCTGTTTTGTATACTCAATTACTATTTATACCCAACAGCTTCCAATTTTATACACCTGCCATCTAAGTATAGGAAAATAATTCAAATTGTAACTACTATGAGCAACAGTCGACTCTTCTATCTGGTAACTTTTCAACAAATGCAACGCTAAACAACAACCCCATCGGGAAGCAATATGAATGACCTAGATGTACCATTCAAGCAAGATGGACTTCCTTGCTTCCGCTATGATCTCAAATTCCAAGTCTATTTACTCCATCTCAGCCTTTTAAGACACTCAAGAGCTCTTCTTGATATCCGCATGACGGAAACGGCGCGTCCGAGTCCGCAGCATCTCCGCTCGCTCCTCAAGGGTCATATTGACCTGATCTCCAATCGGGATAAGGCATTTCGCCAAATGGATATAGTTCTTGCGCAGCAGGTTCACCGTAATGAAGATGTAATCCACATTCCGGAACACAAGAGCGCGCTCCTCAGCATAGCGATCCTTCTGCTTGATGAATGCCGCAGGATGATCTCTCCAGTGACGACGAGGGTTAAGATGATGCGAAGTGTGGTACCCATCGTTGAAAGAAAAGCGGTTACTCTGGACATTGTTAGTATTGCTCGAAAATATGGAGACAGAGTCGAGTCGAACTCACCGGCACGTCGATCAAAGTGATACTTGAAAGATAATCCGAGTCTGGATCAGCTGGATCCACAAATGCATGTTGTCCCCAGTTTCCCACCATCAAACCAATTCGCATGACGGTAAGCGGAAGGATGTACACGAAAAGAGTGGCGCGGGCGTTCACGTAGTTATAGAGCAGGTAGATGAAAAGATAGTTGCTCAGTTCCCAGAAAGCAACCTTGCACGCATACTTTTTCTGTCCCTTGCTCCAGAAGTAACGCGGCAACTCAGCCCAAATAAAGAAGAAGAATCGACCGACATAGCACGCAAAGTCAGCGACACTATCTCTGTCATAGAACATCGTTGTACTCAGATCTTGAGCACCATTGCCTTCGACATGGTGATGCTTGATATGGTGGTAGAAATATGAGTTCCACGTATGGCCAAGCAAAGGATCAAGCACATAAGGGAAAAGCGTATCGAAGATCCAATACTGAGGCGCAAGGACACCGCCCATATGGATATGCTGATGCTTCATCAGCGTAAAGGCACCACAGTAGAACAACTGCATAGCCCAGTGGAGCACACCACGCCACCAGGAGAAATTGTAAAAAAGATAGATGCCGCTGGGCACCAGCGTCGTGAAGTACAGGATAAGATGTGTTAGCATGACCACATCTGTTGGGAAGCGGACGACGCCTTGAGCCCATTTCATGTAAGGCTGTAGTACATAGCGGTGCACCGGAGCGGGCAGTTTATCATGTAATAATGAGTTATCCCATAGCTGGAAGACTGTTGGATCGAATGTCGAATGGGAAACATTGTTCATGTCATAGAGCTTTTGTGATAGTTTCTCATGCGATGTTTTGGCTTCGCCTTTTTACTGTAAGCGGATTGCCCAATTTACGGGTGGTGAGCAAACTCACTTATTGAGGCTGGCTCGTTGATCAGGGCATCGATCACCAGTCGATCCTGTAGGGTCAACTGGGGATCTGTGTAGGTTGTCGGATCCATGGGATCCATGATAGGCAGCTGTGCCGTGGCTTTAGCGTTTAGTATTGGTTTACGGAAGCACACGGATAAACATAGGCACTCACAGTTGATCGAGAGGGTTTTTGAACTCTCGTCGCCTAGTGGTACCGGATGGGATTAGGTGTTGATTTTAAGGGCGATGGAAATAGAAATGCACAGGTGGATAGACGTCAACCCCCTAGCAGTATACTGCATTGGGCAACGCGTGGTCTCAGGGGTGGGAAGAGTTTTCCCTTTGTTTAATGTGGGTCTGATGAGCTGATTACTGGAATGAGCCAATTCGCGACCTTGATTTCTTACATATACATGAACATAAATTATATTATGAATCTTATTATAACGGTGATCAGCATTTAATATGCAAGTCTAATTTCTAAGGGTCATGGGTGTGCTACATGAATGTTTGTTTTTCATTCTGGGGTGGAGACTCCACGGTCGGGATGGAAACTTCCCCTGAGTATTTTACCAAACACTTTTAGATTTCAAACATAGGACCCATCAAACTATCAAGCATTTGATGCGCAATCCAATTAGATCGATCTCCACATCTATTATAAGCATCAAAAATGTCCACCTCTCGATGAGTTATGCAACTGATTGAGCTGAGTAAGCTACCTCAATCATATGGAATACGAATGGATACGCCAGCTTTTCCTATGTGAAGGCAACAATCAAAGTTTACTATTAGAGGTTGCTTAAAACTGAAATTGAAACAATAAAAATAGAAGCTCTGGCTGTTGATGTTTAAAAGTATACACGTACCCTAGTACGGCATTCATACCACTTCGTAGGCTTGGGAGTGAGTCAAACCTCGAAATTGGGAGTCCCCAATGAAAATATATGTCAGCGACATGCACGAAGGGTCCCTCATGACCAGACCTCGGGTCCCTGTGCAAATGAGTTCCAAATCCATGTTTCTCACCGATCAATTCGATAATGTATTGTTTATTTATCATGCTTCGATTCAAGGTTGAAAAAGTAATGTTGTCGATCTTAAAGTAGGCCAACACTACTAAAGCCATCAAAGTTTACTTTTGTATATACATCACCTAATATTGATAGGTGCAAATATGTAGACATTGTGGCGTGATAATCTTAGGCCTCAAATTCAGCTTCTACCCTCTTCTAAAACCATTCGAATGCTTTAACTTGGTTCAAGTTATTGCTCTTTGTGAACCCAACAGTCGTCTACTTTGGATGAGAACCTAGAAATTTCACAGTTTATCTACTTTTATGTTCTCGAAATAAACCCTCGACTATAGGTAGCTTCTCCAAGAAGTATAGCTAAGGTCGAGTATGCGATCTCGGGTTTATTGAACCAAACCTCGGACTCCGCGCGGGCCGGAGTTGCTTTTAAGCGGCACCCATTATAAAATTATACTGGACCCCGCGTCCGCGTGTAACGCGGTTGGGATCGAACAATTACCTCTTAAGGCTACAACACGACAACATTCAAACCATCATAATGACTGATGCCGAAAACACGCGGCTGCCGACCTATTTTATTGGTCATGGTGAGACATGGATTGAGCCCAGCATGTTCATATAAAGTGCTGATAGTTTTCCTCAGGCGGTGTTAGTATCATGTTTAAACCCGAGCACGAGGCCGTTCGACAAGGCCTGCGTGAGCTTGGCAAACAAATTAAAACCCTGAAACCAGACGCAGTTGTTCTTACGTGTGGCGAGTTTGAAGGTGAAAGTGATGCCATCCAAGGTAAATCATATCCATGGATCCAGCCGGAATTATTGAAGCAAGTCCAGACTAATCGGTTTCTAGTCAACTTCAAAGAGCCAACTAAGGTGTGGCATGATCTTGGCCCTTCGTGGAGAAAGACCTTCCCGCATGTATTTGAATATGAATATGAGCATAAATCCTCCCGTGCCTTGGCCGAGAAGGTTTTTCAACATCTGCAAAGCCAGGGCGTGAAAGTTGAAAGTACCGAGCGGGATCTGGATCATGGAGTGTAAGTATACCATCTTATAGCCAGTGGGATACATATACTGACTCTGACGCAGATGGGTTCCCTTCAAGTTGATGTTCCCAGAGGGAGACGAATTGGACGTTCCAATCTTACAAATGTCAACTTATGTCGGCGATGACCTTAAGGCTCATGTCGAACTTGGAAAAGCACTTTCTACTCTGTATGAACTCATAATGTCTTTTTGGCATATAGAAAATTTGCTAACAACACTTGCAGTCCTGGTCGTATCCTCCTGATTGGCTCCGGTATGCTCTGTCATAACCTCCCGGCCACTCGACAGGGAACTAGTGATACGAGCATTGCTTTGGCTCTTGAAGCTGCTGCTAAAGATGCGCTTGATGCGCCCACACCAGAGGAGAGAACCGCTAGGTTCTTGGATTTCCAGAAGAATGCTGACTGGATTGATGCCCATCCGACTCCGGAGCATGTCTTGCCATTATATATGACTCTGGGGGCTGGGCATGACCTCGAGGGGTATGAAGTGTGGAACGAAGATAAATGCATTATCGGGCAGTCATATTATACCTTCAGGTTGGGTGCACTTCCAACAGATTAAACAATAACAAAATCAATCTCAAATGTTTTACCTGGAGAACAGCGTCAAGAGTCTTGCCAGATTATCACCAGCGAATGTTGAGACTTGGTCAAAAGCCTTAGCGAAACAATCAATTTGAGACAGAGAACCTGACACTTTACGGTCCGCCACTCGCCCGCACCTGTTAGGTTTGATAGTGGATTCGAGTGTGGAAAGTGTGACTAAATGACGCGGAGTCCACCGACATTCATGGGATTACTAAGGGTGCCCCACCCGATAACAGCATGTCCACGCGATAAGCCAACTCTAGAACTCCCCCCTCGCTTGACAGGGATTATATTATTTTCTCTCCTCCCAAGATGCCTCTAATGGTTCGTTGAAATTTGCACATAGTGGGTATGCTGTATAGGCGAGTTTTAACCCATGCCCCTCGCGGGGTTTTTGCGCGGGCTCGGTGGCAAAGCACCAGCTCCATTCCCTCAAGGGCGACCACGACCGAGATCCCCCCACATAATACCCCCAGACTCACAGCTCTGAAAACCGCGAAGCCTTTCTCCGATTTCCTCACCGATACCTTCAACCGCCAGCATGACTACCTCCGAATCAGTGTCACCGAACGGTGTAACCTCCGATGCTTATATTGCATGCCTGAAGAGGGCGTCGAGCTCTCTCCTCCAGCACGATTGTTGACGTCGCCGGAAATTGTCTACCTGTCATCATTATTCGTCTCCCAAGGCGTTACAAAAATTCGGTTGACTGGTGGCGAACCTACCGTACGGAAGGACATCGTTCCTCTAATGCAGAGGATTGGCCAGCTGCGAGAGAACGGGCTCCGAGAACTGTGTTTGACTACCAACGGGATTTCCTTACATCGAAAGCTTGATCCTATGGTGGAAGCAGGTCTCACAGGCGTGAATTTGAGTCTTGACACGCTCGATCCTTTCCAGTTCCAGATCATGACACGACGGAAGGGATTCGATGCTGTGATGAAAAGCATCGATCGGATTCTGGAAATGAATAAACTCGGTGCTGGAATCAAATTGAAGATCAATTGCGTGGTTATGCGCGGCATGAACGATCGCGAGATTCTACCGTTCGTCGAGCTCGGCCGCGAGTTGCCTATCGAGGTGCGGTTCATCGAGTATATGCCGTTTGATGGAAATAAGTGGAATAAAGGGAAGATGTTCTCTTATGAAGAGATGCTGGCAGTCATCCGTGAAAAGTATCCATCGTTGGAGAAAGTTGTCGGCCACAAAAATGATACCAGTAAGACCTATAAGGTCCCTGGCTTTGAAGGTCGCGTCGGCTTCATCACCAGCATGACGCACAACTTTTGTGGGACCTGTAACAGGCTGCGCATCACTGGCGACGGTAATTTGAAAGTTTGTCTCTTCGGGAACACCGAGGTCTCTCTGCGGGATATCATTCGCAAGGAAAATGACGGACAGCCCATCGACGAAGACGCATTAAAAGAGCTCCGTCTGCTCGAAACAGTGCAGGAAGCGGCTCGTCTCAGTGACGAGGGAGGCTTGATTCCTGAGCGGGAACGCGAGCTTTTGGATATCATTGGTTTGGCTGTGAAGCGCAAGAAGGAAAAGCACGCCGGGATGGGCGAACTTGAGAATATGAAGAACAGGCCCATGATTCTTATTGGTGGGTAGCGTCCTTTATGAATTTGAATGATTTACGATTTGCATATTTGTTGGAGCTTGAGGCACAGGACCTGAGTTCCTTGCATGTACTTACGGTCTCATATTGAGAGCTTGGATTTGCGGAATCCTATGCTGATAGTTGTATTAGATAGTAAAAAATACCCATGGCCGTTCTCCAGTTCACGAGCAACATCAAGAGTTCCTTTGCATCTTCTTTCTTCATCAGGGCTGTCCCAGGCTCGCCTTTACCACACCGGACGACCTAGCACACAAACCGAAGAAGCCAAGCCACAAAAAGAAACCAAACCCACCCCTCGATCTCTACCCAATATTTCAGACTCTGAACTCCCACATCTCACCCCTTCTCAAACCGTGCACATGACACAAATCACTGAGAAACCAGAAACGAAACGACTAGCCACCGCCGCATGCACAGTCTCCTTCTCGAACCAAAAGCCATGGCAAATCCTACGAAAAGGCGAAGGCACACACAAAGGCGACGTGTATAGCGTCGCCCGCATTGCAGGTATCATGGCGGCGAAACGAACACCAGATATCGTCCCGTTGTGCCATCCCGGAATTGGTATTACGGGCGTGGAGGTTAGTGTGGAGCTTGTTGCACCTGAAGCACATGATACGCAGGATCATGGTGCCATGCAGATCGTCGCTACGGTCAGCTGTTTTGGTCGTACTGGAGTGGAGATGGAGGCTATGACGGCTACTATGGGTGCTGCGTTGACTGTTTATGATATGCTTAAGGCTGTGGATAAGGGGATGATTATTGGGGCTGTACGGTTAATAGAGAAACAAGGTGGTAAAAGTGGGCATTGGATTCGAGAGGAGTGATTGAGTATTTTATCCTGGAGTTGATGGACTTGTTCATTGCTTCGTCCGATCGCCGGGTTCTCGGATCCGGGCAGTCGGATCCGAACTGGATATCCGTTACATCGACTTGCTGACTGTAAGACCAGATTATCAGCCTCGAGTCCCATCAACTCATGTATATAAATACAGTTCTTCCTCAGATTTATATGCACTAGAATCAGTTTAGCTAAGAACAATCAACATCAACATCCACAAGTCCTCAAAAATTTTACTACATCCGCCATATTGCATCAGCGTTGAAATGGCCTCCAACAACATCGCAATCATCGGTGCAGGACTTTCAGGCCTAGCGCTAGCACTGTCCCTTCACAAACAGGGAATCTTCTGCACCATTTACGAATCCCGTCCCGCCTCCCTAGACATAGGCGGTGCAATCATGCTCTCACCCAACGCACTTCGCATCCTCGACGCAATAGGCATCTACAAAATCATTAAACCCCTTGGCTACTCATTCAAATACCTCCACTTTTACACCGGAACACCACTGGATACCTACGAATTCGGAAACGCCGACAAATACGACTACGACGCCCTCCGTATCTACCGCTATGAAATAATAGATGCACTCGTCAAAGCCGTGCAAGAACGTGGCATAACCATCGAATACGGGAAGAAGTTTACTCACGTAATCTCCGAGACTGAGCGAGATGTTACATGGGCCTTCGAAGATGGGACGACGGGCACCGCTACTTGTCTTGTCGGTGCTGATGGGATCCATTCCCGTGTCCGAAAATATCTCTACCCAGATCTCGAGCCAATTTTCACTAATGCCATCGGTGTTACGGCTGCGATACCTACATCACAGCTCAAAAAGGGTGACTACGAACTCCCGTTGACGATCATGAATCCAAAGCACGGAGCTTTCATTATGGCGCCGCAACTTCCCGATGGTTCGGAGCTCCTCATCGGCAAGCAGAAGCGCGTAGCGGAGATGGGTCGTCAGGGCTGGAACGAGCTCCTCAGTGACAAACAGTGGTGTGTTAATTTCCTCCGTGAAGGAGCCGAAGATTTTCCCGAGATCATACAATCTGCTGTTTCGGATATACCCGTTAACAAAATCAATCTTTGGCCGTTTTATGTTGTGCCTAAGCTTGATACGTGGGCTTCTGATAAGTGCCGGGTTGTGATTTTGGGGGATGCCGCTCATGCTATTCCACCGACGGCTGGTCAAGGTATCAATCAGGCATTTGAGGATGTGTTTTCATACTCGCTTGTGCTGGCTAAGTGTGGTGGTGGGGATCTTAAGGGTGGGTTGAAGAGGTGGCAGGTTGGGAGGCAGGAGAGGGTTGATCGGGTGTTGGAGCTTAATGGGCAAATTGACGCGAGGCGAATGCCGAAGGATGGGAATGTGGATTCTGAGTTGGAGAGTAAGCCGTTTGATTTGAGATGGCTTTATAGTCCGGACTTTGAGGTTATGGTGAAGGGTTGGCTGGAAGATATTTGAGGGATCTGTATGGTGATTATTTGTTTCAAGGATCTAATAGACTAGCATATTATCGACCTATATCTTGATCAAAGGGTTACTGAAACAAAGGATTCCGTGCAACAAGAGATACATTGTTCATCGCGGCTCACTGCCACTCCCTCCCTGAGTTACGGTCGGGCCGTGTGGTAAGCTAGTATCCTTCAATCGTACCTCCAGAAGCGGGAGGTAGAGATGACCGTATGGGTAATGGTGGCATTGATGATGGGATGGCAAAGCCCCGTAGACAACGCCCGACCCCTGGCTGACTTCATTTTCCGTTGATACACGCAGGACCAGTACAAGATAGACAACTGGGCTCTACTTTGGTGTTATTTGAGCAGCATCTATCGAACATGCCAACCGTGAATGCCGATCTGTCCGACGTGTCTCATATGGAGGAGTGGAAGCGCTTGGCCGTACCAGTAACGCTGGTTTTCAATATCTATCTCTAAATCCAAGACTAAGCTTCCATGGTTCACATGTAGACAAGGAAGGTCGGGGAAGCTGACCTCTAGTTGGCCGTGGAAGGAAGCTTTGAATGATTCCCAACAAGGCGAGAATAGTCGCCGCAATTCCAAAGACAATCGAGCAGATTATTTCTGGTGTCATAGCTCTTCATGAAAATGGGCTGTGGGTCAATTGATGTGCCAATCGGATATGACTGCTTTTTTTTTGGAGGAGCCTTGGTTGATGTGTAGCGGTTTTTGGTACTCAAGTTTGGTCTTCAGAAGTATGACTTGGGATGGAAAAAGAATGAATGAATGAATGTTTCCGAGGAGCTAGGACAAGAGCTTTCAAGATGGGTCTTTAAGGCAGTGCCTGCTGAGCCTGGAATCACTAGGCGAGTGATTGGGCCTGTGTTTCCATCTGAGAATACTGACTGGGCCAGAACGTAGTAGGCGAGCATTAGATATACTCAGTGGAAGGCCTGACAGGTCAATTCATGATGCACCGGCTCAATATGTTATTTTGTGGCTTATGGGAAGAGGAGCCAGTGCTCGTTAGCCTGCTCTCGCACCGGAAACATTTGCTGGTCAATATCAAATTTGGTCCGTTCAGAGAAAAAGACCCAATTTTTAGCATCATTGAGCCTGTGGAGTCTGCCAGAACAGGAAGGTGGTTTGTTGCAAGCCGCCGATCAAGCCGCTGGGCCTGTGCGCATGTGGCAAGGAGTTGGTGTAGAATATAGGCCAATAAGATGAAGAAGCTTCTTCCGGGCCTTGATGTGGGTCGATCCTTCACTGAGCCTGTGAAAAATGCATGGCTGCGAGCGCCTGGTCATCAAGTCGTATAATTGGAGCCAGCAAGTCGCTGAAGTGGGGGCGTTTTGATCAGGGGTGTGAGCCTGTGCAGAGCCTCGAAAATCCATAATGTACAAGGCTACTCGGACGTATATCTGTGTGATTGTTATCCCGCCCTAAATTATATCACAAATCTGATGTGTATTGCTCTGGGAAAACTAAGTTACACCCATGAACGGCACCGGAGACGAGACCGACAACCTTCCCGTAAGCCGCAAAAACACTCAACCAACAATGGAATCAAAATCCAGCACTCAAAATGGCAGGTTTGAGTGTCATCTTTGTCCGCGAAAGTTTACCAGAGCTTTTAACTTGAGAAGTCACATTCGTACTCATACAGACGAGCGGCCATTCATTTGCGGGGTGTGTGGGAGAGCTTTCACAAGACAGCATGACCGCAGAACCCATGAACAGCTTCACAACCGCGAAAAGAAATGGGGTTGTGGAGGCTTACTCAAAAATGGAGAGCAATGGGGGTGTGGTAGGCGTTACGATCGCAAGTCAAACCTCAACCGCCACCATCAGAGTAAAATTGGCCAACGCTGCATCAAACCAACTTCAAATACCTCGGCCGCAGAAGACCCGACTGGTGTTGAACGGGAAATAGTCACGCAGATACAAGATCCGACCCTGTCATCACCTCAATCCACAATCTCAGAGCGCAGTGCTGCGATGGCGTTGTCAGACGTTGCGAGTACTTCGAATATCAGTGAGAGTCCAGACGAACCATCATGGCAACCCAACATGTCCCAGGAGGCAGCGCTCATGCCAGACAATAATGCGTCGATAAACGTGGACTGGAGTATGAGAGGAGCTTCATATATATCGAAGAAATGCACTTGAGCTGATGATTGTGTGTGTATTTAGGACATACCGCAGCGGTACAGAAGCTAGTGATGTGGCCGTCGGTCAAACTACTACTCCACCCACATGAATACGACCACCATTACCTGATGAGATTGGAAAGACAGCGGAATACCACCTACGCAAGTGATCTCAGAGATATCATCTCTCCGGCAGATAGCACCATACTATCATTGGCAAGCTCAGCTCATGATGGCGCCGACGGCGGGAGCAAATCTACAAAATTCCATGTGGAGGCTTCAATCACAGATTCATGTGCGGAAATCGATCAATCTGGTGCGCTTAGATTGGGTGAGAAGGCCTCTTGGCGGTACTATCAGAGTTATCTCGATCACATGCACGGACTCCATCCTTTCCTAGGCGAACAGCTGGACAGAACGGTAGAGGCCTTTATCAAATGTTATTCTCCACAAAAGTCGACGTTGACGACTGAGGCCAACTGTTGCCATGCCAGTGAGCGATCTCCTGGAGGTCCCCTCGACGTACCTTCGTCACCTGGGCACCTTGTTGAGGTAGACATCGACAATGCAATCATTCTGCTCATATTTGCAGTTGGAGCTATTTGCGAGAACAATTCTTCAACTCCCAGTCCGGTCTTGAAGCAGAGGGTAGACTGTTCCCTTCCACGCTTGTCTGGCGCCGTACGCTCGGCCACGCTAGGAGGCAGCACGCAGGCTGTCAATGTCGTCTTCACTCCTGCTCCCTTGCACTGTGTACATCAGATGGCTGCATTTTCCAACAAACCGCAGCACACTCCCAGCAAGCCATTCTCATTCTTAGCCAGTAATCCTAATATTGGGGGAATCGAGTATAGAGGACCGACCCATACCGGTCGCGATGAATGTGGAAATGTTGTGAACCAGCCAGTTGTTCCCGGCCTGGCTCTGTATCGCTTCGCTATCGCAACGATTGACTTTTTTGGGGGCGCTTCCAGTATAGAATATGTCCATGCGTGCTTGCTGGCTGGCCTTTATGCCGGTCAACTGGCAGATCCTTTCCAGAGTCATGCGTGGATTAGTGAGGCAACCCGAGCGTGCCAGCTGCTTGTTCCAAGATCACCATTTGCGGATATGAAGGACCACACGGAAGAGTCCGTCATCCTTGCGTACTGGAATTGCCTACACCTGGAAAGTGATCTGCTGGCGGAGCTAGACGTCCCCACAAGTGGTATGGCTCTATATGAGCATGGGGTACCATCACCGGGAAGAATATTCACGGATGCTCATTTTGACCTCTTGCGAAAGACGACATGGATGGCGTACGGTGACTCCGACATCCACCTCCAAAAGATCCGTAATTGTATGCATACAGAACTGTACAAGATCAAAAGGGGAGGTCAACCAAGCTGCTCACCCTCCGTGCAAAATGCCCAGAGCCTCAACCTTGAATTCTGGCGCCATATGCTTCCTATACCACTGCAATGGAAAGATACTGACGAGCCTGCTAAGGATATCAACATCGTTTGTATGCGCGCTATCTACTACCGTACAAAATATATACTCCATCTGCCTTTGCTGTACTACGCCATACACTACGGACAGCCTAGTGCATGGGATGAATATGATGCAGCCACTTCTGAGGGGCAGTCTTGCCGTGACCATGCTCGTTTGAAGCACATGCTCAGTGCCATGGTGTCTGATACCAGCAAAAAGACCTCGACTTCCCCTCAAAATTGGAGCCCACCCACCTTCGACTGGAAGGACTTACCACTAATGATGCGGCTTGCATGCAGGACCTGCGTGGAGTGTGCAATTCAGGGCCTCACAGTGTATGATGGCATTGAGGACTGCCTCGTGATACCAAACATTTTTGGGACAGCTCAAGAGTAAGCCTTGCTTCTCGATGGATGTATTTTCCAAACCTGCTCATACCCATTCTAATCGATTTTCTTCATAGGCAATTCGGCTACATGCTCGTCCTTTCTGCGACTTATAATTCAAGTATCCGCGAGCTTGTCCATCGTTCCACCCTTGACCGCCTGTTCAAACGCACGATCCGCTTTCTCCTGCGCACCGAGAACAACTCGCCAACCCTGCGCGCTGATATTCGCATCCTTCAAGAGGTCTACTCAAAGCTTCTTGGGTATGCCTGGGTATCTACAGACGCATGATCTATATGCTACCTCAGTAGGCAAAAGCTTTGTGTAGAATTGGCAGGATACATGCACAAAGCACAATCGGTCTTCTGATAGACAATTCCGGTTTATGCGTCTCTTTGATTTGTTTCTAAATTTCGAACATCGTCAGTCAGGTCTTCTAGGTCTTTGGTCCTGGAAAATCCCACTTGTACTGGTGATGGGCCGGTACAGCTGGGCTTACTCCGGCACTCTAGATCATTTTCTCAACCGCCCTGAATACCAGAACTTACCCTTTCATGGCTTTGAAAGCAATATATACGTAGGTCAACATACGCACATAGCCATTCGGGCTTGAAGCGTGCAGGCTGGGATCTACTGATTGTTCTTTTTGTTTGCATCACCTCGCTAGAACGCTAATCTCAAAGCGTGTGACATTCACGCTAAATCAAGAGAATCATTTTGATTGCATACTTTGCGTTCCACTATGTGAGGATCTTGGATTTGTTCTTGTGCTGAGAAGAATGGATTCATCAAAATGTGCGATAAGTCCCAGTGCCATATCAATCACTCAAGCAGCCCGCACATCGCAAGAATGACAACATCTGTTTCCTCTTCGGCATTGAAATCACCCACATAACCAAGTCTTCCCTCCCCAACACGCGCCAATGCAACCGGTGATTCACCTTGAACATCGTCAACAGACAGTCCAGCGACACGTGTTTCGAGATCATCATCTGGCATATACCACGCGTCCGAATAGGCGACATTTTTGACAAACAATGCCCTCTGGCTGTAAGATTGCGGCAGCTTTGTAGCCAAATCATGCCCGGTTGCTGCATCATTGATTACCGATGTCCTCCGAAGATATGATCCCTCTTCCCATGGTAATCCCGCCTGTGAAAAGAAGGGCTTTAGGTTCTCTCCACGAGAGGGGAACTGCCCCAAGTACTTCATGACGATAGCCGTACAGCCTTGACGTACGCAATTGAGGACCGCGTCCCAGAGATGCGCGTGATTGTTTAGATACAGTCCCTCGTCTGTGATGAGGATGGCCGATGGCATTGGCTCATCTGCAAGCAGTTGAACGATTACGTCCGGGTTCGGGTTGTTCAGGAACTCAACTGTCGCCTTCGACCTCAGACTAGGCAAAAGTCGGTCCCATCGCCGTTCAAAATATGATTCGTGGCAAGAGCAAATGATAAGGATTCTTGGGGCTGAGTTATCGGTCGCCATCTTGGTTTGACGAAGAGAGTATCACGGGAATGGCGAGTTGGGGTTTGAAATTCGAGCTAAGTTGCCTGACGTTAGTAGAGGAATGAGATCTTGCTAGAGGCGACGGGAAGAACAAACCGATTATCGAAATACCCGTGTTGAGGTGAAGTTTTGACTGATGGGTCGAAGAATATGAAGAGGAATGAGAGTTGAAGCGAGCGAAAGTGGCCACTTATGCTGCGAATTGAGGACTGGAGTGCTTCTTGCGAGCAAACATGAAAGTGAAATGTGTGACCGCAAACTAAAATGGAGTACAATCAAGGGGAAGCATCGATTGATTCTGATAACCGTCATGATTAAAAAAAAGAAGTCGACTTCAATGGGATCCAAACCCGGAACCTATCGATTGCCTACCAGCCATGAGGTATATGCTGATAGCTTCAACGGCATCTGCCAGCAACTCAGTCAAAAGCCTTGTTTCTTAATCACACGCCACATTGATACTTAGTATCTTGACTTGGACCTTCATTTTGGTGGCATCGCCTCGCAAGGACGCTAGCCCCAAACTTGATAGAAGTTATAATGATTAAAGTAGATTGCACATAGCAAGGATAACAGCATCTGTCTCCACTTCGGCGTTGACATCTCCCACATAACCAAGTTTTCCCTCACCAACACGAGCCATCGCGACCGGTGTTTCACCTGGAGTATTCACAGAGGTCGGCCCGAAGACGCGTGATTCAACAACAGAACTCTCATCCGTCGTATACCACATGTCCGAAGAAACGACGTTATTCACGAACAAAGCCTTCTGACTGTACGATTTTGGCAACTTTGTAGCTAATTCATCCCCAGTTGCTGCTTGATTAAGCACCAATGTCGTCCGAGTGTATGAGCCTCGATCCCAGGATAATCCCGCCTGGGAAAAGAAGGGTTTCATATTGTCTGGTCGGACGAAGGAGGAAAACTGCCCCATAACGACAGCTGTGGAGCCCTGGCGTATGCACTGGAGGACTGCACCCCAAATTTGGGAGTACTTGTTTTGAGTCAATGCTTCGTCTGCGATGAGGATGGATGATGGCTGCTGCGCAAGCAGCTGGACAGTTGAATTCGGGTCCCTTGCGAGCTGAACTGTCGTCTTCGATCTCAGTGTAGCCAAGATTCGGTGGGATATTTCTTCGAAGAATGATCCTTCGCTAAGGGAAATCACAAGAACCCATGTGTTGGACATTCTGGGTCTACCGAGGACAGGACTCCGGTAAAGGTGTTTAAAGAAGTGTTATAAGCGATGAAGCAATTGATGTCCGTAGAAAAAGGAGATCTTGCTATTCCAAGCTCTGGGTGAGGGGTATGGCAAGAGCCAAATGGCCCCGCTTGAATTACCAATACGGTTCCTCCTGCGTTGCTAATAATACAGGTCATTTGCTAATTGTGCAACGCGATATCTGCAGTTGGTCATCCTCGCATATTATTGTGACGCGTGTTCCTGCCTGGTTGGCTGATAGCTTCCAGAACGCACTAGGCTGGCACCAAGGCGATGTGCCTCTTTGGTCCAGGTGCTTAAACATGATTGTGAGGCTGCTGAATGAATCCCGCAGACTTGTATCCGTATTCGTATTTATAGTTGCTATATTATTCGATCAATTGCTCACCGCGGTCCATGAGAAGTGTAGCAGCTACGAATATAAAGCCACAGCCTATCGCCCGATTAAAGGACCCCGGTAAATCGAGGACACCGGCAACCATGATGAAAGAATAAATACAAGGATAGAGGGCTGCAGCTTAGGTATCGCGCGCTAATATGGTGAGGCTGAAAGGAGAGCTACCTGCAGCATTTATTTAGTGCTTATACCCTCCTCCATCTTTCGTTTTATTCTCATCCTCTTCAAGCAATAATTTTCTTCGAATCCCAATTGATGAGTTCCCCAAGCTATGTCAGGTAACAATACCTGCGTGACTGAATTTTCCTGTGCCGATAGTCCCCTGTCAACGACCGGGAATATCATCGGAATCCTCACACTCGCATACGCAGTCTTCGTTACGGTCGTCTTCCAAGCGAATGCACTAGCTAATGTAGACAAGGAGATCAAAGAGTTGGGTCTGCGCCTGGAGGCAGAATATGAATCTCTGAAACGAACATCTGAGATGTTTCAGGAATTCAAAGACAGAATTCCCGAGGCGATTGCAAGCAAGGTCGACTTCGTTACAACACATGCTGCCAGTATCATTACACATCATAAATTCATCATACTATTACCTGAGGCTTATGGATATAAATGGGTACCATGGTCAATACGACGTCTGCTCAGAAGGAATACCTTTCTTAGGAACAAACGAAAACTGGACAGCGCTCTCGGAACTGCTATTGAGAAAAGATTGGAGATTGAGGGAATTTATAGCAGTGCTTTTAATAGGTTGGTTGATATTGTCTTTCGAACTATCATCATGCTTCTAGTCCGCTCATTATTCGAGGTATTCAGGCTTGTTATCGAGGAGATCGATACGCAGAATTCAATGATCAGTCAACAATACGATATGATACGAGCTCAGAATCTGATTCTTGAGCAGATCATGGGCGCTCTTCAACCCAGTCACCCTATCCTCCCTGGTGTTGCTCATGTCCGTGGTGACGAAGATCCAAGCGCTCCACCTTCTGGATCCGAGAGATTTGAAGGTACTTGACAATTACTCAAGCCCAGCTAGTCGATCCGATTCATTTGGATCTGTGACAGACGACACAGCATGAGTTGAAGCATCTATAGTAAAAAGCTATGTGGGACTTGT
Source organism: Penicillium pulvis (assembly GCF_028828015.1). NCBI lineage: Eukaryota > Fungi > Ascomycota > Eurotiomycetes > Eurotiales > Aspergillaceae > Penicillium > Penicillium pulvis. The sequence goes on from NW_026643080.1 coordinate 1,630,119, forward strand.
CTGTGTGGTGTAGCAGTCTTGTAGATCAACGATCCAGAAGAACAAGTTCGTGTTTTTTGCAGTGAATTCGATCACCAGGGGCCAGGAAAGATCTATCAAGAGCGCATGTGTATTTGTTTAGTCGATTTAAAATGCAATTGATTGAATGATCATCTTGTACTTTTCAATATTGTTTTGAGAATATCATGGATATATGAATGTACAAAACACCCGACGCTGTCGAGCCCTTTGACTTCGGTAGTATTCTCTTTCCAAAGATCCTGCGTGCCAGGGCCCTCATATCATCAATCTTATTTGGTGTCTGTACCTCTGCATCCTTTCATTCTTGTTTTACTCCCACCCATTACCATTTTGCCGTACAGAATATCACCCTCACTCCAAGAACCCCCAGATATTATTCAAACTTTCCGCAAGAGTAGGATGAGCCAAAATCGCATCCCTCAACTTTTGATAAGGAACATCCCCAATCATCGCCACCTCCACGGTACTCATAATCTCACCACCTTCAACACCCAAACATGTAAAGCCCAGAATCAACCCGCTATCGCCATCCACAACAGCTTTCATCATTCCCCTCGACTCACCCATTTCCAGTGCGCGGGCAACATACGCCATTGGCATTTTTGCAATTTGGATCTTCTTGTCCGGGAACTTTGTTCGAGCTTCGCCCTCGTGCAAACCGACGTGTGCTAACTGGGGATCTGTGAAGACCACGTATGGCACTATACGGTCTTTAACTGATAGTTTCGTAGACATTTGCGACGATGATGATGGAACTATGTTGGATCGGAGAATACGAAAGTCGTCGTATGAGATATGTGTGAATGATGGTGGTCCTTTTACGTCGCCCATTGCGAAGATAGAAGGAGATGATGTTTCGAGATATTCGTTTGTTGCAATATATCCTTTTCTGTCGGTCTTTACACCTGCAGCTTCGGGTTTCAACATATCTGTATTTGGGATGCGACCAGTAGCAAATAGGATGTGTGTTCCTTCGATGGCGTGGTCGCTGTTATTGGCTTGGTAATGAAGAGTGAATCCGGTAGATGATGGCGCAATTCTGACTGGGTCAGAGTTCAAAAGGACCGTAAGTCCATCCTCTTCAAAGATGTCTTGTAGTATGCGTGCTATCTCTTCGTCTTCGCGTGGCAACAATTGTTTCCCGTGCTGGATTATGGTGACTTTTGCGCCTAATCTGCTAAACAATTGTGCAAATTCCACCCCTATGTATCCACCTCCAATAACGACGAGGTGTCCAGGAACCTGATCTAGCTCTTGGATTGACGTGGAATCCAAGACTATCTTTTGATCAAGAAAGGCAACTCCTTCGAGAAATGGCGGTGCAGGTCTTGCCCCGGAATTGATGTATATATTTTGGCCTTGCACGGTCTTCACGTTGCCACCACTATCCTTGTACTGAATTGTTTTCTCGTCCACGAAAGTCGCTTCACCTACTAGGGTATCCACACCAGCATCTTTAAGCTTAGTCTCACTACCACCGCGGAATGAGGTGACAATGTCGCGTTTCCGTTGGCGGACTTTGAGCATGTCGACCACCGCCATATTCACGTGAGTCTTGTGTTCAGGAGTGTGCGTATGTATACCATAATCTGGTCCCTTACGAACTAGATAAGCGACTCGACCTGATGCGATTAACGTTTTTGTCGGTGTACAGCCTTCGTTGATACAGCATCCGCCGACGTGCTCGCGTTCGATCAGTGCTGTTTTTTGTCCTGCCTTTGCGAATGCGACGGCTAGGGGCGTACCGGATTGGCCGGAGCCGATGATAATGTTTTCGTAATTTGTCGCCATGTTGCGATAGTGCTTTAGCGAGTTGAGGACAGCTGGGCGACGAAACATCAACTACTTATTCCGGTCCAGTGCGGGTTGACCAAGAGAAGTCTTTAGATCCTACGCAGGTAGAGCTGTCTATTACGAGCTGTTAGTAGCGATAAGCCACAATGATTCACTGTCTCGTATTCTCGGTTAAAAGATGGAATCACGAACGTCACGACGGTGTTCCAGGCAGTGACGCAATTTGCTAGGTAAGCCACTTGGTCAGCATGACGGTTAAAAGGGCAGAGGAAGTCATCTCATACGGCTAAAAGCCAATTTATATATAAATGTATATGTCAATGTATATGTATTTTCTTGTATAAACATATGAAACCCGAGATGAAAATTGGAACGCTGAAATGTGCAGGGATATTGTCATGCTGCATCCGAAATGTAAAATTCATGAGTCAAATCTAATAAAGATCGCTTTCATTAAATCGTGAGAATCGCCAAAAGGCGATGTGTCTAATCCTCTCTCTCAGCCTCAGGCTGGCTCTGTTCCTTTGAGAGCTTAGGATTCCGCAAAACAAATGCCAACGCAATCATCGGCGCGGCAAGACATATTCCAGTAACACAGAGAAGTCTCTGTACATGCCGGTAGCTGAGGATGATAGCAGTTCTCTCGGGTGTACCAATTGGATAGGAAGGAACTACCTCGAAGGGCGAATCGTAGACAGCATGCGCCAAGGTGGTATTGGACTGGAATGCCAAATTCTCGACAAGTGATTTATACAGGGTCTGTGTCCAGATGGCTCCCGATACACATGTTCCAAGGGCACTTCCGATGTTGTATGAACCCAGGTAGATACCAGTGAGAACGGCCATGTGCTCGTGTGTCGTGGCTGCTTGCACGGAAGCTTGGGTTGGGTATGCGAAGAATCCGCCCGCAAGGCCCAATAATATTTGGGCGGTGATCACTCCGGCTTTGGAGCCCCCATCTGCGCCGCCTCGGAAATAGAGGACTAGGCCGTATGCCATCATGAAAAGGCATGTTCCGCAGATAATCAGGTACTTCAATCTGCGGGTTCGGTAAATAATGATCCCCGTTATGAGACCGCTGATCAACCCGAAGAAAGAGTAGAAGGATTGAATGCGAGTTGCGGTCGCGACAGAAAAGTCAAATGCAACAATCAGAACTGTATAGAGATAATCGGCCTGGAGATACCATGAGAAATTGAGGAGGCACCGGATGGCGAGTGCACTCCATATACCTCGATCCTTGAGAAGATGAAAAGGCGCAAGGGGATGTTTTGCGCCTTTCGTCTCCCAAAAAATAAATACTGGTATACACAAGACACCGACAACAAGAGGTGTGATTATAACGGGAGATCGCCACTGTGATTCAGTCCCACCGGCGATCGTGAGTGGCGCAAGAATAAGACCGAAGATGGCGATCATTAGAAAGATACCAACAACATCAAGCTGATGGAACATATCTACCGCCAACCGATGTGTGCCAAAAAACCGCAGCGGGCTCGGATGATTTTCCAAAGCCCCAGTCTTCTGTGCCCGTCGGCTAGTGTAAAACAAAGTGCAAAGCAGAGGCAGCGAACACACGGTGTAAATGATACACCACATGCCGATTCCCCATCGCCACCCAGTCTTGCTCAGAACTGTGGAAGTGATATTCCCACTAATCCAAGTATTGATAATGAACGGCGTAGCGGGAAGATAGCTGAAGAACACCCGCGACCGCATCGACGTAATATCTGCAATGATAATCTCCACCAGCAGAACGATTCCGGTATAGCCCAGCTGATATAGAACCGTGCCAGTCGAGAACATCTCGATCGAAGTTGCACAGCTTTCCACCGTCGTACCGATCAAGTAGAAAACCATCGACACGGCCACGAGTTCAAATCGACCGAATACGTCTGCGATGCGAGCGGCAGCTGGTTGGGCGGCTGCGGCAATAACACTGCGGACCACGTTGACGGTCGCTAGTAGTGAATGCTCACCAAAACTGGATGTAGCGTATGATTGGTAAGTAGAGCGCACTTGGCTGTCCAGGCCATATGCGTATCCGACCAGGAACACGCCCAGGAACATCATTATCCGGTCATTTCGCGTAAGTGAGGCATTAATGATTTCGATGCGAGCGACACCGGGTGATTTGACGGCCACGGTCGAGGGACCGAGGAGCGGTTGTACCTCTCCGGTGGAATCATGGTGCGACGGGCCAGATCTAGAGTTTGGATATCTGTCGTCGTGTTCCGAGGGTTTTCCCACGGTCGCCATTTCAACGAGAAGGCAGCATGGGAGTCCGGTGGAGAGGATGTCAACAGGAACAAGGTTCACGAGCGGACTTGGCAGGGAAAGGAAATGGGGAAAATGGGGACGGAAAGGCCGATCTTCTTAATCAGATAAGATGTGGGATGTTACGGAGACCTGGACTGCCGTGTCGGGGTTAAGTCCGATGTCAGGAGGCAAATCGGCCTGCAGTTCTTATGTAAAACGATCCACTTGGGCATCAACATCCGACCATCGGCCCCGTACTGATAACAGCTGAAGCTGAACAGCTGAGCTTAAACATTTTAATACGAGCTCCATACATATGCTGCGATGCGTTCTTAATCGTTGGCTGAATTGCGAGACCTAACTAAGGCGTTCACAGGTGTTCATAGTGAGGGCGATCCTGGGCTTGCATGAGTGTGCTGCAAGGGACTTTTTCTGCACCCTGCAGGGGCTATGACCCAGCACAAAGATAAACCCCTCACGCTTCCCAGATGCGAACCAAAAAGTATATACATCTACCCACACCATCCCATCGCAGTCGGAGAAAATCAAAAATCTTCAAAAGACAAGAAAATCAAGTCCAAACCAGTCAAGCGGAAGTTGCCGTGCGGGCGAATCGGGGAAGTAACCAAGATACAAGAACAACTTAGGCAAAGTGCAACATTCACATCGTGTATACAAAGACCAAAACCCACTACCACGAGAAGCTCTCCTCGACATAATCCAGATTAGACTTCGACTGCCTCTTGCGACAAACCCGACGAACATCATCACTCAAGCTACCATTGCCACAAACAAGGACACCCATCGCACCGATCTGGTTCTCAACTTCCATACCAACGAGGGTATCGATGTTCGGTCGGCCAGGGAACATCTGCACAGTCGCAGACGGGCTTTGGATCTCCTTGGTATTGCGAGGACGTGTAACAAACAGCATAATGCGCAGCACCTCACGTCGACGGTCCATGGCTAGGATACTTGTCATCCAGGGACGGATCCATTCCAGGTGTTCGGGCGATTGAATGATCCACACAAGCGTAACCCGGCGGGCGGCTACCGTGCCATCTGCGAAACCGGCTACGAGGTGGCGGACAAAGGGGACGTGGTGTGTTATACCGACACCGCCAGCGAAGAGCATGACTGTGCCGTATGAATCCATGGTATGGATGTTACCATATGGTCCTTCGGCGAAGGCACGGAGGGTGATCCGGCCACCCATGGCGTCGGCTGCGCGTTGGTATAGCTTGTCGGTCATTCCTGTTCGGCGGCGGACTAGTAGCGAGAGAGTTGTTTGCTGGGGTGCTCCAATTAGGTCTTGGTGGGCCATGGGTAGAGACTTCTCGTCAGACATTTTGTCTTCATCTTCGCTCCAGCCTACGGAGAATGGGTGTGAGGTCCACAATCCGATGGCTGGGATGTAGAGGTAGATGTGTTGACCGGGACGGAACTTCCATGGGCGGGCGAGGCGGAGGGTAATCCGCATGGCGTCACCTGGCATTGCCTCGATGGTGGCTGTCGTGGATGCGCGACCGAGGTTGCGGTATATGATGATGAATAGGCGGGTTGCACGCTTCAAACCAGTCAGTATGTGCTGTGAGTATCTATGGATTAAAGAACTTACCTCCAGTGCCCACAGGATGATAGCACCAAGCAAGTACTTCTGCGCGGCATATCCATTCAAATGAACCCAAAGGAAGCCCATGCAGATAGCGGCGAGGGCGATGTGCAGGTGGAGAAATGTCTCGTAGAAGGCATGGCGAATTGGTGATGGTGAGTGAACCAAAAGTGCGACTGAAGTACAAGTAGTCTGGAATTCCATGTCAATGAATGAAGTTTTCTGGAGTGAGCTTCAGTACTTACAACCAGTCCAGCAGTCAGGAAGCTACTCCCAGAGATATACTCGCCCACAGCACTCCAGCTTCCTACAATTTATGTTAGCACAGACTTTAACATTAAACAGCTAGAATCCTCACCATCCTGAGCCTTGGGAATCGCCCAAGCAAATGTATGAGCCAAAGCCTCACAAACCACAATACGTCCTAGCCATCTGTGAAGAAGGTTCCACGTATCAAAAGGAACATGAAGCATAGCAATCAACGGGTTGTTTCGCCCCGCCATCAAGACAAGCGGGATCAAGTTCACAGTCGCCATAGTACCAGTCCGATTGCGAACGATGCCAGCAGTGGTACTTTCATCGGATGCGTAGGGAACAGTGACCACGCAAAGAATGACATTCATAGCAACAACACCGGTAACCAGCAGTCCGTGGAAACGACTGGGCAGGGTGCCCATGTTGATAGCCTGCGAAAGTTGCAATTCGCGGTTGTGGCGGTTCCGGAACATCGGGGCATAGATCAGGTGGTTCTTGATCCAGGAGAACTTTTCATGAGCTGGAACGAAATACCGTTGATTGTCATCGTTGAATGTGGACAGTCTTCGTAGGTGGTCGGAGAATCGAACGGTTAGCTGCCAGATATAGTATGCGGCGGCGGCGCAGCCAAGGGCTAGCAGGGAGTAGCGGGCTAGGTCATCGTTGAGGGCTTCGTAAAAGAGATCCATGGAGCTGGAGGAGCCGTGGCGCTTTTCGAACTCCATTGTTCTACTGTTCTGTAACTGCGAGCGAGTGTGTATTCCGATAGATATCAAGCAGTATTCCGAATGAATCAGGCCAAATTCTAGCTGCGTATCTTCTCACAAGACCGGCTTGATTGAATACTGGTCCAGAGTTGCTGGTTAATTTTCTGCTGGCAAGATGAAACGATTGACAATTGACAACAGCAGCACCAGGCTGTTGTTTGAAAAAGAAAAAAGAACGAATGATTGAAACGATCGTGTCGATACCGATATAGCGAATGGCGGCGTCGAGGATCAGGGCCTGCCTAAAGGAAAGCGACTGTATCGGCTGAAGAGAATCAAAACCGAAATCCTGTTCCCCTCAGATCTACCCAGGGATAGCAGTGTCAGATTTTTGCTGAGCTGTTCCGTTGGCAACGCAAGGAATGCTGGCGTCAGGCCCGAAGAAAAGAAGTATAACGATGGAACCAGTCCACCTTCAAAACGATTGTGATGAAAAGAATGCGAACAAAGAGTCAAAGAAACAAGAAAAAGAAGAAAAAAAGAATATATTGTTACAAGACACAGACACAGACACAATGGTCCTCCACCTGCCAATCTGGGTGGGGATAGATGAGACAAGCCAAGTCCACACTAGGACGAAGCAAATTAATACCTTTACAAAAACAAGTAAGACCAGCCGACTCGAAGGGTTCAGGAACCCTGGAGTACAATTTATCGATCCGATCGCCGGACATCAACCTAGAAAAGTTCCTGTTGGCGCCAGGTCAAACCTTCATGCGACAATTGTGATCCCTTCTGTCAATCCCGCCCAACCTCGATCCACCAATCCAACACCTAGAACCGCCCCGCCCACATCTGCGTTGGATCTGGCGACAGCGAGAGGCCCGGGCAGAACTTGGCAGAAGAATGTGGCGGGTGCGGCCAGTGCGAATGAATGATGAAACCAAACTTGAGGCAGCTGGCACCTAGCGCCGATCCTTGTCTGGTGTCTTGGCGGGCGGCTGGCGGTTTGAGATTTGGTCCTTGCGGACCAATGCCGTGCGACCATGGAGATCTAGGGATGTGAGTGGATGCCAGGAGAGAAAGATTTGAATGACGTCGGGTGTTATCCTAGATTGGATGCCCATGGTGTTGCATGTATACTGGGTGGTTTCAGTTTCTGCATGGTTATTAATTACTGACTTGTGGCTTGTCGGTCTTCCGTGCTAATCGGGTTGCTCCACTATATGTTTATCTTGCGAGTTTCTTCGGTCGGGTGGAGAAGACTTCCGGCCTTTTCCCAAGGTAGTCACCATAACACTATCGCGAGATTCAGGTCTAGGGGTTTGAATTTCATATTAACCGAGCTTAGCTCGATTTCGCTTAATCCTGACGCCCACATGTGCATAATGAGGCACACTATAAAGCACGGAGACACTCGGTCATGTGGACCCATACTCCATATATCTATAACAAACTAGCCTCGGGGAGGCTAGTCCAACCCCCTGTTCTTCTCCTGATACCCACTGGTCAAAATTGCTGGAACACCCCGGAAGCGAACCTAAAAGGTGAGCTTATTATGCGAGACACGCGACCAGTATGAAACGACCAACTGCTTAATTCTCCGGGTCTGACAGTTGCATCCATCCGAGTCTCGACTGATCCCCTCATAGCATGTAGGCATCGATGCAAATCATGCGCCGGTATAAACTTCTGTACTCTTGGTTTTCTTATCGCTGCCTCAGATAGACTGTTCCTCCGAGGCGAGTATACACTTCCAAGGTTGTTTCAGTAGGCTCAAAATAACTTGATAGTATGTTTCGTCTAATGCAAATGTAGCGCCACATCTCCGCAAAGGCACTCTAGACCGGGCTGGCCATTTGACCATTTCGGAGCTCAGATTCGAAGGTCGATATTCGGTATTACCAATCGGAGCAGTCTCATTCAGTTCAATTCAATATGTCCCACATAAATGCAAAACGTAACATGTAGCCGTGAGGCAATCCATATATTCTATCCATATCCAAATAAATCATGATCATCACGCATCGGTCCAATATGGTCATAAATCAGAATCGTTCCATCAAACGCTTACGGACGGTCCACATACGGGCACGCTTGCCGTAAATGTACATCGGAATGGACATGAGTAGACAGAATAGCTGGATCCCACCGATGGCAAGATAGACGGTGCGGAAGCCATCGGCTTCAAGCCAGTCGACAATGAAGAGAGAGAAGACGAGTCCGTGAACGATGTCTAGACCACGAGAAATAAGATTAGTTTAATTCCGACAACAAGAAGTGGGGGGCATACTTTTGGTAAAATTCAACGTCACCAATGCTTCCCCTGCATATTGGCGGTAACTGTCCACACAGAAAGTGATGGCAGTCGTGCTTCCCAAGCAGCAACCGAACGAAATCACACCAAAGAATATTGTTGGCACAATCCAGGCATCCATTAGCTGTGCACTCCAGCCAAATCCCATCAACCCAATCGTAGTCGACAAGGCGATAGGGATTGCCATTACCAAGCGAAACTCGGGCTCATAGATACCTCCGTTGCGCCGTGTGAGGAAACGCACGACCATATCTGACACTTTGCCCGCTACTGCAGTTCCGAGTAGACCGCCAACAAAGGGCGAGATATAGACCAAACCCGTCTGGAGGGCAGTAAAGCCATAGCCCTCATCGCTCTCAAAAATCTTGGAGACGGACTCAGAGATCACAATGAGCCATCCAACGGATAAAGCGTAAATCACAGCCGACCAAAGAACAGACGGGTAGGCATATAAGATAAAGGGCCGCACAGCAATTTTCAACCACTTGTCGCGGGCAATTCTTCCATTCCATACCCTAAGTCGCTGGACGTAGGGGATTCTTGGGCGTTCACGTAGTCGATTTGTGTACTGTAAAGTAGACGAGAGATGAGCACTGGTTTCACGGGACTCGCTGCGTGCAGGCGAAATGGCCGCGGGCCGTCCTTCTTCGGCCTCACCGGGGCTCCGGTGGGAGGCGTCGATGTGAGCAGGTTGGACCGGCTGGAGGCCACCACTTAGTTCAACACTCGGTTGAGATGGCTCGGCGTGAGTCTGAGCATCGGTGGTAGGGCTTCCAGCGTGAGCAGAAAAGTAATCGCCACCTTCTGGCGTGTGTTTCTCGTTCGTTGGCAAATCATTTGCAAATCCAACATGAGCATTTTTATGCTTCCTCTCAATTGGCGATGTTGCATCATCGACATTTGGTGAGAGTGGTTCGTCAGGAATCTGCAAATGAGGACGACGTCCTCTGAATCCATGTGACATCAAGTCGGAGACCGTTCGGTGAGCATGTGGACGCTTGTGTGACTTTCGAGGACGTGGAGTTCGATCCCAAAAGGTTTCAGGGACAAAGAAAAATAACAGGACCAAAAAGCCACCAACGATGATCGACACGATCCAAAATACCCAGCGCCATCCGAGACTACCGATTACAGCAGCACTGGCGAGGGGAACTAAGTTCTTTCCACCAAGTAACAGCAGCGTGTAAATGCCAATTCGATAGGCTCGCTCGTGTAAGAAGTAGATCTCCGCAATCGTAGCTGATGGGAGACATTCGACCGGGCTCACCGCAATGCCTTGGAAGATCCGGGCTATCACCAAGCTGGGATAGTTCGGGGAAAGGGCACACCAAATGCCTGATAGAATGAAGAGAGTCGCACTAAGGAGATACACAGGGCGCTTTCCGAACAAGATTGCGGTTGGGGACATGATCACCGACCCGATGCCGAGTCCCATCATGTAGAGACCCGTTGTGAATGCTACTTTCTGCTGAGTCACTTCGTAGGTAGCTGCAACTTCACTGAATCCAGCGGCCAGAATAGTGGTCATGCCTCCTCCGATTAAGCAGTAAAAGCCCAGTGATATCAACGCAGTGTCTCGTTGCCACACTGGCCAGTTGAGAGGGTCATTGACGGAGTCATCAGGCTGAGGGTCTAGGACAATTTGCCCGTCCGCTGTTCGCTTTTGCTGTGGAACTGGATTCCGCGAAGACGAGCGTGAGGAGGGTTGAATGCTCGTGGGAAGTGATGAGGCTGACATCCGTTGCGGCTGGTGCCGCATTCCCAGAGGTTCGTTTCGATCAGAGGCGAGCAGAAGGACCGTTCCTATACCAAAAAAAATAAACACATGGTCAAAAAAAGAGTCACATCAAGCTATATCAAGCCAGGTCACTTACCAGGTACTTCGTCCGTCTCCTTGTCACTAAGGATGCCCAGAGTTCTTCTTGGGCGATAGGTAGATTCTTCGTTTGCCTCCCGGTCGCGACTTGGCTTGTTTCTAAAGATACGCCTCCAGCGTGGCATGTTATTGGGCCGAGCTTTTTCTGTATCGCCCATCGAGGTGGGGGATTCGTCAGAAGACATCTCTGCTTCAGGGGTCTGCGTCGCTTATAAAGATCTGAGGGAACTCTGGACAAGCGCCAAAGAATGCGGCCACCTTTGAAGGGGGTAAGAATAAGAATGGAGACACGGGGTTCAGTAGGCCGAGCTTATGAAAATAAAGGGATGATTTGACCAAGCAAGCACGTTATCTCTGCACCAGCGCGCTGAGGGAGGGATCACTACTTGTGATAGAGTCCAAGCAGCGGCTCCGGAGAAGCACAACCCATAGCTTGGTGGGGAGATGAGCACAAGATAAGCAAGAGGAATAGAAAGAGCGGTATCCAAATTGTTCCAAGAAATAGGGCGCAAGCTAGGATGTCACGGGGAGAGAAATCACGAATGATCGGCCGTTTATTCCCATGTGGCTAATGACTGGGATGCGGGGCCCAATCAGGCGGTGAGTAGCTCTGGCACTAAACCCAAAGAGGAAATGACAATCAATCCGGGAGATGACTCCTACAAACTCGCAATGAAGTGCTCTCGCAAGGACCTCGAATGTGTTGTTCTTGAGAAGTTTAACATGTCAAACCGATGCAATAGTGCATATCGGGATATGACTATGTACGTTTTCAGGACCGAGCGTAGCGCAGATGGTGTCAGCGAACATACCTACTGGTCGCGGCATGATGATCGGATCCACTTGACGATCATCAAGATAAGGTGCGCAAGAGGGAAAATGGGAGGAAAATCAAAATACTCCGGACACGAGGAAATGCACAACCATGCAGGCGCCCGCCAAGGACTCTGTACTACTTCATACATAAAAACACTTACCACACCAAATGCATGCGGCAATCAAGACCCGCTTATCTTACTCTATGTACAGCTTTGACCGCTATATTCATGCATCAAAGAGCTTTTGTTTACATGACCCTTCCCTGTCTGAGACTTCGGTCTACTCAGGTTATTGCGAATCTCCCAGCTGACTCGGATTCTGTGTGGTTTGCCGTCATCGTGCAGCCTCCCGTGGGGAGAAAACGCCTTCAAAGGTTAAAAATATAAGTGAGGCCAATCGCTCGGGCTCCTATTGTCGTCATGCGGATCTATTGGGTCTCAACGGCGGGAAGACGCGGCTCCAGTAAATATTTGAAGATGATCGCAGCAGCGGGGTTTGCACATGATCCCCTCCAAGGCTTGGTGAAATTCTTTCTAGTATACGATCTACCGATGACGAAATAACTGTGCACGGGTATGCTCGTGTTTGGGCATGTTTCAAGGTTTGTAGGTTATACTTTAAATTGCTTTAGCCGACATCGCTGCCTTTTTAGGCTACCCAGTACGATATACTAGTTTCCATCCCCGGCCACATTACACCAAACAATGCCGATAAATCCCCACAGGCACCTGGGTGGAGATTCCCTGGAACTGTGTATAAACTGAGGGGCTGCCCCGAATATTTACACATCGGCGCGCTTTTATTTCTTGAGGACAGTAATCATTTTTCACACTTTCCAAACTGGCTCATTTGTAGTGGTTCATTTTCATGCCCAAAAGTCAAGGCACCTCATCAGGCCCAAGTTATACGTTCACATGTCCTCCATACCCGTGAGCTCTAGGTGATATATATGGTGGCAGGAAAATACTCAACTCATCTGAGATATATTAAATGAACTCAAAAATGACTCAGTTTTTATTAACGTAGGAATTATGGGGGCCGGATTATTATCAATCAGCACTTGACCGGGGGCTTGGCATTATTTCCCAAGGCGGTAACTCCGAACCCCGAGAAGTTTTAACTCCATGGTAGCCTCGCATATGTATTCAACGCTGTCGCTGAATTTGATCTTTGCTGAATCATTAATCTTTGAAAATTAAACAGTCAAGCTTTGCGCTTTGCTCAATCAAATTCAATCGTGGAGTGTTTAATGGAACATCGACTCCCACGCGATTGTGTGACCTGTCCTTTGTGCTGCAGGCATTTAGGATTACCCCATCATCACTGACTTACGTATTTTGACTGGAGCCTTGCAGACGAGGGGTCAGGAAATAAGCCCCCTCAACCACAGACAAAAAAGTGATCATGGTCGACTATCAAGACTCGCTCTCACAGGGCGAGGACGCCGATCAATCAAGAGTGGTACAGCGGCGGAGACGACCCCCGCTCTCTTGTACAGAATGCCGACGACGCAAATTGAAGTGTGACCGTTCGCTGCCTTGCGGACAATGCGTCCGCTCAAAAACTGCAGACTCGTGTGTCTTCGTCGGTCCTCAACCAGGGCCAACAGAATCGTCTTCACGGCGCATGTCACCACCAGTATCACGGATGCGGATTCCCAGTGGCTCTGAAGACCCAGCTGCAGGCACGGGCAGCATGTTTGTTTTTGATTCTAAAATGGGCTCCCGGTCCGATTCAAATCGGGTTTCGAAACGCAGTCGCCCGGATGAGCTGCATGAACTTCGACACCGACTGCGTGTATTGGAACATGCGTTGAACAAGCCCAATGGAAATGTCCTCCAAACTCCCGAAACATCCATCGGCGATGTTTTCTCGGATGCGGAAACGTCTACCATGGATGCTGCAGGAGTAGACGATCGCGTTCGATTTCTTCCGGACTGCAGCTTCCGAGGGAAGAAAGGCAAGACAAGGTACTTCGGTCGCAGTCATTATACCACCACCGTATCATTTGTGAGTGAACGCCTCCTAAGAGCAACAACCCCAAGTCCTCGCTAACAGAGAGTCTAGTTCCAAGATATTGGTTCCTTCCTCCGACGAGGTCGACATGCTACCAAGGATAAAGAATATTCCGACATGAAACATTTCAAGTGCGAGCTTTGGTCTCGCGAAAGCCAGGACCATCAACGAGCATTTCGAGACCAGGCCTTCCAACTCGAAGAAATGGTCCCATCACGCAAAGTGGCCGATCAATTGGTTCAGTTTTATCTCGACACATTCGAGACTACCTTCCGAGTTCTGCACATCCCAACCTTTCTGGAGCAGTACACAGCGTACTGGAATCGTCAACAAGAGCCAGATTTGGCATTCGTAGCCCAACTCTTAGCCGTCCTAGCAGCCGGAAGTTGCTTCTACCTACCAACATCGAATATGGAGGGCGATCAACGTGATGTGTATCAAAAACCCGCAATGAAGTGGATCATGGCGGTGCAGTCATACATCTCGTGTACCTTTGTGAGTCCGCAACTCAATTTTAGCATGATTCAGACGCAGACCCTTCTTTTGATCGCTCGTCTCGCGAACGCCAACGATGGAGATGTGGCGTGGGCCTCGGCAGGGTCCCTAATTCGATCCGCCATCACAATGGGATTGCACCGGGACCCGACCCGATTTCGCAAGAAGGCCCGCCCATTCTGGTGCGAGCAGCGCCGTCGACTATGGACGACGATTGTGGAACTGGATCTCAAAATCTCGCTGGACCGTGGTGTCCCACCTTCCGTGGATCTTGACGAATCTGATTGCGATGCACCCTGCAACTGGGATGATAACGATTTATCCGAAAGGATGGAAACCGACCCAGCGCCTCTCAGCACAGCAACATATACCCGTGGGTTTTACCAGTACTTGCTCTCTAAAACGCTGCCGCTACGCTACCGAATCGCGAAGAAAATCAACACCCTTCGGTTCGACCTATCCTACGATGAAGCGTTACGAATGGGTGAAGAACTTCTCCGAGCCATGCAACAAGCTTCGTCTTTATTCGACGATAATGCATCCGGCGTCAACCCGGTGGACGTTGCCAAGCATAGATTCGCTCAGTCCTTACACCTCTTCATCATGCGCAAGTTTCTTCTCGCGCTCCACCGACCCTTCTCGCTCAGCGTGGTACGGCTACCCAAATGTTCGTATTCGCGAAAAGTGTGCTTAGAAGCCTCGCTTGAGATCCTCTCTCAGATGGAACTCCCGAACCCAGCGGACTCGGTCCTATACCCCCATATCACCCAGCTTGGCAGTGGTGTGTTCCGGGACGAGACATTCCATGCCGCTATTACAGTCTGCGTGGAGCTATCCCTCCAGGCTCAAGAGATGGTCAATTCAGCCGGTCCAACTATGGACGGGGTGAACTCGAGCGTGTTGATGAGCATGGTTCAGTCACAACAGAATGTAATGCTGCAGGCAGTTGAACGGACCTTAGATGATTTTGGTCGTCGCATCGGCCCTGGTGGCAATGGATGCAAGCCTTACTTCTTCTTGACCATCATCCTGGCATCCGTCCAGTCGCGGATCAAGGGCGAAGATCCCATGGTGAACGTGGAGACCTGCTCTAAAAAGTGCGTTCGCGTGTGCCGTGGTGTGTTGAATGGGCTGGCCTATTCTGATGCTTTGGCCAGTGCCCAACGCCCACCTGAGTCGGTATGCTTTACTGGCCTTGGACTGGATTTCTTCGCACCTACTAATCTCTTTTTACAGACTGATCAGACTCCGGTTGCAATGGGAAACCCCACGCCGTTGTCCGGGTCCTCAGTGGACTTTGATCCTATTTCTTTTCTTTCCACCGATTTCGGTGACTTTGCGGTAAGATACTTCTCACGGGTTTTGCATGGGCTGTACGCTGACTTCAATAGCCTATGGATCTAGGAGCTTGGGTTGAGG
Organism: Penicillium pulvis; assembly: GCF_028828015.1. Classification (NCBI taxonomy): domain Eukaryota; kingdom Fungi; phylum Ascomycota; class Eurotiomycetes; order Eurotiales; family Aspergillaceae; genus Penicillium; species Penicillium pulvis. The sequence goes on from NW_026643080.1 coordinate 1,645,709, forward strand.
GACTTGACCCTGGTGGTTCAGAATTATGGGATAACGATTTCTTTGGAAGTTTACCGGCGATTTAAAAAAAGATACCCTGTTTATCAATAGACTATTTAATTAAAGACCTGCAATAGATGGCATCATGCCTAAGAAAAACCATGTGACCTATCCATGGTCCTTTGGTAGAGCGGAGATATATATTCCGGAGAATAGATCGAAAGGTTCCGAATGACTTAACCAAGGGTCGCACCATATGTGTTCATGGCAGAATTTTACAAATTTTGCTATCAAATCTTCACATCCGACCTCTATACTTCTCACTGTCCAGCCCTCATCGAATCACTAATCTTTGGTGTCCAGACCGTTTAGATGAGGTAAGCGCTTCGGGCGTGCGCAGGAGTAGTGGAGCCTTCGGTCGGTCGCAACCAAGCAGAGGCTTCCTGTTAATAATTGCGGACCCGCACCGACATATGTGGAGCCGAGCGATGGAGCGGAAAATGGGGAAAGTCAAGATGAGGAACATGCAACGGAAAAGACACAACATCAGGGGTATCGAAGATGAAGCCCAAGGATTGATGGACTCGCATTCGTCGAGGGAGGAAGAGAAGATAAGAGTCGAAGATGACGGTCCTGCAGTAAGATGAACAAGCAGCGGAATGCAGAAGTATAATGCGGAGAGGAGGGAGGGACACGAAAACACCGAGGCCCAGGGATTCCAATTGTTTCTCTCCGAGTTCTCCCTCGACCCCTTCTGATCTCCACCCCGTCTTCCATTCTTTTGCATAATCTTTCCCTCCTTTGTTTCATTCTTTCTTTTCATTCCACCCCACAGTTTATCACAATGGCTTCAGCTGCTCGATCTGCGTCCCGCGCTTTCTTGCGCTCCTCCGGAGCCCGCCCTGCCGCGCGCTCGGCTCGTTTCGCTCTCCCGGCTCAGGTCCGCGCCTCTACTCGCCGCGGATATGCCTCTGAGGCTCCCGCCGGCAAGTCCTCCTCCTTCGGTATCTGGGGCATCGGTCTGGCTGTTGCCGGTGGTGCTGGTGCCTACTTCTACCTGAACGGAGAGGCTACCCCCAAGGGACCTTTCGTTCCCACCCAGGCCGACTACCAGAAGGTGTACGATGCCATTGCTGATCGCCTCGCCAACGAGACCGACTATGATGATGGCAGCTATGGTCCTGTAAGTTCCTTTATCCCCAAAGCATTGACTCGTGTCACAGGCGCTGACAAGGTTTCGTATCTTAGGTTCTTGTTCGTCTTGCCTGGCACGCCAGCGGTACCTACGATAAGGAGACCGGTACCGGTGGCAGCAACGGTGCCACCATGAGATTCGCCCCGGAGTCAGACCACGGCGCAAACGCTGGTCTCAAGCACGCCCGCGACTTCCTCGAGCCTATCAAGGCCCAGTTCCCCTGGATCACCTACTCTGATCTCTGGACCCTGGCTGGTTCCGCTGCCGTCCAGGAGCTGGGCGGTCCCAAGATCCCCTGGAGACCTGGCCGTGAGGACGGTGATATCGCCGCCTGCACACCCGATGGCCGTCTCCCCGATGCCTCCAAGGACCACCGTCACATCCGTGCTGTCTTCGGTCGTATGGGCTTCGATGACCGTGAGATGGTCGCCCTTTGCGGTGCCCACTCCCTCGGTCGTGCTCACGCTGACCGCTCTGGCTTCGATGGTCCCTGGGACTTCAGCCCTACCGTCTTCACCAATGAGTTCTTCCGTTTGCTCGTTGATGAGAAGTGGAACCAGCGCAAGTGGAATGGTCCCGCTCAGTTCACTGATAAGGGTACCTCAACTTTGATGATGTTGCCTACTGATCTTGCTCTTGTTAAGGATAAAGCTTTCAAGCAGCACGTTGAGCGTTATGCTAAGGATAGCGATGTCTTCTTCCAGGAGTTTGCTGATGTTTATGTCAAGCTTCTTGAGTTGGGCGTTCCTTTCAAGAGCAAGCCCGAGGACCGCTTTGTTTTCAAGACCTCCGAGTAAACGGGCACAGGAATTGGCCTATGCGTCGTGAACCCCGGGGTTTAGATGTCGATACACTTTCTTTTTGCTTTTCTTTGATATCCGAGATCTTTGGCCGATCATATAGATTTAGATCGTTCCTATAAGACATTGTTCATATATGTGCCAGTATGAGTGACTTGAAAGAGTGCAATGTAAACATGTTCGTAGCAGTGAGTCAAGCATGGATAGCATTGTCATCATGCCTTCCAGGTATGTCGCATGGTAACTTCAGAATTGCTACAAGTCTCCTGTGAAGTGCTGCCACGGCTTTTTAATACCAGACTAGCACCTCAACCCCGCATTTCAAACAATCCGGGGTTTGAATATACGAGTGGTTGGACCTCTTCGCTTAAATCAAGGCATCGGGACTGAAACCTGGGATTACATAGCCACCAATGACCATTCAGACTAGTCCATGTCCATTAGTGTCATTACGTCAAAGCTCAAAAGCCAGCTGTCATCAGCCATGTGGTATCTCAGATTCTGTGGTGATAAACTCTAAACAATTTCTTTGGCATACTACGAATGTCCAGGGGCATACTCTCTTCTCATCATATGGCAGGGCATCTACTGACCACTTCAAAAATCCGATCCAGAAGACGACTACCAGGACAGCGCATTCTGCTATTCTTGTTCCGCGTTACAGCCGGATTTAGGCCAAAAAGTCTGACATTAAATAAAGACCTTGACTGGCTCCCTACGTTCCTCATCCCTTAAACCCCCAACAACAGATGCATTCACAAGCAAACACCTCGCTTCCACAGCAGGGCGAAGAAAAGTCTTGACAAATTCCACGCCCGTAAGCAGAAGATTCATGAGCCCCCCTCCAGCAGCAACAGTAGACTCAAACGCCTCGTGAAGCCCATCAAACAACATCCATCCAGTTCCCGAGCCCTCGTGTATATGTCCAAAAACATGTAACCTTGGCCGAACTCTCCACAACATTTTTAGTAGATGAGGGCAGCCAAATTTGTATAAATCAAGATGCCCAAGTGGTGGACCATGAGTAATAAGCACATCAATTCCATCTGGAATTGCGCTAGCCCATACATCTTCATTGCGGGGATATTGAAAAGCCCAGTTACCATGGCGAGGGGAGTAAGGACTTCCGTAGACTCGAATTTGACGATCGTTCGAGTGGGCAACTGTTACTTCTGAGTTCTCTAGGTAGATAATATCGCCCCAGTTGAGTTGTGCTCGTTCAGAGGCTGGGAGGCCGGATGAATCATCGCATGCTGAATCGAGTAGTAGCTCGTGATTGCCAGCGATCACGATTTTTGTGCGATGGGACAGTGTGTTTAGCCAGTCGAGTGCGGCCTGCAATTCCTGAAATGATCCGGACTGTGTGAGATCACCTGCATGGATGAGGATATCTCCATCTGGAATGTCGGGTTGGGTGTTGTGGGTGTCGGAGATACAGACGATTGCAATGGGCTTTGTGAATGGTGTAGCTGGGATATGTTTACGCCAATTGTAAAGCACTTGTGCGAGAAAGACGCATGGCTGGGCCTGAAACTTTTGCCATGGCCCTGGTCGCTGTCGATTAAAGAGCGAGTGAAGACTGGTCATGATGGAGAGTCAAGGCCAGACCTAGAGATATGTATATCGGTTGTAACGAGCCAGTATGTTAGATCCTGGTCGGCTGAAGATGATATTATCAGGAATCTGCCTCGTGATCGCATACCCTAGAGGTGCTAAAATGATCGAGTTGACGTCAGTGTTTGGATTATAACCATCACTTACTGCTGACTAGGGCGGTCCAAAGTTAGTTATTAGTTACGTATTATCTGGGTTGGCCAGCACGTGACGGTGCGATTGGCATCTTTAACACACGACTCGGACACGCCTGATCACTCATTTCGAAATTAGGCCCTTGGAGCGCGTTGCCGCTTCCATCAATGAGGTCAGTTTCGCCCAACAGGATACCTTGCAATGTTCAGCCTGAACCTAGCCAACGCTCTTGTGAGCGGGCAATGTCAAGGTCGCCCGCTACTCGGTCGACGTGTTTCTGCATTCCTGGGGGTTAAATCATAGCGTCTGACTATGGTAGAGTGAGTAATCCTTTTAGAACTGACTCCTTCGCCCATAATGTGGAGTGTAGCCAGACCATGCTTTTTCGAGCTCCGCGGTAAATGTGCCTGTAGCGAACACCGATGATGAGCATTTTCTTAATTCCGGCAATCGTGCCTAACTTACATCTGCTTCCCGATTTCCAGGCCTTGGACTTCTCGCAGTTCCCGGCTCAATGGTCTGATTCCTTGGCCTCGTTGGGGAACGCATATCCAGTCCCACAAGATGTAGCGACATCTGATTTTTCTCATTATGTCTCTTATCTCTGAAAGTTTCCATCCTTTGATCCCTGGGATATCCCAGAGTAGACCCTGGGGCGTTTTCGAAGCAGGATTGCCTTTATAAACAATGTGGGCTAAAGCGAACCCTAATCTGTCTGAGCCACCGCAGGATCATTGAAGAGGCTCCACTACAGATATATTCATCGGCCTTGATTTTCGCGCCAAGGAAATCCCTAGTACGACAAAAGCATTCTTCTTGCATTCCCCGCTGGATCAAAACGCTGCCAGAGGTGCCAGAATATTGGGACCCTATATTACTCTCTATCGAAGGGCACAAGCACGGAAATGTTGCCTTCTCGCCAAAAGGTGACCTGATTGCATGTCACTCACGGGGGGGTCCAATTCTCGTCTGGGATACAATTACCGGCGTAGAAAGATACAGGTTCAACGATGAGACAGACGAGATTAGCGCCAACGGCCCAGTTTTTTCCCCAGATAGCACGATGCTTGCTTTAACGTACTCAGCAAGCACCCTGGCCCTGAGGATCCTGCTGACGGGCGAGACCCATATACTAGAAGTGGATGACAATTTGAAAATGAGCAGAATCTCCTTCTCACCAGATTCAAAGCTCCTCGTATGTGCAACCCTTAGCACTGTGTATTCTTGGGATACAAAGTCTATGGACAGAATCGGCGAAATCACCGTCAAATCCACTTGCATGAACATGGTCGTGATAAATCCCCAGGTTGTCACGATATTGGTGAGAAGTGAGAGTGGGGCAGCTGTCACGCGCCTCAATATGGAATCTGGACAGACTGAGCTGCAGATCGACTTGGGATCCCAGCTGGATTTCGTGCCAAGCTTAAAAACTCAGTTCTCGCCTGACGGCACCGTGTTTGCGGCCTTAGTAGATACAAAAATCATCATCTGGGATCTGGAGACCCGAGCGGTCCGCCACCAAATCCCTATCGACAAGCCTTTCAAGGCTAGTAGCCTATTCCTTTCGCCCTGTGCGGATACCGTGGCTTTCCGGAAGAAGGCTTCAACTCTCGTTCTGATCGATATTGCAACTGGGACTCAGGTCAATGAGTTGTTGCTCGTATCTGGTCACATTGCATTCAGTCCCGATGGGAAGTACTTGTTATCGGCATTCAGAAATACCGAGCTTTTGGATCTCAGGATAAGAGATCAGCACGGTGACGAAAGACTATGGAAGAAAGGAGGGCAGAGCTCTGATGTTCATCTCTTACCCAATCCCGATAAAGCCCTTGTCATTTTCCACCAATCTTTGAATGAAGAGAAACAATATCGGGTTGTTGACACAGCCACGAGCGACAGTCATCGTGACTACATTTCAGTCATCGGCTGTTCCTTTTCTGAAGGTTCTCAAATGGCAGCATTACTATTCTCAGACAAACGAACTGTTCGGGTGTGGGGTAAAGAGAAATCATCTCCCATCGTACAGCTTGAAGCATCTAGGGATGTAGAGGAGATTGCCCTCTCAAAGAATGGACAATACCTGTTCATTCTTGAAGGAAGTACTGTACAAATGTTTGACATCTATACTGGGGTGGAGGTCATATCCTCTGAAGCTGGGGATGTCTCGCATTTTGTATTTTTTCCAAGAAATGAGGTGGCGGCAAGGCAGCAGCCTCACAATCCCTTGTCATGGGACTTGGAGCACGCATCCAATTATGTTTTTCCTCTTTCCTTTGCACTGACGGGACATCGGCTTTTTCCGTTTGGTGATGGCCGCGGGCTTCTCTCCATTTCTGAGCGTTCCCTCCTAATCGAAATAGGCCATGGTCCGTCCACTAGAACCTCCGAGTACTTGGTGATCCGAGACACTCAAGGAAGAGAGGTCAGTTCAATATTCCTTGTTGAGAAAATGAACGCAATGCCCAAACTCACTCCAGATGGGAAGTATCTTCTGATCCCATCTGGACCCGGTTTGCCTCTCTCCAAAGACAACATTCGAATTTGGAACACTCAAGAATGGAAGGAAATGCACACTATTGGGGATTCGTCATTTTTTTGGATTTTCAGCTCAGTGTTGAGGTCTCTCGCAGTGGGTTGTGTGCCGCGTTTATGGACGTGAGGGCTTTCAAGATTGGAATATGGGAGGTTGCCACCGCAAAGCAGGTGGGCCTGATTGAATACGACTTGCGGCTGAGTCTCGAAGATCCCTTCAACAATCAGATAACATTTTCAGATGATGATCGGTATATTCGTCATAGCCGAGGCAAATTGCCCATTCCCTCACTGGCGACACATTCTTCTAGCGATATATTTGTCACCAGAGAGTGGATAAAACAAGGGTCTAAAAACCTTCTTTGGCTGCCTCCGGCTTATCGTCGGGCAAGAGTTGATGTCCAAGGGGATGTGATCGCTTTTGTGCATCATCAATGGACAAGGTTTATTCGACTGGACCTAGATAAAACCCATTGGACGTCAGATGATTCTTAAGGTCGTCTATGATGTCGAGCGTCCAGCATATATATATCCAGTACATACCACTTTCACAGCCAGCATTCCTCATTCTTCATCTAGGTATCTCGATTCATCAATCCAAGAAGGACTTCCCCAGGGCTCTAGATGACGGGACATAAACAGACTGCTGAGTATGTAGAATCGTAATTTTTATCATCTATAGTCGTGGAGTATGCAATATGTACAAATAAAATATAAACAGAGAAGACATCCCTCCTAGATATTCCCTCGTTTCGCAACCATATATTCATTTCACAGGCGGTGCTGCACAGGAGGGGGCGCAATGGATGTAGGGGCCTTCTCCTCTTGACCCTCCCAGTTCAGGACACGGCCCATCTTGTAATAAGAGTCGATACCGCGACGCGCATGGTCAGCGGGAGTAAACGGATCAGGGTTGGCAAGGGTACGGCTAAACAGCTCAAGAGACACCCAGCCACGGAAACCAAGGTCATTGAAGAAGACCTTAGCAACATCCAAAATCGGCAGGTAACCACCACGCGACTCCTCGAAGGGGAAAAGGCGAGAGTTGCGAGACCAGGACATGCGGATGGGCTGGCCCTCGACGTGGAAGGGGTGGTTTTCATCTAGGGGAGCATCGAGACGCTCACCATCAACAAGCTGGACGTAGAAGATCTTGGCGGGATCGATATTGGCGGTACGAAGACGTTCGAGAGAAGCAGCAAGATCCGCCGCAGCATTGGGTGTCTTTCCAGAAGGCGCAGCAGGATCGGCATAGACACGACCGGCGATATTGAAAGAATCCAGACACAAACCGAAGTTGGCACGGTCAACATCACGGACAACCTCCCAAGAAGCCTCCCAGGTATCAACGTGATCACCCCAGCACAGAGCCTCGTAGACGAATCGGAATCCCTCGCCGGCACCGATATCAGCGATGCGTTGCAGGTCCTTCACGATCACGGAGCGGTCACCCGTTGTGCGGGGAGCCTTGGTCTCGGGGTCTGGTCCGAGGAAGTTAGATGGGACCTGGATCATATCTGTGCCCAGCGCCCGCGCTAGGATGAACCACTGGGGAAGCTTCTCGTTAACGAGTCTGTCGGACTCGGCGCGGTCAATCAGACCTTCGTACATGGAGAATGGCTGCAAGCAGATAATGGACATGCCGAGGCGCTCACAGAGACGGCGGACCTGGTGGGAAGCTTCGAGGTGGTCGCCGTTGAATGTTCTTTGGGCGTAGCAGTCCAGATCGTCAAAGAAGAGCTCGATACCCTCGAACCCGTGTGCGGCGGCTTGCATCAGCTTTCCGGGGAGGTCGTGAATCCATGGTCGGCCCAGGGACATGGACGCAATACCGGGGCGGTTGATGACCATTGTTGCGGTGTTTATTGAGTGTGGGGAGATTGGGTGGTGTATGGGGAGTTACAGTTCCCTGGCGGTATATTCAACGCTGCAGGGGCAAAGTTTTAGATTGACTCTGCGTCTAGTGAGAAGGGAGTGTCGAAAATGTGGAGGTGACTGGGGTATTGTTACTATTATAATTTTTTTAACACTTGTGCACAGAGAGGGGGCGACAAAACATTATCCCCGCCCATATCCGTTGATCTGGGGTCTGCCTTTTGCCAGAACGTTGAAGAGGCGCGTAATCCGCAGCTTCTGACCGGCTAAGCGTTTTCCTCTAATTCGTTTATCCGCTGGTGGGGCGGATCAATGGATAGTCCGGTGATGGACGTGGCAGAATGCTTACCGCTATCGCCTGTACCCCGGATGTACGATGGCGATCTTCAGCTATAGCTCGGTATAATGCGGTAGGTCTGAGCATAATTTGCACAGATGGTTATCCACTTGAGTGAGAATCAAAAAGTTGCAGTTTCAATATGCACAAGGAATTGGCACACGTGCGGATACGCCGAGGGTATCCTCGGTCAAGCAGCTTGGCCGTGCAAGCGGAGTAAGCCCGAATTACTTTACAACTGCCGGCGCAGAACCAAAGAGAAGCCTCGGCCAATAAGCTGATCGAATCCTTCGCCCGAGTTTCAATAAATTAAGCAACCCCGAGCTAAATAGACTGACTCCACTTTTAGGATTTTTAAGTTTCACTGAAGATATTCAAGCACACGACTCTCGATCACTAGTGACAAAACTGTTGAACATCAACTGTCATTTGATAAGGGAATCAAAAGAATCATTATAGATCTCGTAAAACTATATCCGTAGGTATCATCCCCACCCATCACAAACATCGTGGTCTCACCAACATCTTACCCGCCTCCAAGTCCGAACGGGTCGGCTTTATTCCTCGTACTTCGGAGGACCAGAGATGACACTCCGTTTACGAACATCCGCAGTCGTCTCATCGGTAGCAATGTGATCGAAGTGGTACAAAGGCTCCAGCGTCACGTTTTGGCGAAGGATGTAAGTCCTGAACCACCACGGAAGGACCTGGAAAACCTGGTACCGCATGTGAACCCTGGTGGGCACAGCGAAGATGTAGTCCAATTCCTCCAGTGTGCGCTGTTTGGTCTCGGGAACCCATAAGAAGATCATAACAAATGCGGTGACGTTCAATGCGCTATTCATCTGTTAGAAATGACTGAAAACGAAGACATGGTAGGCTACTTACGCGTAGAAGCCGAACGCTCCTGTAGCACCCATCACGAATAGCATGCGGGGGAATGTGATGGAAAGAACAGCAGCAAAGCCTAAGCAGACGGAAACAGCCCAGGCCATACCAACCTCTATACTTATATTAGCTTCAATTGATGTATTGGAAGATGCTTAAACGTACCACGGTGGGAAAGCGGGAAGACCTCTGCAGAGTAAGTGAAGGGCACGGGACCCTCGCCAGGAGAATAAAAGGCTTCGAACAAATAAACGAAGAAGGCGATTAGACCCAAATGAGCATTGGAGCTTTCAGGAATTTTAAAGCAAAATCCGGCTGCGAGGAGGGTCCAGGCCATTTGGGGGAACGTAAATAGAAGCAAGGAGCGACGACCCCAGGTATCGATAGTCCATACAGCAGGGAATGCGAAGACAAAATTCACCAGACCAGTTCCCCAAGATGCAAACAAGGCTTGTTCATTGTTGGCGCCGGCGTTTGCGAAGATTGTTGAGGAATAGAAAGATACGATGTTGATACCGCACATCTGCTGGGCAATCATGACAGTGAAAGACGCCAGTGTCGCTCGTCGAACGCGTGGAATAGTGAAAAGCTCCCCAAAGCGAGTAATATAGTTACTAGGGCCGATGATCTCCTGTTCGATTTTGATCTGTGCCGAAATGTAGTATAGATCTCTTGCCGCCTGTAAGGGCGTGTTGCGTAAACGGAGCAGAGATCGATAGGCTTTGTAAGCCGAGCCCCTCTTGATATACCAACGAGGAGACTCGGGACAGAAGTAAACACCGACAAGAAGAGGAATAGCGGGAATGAACGCAGAGCCAAACTGCAGACGCCATGCGATTTTTCCCACTTTCATGACTGCCAGGTTGGCGCTATATCCCAAGAAAATACCAAATGCAGTCCACAGCTGCCAGCACATCACCAAACCACCACGGATATTGGCCGGCACATTTTCTGCGCAGAAGATCGGGATTGTAGAGGCTTTCAAGCCCATGCCGATTCCGAGGAGAAGACGAGTAACGAAGAGCTGGTGCCAGTTTTGTGTGACTGCGGAGCCGATTGGCGAGAGGAAACAAAAGACGGCGGCCAGGAAGATAGTTCCGCGACGACCGAAATATCGGTTGCAAGGGTCCGACAGCCAACAACTGAAGAATGCGCTCGAAAGGTATGGACCCGCGTTGATGACACCGACTAGCCATTCGTTACGGACAGCGTTAGGGCTATCCGTTTCTGGGATGCCGAAAGCAATTGGGAAGGATAAGTTGGCACCGTTGGATCCGGTTTGATCCCAGCCCCTAAATATTTCGGTATATTAGCCAAACTGGTTTCGAGCCAGATCTAGGTGTTCATGGAGTATAGGTTTAACGTACTGCACAGCTGCACCGACGGAGCAAAGGATGATCGTGAAATAGAGGGCCCATGGTTGACGCCATCTGTGAAGAACTTCATTGCGCAGTGCTTCAAGCTCATCTTGAGTTAGACCGGGGACTGACTCGAATTCAGTTGGGTCACGGGCGACCAAAGCCCCCTTTCGGAGTTCCGGTAGAATATCGTTCAACTGATGTTCTTGGGCAAACTCTTCCACGTCGCGAAGAACTTGTTCCGTTGTGAGATCGGCCAATGGGTTTTTGATCCTGAACTCATAAGCAAAGAACCAATCAAATGGTCAAAGAGAAACATACCTCGCCGACACATTGTTTTGCAGGCTGACTTTCTCAACATGAGCCTTCTCCGCACTGCCGTGATCTTCGGGGACACTAGTAATCGAATGAGCCAATGGGAGAAAAATGCGGGGTTGACGAATATGTATACCCTTTCACTCCTTCCGCCTGTATCTCGCCCACTTTCTCCATCTTGATTCAATGCAATAATGGTGTGGGGAATGCAAGGTGGCGCAATATGAAAGTGACGCAGAATTCCAATAGTTTCGAGCCTATGAGAGGCGTTGACCATAAAGGAAAAGCAAAAACTTTGTCAATTGACAATCCGTACCCAGCTTTGATCAGAATGCCTTGCCAAGTAAACCAAGTCTTAACAGAAGCTTGGGTGCGGGATGCGTCACTTTAATACTCAACCAAGATGTCCAGACCTTTGTCCCATTCCCCTCTAAGCCCGGGTCGGCTTGCCCGTGCGGGTCATGGGATTCTGTAAATCAGCAAAGTAAGAAAGCCACCGCTAAACCTCAGACATGTTAGCTCTAGAGCCACATTGAATCCTGCTCCAGCATCTGCATGGTCGTTTCCTGATTTGGATGCATTTTTGCCTGTTCAGGGTCAAAGCGCGCGGGGCCCCATCTGCCCATGGGGTTTGAGTGGCTTGAGAGCAAGTCTCCCCGCGCATTCAGATAGACTTACGCCAAGCCTTTACTCCCGGGATTGGTCTGATTGCTCATGGGGGCCGAGTTACGTGAGCCTGTTACCGCTGTTTCAACGCGTTTCTTCGGTTCCAGTCCCGGCATCGTGGACCCAACTCGCGGTCTGTTCAAGTGTCTCAGGTCTGCTATAGATAAGCGGAGTACCTTCCAAGGATACCGTGGTCTACTTGCATGTTGGTTTGAGGTTTCATAGACGTGGATAATAGTCTTGGGATGCCATCGGGTACTCCGAGTGGGTCTCATCCCGCATTTCACCACTCCACGCCCCGTACCCACTTCCCCAGAGAGCACCACAGAAACAACGAGAAGAATCATAGCAAATGTAACATGAGGAGCCAACGTCAGCAGTCAAAGCGGCTCTGTATTTTACCGCTTAACAACGGACCGCCTTTTATGAATCAATTGCGCCACATGCGTATTAGTGTTTGGACGCTTCATTTAGATCGACACCAGGCTTGACTGTTTGTGGGCCGTGGCTTTTTCTTCGAGCCCGAGCTTGGCCTTTAGGGTTGGGGCTGCGGGGCGGAGCTTGGGGGAAATTAAGCCACGTTAAATGCCTCCTGATTTCCCGGTTTTTGAGTTTTGTTGTCCAGGAAGATTCGGAAAATCTTGCTATTGCCGAAAAGCTCGCGTGCAGGTTGCGTCACGGGGCTTTTGTGATCATGCTAGGGGGTAGGAAAATTAAATTTTCCCACAGTGCGCTGATTGCTCGTCTTTGCGTAATCCTTGTTGTTCTCGGCTCGCCTGACCTTGATGTTGTCTTCGTACAGCCGTGTTTACCGCTAGTACAGAAAGACGGCAAATACATAAGAAAGGATATACAGAATGATCAGCCAAAGAGAGCCCCCTTCCTGGACCTCCAAGCGTTAGTTTGGTATAATCCTCCCTTGGTAAAAATTCTGACATCAGTTCCCTATTCAAGTCCCTGTGTAACATTATGCAGTACCTTTGCAGACGCAAAACTACAAAGCTCCAACCGCATTAGCTCGAGTCTACCTCAGGGGGCTCTGCAACTCGCCACGCGAGTTATGCAGCCCAATGGATCATCATTCGTGATAATTTAGCGAGGGTCGATCGGCCTAAAAAACCTTACGCAGGAACCATACGTGCAAATCTAGGCTGTTGATGATCTATAAATCCCGAGGAAATTGAGGAACGCAGGAAAGTACCTACTCATTGAAATGTAAATTCAGGCCATCATTCGCGCGACTTATCACGTCGAAATAAATCTTGATGAGCCCATATCATGAAGTAGTAGCCTACTACTCCTCCCTAGTGATAGCAAACACCAATCGCCTAGAGTTCTCATCCTCCACCACAGTCCGCTTTGCAGTCTGAATTCCAACTTCATCAAGGAAACTTTCAACTGTCCATTTTGTCCCAGTCTCCTCTCCCACCCGATTCCACATAGTAGTCAAAGTCTCCACATCATGTCTAAAACTAGTGCTTCCAGGCTCGATAGCAGGCACCTCGCCCGGTTTCACACTACCACTTTGTCTCCCCACAATAACACCACCCTTCCTAACTATATGGAGATTAGCCTCCAAGGTAGTATCTGGAAGCAGAAATTCGCAGCTTCAAACGAATATTCATTGAAGTAGTAGGATCAGCCCCGCAGGTGGAGAAAAAGCAGGTGGTGCGGGGCCATATCTGCACCGCCCGCTTGACTGGTTGTGCCCTTAAATGCCTCCAATCCTTGTATTTTTGTAACGGTATAATTGGCTAAGTTAAACTCTTGATATCTCATGTTAAGCATGACTAGAATTCCTGGCACAGAAGCTCAAAACCGCAAATTTAAGCAGAAGACAGGCAAAGTGCTATCGCATAGGTTCCGGCCCCCCATTCTCTAGCAGGCATTTATAAAGTATTGACATCTCTTTCTGGCCTCAACTCCAAGAGCCCACTTACTCGTGAAATGGCACAGTCCACGCCCTGGTCCATAGTCCCCTGTCGTTGATTCTTTCCAAATGTGTGACCCCCTACCTCTAGCTGTCGAGTTCACCCAACCTAATCACGCTTCAGTTCCACTTCGCCCTCCTCTATCTGTGTAGTTTGTCTGAACCGCCCACTTGCATCGTGCTCTGCATCCCAATTTTCGATATTATCAAGTGGAACCTTGACCAGGCGATGTGCTGTAATCCCATTCTCTCCATGAATGATTGTCTGTCGCAGCTCGTATTTGCGCCATTTTGGAAGAAGCCACACCCAAATGTAGTAGTATACGACACAAACGCCAATACTGTTAATTCAGGTCAGCATATGCGCTAAAAGGGGAAATAAGGTTGAGGAATTACATAGCCAGTCCAGTAACACAGTACGTGGCATACCAAAATGATACATCACCACCATCTGCCCCGGTACTTGGTGGATACCACGGCATGGCAATCATAAATATGTTAGACAGGAGAGAAAACCCCACTGCCACATTCCAGCTGCGAAATTCTGCTGGCTCTAGGTTGAGGCGCTTGCGACGTTGGCGGGTGATGAGTAGACCAATAGTGAGGATGAACAGGAAAAGATTGGATGGATAAATGCTAAGATCCACGACTAGATGAGTTTAACATGTTAGTTCCATAAAATTTTCTAACGGAGCATGTAGAGTTCGTACTGAAGTTGAAAGCGTCACCTGCGGGTGGCGCCAGGATCATCACGATCGTCAATGCCCATTTCAAGGCATATGGGCCCAAAGGAGTTCCGAACGGTTTTGTAGAAGTCCAAAAATTAGTCCATGGAAGAACTCCTTGTCTGAAAGAGATGTCAGCCAAGGTCCAAGATCATAATCACAATACATTGGGGTAGATATACCTCCCACACTCCCGAAGTACTCGTGACTGGCCGATCAGGACAGAGATTAAATTTCCGAATGCACTGAGACAGATCAAAAAGTTTAGTGCAGACGCTGCCCCTCCTGTTCCAAATACCTTTTCGAAGAAGATACTTGCAACCACTTGATCCGACGCTATAATTTCTTCTTTTGTCGCAACGGAGAAGTAGGCTATGTTGGCCAGAATATATAGGGTTGCCGTGACAGCCAGAGAGAGAGGAGCGCTCCAGCGAAGAGTCTTGATAGGATTCTGATAATTTCTCAGCCACCGGGTTAGAATAATGAATCACCACATAGACCAACCTTGACTTCGTTAACGACGTTGAATGCATTTGTGTATCCAGAATATGAGAACACAATGTCAATTAGTGCATTAGTTGCGCCGTACACTGTTGCCTCAGAGCTGCCGGAAAATGCATTTTTGAAATTGAGAGTTGGATTTTTGACTGACGTATTACCCCCGAGGACAACGAGACCTGTGATTCCGATGCTGACAAGCAGTGGATGTGTTAATCAGAGTTTGACTCATGTCGCATACTCGAAATACTAACAAGATGAGAGTCACGAGTTTGATGGCTCCAATAATGTTCGAAAGCATGAGCGACCCCTTGGTGTGGAAAATCACGACTAAAGTAACACTTTAGTGTGCTGAAGTATTCACAATACTTTGGGTAAACAGACCTAAGACAGCGACTGTGTATGCTGCAACAGCCACGCCCTTCTCTTGCATTGATGTAGGTGTTGAACCACCAAGAGCAAACAAATACTCCGCGAGAACTACTACTTATCAGTGACTATTATTAACCCCATTTCTTGCTTTCGATGTGGACCAACCGATCGCATTGCTACTACTGAAAGAAAATAGCACCGATTGAACCGCAAAGACGGTTGGAAAGAGGTACCGAGGACGAGGGAAAGACTGTTCCAAATACACCACCTCGGACCCAGAGCGAGATGGGAAGTAGGCAGCAAACTCAAGATACACCGACAGGGTACTGTATGCCATGAAGAAGCCTATGGCCCAGTAAATCAAGCTGAGGCCAAATGACCCGGTCCCCTCAAGAATGGCAGATGCTGAGAATTCCATTGGTCAGTATAGAGTGGGGCTTGGATGAAGCTAGGAGGTGCATACGAGTCGAGAACACGCCGGTTCCAATCATCATACTGAGGTTGAGAAATACCACAGTTACCGGGCCCACGGAATACCCAAGGGGACTGTGTTGCTCGACGGGGGCACCGCTGGCTTCTTGAATTGTGAGCCTGTTGGAGTTTTCTCCTCCCTCTGCTGTGTAATGAAGACTTCCTTGGTCGATCTCATTGCTGCTCACGTCGGATGTGACAATCTCGTCCGCATCTTCTTTGCTGCGTAGAAAGCCCATATTTTTGGTTTTAGTAAGTGAGAGCAATTGTCGAGTACAATTCACTGAAAGAGGTCCGTTGGAAAGCGTGGAGACTGCTATTATATAGCACATGCGTCCAATGCACCGTGCTCACTGGCAATTGGTATTGCGACAGATGGAGTATAAATTAGTACCGAGAGAAGTACCTGATGCCATATTTGCAGTGAGGGGAAGTCAAACGCCATCATCTTCATCATCAGTAGTCTTCTCCACTCATATTTCTAACAATAACGTATGCATGTAGCTATTGAGTAAACTATCAGTGTTTTTGACTCCTACAGCCCCACGATAAAACAGCTAATATCTTTCTTTCTCATTTTCTGCGAAGGGCGCATGTGTAATTTAATGCCAAGTCTATTGAGTAGAGCATGTCGGTGGCTTTCCACTGACTATTCGCAAAAGGTATGTCTATTTTGCATAATTTTGTTCCGCAAAGCACAATCTAAGCTAATGATGGTGCCATCGGAATAAGTACTTGACTATGGGTTTTGATAGAGGCAAAAGTGTGAAACTTTGAATGGCCACGCTATTACGGTGTCTAGAATCTATGGACCAAAAGTGTCAGGATTAAAATAGTTTTGTTTTATTGTGACATTAAAACGGGCAGTGGGAATTACTTTACATTCCTGCGACCAGAATCTCCTTCACGCCATTGCTATCCACTGTTGCACCATCGCGGCTTAGCTTGGTACACGCCATCAATGTTCACAATGAGAAATCAGAGAGCAAGTACAGTAGAGATGAGGGGGTTTGGGCTTCCCCAAATTAATGATAAGTAATGGCCAGCATCAATGGCAGCATTGACGTGTGGATCTCTCTCTTAGCTAAAGGCTACCTGGGGATAAATTCTTTAAGTCGAACTACCCCTCTTCTGAGCCAACTCCTAGGTAACTCTTTTTTCCCCTCGTCACTGTAGATTGTGTTATTTTCGCCATAAGGAGTCAGCTTGCACTGTGGTGTAGCGTGGGATCTAGTGATAGACAAGGATATGATCTTAACAATGTTGATTCTTTGAGTTGGGAGCAAAGAATTTCATGCACTTTTGAAGGACCTTAGAATCTTATAGCATAGCCTAGTTTCAATGATCTGCACATGACCTACACCCGTGGACACATGAAGGAAGTGCCCGCTAATTAATGATAGTCGCATGGCACGCCATATGCTCGCCATCCATGTGTCGAACTTAAGGATAAAGCTGGCAAGAGGGCAGGAAGAAGATCTATCCCGGGCTATAGATTCCATAACAAGTATAGCCTAGTCCATCGGCAAAGGCTTCAATGCGTCCAATAGGAGGCAAGTCCCAGAGTTGAAGATACATATTGAAGATTCTTTACGTTCAATCTGATTAAAGAAATTCACGTTCAAGGTTATCTAAGCGAGTGGGTAACCAAAACGGGTGGCGCTAACCATGGAAAATATATTCCAAGGTTGTCGCTTGAATACGAGAAAATATCATCGGTAAGGAGCCGAACCAGAGGTCGTGAGGGCAGCCGAAATATGGATTGAGCTAAACGTAGTTTGATCAACAGAAATATATTCATTGCAATGCTAAAGTACCTCCATGCATGTGATGCTGAGAAAAGTACTGAAGATCATGACTCGTGCTTACCTAGTCATGTGATAAGCCACACACCGGGCGCGGGGGTAAGAATATGCGATTAGGGGTCTGGCTGACCCTTCAAACTTACGCTCAAACATCCTTCCAGATGGATGACCCCTGGCTCCACTCTTATCAAGCTAAAACTTAGAAGATCCCTCAGAAGTTGCCAGCGCTGACCCTCCACTATGGCACGCCGGAAGGGAGAGAAAAAGAGAGGAAGACCAACATTACCCGTAGCAGAACGGGATGCCATACCTGTCGGCGCCGGCGCGTCAAGGTACAGACTGAACTTCTCCTTTTTGAGATACCAGGAACTGATACTCTTGTTATATAACAGTGCGATGAGGACAAGCCGTCATGCAAGACATGTGTCCGGCTTGGCCTAGAGTGCGACGGCTATGGGTATATCGTGAGGTACCGATTTACTAGGCCGACCGTGCTGGAGCAGGGTCCAGCTAGCTCTTTCGACAATATCGAATGGGCACCAGTCGCCATTTCTTGTATCAACATAGATGACATGGAACTCTCCGACGGCGGGTCCGTGCATGAAGAAGAGAGCACATCTTACACGCAAACCCCCGAGTCATCGATAAAAGACACAGCAAATTATCACGTGGACTCATCCAGTCAAGAAGTATCGCCAAGAGATTTACCGAATAATGATATGAAAAATAGTGATGAGAATCTCAGTTTCGATACTTCCGATGCTCGCACATTGGAAGAATACTATTTTACGCAGTGGAGGACTTGCGTCACTCCTATTCTACCCCCAGTCTTCGCTGACCTCACCCTGTCAATCCCTACATTCCTGCCGTTCAAATATGCCGTTCTTGCCGTATCGGCAGCTCATCTCGCCCATACTGGATCTTCAATCAGCTCCGGCGATAATGAATTGTACATCCCAGAGCGAACACACCGATATCGAAGCCTCCAGTACTACGGGAAAGGAATCCGGGAGCTGGCTGAATATGTGAACGGTTTCCCAGACGACAACCTCGACCACCTTGTCGCCACTTCACTTCTTTTTTATTATATTGAGATCGATGTAGGGTCGATTAATAGTGCTGTTGAGCAGATGGAATTGATCAACAAATTACATTGCTCTGCACAATCCCACGTTAAGGAAGGGTCGATTAAACTCAACCCCAAACTGCTCAGTACTTGGAAAAGTTCACGATCCTTGGCAATCAACAAAAGACTCACCATTGGGTCCAACCGATCGCGACCTCTTGCCTCAATCCAACCTCGGGATCCGACAGATACATTAGAACAAGGCGGTTCATCATCCGACACTATTGCACAGTTGCTTTGTGAAACATTTTCCAGCGCTAGAAACATAATTGTGGAGTTTTTCGTACGTCGCGGAACCAAGCTAGCTTCGGAGGAACAATCTCACATTGCCTTTGGGGCCCTGGTCGAGCACATTGACTCTGTCAGTGGACAAAATGACTCACCGGGTCAGTCCACCACCGCTGAAGAGAGATATTTGAAGGAATTTGAGCAAAACCGGAGAAACCTGGATGACTGGCACGCGCATCTCGATTTCTCAGAGCTTCCAGTCGAGTCCTTCACTTCTGCATCCACTGAGCCGGTCGGGGAGAGAGACGGGGAGTTGCACGTCCAGCCTTTAAGGTTTCGATCGTATGAGGCAGCTATGAACTACGCGTACTATGCCACAGCACAGCATGCCAGCTCCCAGCAAATGGTCGATCGATTGACGACGTTCGCCCAACCTCATATCGACTCCAGCTTCACCCGAGAGAATTATCCTTGGGAAAGCCTGCTGCTTCGCATTGCTTGTGGTCTTGATTTGGAAGACTGCCTATACAAACATACCTTCAAGATTGGCATTCTCTCCTTGTTGATCTGTTGTGCATCTTCCTGCCCCCATATTGGAGTGTCAAATTGGATATACGACTGGATTGGAAAGCTTGGAAAGTATGGTGGGGCCGTTGAAGATGGAATGCCTGTGGCAATGGTCATACGCGTTATGCGTCTAATCATAGCGATGAAAAAAGATGGTCATGATGCTTTTCGGATCTCCGTGCTGGACAGTGATATCAAAGAAAAGGAGGAATTCTATCGCAGCAATATCGATCTCTTTGTGGCGGTCTGCGGGAAGGATCGAGTCAAAGGGATAATGTATAATAATGTGGTCGCATTGCCAAAGTAGTAGATCTACTATAGCATGCAATGTTAACTGTCACATGTCTCACATGGAATTTAAATAAATTCGGAGAGGAAAGAGAAACAAGGAACAGAAAAGTGTAACAGAGTGCTGGTAGAAAAGGTCAAAACGAATCAACCCACGCAAGAGACTGCAAAAGGAGCTGAAAAGCCTGAATAAAAGGAGAACAAAGCCTTGTCTCAGCTCGCGGGGTAAGCCGACCTTCCAAACGAGCAGTGCAAAGCGAGCCGAAAAAGGCAATTTCGGAGCGACCGTCCGTGCAAAACTTCATCCCTGACAACATCCCTGGAAATCGAGTTAGCCTTCGCACTAAGTCTGCAGGTCTACACACTAAGCCAGAATTTCGGGATGCCGGGACTCTGCTAAGGTTTGCATATAAACTTCTACAGAACTTTCTTGGGGAGTCAGTTCGTCCGTTCTCAAACACTCACGGTTGTTAAGGAGTGGCTGATTATGAGTACCATGAGTACCGAAACTCAACCCCATAGGGATGAAAAATCGCCCGAATTGGGCACGGTCGCTCGCGATGGATTGGCTGGCGTGCAGAGCCCCACTGAGGATAGAACCGGGCTGGCGGATCTGGACGGTATCAAGCGCAACTGGACTCTGCGCAGTCTGATCGTCATCTGGATCTCCGCTGGGCTTATGGCTTTTGTCATCACCTTGAATAACCAGTCATCATCTACTTTTACGGCTTATGCGGCGAGTGGCTTTACCTCCGCCCCATTGGTGGGCACAATTGCTGTTGTACAAGCTGTCATTGCATCAGGTTCGTTCATTACTCTCTCGCTCTATTGGAGATGTAATATACTTACATAATACTAGCATGTCTGCAACCTCTTGCGAGATTTGCCGATCTATACGGGTACGCAGCTATGTTTGCATTTCTATGTATGAAGTGGAGACTGACCGGAATGACAGGCGCCTGGAAATGTTCCTGTTTTGCATAGTGCTGACGACAATTGGATTGATCATGCTTGCCTCTTCGGCGAGTCTAGGCGTTTACGCTGGTGCTCAGGTGTTTTGGGTATTCGGTCTTGAGGGTATGATCTATTTTTCCCGCGCAAGACTCTAAGCTGACTGTTAAGGAATCACATTAATGCTTCAGATCTTTGCCGGTGATTCGAGCGATCTTCATAATCGTGCGATTATGAATGCTATCCCGTATGCGCCATCATTCATTACCGCTTGGGTAGGCAATAGAAACCAAGATATCACAATGTGAGATTTCAGCTAATCTTGGTAGATCGCTGGTCCCTTCGCGGCATCTGTCCTCAAAATCTCGTGGAGATGGGGCTTTGGAATTTTCGCGATTCTCATTCCCATCATTGGGATTCCACTTTCGTTGGCTCTTTTCCATAGCAAACGAAAGGCGACGAAACAACAAAAGTCCCAAGGAACATACAAGCCTCGCAATCACCTCGCGAACATCAAGAAACTAGATCTTATAGGTCTAATCTTGTTTGCAGCCGGACTGTCCCTCTTACTTGTGCCTATCACGCTAGCGGCGAGGACAGCGAATACATGGAAAGCCGGCCATATTATCGCTATGATCGTGATTGGCTGCGTCTGCCTTATTGCATTTGTCGTGTGGGAGATCATGTGGGCTCCCTGGCCTATGATGTCCATGAGGCTGCTCAAGAGCCGCACCGTAATCTTCGGCATAGCAGGTATGTTTGAATTCGCACTGAAGTGGACTATACTAACGATGCCAGCCTCATTGATTGATTACACGGCACTCTACCTTCTCCAGGACTATATTGTCACATACGAGTTAGTTGCCGCTCAACTTTCCACTAAAGCCGCTACAAACATCGCGATTCTTGTTCCCTTTGCCGCTGTTCCCGGACAATTTGCATCGGCTTTCTTGGTTAAGTATACAAAGCGGTATAAGTGGGTCACAGTCTCCGGATATGCTCTCAATCTTCTTGGACTCGGGTTGTCCTATAAGTATATTAATGGACACGATCACTTGGGTGCACTGGTTGTCTCCCAATTAATCCTTGGTTTTGGGCAAGGTATCATCAATACTATGCAGCTTGGCATGCAAGCAGCCGTCAACCAGGATGGTAAGACTCCTACCCTTTAATTTGGATACACAGTTTCACTGCTTACATATATCCAGACATGGCCGCAGTCACTGCTTTGTTCACCGCGTCACTTGGAGTAGGCAGTGCCATTGGCGGAGCGGTAGCGGGAGGAGTATGGACTGGTATGTGATTCAAATTTATTATCCTTCTTGTTCCAAATTAACGGTTTCCCAGCTATTCTCCCTCGAAGACTTCGCGAATATCTCCCCAGCGATGCCCTAGCCGACCTCGCAGAGATTGAAGGTTCCATTGAAGTCGCTGCAGGGTATCCTTGGGGCTCACCCACCCGAAATGCCATCAACCACTCATACACTAGCACATTCCGGCTGATGCTACTGATCGCACTCATTCTTGAAGTCTTTGCGTTGGGCAGTGCACTCCTGATTCAGGACCTTAATGTTAAGACTGTGGACGATTCGCGGGAGTACAAGGGCATCGTGATTGGAAAGACGGGCGCTATTGATACGCTGAAGGGAAAGATTCATGTTAAGCGGGATGAAGATACTGGTAACGGAGTTGTTCCTGCCGAGCAAGTTACACGGGAAATGTAGCTAGTTTAATAATATTGACGTCCTTATTAGGACTACCTTTCCGTCTTGCATTATTTCTTCTTCATCTGTCGTAGATCCTATGTTTCTTCCTTGCCGTACTCCACGGTGTTGAATGCGTACTTTTGTGCGCTGGTTTTTCCTTGCATTCCTGCTCATGCAAGACTACCGTCAATTCCTGTCCTTGGGTCTGGGACAAGAGTGGATTATGTGAGACCCACTACATGAACTAGCATCATTGGTCTAGTGGTAGAATTCGTCGTTGCCATCGACGAGGCCCGTGTTCGATTCACGGATGATGCAAGCCTCTTCTTTTTGCATTTTTGTATAATTTCAAGTGACTCGGAGCCGAAAACACCTCGCATCTGACAATAAGAGGCTTTGTGCATGTCAGCACGTGAGTGGATAATATCGCGCTAACTTTTGATTGGCTGTCGTCTACGGATTTCCCGATGTGTATGAACAAGCATAGCTTACTAGATTTTTTCTTCTATATGAACTTCTCAGAGACAATCCACTGCCCCGAAATGGAGCTGAGTTGTTTTGGATACTTTGGACTGGGTTTCGTTATTCTAATTTATTCGATTTCGTAATTAATGGCATGTATAGCTAAAAGTCTTTCACAGAACCCTATCAAACCAGATCGTAGTATCAGGCATATCCGAGAAATCAGCAATGACGCCAAATCTATCTACTTGCCCCGCAACACTGATATGAAACTCAGCCTTCACGATAGCCGATGGCTCGGGAACACACATGTACTCGAAAATCTCTGCCACAAAATATTCACCAGATACGTGTTTCAGGTTCATGGTGACATTCAAACTTCCTGATAGAGCAACGTGCAGTCCCGAATCTTCGTCACCTCGTAGACTGATTATGAAGTCCGGATAGGCGGGGTGCGTGTATTTTCCCGCATATTCTTGCAATGGCAGCGCGTGTGATAAACCAGGCGAAGGTGCAGAGGGGTATAGACGCTCGCGAGCCGTCAAGCGCATTTCTTCGATTTTGGCAATCTTCTTTTGTTTTCTGGACTTTGTTAGGAATGTAACAGAGTGCTGAAGGTAGTCCGGCGCGAAGACTTACAGGTCATAGATATCGATACGTTCTTCCTTCGGGACACTTAGTAGATCATCAATTAAATGCCACGCAAGGACTTCACGGCCCGGGCCAGTCGCATTGGAGAAGACAGCAACGCCCCAATCTCTTTTCGGGAAGAATATCATGGTAGCCGTCATACCGTCCAAGCCACCGGGATGAAAAACGATACTTTCACCTCGATAAGTGGACATTATCAACCCAAGCGAGTAAAAGCTCTGCTGCGTAATCTGTGGCAGCATCTGAGGCACAAACGCGCGAGGCTTCATAAGCTCTTCGTATCCGGATTTAGAAAGCGGACCCGCCTGTCGAATCATCGACCGAATGTACGTGGCGTAATCACGGACGGATGAAATCACAGCACCAGCGCCACTAAGAGTTCCCTCGCAATATGGAATCTCGGTTGGCTCGGACGAAGCCGCAGTCGAGCCGTACGCTTTTGCTAGCGTCACTTCTTTGTGCGAGGCGGCGTAGGCCTTAGCGTCTTCAAGGGAGAAGAAAGTCGAGTTCATTCCCAGGGGTGTCCAGATGTTCTTGCGGAGGAAGTCACCTAGCCATTCGCCGGTGACGGTTTCAATTGCGTGTGCTACGGTGATGAACATGGCATTGGAATATTGCCAGGTTGTTCGGATTTCTTTGTCCATTGGGAAATGACGGAGGCTTCGGACTACGTCGCGGACTGTGCCTTCGCGACCTAGTGAGATCATGTGTCCGGGTAATCCGGTTCTGTGGGAGAGTGCATCCTCCAGTGTGATATGGGATGTTGCATACTCATCTTGCACAACGAAGTCGTCGCGGATGAGTTCGCTTAGTGGGGTTGTCCACTTGATGTTGGGGTGTTTCTCCTTATCATCGACCAGCAATGAAGCCGCGGATGCAGTGAAAGACTTTGACGTGCTGCCTGTATAGAACAAAGTGTCGGGGGTAACTGGAGTATCAGGAAACGCAGCAACTCCATATCCCTGGGATTTTTAGTATACGTGATCTTTGAAAGTTGTTTTAGATCATACCTCAGTCCATGTTTCATCCCCATCAATCACAGCAATGGCCACTCCTTGAATATGCCATTTTTTCAAAGTTGATTGAACTAATTTTGCAAATTCTTCGTTGAGTGGAGACACTTTGCTGGTCTTGGGGTCAAGAACTGCCATTGCATATAGTGAGCTGTAGGGTGTAAAAGGCAACTAGCATTCTAGGTTTTATCCCTTGTCCATCGTTCCAAGATTCGAGCGATCTCAGCCCCTAATTCTTCATTTCCAAGATAATACGAGGCCGCCTGCCCCACATCGTCTATACTGCTACACTTTGCAGATAATGATGCCGATACCGCGCTAGTCGCTTTAGGCAATGAGGAACGACGGGCCTACATCATTGGTTCATATCGATTATGAGTACGGGTCAGCCAAAAAATAAAATTTAGTTAATTTCATAAGATCTAGTGGTTCCAGATCACTGTTTCCGATCTATTCACTCAGTCTTGTATTATCTATTCAAATGCAGCCCTAGTCACAAACTCTTTATCCTCACTCTCTTGAACTAGATCATAGAACAACCCTTTCATACTCAAAAGCTCCGCTGGTGTTCCAATTTCTCCAACTTTTCCCTCATTAATCACAATAACTTTGTCGAATGACGCGATGGTGCGCAAACGATGCGCGACCACGATCAATGTCCGACTAAGCTGGTTTCGAATGGCATCTTGAATCAATGCGTCCGTCTGGTCATCAACCGATGATGTAGCCTCATCAAGAATCACGATCTTTGGATCCCGGACCAAGATTCTGGCAAGGCAGAGGAGTTGTCGTTGACCTTGCGACATGTTCGTCCCACCTGTAGTGACTTGTGAGTCCAGAGGGAATGAGCCAGACTCCTTTTGACCTTCCTCAGAAAGAAGCTTCACACGCCGCAAAGCCTCGTTCAATTTCTCTTTCGGAAATTGATTAAAGTAATCAAGATTCGATCGAATGGTGCCTGAAAAAAGGACCGGATCCTGGGGAATAAACCCAACCTTGGATCGAAGCGACTGCAATTTTATTGTCGAAATATCCATTCCGTCAATGTATATTGAACCAGATTGAGGATCCATAAATCGGAGAAGCGCGAGAGTTAAGGAAGATTTGCCAGCTCCAGTGCGACCGACAACTCCGATTCTTTGGCCAGCATCCACGGAAAAGGATATGTCTTTCAGGACTAGAGGAAGACTGGACGAATAGGCAACGCTCAAGCCCTCGACTTTGACTTGCCCATGAGGTGGCCAGTCTGCTGCGACTTCGCTGCCACCTTGGCGCTCGGTTATTAATTCCGAATACGAAACAATGTTGCTAGCGGACCCCATGTATCTTTCCAGCATTCCAAAACTGTTGGCAGCATTGAATGTAGCCTTTGAGAATCCCATCGAAAATGTAAGGGTAAACCCCACGAGAGACGCGTCCATCATGGAAGTGAATCTGTTTGACAGTAGGATAATGCCAGTCCCTGTAGTAAACAGAATGCCCGCGAGTGACATTTGAAGACCAAGCCAACGGTTGAAGATCCAGAAGTGCCGACGAACGGTCGACAACTTGTCAATTCGACAATGCATTTGATCCATGAATTGGCCTGTTACCCCAAATGCTCTTATGGTCGAAACACCGGACGCAGAAGTAGTGAAATATTCTAGTATCTCAGCGTTGCTCTCCGCTTCACCGAGCTTGCACGGCTTTCGGGCTCTGCTATATCTCTTGGCAACTTGAAAGCACCAGTATAGAAGACCAAGCGTCAAACAGCTTGTGTAGAGAGAACTGTATATTCTAGATACGAAGGGTGAGTCAGTCATTTGTCTTGACTGTCGTTATGGGGTATATATCAATCTTACCCAACGCATAAAACAATCATCAGTTTCACCAAACTATCACTAGTTTCAGACACAGATTCTAGCAGAAAGTCATCAACCATTCTCATATCCGGATTGAATCTTTTGAGCAGTTCTCCCACGGGGGTAGTATCGAGCCATAGAAGGGGCATGCGGATGACCTTTGCGGTCATTTTGCGAAACAGAGCCTTCGAGGCACGTAGGGATCCAGAGTACATGTGGAGATTGAAGAGGAATTCCATCACGACAGCGGCTAGAGATCCTAGCAGGTAGAGATATAGGTGGCTTTGTACAGCCACTCCCTTACCATCAACTAAGTCGTCGGCTTTGATGTTTAGACGTGCCGAATTGATTCGGCAAAGAGCCCAGGTTGTCGATGCCATCACAAGTTGCTTACCGACAAGACCTAGCACATAGATAGTAACAAAAAACAGGCCCCCGGCGTTCATGAGGTAAGTCTTCGAGGCTTCGAATTCCGTCTGTTGCACAACACCTTTAGCTTTTGGTGTGCGGTTGACTGACTTCTTTGGTTTCTCCACAGCTGATGAGTCTAGCAAAGTACTGTTTGACTCCAATTCATACGCTGTCTGCTCAATTGATTCAATGGCGCGGGCATGGCGTATAGTCTTCTCCTGAATCTCAACAGCATACTTTGCCTTCGTCAGGCAGAGAGACACATGATGGGTTGCGAGTATTCTTGTGCGACCGCGACAGAGCTCGCCGGTCAGCGCTGCGAATATCTCACGAGAAACATGAGAATCAAGAGCGGCGAAAATATCATCTAGGACCATTACTTTGGCCCGTGAATAAATAGCCCTGGCAAGTGCTACTCTAGCCCTTTGACCTCCACTGAGTTTCACGCCTCGAAGACCAATATAAGTTTCATCCCCAAGGGTCAAAGCAGCAAGATCGGTTTCAAGTGCACAGGCTCTTAGGACCTTCTGATATCTGTCTTCGTCAAGAGTGCTCCCAAACAGGATGTTCTGTTTCACTGTAGCATTTTGTAGCCATGGAGTCTGGGAAACAAATGCAACGGGGTGTTCCTGCGCTGGTGATTCGATGCGACCACGAAGAAGGTCCGCTTCTCCAAGAATCGCTGAGAGTAATAGACTTTTGCCTGAGCCGGTTTCTCCGTGGATGATGCTCAGCTCACCGGTGGGAAAGTCAATGTGAACATCACGAAGAACGAAATGATCAGGTGAGTTCACGAACTTCTCTTGATTCTTTGGTTGTTTCTCAGAGGGCCAGGCAATGCATGCATCTCGGAAAACGACAGATCCCGTTGGGCTAGGATCCAGGTTCTTCTCCAATTCAGGCTCTTTTAAGTAAACATCCATACGCTGCGCATTGACCCGAGCACCAAAGTAGTCCTGGAATACCACGGGAAGTAGACCCAAAGTGCCCTGAAGGTGAGGCAATAGTTCGATTACCGTGAATATGATGGATGAAGAGACACTGGATTCCGTATATGCATAGCTGCAAATTGCCGCAGCAGCCACTATGAAAGGGGACGCGACCTTCCATACAGATCTAATATTGATGGCGATGAAGGTCTCACGCAACTTTTCTAGCTCCTCGCGACGACACGCGTCAATACGGTCTTCCCATTGCGTCTCCGTGGCCGAGAATTTGATCTGGCGTAGTGTATGAAGACCTTCAGAAACTACCTTTGTCTTTCTATCTCTTGCCACTGTCAGTCGTTTTTTCGAAGCTCCCACGTTCTTAACGACCCATGTATGAATAGGTACAGTCCCCGCTGTTGCCACCATGGCCACCAAGGTGCTCTTCCATCCAAGCAGTTTCATCAGAAATGCTAGCGCGAAGAAGAACTTGACAAACGAAAAGGGTAGCATGTAGTTCACCGCCGTAAACTTGCTAAAGGAAACGGAGTCAGAAGATATGAGATTTATTGCTGCGGGTTTGTCGCCAGTATCCTTGTCTTGGACTCTCAGTGCTTTCGAGTAGATTGCCATGATTAATTGTGCGCGAATCGGAATTCCCATCTCAGACCACTGAATCCAAGCCATATGGTAATGGATCACAGTTTCGCATATAGAGGAGGCTGTAATGCCTATCAGCCAAATCCAAGCAGCATTTGTTGGGCCCTTTGTTTCCAAGCATCTGATCAATTGCATGATGCAGTAAGGAGAGCCAAAAGTAATTACAGACCGCACAAGCATGAGAGTCCATTGTTTGACAAATCCAAGGTACCGTTCAGCGAGGATATGATTCCACAGTGAGGTTTTGAAATCTTTGATCAATGGCTGGGTTTTGGACTTGCTTCGATAATCCAGTTTCGGCATTTTGTCGAGTCCAAGGCTATCTCCAGCGATGCGAAGGGCACCTGAGCACCACTGCATTGAGTATCTTTGAGTGGCCGAGCAGCTATTCTCATAATCCACGGAATCCCCTTCTGATGTGAAAAGGTTCGGTCGGCGAGGATACAGCAGCTGTAAAATTGCCAAGAGAATCGCGATATATATTTGACATGATGATACTGATAAATCGCAGACTGGCGCGTCGTTGTCCGAGGCTCTGATGCGGATTTGCGTAGCAAGAATAGCAACGGAAATTAGCGATCCCCTTAGCCCAGCAGCATAGAGACTGATTGGATTCTCAATCCAGTGTGAACGAAGGCTGTGCATTGAAAGCAGAGGCTAGATGTCGAGTTAGCTTGATTATAGAATCTTCTTCAAAGTGAACTTGCCCACAGAAACTTAGCCCAGAATGTTGGTCGATACATGGTAAAATCCGCGATCGTAAAATCGCTGCTCAGAAGAGCAGCCCCAAACCCCATCCATGACAATAGAGATGTCAATGCGATAAGGTTACGTATGCGGGCCCAGTAAGCTGCCTCTGACTCTCTTGAAGCAGTACCGTCGTCGTCGGAATACATGACCAGCAAGCCCCTGCAGATTTTCCAAGAGAGAAGGCGAAGTAAGGTGAGAAGTTGAGGGCGGGGGAAGTACTTATGTTTATCGCGAGGGTACGCGTGTTGATCACAAATGAGTATCTTATGCGGAGCCCCGTCGGGAACAAGCATGGGTCTATGGCACGACCGGGGTATGATTGGATCAAAGATAGCCGGTGGGATGCTCCCCGATTGGCGTAAATGCTTGATTCTTGTGGCCCAGCGCCTTTGATATCGACCATCAACTCAAGTTTAGTTTTGTCATATGTAGATTGGTATTAATCGTAGAACGGTGATCAGAAATGAAAATTGCACTGGGTCCAGTCTCTTCAGGAACCTCCATCCAGACAGTCTCCGTGTTAGTGACGGCAGAAAAATGAATGTAATGGCCGACACGAACAAAGTCTCCCCAATAGGTCAAGTCGAATGTCGGATGCTTTATATGCGATTCAAGATGAGTCGGATATTACCAGCTCGGCCGGGTAATGGCAAGATGCCTCCATTCAGAGCAGGATGGTTATAGCGCCACTCTCCTTGACGATTTTGTGGCCGCAATGTGGCAGAACGATGAGACGATATCACATATTCATTTCTAAGATTCACGATGCAGCTGTCAGGCCAGATGAGGATCAATGGGACCTACTCAACCGTTGCCGTCTTAGAAATCCATCATCAACGATGAACAGAGAAAAAATTATCGACACAGGCAGGATGACGTCTGTGATGGAAAAAGAAAAGCAAAGAGGTCGCTTCGGCTGGCTAAGTAGATGCAGAGAAGATCATTCTGCTCTTGATTGATCGAAAGGCGGGACGGAAGAGGCTCATAGCTACCACAACACCGGGTGGGATTTAATTTTTATTCAAAAGACTTCTGTCCCCGAGCATCTGCAGGTATGCCTTCGTTCAATAGAATCTGTATCCTCTGAGATCGCGCAAGATAAATACCGCATATTGACATGAAGTTTCTGTCTTGTCCGTTCTATCGCAAGATTTGTAGATCATCCTACATTGTTCGACGCATTTCTGAGTCCATCAGATAAACCGTTGTATCATGAGATAACATGAGTAATGCTTCCTAACAGCCTCTGATACTTCCTACAATAAATTTAGCAATAAAGACACTTTGAGATGACAATTCTCAAGATTTCAGTCCAACGTGATTTGGAAAGTTAGCGTGGCTGGTTCGTTGGTCCTTATCTACAGACAATGAATGCCATGTGATCATTAGCTATACAAAAGGCCCCGGGGAGTACTACATACACGGTTTCATTTTGCATCAAATATAGGTGTATGACTTTCTATTCGGAACATGGACGCATATCTACACGAGTGGATAAATTGGCAGCTTTGCTCATGGTGAGTCAGACGTGGTCATTCAGCCTTGACCAATAGTGATGCGAGAAAATAATAGATCCACTCTTATCGCCTTATAACATTCATTCAATTGCTCATCAATGAGCGTGATTGTAACTGCTTTACTGAGATAGAGTCAGAGTGAACAGTGTAATGGAATATCGTATGTATAACATCTGTGTTTTTCCTCCGAGGTTATCGGTGGCACTTAAGGTTACTCTGTAAGGGAAGACCCAAGCTTTAAAGCTGGCCTACTTATTAGGCTTTCTTGCCCTTTGCTCTGTTTCGAAGACATCAAAGGGGAAAAGTTCTTTACTGAGAATCCATTGAAACATGAGTTCCACTCAAGTTCACCGAGTCATGTCGGAGAGGATCTTCCCGAAAACCAAGCCGATGGAAGATAGTGTGGCGTTGTCATTGATAGATGCAACAACAGTGAACTTCTCAACGTCGTGTGCCATTTGGCTCTGGGAAAAGCCTGATACACAACGAGATGGGTTTGACTTAACAGGCCACTTTCGTCAATCGCTCAGAGCCGCTCTCGACGCATATCCCCAGTGGACGGGTCATCTGAGGAGCATCATGTCTCTTGATCCGTCTCAATTGCCGGCGGAGACCGCAAAATTCGCTCGACATGCGCGCCGATATGGCCGAGTCTATGTTCATTATGGCACATCTTCGGATTCGGGTGTTGAATTCGTTACTGCCCAGAGTACGGCCACCCTGGATACATTATGTCCGGCTTCAAGGCCGTTAGAACACCCAATATATAATCGACAAGAAGTTTCACTAGATGACCTGGTGCCCTCAGTTGCAGTCGCCAATGCTGTTCAACCTAGGCTTCCCGATGTAGCCGGCGTTCTCCCACCCTTGATGGCTGTTCAAATCACTCATTTAGCCTGCGGGGCATTTGCATTGTCAGCGAAACTGGGACACCCCCTGGGCGACATCTCATCACTTGTCCATTTTGTAAAGGACTGGGCGACCATTAGCCGCTGGATTCTGTCGGGTTCAATCCCGCCTGCTCCACTGTTAGAGCCTATCTTCGAACCAGATCAACTCGACTCTATTGCTGCCGCAGATATCAATGCAGATACCCCGGACCCGAATATTCTCAAACAAGCCGCAACTCTCCCCTTGCACCGCTACGACTGGTGGATCTCCACAGTCGGCTGTCCCTGGGAAGCAGTCATCCCCGAGGCATATAGATCGCAAGAGATCCACCCGATCGGCACCTCCATGCCTTGGTCTGAATGGGACTCTGAATCACCCGTCTCCCATTACGTTATCCACCTTACTTACGAGCAGGTGGAAATAATATGGAATTCCGCAATCAAAGGGAGTCCTCAAGAGAGTGGGGCCCTTCGGATCAGCCGCCACGATACAGTTCTAGCACATATATGGTCCTGCATCGCTCGGGCCCGTAACCAACACGAAGACTCGGGGCCCATCCATTGTGACCTCACTCTCGGATTACGACCCGCCCTTCATCTCGAAGAGCGATTCGTTGGATCACCGAGCATGATGGTGAATATCGAAATGACTGGGACGCAACTCGCATCATCCAAGACTACTGCAGATGAGCGGATGCGGGAGGTTTCCCAGAGCATTCGCAAGACTGTTAACCAGATGACCCAGCCAGCTGCTATTGCTGCACACCTACATAGCTTGGCTTATGAGACGTGTCCGCAGCGGATCTGGCAGGCTTTTCTTGGTTCCCGACATCTTCTTGTTACGAGCTGGGCTCGAGCGGGTATTTATGATGTTGATTTTGGGCTGAGTGAGTCGCCCAATATTAGGTATGCCGAGGGCGTTATACCGGACTTAGATGGATGTGTTCTCATCAAGGAGGCGCCACCTCCGCAGGATGTTGATGGCTTGGGCGGGAGTTGGACACATAATGGGGTTGATGTGTCGGTGCATATCCGGGCGCAAGATATGGAGCGGTTAATCAAGGATCCATTACTTCTTCCGAAATGAAAATAGTGAGAACCTTATCTATCAAAAGCGAAAGCATTTAGCGAATAATTGGATGTTGTTACAATTGTTATGATAAAGTTCGGGTAATTGTTGCGTGTGGATTACGGCGAGAACAGATATGCATGAACCCTTGGAAGAGGTCTATTTTACGAAGTCTAAAGACGGTCACCGGATCTAGGAAAGTTAAAGTGTAGCAGTGCAGATGTTGCAACTCTACCATATGCACGGACCATCTCCGAAAGCGGCAAGTATGCAAGGGCCCGTGATATGTGAGCACACATGGCAGAGCGAGATACAAGCTTCTATTTTATCTTCCGATTCAGTGTTAAGCTTTTCGTATCTCTATACAGGTACAACCGACCGACATTTGTAGATACTTTCTGTGGCAAAGGGGGAAAAACAACAAAAGATCCAATCATACACGGTTCCCTTCTTTTGCCTCCGCCAAGCGTCCAATCCCGCGAAAATTCGAATCTATAGGCCTGAGCCCGTGTTCCCCCGCAAAAGTCTGTCTCTAGTCTTTTTCTGTCTAGCCTCAATTGTAAATTCTAGCCAATTCTATGGTTGAAGTTACCCGGGGAAGTCCATTGTCGCAACCCCTGAGTGCTGGTGTGTGATGTTTCCACGGGTGGGTACGTTACAGTTTTTTTCTTGAAACTCCGCAGGCCTCCGCGGCTCCGATTCTTGAAGCACACCCTTTTCGACTTCCCCCCGAACAACCCCCCTCTACCCCCTCAATACTTCCACCCCACCCGCCTTCTGTGCCTCTGCACTCTACGACCGTTGCAGAATGGCCGAGGACAAAGTGCACGAGGCCGCCGCTTCGGCGGGAGGTCCCGTGCCTCCTTATTCTGGTGCGGGCAAGGTTGAATACAAGGCTCAGGATGCCATTGATCCTGTTGATGAGGCTTTACGGCACTACCACTCTACGGACGGACCAGGTTCGGACTCGTCTATGACTAAGGTCATTCAGAATGCCAAAGCGGCGACGGAGAAGGAGCAGAACATGACCCTGATGCAGGGAATCAAATTGTATCCCAAGGCCGTCGCGTGGAGTGTCCTCATCTCGACTTGCATTGTCATGGAAGGATACGACATCAGTCTTGTGAACAATTTCTATGCATTCCCGCAATTTAATAAGAAATATGGTACATTGCAATCGAATGGGAAATATGAAGTGTCGGCTTCGGTAAGTCAAGATCGTCTCTCCCTGCTTCCATCCAATGGCCATGTCTCTGGGCAGGTACTTCTCTGTTGGGAACTGACATTGAGGGGTCTTTAGTGGCAATCGGGTCTTAGTAACGGTGCTTCTGTCGGCGAAATCATTGGCTTGTTCATCAACGGATGGGCTTCGGAACGGTTTGGATATCGGTACACCATCATGGCGTGTTTGATCCTAGTGAGCGCATGGACGGCGATCTTTTTCACGGCCCCGAATATTCAGTCACTCTTGGCTGCCGAGATTTTGTGTGGTATTCCCTGGGGCGTGTTCCAGACGTTGACCGTCACGTACGCCTCCGAGGTGTGCCCCGTCGCGCTACGTGGATACCTGACAACCTATGTTAATTTCTGCTGGGGTGTTGGCCAATTGATTGGAATTGGCGTTATCAAGGCAATGCTGAATCGGGATGACCAGTGGGCCTACCGAATTCCCTACGGACTGCAGTGGATGTGGCCCGTCCCATTATTTATTGGTATCTGGCTGGCGCCCGAGTCTCCTTGGTGGCTGGTTCGGAGAGGACGGACGGAGGATGCAAAGCATGCCCTTGAGCGATTGACGAGCAAGGATCGCACAACCGACTTTGATCCCGACGAGACGATTTCGATGATGGTTCATACAACCGCTTTGGAGGCTAAGATTACACAAGGTGCCAGCTACCTGGACTGCTTCAAGGGTATCGATCGACGCCGGACCGAGATTGTCTGCATGGCCTGGGCGCTACAGAATCTCAGCGGTAACACCTTCTCCAACTACTCGACCTACTTCTTGGAACAGGCAGGATTGTCCTCGGATAACTCCTACTCTTTCGCTATGGGCCAGTATGGCATTAATATGGTTGGCACATTCGGTGCTTGGGCACTGATGGCCTGGGGAGTTGGCCGTCGGTCACTCATTCTGTACGGATTGTGCGGTCTCTGCACGATGCTGATGATTATGGGATTCCTCGGGCTCGTCCCGGAGGCTCACAAAAACGCAGCCTCCTTGGCTACTGGCTCGATGATGCTCGTATGGGCTCTCTTCTACCAGCTGACAGTCGGCACTGTCTGTTACTCCCTAGTCGCCGAAATATCGACCCGCCGTCTGCAAATCAAGACGGTCGTTCTTGGTCGTTGCCTGTACAATGTTGTGGCCATCATCTGTGGTGTCCTAACACCGTATATGCTGAACCCTAGTGCCTGGGACTGGGGCAATTACGCTGGCTTCTTCTGGGGTGGAAGCTGCTTCTTGTGCGTTATTTATGCCTACTTCCGCATTCCTGAGCCTCGCGGCCGCTCATTTGCCGAACTGGATTTGCTTTTCGAGCGTAAGGTTAGCGCTCGCAAGTTTGCGACCACACATGTCGATGTGTTCGATGAAACTATCGAAGGACAAGTCATTGATGACTACCGGGCTGAAAGACATGCCCATGCCCACACGGAACCGAGTCAGACGGAGAAGAACGCTGGCTTGCAATGATGCGACGTGTCTCATGTTTATGATTTGAGATTTATTTTACATACTGCGCGCCCACATACACCATACACCACTTGCATGACCGGGAGATATGATTATTGAGATGTACATACTGCATTGCCCTCTACTAGCTTTAATCTACCTAATAAGAATGATTCAATTACTTTACTTTATCTCCACTTTCAAGGCGTAATCGTCCCTGTCCCACTAGTGCCGGATCCACGGTTGACAGCCGTTTAGAACCACACCTTCCGCCAAGTTTCCCGCTTTTACTCCTCACCGGTTTCAGAGCAGTGACTTCATTTTGCTTTTGTTCCACGTTGATAGAAAACTTTGTTCATTTTTTCGAGTCGCCCAGACTCTTCAAGCTTCCGTCGCGCGGGGTTAGTGGGGGTCCCACTCTTCTGCAGGATGGACACCACCTTCATCACAATTCATGGCAAGCCATTCCCGACCTGCACTCTGCAAGCCCATCTGAGGGGATAACGTCATAACTAACGCAAGGAATAGATCTCTCGAGAGATGCCTCAATCCGATATGCCTCGGAGAGTATTCAGGTGGTGCTTGGATACCAACCATACGAGGTGCTGAATCGCTCGTGCTGGGAGTACTTCCATCCACAGGAATTGCCTTTCGCACGCAGTGTCCATGGTCGGGGCGTGCGCCTGGATAAGGCCGCTGTGCTGAACTACTGTTCGATCCGACACAAGGATGGATCGTGGGTCGGATGCGAGTGTGTTTTTACGGTTGTGTACGACGTGTTGATCGCAAGTACCACCGTCTATGGACGTGGGAAGGGCGCCCAGAGTAAGCTCCTCTGTCGCTGCAAACAGGTGGGCATTACTGATTTATGTTTGATCTCTAGATCGTGCCATTGATGCGCCTATTGTCCGCCATCTCTTCGACTCCTCACCCAATGACTCGCGCTATCACATGCTCACGTGGCTATCCAACAAGTTCTCGCAACGTCTTGATGAGCCACTTCATGAGCCTCGCGCGGCGATGTTCGTGAATAGATTTACTCGCACTGCGACTATAATGTACGCTACGAGCGGCGTGAGCGAGATTCTAGGCTTGAGTCCGAGCCAGCTTATCTCGAAGAGCTTCTTCTACTGTATCCAAGAGCATTGCCTGCGGGATGCAGTAAGATGCTTGGAGAGCGCGAAGGCGAACGACTCAATTGCCTATCTGCGATTTTGGTTTCGGAATCCCATGCAGGATGAAAATCCAGAAATGGCTCAACGTGGACTCGTCGCATTTTCGGACCCAATCCCTCCTCTTGAGCTGGAAGCCGTTGTGTCGTGCACATCGGATGGACTAGTTGTTATTCTCCGTCGTGCTCGGGCTCCCATACCTACCAGCACTACTATGCCACCTCAGCCGGTCCCTGTTTACTCAAATGGTCTTTTTGCGGCGCCGTGGGCTCCTGAGCCAGTCTACTCTTATGAGGAAGCGCCACGTGCCCAGGAAAACATCGATCCGAATGTGGGGTATCCCGAGGTGAAAACTACGCTTTGCAAAGACGACCACTCTTCCGGGTCCGACTTTACTTCGAGCTCTTCTGCTCCCAGCTCTGCAGTGACTCCTCCCCAACCAGAGGCTAAGGCCGGTAGCTCTGGTGGTCCTCCGACGCAGAACCTCATGGACACGATCCGAGAGGTGGCTGTCTTCGCTTGGGGTATTGTTGGAATCAACCGGTCGCTCGAGCAGTACAAGGTCGGAACACCAGCAGGCAATGCTCAGCCGGCAAATGCAGCTTTCGGTGATAACTGAGGTAAAAATGCTGCGGCAGGCCGCGGCTAGCAGGAAATCTCCAGGGGGTATTATGGGAAAGTGCAAGCATATATTTCTAGTAGTTCGACACACCATCAACATTCCAAGCATAGCATAGGAACCAGTGGTTTCATGATATGCACCGGGCATATTTACTCATGCGACCACTCAGGCTTCTTCTTCTCAGCGAAAGCAGTCATACCTGTATTGAATGTTAGCCAAATCCATATCCATACTCAACCAGATATATTCAAATCCACTCACCGATTTTCTGATCCTTGCTCCCAAACAACCCATGGAAAAGTCTCCGCTCATACTCAACACCCTCCCTCAAAGAAAGTTCCTGGCTCTTATTAACAACCTCCTTAGCCGCAAGCGTAGCAACCCGACTATTGCCCGCGATCTTCTCGGCGGTCTTGAATGCAACATCAAGCAACTCCTGATGTCCACCTTCAACAACCTCAGCCGCAACTCCCCATGCGCCAGCCTCCTTTCCACTGAAGTTCTTGCCTGTCAGGATCAGCTCCATAGCCTTACTCTTGCCCACAGCCGCAGTCAGACGCTGCGATCCACCCGCGCCGGGAATAACACCCAGCTTGATCTCCGGTTGTCCGAATGTAGCGTTGCTGCTGCAGTAGATAATATCGCACATCAATGCAAGCTCGCAGCCGCCGCCGAGGGCGTAGCCTGATACGGCGGCGATGACGGGTTTCCGGATGCTGTTTGCTAGGTGCGACCAGGGAGCGATGAAGTTGTTGGTGTATGCCGATGCGAATGTGAGGGGGGCCATTTCTTTGATGTCGGCTCCAGCTGTGGGTTATTCGTTAGATATGTGCGTATGATCAGGTAAAACGATTCAATCAGGGCGCTCATGCATACCAGCAAAAGCCTTCTCGCTTCCTGTAATAATGATTGCGCCGACATCATTGTCTGTGTCGTACTTGCTCAATGCATCATTCAGTTCTACGAGGAGAGGGCTGCAGAGCGCATTCAGGGCCTTGGGGCGGTTGAGGGTAACTAATTGAGCTGTTAGGTACTTTTCCCTAGTTGAAATTGTTGTTTAGGGGTTGCTCACTCATGCCAACACCGGGCTTGGGGGTCGAGACGAGAATGTGCTCATAGCTCGGCCCGGTGGAGTAACGTGCTCGAGCTAGGAAGGAGGTCAATGGGACGGCTGTCCGGGAGGTAGCTAGGCGGGCACAGCGACGCGCAAACATGATGCTTGTTTTCTTATTAGGTATGTTTTAGAATAGAAGTGGGAGTATAACTTGGGGTTCGGAGAGCTGTGAAAGGGAGGTGACTTATTATGATGTAGATGTCCCCGCAACCCCGAATTGGGGACCGAAGTTAACCGTCCCGAGGCAAAGGCCGTGATTAAGGGACCAATCCTCAACTTAAGTCCAGTTTTGTCTTCCTAAAGAACTTATAGGTTTGATAGGTAAAATTTAAACTTATTATCCACACCAGTAATATCAATCTCATACTAAAACTCTTTCAACGAGATCTATATCAACATCATAACTACCAGCTTCGCGTGCTTAAACAGGAAGGCGGTCAGCACTCCAATTCATGTGTCTTGGTGACTAAGCTACTGTCTGCATTCAACACATTACATAATCAAACATAGCATAGCCACAAGTCACATGAGATGTCAGTGGCTGCCGCCTGGGGTCATCGCAACGCTGATTGGTGCACATCCAGGGGACACTTTGCGTCTGTTTTCCAGAAACAACGCATTCAGCATTGCGATCTGCGACTTCCATCGGGCTTCTACTTTTCTCCCCTACACACCTCCCCGCAAAAATGGATGTTCCTGAGCCAGACCAGTCGCCCTTCACTGCGGTGACCGCCCACACATCTAAACTGACCAGAGTGAGTGTTCATGAGGGGCTTGCCTCCCCGGACCCCGGAGGTCCCAGTATCCCGCAGACGAAACACCTGAGTACTAACGCGAGACTGTAACAGCACTACCAAGCTTATCTCGATGCCTCGACTCCCTATGCCACCTACCGCTGGGTCGGATCCGCAGTTCTGCTGTTGATGTTCTTCCTGCGTATCGTCTTCGCGCAAGGATGGTATATCGGTACGTTTCTCCTCGTTTGCCATTGATGGAAGGAAACCATTGCGACGACTCTCCGCTTGCGATAAGAGGGATTGCTTCTATATGGCAATGGCAAACACGAAAATTACACACAACCAAGAACCAAAAGCTAATAACGAATTGCATATCAACAGTCGCCTACACACTCGGCATCTACCTCCTGAACCTGTTCCTCGCCTTCCTGACTCCTAAATTCGACCCCTCCCTCACCCAAGATGAAGGACTCGAAGACGGCGATGCTGGTCCCAGCCTTCCCAGCAAGTCAGACGACGAGTTCCGGCCCTTCATCCGCCGTCTCCCCGAATTCAAGTTCTGGCACTCGGCCACCCGCGCCATCACCATCGGCTTCGTATGCAGCTGGTTCTCCATGTTCGATATCCCAGTCTTCTGGCCCGTCCTGGTTGTATACTGGATCATCCTCTTCGTCTTGACGATGCGTCGCCAGATTCAGCACATGATCAAGTACCGTTACGTGCCTTTCTCTTTTGGCAAGACTCGTTACGGACGGTCATAAAGCAGAAACGAAGCGAACTTTTCTTATTGCATGACTCCGGTTTAATGTTCTGCTAAATCTCCTTAATTGACTCCTCTTTACGCGCCTCTGCGGTTCAATTACACATGGGAAACCTAAAACCTATTGGGCCAAAAGAGGTGTTGTCATTGGTTATGTGTGTATGTGTCCTGAAAGCTACTGCTTTCTTACGGATGAGACGTGATGGATATCATGAGCGATTGAGCGTGGGTACGAAAAGGACGTTTGGGTGTCGGCCTTGTCTTGATGAAATCCTGTAATCCATATTCTCTACGAGAGGCGCTGTTCTGTTTTTCATCTGTTATTATCTGTGCGTGTTCTTCTTAGCTTTCATCTGTGAAATATGATTATTAGACTTGAGCCTAGTAAATACTGGCTTACAATGTTGGATTTGAATTTTTGATGATATTGCTTTGTTTTCGTTGCTAAGTACTCAACTGCATTCTATTCGTATATTTGAACGAATGATCTGATACTGGCTAATACATAAAAGAGCTATCTATTCTCTTTTTGAGACGCTTCTATTCACAGGAACCATTCGTAAAGATCAAATTTTGGGATATCAGCCTCGGCGCCACACTCGCCATAAACCCGTATGTGCGGTAACAATAAAATCAAGCTCAAAACAGAAGGGGTAGTCATTAAAAAATAAGAAAGAGGTCATGGAAGTCAGGCGTAAGTTTAGATCTGTAGGTCCTCAACGCTAGTTGAGCGCTTCACTGTCGCGGCAGCGATGTCACTGAGGGAGAGCGCGGAAATTGTACGACCGTTCTTGGGACGGACGGCGTCCTCCTGCTTTGTGCAGATCCAGGTGGAGGCATACATGTTGACACTGGTCATATATTAGTTTGGATCTGAAAAAGATAAAGAGGTCGAACTTAGTACTTACCGGTCAATGCATGTGCCGGGGAAGCGGGCGCCAACACGGCGAGCTGTAAAACCGTTCTGCTCGAAGTGTTTGATGTACCAGGGATCGATGCTGGCGGAACGAAGGAGGATACGGCCGCCGACCTTGAGAGCGTGGTTGAGACGACGGGCCTGAGCGGCTGCTGCGTCTTCGGTGGGGTCGAACCAGTCCATGGAGTCCATAACCACAGCGATAGTCAATGTACCAGGCTTGATGCGGTTGATCACTTCATTGATTTCGTCGGTGTGAATGCGAAGACCATCGAAGGCACCGGGTGTTGAAAGCTTGACGTGGGCTTGAGGAGACAGGTAAGTCGGGTGGCATCTGAGGTAGGTTAGTTTTCAATTCCATGTATGCGTTTTAGGTGTTACTGACCTGCGCGAGAACTTCCCCTGGAGGCAAAGGTAGTAGAAGTAGTTGTCGTTGCTGAGAAGGGTGTCCTTGACCACGGGATCAAGAGTGTCCACGACATATTCCCAGATCGACTGGCCGCTGACATCCTTGCTCTGCTTCATGTCGGAGTTCAATCCGTTACGCTTGAAGAAGTCATCCACAATCATATTGCGCTGGTTACGGGGCACACCGGCAGCCTTCCACGCGAACCACTCGGTGCTCACGACGGCCCAATTCAACGGCTTGCTGAGGAGAATCTTGCGGACACGCGGCCAAATTTCACGCTGCTCTGCCAGGGTCTGTGCCTCGCACATCTTGCGGATCTCGCCTTCCAGTCCAAACATCTTAGCAAGGTAACGAACCATGCGAATGGCGTGGCGTGAGCCACCGGTCTCATAGAGACCGGCTCCAGACTTGGATGTGAAAACATGGCTGTGCTCGAGCCAGTACTGGAATGCCTGGCTAGACAGGTGAGGACTCATTTTGGAGATAAGCAGCTCGCGGAACTGGGGGTGCTTGCCCTCGCCGAATATCTTCCATGTGTCGCGGTGGCCCAGGGCAAGGTAGCTGGCTACCTTCAGCTCCAGGAGATGATTCTGGTTAGGGTTCAAGTCAACCGCATGCACACGTCGGGGATTCTTCTGGAGGTAGTCGAGGATGTTGTCACCAGCACTAGTGATAGCCAGGATCACATCGTCGGGACCAATGTTCAAAAGGCGGTGGTCGACACGCGGGTCTTCCCAGGTGAAGGCATAGATGTACTCATTTTGGAACTGGGTGTGCTTTGGGAGCATGTCGTTGTAGTGGATTCGGTAGTGGTGGTTCTGGTAGAAAGAAGATGGGAGAGGCAGGTTCGCACTGAGGTTGATAACAGCAGACTCGTAGGCCTTTGAGCGAATCTCGCTAGTGCTCTGCTCGACGGCCTGGCTGATTTCCGACTGGTGGTTTGCAGGGGACAGGTAAGGAGACTCGGTGAACGAGGCATCGAGCTTCTCGATGGCAGCTTGGCTGGACGGGGTGGCAGCGATCTCTTTAGGGCAACCAACAAAGATGTAGTAGGGAATACCACCTAGAAGATAATTGCGGTCGCTGGCCGAGATCACGGTTCCGAACTTGTACTCAAGGTAGTCACGACGAGCAGCTTCCAGACTAACACGGTCAAAATCGAACCATGCGCGCCAGAAGACACGGCCGAGCCAGTTAACGTGACGGTTGAAGGCACCACCAGTGTAGTTGCGGGAGGACACATCCACGATGCTTTGAACTATCCTGGCTGTTAATTGACAAACACCTAGCACCTTCTGCAATTACGTACCATAGAAGTCGCAAACACCGAGAACACCAGTAGGAGTGAGGCGCGAGGTCAAAGAGTCCACAACACTGTAGTAGTCTAGAAGATGTTAAGATCAGATCAGATTTCCATGAATTTTGAGTACCTTCTCATACCTGGAATCATGGAAAGACTGTAGCTCATGGTGATCACGTCGGCGCGATCGGTTGTAGCAGCACTCTTCCGCGGTTCGGCTTGTCGCTCGGGCAG
Organism: Penicillium pulvis; assembly: GCF_028828015.1. Taxonomy (NCBI): domain Eukaryota; kingdom Fungi; phylum Ascomycota; class Eurotiomycetes; order Eurotiales; family Aspergillaceae; genus Penicillium; species Penicillium pulvis. The sequence goes on from NW_026643080.1 coordinate 1,688,198, forward strand.
CTGGAAAGATCGGGCATCCTGGCAAAGGACAGTGACGTTCTTCCATCCAAGGCGCTCAAAGCGTTTGCGAGCAACATCACAGAGCGAGGGCGAGAGATCCACAATGTAGACTTGATCGAAGAACTTTTCCACGGGAACGAAAGCTGACATGGCCTCGACATTGTATCTGCGAACGCCACCTGGTTAGTCTTGATCTTCAAGAAATGTCTCTTCACTGTTCCTACCCAGTGCCGCCGCCGACCTAAGATTCGGTTAGCTTTTGACGCGGCGGATTTTGAAGTCCCAAAACTCACATCCACCCAGACTGCCTTTCCAGCCTTGATCTCTTTGCTCTCAACCTTATGCTTTAACTGCGCCGCCACGAGACCCAGCATATCCTCGCGACCTTGGAGAAGACGGCGACGAGTCGCATCGTAGACAGTGGCCTGTACCAGGTGAGCTTTCTGTTCCAGTTTCATTGTTGCTTGGAGGGGGGCGCACCTGTGTTCTGTAGAAGCTCTCCAGCGCATCCTGTTGACCCGATCCGGACTTGTCGTGAGGCTTCAGGAAGTTCGCGTAGATAAATTTCACGTAAGTCAATGGACCCTGGTCCATGTTTACCTTGACTTGCTGGAACGAAATGAGGAGGACCAATGCAACGAGGGCAAATACCAGGAGCGCAGCTCCGCCGATGTAGAGATGTAACCAGTCCATATTGAAGTGAGGCACACGAAATAGTTGTGTGAAGAAAGCAGCGGGGGAGCACGAGGGAAAGATTCATATACAACGCCTGTCCGAAAACGCCGATAGCATGCGCCCCATCACGAGGGGAAGCGCATCGACCACATCCTATCACCATAACACATGGGTGGGGAGGCCATGAGACCGAAATTGGCGGGGTTTAGACGAAGCAGCTACGGAGGGCAAGTGGCAAGTACTCGGAACATACAATCGACGGCAAAGTACTATAGTCTGGGGAAGTCACCACTACCTCTGTAGTTTCCACTATTGAAGAAGGATCCGCTTGAGGGTACTATGGATCACCCCAAACGGATCGACACCCGAGTTCATCCATTTGATTAATGCGTTATCAAAGCGGGGCACCTGATTGCAGGCGAAGTGCATATGTTTGGGACATTTATTGGAGAAGGTAATACAACTTTAAGAGGAATTGGCTTTAACCTCCCTGCAGTAGTTCCGATAATCGGGGCCACTTAGAGCTCACAGTGCCCGCATGTGTCGTTGGACCAGGGCTCCACTGGGGATACCGGAGCCCTTCACGCCGGCCCGTGGGGCCATCGATGAGACCCCATAGGCCCGCCCGGCATCACCAATCAGCGTCCCGATCGTCGGCACATTGGGGCTTCCCCGGGTTTGAATGGGATCTTCTAAACCACGCGTTAAAAATGGTGGTTGTTTTCGGCTCTAATTTAGATTCACTCTGAGAGCACGTAATGATTCATGATTAATGCCCATTGGTCACTCGCCTATTGGTACCTCCCTTATCAACCCGAATATGGCTTTGGGCGGCAGCACGATATACTAAGGCACGGTTGCAGGTACCGAGATTCTTGCCTAACTTCATGTCCCTGGCCCCGTCGGAGTTCCTTTCTCTCATATTAAATCTGGAGATGGAAGACGAGTTCTTCAAGTCCTTCGCTTATATGACCTCTCAGATCAAGGAAATCTAAAATCAAGGGTATGGTGACACGATACTGGCGTCAAATTCCTCCAGTAATGTCAAGGCGAGAAGTAAGAGGGGGACCTTTATCCATGGATGCCGCTTACCCACTTTCAACGCGCCACTTTGCGTCCCCGAGGTCGTCGTCTGTCTCCCTATAAATAGTCGCCTAACATCCGCTCCATCCGCTGATCTCTTCTTTCATAAAATTACTTTGCATTAGTCCCATGTAGTCTTTAGATAGATATATTGTGGCAGGAACCCCATCAATAACGTACGCGTACATAATCAGTAGTGTAGATGCCCATATCTTATAGGACCTCTTAGTTCATTCAAGTAGACTTTAGCGTAGGGTAAAGTAGGCTCCCGAGTCACTCCGCAGGTGCGATGATTATAAACGATCACCTGGCTTTTCCTAAGGATCAACTACCAGGTGAGTAAATTCAGTCATGAGGCTACCAGCTTCAGGGCTTACATAGATGACCTCCTAATTTCAGCTGGGAATATGTCTCCTGATGCAGATGCTCAGGTATGAGGAATCTAAATTAAGACTAAAAGACCTTTGTTACTTGGGTACGTGAGTTTTTTGTTTTGAATTAGGCGCATTTATGGAATTTCCTCTAGACTTCCCACGATTGAAATAAATACAAAGCAGTGAGATGGTACAGTATCTAGTCATGTTTTTTATCTCCAGTAAAGCGACATTTTGACTTTTAAGTTAGAAGAGTAAATGCTTAAACATCGATCGTAATCTCCACTGGCCGTGAGTCATAAAATTGATTAATCTTCCCTTTTCCTTTCTCTTAGACTTGTTCATTTCCAAAGACCTTTGTCACTTGCGTCGCTGCTTTTTCTTGGTGTAATCTGTTTACTTGATTGGCTGACCTGTCAAAGAAATTGGTCCCCTAGGCCACCCTACAGCTTCGTACCATCTACAAAAGAGCTCTCCTGTATCTGGCTGTTATCTCTTTCCCTCATATCACACCTCATAGTCATCATATGATCCTTTGCTCTCTACTATCACCTAGACCATACGATCCACCACTTCCAACCAGCCTCAAAGATGAGTCACTTCGACCCTAAGCCCTCGTCCCATCGTGAGCAAACTCTATGTATGGATCTTAATTTCTCTTCAGGGCAACCAAGTACTAAACAATGATTTTAGCAAACCTTCGTTTCCTACTCGGAGGTGAGATTGATATCCTAACCTGTGACGGAGACGATGGCTGCGTAATCGCATTGGCATATATGTTATTGCGACATAGAGGTGAACACGTCAAGGTCATGCAAACATACGGTGCGGATACGGAGAAGGCACTCAAGGCGTTACATGATATGTCATGCAAGCGTATTGCGGAGATTTCCGCTCATTGCAGCTATCCATTGCGTCCTGAGCATTTAGCCAATCGCTATGAAGTAATGGCTATTTAATTAAGCCAAACTTCAGACTGAGTAAGCTTGACGGCTCCAGATCATCTTGTATTGAGCAATATGCCTCTCCCTCAGAGGGAAGCCCGACTCTTCAAGTGAATTATGGCCTTCAATTGGCGAAGTTCAATTGGCGAAGAGGGTATGAAGAACATCTCTTTCAGAATTTGACATGATCTTTCTATGGAAATCATGCTATATACTCTATGTATCTCCAGGATATAGTGAGTTTTAAACAACATACCCACTAGATATTCCGCAACCCGTATTAACTTCTTCAACCTCGACTACCTCGCACGTCGGTGAGAAGGCTTGCTCAGGGCTTCTGCTGCTTTGAGTTATGCTCATGCGATCTTCTGTTTTGAAGCAGAGTTAAAAGAAATGTGATTTAGCTTTGACAATCGAAGTGAGGTGCAGAATAAGCGACAAGTGAGGTAGATTGGATTCTTGTTATGACAGCTATTTCCTGGGTTCATTTTATACATCTCATTTACCATATTACATATTCATCATCCATGGATGCATCTCCCACTTTTCATATCTCTAATTCATCATATATATATCCCTAGGTCACATCGTTCTCAGCTCTTTATGGACGCCGTGGCGTATGACTTTTCCTTTCATCGGTCATTCACGGATGGTTTATACAAATCATTCGCTTGCTCAGTTTCTATTCCTACAAAGATGACGGAGGTGATAACTAGGGGTACCAGAACCCTCCGCAGATCACTCATCCTCTTCAATCCTACTCTAATGCCATGGTCAGAAACACAGCCAAATAACCCAAGAGATTCACGAGCACTACCAATCAGCTGCAAACAATCAGAGTACGGATCCCATTTTCCGATTCTCCTCCATCCTGAGGTCGCCAATACTATCACCTCCATTGACTTAGATGTCGGAACGATATCGACATGAGCCCAACCCTAGCGGAGTCGCCAAGTTTCAGGGTGGCCGCTGAGCAAGCTCGCACCACCACCGAAGCGGACATCCAAAAGGTGTGTGCGTCATACTTGCTGTTGGAAATAACAGTTGCTCAGAAGATGGCCGAGTATGGAGCGGCAATTCGAAGCTTGAAGTCAGGCCAGCCCACATCGGCGACCCGGAAATGGGCCAGCTACAGAACTCCACAACTTTGGAGGGCCAGCAAGCGGGGTGGACACAGAGTCTCGAAGCTCTCGTGGCTGGAGATATGAGCCTAGAGGAGGAGACCGCGACTCTGAGAGAGGTATGAGCGCTTAAAGGAATCGAACGCAAACCTGGCGCAGAAATGCACGGGCTGAGAAGCAATTATCGAGCGTCTAGCAGAGAGACCACGGGCCTCGAGAGAGATACCACACACCTGAGGCATTATCGCACATATCGGGGCAACCATCTTTCTCATCGCCATCGATTGGGCTGGGTTGAGATACTGTTTATTATGGCCAATGGTAAGTCTACGACTATCGGGAAACGTTGACCTACTGTATAGAGCTAATCAAGTAAGCCAGGGTACTCGCCTACCTCGCCTCCGTCGAGTCCCAGCTTGTTGTCCGACTCTGCGCCCAACTCTCTAGCCTTTACTGTAAAACTCCCAGGCCATGAGCATCATGTGCATTGTGATGTAAGCGAAGAGCAGAGGTGACGTAGCATCTATGGCAAAATTGAAGTTGCTACTCTGGCTTGCTAGTTTTATCTCTTTATCTTGCAGCTTACATGCATTTGTTATCAGTCAACAAAACATGTATGCTGACGAGTGGCTCCAGGAAGTCAGAGAATAACTAACGGGGTACAGTATGGATTAATATCGATAAACTATCTATCCGGTAGTACAAAGATAAATAAACGACTATATTCTGTTGAGTGATTGAAAATGTCTACTCCAATTAAGGCGTGATTTTGATATTTCATCAAAAAGCTTAGCCAATTGGTTGCCGCGCATGTTCGACGCTAGTCTCCAACGCCAGAACGCAGGACTCGGCTTCATTGGCTCCGTGTGGCGGGTTTAGCTCCAGCTTACAAACCAAAAATCAATTTTCAGCCAATTGCTGTATATCCATGGATTCAGATCATTGGGGGAATATCTTGCTTATTATATCGCCTGAAGTCCAAGGCCGAAACGCCGAAGGCGATAGCGCGAGCCTCGGTGTATTATTGGATTATTCATCTTAATATAAGTATATGTTCTCCTAGCTATCGCGGTTTCCGAGCTTCTGATCATATAAAATTATAATGTCTATTCGTTCGGAGAAAAGAAGCGCCATAATGGCAAATCCTCTAGCAGAGCCGGTGGGTGAGACCGAAATATCTGATGCTGAGAAACAAACACCTAAAAAGCCCGAGGCCCCTCCTCCTCCACCTAACGGAGGAGCTATCGCCTGGCTTCAGGTTGCTGGTGCTTTTTTTATGTTTTTCAACTCTTGGTAAGTTTGTTACAAAAACTTTCTTTCGGGTGTCATGGAACCCATCTAACAAATTACTCCTAGGGGCGTCGTTAACACATTTGGTGTGTTCCAAAGCTACTATGAAGATGTTCTTCTTTCCAATTATTCTGCCTCTTCCATCTCTTGGATCGGTACTGTCCAGGGGTTCCTTCTCTTCCTCGTCGGCGTGATTGTAGGCCCAGTGTTCGACAGGGGCTATCTCAAAAGCCTCATTATCATTGGATCGTTCTTCGTTGTGTTTGGTTTGATGATGACCTCGTTGTCGACTGAATACTATCAGGTCTTTCTTGCTCACGGTATCTCCGTTGGCATTGGATGTGCATTCCTCTTCCTGCCAAGCATAGCTGTCGTCGCTACCTATTTTACTTCGCGGCGCGCATTGGCAATGGGAATCACTGCTTCTGGTGGTAGTATTGGTAAGTGATCTTTAAAAGATCCCGCTGAACAGTGGTGCTAATACTCGTTTTAGGCTCTGTGATTTACCCTATAGTATTTCACAAACTCATCGGTCCCCTTGGCTTTGGCTGGACCACTCGCATAATTGCATTTATCGCACTGGCAGGCCAGGTTTTCGCCTGGGCCGTAATGAAACGTCTTCTACCGCCTCCGAAACAGGCGCGGTCACTTCTTGACCTCGGCGCATTCCGAGAACCACAATTCCTCGTCTTTTGTTTTGCACTATTTTTCTCCTTTGTGGGGCTATACTTCCCTTTCTTCTATCTACCGAGCTTCTTCTCCTCTTCTCTCCATGCGAGCTCCAACATATCCTTCTATATAATCGCCATTTTGAATGCTTCCTCCGTGTTCGGACGGATCACGCCTGGCTTACTCGCTGATCGTATCGGTTCTTTGAACACAATCATTCCTATCAGTCTGATTGCTTCGGTCTTGTCATTCTCGTGGATCGCCATTCACAATGAAGCTGGTGCGATTGTTTTTGCGTGTCTTTATGGTTATGCATCTGGAGCAATCGTCTCCTTGCCACCTACCATAATTGCAAGACTAAGCCCTAACATGGCTACTGTGGGGACCCGCATGGGGATGTGCTTCACCTTTGCCGGCACCGGTCTGCTTATTGGCAATCCTATTGCAGGTGCTTTGCTGGACTTAGAGAGCGCGATGTTCTGGAAAGCTCAGATTTTTACGGCTGTCATGGTAGTAACGGGATCGGCCTTTTTCATGGTATTGCGTCTGATGAAGTGGAGAGAAGGTGCAGGATGGAAGATTTGAGTGAATCATATGGATGCATAAAATAGATACTGCAGCCTGATTATAGGTCTGCGCGAGCATGGTAGGCGCTTTTCGCAACCCACATACAGCACGAATCAATTTCTTTTTGGGATAGGCAGTCGAATCGTATAGAGAGCAAAAAATATGGATCAGGATATGACTCGTTAAATAAAAAAAGAAATTGGACGAAATCAATCCTGATGGTTCCAGACGGGGTGAACCATTTCTTTTTCTTTCCTAATCATCCTCACATTCTTCCCCACTCTTTTTGTTACCCTCTAACACCCAAATAACTGGTACCTCTTACATGTACAGTATTCCCTTAAAGGCCTTAACTTATGAAAAAAAACCTTATCTATCGTCTCTCAATACCCTGTAGAATGTTTTCCCACCTCTTCAAACTATCCTCCCTCCAGACCACTTCCCTCTTATAATACTCTTCGAACTCCGGCACACTCCCATCGAGCACAAAAAAGCTTCGTTTACTTCTCGTATAGATGTGCACATCCGGCTGCACCTTCCACGCCTGATCAAGTGTACCCACCTTGACACACTTAACAAGAGATCCCGCACCACCATAGAGCGACCAAACAGCCACACCACAAGTAGGGCACCTAGCCAGATCTTGTCATTTGCCAGACTCAGAAGGGACGGTGACTAGCTCCGGGTCGACGATATGGCCTATTGCAGGGACGAGCGTTGGACCGGCTGGTTTAGCGGGTGAATTGATTGATGCTGGGATCTTGCCGATGGTTGACGGAAGCCCTGTTACCATGTTTGATTCGACTTGGAGGTTTATGGCGAATGCAGAGCCGCTTTCGCGTTGACAGGCTGTGCAGTGGCAGCAATGAACTATGAAGGGGCGGGTTTCGACGCGGTAACGGATTAGACCGCAGGCGCAACCTCCCTCTAAGGGGTAGATGGACTCCTGGTCAATATTCATCTTCTTTGAAAGATGACGATTTTGAAATGAACCAGACTGCAGAGCTGGGGAGTTTACAGGAGTAAGTTCTCCTCATGCTTGGATCTATGCCCGCTCCACCGATAATCTGACTCATCAACCTACCCCTCCGTGTCTCTTCCTGTGTTATCTTGCCCTATCTCCTCTTCCCTTTTTAATGAGCTTGTGAGTCAGAACATGTCACAGAATACGTAGGGCACCTGATAACACTCCATGTCCATATGGCAGCAGCCATTGAATTCAGAGAAAGAACATCTTTCATACGTTATCATTATATTGGGCCTGAACTTGCCCAATCTTGAAAGAAACATTATTAGTGTCAAGTTGTTGCTGTCATCATACTGAACCCCTTCTCTATTGCTGCCCCTCGACACCGAACTCTCTTCCAACTCTACTTCCATGACATAGTTCACAGATTTCCAGCAATAAAGCAGCAAGATCGATAACATAATAGAATTTGTTTTTGACACCTCGGATGACTCTATCAAGGGATCCTCAAAACAGCTCTTCCTTCAATCTCAGACCGTTCAAGTCGCTGCAAAACATTGACGATATCCTGCAGATGAAAAATCTCGATATGTGCCTTCACATCGCCTTTAACTGCCATAGCCAATAGTTCATCCATTTCCTGAGCGGTCCCCGCGGAGTTCCCGACAATTGTAAGGCCTGTAATGTTCGCCAAAAGCATGTTAGCAACTTCGTTTATACAGTACGAACTAAGCATTATTCGATAATCACCTTTGACTATCATTTCGAAAGGGGTGGCAGGGAGGCGGAATGGAACATGGGGTATTCCCACGCAAACTAGAGTACCCAGTGGCCGAAGCATTTGCAAGCTTTGCTGGTAAGCTGCCTCCGCATTGGCAGTACAAATCACAGCGTGGACACCCAAGCCGGATGTGACCGACTTGGCACCTTCAACTATATTCACCTCGCGGAAGTCCAAGAATTCAGTGGCCCCGAGGGACAAACAAAGGTCTTTCTTTTTAACACCCCTGCTATTGGTCAGTATCCGCCTAAGCATTTGCGGAAATCACATTTATAAGCACTCACGTATCTATTGCAAGAACTTTCAGTCCCTGTTTGGCCGCAATCTGGATGCCCCTGCCCATTTTTGTCAGTGCTGACAACAGGTTTAATAGAACATGCTGGAGCTGCATACATATGACCCAAGCCTCCACCGGCACCAATAATAGCAAGCCAGTTGCCAGGCCGGGCCCTGGCTTTCTTGATTGAAGAGTACATCGCAATGCCAGCTAGACTATGTCAACGAAAACAGTCACAGATTGAATGCCTTGATAAGCATACCACAGAGAAGAGGGGCCGCCAAATCCGGAGAGAGTCCCGGTGGAATTATCGTGGCGTGAATAGCTGGACTAACGATGTATTCTTCATAAACCATTCAGTATTTGACTTCAATGACGGTGCTTCAGGCCGTTCCAGGGATATGTATATACGCACGTTGAAATGTACCCGGAACATTCTGTGAAAGGTAAATTAGCGTAAAAACTTGGCACACAGGTGCAGTAACAATAAGCAATAACTAACCGCACCGGCATTCCTTTGCTTAGGGCATGCTGTATGATTGACCTCACAGATCTCGCACTCGAGACAAGAGCTGTACAGCCATCTGGAGAATTGCGTTAATCCACAACTAGGTTCTGGAGGTATATACGTCCAAGGGACTCTCCTAAACATACCTGATCCCCACTACTTGACCCATCCATTGAGTGTCAACGAGGCCATCCCCAACTAAAAACAGGAATTAGTACTAGCTTCTTAACTATAACCGAACAGGTCAATGAATCGTGATTTCTCACCTGCGACCACTCTTCCCACTCCTTCGTGACCCGCCACATCAGTCTTCATAGGTGTATCGCCTCGAATGCTGTGAACATCAGAATGACAGACCCCCGAGAAGTCCAATTTTACCAGGACCTCTCCAGCCCCCGGCGTTGGCACTGAATATGTGTCGCTGATTTGCACATCTGAAACATCTTTCCCTCCAGATGCGGGGATCACAGCTGCAATCTGGGTAGCTGGAATAGACATGTTGATCTGTTAGTTCTGGCGGATGCAAGTTGACAGCTGGGTGTTTGCGCTGTTATGCTTTCGAATGCAGGGGCAACTTCAAGATGAATGACAAAGGAATATGTCCAACCGTTGCAACTACCACATGTGTTAGTTGGGGTGGTCGTATCTTAGATGCGGGGGAGTGCATGCCTTATCTCGGAAGATAGGAACCGATATGCCGTTTGATGCTTTGGCCGATGTGCAAATCTTATTGATAATGTCGATTCACACCTGGTCATGCCCTGGCCTGTTTACAAGGGGGTTTTCTCAACAATAAAATATGTTCAGAACCGATCCCACGGCAGTTTCATTAAACTATTATCTTTAAACAACCGTAAGACGCTGATACCCCAAATCATGTAGCAATATAAGACATGGACTCTGCCGGTCTGAGCAGAGCCGAAGAAAAAAGAAACATCACAACCCCCGAATGCAGCAGAACGGCCGGCCAGTCGCGTAAGCAAGCCGAGGTCTAAGGTATATCACAGATCAAAATCTATCGCCCGACATCAAAAATAGTGTTTCATGACTGTTGCTCGGCCTGGATAGTTTGCTAAAAAAGAAGATATATCGTTAGTGTTCGGACAGCCCTATGAATCAGGAATACCAACCACCAGCCAGTCCATGCCCTCGTCAATACCCTTGCCATCAATGGCAGAGCAGGCGACAATGCTCCAGTTCCGATCACGCAATTCCCCCAATTTCAAGGCCTCTGAGATCTCACCGGCACCCTTAGCACCGGGTTGATCCTGCTTGTTGGCAAACACTAGCAGAGATGCGTCACGAAGTTCCTCTTCGTTCAACATAGCTGCCAACTCATCTGCTGCGGTTCCCAGACGCTCGATATCTGTGGAATCGATGACAAAAATGACAGCTGCTGTGTTGGCGTAGTAACACCGCCAGTATGGACGAATGGATGTTTGGCCACCGAGATCCTATAGTTCCCAGTGGTCAGTGGGGTTCAAAGTCATGGTAACCAGACCGAAGCACATACCCAAACATTGAAGTTTAGATTTTTATATGTCACGGACTCGACGTTAAAGCCGATGGTAGGAATGGTGGTGACGACTTCACCGATCTAGAGAAACGCAAATTGTTAGCACTCCCGAACGCGTCTAGCCCGATGCGCGGGGCTTTATCCAGATCATGTGTGCGTACCTTAAGTCTGTAGAGAAGAGTGGTCTTGCCGGCATTATCCTGGATTGAAAGAAGTCAATCAGTCATGAGTTTCGATCATTGGGCGCAATAGGCGCCGCAGGTGCGCCCTTCCCCGCGACAGATGGAATGCACGTACGAGACCAAGGATGAGGATTCGGATCTCCTTTTTGGCCCAAATAAGAGATGCTAGACGAGATAATGTGCCTCCCATGGTGATATGTAGTAGCTACGAAGTGGTTGAATTGGTGTCTTTGATCGCGATTCCAACGAGGGCGGAGCCGGAGGTTTGAGGTTATTGCGCGGGCTGGTGGAGGAAAGGGAAGTTCGAGTGCGAAGACAGAAGTGAATGAGCTTTGATTACCCAACTCAAACGAAGTCCAATCAGTGACAAAGAAGTGTTTGGTTAAGTGGACAGGAGAGTGGTGGTGGTAACCGCATCGGAGTTGTTTGAGCAATCGGCCTGTGCGTGTGGGCGGTCAATCGTCAAGCTGAATGGCGCTTCTAGACTGTCCCGAACAAGCTTCCCACTTTCCCGGGACTCCGTGCTAAACTCCTCCATTGTCTTTCAAACCGCCCTCTACTTCTATTTCTTCCAATACAGCCCTTGGAACTACGTTCAATTAGGCGATCAGTCCTAGCGACCAGCCCTCTATTGAGTGCTCATATCTCGGAGATAGTGAGCCCACCTATTTGCGCGCTCCCTAGATTCAACCAGACCCCCGATTCAAAGAACCAGACAGTCGCAAACAGCGCCCATCATGGTGGGAAAGAAATCGGGCAAGGCCCTTCGGGACGAAGGTGAGTGACCATGGATATATGATCTAAATGAGCCAAATTGGTAAAGACTAGAGAGACTGACGATAAATTACCAGGTCTGGAGCGGACGGACAACAACATGGACCTCTCCAGCTGGCCGCAAGTCCCGGCAATCAACCAGAAGAACTACTATACGTACGTTCCCGTATTAGTCTTATTTGTTCCATGAACCACAAGTTTCAATGCTGATTACTTTCTTCTGCTCAGCGACTATCTTAAGCGTGACGATCAGTACCTGGCATTCAGATTGCAAAACGAAGAAGCGAGGACGAAAATGACCAAGTCCGCGAAGGATCGAGATCGCGCCCTTGCAATGGCAAAGACCAATGAGACGGAGGCGGAGGCCGAAGCAGACGGCGATGCCAATATGGAGGATGCGGAGGAGGAGACACCTGCCGAGACAGTGGGGTCGAAAGTCATTGTCATTCATATTGGTAGCCAAAATCTGCGCATAGGACTGTCGAGCGATGCCTTGCCGAAAACAGTACCGATGGTGATCGCGAGGAAAGCGAAAACAAGCGAGAGCGAAGACCAAGAGGAGCCCAACCCGAAACGGCAAAAGCGAGATGATGGAACATTTGAAGAGCCGGAGCAGTTGTTTGGACCAGATGTGAGCTTGTCACTTGTACTACGTGGCGGATACTGAGACCAGTTGCTAATAACCGAATAGTGGTCTGCTCACTTTAACAAGATGTCGGCCGAACTGAAAGTGCATATGCGCCAGAACAAGCGAAGGATGCTGCCCAACTCCAAGGAAATGGTGGTGAATTTCAACAGAAGGACCGTTCCCGAGACAATTTCTGAGCATAATGATCCAATGCGCATTGAATGGACCGAATTATCAAATCCACCACCAGAGTACATTGTCGGGCAGCCCGCTTTGAGGGTCCCAGACTCATCAACCCCTCGTTACAAACTCTACTGGCCGTTCCAGAATGGATGCTGTAACGAGAGGGATTACGCAAGCAAGCGAATGTTGTTCTTGGATATCTCTTTGATTCTTGAAGACGCTATCAAGACCCAACTTGGCCTGACTAGCAAGAAAGATTGGCCCCAGTATTCCTGCGTCTTTGTCATCCCCGATCTCTACGAAAAGTCGTACGTCACCCAGGTACTGGAGATGTTGATGCGGGAGTTCGCATTTGCCCGAGTATGTTTCATCCAGGAGAGTCTTGCTGCAACCTTCGGTGCTGGGTTTACCTCAGCTTGCGTGGTTGATATTGGAGCACAGAAAACATCCATTTGCTGTGTGGAAGAAGGCATGTGTGTGGAGAACTCTCGAGTCAATTTGAAAATGGGTGGTCGAGATGTCACCGAAACGTTCATTAGAATGATGCTCCATGACCATTTCCCCTACGCAGATATTGACCTATGGCGGAGATATGACTTCTTATTAGCAGAAGAGCTTAAAAAGAACATGTGCACAATGAACGAAGCCAGTGTTTCCCCCCAGGTCTTTGACTTCCACCTCCGGGTAGCTGGGCAAGACACACAGAAGCACACCTTCAAAGCCTTTGACGAGGTGCATCTGGCACCAATGGGTTTCTTTGAGCCAAGCATTTTTGACAATTCACAGAAGCTCGTAGGCCGGCGCAGGCTGATCGGCCGTTCTGTTGATATCTATGATGGGCAATCAAATGACCCTGTTTCTGCCGCGCAAACTGAAATCCTGACTGCCCTCGCTCCCCAACGTCCTAAGGCAAATGGCGACTCACAATCGATCCCGGCCGATGTACAAGCAACGCCCAGCAAGCCTCAGCATCCCAGTGCATTGGGCCGAGTCCAAGAACAAGAAGCTACGCCCCATTCTTCCGCCCCGGGCTCACCAGCACCGGAGGCGGCTGGTACTCCCCAGGCTAATAGCAATCCTGTTACTGCCCAGTCATCTCGTGCCGCAATTGAATATCACGACGATGTGTTACCTGTCTATGCTTTGGATAATGCCATTTTGACTTCTATCGCGCATGCTGCTCGTTCGGATGAGAAGAAGATGCGGGACTTTATTGGAGGTATCATGGTTGTTGGTGGAGGCACTTTGACTAGCGGGTTTCACCTGTTCCTTGAAGAACGTCTTCAAACCTTACGTCCTGGATTTGCTAAAGAGATCATGATTGGCGTCCCACCCAGAGATTTAGATCCACAGGTGGTCGTATGGAAGGGTGCAAGTATCTTTGGAAAGCTCAGTGGAACGAATGATAGTTGGATCGGTCAGTTAGAGTATGATCGACTGGGCCACAGACTGATGGCGTACAAGTGCATGTGGGCGTACTGAATATGAAAGTCTATTACTTATGCGATAGGAGTTTATGGAAATAATGTGTTCAATCTTATTCAACCAGGTTTTGAAAGACTAGTTAACTTCCACTGCAAGGTCACTAAAACCATTGTATTCCTCATTGGTTGGCTTTCTGCCTCTCCTCACCTTCGGGAAATACTTCTTCCGAGCAGGCATCCTCAGTCCACACGTGACCTTCATCAGCGCACGTGACCCCAAATCAACATCCCAAGTCTGGTAGGCGGTGCCTGGAGGCATTATGGCGGATGGTAAGTGGAAGATGTCGCGCTTCTTCAATCCCAATCAATATCCAGGGGAATTGTCCGTGAAGCTTGGGCTGAATAAACAAATAACACAGGGTACTCTCCTACGTCTCCCCCCTCGAGCAGTCCCAGCTTGCTATCCGACTCTCCTGCTAGCACCGGTTTGTCCCCCACCTGTCAATTGGAGAAAGCTGGCCATTGATGCTAAATGAATTACAGGTCATTTTCAGTGGCGCAATCCTGACGTTCGATCTACCACTCCCTCTAACAGTTAGTTTCTAGAATTGGCCCCGCTTCGATCCGGCACTTATTGAATTTTCGCATAGCTCCGAACCTAGCGCTTCCAGGCCCAAGCTCCTCTCAAAACCCTCCCGTAATCCAAGACGAAGACACTGAAACGCCTCGCAAGGAAGAAGAAAGTCCCGCTGGAGATACTACAGCTTCCTCTGACAGCGGCTATCCTTTTGACTACGATCGTGCGTTAGCTGTTGACATTGACGAGCTCTGGGCTTTTCACGCCGCGTCCAATCAAATCCCAGACGCAGACGGCCGGATTCCTACTCACCTCGACGTCACTCCTCCCCGTCAAGCCACAGGGGCAGAGAGGGCTGATTGCCGCCTTGAGGAAGACGAGACACTTGCTCTACGCACTGACGCGTCCACACAGACCAACGAGCTTAAGGAGCTTGAACTGTACTGGAACAGTGTGAACGCTCAAATCAACGAATTTAACGTTTTGTTGAATACCGAAATCCCTGCGAGTCCAACCGCATACGAGGAAGACGACGCAGAAGAGGATAATCTCTCTATAGTCATCGTTGTTTCTATCTTGGTACCCATCCCGAACGAGACCCCCGAATTCGGAAGCGAGGAAGACGCTTTCACCCAATCCACTCGAAGCTCAGCCACTTCAAGCACAAACGGAGAAGACCGGGTTTTCTCTAGCGCTGAAACATCTTCAAGCGCCAGCAGCTCCAACAGCTCCGAGGCTACCTCAAGTTCTGGCAGCTCTCACAACTCTGACGCTAGTTCTGTCGACTCTGCCTCTAGCTTTGACAATTCCGAATCTGACGACGACGAAGACGACGACGACAGCACCGAAAATCACACCGATCACACCACTCCTGACAGTGGATACGGACCAAGCTCTCCTGCTTTCCAGAACCCAGGCTGCTCAAACCCTGGCCCCTCCCATAACACGCAGATACTTGGTAAAAGGCACCGCGGCGATAGCCCTGATAATCACGAGATGTCTTCCAAAATGAAAGAGGAACAGCCCTCTGGGAGCTTCCACCAGGACTACATCGCGTCCTTGCGCTACCGCAATGATCTGCCCCCTCCTGACATGCCCCCAAAGTTTCTTGATATTCCACACGAAGGCCTCAGTCGCTTCCTTACCCCGGGGTTTGCTTCCAACCTTGCACGTCGCGAAGAGCCTAATATTGATGTTGATGCTGAGGGTGGTATGCCTATTGATATGGTCGGTATTCCCGGGCTACACCTCGGAGATGAGAGTGGTAAGTGAACACCCTTTTATCTATCTGCTCAGCAATGGAACCAAGAATTGACACTATCTTAAAGCGATTATGGCACCTGAGAATCCGCAGCCGATCGACCCTGCTGATCTTCCTCTACTCATGCCCCTTGATCAATTGCGCAACCCTGCTCCGAAGAACACCAATGTTAGCTTCCTTCGCCGCACCCAACATATTTCTGTAGAGCGCAATGCTCCTTCGGGATCCGGTACTACTTCTGTGACCACCCAGAGTCGCCCTCTCAAGAAACCAAAGGTTTCAGTCGATGACCCCAAGCACGTCAAGAAGTTGGTGCAGAAGGGCTTCGATGTCGCCTATCCTGAGAGCAAGTACACTGGGGAGGATACAGAGAGCCACATCCGAGGCCTTCCTGCCACTAAGGCCGAGATTGATGCCTGGGCTAACCCAGTGCATCCTGATAATCCGAAGCTCAAGGCTGTTGGCTTATTCGCCGTATTACCAGACCTTGAGGGCTTCACGGATCCTGGAGGCCTGGTCCAATTCAAATTTGACAAAGCACCCGTGTCGGCCGTTGGCGGAAAGCGAGATAAGCGCATGGATGTGGCTCTGTTGCGCCCATCAGCTCCAGAGGACCGTATCTGCGAGGAGCATGCGCAGAAGGTGGCACTTCACAAGGCCAACCCGGAGGTCTACCCGGACCCGGGTCCCATTCCCTGGGATTACGACCTTTTCTTGTCTGAGAAATCAGAGTCAGTAAAGAAGATCGGTATCAGCATGGACCCAAAGAACCCGAATCGGGATAATGAAGAGCTTTTTGCTCACGAAGGCGCCGAAGGCCACAAATTCCACCGATACGACCGGGTTCGCACCTACGCTACGAGTGCTCAAACTCTCAATACCGATCAGAAACAGAGAGATATTGCTCTGACACTGTTTCAGCCAACTGAAGGCGAGACTAAACAGCGAGCTGCTTACTATTACCCCATCCTTGGCAAGACGCGCCTCAAGCCTGAGCGGGCCCGTACCATTGCCCAGGCCGGCTTGGCTCCAACGGCCTCCCAGGTCAAGGAGGACCAAATCGACCAGATGCAGGTCGCTGTCCGGGACCCTGACGAGTCCGAAGTCTATAAGCGGGCTCTCCACCGCGCCAATATCGACCCGGAGTTCGCCAAGACTCTGGGCCCACCCCCCGAGCCCCCGGTTGCTGAGGGCGAAGAAGAGGTGGCCGAGAAGGCCGAGGATGATGAGGATACGCGGATGAGCGATGAGTAAGTCGGGCCGTGGCAGAAGTGGGTGACCAAGAAATGGCCACATTCCTTTGTCACATCGTGTTTGAACAGTGTTTGAATAATGTGATCCGGAGTACTTATGGAGCCTGGCGCACGTGGGCAGTCAAAAGGCGTTAATGTATGATGATTTTGCGGGGGCGGATTAGATCATCCACGTATGACTTATCATTATGAATGAATCCGTTTGTACCCTTTGAATCGGAACTTCCCTTTGGTCTGAAGTAACGTATCAAGTAACAAGCTCACTGTGTTGGTGTACGATACACGCGGACTTGGAATATAGTTCGAGTCCCTTCCCAAAAAGGAATGTAGGGTTTGGGCTTTGGCATATTCACCGCCTTCACACACTCACCGCCCGCTGAGAACCCGATTTCGCCCTAAGATAACTTGATCTGCAAGGGCGTTGCAGAACCTCGGATCAAGCAATTGCAGTAAGTATTCTCCTTCCAGGCTGTCAAGCTCCTCTTTATCATATTATTGGGCGTTAAGGGAATCCGCCCCACGCATAAAGCTCCATAGCCCAAGCCAATTGTCCCAATCTCCCAGCCACACGCATCCAAATCATCGGATCAAGGAACCAAGCTCACCAATTATATAGGTCCAATTCGGCGCTCTTACGCCGGGGAAGGCCAATTAAGCGCAAAAGTCATATAAATACATCCGCAATGACGTCTGCATCTGCCACAATGGCCTGGAGAGCCGGTCTCCGGGCTCGTTCGCTCCCCGCAGCCCGATGGTCGCAACGCCCATCGGCATTGCTACCGAAGCGAGCCGAGCGCTTGCCTGGTGCTGTGCGCTATGCTTCGGACTCGGCTCCTGGTACAGCTACCGAGCCCGTGAAGGAGGCTGCCAAGGAGCTGCCTAAGCGCGCAGCTCGTAAATCCCGGAAGGGTCTTTATGGCACCTCGTTCGCTCTGGCACTTTTGGTGGGCTACATCTATGGAACTGATACCCGGGCTAGCATCCACCGCTATGCTATGGTGCCTTTGATCCGAATGCTGTATCCCGATGCGGAGGAGGCGCATCACTTTGGTGTGGAAATCTTGAAGTCGCTCTACGAATACGGAATGCACCCCCGGGAACGTGGTAACCCCGATGCCGACGGTGCTCTGGCTACTGAGGTTTGTGCTCTGCTTCCGACTGAGCTTACAATGCTGGTACAGTGACTGACGGGGACTATGTTTAGGTCTTCGGCTACACCCTCTCCAACCCCATCGGTATCTCCGCCGGTCTGGATAAGCACGCCGATATCCCCGATGCCCTGCTCGACCTCGGTCCCGCCATCGTCGAGGTCGGCGGTACCACCCCGCTGCCTCAAGACGGAAACCCCAAGCCCCGAGTCTTCCGCCTGCCCTCCCAACACGGAATGATCAACCGATACGGCCTCAACTCCAAGGGTGCCGACCACATGGCCGCCGTCCTAAAGCAGCGTGTTCGCGACTTTGCCTACGCCGCTGGCTTCGGTGACCACGAGGGGTCTGAGCAGCATGTCCTGAACGGAGACGCTAATGTTCCTCCTGGCAGTCTGGTCCCGGGCAAGCTGCTCGCCGTGCAGGTAGCTAAGAACAAGCTCACACCGGACGGTGACATCGACGCCATCGCGCGCGACTACACCTACTGCGTGGACCGTGTTGCTCCCTACGCTGATATCCTCGTCGTGAATGTCTCCAGCCCTAACACCCCCGGTCTCCGCGATCTGCAAGCCGCTGCACCCCTCACAGCTATCTTGACAGCCGTCGTCGGCTCAGCTAAGAGCATCGACCGTAAGACTAAGCCCTTCGTCATGGTCAAGGTCAGTCCCGATGAGGACTCAGACGAGCAGATCTCTGGTATCTGTGAGGCAGTTTGGAACTCCGGTGTCGATGGTGTGATCGTCGGTAACACTACCAACCGCCGACCTGACGCTATTCCTAAGGGTTTCGCTCTCCCTGAGAAGGAGCAACAGACTCTTAAGGAGACGGGCGGTTATTCCGGCCCGCAGCTCTTTGACCGCTCCGTTCCTCTGGTCGCTCGTTACCGCGCCTTGCTTGACCAGGGTCCGCCATCCGAGTCTGCTGATGCCGCTCAGCAGCCACGCAAGGTGATCTTTGCTTCTGGTGGTATCACCAATGGACAGCAGGCACGTGCTGCCCTTGATGCCGGTGCCTCTGTTGCAATGATGTACACTGGTATCACATATGGCGGTATTGGTACGGTGACCCGCGTCAAGGAGGAGATGCGTGAGCTGCTGAAGAAATAAGCGGTGTAGAGTAGAAAAGCCACTAGATGATTTTACATTTTGTACATAGCATAGGACCGGGAATTGCATCTAAAATTTCTTTTCATGGCTTCTTTTCTATATGTGCGAATTGGTTCTTCGCCTTTAATTCTCTTCTCGTCCGAGATGCTTCGTCTCGAGTCAATTAACGCTGTGTGTATAGTCAGTAGGAGGCGTACACACCTTGCCTACTTAGGCAGTGCCGTTAAGACAAAATATGGAAATAAGTGCCACAATCCACTCCATAAGTCCATGCGAAAGAGGGGCAAAGCTCGGGTTACTGCATCAGTTCTAGAATCCACTATAAAGTGGACTAGAAGACAGCTGGACCCCCACGTTCTAGTTCCGCAGCCACGGCAAAAGAGCGAACGGAGACCCAAACACCAACAAAATAACCAAGTCGCAAGGTACCACCGGCTAATTGACTGTCGCTGAGAAATCATGCAGTTCTCAAAAAAGCTGAAACTTTAAATATGCAGAGTAAGTCGCAAATCTCTGATCATCCTCGTGACAGGTGAATCGGCCCCAGTATGAGCCAAGACCCCTGGGGCTCCATGAGCCCCATAAAAGCTGTAGTGGAGCAGAGGGTTCGCCAGCTCGGGATCCCCCAGATAGGCTTTCCCGAGAAAAGTCGGGGAATCTCCTACTTGTCACGACCCACTAAAGTGGACAAAAGTGGTGCGGTTTGCTTCTGGTTCGCATGAAGATTGGATGAAATGCAAGCTGTCTAGACCGTTTTTGTTCCCTTTGCTTTTGTTTTGATGAAATGTCCACCTGGTATTTGTTTGTATAACAGTGACGGTATGATGTAAGATGCGGAACGACAATACCACTGCGCCGATGTAATGGAGTTGGAGATGGAAATTGAAGATGAAATGTAAACACCAGTCAATATAACCCTCGACTTTTCGTATATATCGTAATCATAATCGTAGACCAGATTGATGAATTGAATCAAGCTGCAAGACTCTCCTCAACCTCACGGACAACCTTTTGCACACCCTCAATTTCGTGCGCGAATCGTCCAAGAAACATTCCATCAACGGCCTTACCCAATCCACCCGCACCCCAAAGACCGGGTCCAGCACTACCACCGTACAACACACGCGCAGGCCGCGACCCGATCACACCCCTGATCCCCTCCACGACGGCAGCCACATGATCCACACCAGCAGGCTTCGGCTGCCCAATCGCCCAGACAGGCTCATAGGCAAAGATGACCGGTGCTTCGGCAGGTATAGCATCAAGCACAGCACGAATAAGCACCGAACACTCAGAAACAGCTTGTCCGACCGCCGCGGACGCAACAGCGCCGGGCGCAGTTATCTCGCCAACACAAACGAGCGGAACCATCCCCTGTGCACAGGTAGCCGCAGCTTTCCGGGCCGTCTGCTCGTCCGTCTCGCCGAAGATCGCGCGGCGCTCTGCGTGGCCTAGTTCGACGATAGAGCAGCCCAAGGCACGGATGGAGGCCGGTGAGACTTCGCCTGTGTATGCGCCGCTCTGTTCCCACATGCAGTCCTGGGCGCCGAGGAGGAATGGAGGTTGGCCGGGGGTGGTTTTGCCAGCTGCTAAAAGCTGGGTCTGATATTCTTTAAGGATCTCAGCGCAAGGCCAGATGGTAAGGAAATCGGGGATCAGAGCTAGGAGGAGCTTGGAGCTGTTGGCGGGGTTGACGATCTCGTTGGCTGGGTCTAGGAGGCCGCGCATGTATTCTAGGGTACGGCCTGGGGTGAAGTACATCTTTAATGAGATGAGGAGAAGCTTCTCCGGGAGAATGGGGTAGGTTTGTGCCATGATGCCAATTAGTCTGTTTGGTTGGATCTCCCGTATGGACTGGGTATCTGAGTAGGTAGGAGAAAAGTTGAGATTATTTTTCCTCCCTGGTGTCTAGAAGGCGTCAGCCTAATTCCACCGACGCATTAGCGGCCGACGTGGCTGCACTAAACCTCTCAGGAATGCTTCCTACTTACTCCGGGATTGAGCACGGACAATTGATGGATGATGTCACTGTTTTGATGAGGGAACTAAGCCGAAGAACGGGTCTAGATGCTGAAGGGTAAAGGCCGACACCAAGTTCAGGTACCAAGGAGAGGGGAACGGGGTTGAAAAGCACAAAACCTGTTGGTGGATTCCCCACTCTACATCTATGTACGTATATCTACTGTACAGATGGGGGTGGGTACTGCCGCTTTTAACCTTGAAAAGCGGCGTGAGGTAAATACTAATGCGGAAATCGTTTCGACCTTGATCGTGTAGCAGTAACATCTAATTACAACACCCAGTTCTTTCAACTCATGACACTTGAGCTGCATATTTCAGTCTGGACCGTATGTTTGCTCATTTCCCCGGAGTACACACGACCGATCGTGCAAATCCGGAGTAGACTCCAGTCAAGCTAGCTCTGGACCGGTAACCAGTGGAGATGGGGAAGTGGGGACAATGCCTGGTCTAAGCCAACAGGTCTATGCGTATCGGCGGACATTCTATGGTCTAACAGGATCCTTTTGAATTCTATGCGAATAGGCTGCATTCCAGGAGAATAGCATGTGGATTCCACGCATATATATGGACCTCAAATTTAAGTCCACCTTGATTTCGGTATAGATCTATTTGTAGAGTTGCGGCTCCCGCAATGATGTAGTCTGCCCGGTTTTTTAGTCGCTTTCTTGCTTTCGGCTTCAGGGGAAATCATCACAAACTCGGGATATTAGTTTTACCCGTGTCTTGGTAACCCCTCTCGTTAGGCAATCTGCAAAGCCTCGCACGGGCGCTCCAATGCGGAACAGGGATCAGCCCATTGACCCTGGGAGTCTGCAATTGACATGTGCACAAGCCACACCCTGCTCAGTGACATCGATGGCTTAGTTTTAAAGCCTAGATAATGAAGATCTAGATACTAAGAGATGAAGGTCTATAGCTATGAAGACCGTTTGCGGGAATATCTGTGTAAATACGGGGTAAGATGAGTGTATGGAAACTGTATGGGGTTGAAACCTGGTTCCGGCCAGAAAGTACAACCCGCGTTTGACCACTCACATTGCATGATAACCGTTTCCATGACGCTATGGCGCCCCATTTCTCCCCGACCTGAGCATTACGCAGCGTAAAATATCAACAGGTTAGCTGCAATCTGACTTCATTTGCATTGGCTGAGTGGAGCCTAATTGTTCGTCCCGATGCATCTCAAGAGGATTGGTTCCATCAGCCCGTGCTCCACCTTGGGGTATTGGGTTGCACGGATGAACCGTCCTGCGCAAAGGTATAAAGAGGGCCGAAAAGAACAGCAAGGGGTATATTTTAGTTCTCCAGATCTACCTCACTCATACACAAGCTCCTTTTCATTCAAACTCAAAAGCCTCTCAGCTTCCTCAATCTATATCCATCATGTCTGCTCAGCCCCTCCGCATTGTTATGGCCTGTGACGAGGCCGGTGTCCCCTACAAGGACGCCATCAAGGCCGTCCTGGAGAAGCACGAAGGTGTTGCCTCCATCACCGATGTCGGTGTCAACACCTCCGACGATAAGACCGCCTACCCCCACCCCGCCGTCGAGGGTGCCAAGCTCATCAAGGAGGGCAAGGCTGACCGCGGCCTCTTCATCTGCGGTACCGGTCTCGGTGTCGCCATCGCTGCCAACAAGGTGCCCGGTATTCGCGCCGTCACTGCCCACGACCCCTTCTCCGTCGAGCGCTCCATCCTGAGCAACGACGCCCAGGTCCTCTGCATGGGTCAGCGTGTTATCGGTGTCGAGCTGGCCAAGAAGCTCGCTGTCGACTGGTTGCAGTACCGCTTCGACCCCAAGAGCGGCTCTGCTGCTAAGGTGCAGGCCATCTCTGACTACGAGACCCAGTTCGCCGGCCAGGCTTAAATGCGCGCTGGCTCAAGGGGTGATTTCTCTTCTTGCGACCTGAGACTATGCGCCCCTACGTCTTTGTCGTGACTTTCTTCGTGCCGGTTGATCCGTGCTAGACCGGTATAACTTGTTGCGCGTGCGCAACTTGGTTCGAATTTCTTCTGTCGATATACTAAGCGCATTATGATACCACGAATCCAATGTCGAGTCAGGTTGAGAATTAGATGATAGAGGAACTTACATACTGGTCCCCTTTACACAATGCGAAACCTGCAGTCTTGATCTTTTTACCAAAATTTTCTTATCGTAAATCCAGATGTGAACTGTGAACTATGAACTGCTGACTCATCTGAGGTTCTGCGGGGATCGATAAACTTCTATAACGGGCAAGCATGACTCCCGACTTCCGAGATAGAAAAGTAACATCCTGGCCTCAGGAACCTGTGTTTCATCCTAGTTCTATATCACTCCGTATTATATTTCTCCGCATTCTAAGCGCCACTGAATAGCTTCACCCTGACCTTTAAATCTCCCTGCATATTGTAAGGTGGGCCGCCCCACCTGGGGGTTCCGAACTGATTGATCAGCGACTCCAAAAGACGTCTGAAAGTTGAAACCACTTTCACCGACCTACCCAGTGAAAGCAAACACTACATCGGCACCATGGCTCAAGCCCTGAAGTCAAAAGCCAACGAGCTCTTCAAACAAGGCGACTATGTCGGTGCCGAGGAACTCTACTCCCAAGCGTAAGAACAACCTTATCTTCCCAGCGCAACGCCCGCGCACCTAAACCCCACGTTTGATCCCGTGCAAAAACGTAACATACATGTGGACATAACTAACTCGGTCTCGGATCTAGTATTCTCAAAGACCCGCACGACGCGACCTTCTTCACCAACCGCGCCGTTACCCGGATCAAGCTCGAGAAATGGGCCGACGTTGAACATGATGCCCGTGCCGCTATCGATATATACGGCCTGAAGAATACGGCGACACTCAAGAGCTCCTATTACCTTGCCCAAGCGCTTCTGGGTCTCCAGCGCCCGCAGGAGGCATATGATGTTGCCGTGAGTGCATACCAGCTTAGTCTGACGGAGAAGAATGCGCAGACGGAGAACTTGTCGCGGACTGTTTTGCGGGCTAAGCAGCAGATTTGGGCGGCGAAGGAGACGGCGAGGTTGCGGGAGATGAACGAGACATTGCGGGGTGTGGAGGAGCTTGTTGAGCGGGATTTGGAGCGCTCGATTGCCGAGTCTAAGGCGCAGCTTGAGGCGGGGAAGATTGGGGAGATTGGGTTTGGGGAGGATTGTAAGGCGTTGAGGGAGGATGCGGCGAAGATGATTCAAGATGTGCGGGAGGCGTTCAGGATTGCTTCTAAGGGGGAGGTACAAGAGCGGGTAAGTATCTTGTTCCGTCTGATACCAGCTGCCTATGGATTTTTGAATTGTGCTAATCTGATTAGGTTGTTCCGGACCACTTGGTCGATGGCATCACATTTGAGATTATGCATGATCCTGTTATCACCCCATCTGGCATTAGCTATGATCGCATCGGCATCGTCAAGTATGTCGAGAAAGCTGGTGTGGACCCAGTCACCAGAGTCGCCATGACTGTTAAAGATTTGCGGCCAAACTATGCTCTCAAGGCTGCTTGTGAAGAGTTCCTGACCAAGAATGGGTGGGCAGTGGACTGGTGAACCATTTTTCGAGCATTCACACTCTGTTTTGCTACTTGTACATATTATTTCTGCTCTATTGGGTGCATAGCGAGTGATTTCACTAGCGTCGACATCGACTTGCATCGGTAGGCGTCTTTTAGTTTATGAGAATTGACATTGATGTATAGACACTACCATACAAACTTGCTGTCTACATAAACCTATGATAGTCAAAGGCAGTGCCTAGTTAATATTAATCTAATATATATCAAAATAAAGATATGGAAAATGCCAGATAACATGACTTCCTCATATGATCACAATCCTACGCCCCATTCTGCTGCCATGCGCTGAAGAACCGTCGAGGACCATGGCTCATCTGAAGGCCGATATGCAGTAAGTGGAAGATCATAAGGCATGCGCAGTCCAACCACAGTAGCAGCACCCGGAGACAGGTGAGACGGTTCAGGCTGGTTCTGCTTGAAACAAGGTACCATTAATGTATCCGAAGGTTCCTTACTTTGTGCCGAGTCCAGTGAGGCAGAATCATTGTATATCTCAGGCCAAACAACCACACCAATCTCAAAGCTGGATATTCTTACTTCGCCACTTGCGTTTGGGACTGCACCCCAGGCCTGCGTGGACAAGTTTGCAGACGTCACCATAGCCCAGTCGATAGTTTCCATCTTCTCGTCGGAAAATCGAATGTATGTTTTTATATGAGGTGCGGCTCTGCCGCGACCAGCCTCGCGTTGGGGTTTGTCTTCGGAAAGGTCGATGACCTTTGAATCACCGGTCCATTGACATAGATGCGGGCGTAAATATTGTAGTTGTTTCTGGTGAGCTGCGCTTTGAGTCTTCATGTGGATTGAGCCGCCGGATGCAAATCCGCCTAGAGAATGACAAACTTCTTCTGCTGTGGGCCATATGATGGAGTATTTTGGTGGGGGATCGAATGATGGTGCAAGAGCTTTGAAGAACTCTTTTATCCATTTGTCTGACTGGCCGAGAGAAGCTATCGACGATACCTGGCAAAAGTTAGATTTTCGCCTGGTTCAAGAGAAGGGTGCATACCTGTATAGCAATATGACACTTTTGGCGGTCCTTTTCTTCGGATCGCCGCACAGGAACTTGGCCCATGAGATCCTTCAGGGCCGGCCAGCCCCATAATGTTGTATTGTCGGGTTCAAGGTCAATAAGATTTTGTTTTGAAGGTACACTTGCAATAAGAGCAGCACGTATCGCACTAAAGTCATACAGACTTAGCTGCTGCACTAGCGGGCCTGTTTTCTTGGGGCCGTATGCCCTCAGGTATGTAAGCAAGTCTCTCTTGAACCGTGAACCGGTACCTGGAGATTTACTCTCTGGGGAAGAGGATAAGGCCCCTGGGCTTAGCAAAGGCAGCAACGGTGATTGCCAAACTGCTTGAGTCATATTTGCCCAATCTTGTGGAATCATATTGGCAGTATGGATAATGACCCTAGAACTATTAGAAAGAGGGTCGCATACCAAGACGAAATAGCCGACCTACTGGGCAAGATCATCATGGCGGAGAAGGACCATCATTTTGGAATGATGGGTCCCGAAACGCTCTGGCATATAGGCTGTAATAGCCTCGACATTCGGATACCGAGTACATGCTTCCTAATTACGGTAAGCTCTGAGCTTCTTCCAAGTTGATAAGAGTATACAACTTAAGGCATTGACCATACTTACATCTATCCTAACCTTATTCATGGATTCCCTCTCCCAAGATCCATGAACAATTTTGACTTGAACGAGGCCTCGGACATCTTGATCAAACTTGGACATCACGAAATCCACATCAAAGCAGTAATTGAATTGCCAGCACTCCTTGATCATGGGATCCCCAAGAATGTCGCGTAATTTGACTGTACCATCATTGAAGCCTCCTTTGTCCGGGAGGTCTTGGATATGAGTAAGCTGGAAAGGTGAGGTAATGAGACAAGGGGAGTTGGTACTATCTGCTGGGGATCCATTATCCTGATCACCAGGAATCTCAGGACATGTCGAGATCGATGCCAAGGTTTGCCCGGAGCGTGTCCGAGCCGGCGGTGAGATGGACCTTTGCAGGGATGCGAGTGGTGTCGAGATGCCACTTTTCAGACTTTCATCCTCTTGAAGTGGATCTGTGGATATTTTTGTCCGCTTGGAGGGGCGCTCCATCATGGGTGGAGTTATTTTTGTGTTGATTAGATGCCGAGATGAGGCGAAAGAAGGTTCACGTTCCAATGATTGCAGACTGATACTGTGAAGAAGAGGCCCGAATGAAAACCGCAAGTGAAGTTTAGGACCGAGATATTGAAGCATGAAATCAGTTGAGGAGTCTTCTAGTATTCGGAGTTGAAGACAGAGTTTCAATTTATCGGGCAAGTATATGCCATCTCTTGGCGGTCCCCTTTCAGTGCTCCGACCTTGCCGCTTTTTGCTCGACTGGGCACGTGATTACTGCACAAACCGATCGGTGAGTCAAGTATCGCCAGACACTATTCATACCAGGACTTTAGACGAGACTTGCTACGATTACAAGCGCGTATGATAACATATCTCCCTTGAGCTTGTACTATTCCTGTGTTGATGTTTGTCAGGCTCATTGAGTAAGTATCAGGATAAGCACAGGCTGAGCAGCTCAGTGCTATATTAGTTGCTCGTGTCTTATAATCAGTGAGCATGATCGGCTGCGCACTAATCACTTCAGCCTATCTATTAACTATGCCCAGACTTAACTCGGAGCATCTTAGCATAAAGCGATCAAATTTTGAACTATGCCTTTCAGCGGGACATCACTTTCGAAATCTATATGTACACTGCTATATAATACAATAGACAAAACTCCCACCTTGCTATCAACATGACAGAGTCCTTCTAATAAGCGAAAAGAAGACTGGATAGCATAGCAACTACTGTAAACAGTATAGTGAACTGCCCCATCTTGGGAGCGTCTCCAGTGAAGAGGCTACCAGGGGCACTCGTCGTCACTGATGATGTCGATTTCCCAGCGACTGTGTTCATTGTTGTGGCGTGCATAGTCTGGGTCATGCCAGAGGATGTTGGACTGGCCTTCCAGAGGCTTGACAATTGAGCATGTGGTAGAGTGTATTTAGCGTTGTCGCTACTGGGTGTGGGGTTGGGAGCATGCGAATGGGCAAGGGAGAGGTCGGGGACTGCAACAGGATGCATCACGGGGCCGGTGGATTGTGAGGCTTGTGCAGAATCTGCGATTGCCACCAGGTTCGTCGTCATATAAGCCGCGACGGTCTTGGTCATGGTGTATGTGCTCTTCTGCCCAACAGAACAGTCGTCAACGGAAGGCGGGCAGGCTGTGACTACCTCAATTTCCGTGACATAGGCGGTCGAGGTTATAAAGTGCGAAGAAGATATTCCAGTCTCTGTGATTGGGCCCCCGAAGCACTGTCAATTAGCGTCGAGGCTTGTTGGGCGTCGGAAGTTTGGATCACGGCCGTAGGAGGAAGTGTCGTCGAGCCCGTAGCTGCAGCTGGCTGGGCAGTGGGTCGATCAGCTTCGGGGCAGAGCGTCGTGACATAGGTGATTGTTTCGGTTGTCAAGTATGTCGTCTGCTGGTTTGCGGGGCAATCAGTGATGGCGGCAGCGCAAGAAGTGACTGTCTGGACTTGAGTTGTAGTGACAGTATAGGTTGAAGGACTTGGTGTGCTTCCGCCCAATTCCTCTGAAGACTGGGTCGAAAGTGATGATCCACTCGTTGTGGCCGAAGTGTCCGCCGGGCTCGGAGCTGAAGCAGACTGACCAGAAGAGGCGGACTGGCCGGAAGAAGAAGAAGAAGAAGAAGAAGGAGAGAAGGGGATAAAAGAGGAGCCAGACGGAACGAGCGAAGAAGAACTGATTGAGACAGAAGAAGTGGTCGAAGGTCTGATCAATGGAGTCGACGACCGTACCACAGTAGAAGATGAAGTCGGCCAAGAGGGAGAGAAGGGAGTAGAAGAGGAGCCAGACGAAATGAGCGAAGAAGGACCGATCAGGACAGAAGAAATGGTCGAGGGTCTAGTCAATGGAGTCGACGACCGTACAGGAGAAGAGCGAGAATTAGATGGGCTAGAAGGAGGACGAGAAGATGGACTGGAAGAAGCGGGAATCGATCGAGAGAGACTCGACAGAGTCGTGCGTGCTGAGGACGGAACCACAGAGGACGAAGATGGCGAAGATGGTGGTCGGGAGACCGAGGACTGAATACCCGGGGTGGAAGAAGGAGTCACTGCCGCGGGGGTCGAACTCGGGGTGGAAATAGTATAGACCACCTCGCCCGTCGATGTGACTGTCTCAGTCTCGGTGACCAGCCACGTCGAGGTGCAAGGATTGACCGTGGATGCAGACCGGATGGCGGCTTGGTACGATCCGCCCGACGTGACAGTCACGTCGCCCTCCCAAAGATAACACATGTTATTCGTGCTGTCCCAGGTGACCGCCGTACAGGATGAACGGACCGCACATCCCCCAGCACACGCCCGCAACGACAGACCCTCGCTGCTCAGGAGGAGACTACCACCGCTGGTCGAGGCCGCGCAGGTCTCCTGCCACATGAGTCCGTAGACATTGTAGTAGCCATCGCTACAGGCGATCTGCATAGAAGACGCAACTGTGCAGCCCGCGATAGCGGACGAGGAAGTGACAATGGCGGTGGTCGGTACGAGCGTCGTGAACGTGCTGGTGATTTCTGTGGCGAAGACTGTCACCCAAGGGCTTAGGGCTGCCAGGGCTGGCAGAAGCAATCGGCCCATGTTCCAAGGTTGGTTGATATTCAAAGCAATATATAGTCCAACGAAAGTAGAGCCAAATCGAGCACAATTTTAGAATGTGAACTCAAGGCGGCTTGAAAGATTTATATATTTTCATACAGGCTGCTAGGACCCTTTTTCCCCATATTTTTATCTTTACCATCTTTTCCATTTTTCCCATGCTTGGACGTTAGGGTGGGGCATCCCACTGAGCTCTAGGAAGAATTGCCGACGAGGTGGACGAGTGTATGGGCGGGCGTCAAAACTCCTTTGAACAGAATCAATAGTGCCTCCACATCGGGCACGCCAAGCTGAAAGGCCATCCAATGTCAACATTGGGAAAAACTGAACGAAAAACATCAACTGAAGAGGGACTGCCGGGAGTAATTTAAGGGGTCGTAAATCAGAAGTCACTAGACTTTCAAGATTATGGTAGGTCAGGACCAGCTCCAAGGAACAAGCTCTGAAAGAGTCTAAAAAAAGCCAATGATTTCTGCCCTGGATTATTATATCGCATATCCTGCTGTCCCTTCATCCGACTGCTTGATACTACAATCAGACCACTCGACACCGTCCAGGACAGAGAGTCTGACGGGTACAATCGCAAGCTTCTCTTGCACCATTTTCTGTTTTTCTGCTGGCAAATTGTCCACAATGGTCTTGGGTGGTCCATGTAGTTTCATGTATACATGTACACCACATACTCGACAAAAACAATGGCCATTAAATTTGCGCTGAAAGAGGTATTCTGAAATGTTTTCGGCTCCATGAATGGAGACATTGTCTCGGTGAGGGTAAACGCAAATATTAGCATTCTATACTGGTTAGCCTTGACAGCACCTTCCGCTTTCTGGGAGCATGCTTACTCTCTGGCAAATACTGCAGTTATCTTCCTTAATCTCCACCTCTGATAAAGGGTTGAGCTTCACGGCTATAGTAACGGCACCACAGTAACAACCTCCGGTGTAAAGCTTTAGCTTGTTACCTGATGCCTTTGGTAGCTGTCCGTGGAACGTGGAGACTGATTCACTGTCTCTAGGGCTGTCTAGGCTACTTTCGTATGTTAAAGGAAATCTTCGATGAAGGAGCTTGAGGTGGCTTACACCTGAACTTCAAGAGTAAAGGGATTCACACCAAACAATGCTCTCGCCTGTAAAAGGGTCAGATTCGAATACCGTAGACTTGGTTGGCTGAGAAAATCACCACCCACATTCACAGCAATGTTTGATTCTCCCTCCTGTATCATATGATTCTTCGCCATGATTCCTGTACCACACGAAGGGCAGAACTAAAAGTGATGAACTCAGTGATGAATGGTCGAAGGGCGATAGATAGTAACTCACAAAATGTTCCCCACTGCGACCATTCTCAGCAAAGCTAGCCATAACTTGCTGTCCACTTATAATCCGGAACTGAGACTCCTCAGGGAATATCCAGAGGTAGCCCTTCTTGCTGCACATTAAGCAACCGCAGGTAAAAACATGCCGCAAGGGTTGGTGTAAATCCAGATCAAATCTAATTTGACCGCAATGGCAGTTTCCTTGGTATAGTTTTGGCGACGACAGCTCAGTATCATTCATCTTTAACTCTGTAATGCTTTGCTGTGAGCAGGGATCAAGGGCTGTATACGAGCGGAAAGCAAGAACAGCAGAAAGGCAGAATATGTAGTATCTAGTAATGCTTGGAGCGGCAAGGAAGAAGAAGAGGATATGCGATAGGTGGAGTCTAAGTACAAGGTGGATGGTTACTGGTCCTTACATGGACGTCAACAGAAGGGCGGAAGTTGGAGATTCGGGGACAAAGAGGGGATCTTTGTAATATATGGTAGCCTTCGCGGCGCTAACTATACTTGATTTAGTATAGTGATACAGTGCCGCTATCGCCTGTCTGACAAGATAGAGAAGCTCTTTCAGACCCTTATCATATGCGGAACCAAACTTGATTTAGTCGGGTACTTGATAGTGGAGGCTGTCAGTCTTTTACTGAACACGTCACTAACCGCACAGGCGGTAGTTGTAATTTGATCAAATGCCACCTACATTGTAGACGAGAATGTTGTACGTTGATTTTGACATGCCCCGGATTGATTACATAATCTTCTGCTAACGACTTAGTTACTGCGGGCTTGAATTGCCAATAGAAAAGGCGCTGGCCCGTGCGAGGCATGTTTGATCACTTGAAAGCTCATAGGATAAAAGATTGTACGTGTTGTACTTGGGTCATTTATGAGCGTGCTTGAGAGCAATCACCCCGCAAGTACAATGACGTTGCATGAGCTTTATCAATCCTTAATCTTGAACGAGCCCATCACCCTCGACATACAGTACACGAAATAAGCTCAAAGCCAAAAATGAATTGGGATGCTTTATGTTTCGGTGTTGCCACTTTCATTGCAGGCGTGTTTGTACTTGACTATGGGGCAGACAAATTCATCGACCACACCGTCATTGCCGGACGGCGCCTGGGCATCTCGCAAACTGTCATTGCCCTCCTGACAGCTGGGGCTGAATGGGAAGAGGTCTGCAATTCCATGGAGGCCAACCCAGCGTCTTTCCTAGCTAACCTTTTTACTAGCTCGCTGTGGTGGTTGCCGCCATCCTGCAGCATCGTAGCCCCCTGGCCCTTGGGAACGTCACGGGCTCGACTATCTCCAACACTCTCGGCGCCTTTTCTTTAGGGTTACTCTTCCATCCGCAGGGCCTGGAGTTTGACCGCAGCGCAAAGATATACTCGGCCCTGTCGTTCGTGCTTACGACGTTCTTCGTGGTGCTAGCATTCTTCAACCAATTGAACCAGATTGTTGGTGGGGTCCTGATTGCCATGTTCGCTTTTTACATTGTGTCTATCATCTACACTATCTACAAGGGGGTGGTCTCACCACCGGAGCTATCGGACAGTGACAGCGACGGGGAGTCTAGTGACAGCGATGACGGTGAAGTCAATCATGGCCCTGTCTCCGAGACCTCTCCTCTCATCGAGAGTGAGCATGCGCCGTCATTGCCAGACAAAGGGAGCAGACGAAGCAGGAGTCTCACTTACCACATATTCCAACTCTTTCTCGGATTTGTATCGCTTTCTCTGTCAGGATACATCCTCTCTCACAGCGCCGTCACCATCGCCGACTCCGTGCATCTCTCGGGAACCGTCTTCGGGCTGACTGTTGTCTCCTTTGCGACTACTCTCCCAGAGAAACTGGTTGCTATCCTCAGTGGTTCTCGTGGTCATGGCGGCATTATGGCTGCGACAACGGCAGGAAGCAACATTTTCCTGCTAACGCTCTGCGTTGGTGTCATCGCAGTGGCGGGGGACCAGATACAAGAGGCGGATAACTTTGTCTCTTTTGAGCTGGTAGCAGTATGGTTGTCCTCTCTGTTATTTTGCGCTGTAATCTTCTTGGGACTGGGAAGGAGTGCAGGTTTAGTGCTCTTGGTTTCCTACCTCGTGTTCCTGTGCCTAGAGTTTACCGTTTACCGGCGGTGATCAATATAATCTGTTTTCGCATACTTCAATCAACCTGTGTATGATTCTGTTTGAATAAAAGCCTTTTGAAGTATAGTCCAAGCCTTTACCCACGATGAACTGCTTAAGATTGAAGCGGAAGTGGCCCCATGAACGAAAGGTCTGGTGTCTAGTAAATACCAGTCTCCGAAACAAACAACTAAGTTTCTATTTTACGAAATCTGGAAATTCCAGTCAAGTGTATAGTTACAATTTCTTCACAAAGACTTTTCGTATTGTCTGGATGCTTTGGAGATGGAACACCGAGATGGAGAAACAAAGCTGTTCCATACTTCGTATTCATAGGTGCTCTAATGGTAAGCCGATTCATTCACCTTCAACGTTGAGAAATACTCAATAATCACAAGGAATGATATCACGATGCATTTTACATCAACCGCAAGTGACATTATATTACCCTTTCAAGAAGAGGTAAAGCTCGAGTGGGCTGGGACGAAGCTTGCTCACTAAAGGGGTTGTCGAGAGATGCTATGTATAGTAGGTTGGAATTATCAGATTTATTGAACAGCAATTATGGAACAGTAGTGGTATTGTTGCGTCCCATATCCCACCTCAGAATGAGAAACAACTCAATAATCCGTACGAATCCGAAAGAATAGATCATCAAAAATTCAAACCCGCAAAGAGGTCATCCTCCTCCTCAGAGGACTCATAAGGGCCTTCTAACTCGCCATTCTTTTCGAGAACCGCTTTCACTACCTTTTCCTCCCATTGCAGACGCTCGACGAGCTGAGCGAGGTTTCGGCGAAGGGATCGGATCGCAGGCCATTGACGACCGCGCAAGCTCGGGTCCAGCAGCACGGTGTTGTATAGGTCCTCAGGATATTCGGGCCCGTTGGGGACCTTGTATTTCAAACCCTTTGTAGCACTTTTCTCCGCTGACTTGCCCTTCTCCGCTATTTTGCCCTTATCAGTTGCGTTATCTCTGTTCACTGGATTGTCTTCATCCGCTAAAATATCCGAGCCCGATGAGCTATCTGAGTTCGTTGAGCTATCTGAGTTCGTTGAGCTATCTGAGTCCGCTGATGATGTACCATCCTCCGATGATGAGCTATTCTCATTGCCTGTAGCCATATCCGCTATATCCGTAAACTTGCGACGAGGACGCTGCATTTCAGGGATATCTATATCATCGTCGAATTCTTCTTTAATCTCCACAGCATGTCGACACTTAGTGGTTGGATGGCTAGGAATTCGGCTAGAAGCTTTAGGTAACGATGACTCGTCAGACTCGTCGGAATCGGAATCATCAGAGTCATCAAACTCGTCAGACTCTGTACTCTCCTCGGCACCTCGACGCTCAGTGGCTAAATTCCTTAGCGTCTGGCCAGAAGCCTTTGGTGAACAGTGTGGGTCAGACTCTTCGATCTCCTCGACACGCCGACGCTTAGTGGTTGAACTCCTAAGGGTCCGGCCAAAAGGCTTTGGTGCACAGGGCTCATCGAGTTTGTCGGACGCATCTTCAATTTCCTCGTCACGCCGACGCTTGGTGGCCGAGCTCCTAAGTGACCGTCTAGATGCGTCAGGTGTCAAGGGCTCGTCGGGCTCGTCGGACTCATTGTACTCTTCATCCACACCCATGCAGCCACGGCCCAGGGCGGGAGCGTCAGGGTTCGCGGCCCTGAGTGCATTGAAGATATGGGGAGGAAGGGGGCCCGAACGAAGAGAACATTTGTATGATTGAGCGCCCCAGGAACAATTACCACAGGCTCCATTGAACAGAAGCTGCCCGTCGGCAATAGCAATCTTGCAGGATTCGAAAGGACCACCGCCGCCGCGACAAAAGCTACAAGCGTAGTCTGTAGGGGCAGGAATTCCAACCTGCTGTACATACGCGGCGCGACGGGGAGTTGACCCCTGACGCGCGGCTGCCCCCTTGATAGACTTCCGATTGTTCTCGCGCCAATCCACGTCCGTATTGGTGATGGGTAAGGCGAGTAGTAAGTTCTTCTCGTAGTTGGACTCAAAATGAGACAGTAAGGGGTTTCCAGAGGTGTCGAGACCCGGAATATCACTTGGCTGCTGACCAAATTGGTCCAAATTGAGGCCTTGGTTCACCCTTGTCCTCAACATCTCCTTCTAAAGGCGCTTTCTTCGTCAGCACGGACTTCCGCCTTATTCTCGCTGATCGTTAATTGTGGTCTCGCAAGGTTATCTCCAACGATGCTACTCAGAAGGATTAGGAAAGTCCGGTACACTACCTTTGTTGTCACAATCAAATAAATCACGTGATGAACGACTCGTATAATCTAAATGATATCAAGCAGAATCTCAAAACTCGAAGATTTGTAAGGGGGGGAAAGAAAGGCACACGGAGAAGTTATGTGCTACTGGGAAAGGAGCGCACATGGAAGGGAATTATCAAGCAAAGGAAAAGGTAAGCGTTGGTAGAGGCACGTACTGTATGGAAGGGAAGACCAGTAAGGCAAAGTTTGATAGTGTCAAAAAAAATCAAAGAAGCAAAAAGCAAATACCCGCGTTGGGCACATGAGCCAGGTGACCTCCAACTTCACCTAGACCACTCATGTGGGCAACGTATGAGCCAGGGGATCCTTCGTCAGTCACTACCATGTTGATACACCAGGCGGTTAGGGTCATGGATCGCGCCAGAATCATCTGATTTGACACCTGGGCACTCATTACCACTAGGTGATCTGGAGGGGCCTGCTTACTTTCCTCTAAAAAGAAAATAAATAAAGGAACCAAGCTAACAAATTGAGGGTTTTTAGGGATTTTGGCCCACTTCCTGTGGATGTTTCGCTTTTATATTCAATCTAGAGATAAGAGGTGATTTCCTCTGTTTATCTAAGCTTTGATTTGATGAGACATGCTTCATTTTGGGGTTGAAAAGGCTGTGGCCAGGTTTGTAACTGGGATTCTTGCCATTTATGTGACAATGTAAATAATTGAGCATTTTCAAATTTCGCGCGGTGACATATAGCTTCCAAAGATCTTGGGTCCGATCCCTGGTATGCCTCTTGTATTTTGGCTTTCTTTTGGTTCTTCCTTATGAACTATATCGATTCAATGTAAAAGCATGAGGTAAAGTTCCCCCGACTCTTATTCTGGCCATATCCGCAACTTGGAATGGATGATGACGAAAAACATACCGAAAAAGGTTTAGTAGATCTATTATTAATGAGTTCTTTCAAATTCATGAAAGATCAGTAACATTGTACTCTACGGAACACACTATACCCAAAGCTATTGAAATTCCCGCCATGAAGCGATTCATTCCCTCCCGATTCCAGTCAAGGCCTGCTAGTCTTTGGAAACTTCCTCTCCAAATCATCAAAAGCATTCTTCTGTACCTGTCGACTCCGGATTTTATTTGTGTCTTACTCACCTGCAAATCTTTCTTCGGACCTAAAATTCGAGGAAAGCGGCTTGCTCAGCTTATTCCACCCGAAGAGCGGGAAATGCTTTGCCCTAAATGGAAACTTGAAAGAAAGCCCCGAATACAACTACTTCTTCAGCTCGAGAACAAACGTTGGAGATACTGTAGCGAATGCTGGAGCCTTCACCCACGTTGTGAATGGCGCATCCCGCGATCGTTAATGTTATTCCCAAAGAGATATAATTATCCACCTTTTGGTGTTCGAAGAGGTTGTTGCGTGCCCTTTGCTGGGGAGGTGGATATCTGCCCCTGCCTTACAATTACATTGCTCGACAAGATTCGCCTGTTGGAAACTATCAATCTCGCTCGACAACGCGACCCCAGTACGCAGCAGTATTATTACAACAAAGCACTCCACCATCCAATTTCTGGAAGAAGGCGAAATCCTGTTCGTCACGAGCGTGTCATTCTCAGTCATCCGCTCATAAGATTGAATATTGACACATCGCTTTGGGTGGATGAAGACACTCAGGGGCTCTGTGTGTCGAATACTTATTTCTTTGAGAGATTGGAACACAGCCACACAGGGGCGACCGTCATTCCATTCCCGCAGACTGGAAAAGAAGTTGGGAAATGGCTGACAAGCTTTTTGGCCGAAGCTGGCTCGAGTTTTTTCAATCACGAACATGGTCCTCAGCACTTCGAGATTGTGAAGCCTATGGAAGACCCAGAGTGCTTCGCAATTAGGTCCATGCGCAATCTTGGGAAAAGAAAATGGCCCGATCGAGATTGGACTAACAATTGTCGTCATTAATTTTGCTCTGTATTTCTGAAGTCCGAGCCAAAGTCCTTCAATTTGTTGCAATACGTGCTATTACTATTTCAAGAGGTTCCATATTACATGGTGGAGGCCTTTAGTTGACACCACAAAACCACTTAACCCCTCACTAGCCGGCATTTAAAGTAGCTTAGTAAACTCAAAACAAACAAATGCTATCTCAAGTTTTAAAAGGAGCATACTGCGTATCAATTTGCTTGATTTAAACATGCAAGATAACGCCCCATTTGAGCCGGTATATAAATAAGAAAAGCGCTGGCTCAGTATCCCCACTTCCTCTCGATGGACTTGCCGAGTCAAATGATATCAAGTACATGGCTAACAATATCCCGATCACTCCTCGCCCGGCCCCACACCTGGACACTCCATCCTGGACAAGGTTGGTGGCCTCGGAAAGAAAGTAACTTGGCGGATTACTGGAACGGCAGTGCTGGAGAATTGAGTTTTCGCAGCTCACGTTGCACCTATTCCGTCAACCGAACGGTATTTTTCTAAAAGCCCAGACCCTCTGATTGTCCTGGCCGTTCGTAAAGGTGTTTGTCCAGTCGAGGAATCCAGGATCTCGAATTTGCAGCCTGTCCCGTCCAACAAAGCCCTGAGATTCGACACAACTGTCCCCGCTCAATCACCTTCACTATTCTATAGTAATCTGAGGAGAAGGCTGACTGTAGGTACCTGGGTATGTGGTCGATTGTATTACCCTGATCTGGAACAGTGCGCCTTACTTATCACCGTCAATGTGGGTTATTTGTGGTAATCTGTCTAGGCTAGCCTTTCCTTCATGTCCAGGAACTCTGAGTCAAGCCCTTCTATGGGCTCTCTCCCGCAATTATTGGTGCTATGAGAGGATCATTGCTCTTACCCACTATGCTCTGTTTTGATCACTGTTGTACTTTCCACGTTGACCTCCTTCCCTTGTTGTTCAGCTAGTTTCCAATGGCAACCCCGTGTACCGTAGATGCATCTTGCTCCTTCCTGTAACCAATGTTTACTCTGGGTAGGCCCCGTTCTTTCGCACCGTTTGGTTCTTCTTCTCCTTTGTATTCCCCAGAACTTTTTTTTTTTTTTTTTTTTTCAAGAGTTACAGCTATCACCATGCCTACCACTGACCACTCTGGCTCGTCGGGACTATCTTCGGGATACTCGGCGGAGCCAGCGCAGTCATCGGGGGCATATATAAGGTTGTTGTATGGTTGCGGAAGCGCATTGACCCAGCAGCTCGAAGACTTCGTTCGCGACGTCTTCTTGCTGCCGTCTTGAGCCAAGCGGCTAACAACACCTTGTCGACAAAAACTCCCTCGCCGGGAGATCGAACCAACCAGGAGGAACGAGGTGTCAATAGGGCCGACATTCCGCTCGTTCAACTGGCCCAGGAGGATCAACATGTCGCATGGGGAGGTCGACATTTGGCTTGATATACTGGAGGTTTGA
The DNA here is from genome assembly GCF_028828015.1 of Penicillium pulvis. Lineage (NCBI taxonomy): Eukaryota > Fungi > Ascomycota > Eurotiomycetes > Eurotiales > Aspergillaceae > Penicillium > Penicillium pulvis. The sequence continues at coordinate 1,726,936 of NW_026643080.1, forward strand.
TCCGACGGACGACTGCGACGTGGATCATGCAGGCATTGGCGAGTTTCCGTCTCTCTTGTTAACTAATTTGGTTTCTCTGTAGCGCGGCGGGGTCGGCGGAGGAGGGGACGAGGGCCCAGGTGGACATCGGCGATGAGCTCACCCTTCTGCGCAGGGCCGGTGATTAGTAGCCTTCGGGTGAAGCTAAGATGAGCTCAGATGTATCTAAACAAAGAATATTCAGTTCAGTTCTCCCTCACTTCTGCTTTCAAATTGTGTTAGAACCATATTCATGAGTTAGTTGTAGTGGATCGGATCAATTCAGAGCAGCAGCGGCGACAACCAGCCTTTGGGCGAAGCTAAGATGAGCAGCTCAGATGTATGGAAATGACGAATATACAGTTCAGTTCTTCCTCACTTCTCCTTTCAATTTCTCCCAAATCACGTTCATCCTGTAGCGAACCAAATTAGAGCGGCCGCGGTGTGCGCCAACACAAAGACAGGACGCACAGCATACAGGCGTTCCTGTGTACCACAGAAATAGCCATATCATGCTGGTCTCCATGTGAGCCCTAGGAACACATGCTATCATAGTACAGTCAAAGCTTGAACTAACGACCAAGTTGCCCTACAAACACTGAGATGCCACCGAGAGTCTAGGCAGCATCTGGGATGCAAAGTCAGCCGACCTCGGTGCTAAGCATGAACAGCGAGCTCAGAGCAACCCTTGTCTAATATCTGTAGTCCTTCAACACTCACCTAGAGCTCAAATCATGAACCGTAAACAGCATCATCAGCAACCTCCCCTTTGCAAACATCCCCCCCCCCCCAAACCATAGAAGCGAGACAACATCTACGTACCATTTAATCTGAGTATCGTACAGCTAGAATGGTTTTAAGGATTACAGGTAGTGTATACTTACATATTTGAACTATTGTACAGGTTTTCAATAAGATTGGTAGCGATTTCAGCCATGGAAACTTACCACATGAACCGCTGGATCTTGCCAGGCTCCTGGGGCCACTCAAAGCCCTTGTATAAGAACAAATATCCGGTCACTGCGTTAATGACCATGAACCAAACTGTCTCAACAAATTTGGGAGCATTGGTAGCCAGGTCATTAATTTCCCTCTCCTGTTCGGTTTGAGGACGCTGCTTCCGGAATACCGCAAGGCTCGGCATGGCTGGGAGATGCAGGCGCCACATTACCCAAGGGATGATGAAGTAACGAGGTTCAACTAGGGGAGCTGTCACAAGGGACAGGGTGGTCGCTGCGAGCCACACGAGGACGAAGCTGACACGCGGGGCGCCATGCTGTTCCTTGCGACGCTTGATGAGACCTTCCTGAACCCTGGCATATGCCTCCGGGGACATAGGCTCGGGCTGGTTCGATTTCGGTTTTGAATTGGACTTCGGCTTTGATTTCGGCTGCTGGTCCTTCTTGGCGGCTGACTTCTCGTTGGCTCGGCGTGTTTTTCTGTTTCCTTGGGCCAGCTCTGTGGCTGGGGCTGGAGCAGCTGGTGTGGGTGTTGGGGCTGGAGCTGGAGCCTGGGGAATTCGCAGCAACCGAGGTGGTGCCTGAACAATAGTGAAACCAAAGGCGGAGATAACGGCCCATCCGCAGAGGAAGTAAACCAGAACGGCTGCATACTTCACAGCGGGGTGGATGGCTAGGAGAAGACGGAACACATAGAAGACATAGTGTCGGTTATCGGCCAAGGTGAAAGGGTGCACGATCGTATTGAAATGGACGATGGCAAGCATGATTGGAAGGACAAGCAGGACAGCGAGGAGCTTTGGAAGCCGTCTCTGCTTCTCAGGGAACCCATAGTTGAGATATTTGGGCAAAAAGGTCGCGGGAAGAATGATATTAGCCACGGGGATGATAATCAGTGGCCAAGAGAAAAAGGCAAAATAGGGCCAAATGTAGAGCATCTGGGCCAAGTGAATACCGGCCGTGTGGAACTCCTTGTGACCTGCAAAGCTGTTAGCTTGAGATTTTCAAATTGGATATCCAAATAAGAGCAGTATAACGCACCAAGCACCACACCGTCATTCCAAAAAACGAATGCGCCAAAAGCTCCAAGAATAATCATGTATGGCATGACTGAAGCCACGGTAGCGAGCGGGTTCCTGAGACCAGCAGTAGCAAGGGAGATGGCAGTTTTGAAATAATCTAACCATTCAATTAGCACAGTCAAGAGAAACCAAGTCCGATCACACGTACCTTCTAAGCAAGCCTCCGTGATAAGAGGATCGTAGATCTCATTCTGCAGACCCCCCTTCACAATATCTGAGATCGCAGACGATCTGCATGCCTCAGAAGAACCGCGAATCTTGCGAACAACCTGCAGTCCACCCAAAAAGACCGAGACCCAAAAGATGTTCGTCTGTCGGCAAGCAAGGGCAGCAAGACCAAAAACAAGGAATCCCAACGTGGAGAAGAAAGCAGTAAAGCCTGTTCCAGCAGTCCTCTTCAAGTCCCAATTATACGCCTCGATCACAACCAACAGAGCAAGAATGTCGGTATAGTAAAGACCGGAGAAAAAGAACAGCGGTGGGAACAAGCATATGTTCAAGACGGAATGGCTAAGCCACGCACCCATAGTCCGGTTATTCCTCACATTGTGCACAGCGTCGGAAAGCGTCTGCAGTCTCCAGGGTAGGAAAATAGCCGTAGTGGCGACATTGGTCGTGCGGAGAGCTTCCGTGGTGAGCTTCGTCGGAGACCCGCGGAGGGTGAGCAACGCGGCGCATAGTAGATATGACCACAGGTACAAGCCAGGTGGAGTAGTAATCTTAGGATCCCAGTGTGTCCATTGGTGTGCCCAGTAAGCTTGTGCCTGGGGGACATGGAATACCTCATCCAGGTATGGTTCGGGGACTTTGGCCTGGACTTTTGTCCTCCAGAGCGGGATGAACACCAGCGCGAATGGGATTGCATAGCGCGCGGCGCGGCTCAGGTTTGACTCGAGAGCAGTAACCATCTTGTTCCAAGCTTCGAATCGAAGCTTCAGAGCAGGTACGGAGCTCGAGTAGCTAAAATCTAGAATTGGGGGGTGGAAAAGAACTACGTAAACGAGAAGCTACTTACTCCATTTGAGTTGCAAACACGCCAAACACATTTCAATCATCAAGACGCGATTTGATCCGCAACGAGACCAACATGCCGCATTGACGGCGTAAACGCCTGGATATTTGTCAATTCACTGTTATTACGCGCACGGCATCCATTTCATTACCGTGACGCTGTAATGGCCTTCCCTTTCCCACAGGGCATTGCGCCCTCGGAAATCGCCTTTCTCGCAGAAATGGAGATGGTGACCATTGTACCCCGACAGCGTCTCGAGGGCCTTGAATTACTAGGAGTAAGTAGTAAATACCAGTTCCGAGCTTTTGCAGCCTAGGAATACTAATTGACTCGTTCAGGGACCTGTCGAACCTCTCGCTCCACCCCGTCGTGCCTCCCTTCCTCTCTGGCTCGCGCTGCTTCTTAAACGCCAACGTCGTGCAAACATTATACCACCCACATGGCTACACCCAGAACCTCTCAGTCTGATTCTTGAAGTCGAGTCTCAACATCAGGACTATAAGCATGCTTTCTCGCCTCCGCCCCCGCTACCAGGCCAGCCTAGTATGCATGAGCCTGGACCGGAACCTACAGCTCGACCACAATACACACCGGATGGGGAGAAATATTTCGCTGCGCCGCCATTCTTGCCACATAATACTGCGCAGGCGAGAACTTCTTCGGGGGAGGTGCCTGCGTTGCCGTATCATTGGATTGAGGTCGGGAATATGCTACTTGATGCCGCGAGTGATGACCTTATGGACCCCGATCAAATCCGACGGTTGTTGAAGGATTTGCGCGAGGTGCGCATGTCAAAGATGAGAGCTGGTGTGGATGTTCTGGATGCTGCTGCGACTGGCGGTGGCGGAGTGGCGCTTACAGGTGTTGGTGCGATGGAGTTGGGTGAGGAACGTGGATTCCTAACGGGTGTAGTTGATAATCTCCGGTATGACATACATGATACAAAGGACTCCAGGGAATCATTGATACTGATTGAACGATTAGGAAAATCGGAGCATCAAAAGAGCAAGCTCGGCGAGAACAACTGGCCGAGCAGCGAGCAAATGGCGGGTACAACGGTACCCAAGACGAAGAGGAGGATTACATGGAGTTTTGAACGTTGCCTGGAGGGATTTATATTGGGCAATCTTACGATTTTCTCTTTGGCGTTTAAGGTGCATATGCGACGTGGATCAATGCCCCCGGACGAATATTCAATGTATATAGACTCATATACCCGACTTTCCTGGTCTCATGAAAAACCAGTGATTCAAATCAAAGCTATTCCAATTTTCCTAACACCATACAGCATGCGAACGCTCTAATACAAAACGAAAGTGTGGGGAGAACATCCCGCACGCCGTGAATGAGTGGGAGATGTCCAACAGAAACATAGTCTGGGGGGGGGGGGGTTTTTGTCAACAGGATTCAAGATCGAGATGGTGCATTTATTTAATAAGATGGAGATCCAACTCATTGGGCTGGACCCTTGCCTTTCTCCATCATCTTCCTTCGCGCGGCTAGGATCATCTCATCTCGGCGCTTTTGAAGCAGACGCTGTCGCTCTTCTTTGTTCTGCGCCCAAGCGCTTGTGGAGGCAGGCGACTGAGACTCTTCATTTTCAGCGGTGATTCTCGCGCTGAGATTATATCGGGAGATCAAGTCCTGTCCATCCGCCTTAGATGATGCGGCTGTTGACGTAGCCGGGACTGGGGCATGCCCGCGGGGCATTACGACCTGGGGTTGGAATGACGGGGGAGGCTAAAAATAAAACAGTCAGTTTAAACCACAAGAATACAGCGACAATTTCCGACAAATGTTATGGTGGACTGGACTGGAATAGGGGATCATAAATGACAGCATCGACGTCGCAACACGTACCGTTTCCAACCCCCGCCCGGCTAGGATTCGTTCTGTTGTCGCCGCAACACTGCCACCATTGCGCTGCAGGTCCCACATGATATCGCGAGTGCTTAGCTGAGGGAACATCTGGGCGATCTGTTCCACTTGGGCCGGATCAACAACGTTGCCACGGCCGCGGGGGCGGCCTCCGCTGGAACCCTCATCGCGGTTAAAGAACCATCGAAGCACGAAGTAGGAAACGACTGCTAATGTCAAGAGCGAGGGAATGTTGAGCGAAGGCTCATCGTCGTGCATTGTGTTGGGTGGCGCCCTGAAGGTTGTCTGGTAGAGTCGAAGCAGTGCGGGCGAAGGCGGAGTAATTCCGGGTTGGGCAGGAGGTCATGTGGATTTGGCCGACCTCGGGAAGCGTTGGAACAATCAAGTCCGGGCCGGGGGCGAGAGCAGGTACAAGGTGCTTTTGACTTGACTTCCAATAGCGATGGTGATGATGATGGAAGGATTCGGAGCAATTCTAGTGCACGTGCCTAGGCTCCGAGATTACAATATTGAAGCCCGCTTTGTTCCTTGTTGTTTCCATATATATATAGAAATAGACCTACCTAGGTGATCACTATATAATATCCACTCTAGGGATTGAACATGACGTTGGCCTGGAGACTGGATGAACTAACAGTCTAAAGCTTGAAGTACATTTGACTGCCTGTTGTCAAAGTTGAGTAAACACCACATTTCTGACCAATACGTCATATCCAGCCATTTGTCTGGGCCAATTCAAGCACATGTACGTACGGATCGATTGGACATGCTGTTGTGACTCACTATATACCAAATGCAGCTGATTTCAGATGCACATATATTCAAGTAAAAAGATAAGGAAGGATGTTTACAGAGTCACATGAATCTCAATTCACCTTTAAGGAGAAACTAAAGTCTTGTGCAAGAAAAAAATAACAAAGCCTTCATCATGCATAGATCATGAACCAATATTCCTTCCCAACCAATAAGCCAGACCAAACACTCGAAACCACATAACACCAGCTGCCACAGACCAATGAGCCGTGAAATAGTAAATGCTTCGCGCCAGGCTAGACCAATACAAAAAAAGACAAATGGATCCTTAATGAACAAATCTTGTTTATTTCAAGTCAGCAGCGGTCAGTGACTGGACGATACTAGTACCCTCGCTGAACCGGGTGCGGAAGATACGGTTGGCATTCTGGAACATGCCGTCCTTGAGGGAGACAACAATGAATTGGGATCCCTTGAAACGAGTCTTGATTAGTCGTCCGATGTTTTGTGTGTGAGACAGATCCAACGCGGCATCGACCTCGTCGAGAATGTACATCGGAGCGGGCTTGAATTGCAAGAGTGCCATGATCAGGGATAAGGCGACAAGGGATCTTTATCAAAATTAGTCATTGAGAAGTTAGGGGATTGGGATATTGTGTGAGACGTACCGTTGTCCACCACTCAGCTCTGTCAAACTCTGCTTCCAGACCTTACCCAAAGACACCTTGACCTCCAGACCGTCTGTGATATCCTTGCCCTCAGGCGGGTCCAGCTTGGCAAAGCTACCGGGCAGGAGCTCCTCGAAGATTTTTCCAAAGTCACCATTGACCTTGACCCAGGTCTTATGCAGAGCCTCCTTCTTGTACTCATTAAGGTTGAGAATGGTTTCCTCGATCTTGCTCTTGTCGCGAATGACAGTTCTCATCATGTTCTTGAGAGCGGCCTCCTTCTTCTCGACGCTGTCGATCATGTTCATGACCTTCGGGTTGATCTTCTTCTTCATGCCCTGTGAACGCTCGGTCAAGTTGCGCAGTGTTGACTTGCACTCGGCGATGTTCTGGCTCTGGAAGTGGTATGGCGTATTGGCGCGACCAAATTGCTCCTTCTCATCCGCAATCCACTCATGCTCTTGCTCCATATGAGCGACAGCCTGAGAGGCACCATGTTGGTCTTTCTGGAGTTTCTCGAGCTGGTGACCAAGCTTCTGCATCTCCAAGCCCTCCTCAGTGATCTGCGACGATTTGCTCTTGATTGTAGCATCAAGCTCAGCGAGTTCTTCGTCAAACCCAGTCAGTTTAGCCCTCTCATCCTCAAGATGTGCTTGCGCAATATCATGGGCGTCCTTGAGCCGTGTCTGTTCTCGCTGCAAAGAATCGATCTCTTCGGCCTGGGCCTTTAATGTGTTTTCTGACTCGGCCAACTGCTCCTCAGCCGCTGAAAGGTCACTTCCAGCCTGTTCAGAGTCCAGACGAGAGGACTGGAGCTCCTTCTGGAGCTCTTTCACGGAAGCGGAATTCTTGGTGAGGCCCTTCTTGAGAGCATTGAGTGAATTTTGAAGCTCTTCCAGCTTACTATCCTTGTTGTTGCTAAACTCGCTCATATCCTTTTCAATGCGCTTGATATCTTTGGATGCTTCGGCTTGACGAGTTTTGGCATTGGCAATATCGTTCTTCAACTGCTCGATATTTACTTTCATCTCTTCGACGGCCTGAATAATAGAAGAGGAGGAGTTGCTGTTGATTTGCTCCTCTGTGAGCTTGATCTCGTGAGTCTTGAGATCCAGGTCTTGCTTAATCGATCGAACCGCATCGAGCTTCTTGCGTTCTTTGTTCATGTTTTCTTCCAGAGTGGCAAGCTGGCGCTCCTTGCTCCTCAGTTCCTTGGTGATCTCATTGAGCTTCTGTAGGGTTACAAGCACGCCACTAGAGTTGGGAGCACTTCCACCAGAGAGGGTACCAGAGGGGTCGTAGACATCGCCTTCAAGGGTGACACTCTTTATTCGCACAGAAGGATCGAATGTCACCTTCTTGGCTGTATCGGCATCATTGCAGATGAGTGTGTTACCGAATACATAGTTCATCGCAGCAAGCACGTCCTCATCGTATCCGATCAAGGACAAAGCAAGATCCACCTTGCCGGGAGCAAGATTATGAGCCGCTCCAATCTTCTCTACGGAGGCCTTGAATGCCGCAATTTTGTTCAAAGGAATGATCGTCACTCGTTTGCGCAGCTTTCCCTTCTGGAGCAGCTGAGTACCGGTCTCAGCAGAGTCGACCACAACGTTGTAGAGGCGACCACCGGCACAAATCTCGAGAGCAGTAGCAGCTGGGACTTGATCCTTGTTCAACGTAAACAGCTGAGCAACCAGACCTTTAACCTTTGAACGGTCAAAGTTAGGATGGGGATCGGTGTAGTTAAAATCAACGTTTGCCACTTTTCGTCGGAGGCCATCGGCCCGCTGGCGAAGATCTCGGATATCGCGCTGCAGCTGGGACTGTTCCTGGTAGATCTGCTCCTCTTTACCGGGCTCAAAGCCAAGACGAGTGAGTTCTGATTCAAGCTTCTTAGCTTGGGCCTTGAGACCCTCCAGGTCTTTCAAAAGGCCTTGATTTTGCTCCTTGGCCTTCTTCGCACGCGGCTCCTCCTCTTTGATTCTCTTCTCAAAATGAGCAATCTTAAGTTTCGCTTGTTCTTGCTCTGTGGATGCATTACTGGCCCGGTTTCGTGCATCTTGTAATTGTCCCTGGTAGCCGCTCTCTTGTCCCTCCTTCGAAGCAACTCCTGTCTGCAAGGTTTGAAGCAATTCCTCCTTCTGTTCCACTTCAACATTCTGCGCATCGAGCTCAGCTTTAGCGGAATCATACCTCGCCTGCAGCTTGTCGTAGATCTTCCGCTTTTCCTTCAGTGCCTTCTCGAGCTCACTGGCGGATTTTTGCATGGCCTTGCGCTTTTCCTTCTCCTCATCCATGCTAGAGTTTTTCAAATCAAATACAGTCGTCAAACGGACTAACTCATGTGAGTGGTTCTTGACTTCGTCTTCGAGACCTTGGAACTTTCCGCCTTTCCGGAGCTCCTTGTCGCGCGCAGACCGGACTCGCTTGACGTCCTCCTCCAAGTGTGCAATCTCGCTCTTCAGCTTGGTTGCATTCTCCTCCAATGCCTGGACAGTGTCCCTCTTGCTGTCACAGTCCTCACCTGCAACGCGCAGCCTCTCCCCGCCCCGCACATAGTCGTGTGCCACAACAAGTCGAGTCAAACGTTCCAAGTCATTTTGTGTTTGTTGAAAGTCAAGGAATGCACGCTTTTCGGACCGGAGCTTCTCCAGCTTGGGCTCAATCTCTTCCTTGAGAAGCTCCTCGATCTCGCGTAGCTTCAACTCCTTCTTGCTCATTGTCTTGATCGCCTTCTCTCGACGATCCTCGAACATCCGTGTGCCAGCCGCTTCCTCAATCATGGACAGGATCTCAACTGCCTTCATATTCAACACCTTGGTGATACGACCTTGCATAATCAAAAAATTGGGGTTGTTGATGTTTAGCTGGACACTCTGGAACAGGTTCTGGACGGTTTGCTGTTGTGCGCGATGACCGTTGATCAGGTATTTGCTGGTGCCGCCCAGCACAATCTGGCGAGTGACGGAGATGTTCGCATACTCTTCGAAACCGATAGGGGATTTGGAGGTGTCGCGGTTGTCGAAAACAATGGTCACGCTCGCTTTGGTTACACCGGCTTGACCGCGCTTGTAAATAAGATCTTGGAGGTTTTGCGCTCGGACAGTGCTCATGTTGGTGATACCGAGGACGAAACAAATGGCATCGAGGATGTTGGATTTACCACTACCGTTCAGACCGGTAATAGAGTTGAATGATTCATCCCTGCAGTATGTTGTTAGCTCATCCTCATTGCGATCATGCCTTCGCTCTTGTCGTCCGAAGAGCGGAATCGTTTGCGCACCATCCCGAGATAACCGTACGCACAGCGTACGATTTGAAGCCCTGGAACAGATCAATTAGCAAAGTGCGGAAAGAATGGAGTACGGTGACGTACGTCAATCACAATCTCTGTGATCCTCATGGTTGCGACAGCAAGTCGGCTCGCTATGCGGAGTGCATCTAAGGTCGGAGGAGATGAAGAGGGGCGCGATTGTTGTTTTGCCCGCAAATCAGGTGTTTATGGTTTGCCCGTTTTGCACTAGCGTCGGGGTGATGTAAGCATAATCAGCACAGGTCACGTGAACGCAAAGTGTATACCCCGGACACTTTCCTCGTAAATGTCTCCGTCTAGTTGCCTCATTCAGTATATCAGCACTAATGCACTCAATCCAAACCTTGCTACCAAGGTAGACAGGCTGGCCAATGATTTCAGCCTTTTCTATTCAATGATATCATTTTTGGCGATTTCTCTTTGTTATTGGAAGCTTATGCATAATTTCAGCCCAATTGACATACTTCGCGGAGACATTCTCGGACACTTTTCACTCCTGTGCCTAGTAAGATGGAATCTAAAGCCTCCATGGCCCATTTCAAACATATAAAAGCACCACTTAGACCTTCGAAGTCCAGAATGAATTTGATTCCATATTACCTTCACTTTTCAACAGACAGTCCAGGGCTATAAACCAACTATATACATCAATACCAACTGCTTTATAAAAGCCAATCATGCCTCCGGAAAATACCCCAGACTGGAACATCCTCTTCAATGATGACAAGTTTATCAAAGCCTACAGACTCGGTGAAAAGGTTACCGGACAATTCGCCCAACTTCTCGTCGACCAGAGTGGCGTAGTAGCTGACTCGAAGTCGCACCAAGATCGTCCGTTGGTGGTTCTTGACAATGCTTGCGGTACTGGAGTCATTTCCAGTGTCCTTCATCACGACTTGGACGAGCAAGTCAAAGCCAGATGGAAGCTGACATGTGGCGACTTCTCGGACGGAATGCTAGAGTATACTAGACGCCGGATAGACAGCGAGAAATGGCTAAATGCAGAGGTCAAGAGTATTGATGCGCAAGATACAAAGCTGCCATCGGAGCAATTTTCACACGTCTACACGGCTTTTGGTATGCATATACTCCATCGTCATATTTTTCACAGTTGACTGGTCCTTGACTCACATACTTTTGTGTTAATTAGCCTTTATGGCCCTTCCACGAGGCTTGGAGGCCTTGGATGGTAAGATCGCTCACCCTCTCTCTAATACAATGTGATCTGACGATCCCCGCTATAGAATCTACCCGGATCTTGCAACCAGAGGGGATAATTGCTTTCGCTACTTGGATCGAGCGTAAGTGCAGCCGCTGTTATACGAGGATATCAGCGCATATAAACTAATGATAATCATCCAGCGGGCTGGCTATTGGAGGCCGGAAAGGCGATCTCAAAGATATCCAACGAACTACCATGGCCGACAGCCGAGGAATTCCTGGGCATGATAGGCAAGGGTCAATGGAACTCCGTGACATGGATTGAATCCCAGCTCAGAGACCGAGGCTACCGTAATATCAAAGTCAACGCTGTCACTAAATACAACTCCCTTCCAGTAGCTGAATTTGTGGAGATGACCATGTTCATGTTGCCTCTGTTGATGAAGTGCTGCTGGTCGGAAGATATGCAAAATGAGAACAAGGACAAGGTTAAACCGGCTTTGGAGAAGCATCTGGCTGGTGCCTACGGAGAAGATGGTGAGGTGCCTGGGGAATGGGTGGCAATACTTTCAACGGCGCAGAAGCCTGCAGCATGCTAAGTCTTGGAAGGATATAGCTACTTTGTTAACGTAACGTGCCAGAGATACCCAGGCACACCGAGCAGAAAGTCCGAATCCAGAACTTTTAATACAAATCTGACAAGGTCATAATAGCCATTCGAGTAAGATCATGACTTGGTTTCCCATTTAGCCCATTTAGCTTTCCCGGTAAATCAACACGCCCATATCCCAAACGACACTGTACTATAGGCCACCCGTAGAGCAACATTACAGAAAACAGACAGCCTGACACCATTGATCGAACAAAGGACTGACCCGAGCCATATTCAACTCAATACCATTTATGAAGCATGATGTGCCTGACTAATGCCACGGGGGACGATTCGGTTGGATTCTAGCCGGTTGTCCAGATCCTCATACCGAAGGATAAAATCGCGCTATGAACGAACAGTTAGCAAATATAATTTCAACTTCTCGATATGATTGAGGAATGGCATACCCGAACTTTCTTCCAGGTGGCAGGATCCCAAAGGAGATACACGCCACGTTCGCTTACACCCCGTTCCACATCAACAGGGCCAGGGTATGTCTCATCACGAGTCAGCCAACACCGCTCCAGCTTATGATACCGCCATTTGCGTGTCATCAATTCTTCTGCGACCAGCTCTTGCATGATGTCTCGGGGCATGCTGTAGAAGATGTAAAAGAGGGTCTCGTCGCTAAACCCAGGGATTCGGGACTGAAGGGCTTGAATGTTTGCAACATTGTAGCAAGAGGGCAGGGAGAAATCCTGTTCCAGCGGTACCGCAGACATGGATGACACAAACGGAGATGCGAAGGAGGTGTGGAGAGGTCTAAGGCACGTGGGAATTCATTAGCTAGAGTCGCCAGTGGGTTCTGAACGGGAGCGCATACTCAGGCTGATTCAAGTCCAGGCCAAGGGTCATCAAATCTTGACCAACAGCCAGACTGGCCACGTCGGGGCTCTCGCTGTGGATCATGCGCAACAGGCCGGCCAGGCCGAATCGGTCGAGCTCACTCATTTGTGCGAGAGGTGGTTGTTCTGCACTTTGAGCACCTGCGACTACCGAAACATCCTGGCCGTCGGCCTGTTGTTGCCTTTGCTGCAATTGTTGCGGGTCGCTGAAGTTGCGTTGACCCGACATGAGGGTGTTGTTCAAGTCCTGTGGTGTCGGTGAGTGCGGGGCCTGGGAAAGACGATCGCCGATCTACCTACCTCCTTCTCCTGCCCCAAAATCCCATTGGGCCCTTGATTAACGGGCGACCGCGATGTTCCAATACCTGCATATTGAAATCAGCTAATCATTTTCGCCTATACATTTTTCCGCACAACAACGGGTAACGCCGGTACATACTGGTATTGTAGCTTCCAAACGCAGTATTCTGCAGCAATGAGCTCCGACGATCTTGGCCGATCTCAGCAGCAACGTTTCGACCCAACGGAGGGAATTCCTCGATGTTGCCTGTCTGAGGCTGACTTCCGGCTCCTAGCTGGCTACTAATCCCTTGCCCACCGTTCCTGAAATCATCCAGTCGATTGGTGAATTGGGCGGCAGAAGGAAACATGTCATCATGAGGGGCTTGCGACGGCTGCTGTACGGGATGCGGTTGAGTTTGGGAGGTTCGAGAAGGGGGTTGCGACGTAGGAAGGTGCTGCTGTCTCTGAACGGGGGTATGTTGTGCGGCTCGTTGACTTGCGTTGGCCCATACGAGTTGCCCGGGGTTCTGAGATTGTGACTGCTGGGGCGCGCCTGAAAGTGAAGGGAATTCGCTGGAAGGCACAATCAATGTCAGTTTCTCGAGAATAATGCATTGGAGACCACTCCGGGATAAAGTCATTTGTTTAATCGACCAAGATTTCACTCACGAGAGATCTAGCGGTGTTGCTGGTTGAGAACCACTCAAGCTCTGCGCAAAGCTGCCCATAGTTCCCATATTTCGTTGCTGGTTGGTTTGTAGAGTGGGAGTTCCGCTCACAGGCAGATTGAAGTTCCAATTCGCTGCGCCACCTAGATCAGCACCCCACGTATTAGCATCCACCCATAGCTCCGGTCCTAACAACGCAATCCATCACGAGCCCGAAGACGACGTACCCAATTTTCCGTTTGGCAATCGTGCGGAGGCCAATGTTGCGTTTCGGGCTTGTGCTTGCTGCGGCGCGGGGAATCCGGACATGCCTCGTAGCGGCTGTGGACCAGATCCTAGCACGGGAGAACAAGGAGTTAGCAAGATCTACGCGGTCTCAAATCGTGCTCATGCTTCGGCTCAGCTCAGGAATGTGTCCAGAGATCCCTGCGAAAATGTCTCGGTCGCATATGGTGAAACTCTCTTGAACACAAACTGCCATTGAAGTATGAACGTCCTTTATGGTTCCGTACTGGACGGGCAAACACCCATTTTCCATCCGAATCCATGAAGGAGGCTCTGCCGGGGTGCCATGGCATTTTTCTCTATAGCGGGGGCAGACCGGGGACGAGGGCTCGGAGGGTAACGAAGAAACTGACGAACCTGGTCGATTCATAGCTGAGATAACGGGGACAAGGTTGAGAGAGACGACCCCAGAACTTTTCCGAGACTCGTCCGGAGATTAGACACGGTAGAATATCAAACCGACGCAGTATCCGTTGAGTGATGGTAGTCCACCATGAAAGCCCTCTCCAACTTATGCGGCACTGCTCCGCCTGGAGGTGGAGCAAATCGATTGGGTAATTAGGCGCGCGGATGTTATGGGGAACACAAGCAGCCTCAAGGTATCGCGAATCAGATGTTCTTGTCGGATAGGGAAGGACACAAGAATCTATCCTTCAGACAAAACAAGTGATATTTTTGAAGCGTTATAGTGGCGGGGATAAATAAAACGTCGCTGTATCTTGCATTGTAGCAAAGCGTCACTGGGATGGTGTGCACGTGACCGTCCGTTGAGCCCGAAAAAAAGCATCTCCGTTCATCTTGCATTTCCCCTGCAGTCGTCAATTTCAACACCATGCATCGGCCAGCTGTCGCTCGTTTGGCCAAGTACGGGGGTCTCCCCCTGGCTGAATTGCCTCCGCCATACCTAGCACCCTCCCTCCATTTCACGCCTCGATCCCAATCCTCGAGCTTCTCCACGACTCCCGTTGCCGCTGGCCGTGAGCGAGGACGCGACTTGAACCGAGTCCGGGCCGTATCAGCCATTCATCGCACTGGCCCACGATTCAAACTTGGCGTTTCCAAGTACCCATTGCCGAAACCTGTGTCCTCCGAGAACCTGCCTCCGCGGCCCAAGAACCCCGACCATGGACTTTGGGGATTCTTCCCTCCATCGCGTGAGGCCATCAGTGTCCCGGACTTCGATATGGCTCATGGTGAGTGAAATTACTCTTCGGTACCTTCTTAATTTTTTATACAAACAATTGCTTACTTCCAACTCTTAGGTCGCTCATGGGCTATTACCGAACTCCGCGACAAGAGCTGGGACGATCTTCACAGACTTTGGTGGGTCTGCATTAAGGAACGCAACCGTATCGCTACCTCCAACATGGAGAGAGATCGTCTGAAGGCTGGATACGGAGAACACGAGGCTGAAGGCCGGGACAAGACTGTAAGTTCCCTTCTGTTTTGGCAGCCTTTACCAATCTTCCAATGCCACAACAAGACATGAATCTATGATTCAAATTGCCAATCTGGATTATTTCCCTCTGTGTGTCTTCGGAGCTTGGTTCGCTAATAAATCTCTTTCCTTAGATCCTGATTACCATGAAGAGCATCAAACATGTGTTGCGTGAGCGCTGGTACGCTTGGGAGGAGGCACAGCGTCTGTATGAGCAGGGAGCTCGCCCGGAGTATGAGGATGTCATGGAGGCCCCTGAGGTTGAGGATGAGATCAAAGCCTCCAAGCCTTAAGGCGAAGTCGTTCCAATCACAGCTGTGAGATATGGTCGAGAACCATGTGGAATGTGTAGCAATATTTTGGTTGATCTTTCATTGTGTTTTCTATATACTTTTTTTCATGTAAAATATCAACAACGCGATGCCTATCTTGGAAGCTTGTCTGGTCTTGACTTTAAGACATTGCAATGCGGGTATTGACAAACCCATTCAGGGGGGTCTTGAGAAAGGGAAGAGGAGATAATTATAGACCCAGGGGCTTAATCTATATATCTAGATGCCTATAGGTTGGGAAAGGGGGCCTTGTAGGAATCTGCTCCGTGAATGAGGTAAACTAAGTCACTAGTGGCGGGCCCGTCAAATAGTCTCCCCTTCTTACCGCTTCTGTTGATCCGCGGGGACAAGATACCAGGAGAAACCTTTCTTTTTCCCTTTTCGCCTCCGGCATACTCCCTTCCCTTCTGTATCCATCTTACCCCCAATATCCTCTCACTATATCCACTATGGATGATATCGCGCCCGAATATGATGTCGTGGTGCTCGGCACTGGTACGCTACCCCGCCATTCCACACCTCCCAAACGCTGACCAACTTCTCGCGCAGGTTTGACCGAGTGCGTTCTGTCTGGGTAAGTAACCTAATATCAACCATGCCTTGTGACTACTGCTGACCTTTGCTTCTTCGTCTTAGTGTTTTGAGTGTCAAGGGTAACAAGGTCCTCCACATCGACCGCAATGACCACTACGGAGGGTAAGTAAATGGAGCTTTGTACAACGCCACCAATGGAAGATAGCTAACAATGGTTCTAGAGAGGCAGCCTCTGTGAACATTGAAACAGTACGCTAGCTTAATGGAGCGAGAAAGAGTCCCTACTGACCGCCTCTGCAGTTGTTCAAGAAGTACGGCAATGTTCCCGCCGGGGAGGAGCCCTGGAAGAAGTACGGCCGAGTCAACGACTGGAACATTGACTTGGTTCCCAAGCTGCTGATGGCCAACGGAGAGTTGACAAACATTTTGGTTTCCACCGATGTCACCCGATACCTCGAGTTCAAGCAGATTGCCGGCAGCTATGTTCAGCAGGGCAAGGGTCCCAAGGCGACCGTGGCCAAGGTGCCCTCCGATGCCGGTGAAGCTCTGCGCTCTTCTCTCATGGGTCTCTTTGAGAAGCGCCGAGCCAAGAAGTTCCTTGAGTGGGTTGGCGAATTCAAGGAGGAGGATCCTGCTACTCATCAGGGTATGTGATGCAAATGTTGCCTGAGGGGTATAGTAGCTAACTGTCTTAGGTCTGAACATCACCGCCGTGACCATGAAGGATGTCTACGATAAGTTCAGTCTTGAGGAGAACACCCGTGACTTCGTTGGCCACTCCATGGCGTTGTACCCATCGGACGAGTACATCAACCAGCCCGGTGTGGCTGTCGACGCTATCAACCGCATTCGTCTCTACGTCAACTCCATGGCCCGCTACGGAAAGTCCCCATACATCTACCCTCTCTACGGTCTGGGTGAGCTTCCCCAGGGCTTTGCTCGTCTTTCCGCTATCTACGGCGGTACCTACATGCTGAACACCGATATCGATGAGGTGTTGTACGAGGGCGGCAAGGTCTCCGGTATCAAGGCCACCATGAAGGATCGCGATGAGAACGCCGAGGTTATGAAGTTTGAAACCAAGACAAAGAAGATTATTGCTGATCCATCCTACTTCCCTGGCAAGGTCCGCGTTACCGGATACTTGCTCAAGGCGATCTGCATCTTGAAGCACCCCATTGACAAGACTGATGGCAGCGATTCGCTGCAGCTCATTATTCCTCAATCCCAGGTCGGACGCAAGCACGGTCAGTACTACCCTTTCATACTGTTGAGATCTCTCGCTGATTTTTGTAGATATTTACATTGCCATGGTCTCCTCTGCACACAACGTTTGCCCCAAGGGCTACTACATCGCCATTGTCTCGACCATTGCCGAGAACGATGCTAACCCCCACATGGAGCTCGAGCCAGGTTTTGAGCGCCTTGGCGCCATTGAGGAGAAGTTCCAGGCTCCTCCCATTCCTCTCTACGAGCCTCTGGAGGATGGTACCAGCGACAACATCTTCATTTCCAAGAGCTACGATGCCACATCTCACTTCGAGACCACAAATGGTAAGAATCTAAACTACCCAATCACGTACACTTGAATCGCTTGGCTAACGGTTTCTCTCCAGTCGACGTGCGGGATATCTACCGCCGTGCTGTTGGTGAGGAGTTGGTTGTTGAGGGTCTCCGTGAGGACCAGCAGCTTGCTCAGGAGTAGATTCAGATATCTTTCCGCGATATGATCTATGGCTTAGATGCTAGGATGACTATATTCTCTTGGACATTTTTGATGCTCTGTCGTTCGTTGATTCTTCGTTTTCCTCCACGGGCCTCAGGTTGCCCGGTCAGATTAAACAGGAGGTTGTAGCAAGCGCAAATATACCTGTCTCTCATCATCATCATTCATTCCTTCTTATATGATAATTGCCATTCTTCAATCACACCAAAGCAGGTGGGTATCAAGTATATACGTCCCATAATAAATATCCATGAGCCTAAATCTCAAATCCTCTGATCAACCTCCGGGTCCGTATTCGCCTTCTCATGCTCCCCAACAACACAAACATCACCAGTATCCGCCTTCTGGATCTCCGCCCGTAAAAGCGCCAATCTTTTTCCAACATGCATAACCTCACACACAATCCTCGCCTCTGTCCCAATGGGCACGGGCCGGAGATAAGTCGTCCTCAAGTTCCGGCTCACGCCACCGAACCCGAATTTCCCAGGTGTGGAGACTCCTAACAAGATTGTGGTCGAGAGGATATCAATCAGAGTCGCAGCGCATCCCCCGTGCAGGCTTCCGAGTCTATTGCTGAGAGAAGGAGTTATGGTGAGAGTGAATGCGACTTTAGTGGGTGGACCGCGGGTTGCAGATTCAAAGCGGAGGTTGCATTCTTGGGCGTCGACGTCCCAGCGCTGTTGAGCTTGTCAGTAAGCATCCATGGTGATCAAGCTGTTGCTAAAGCTTGAGGATTGGGCAGGTATACGCACTACGTCGGCGGCTTCCTTGCCTATCATGTATGTGCATTCGTAGACGTGTTGCTCGAAGTCGGTCATTTCCCGCTGTGGCGGGAGTACTTGGTGAGTGGACATGTTGTGTGAGGTTGGTATATATGGGAGAGGTGAAAGGACAGAATATAACGGGGGGGGGGAAAAACGGCGCAATTTGGTATAGGGTATAGGGTAGAGGTAGCAGGGAAGATCCGCTGCGAAGCTTAAGATTACCCCATGGAGCTCGGTCGGGGATGGACCTCGGCTCGGATGGGAGACGACTGGACGCGGATGCGGCTTGTTTCACCGGGATTGGAATTGAACTTATCTGCCTCATCTTCCATATTTAAGCACTAGATGAATTCTCAGCACTCAAGGTAATTTTGTTCAAGGCACGTGCCACTACTTTATGTCCACATAGAATTCGAAAACAGGACTAGATTATCGGCACTAGGTAAATTATTTATATTCCGAGCTTTTAGCGGCGATCGCAACTTTGGTGGACACCACAATAATGGCATTGGGCAATAAAGCATAGTATCCAAAATTAAGAGAAGTCATACAATTGAGTAATCGCCCTTGGAGGTACCTAATCACTTACACTAGACTAGTCTAGAGTGTGAAGGTGATTAGTGACTGAATCCTACTAGGTTAGCGCCTATGGTTTTGTAAATTGGACAAGTCTCCGTACAGGTCCCGATACGAAAATCGAGGCTTGAGTGGACCTTAGAAATGGGCGCAGACTCTAGAAAATTGTCTCATTTGTCTTTCTGTCGTGGAACGCTAGCTTCAGCTCTGGAGCATGTTGATATAGATCTAATAGATCAGGTGATCAAAAAGCGGCAAGGGATATGCACTAAAAGGGAGAACCGTCTCGCGCCTGAGGCGCGTAAAACACGGAGATTGCGATCTGTTGCCGAACAAGCGTCAACAGCTTCCCCTTGCACCTGCAATCACTGTTCGGGAAGCGCACCTGGGTATACCAGTACTCCCTGCAATCCCTGCGCTTTTACACAAGCCATTTCCTCTACCAGAGAAAGGCCAATGAGCTCCCAATTATAACGTATCCGGCACGGCATGATTCTTGAGACGCAAGTAAAGTGTTTCAATTGAGCTTGATCAGATCAGCAGTCGCAAAGGCTCACTCAACTCAATCCCTAGTGGAAATTACTGTCGTGTTCCTCCTTTTTCGGCAGTCCCAACAATCCTATCTTTCGACTCAACTATACATCTTCGACCCCAAATTACTACGCAGCCATGAGAGATCCCCGCGCAGCCAAGCGGAGAAGAGTCTCCGAGGATGCAGCCCACGATGAAGACGGCGATATCGCCATGGGAAATGAAGGTGATGATGTCTACTCCGCGCCCTCGTCTCCTGATGCCGACCCGGATTCCGAAGAGGACCAGGAATACCGCGGCCCCCGATCAAGACCATCCCGACGACAATCGACACGAAGAAAAAGTGTACAAGTACCTGAAGGGCTTGGATTAGATGATGCAGATGATGCGCCGGTCACAGAGACACCGAGGAGCACACGGGCTAGCGGACGGCAGCGCAAAGCGCCCCAGCGATACGAAGGGGATGGCCAGACACCTACTTCGACGCGGAGGGCAGCTGCTACACCTCGCAGTACTCGCGGAGCAAGAAGTGCTCAGAAGGCGAGACAGGATTCTGTAGATGACGAGGACATGGATATCGACGAGAAATCGCCCAAACCACTGGCAAGGACCAGATCGAGACGAGCTGCCGCCAAACCGAAATCGAATGGAACAAATGCTGCAGTGGTGAACGAGGATCAATCGGACTCACTGGAGACTTATAATGATGGTCTTGATGATCTCGTCGCGCTGCAGCTCCAACAAGATCTGCATCATGAACAGCCTGAGGTGGAGGACAGCGTGGAGATGGCAGAGCCCCTTCCTGAGTATGTGGAAGCTCTACAAAATCTCTGCCACCAGGGAATTGATAAAGAGGTTCGCATTCTCACAAGTTACCTTGTGGAGAAGCTTGCTGGGAAGCGACAGATTCCCCTCAAAGGACTGGACAGCGAATACAACAAGGTCAACCATCTGCTTGAGCAAACAGTCAGCGTGGGTGAAGGTAACTCAATGCTCCTTCTTGGGTCCCGAGGTTCTGGAAAGACAGCAATGGTCGAAACGATCATTTCATCTCTTGCGAAAGATCACGGGGAGGACTTCCATGTCGTTCGTCTGAACGGCTTTCTCCACACTGACGACCGTCTAGCTCTTCGGGAGATGTGGCGTCAGCTTGGTCGTGAGACCAACACCGAGGACGACACTATCAAGATCAACTCTTATGCAGATACAATGGCAACTCTCTTGGCTCTGCTCTCTCATCCCGAGGAGCTATTCGGAACTTCTACAAACAAAAATGGGGTGACTGCTGCCAAGTCTATCATTATAATTCTCGATGAATTTGACCTGTTCGTCACTCATCCTCGGCAGACTTTGCTTTACAACCTTTTCGATATTGCGCAAGCCCGAAAAGCGCCGATTGCGGTGCTTGGGCTTACCACCAAAGTCGACGTGACTGAGATGTTGGAGAAACGTGTTAAGAGTCGATTCAGCCACCGATATGTATATGTTCCACTCCCGAGAACATATGAAATTTTCTCGGAAATTTGCATGGCAAGTTTGGATCTCAATGAGAACGAAACTCTACAGATTGCAGATACACTCGGTTCTGAGCGTGCTGTCCTGGAAACAACAGGCTGGAAGACACTACTGGAGGGCTGGAAGTTATATCTAAAGGTAACGAGCCACCAAAAAAAAGAAACCCACCGTATATTTGAGCTAACATTCGTTTCAGCACATGTGGGAGGACAAGGAGTTCCAGTTCCACCTCAAGCGAATCTACCACCAGACCAAGTCCGTAAAGGACTTCCTGACAAGCGCACTGTTGCCAATCAGTGAACTGAATCTCAGCACCCAAGCTGCCGATAAGCTCGCAATGCAAATTCCCATTCCAAAGAGCTTCGCCTCACAATCTCTTTCCTGCTCTGACCCAGCACCTCTTCCATTTTCCGCATCTATCACCTCTTCATCGAGTCCTTCATCATTACCACTGGCCTTGCTCCTCGCCGCGACCCGCCTAGCAGCACTTTTCGACCCAGGACTCGACGGTCCCCAATCGCAGAGCGTGGCACCACTCGCACTATCATTCCCAGCTGCCTACGCCGAATACGTGCGGCTGCTCACATCTGCCAAAACATCCGCCTCGGTATCTGGTGCCGCCGCCACACCCGGTCGAGTTTGGGGCCGGGACGTGGCCCGCGAGTCCTGGGAAAAGTTAGTTAATTGGGCACTGGTCACGCCAGTCGGTGGCGGAAACGGCACAGCTGATGGACAGATGTTCCGTGTTGAGATCAGCTTTGAGGAAGTAGTCGAGATGGCCGGTTCGGACAGTTCTCTTGGCCAATGGTGGAGAGATGGTTGATACTTCCAAACGTATCAGAAATATATTATTACATTCTACAAAATTACATGTACCCACCTGGGTAATCTGTCTACCAGTCATTGCGCGCATTCTAAGGCCTTAGACCACACGAACCCACCCTCCATCCCCTATTGATCCTTCACGCTTAATCACATCGGCTACCAATCCACCATTGACAATCAACTAAAATATTGATCTAACCTACTGTAGGTACAAGTCCTTGTGACCACGCCACCGAAATTTAACATTCGTCACAAACAAAACTAGCCCACGCGAAAAGCCAAACACATGGTAAGTCGCGTAGTCCTTCGTTAGCGTATGCATTTTGACAGGTTTCCTCATTCGATGCGATCTGATCGAAGATTCCATTATGACATATCACACTGCCCACGGACCTATAAGCGGGGCAAGTTCTCACCACCCCGCCCCTTGTTAAGCTATGGGCTTCCGCGCTAGGACGTTAGTGTTAACCGAGTTGTGGCGGTGATGATCTTCTTTTCTGGTTTTCCCGGGATCTTGCCCCGGTGGAATAAGTGTACTCAGGTGAGGCGAATTGGTGTCTGCCTAGGAGTAGCTGGATACTTGCAAGGAACGTTTGGTTGTAGTGCTGTGTGGCTTTGTATTGATAATTTACCCGGGGAGGAGAGAAGGGGGTCGATCACCAAGCACCATCCTTGCCTGAGTCTGCACCTTGCCGTCTTGCGACGGAGTACAGAGCGCCAAGGGCTGGGACTGGTGAGCGGATTAGGGCTATTTGGTTTGGATTATGATTGCCTGGAACTATTGAATCTTAGATTCTGACATTTTGGCTGCTCAAGTGGCAGCATAAACTAGTATTCCAGCTTTACTTCGGGAGTAGCTATCCACATGTTCCTATGCATGGGTTTGTCATCTGGGGGATAAACACATGGGCAGGTATAGAAGTCTGTGTATGCTAGATTTGGCCACATGGGACAGGGATATAGCAAACATTCGAATGCTAGGCATCTTGCTGAAACCTAGACCCCGAAGATCTTCATTCTTTACAACATCCTTTTTTTTTTTAAAAATTTTTTTTTTTTTTTTTTTAGTAAAACCCCATGTCACATTTTTACCTTGTATCCAAAAATACTTCCAAAATGATGTGATATGAAGCAAAAGTAAAAACAAGATTCATCATCCCACCGGGTATGTATATATTGCGGGAACAACAAGGTGACGCATGCAAATCACTACTCTTAGGGTAAGCCCAGCCTCCTCCAACTATTGCCCCTGTTAGGAAATCCCGCTATAGTTTGCCACAATAAAGGCGACACACCATTGGCCCAAATGTGAACCCTGGAAGCACGCGGCATGCATGTGTGCTCGCCATGTGTCAAAAGTGACATGTCGCAGACCCAACGGGAAGAGTAGCGGCAAGGGGATCTGGTAGGACGATCATTTCAAATTTGGTGTATTTACCTGCCTGGGGGTGAAATATACACTAAATGTACGTTGAAAGTAAATCTGTACCTGAAATATAAGCAACAAATGGCAGCCTTTAAAAAGACGTAGCTAAATAAGGAAACTCTTGCGCCCAAAGTGGATAGTATATTAATCCGCATACAGCACCCAATTCACCGAGCATGCAAAAACAATACGTTAGTCTGCAGGATCAAGCAATTCAAGCTAGTCGGCTCTGTCTCCATAGCTGCTGCGCTAAGAACACTATGTCCCGTCCGAATGGATCTCGATCCATTCGCCGTACTTACGCTCCTTTGCATGTACGCGCAGCTAGCAAGATGGGGATGGAGACTGGACACGTTTCTGCGATGTTATGTTGGGAAGAAACTAATGCTAGGTCTATGCAGAAAGCAGTTTTGGTCGAGGTGCAGGACTCCACAATTCTGCACCATCGCATGATCCACCGAAAGCCGGGAATTTAGTGGTTATGGGATTCTCCCGAGTTGCATGTTGTGTAGCAGGTGGGGAAGAAGAGATGGGGCCCGTTGGAAATTCGTCTAGGAATTGCAGATTCGACTCCTCCGGTGTATTCTTTCCTTTTCTTTCGATTTTGCTTAGCTAGCTAGTCGGTGAAAGGCAGCTAAAAGGTAAGACTGTATAGTCCGGGCGCGGCAGCCCGCGTGCTTCTAGCTATAGCTCAGTCTAGCCCTTGGAAAAGACTGGACTAGGAGTTGGTCGGGATTTGTATTCGGAGATGTCGGAATAATGACCTGCTCCGTACGGAGTACACTGGAAGAAAAGTCCGGTGCAACAGTGACCGCCAAAATCCCGGGATTTGGACCACATGTTGATGATCAGCGGTGCCGGCGCCTCCCCGTATGATGGTCCAATCCACGGTTAGATGGTATTCTGCAAAGGCCTAAATGAAATTTGTTTTCAGGACCATGTGGAGTTACATGCATATGTGGGAATCGTAATGTGAGCTGCTAACTTAGTGTTGGTTAACCCCGCTTTCGATGTTGCAGGCGCGAATTCTCGCTTATGCTTTTCCCTTTTACCCTGACGATCTTATTGGAATCACACGTCACCAGTTGTTCACCAGCAGGTCCTGTAGGGAAAATGTAAATGTGAAGAGATCAAGGTATCACTGAAGTATATGTCACTTGGAGAATAACCGAGGGAATCAGCAACAATCGTATTTCCAGAACGGAGTACACCTTCCTATGGATCGACGAGGAGGGGTTTGAAGATTCGGGTAACATCACTTCCGCTGCACGATCTTCAGTTGATCCCGTCTTCCCCGCCACCATAGAGTAGCGAGTCGCGAGTCAGTAGCGAGTCACAGTCGATTAGAGTGCAGGTGACGCAGATGTACTATATGGTGAGAGACAGTATGACGATATTGATGCATGCCAGGAGCTGCGGAAGCTAACCTCGGGAGATTATCCACAGGGCATAGCATAGAGAACTGGCTGCAGACAATTTGCTGTGACGCGCCCGCTGTTGAAAGCTACTGTAATCTCGCTTCTGACTTGCAAGCTGTAAAAGGAATAGGAGACAGGGATATGAATGTTGCCCTGAGCGATGACACCCTAGGAACGCCCCAAAAGTTTAGAAATTGAGCATGCGCCATGGTCATAGGTTGGGGAGTACATGTAATGCTAATCATTCTGGCCCCCAGGTCGGACTAATCTTAATTAAGCGTGTCAGCATTAACTCCGGCCTGCGCCCTACGCCGTGGGGGCCAATGATTCCTAATCTCTAATCTCAATTGGAACAAAATGGATGTACAGTAGACAAGGAATTACACTAAAGAACATAAGATTGACCGGAGTTTCTATCCCCTCTCCTATACGTTTGATAACAAAGTACATCAACTTCATGTGCCATTGGTCTTGAAGCCACATGGATGACGATCCTTCCATGCAAGTCATTGATGAAATCACGATCGTCGGTCAACACCACTAGCTGCAGCCAAACTTCCGACCGAAACTAAAAGAAACCAAGAAAACTCCTCCACATGTCACAACTGAAATTTCGGTGTCGATCAGCCACGTGGAACGAGAAACAGTGGCTCTCTTCCCGTGCGGATTCTTCTTGCGCGGAGTGGAGTTCAAGAGAAACAATAACGCGGATATCTTCGCTTAAAGGGCGGTTTACATCGGGCCAGGTATCGGTGAAGCCCGAAAGAGATTTCTTTTACGTCGCTTTTAGTTTAAGACATATAGTGTTAGCCCCGTGGAGCATATGAAAATTTTCCGATAAACATGCGGACTCTAACGACTCCACTTTAAGCCTTTTTCTTATGCTGAAAATTGGGTCTCAGGAACCGACACAAAAAAAGATACTACGTAATAATTAAGTGAAAATCAAAATAATTACTAGTTTACTTTACCCAAAATAAACATCTGCAATACGATTGTTTCATCTGATCCGAACACGAGCGCCGGTACAGATCACATCCCTTAAGTGGATACCATGGAAGTTGGGGGAATAATGCGAATTCTTAGCGTCTTCCAGAAGCCTTCTAGAAGCCTTCTAGCGCCAAAATGTCGCCACGCGTGTATCAGCCCCAGCCAGCCATCCCGGTCGGAGTGGCCGTGACTAAATCAGTTCGCGATGAAACCTTGGCGAAGTCTTATATGGATTTATCCTTACTTACCGAATATAGTATTACGCTCCGTTGCAGTCTTTGCAGGGTGTCTACGTTTCTGCGGAGGGTGTCTACGGTTTTGAAAGTCTATGACGTGATCCACCTCGCAGCTCTTGACCGTTTTGAGTAAATATGGGGAGTGGGGCCCAGTCGGCCGACATGTATTTTTCGTTGGGATTTATTACCGTTTTCTTTCGGGTTTTTTATTCGGATCGTCCCGACTGATCTGCGTGTAATTTTTACTTGCTTTTTCGTCGCCTGGAAACTCCGAGTGCCAAGATTTGGCCCTCTTTGGGGGTTAGCTTGACTTGGAGCTGAGCTACGTATATTAAACCCTCTCGGGGTTCGGGGAGACCGACTGGTTAGCCCTATATCTGGTCGGCAGTTGTGTAGGGTTTAGTGATTTGCTTCAGGGGTAGTGAGATGGTGGCTGCGTATCATTCAGCTTGTAATATAGTGCAGCTACAGTAAAGAGAGTAATTTATAAGCGATAAGTATACGAAGTACTGTAAGTTGTTCCCGGCCTTCTAGCCGACCCCTTTTCTTGTCTTATCCACCTGGGCACCATTCCAGAAGCCTAATCCTATTTTCGGTTGGACAGAAAAACCGGTTGCGGATGACTGATCACTGACTCAGATGGAAGCCATGCGCAAGCCACATGGCATCAATACGGGAGGAAAGTCTGAAGGATTAGGATGTGTTTGATCTTCACCAAAGTTGGTTAGGGGGCTGGTCTTTCCCACGTGGAAGAGTCTCCACACATGCCTTGCTTGGGAAAGGGCTGGAAGGTAAAACAAAACTATATTAAAATTGACCCTGCTTACATAGTTGGCAAAAGGGAATCGACACAGGATTAAGGATTAGGATTGGTTTGATATCTGGACCAAGCGGTGGCGGAGCTCTTTTTGACCTTGTTTCTTTGTTGCTGACAGCAAGCCCTCAGCTCGGGCCTATTGACTATTATTCTGCCTATCTCTGAATGAGAACCCCTGAAATTTTGATTTTCGACACCAAGTTCCAGATTCTGGTAGAACGCATTCCAAATAGTACTTTCAAGGCAGGTATCCACAAAAGATAAGCACACTATACTTATTTCTATTGAAACTGAACCTTGGATGATGTGAGGATCTTTGGTCTTGGCATCCAAAGTATAGCATCATATTACCTATGACAGACAACGAAACAATTGAAACAAAAAAGCCAAGATATGCAGCATCCAGCATGGTCTGAAACCAAAAGCCGAAATCCCGAAAGTTGCGTGGCAGAACAACCGGCATGCTGCGTGCTGGCTCCCGCACGATGTGCATGCATCCATGCCGAGTAATGTTACTACTGCCCCGGTGTTGAGTATAGACAAGGGGAGAGCTACATGCCCTGTGACTGGTCTGTCGGAATAGGGTGTTTGGCTGTACGACCTTTGATGTCCTATCCCCCCGGATATACGAGAGTTTGCATGTACCACCACAGGGGTACTAGGACCCTAGTCAGACAGGTGGGGATCTGAATATCCGACTAGGCAACTCTGTCTGCACAGCAACCCATGGATGCAGGGAAATCACTGGGAATTTGCATTTGGACCAAGCCATAGACTCGAATTCAAGGCCCGACCGACGATCATCACAGCAAGTAAACTCTATCCTTTCCCCAGGGCAATATACGCCCTTGACTATGTATTCCGTAGATGCAGGTGTAACTACTAGTTATCTTCACCAACACCATCCATCATTGGTCAGCGATCGATCGCTGATCCCTAGCCTGTATAAGGAAGAGCCATGACTCGTAAGGTTTACGAATTCAGCCGCGGGTTACCCCAGACGAGTCGACCATAAGTTCTGGACCGACCTATAGTGTTATGCCTGCAGCTTAAATAGTAGTAGTAAGATAATTTTTAAAATATGTATTTCGGTCTCGGGCCGCAAATACGTCTAGACCGCAAATGGGAAAGCTGCATGCATCTCGCGTGGCGGTCAGGGATTAGAATGTTAGCGTGTAACACCATCTCCGAAAAGAGAATGATAAATTACAGCCGACCGGGGAGGAAATGTGACCTCCAGTACATGACAATACGTAATTTCATTGTCCACTCAAAAATACAATAACTGATTCAATAATACCCCTCGCAACCAGGAAACCTGACTCCTCCCCCCCCGATCGGCATTTTACGAGCAGTATTTGGGCCTCAGAGTTTGGTCTCACTTGGTGGCTATTTCTTTACGCCGTTGAAGATAGGGATGTGTCCGCAAATTGGTCTAGTGCATGGAGAATTCTCGGTACGCTCCCACTAGAATGAGTGGGACTCATTTTTTTGATTTAAATCAAGGTAAATCTTGGTGCTGCCCACTCTAAATTGTTGTGATAGTGGTTCGGCGGCGGGTTGAAGCGACGGGTATTACCAAGCTATCTCTCAGTACTAACCTGCCACTGCGTATGCTTGGCGGAGTGTAGTTCTTTCTCCGGAGATGTAGCTGGGAATTTTGATTTGTGTTATTATCATATAATAATATCAGATCAGGCTCGATAAAGAAAATGGATTTCCAGAGCTTACTGTACTATGTCTGCTTCTAAAAGTGACGCGCGTTTGCGCATTCGGATTAACTCCGACACGGCACTTGACTACGCCAAGGATCCGATCATGGCGGCCAGACTGATGATCAACTCCCGCTTGGTTCTTCGCTTCTGATAGCTTTATACTTTACGGGCACTGAGCCTCAGTTTTTGGGGGTCGATCGGGGATCCTCGGCCGTACTGTGCTGCTGTCATGGCAGGGCTGACGGCCCCAAATTAACACTAGATTGATTGCTGGCCCCTTGCACGGTGCCCATTAATCCAAAACACAATCGAGTCAATATTCAAGGGACTCGGTGAAGGAGTTCTGTACGGTGTGCGCTAAGTGATATATCAACAAGATCTGCTCTAATGTCATACTAGCTTCTAATCTGTGAGCGTATTCGGATAAAAGATACCCTCAATCCACGTGGCTTGCAGCAGAGAAGCATGCAGTCGATAGATCTCACTATGAGGTATCATATGTGAAACACCTGATCTGTACGGAAGCTGGATAGAAAGGCGGTCGATCAGGCCCCCTCCGGGTTCGTATAACCGACCAGTAAATTCTATATCAAGCTAATTAAACTTTCAACACCCCGCGAATGTACGTAAACAGTGCTCAAGCGCAGACTTGGACCCCCAGATTTTATACCAGGCCCCCGGGGCAGTTCATATCGTCGAGCCTTGCCGGATCCTGGCGGATGAATTCGCACTGACGCTGATTCGCGTGATTACGGTTGAGCCTTATCTTGGTGCGCCCAGCTCTGTTATCTCGCACAGCTCGCCCTTTGGGGATATTGCTGACGTGTCTGACAACATTGGATGGAAGAAGCCTGGAATTTGTGCTACTGTCCCTTGGATCCCTTGGGGCCGATCGGTCACTGTGGAGTTGACTGGCGCGGTTCAAGACCGGTTCAACGAGGGAGCGGTCAGGAGTGATATACGAGAATGATGAATAACGGAGTTGAGGCTCAATCGCCGGGCTAACGCGGTGATCTCACCAAAGCGCCGACAAAGGCTGTTTTTCAGTGAGCGGTTTACACGGCGATCGGCAATCCAGCGCTAGCAGGCCCGTATCTTGTGGATACATGGATTTTATGCCATAGGCTCTTTCCCTGATCACAGTCAGAATAAGTAATCGAATTGTTGATCCTCGGTACAGAGGGGGCATTATGACAGCACAGTTCACTTGAGTGAGTCTGTGCGTCTATACTATTTCAAGTCAAGGATCAAGACGAGCTAAAACGCGCCACAATTCCCCTTTAAACGCGCCCCGGAAGGAATGCAGGGGCTAACTCTGGAAGCAGGAAATGCACCAGCATGTTGAGAGCCTCTGAAACAAACGGTTTGTCGTTGGCGCTTCGCTTCTTGTTTTTATTTTATTTTTATTTTTATTTTTTATTTTTCAATTTCCTAGCCTGAGCGCCAGGAACCGCGCCTGAAACGGGGGCTAAGAACTCCACCTTGGTCGCGTACCAATCAGTCGGGAACAAAGAAACAAACAGAGCCAAAGTGGGTGGGACGAAGCGAGGCTCTCTCCGCTCTCACGAGTTATCGTGCACATTTACGGACCTTGTGCGCTCAGACATCAGATTTCTCCACGTGTGTCCACGTGGACCACATGGGCCCTCGCGCGAAGGCGCCTGGAAAGGTCATGGAAGGAATTGCTCCGCCACGCGGGCCAAACCCACGTTGTTTCGAACCCCTTCAAACACCGGTCCGGAAAGGAACGTTGGGCGTAAAACCGAATGATATGCTCCGTATGACACAGTGGCGCTAGGCTCCACTAGAGCAGAATGCTCCGATCCGATACTGTTGTTTCGTAGGGTGAAACATGTGATTTGCGCCCCTCTTTTGTTTCTCTGACCGAACTTCTGGCATCAAGCCGTTCGCAGGTTCGTACATATGCCCGGGGAGAAGAAGCTCAAAGATGAGAATGCTCCGACAATGTTCCGATTGGGGTATGACCGACCCAGAGAAAAAGAAATATAAGATCAGATCGAAGTTTTTCGATGATGGTTTTTTTTTTATTTTGCCACACCGATAAGGTTCCTGACAGTAACCGTGGAGGGGCGTGTAGGGATTCTTCCACGTGGGCTCAAGCTTCTGTGAGTTGGCAAATTCACATCATTGCCTGATCAGTCCAGGGGGCCGAGGGAATCCACTAAGGATGGGGGTCAACCATAGAGAGAGGAAGAGAAACGGAGTAAAGAAGGGAAGTGAACAAGGAAAGGCGCCATCGGGAACCAATGAAAGGCAAGAATGGCTGAAGAGTCGGATTACTGGCTCGATAATCGATAGGGGGCACTTGCTACATCAGGCAACACTAACGCCCAACCCGGTAAGATTCACACCGTAGCGCAGGGGGATTTCCCTGACTTACCGTTTGGTTCGGTGAATACACAATAATGGTACAAGAGTTGGAGAGAATTGTGGTAATACCAATACCAATGGGGCCGTTACCAAGATCACCGGCCGGATCTGTTCGGCCTTGTCCGTTCTTTGGTTCATGGAAGTGGGGAGTGAAATCATTGACTGAAATTTTTGATGATATATCATTTGGAATTCTAGAAGGACACTATCTTGAACTATTCGCCGAGCACGGAGCATATTCCATGCCATTGTGCAAGGGACTCCACAGGCAAGAATATATAGGTGCATGTATAACGTGTATGTACTGAAAAGTGGTAAGTACTGTAAATACCAGACCCTGCACAAAACAAGGAACCCACCGATCTTCACCATGAGGCAATCCCTTCCCTGGCCCACGTTGTTTGGATGCAGCACACCAAACTCTTTCCGAGCTCACGCGTGGGCTGTGGGTCAAGGATGACAGGCCGTTCTTCAGAGGGCATTTTCTTACTCTTTGTCTCTCTCTTCTCCGTACATATTCCTATAATATTTCTTTGACTAACATAATTGACTATGATAAGCTTTGTATGTTGCATTCCTTTCAGAGGGGTAGAAAAAAAAAAGGAGGCTCAGAAGGCGGTAATCCCTGTATTAGATTGTTTCCCCAACTCTCTATGAGTTCCACCATGTATCCGGTTCTAGTTAGTTTTTTTCCTTTTTTTCTTTTTTTTTCTTTTTCTTTTTCTATTTTTCCATTTTGGCTTTTCCGTTTTGAGTTTTAATTCTTCTTATTTTAATCCTTTTTTTAATTGATTATGAATTTCCATTTAATAAAATAATAAAATATTAATTATTCTTAACTGTTTTTCTGTTTTTCCCATGATTTTTGGTTTCTACACCACAGCCTTTCCCCCCTTTTAGCCTTTAGTGTACAAGATCGTGGGTATCACTTGTTTGACTTATACCCACTTTTCACACTCTTCCCGAAGTCTGGTTCACCCAAATTCTTTTTCCCCCCAAAAAACCATTCAATGCCAATCTCCGTGAACCACTACCGAGACTATTCTCTTCCTCCTGTTCGTGATCCGGTGATAACTACTTCCTCACGCGCTATTTCCCCTGTCCCTCCCCCAGCGACTGATCCGCCTACCCTGCATACTACTTTTACGGGGTCAGTCGTCGGTTCGATTTCCCGCCGCAATCGTCGTTCCTTTGCGGCTTTGGCTTCCAGGACTTCCAGTGCCTTCGCTAGTTTATCAACTATCAACCAAACCACCCCATTGCGATCTT
Organism: Penicillium pulvis; assembly: GCF_028828015.1. NCBI lineage: Eukaryota > Fungi > Ascomycota > Eurotiomycetes > Eurotiales > Aspergillaceae > Penicillium > Penicillium pulvis. Next base: position 1,759,018 of record NW_026643080.1, read on the forward strand.
CCCCTTCCGCCAGCAGTCTGTCAAGATTATCAAGGCTTCCGAGCGCGACCGTCAACCCCTTGACCCCGCCATTGTCAGACGGAGATTCCAACCCACTGCTGGATTTAGCGCGCTCAGAATCTCCGGCATTGGCCGACCTGAACCCTTCTCATAAACGCCGCTTAACATTGCAGCGCATACCGACTCCTCCACAAGAAGTTCGTCATTTTCCGGCCACTGTGCCCACTGCACCACCCAAGATGCACCAGACATCATCTCGGTTGTTGCGCATGACCGAAGATGAGCGCCCTTTCACCAAGGTAAGTTGAGCGAGATCTGACGGGTCTGACGTCTTTGAGAGAGGGCAAAGGTTGTTCTTTAAATGCTGACATGTTGCCCCAATTACTAGGACTTTATGGACTTGTTCTCCACCTTGATGGTCAGTTTGAAGTTGGACAGCCACCGAGTTCGTTTTACCAGATATGACCACACTTTTACCTCGGAAGAGGCGATCAACAACCTGGGCTCGCTCAAGTTCTCCCAATCGAACCGCATGCCCGACCCCAAGGACCCCTCCCGCATTGTTACCACCACAACCACCACCACTTTCTCCATGGCCAAGGAAATGGCCCGTTCTGTCTGCCAGCGATTTGTTGATGCCCGCTTTATCGAGGCCGTGGATGGAAAAGCCTTGCCGATTTTCCCTCTGAAGGGCGCCTTGTTCCAGCTCACACCGAAGGGTATTAACATCCTGCAGCGCTTCTGCCAGCGGAACGGAATCACTGCCCGTCACGTGATGGATGTGCTGGAGTCCCCGCGCAATACCATGCAATTGGTGAACCTGGAGCGAGATACCGAATCGGACAAATTGTCGCACGACCGCGCCACTATCGAAGTAATTTTCCGCCGATTTGCCGGCCAGGATGGACCCAACATTAAGAGCAGCATTTCGACCTCTGATTCCGACTCATTAAGCGACTACACGAATGGCTTGGTGGGAGTGAAGATGGCCCGGGAGCGGAAGTTGCAGGACGGAAAGATCTACACCAACACATTTACCGGCAAGGGAGCCGTGGATTGGTTGATGGATTGCTCCACCACTATTGAGCGCCGGGAGACATGTTTGATTGCCGAATTGTTCCTTAAGTATGGCCTGATCACCATGATCCAGGACGACAAGGCTTTCCCTGATTCGAACGCCGTTTTTCAGCCTTCCAAGTACGCGATCTACTGCATCACCGAGCGTGGCCAGCGTGTATGCGGATGGATTGCCCGCGACAAGAACCGTGACAACAACGCCAACACCACCTATGACAACCGTGGCATGCCCCGCGATTCTAACAACGCCCGTCTCACTCACATCCTCGGAGACCCCGCACTTCGTCTTTTATTCCGCGAATTCCTGCGCTACTCCCTTTGCGAAGAGAACCTGTCGTTCTACCTCGATGTGTCCGAATTCACCGCCAACTATCACAAGTCCGAGAAGGCCGGCGTATTCAACAAGGTGGATTCTGTTCGGGAAACTTTGGCTGCTGCCTATGGTGAGTGTCATTCTAAAATCTGCCTTAATATGCGTGTTGGCTCTAACAAATTTATAGGCTTGTACAACGCGTTCCTGGCCCCTGGATCTCCTTGCGAGTTGAACATTGACCACGCTCTTCGTAACAGCTTGGCCAGCCGTATGACCAAGGCTGTGGGTGACGATGAATCCATGTTCAAGAGTCTTCAAGAGGTTGTTCACCTTTTCGAACTTGCTCAGACCTCCGTCTTCAAGCTAATGTCAAGTGTAAGTTGATCTTTGCCATGCAATTTGAATCCTAGTACTAACTTTCACAGGACTCGGTACCGAAATTCCTTCGTGACCCCAAGTACTCCGTTGTCCTGCAGGAGCACGACGTCGACATCTTCGGCGGGTCTCGTTCGTACTCACCGACCCCTGGTGGACCGGAACGCACCATGAGCCGTTCCGCACGGACATGACAATTACCGCGAGGCAGCGTGGATGTTTCCTTCAAGCCAACAAGCCGTGACCGTCCGCATCGTGATTCGATCGCCCACTCCACCCCTGTTGGCATATAATCGCCAGGCTCCGTTGGTCTCGAACTCAGGCTAGGTGCCATACTCGACCAATCGAGTTGGTTCCGCTCCCGTCAACCTGTGCGACTGCAACGCGGGGATCACACCCGCGACGAGGGTCGCCTTTGGGAAACCCAGAGATGGAGGATTTTCCTCCAGCGATGTCACCAATCTCGTCATGATCGCCTCCGACCACGAGTCTTTTCGTTCTGCATTGCGCTTATGCCATGCAGCTGGGCCCTTGTCTCTAACCCCGACAGAGGTCTGTTTATTTCCCATGTTTTAATTTCCTCCGCCACGAGATTTTCTATTTCTTTTCTTTTTTCTCCCCTGGTTTCCTCAACACCCAGATGAAAGACGTTATGATCGATGCCTCATGTCATAGAGAAGGCCAGAAATTGGGCACCACTTGTAATATTTGGATGACATTTTCTATTTTTCTCGGAGCTTCTGAAGTTCCTCTGCATTCAACACCGAACCGATACACCATATCGGCGAAGGACAAAAAGACAAAAGACCAAAAAAACATTCGACCTCAAAAAGACGGGTGGTTGACTCCAAGCCTTGTGTTTTTGTTGAGCATCAGATACGGCGTTTTCTGCATGATTTCCTACATATTCTTCTATTTCTCCTTTCCCTATTTATTGCATGCATGATCTCTCCCATATTGACGAGCATTTGTTTTTCTGAATATCCTGTTTCCTTCGGCTGCATTTCATTTGGGCACAGCGAGTGAGTTCTGGTCGATTAGTGTATGTCATATAGTATGGTTCCCACGGGAATTGCCATGGACATGACGATCTCATTTACAGTATACCTACCACCTTCCTATTCTATCCCAACATTCGATCAGTAATCAATTTGTAAATCACAAGGACATCGAGAATTTGCCGAGGGAAGTCCATGTATTATAAGAGTTGGGGTCATCATGGGTCTAGATTCCGCTTGGTTCCTGGGCTAGATCTTCATGGACCCTGATATATGCTCGTACAATTAACGTTTCAAGATCCATGGGTTACTTCCGAGGTCGACCCCAGGGTTGCCACATGGTGGCAGAATCTAAAACAAGTATCAAAGTATGTTCTGGGGTAGTTGGTGTAGTCTAGGCCTTGATGGCTTTTGGGGTAACTCGGGTTAGACTGACTCAGGGTATAGATCGATAAGATATAGGCTAAATAAGATATTCGGTTAATGGATCGGTACATGGATGTAGTTTTTATGGTACAGCCCTATCTACCTATTTGAGTCTCGATGTTATGTAGGTAGTATGTAGTAGGGACCAAAGAGGAAAGACGGAACGAATAGCAATCAAGGCTTTAACTCACACCTAACAACGCCAGAACCGCACCCTGACCGTGTGAAATTCCATTTTTAAATGAAAACATTGCAAGTAAGTAACAAAGGGGAATCAATATCAGGCATCAAGGAAAATAGAAGCTTGGTCATCATTTCGACCCCCAACCACGAAGCCTCATCCCCTCCTCAATAGCCGTCCAAATTCCCTCGACAACCTCCCGATCCCTCCATCGCCCACCCCCATGAATCCCACCTTTCTCATCCCACCTCTCAACATTGAAGCTCTGCACACCGCGTCCCCATCCCTTAACAGTAGACGGGGTCTCCTCGCCCCTCCAACCGACATAGATACCAGTAGCATGCTTGAAGAGCTCCGGCGGTGAAGACCACTTATAGGACTTAAACTGCCAAGTCTGTCCAGTAGTAAAAACAGCCACAAGTCGCGACCAGTACTCCGGCTTGAAGTTTGTTGTTCCATCCACAAGAATAAATTTGGTAGGCTTGGTTGCTTTGCTAGCTGCGCTCGCAGCGTTGGGATTGGATGGGTCTGACTTGAGGCGTAGGGGCCGCTTCAGTTCCATGAAGTTAGCCTCGGTGGACATAGACAGTGTAGGGTGGTCTGGTGGGACGAAGATGCCGTCTTGCAGGAAGGATTTGATGTTTGACATGCGAATAAGAGATGAGGCGGAGGGGGAGAGGAGGATGATGGGGTCGGGCCTGGAGTTGGATTTGCGGGAGGGCATCGAGAGGCCTGCTGAGGGTGCGGGAATCATCTTGCTGCCTGGTTTGGTGGGTTGACCAGGGCGAGAGCGGTTGCGATCGAGGAAGATCTCGGCGCTCTTGCGGACGTGGGAGAAGTCCTATTAGTGACGTTAGCTTTGTCTACTCTCGCTATCCTTCGGATTGGCAGTGGCGTTGAAGATGCCAAGTAGAACACTCACGGTAGCCTTGATACCTCTCAGCACGGTATTCCGATCTCCAGTCTTCCGTTCTCCATTGTAAATCTCCTGTAGCCGTGGATCAATCGGCTTCTGAGGGCGAGTACCCTGAGCTCCGGCCTGCGTCGCCGCTCCAGGAGCACCACTAGGCACAGTAGAAACACCACCCTTAACACCAGACGCAATACCAGCCGAGGCTTCAGCCTGAGCAGCACCGGCAGCTGTAGCTGCTGCGGCAGCCGCGGCAGCCGCGGCGCCTTCCAAAGGCTTGATGTACTCGCTTTCATCTGACGCTCCCTCAAGCCAAGTAATGAGATCCAACCGCTCAACGAAAGGTAGATTCTGAACTTCCTCAACCGTTCCGGACTCAGCGGGTCCCTTCAACTTCAGCGCCTCGTTCAGCTCCTGTGCGGAGGCAATGTACTCCGGGATAGCGACATCTTTCTTCTGCCACGCGAAGAAGATGCTGCGCAGGTCGACGGCGGACTCGACTGTTCCGGATGCGATGCGCGTGAAGCGGGTCGGTGTAGAGAGGGGAATCGACTGTGGAATTGGCTGCGAGAAGTAGAGGTGTGTTGCCTGGGCTAGGTCCTCTGTCGCATGTTCGTTCGAGAGCTCGGACGAGGTTGTCGGGGTTGGGGGGCTGTCCGAGGCAATGGCCCGGCGCAGCGAAAGAAGCGGGTCTTGGACTGATGGGTCGGCTGCTGCCATTGTGATAATTGAGGGCGTAAGACCCTGGGAGAAGCTGGGTTGGGATTGGGAGTCGGGGGTTGAGGCTGGTTGGATTTCGCGTGGAAGCTCTGAGTCAACACGTGATCTTAGACTCGCCAGTTTGTTGAAAATTTTCAGGTGATCACTTGAGTATAGAAGTTTTGATTCGTCACAAATTTATTCCTGTTTTGTTTCGATTTTTGAACCCGAAGCTTCGAAAAAAACGATAGAGCATCATGAAAATCAATAAACAGAGAACTGTGCAGATAGTGTATACAGTATAAGGTGCAAAGTGTAAGGTGCAGAGTATAAGGTGCAAGGCACCGAAAAGTCAGCGTACGTTCCCTTATACCCTAATAAAAAGGAACTTGTAGACATGAAATCCGCCGGTATAGTGTTTCAATCCCTCTGCGGTACCTGATAAAGTTCGCTTGAAACAAGTGTGTTAGCTAGTGATGAATTCCGGCCCTAATTGAACGGCTCATGTTACTGGAGGGTGGGTGGGATCTGGCCTATGGGCCGGGGAAAAGAACGTGATGGTCTTCTTTTTTTTATCCTCCATCGACTTACGATTTTGTATATATTGTTGTGATTTTTCATTGGGGTGTAATGTGGTGAGAGTGGAGGAGCTGAAAATTAAATGCTGCCGTAAAGATTGTTGTTTCCAAACTTGCTCAGGTACCTTGAATATTGCAAGATCGCGGGTGCAAGGGCTGACTGGTAAGTCCTTTTCTTTTTCTTTTTCTGCACTTGGATGCTCATTCTGACATGTCGGCTATCCATGGTGTTTAATCGAATCGGAGAACCCGATATCTTTCGAAGCTTGAAAGCATCACAAGGGACATAACGCCTACTTCATGCTACGTGTAGATGATCGAAATACTGTCAAATTTGCCTCAAACAAAAGCCACTACCATTCTTGTTATTATTCGCAGTCACATCTACAAATCCATTATCTTGTCCACCAACTACAGCCTCAGTGGAGACAGCGTACCGCAGGACTCATGTATCGCCACAGCCAGCCCCAAGCCCCTAAGAAGGCCGTTATACCCGTAAACAGAATCAGAGTCCCATACTGGGTTTCATATCCTGTGGCACCATCACGACCCAGCGCTCCTTGGCGGATCAACACCGTACTCAGAGGCCCACTGATGACATTTCCGATACCTCTCCCACCAGCCAAAAGACCAAACACTAACCCAGTCTCCAGGGATGCTGACGATTCATCCCTGACCTCCGTAATGATACCTGACCAAGTCGAACTAAACCCACCAGCGAAGAATCCATAAAAAATGGCAAAAACAGTTAGTAAAGCCGCCCCAGCGTGGGAACCTGGACCAGCAGACGAAGCCATGCCCCAGAAGAGGAGCACTGATAATGCAGATCCTACAGAGGACAAGAGTAGCACATTTGTCACGTTGCATCGGTCACACAGTATTCCCAGTGCAATACCACCAAAGATAGAAGTTGCGTTGAAAAGGGACACGAGCAATGTGCCCATGAACTCGGGCAGACCGGCTGTTCCCGTCGAGTAGGTTGGAAGGTATGTTGACGGTAGGAAGTATCCGAAGCTTTGCATGATGTTTCCTGCTTGCAACATCCAGAAAGTACCCAGCCTGAGAAAACTGAGATCAAGAGGACGGGCTGAAGCTGATGCAGATACTGGAATTCGAGGCTTCATGAATGGTAGTGACAGTAATGTCGTGAGAAGCTGAAAATAGTCAATTAGTATGTGGACTGTCCAACGGACCCCGAGAGAGTATAGGATGATAATACCGTAGTCACAGTCCATGCCCTCAGAGTTGTACTCGAGCCAAATTTGTTCAGACAGGCACTCGCAATGAAAGGCAGAGCAACACCTGTAATACTCTTTGCGGCCCACATGATTCCCAGTGCGAGCCCTTTTCTCCGTATGAACCACTGGTCCAGATAGAGAGAAGGAAGACTGAACAGCAGCGCATTTCCGATAGCACATATTACGCCTTGGGTGGCAATGAGCTGCCATACTTTCACCGAGAAGGAAGAAAGCAAGGAGCCAATCACTGTGATGACTAGTCCCGTTGGAGCACACCAGATTTGCAGACGTGGATACCGAGTCAACAGCGTGAAAGTGACTGGCGAGAGAAGATAAAGTAGCCCCTAGTGTTGATAGGTCAGATCTGGTGAATGGCCATGAATGTTCGATATGCTCGCTCGTACCGTGGATGTAGTCCCCACAGTCGCCAAGTCTCCTTTGCTACCCTGCAGTACATTAATCGAGGAATAGTACTCTTGGAAAACACCAAAAACACTCGAAAAGCCTGTATATACAGGATTAGTCAGACATTCAGCTTTTCGGATGTTGAGCGTGAGGCACACCCCAAACTGGGACTTGAATGAGACAGCAAGACGCCAGCATCAACCAAGCAGCCTTGCCCCCATCAGGTTGAGCGAGCATAGGCTGCTCGATCTCATGTGGCGATAAAGCATTATTCTCAGGATGAGAGGATATTTCGCCTAGTTGAAGAGACTCGTTGATTGAGGTGTTCATTGTGGATGGATATCTGATAAACTGGGTGAAAGGAGGGGAAGTATGGAGCGGATAGCGATCGCCCCGACGATACAATATTTGAGTCATACTCATGTCGCATCTACGCAAACCAAACTCACATCGTCAAAACTTCCATTATGATTTTTGATTCAGGCACACTGGAAACGAACGATCATCTTTGGCTTTGTTTCAAGATGATTATTAGCAACTTGTCTTTTGCGTCATACAAAGTGGTAAGGCTTCCACCTCCTCATCACGAAGAAAAATGTAATTCTCAGATTGATATCAATTCTTGTCCTGTCTCACTTGGGCATATGAGCTTCACAAACAGGGAACCGGCTTAGGCGGCCGGGAATCCAGCCATGGCCATGATGATAGCAATGGGCGTGGCGGTACCGATCTCACCCACATACCCAAGCCTACCACGGCCGACTTCGGTCCTAACAACCGGAAAAGCAAATGGGTTCACGCGAGGGTTCACATGGTGCGGCTCAACCACCGGGAGAAAAGCAATATCAACTGGAGTCGAGCGATACCAAGCATCCGCGACATCCACCCCCGTTAGGAAAATCGAATGAGTGTGGTAAGTATCAGGCAAATTTGCCAGATGCGCATCGGGCAAGGGAGTGTATCGGTCGTTCAGATAAATGCGGCAACTGTACTTCTCCTCAAACTTCCAAGGAAGACCGGCAGTGTTGAAGGGATTCGGCAAATAGTAAGGATTCTCAGGCGGGTTGCGAGCAGAGATGCGGTGATACGCTCTGTTGAAGTCGCCGATGCAGATGGCCGTTCCGCCATTATGCACAAACTCTACCACGGCTTGCCAGACGTCGCTGTATGTGCGTCTCGTCATGATCTCGGCGTTTACGAAGACGACATCATATCCGCCTTGGATGAGGTCGAGAATGGCTTGGTAGCGCTGCCGAACTTGCTTGAAGTACTCGGCTCTTTCATTGAGCTCGTGGATAAGCTCCGAGTACGTGAACTCGTACGTCAAGAGGGCGCCCACGCAAAGGAAAAGAACCGAAAGACGACGTCGACCGGGATCCGACATGCTTCAGATGGATTTGAACTTGACTGAGGTTCAGGTTGTTGAGTCGGCTTGAGAAAAGCCTTGAGATGCGTTGCGGGGTACTCGCGTCAATCAGCTTGGAAGAGGAGGACGCCGAGTGGCAAACAAAAAGGCAGCAAGAAGGAACAAGACGCTCTGAGATAGACAGAGTGCGAAGGTACCCGTGATACTATGATGCTGATTTTTCTGCGGGGTACTTGTCAAGAGCAGAACATGAAGGCAAGATGGAAAGGCGTCGAGGTAAACAGCTTTTGAATTGACTACTGGTGCTGTTTATTCTCTATCGGTGCGCCTTGCAATAGCTTTGCAACTGACTACTTGCTCTAATTATCGCCCATCTACGCGCCACCTGACCCGTATAGGTGCCTCATGGTGAATTGAATGTCAACAAAGTAGTTCCTTTGCTCCTAACCTTCCATGTTGTCCATGATATCCTCCTTGTTGGTTTCTTTCCAATGAACAATCAGTATTGAATACAATACTTGGAGTAGAGTTGGAAAGGGAAAAGAGACGTCCAACATCATGTTTAGATACTTCGCGGAGAGCAACGTAATCGAAATGAATTCCCAAGGTCAATTAGATTTACTTCGGGTTTACTTCGGGACGAGTTCTTCCGTCCCGAAGTGTAAACCTTAACTTTAATCTTTGCGATTGAGCCGATAGCGCCGATTGATATGATTGATACGATTGATTTGATGGCGATTGTGCGATTATCCGATTGATTACGATTGGCCCAGGCCAAGGTTTTTAAGGTTCAAATTACGTGGATGAGATGGCTTGGAATCAGTGAATAAAATTCCATCAAATTTCATGATGCACCACACCATGCGCTCAACTGCGATAGACGTATTTTAAACATGAACATGAAGGGTATAGTCAACATCAAAATTATTTCAAGCAGTAACGAAAGGTGAGGAAGAGAAATTGTGAGCCCGAATGCTGGTAAGAAGACGCAAACTAGAAATTCAACAACAGACTACAGTGTCAGGCTGAAGTCTCACCTGTAGACGGACAATGCCGAGATGCAGCCAGAAGAGGGCTGGAAGAACTTGTCAAGGTAAGTGAAGAAGAGTGTTGACCGGTGTGATCAGTTTTGTGGACTGGAAATGGGGAAAATTTGCAGCCAAGTCCAGTCTCAATTTATCCTGACACATAAACTGGGTAGATACGTGATGCCTGTTCAGAGGGAACTTGAGCAACGAGATGTTTGGCCGGTGCTTCTTCACCGCATGCCTGTCAGAAACCCGTGGCTTGTGCCCACACACCACAATAAAACAAGTAAAATGCTGAATTTTTGTTGCCAGCGGGTTCGAGAATTGCGTTCCAAGATGTGGAATTGATTGGAAGCGGCAGGATGGAAGAGTGGCCTTTCAGCAGACTCAATGTGACATGGAAGCATGTTGTGAAGGTTCAAGGAGGATGGAAACTGCACAACCAGGTCATTATAGAGCCACAAAAATGGGAATGGCCAGTGAGGAGGTACCTGGAATCTCGCGAAGGCAAGTTGGGAAGTGGTTCAGGGATCAAAGTGATCTGTGTATTGATCAGGGAGACCAGGATTTGTTTGGTGATGAGCATTCAGAACCTGCGAAAATCATCAGCACAAAGTAAGATAGACGTATGGGCAATGGATATCAGCATATCAACAACAGTTGCCTGGGATTGAATGGTAAGTGGGCAAGAGGAAGAGCAAAAGCGTAAAGGGGCAAGAGGGGGGGGAACAATAGTAAGAAAGGATGGTCAGGTGAAATGTAAACATACATATTGGGAGATATGGAGAACACAAGACATGAAAATGATGAAGTTCAAGATGTTTGATTGCAAGAAGAAAGTTCAAAGACTAATGGCCAAAGGCCAAAAAGAAGTGGAAGTGGAAGTTGAAGTTGAAATTCAACAAAGGAAGAAAATTAGAGAGCAAGAGCAAGGAATAAAATTATTAATACCTGCGGAATTGAGGGATGTATCCAAAATCATACTTTATATCCCAGGATCGCCACGGCGATTAAAATCCTGCAAATCACGCGACAGGATCATTTCGCCTCTAGATCCATCCTCTCCCCGAGATCGCCCTATCAGGCGAAAGAGTCACTTAATCACAATTCCAACACATCAATCAAGATCCGATCATGTGGGTGGATTTTGTTGACACAAGTTCACCACTCGAGGTGTTCAGCAGTCTGTGTACTAATTTTGTTATGCATGATTCAGTAGCGCTCTACTGGGCCTTTCGATGCTTCAAATGCTCCGTATCGATCTTGGAACAATGTCTAGTACCAATTGGCTACATGCCTACATCTACCGTTACAAGCTACATGCATCAGGAAACCAAAACTTTAATAATAATAATGTTCATACAAGCTATCCTGTACCATGGAAACTCCATGTCGAAGGAGAGAAGATATTCGGTAGATAATCTCACAGATCATAAAGATAAGCGGCTGTGCTGCACAAGGCCAGTCACACCGAAGGCCATAACCCACCCGAATCCTGGTATTTCCGTAACCGACCTTCCCATTTCCTTGAACACGCCGTGTACGCCGTTCGGAAAGAAAAAATAATAATAGATAACCGTCACACAGACACGCAGCCCGAACGCCGTTGCCACCCTTGTAAAAATGAAGTAGAGTCACACGAGAGAAGAATTTTGAAGTCGTAGAAACGTGATTCCGAAGAGGTTTCGTCAAGCGACCACGCCATTATTACCACACGCGGTAAGTGAAAAATAAAAGATGAAAAGATAAAGATATAAGAACAGAAGCGAGCATAAGGATATCAAGCGAACTGAAGATTCAATCACTGAGTCGAGGGGTCGTGAGGCTCTGCCGAATCGGAGGCATCTTTCATGGCGATATCACTGGGCTGCGAGATCTCAACCTGGGAAGCCTCAGCCCTGGTGTTTAAGGCGTTGTTGTCCAGTGCTAGATTGACGGAAGCCTGCGTATCGTCGGCACTTGCTGCATAATCTGGTCCAGAGGTGGCAGGTGGATTCGCCGCAGGAGGAGCGGCGGCAGCAGCGGCAGCGGGGGCCTGAGCCTGAGAGCTCTCCGAGGTGGGGGGTTGTCAAGGTACCTCGGCGGCTTAGATAGTCGCCCAGAGTGAGTTTTCTCTTAGCTGGCGTTGCAGTAGGTACAGCAGGAATTTGTACAGAACGGGGCGAAGATGCCTCGACGGTCGAGGGAGAAGCGAGACTAGCGGTGGATGCAGATCCAGGGCTGACTGCAAAAGGGATGGCAGGAACGCTGGGGGGAGGCATGGAAACACGCAGATTTCCATGGTTGATGGGAGTAGTCGAACCCGGAAGCTTGGTGATGTGGGCTGCAGTGGATGGCCAATGAGGGGAAAGCGGAGGCTTGCTTGGGTGCTGATCGGGGTGATGGATATCGGACTCAGGATTACCTACAGTAGCCGATGGCATAAGAGCAGTAGTCTGAGAAGTATCCGCGTCCGCATCCGCAGTCATCGCAACGTTTGGCGACTGAGTCAGAGGGGATACCGATTCCCCTGCGTTGACGCTATCAGAACCAGCAGATTCTAATTGCTCCCTGGCCTCCCGCTCCTCCCGCTCCTGCTTCTCTCTGTGGCGCCGACAGTCTGCAAAGTAACGCTCCAGCATTCTCACCTTGGGATGGACCCAACGAGGCTCTTGACGGTGGTAGATAGCAGGAAGGTCCTCAAAATCGCGATTACATTGAATTGCCAAATCAACATAATTAGGTCGGTAGCCGCGAAGGCGGGGTGTACTTGGCCCTCTACCACGAGAGGAGGTTGGAGCACGAGTAGCAGGCAACGAACCCGGTGACAGGCTCGTAGTGGGAGACTGAGGCTGATCGCCGGTTGTATTATTGTTGGGAAGCATTTTGTTGGATCCGCGTTGTGATGCGAAGAATGAAGTTTGCGATGATGTTGCGTTGGCGAGGGGCGCAGGAGATTGCGCAGAGGGAGCACTAGTGCGCTTTTTCTTCTTTTGGGCCGTGGTACGTTGATCGTTTTCCAGGGCCTGGAATTGTTTCTCAGCGTCAGCAATCTTGCGACGCTCACGACTTGACATTCCAAGACCAGTAAGTCCCGAATTAGAAGCAGTTGGACTAATATCACGACTGAGAGATTTTCGCACAGAGCCTGATGTTGAGCGACTATCTACAGCCGCATCATCATCCTCAGTATGCTTAGTCGTTTCACTTCCGGCACGACTAGTCGAGCCACGGCGCGCATCCAACGGAGATTTACCCGGTTTGGTGTTGGCCTTCTTCCGCTTCCCATTGATCTGCTTAGGGGTATCAAGCGATTTTGGATGCCGACGGCGATCAATGTTCGCAAGCAGGCAATTCTGCGGGTGCTCACAGGCACATCCACCAAAGTTCGCAAGAGTGTTGCTGATGCACACGGCTGCAGCATCTGTCGCACTATCCCCAGATTCTTGCTTAACAAATCCATTAGATGACTCAGACAACTGTGCATCTAAATACCACATAATAGTAATCTCCGAGCCTGCGGGGATGTCTTCTTTGGCAACAAAGCAGAAGTGATACTCTACATCGTTGGTGATAAAGATCTTCATGGTGACATTTGGACGACAAGATCGACGAGTATAACGGAGCATACTACCTTCATATCGGCCATCGATATAGAGTGGTAGGTGAGAACTGAAGAACACGAAAGGCTCGGGGTGGCGTAGTTCAGACCATCTGTTGTTGGGATCGAGGCAATAGTCGTCAAAAATGCCAACCTTGCCTGTGATTTCACCAACAACTTCGTCTTTTCGCACAGTATCTTGAGTCTTCACAATCTTCCATGTGGGGTGTCGGCCACTGATTTCGATATTTGGGTCGGTAATGGTGTCAGTGATGAGAGCGGGCCAACGAGAGCGATCTAGTGCAGCGTCGGACCGAATGAATGTGTCTTCGGCTCGACGTCCATTGGTGACTCGCGCCAAGGCATCGGGATTCTTGACCCACGACGCCGACTCGCCTACCAGACTGACATTGACAAATAGATTACTATCCATGTCCACATGGTTTTCATCCCCGTCGTAGAGGTGTAGGAATTCGTTCGAGTAGAGAGGAATAGAGGGGCCAGAGAGTTTTGTAGGAGACGGCGCAATAGAGGTAGAGGAGCGTCGTTTACGAGACTGTGTGGGGAGATGAGGAGCGCCTGAGAGGGCACTGATAGAGGTAGAGGATCGGTGGGTCGTTTTCGTCTTCTTTGCTGGAGGTTGATCTCGGGCGCCAGACTCGCTGCGCTGATGACTAAATCCATTCATGTCGCCGTCCTTGGGTTTTTTCTTCGTTGCCTTTGCACTGGATCGTTTCCTACGGTCCCCATCCTCGCTCTGCTCCCGGATCCGTCGTTGGCGTTGTCGGTCAGCAGCGCGACGGCTGTCCAACTGACGCGGCTCACATTCGATGCAGTTGTGCACATCCGGTACTCGCTTGTCTGGATAGTAGCAGACAATGTGCTGCCATGTCTCGCAGCGCTCGCAGAATACTGTGCTACCGTCATCTTCATTGAACTGACAGATACATTTGATGGTGTATGGCTCTTCCTCATCGGGCGCGCCCGAGTCAGAAATAGCACCATTGACGGGAGAGTCTGGGAGGGCGGGGACCGGGTACGGATCCGTGGTGGCGTGCGTGATGGCGAGGGAGGAGGTATCTGTCATAGTCCGACAGATTACCCCCTCTCAGGTCAGAGATTATGGAAAAATTGAGGAACGATGGCGTTGCCGATCCGTCCCTAGTCAACGAGCATGTCAACGACCACCTGGGAGGGTGAATCTTTGCACTGTTCTGTCTGAACAATGACAGACGCGTGGAAGTGAGGCACAGCCGCGATTAGACACTAGGTTCCGGTCCTAGCATGAACCTGCAAGCCCAGTATAGGCTGGCACAACAGTTCACAGGTTTCACGTATCGATTTTGATGATGGATGGGCCGACTGGACGAGGAGGAAAATCCTAGCCGAATGCGACTGACCCGTGTCCTGAAGGGTGGCCGGCAGGGAACTGACAAAATCGAGGGGAAGGAAAGGGGATATGGTCCACGACGATGAGGCGATTCGAGGTGCACGGCTGGGCGGGGTGCGAAATGGATCGGAGGGCCAGTTGAAGTCGTTCAGCAGGTCAGGTCGAAGGCGAAAAGGGTTCAGGGCGACGGGATCGCGTAGAGGAAAAGAGAAATGGAGGAACAGATGGCGATCGAGAAAGAGCGGAGGGAACACAGACAAAAGAGATGGAGAGGTGGGATCCGAGGAAGGGAAGAAAAGGGACGCGCAGGGAAAAAAGGAGAGAAAAAGAGGGTGAATCTGAGTGAACTTGGATGGAAGGAGGAGGAGATGGGGCAGGCCTAAGGCAGCGAAAGGCCCCGAACAGCAGCGCAGCGAAAGGGGATTAGCGTAGGTTGAGCGCGCCGGTGACTCTCGAAAGCCCGAAAACGAACATAGAAAACCGGATGAAGGAGGGGAAAACAGTTAGGAAACGGGAGGGAGGCCAGCTGGGCACTGGCTGCAGCGTGTCCTGCATTGGAAACATGTAACAAGGCTGTCATGAGCCTGTTCTCTGCGGTATTGTGAGTGAGCGCGGTAATAAACGCTAGTCCGCATTTGAACTAGCGGCGGGAAGGACTGTTCGGGTGGGGGGATCACGGGACTAGCCAGAAAACCATGGAAGAGGAATCAAGGATAAGGCTGGGTAGGTTAGCATCTAGACATATTAGTAGTTCATCATAAGAACATGTTAAAGCAGAGGACATATGTCATCGTCGTCGTCATGAAAATAGAACAAAAGAGTGGCCCATGTAGTAATCCAAAGTCTGACCAATGCACATGGAGTTCCATGCATAACCAAGTAGCCGGGCGGCATTTTTGATAGGCAGCCGGATCTAGTGCCGTTGGTTAATCATCATGGTCGAAGGGGCTGGGGGATAAGGCCATCGTAGCCTGCCAAGGGGAATCTGTGAGTAGAAGAGAGAAAAGTAAAATGGGAAGAGCACAAAGAAGTATGGCGGGCGGCTGCCCTTGGCCAAAAGTGGCTCAAGGGAAAGATGATCAAGTAAGGGGAGAGCGGATGAAAAAAGTCACTGGGAAGGGTGAAAAATCTAGAATGTATATGGAATAATGAAGAAAAGGGAATAGGGCATAGGTGTAAGCATAGGAGAATAAGAGATTAGGGCAGAAGGGAAGTGTGTAGGGTAGAGAGCGTATAGGTCGTAGGATTTAGAATAAGTTGCAGTGGGAACGTGGGTATGGGTGGGAATTTTGGCCTTGGGACGAAGGAAGATCATCCGAAAAGACGGGGCAGCAGCGTGGCGCAGGTGCCCGGGAGGGGAAGTCATCTGGTCCTGGCCTTGGGATAATGTGGGAGGGAAAAAAAAGAACAGCCGCAAAAGGAAAAGTGTATGACAAGTTGACAGGTTTCGGAGGGTGTGTCCGAGGAAATGGGAATGCTGGGGAGAGAAAAGAAGATCGCTTGAGGGAAAGCAAGTTGCCGGCTTTGGTAAAAAGGGGGGGGGAAGAGAATGATCTAGCAGCCCGATATTATTATTCCAGCCCGGTGATTTGGCAGCGTTTTTCGCCACTATAGCAAGTCGCAAGTGCGCAAGGAACAGGGCTAATTTAACCAGAACGTTAGTCGATCACAAGGCGTAAATTGTATTGAAACTTATTCGTTACGGCCCGCTCAGGGCTCTGCACGTCTCGCCGCCTCGGGAACATGTTCCCTAGCACCTGAGGCATCCAACCACACCGCTGGGTCTGCAAATTCCTCCGTTTGTGCTCTTTTTCTGGATGGGTTGAAACATTTGTGCTTCAATCGTATTAGACGATGCAAATTGGAAAATTTGGTGATTGGAAGTGGCAGGAGGCACACATTGGCGTGACAGAGGACGTGAAGCCTGGTATAATCCAATAAAAGAAAGACACCCTGCAGTGAATAAGAAAGGACAGAAATAATATTCATTTGAGGACTCGAAGTATACACGTTATCTTGGGAAAGCGGTGGGAAGATTAGGAGACGATGTGGAAGAAAGAAACATAAGGAGGATAAACTTCCAAGGTGTCTGAGGAAGCACATGACAACAAAAGGCAGTTACGTCAAACAATCCATGCCAACGAAAGAAACATAGCGATGACAAAGAGTCCAAAAAACCAGACAAATTTCAAGAACATTACGGAAAAAAAAATCCCCATAACTACAAGACAAGGTTTACAAAAGAACTCGGAGTAAGTGAAAGCGACTACGCCTGGAGTGTAACATTGATTTATCCAACAGCCAAAGATCAGTCACTGCGAAAACACTATTTAATGATACGGAACTCCCAGAGGACAGCTGTCAGGTATACGGGTTTCCCTCACGACTTCCTCAAGATCGCTCATGCCTCCCTGGCCATCGTCCAGACCTGATCCAGCTCAACAGTGGTGGGGGTTTGGAGTGATCGCCCATTTGGTACCCTTGGTCGTGGGCAATGCTTGGTTTCTGGAGCGATGTGTACTTGCTTCATGCGGCTTTCTTCGCTAGTCGGACATGGAACGGGATCTCCAAATCGATGAACAGCATATAAAAGACCAAACAGAGGTATGCTGATATATGCCATCATAATCCTAGCTCCTCGGGGCCCGTTATGACTGCCTGGTACAGCAGAAATCAATCCGTTTGACAGCAGTAGTAGGATGCTGAGAGCGAATCCGATGGAGGTACCCACTGGCTGGAGAGCATGACGGTAAGCAGTGGTGATTCTGTTTGCGTGCAAACGGATACGGAATTGACGGTATATGACACATGACAGTACCCAGGAAAGGTAGCCAGAGCTGTTCACAAAGAGAATGAAGTATGTTGTCATGGTCGAGCTGGACGTAGCGACAGACAAGAAGGCAAGCATGGTGAAAGTTGCTGTAAAAACCACAGCCACCCATGGAACACCCCAGTGGTTTCGACTTTTGAACATGGTGGGTGCATGGCCGGCATCTGCCAGTGCATGCAGCGAACGAGAGGCAAGGTACAGGTACGACTGGGCAGAGGTAACGGATGAGAGAAGGATTGCAAGAGTCGCAGTCACAGGGAGGATTCGAATTCTCGCAGTGTTGATACCGATGACGAAGGGAGACAAGCCGGCACCAGCTCCATTATTGGTGAGTAGCGGGTTATCATAGGGAGCCATGACGCCCATGGCCAATGAGGTCAGGATATAGGGAAGCACAGTCTGGCAGACGTCTCCGTAAACTCGTCTCGGGATTTTGGAATTGGCGGCTGGTTGTATGCTCTCGGGTATCTCAGGCTGATCAGCGGCCTCTCTTTGCTCAGCTCGTTGCACAATTAACTCTGGTGCAAAGGTGAAGGCTGCAGTGCTAAGATGAACACACTGCAACAGACCCAAGAGTTTCCCCGGTAGACCACGCACTAAGTACTCATGCATCGCTCCAGGCCTTTTCCAGTATTGAAATCCCCAGCGATCATGGCCAGTCGCACCTCCAAGAGCAATCGACAGAGAAAGTACGAGAAGACAAGCCAATGTGCCGATTTTGATCCGATAGAACACTCTCTCGGAGCTTTTGAACAGTCGATCGGGGAGAAAGTTTGAGGCGACGATAATGACGGTGATCAATACAAGCCAGATGGCGACGCGGGACCCAGCGTTCCACAGCCCAACGTTGACCATCGCTGTTGTAATTTCGTATGGGACGAGCATCGCCATTATATACCAGCGGACACAGGCAGTGGCGAATCCCAAACTATTGCTCATGTAATGAAATCCATGCATGACTACCGTTCCGTGGCGAGATGGTTTATAGGTAGCGACTTCCGCGATGCTGGTGGCCATGAAGTAGACAAGAAATGATAGGGATATGTATGAAACAAGTAGGGAGGCCGGTCCACCGACAGCCAACGCCTGGCCGCCGGCGAGGAAAAGGCCAGTGCCAAGGGTCGGTCCGATGGCCATTCCTGGTGTTCAAGGAGTAAGAATACGGCAATAGCGAGTGCAGGCCATGATCAAGAAGAAATTCAGGCATCGAAGTTGTGGACGCATCGGTGCATTCCAAAAATTTGGACTCGAGGTCGCACCTGCCGCAAAGTCGCTAAGCCCAACACTGATTCTCAAAAGCCTCAAGTAGAATTAAAATTGGAACAAAGTATACATCAATGCTAGTAAAACAAGTGCAAGGGTATCATTAGTTATCTCAGAGAGCTGGATTTTGAATATCCAGCAAGGGAATTTAGAGTTGGTTCACTGGGCAGCCAGGTCGGTTTCAGCAAATTCAAGCCACTCTCCAGCTAATGATTTCTTCCAGAATCGAACCACACCATCGTCCCCAGAAGAGATCAACGAATCACCTGGGTATTACGTTAGAATGCAAAATACCGCTGAGAAACGTGAATACTTACCAGCGAAAGAGAACTCAACCTGCCACACATCAAGATGTCGACTATCTACGCACGCGACTTGCTTGAAGGAATGCTTAAACAGAGAATCGCCACTGGCTTGGCGATTGGACATTGATTCGGAGTCCTGATTTGCCAGGGCGCTCCCAATTCCGGACTGCGATGTGGCACGCACGGATGGCGATTGTTGCTGCCGCCGTTCGGCCTTCCGTGAACCGGGGGTTTGAGGATTGATAGGTGTCGTGTAGACTTCGAAAATACGCACCAAACCATCCTTGCCACCACTAGCAATGAGATCGTATCCCCGTACAGAGCCGTTGGCCCAGGAGATATCTCTAACCAGGCTAGCATGTCCGTTCAATTCAATGGCATGATAGAATCGTCGATTGGCATCGGTGCGGTAGACCTTGACCGAGTCCATTGCAGCAACCACTAATGATAAGCTCTTTCGATCCGAGTCCGGCTGGATAGAGTGTGTGATATCGGTGGGGTCATGGTGAAACTGGACCTTGAAACTTGTTTCTTCTCCACGTTCGGGTGCTGCGCAAACACGAAACTGATCGACCGGTTGCCATTCCGCCAAGCTATCCGGGCTGACAGGCTCCATGACCATCAAGTAGCCATCGCGGGTAATCACCGCCATCCATGACTCCAGGTCAATATTGCGAAAGTCCAACGATACAAATGGATGGCGGTGGGGCGCTGTCATGCGGAAAATACACCTAAACCGCCGGCCAGAATTGGGCGACTGTGTTACATCTTCCTGCCATACTTTGAGTTTCATGTCTTCTCCAACACTTGCAATATGCTGGCCTGTAAATGGACCATTCCATGTTGCCTGCGATGGTATATTAGAGCGCGTTTCTACGCGACACAAGCAGATATGTTGTGGTATTCAGGTCTTACATCACGAATCTCCGCGTCATGGGCCTTCCAGGTGTCCAACAATTGCCACTGGCCATCCTTCATATCCCAAACTTTCATGCGGTGATCAGCGGAGGCTGTGACGATCCGATTGCCGTAGAAGTTGAATTTGGTGACTGTGACAATATCCCGGTGGCCAGCATCGAAATCGGCAAACCCACCCGCAATCTCTGGGTGCTCCATTGCACCCATTGGGTCCAGCTACTTTGCCTTGACTGACTTTGACCAGGAAAAATAAGCAACGGGCCAATAATGCGCCTTCACATCCACATATGCATGTCGTGACATGAAACAAAGGTGTCTCGGGTTTCCTTACTTGGCCGCGATCATCAGTTCTCTGCCGCCCCGGGGCGGTCAAATACGGCGGGCAGATCCGATAAGCTTATCGCGATTGGTTTCCGCATGAAGACACATTGCGTAAGCCGTGCTCCATAAGAAAGGTGTTCACTTCTTTTGTTCGCGTTTCTTGCTAGAATTGGATCTCAATCATTTTGTGCGGATGTCAATCGCTCCAGATGCAGACTTCAAGTACCCTTTCTCGGACGGAAACGTGGCGCCTGCTGCTTCTCGTGGGAGCTGGTCTCGGCGTGCTGGTCAACACGTTCCAGGGCGATGGTGCACCCTTGATAGCCTCGATTGCGCTAACTTGCATATCATTCGCCGTCGCCTATAGCATGATCCGATGGCTTGGACCGGTATTCATCAAGGCAGGGTTGAAGGGAAAGGATATGGCCAAGCCAAGAAAACCTGAAATGTAAGTATGAACTCCACTTATTGTTTGCTTATTATTTGTGGCGTTGCGATCAGTGACTAATTCCACGCCTTAGACCTGAAACTATGGGAGCCGTATGCGCCGTGGTTTATTTGCTATCCCTGATCGTGTTCATTCCATTTGCCTTTTACAAGGACATTGTCGCAGCAACCTCAGGCGGAGGTAATCGCGACGTGGTTATTGAAGACCAACACATTGAGATGGGTCGCTATCTCCATAGATTTCCCCATGGAAAGGTTTGTTTACCCAGAAATCATCCAGCTGAGAAGTCCCACCGAACTAACGCTTTTTCCTGATAGCTTGCATCATACCTATCAGGTCTGTTGTCTCTGCAATGCATTGTCATCCTTGGGATTGGTGACGACTTGCTCGATATTCGCTGGCGACACAAGGTCTTGATTCCTGCATTTTCAGCAATTCCCATGCTCATTGTGTACTTCGTCGATTTCGGCGTCACCCATGTTGTCGTGCCAGTTCCACTGCAAGCATACCTCGGAGCTTTCATTGACCTCGGATGGCTATATTACATGTACATGGCAGCCGTAGCGATCTTCTGTCCGAATGCGATCAACATGTTCGCAGGTATAAATGGGATCGAGGTAGCCCAATCACTGGTGATTGCGGTTCAACTCCTGTTTAATGATGCGCTGTACCTGGCGCCGGTCACACCATACCCGAACCCGGCTACAGACTCGCACTTATTCTCTATCTACTTCTTGCTACCATTTGTTGGTGTATCGGCTGCACTTCTGTGTCACAACTGGTATCCATCCAAGGTGTTTGTGGGTGACACCTACTGTTACTTTGCAGGCATGGTCTTTGCGGTTGTGGGTATACTTGGTCATTTCAGCAAGACCTTGCTCCTGTTATTTGTGCCCCAGATCTTCAACTTTTTGTATTCCACACCACAGCTTTTCCATATCATTCCTTGCCCCCGTCATCGGTTACCAAAATTCAACGCTGCGACTGGGCTTTTGGAGACTTCTGTCACTGAGTGGACAGTTCCCCCTTCTCCTTTAGTCGCGTTAGTGTTGGAAATTCTCCACAAATTACGGTTGGTGCGTGTGATCAAGAACGAAGGAGGACAGATTATCGAGTCAACGAACTTGACTATCTTGAATCTTTGGCTCGTTTGGATGGGACCCATGAGAGAGGACACCCTTGCATGGCACATGGTTGGTGTTCAGACTGTTTGTGGTTTAGTTGGATTATTTGTGCGGCATCGACTAGCTTTGCTAGTGTTCAACACTGATAACCTATCATTTCAGTCTATGGCATGAAGATCTTGTGCCCATACATTGGCATAGATTACATGGATTGTTTGCGACCCTCTATTGTTTGTATATATTATTCCCCGACAGCGATTTGGAATAGCAGGATTCGTAGCATTCACCAAATATTAGAGTTTGCTGTTTATCTAAACAAGGCCAAAGGGATGTCTCAATAACAATGGTCTCATCAGTCATTTACTCAGCGTCGGATGGCTCCCGTAGAGCGCGAGACTCTCTTTCAAGCTTCTTGTCACCAAAAAGATTCCCAACTTCTCTGACAAGGAGCCACGCAGGTAAGATCGCAATTGCCCACAGGACAAAATTGAGGTATACACTTCCCACTGCGGCCATAACAGTCACACTGCTGAGACCATACTGGAAAACAGAATAGCAAGTCAGCCTTTGGAATGAACAACAGGCCTGGAAGGAAGACTTACACTGACAGCCTGCGCAGCAGATTCGGTTCCACGCAGCAAACCAGCGATCCGGACGACTTCCTCATCGTCATCTGCCAAGTTGCCGACCAAGAAGAATCTATGTTCATATTAGCAAGAGTCAAGCTGCTTGGAAGGTCGTCTAATGCATTTTTAGGTTGAACTCACAAATACATATAGTTGAGTTGGAAGCCTGCAACCCAAAAAAGGAAAAGAGCGAAAGCTTTTCCGAACCCAGGATCAACCCAGTCGTATACCGGATTTGTCTTATTGAACTCCGTCGTGTTCACTGTTGCCCAAATCCAGCAAAGTCCTTGCCATGCAACGACAAAGAAAAAGGCAGATCTCGTCCGTGTCTTGAGCGAGATTGATTTCTTGTCGAGGAAAGCACCCAATAGATTCCCTGCAATCAGTGCAACCACACCACTGAGAAACGAGCCGAGAGCTCTGGCGCGCACACTGAGCCATAAGTCCTCATAAGAGAACATCACCGCCTCGGTGTAAACAGCTTGACAGATGAAAGGAATGATCAACAGGAACTTGCGACTCATGAACAGCTTTGCCATCTGCTTAAGCTCAAACCCGACAGTGTTTTTCACCTTCAACTGCACAGGGACTCCATCCTTCCGCTGAACACGAGACGGCGAGTTCAGAAGCAATCCCGCAAATGGACCCAAGGCCTGGAGTACAATGAAGATGATGTACACAGTATACGACACGCTGCCCTCAGTTGCGCGATTCGCATTGATACCCAAGCTGATCGCGCCACCCAAAATCTGACCTCCAACTCGAAAGCTCAGCCAGAATCCTAAGAAGCGACCTTGATTATATGGTTCGGGATACGAGAGCGCAATCGCAGCCTCAGCCATCCAGAAGATACCCGCTGAGATACCACAGAGTGCTGCACCCAGAATCACCAGCCATGAATCCCCGAAGCGATTGTTTGTGTATAGTCCTGCGGCGTATGGCGCATAGCCCATTGTTCCAATGATCAAGGTCCATTTTATGCCAATGAATCGGACGACAACGCTGCCCAGGAAGCAAGATACGACCATGAGACCGAACGTTAATGCGTTTGCTGCATTGACGAGGTAGGGCTTCTCCTCACCTCCGCCACCTAGGGAGTTCATTGCTCCCCATATACCGGGCGCGAGGAGGTTGCAGAGGCCCAGAATGAGGGCATTATAGAACGTCGAACGATACCATTTTACTATTCAAACAACTGAGTGAGATTGAATACTTTACGGTGAGGAAATTCTGTTTACCTGGATATGATTCCCCAACCTGGGACCCATAAGTATCGCTGACCTCCTCGTCATTCGGAAGTGTGCCTTTTTCCACGATTGTCATGATGAGCAGAAAGAGGTCCTAGCTGGATTTTTTTAAAAAAAGCTGCATGGAGGCTGGACCCTGAGCTCTTATCAACTTTAATAACACGCCGTCTAAGGACCAATCTGTCATGGCGTAGGAATTTCTCAACATTAGATATGACATATCTTGCGGCGGCATGGCAACATCGGCAATTTGACATTCCATTCCCCGCTTGAATATGAAAGGTTGAAAAGCGATACGCCATTGAAGGTCCGGGGATGTTGTTGTTTTCGATCAAGATTACGTGCTCGCACGAACTTTAGACCTGCAGGACACGTCATGTTGGAGGATGGGCGAGACCTTAAGGTATCTTAAGTCGGATTTGCTTATTGAGCGTTCTGTATTAAATGCATATGGCTTAATCATGATTATTTCGTTACGGCCGAGAGTATAATGATCATTGAGATCGTATGCAAACATGTATCATCGGGCGCTCGGATCTAGATCTGTCCAAGGTTGCTGTGGATCATACATTTCCATTTGCTTGGTATGTACTTGTTCTGTTGAAGGTAAAAGTCAAGGGATATTCTATTCAACTACAAGATTTACATAGACAACATGGCGATTACCCTGATATTGTGGTGTCTTGATGATGGTCCTCGGGATGTATGACTACGTAGATTATTCAAGCAAATTATATAACGGGCCTTGATAACTGATAAAAGTAGGAACGGGGGAATTATAATTCGTCGTTGGTTCCCGAGGTCGTTTATACTTTCCGAGCCAAAAGATTATGGGTCTCGGAAACCAAGGCGTTCCAGATTATGTCCGTTCATGAAGCTTGAAGCTTCCGCTGGTCGTAATTGCCCACTAACTATATCAGTGACGACCCCATTACATAAACCTGCAAAATTGGGGGACTCACGACAAATCTTGAACACATACGACTACCTGAATCATAAACCTTTATCTGATCATCTAGACTACACTGGTGAAATATCCGGGGTTCGGATGCACCCCTGAAACTCCAACCAAACAAACACGATCTTTCGTCATCATAACCCCGGATCACATCAACTCAGCTCCAAAAGACACCTTCACTGTCGTGCTCAAACGTAATCAACACCAAAGATCAAAACTCAGCCGATCCTTATGTTTTTAAAAAACTGCTCATGAGGTCATAGTTCCAGTTCACCTTTGATATTTCTTGTTGGGCTCCTGTCCTGAATTTTATTGCAGTTGCCCTAATTTCGGTCCATACTTGAAGAACTCGGCCCATGGCCAATTTGGGTTAATTATGGGGCATCAAACGAAAGATTCACTAGGCCGATCAAATTAACTTGTAAATTTGGTGTATCATTTCCCCCTCCCCCGGGACTGCCAACGAGAAGTCTCTATCACGCCATTCAAGCCCCGCCATGAGCAATGCACAGCATCCTAAACATGTCTTGGGGCCCTAAGATAGGCTGGTAGAGCCTAAATGTAAGCGATTATACTTTCGTTCAGTCCTTTTCCGCCGGATATGTTGGTTCAAGTGTTCGGCGGACGCGCCCCGCTATGTGCGTGCTTTTGGTAAGCATTGATATCAACTCCCCGCTCCTATGTGGCGAGCGCGCGTTGCCTAGATCTCTCGCCCGAGAAGTAGTTCATATTGGTAATCCTAAATAGAATATAGATAGAGCCTGGCTTGGTTCCCGTGTCTGTTTGTGGTTTTGGTTTCAAATTATGGCTTTGGTAGCACCTAGCATCATGTCAACCACTACCTGTCTCCAGCTCGAAGAGCTGCCAAACAAGCCGTCGACTTTCCATCGTTATATATTCTCTGAAACTCACTTTCAGCCTTCTGTTCCTAATAGAACACATGCGAAGATAGATGATCATACATCAACGACTTCCAGTCCTTTGGAAGCAAAGCAGAGGGTTCTGCTGCTGAAGGCGGCCAGAGAACAATATACCCTGGTAGATGACCATCATGTGCCTTCTATTCTTCATCCAGGAGAAGTCCTCGTCAAGGTAAGTGTTCTCTGAGCCTGCTTTGAAATCAACTTTAGTAACCATTCTCTGGCAGGTTTTGGCGATCGGCTTGAACCCGATCGACTGGAAAGGACCGTATGTGACTTTACTCTCTTCTAGTAATGAAACACTCACTTACAATATCACAGAGCATTCAACTTTGGAATTCCCAGTCTCCCGTGGATCAACGGACGCGACTTGGCAGGACTAGTGCTCCAAGTCCCTAGCGAGTCCTCCCGCCTACGCGTAGGTGACATTGTCCTCGTGCCATCCACAGATTACCGGGACATCAGAAAAGCAGCCTTCCAAGAATACGCAATCGCCACTGACTTTAATGCCGCGCGCATTCCATCTACAACATCTATCCATGCATCGGCATCCCTTGGCGTGGCCTTTGTTGCTGCTGTATTAGCCCTGGGCATCTCATTTGGACTAGACTTCTCTCGTCTTACACAATCACCTGGTCCCAATTTGGTGAACGTCGTCAATCAACTTAATAAGAGTGATATTCCTGTCGATATCCAAGATGAAGTTTTCGCTACACATGATGAGTCGGATCGGCCTCAGCGAGGTGACTGGCTTGCGGTCTGGGGAGGTAAGGCTATTCAAGTTCCCATTCACTTTTCACGCAAGAGACAACTGACAATATTCTTGTAGCTTCAACAACCACTGGACTGGTGGCTCTTCAGCTAGCAAAGCTCGCCGGTCTGCGAGTGATCTGCGTAGCAGATATCGCACGACACGGCGCCAAGCTCTTAGAATCTGGAGCCGATTTACTGGTCGATCGACACGACACAGATCGAGCAGTGGAGATTATTCGCGGGGTGACTGGTGGCAAGTTGCGGTATGCTATTGATATCGTTGGCAAGGATACAGCTACGATACTCGAGAAGACACTGGATCCTTCGGGTAATGCCCATCTCTTAGGGCTCACGGGTCTTCCTAAAGAGCGGAACCCTGGGATCAAGTACCACACCGTGCCCATAAAGCTCTTCCACAGTGCCCCTGCAGTGGGTGAGAGTATGGTCACTTGGCTGGAAAATTTGCTGCAATCGGGTATCTTGGCCCTGCCGGAAATTGTTCGCGCAGATGGTGGATTAGAGGGTATCAATGCTGCACTGGATGTTCTGCGGAGCGGGACGGTTTCTGGAAAAAGGATCGTGGTTGATCTGGGCCCGAAAGAATCTCAGCCCTAATGTTTGTTTATGTCTTTAAGGGATGGAAACGTTTATGAAGGTTGGCGACTGGTGTTTTGGATAAATTAGACGTGTCCTAGATATGAACATCTCGCTACCCATACGAAACCTGGGAATACGAATTACTTTGATGAACGTGTCAAACCGAAAATTAAAACCATTCAGATCCACAGCCCATGGGTATTATCTTATGGTGGATCCATTGGATGTATAGCTTCCTGATTAAAGTTTGTGAATACTCTTGGCTATCAATATCTTTAGCTAGGTAGAACCAGGTGAACACCTATGTCTTTCACAATATTGAAAATCATGCAGACAGGTTGGTACCTACGATCGGAGAATATATATTTCGCTACTTAAGAGAACATCTTGGGAGAGTCGAGCTACCTACGGAGTAAACCTTATCTTAAATTGGTACTCCTTGATTTTTTCATCTGCATATGTAAAAATAGCATTGTCATTACTACGAAGTACTACCTGTCCAACTAGGTATTTCTTTACCCCGTTAACCCCTCCAATCCGTTACCGGTACACCCCACTTTCCTTCTGCAGTGCGACATGAAAATTTAAGCGGGGGCCGATCGGACCCCGGCGGATATAGCCAATCAGTCCCGGAAGATTACTTTTGACACACCCCGGAATCGGTCGTCTACGTCATGTACTATCAGTCGGTGAAAGAAATGTACGACTATGAGCCCGATAAGTACGTCAAGTTA
Organism: Penicillium pulvis; assembly: GCF_028828015.1. NCBI lineage: Eukaryota > Fungi > Ascomycota > Eurotiomycetes > Eurotiales > Aspergillaceae > Penicillium > Penicillium pulvis. The sequence continues at coordinate 1,786,626 of NW_026643080.1, forward strand.
ATAGGCAAAGCTATCATCACAATGACCTTGTTGTCCCAAGCTTGAATACTAATAATCCTTTTTCTTATAGAAAATAGTCGCGATGAGTCAATGGGGGGCAAGATCAGCCGTCCGGAAGCGCCGCTAGCCGCCAAAGCAGTTTTCAAGAAGCCGATGTCGGGATCCGCTTGGTTTGCCACTTCAACCAATCAAATTGTGAATATTGGCCGCTGACCGACCGAAGTCGGCGTTGCCCCTCGAGCTGTTCCCCAGCGACATCGCGGTGGCTGCAAAATATAAGTCTGCAACTCCTGCTATTCCGGCCATTGATATCAAACTCGAATTCAAAATGCCTTCCGTTGAGACAAAACCGAGGACCTTGTACGACAAGGTCTTCGCTGACCACATTGTTAATGAGCAAGAAGATGGCACCTGCCTTCTCTACATCGGTATGCCGACTGTTTTTTCCCCCAATTGGAAGAGGTTGCGATGTGGGCTAACTGTTGAATGCTGAACAGATCGTCACCTTGTCCACGAGGTGACCTCCCCTCAGGCCTTTGAGGGCCTTATGAATGCCGGCCGCCCTGTCCGCCGACCTGACTGCACTCTGGTGACTGTCGACCACGTACGTACAAGCCAGGTTCTCCCTTTCTGCTAAACCGATCGGTTTCTAATTGCTGTCTAAACCATACAGAACATTCCCACATCCTCCCGGAAAGAGTTCAAGAGCGCCGAGACTTTCATTCAAGAAACCGACTCTCGCCTGCAATGCACCACCCTCGAGCAAAACGTCAAGGACTTCGGCCTCACCTACTTCGGTATGAGCGACAAGCGTCAGGGCATCGTTCACGTCATCGGCCCCGAGCAGGGTTTCACTCTTCCCGGCACCACCGTCGTCTGCGGTGACTCCCACACCTCCACCCACGGTGCCTTCGGCTCCCTGGCTTTCGGTATCGGAACCAGTGAGGTCGAGCACGTCCTCGCAACCCAGACCCTTCTCACCCGCCGAAGCAAGAACATGCGTGTCCAGGTCGACGGTGAGCTCCCTGCCGGTGTTACCAGCAAGGACGTTGTTCTCCACATTATTGGTGTTATCGGAACTGCTGGTGGTACCGGTGCCGTCATTGAGTTCTGCGGATCTGTTATTCGCAAGCTCAGCATGGAGGCTCGCATGTCTATTTGTAACATGTCCATTGAGGGTGGTGCTCGTGCTGGTATGATCGCGCCCGATGAGATCACCTTTGAGTACCTTAAGGGCCGTCCTCTTGCCCCTAAGTACGGTAGCTCCGAGTGGAACCGTGCCGTCGCCTACTGGTCTACCCTCAAGTCTGACCCTGACGCCAAGTACGACGTTGATGTTTTCCTTGATGGCAAGGACATCATCCCCACCATCTCTTGGGGTACCTCCCCGCAGGATGTCGTCCCCATCACAGGCGTCGTTCCTAGCCCCGCTGACTTCGAGGACCCGGCCCGCAAGCTTGCTTGCGAGCGTGCTCTGGAGTACATGGGCCTCACCTCTGGCGTCCCCATGACCGATATTCCCGTGGACAAGGTCTTCATTGGATCCTGCACCAACTCTCGTATCGAGGATTTGCGTGCCGCCGCTAAGGTTGTCCGTGGAAAGCAGATTGCTGCGAACATCAAGCGTGCTATGATCGTTCCCGGTTCGGGCTTGGTCAAGCAGCAGGCTGAGGGTGAGGGTCTGGACAAGATCTTCACCGATGCTGGATTCGAGTGGCGTGAGGCTGGTTGCTCCATGTGCCTGGGTATGAACCCCGACATTCTGTCTCCCCAGGAGCGCTGTGCCAGTACCTCCAACCGTAACTTCGAGGGTCGCCAGGGTGCCAAGGGTCGCACTCACCTGATGTCCCCCGCCATGGCCGCTATTGCTGCCATTACCGGTAAACTTACCGACATCCGCGAGCACGTGGTCACCAGCCCCGTTGCCGCCAAGGTCCAGCCCGTCGTCGATGTTGAGGCCGAGTCCTACGACTCCCCCATCACCGAGGATGAGCTTGACCGTGTTCTCGACTTGCCCGCCGACAACGAGCCCCACACTAACTCCTCCGCCGGCGGTGGTAGCAGTGCTGGTCTCCCCAAGTTCCTTTCCCTCAAGGGTATCGCGGCTCCTCTCGATCGCTCCAACGTCGACACCGACGCCATCATCCCCAAGCAGTTCCTCAAGACCATTAAGCGTACCGGTCTTGGCTCCGCCGCTTTCTACGAGCTTCGTTACCACGCCGATGGCACCGAGAACCCCGACTTTGTCCTGAACCAGGGTATCTACCGCAATGCCAAGATCCTCGTCGTGACCGGCCCCAACTTCGGTTGTGGTAGTTCCCGTGAGCACGCCCCTTGGGCTCTGCTCGACTTCGGTATCAAGTGTATTATCGCCCCCTCCTTCGCCGATATCTTCTACAACAACACCTTCAAGAACGGCATGCTTCCCGTCGTTGTCTCCGACGAGGCTGCTCTTGCCAAGATCGCTGCTGAGGCCTCAGCTGGCCGTGAGGTCGAGGTCGATCTCGTCAACCAGGAGATCAAGGATGCCGAGGGCAACAAGATCGTTGGCTTCGAAGTCGATTCTTTCCGCAGACACTGTCTCACCAACGGTCTCGATGATATTGGTCTGACCCTCCAGATGGAGGGCAAGATCCGCACCTTCGAGGCTAAGCGCAGTCTCGAGACCCCCTGGTTGGATGGATCTGCCTACCTCAAGCGCGGTACTCGCGGTGGTGCCACCCGCATCAACGCCGCCGCTGTCCCCAAGACCAACCGGGGAGAGGTGAAGGGTGAGCCACTCGAGTGGTAAACTTATTTTGATGCTATTAAAAAGAGCGCTGTGGGTAATCGCATTGGATATGGATACGGTAAATTGTAATAGGAGCTTCAGGCTCTCCTGGCATTTGGATTTCTTTCAAAGAACGATATTCCCCCTTATATTTGTCCGCCTGCATTTCATGTTTCGGGGCTTAGTTAGTTTTGGACTACTCGCATCTTCTACTGGCTGTCTACGAATCTCAATGAGAACGAATTATGAATTCAAAATAGCTCTCCTTTTCCATTAAGAGTCCGTACATGTCTTTGAGCTCCGATTCATTCTGCAAGGTCATCGCATTAAGATAAATACTAGATGTCGGAGACTCAAGATCAATCGCAAACAACAATCAAGATAAGAAACAAACCTGTGTAAAGCAAGCGAAAGCTTGACAGATCACCACCCATTCCACATATTAACCTTATCAACTTTGGCCGCTATGGATTTGCAAAAAAAAAATAAACGAAACCATCATCTCCGGTCCCCACTCTAAGGCTTTGAGAGCTGTTCGCGACGGAAGAACATAAGAAAGCCGGCGCTTGAAAAAGTCAGATAAGAACCAAGACAACTCAAATCAACAAAAGAACTTGCATATCAACTCACCAGATCGAAAGTTGGAACGTAAGCGCAATCCAAAACCAAGCATTAGCCAACGCACCCGCGCCAGCCGTAATATCAGGCGATATAGGCCCAGGACCTATCCTATTAGGCGCAAAAGACCTTGCGCAAATAGTCGCAATAGAACCCAAAACCTGCGAAACAAGCAACGTAAAACAAATATGCATCCGCGTCAAAGTCTGCAGAAGAATCATGCCAAATCCCAATCCCTGCAGTGCGTCGAGGACACCAAGCCACAACCACAGACTCCGGGATACAAGTGCACCGGATGTGTAACTACCTGCCCAGGGGAGATATAGACCGGAACCTGACGTTCCCCACCATATCTGGGCCCAACGTGGTGCACCGAGACCACATGCTACTATGGGTAGGATCCAGCTGTGGGATCGGGAGATCCAGGCCAGGCCGAATAGGATTGCTATCCAGGCGAAACCGAAGAATGCCACGCAAAGGAGGAGGATTTGCCATGGTTTTGCGTGGTTGGATATCCAAAGGACTGGCATCATTAGTTAGTGGATAAGTGGGATGGATTATTTGTATATAGACTTACAGTTCCAGTTTCGACCGTAGGGAGCACTCAAAAAGAAGTTTTGAAGAATGATGACAACCCAGTTCCAGAGCACGATTTTTCGTCTAAAAACGGATTTGTAGAATGATGGGACTTTACCCGGTGTTTGGCGGTAGTAGTTTGGCAAGCCGAAGTATACGATCAGTCCGATGCCCCACAAGAAGACTGTAATTGGCGTACAGACGGCCCTATAGTCATATTAGCATCAAGTATTCCCACATTTGACAAGGAGACTTGAAAATAACACGCACGTCATTCTCCAAGTGTTCGTGATATTGCCTTGGATATTAGAAACACCAGCGTTAGATGCTTTCGTTAGTGTCGAACCCCAATACCAAAGCGCGATGACATAGGCTTGCTGTGTGCCTTGGATAAGACAAGCACGAAAAACCCATTTCTTCACTGGAGCACCACTCTCATCACCAAAATTCAGCGCAAAAAAGATAGATCCACTGGACGAGGCAGCAGCATAGATCCCACTCCCCACATTCTGAAGCCAGCCCCGGGCATAGGAATTAGGCTCGAAATGGGCAACACCGATAATGAGGAATGCAAGGCCGTACAAGAACCATGGTACAGTGAGAACAAGAACAGACTTGTAGAACCGGAAAAAAAGCCACCACAGGATAGATGTGACAAGGTAGACTGTTGCGATTCCGTAGAGTTTCTCTGCCGTCTGCCCAACTTCACCCGTGAGTAGGGTTACCTGGTAAGAATTGGCAGCAATGATCTGACCAAGACCTAGGAATAGTGAATAAACAGGCCAGTCTCCAATACGCATTTGCATCCATTTTTTGAGCCCGGTTGGTGGGACGTAGTCTTCTCCCAGGAAGAATTCGTCACCTGTAGCTTCTTTTCTTTCTGGAACTCCGCTTTCGTGGGATGTGGTGTCGTCGTTGTTGATTGATTCTGACGGAGAGCCACTGCAATTCTTGCCAAATTGCACAGATGCAGCTGGGGATTGATTTCTTCCAAGACGAGCATCTCTGAATCGATCGAACCATTTCTTTTCGCTCTTTTCGAGATATTGCTCAATGCACAGCTGAGAATCCGAGTTCGTACCATTGAGATCCTCGAGTTTCTTTTCGAACACTCGGTAGAACTCACCACTGCTATCTGTGAAGGTTGGATCCACCTTTTGAAGCTTGTAGTCCTTTTTGTCGCCGACAACGGAGTCAAATGATAACTGTGATGCATTGCTTAGCCGGTTCCCTGCATCCGCCCAGGGTCGTGCTGGTGGAAGAAGAGTATCATCTGTTCCTGTCGTGCTCGGAGCATTGGAGCTGGAGGGTGTGCCACTGAAACGGGCATAGGGTTGACTTGCATGTCGAGCTGAGAGGACTTCACGAGTCAGAGGAATACCAGCAGGCTGTGCACCTGGGGGTGGTGTATCCATTCGATGTCCAGTCTCAGCCGCTTCAGATCCCATGGTATAGTCATCCTCGCCATAGCAGGTGGACATAATCTCATCATCACTGTCATCGTCGGCACCTGGAGATGGAGTACTAGAAGATCCCTCGCCGTTCTCATCCACATCTTCAATGCCGCCCTTGGTAGAATCCAGTCGCCCACGACTTTCTTGTGTACTAGATACTGGTCGGATCCCGAAGGGCATCTGGCGACTGAGACCTGATCTTGGTTTACTTTCAACACCAGGACTGGGATCGCGGCTGTAGACAACGGAATTCCTTTGCATTGATCCCATGGTTCCAGGACGACTAGCCTGCAAAGGTGGAGTAAGTGTACCGCTAGACGCATTCGATCTCATTGAAACTGCAACCTGTGGTGTCATCATTCCGTAGATAGCATTATATGCCGACGCAGCAGCAGTTGATTGAGACTGGGACTTAGCACGTTCCTTATCATGGACACGCATAGCCGTTGACTGGAGAATTTCCAAATCTTCAATCCACTGCGCGACTGGGAAACGTTGTTTCGCCGACCTTGCGCGCATCATGGCTCTCGTCTCGAGCTTTGAATTCAAAGCGCTGTCAATTGCAAGCTTGAATTGTTTGATGAGGTGGGATGTTGTGGTGGACTCAACAGTATACCACCAACCAGGCATCTGTCCAAGTCCTCCAACTCGAGCACCGATACCAAGAGCACCTTTACGGCCGAACTCGACGGCTACCAGACCGAATGGTTCGTCTCTTGATGGAATTAAAGCGAACTCTGCTCCCGAGAAAACGAACGGAGGTAGCACTGTGAACTGGGGTTTTGAGAAAACACGTCCGGGATATAGTTTCATCATCCTGTCCAGTTTGAGCGCTGCAAATTTACCATAAAGATCGATGACTGGGCCCACACAGATCAATTGGACATTTGGTCGCGCATCAAGAACACCCGGCATAACATCGGCAATGAGGTCGATTCCTTTTTGCATAGACCATCTTCCCACAAAGACAAGAAGATCAGCATTAGGTGTTTGGTGAAGACCAGCCCATTCTTGTGCTTGGCGCTTGGTCTCAGCTCTGCCGAATTCAAATTCACTGTTCACACTGATCTCGCTTTCTTTAGGCAATTCCTTCTTCCATTCGCCAGTATCAGAGGGATCAGGGTTAGGCAGGTTCCCTACTTTTCGCAAACCCCAGAAGATTGGGTATCTCGCATATGAGCGCTTCCCGTACTTCTTCGAGACTCCAACTGCTCCAAAGCCTTGCTGGTGGAGACGAAGATAGCTCGCACCGGCATGCAATAGATTGAAAATCTCTCCGAATTGAACATAGCGAGCAACGATATCTATGTCCAGGTTGAATACAGAGCACACCTCAGTCTTCTCCTTCTGTGTTCGCATTGGCCACAATCCCTGAAATTCAGCGTTGTGTAGTGAAAGACAGATTGGGATCGTCTCTGGAAGCTGGTAGAGCGGAGCGATCGCACCATGGTAATCATTGATATGATACAAATCAATTGGGAACCGCTTCATAGTGTGAGCAATGCATTGGTTCCACGCAGAGTAGTATATCGCGCTGTCCATGTCGTCCATGCGGGCCGGGTAAGGTTCTCCAACGGTTTGTTGACGAAAGACTGGAGCATCCAAGAGGACATAGGTGATGTTCCTCAAATGATGATACTGGATCTTGACCTCGTATGAGTTCCCAAGGATCATGACGAACATAGATTCAGCGGGTTTATCCATGGGATATTCCACACCCCCAACACAAGGAATGACCCAAATGAGATCTTCGTGTCCTAGTTGCTTTCCCATCAATTGTGCCATCACACCCAGTCCACCAATCTTGATTTTGATTCCCCAGTCGTCGATGTCGTATTCCATTGTCGCAACTAGGACCTTGCGTCGTTGGGATGTTCGGTTACCAAACGCGGAGTTGCTTTGCAGGAACCTGGATTTGTTCGCCAGACGCATGAGGAAGTTTCTGGATCCTCCGGCCTCATCAGGCTTGAATTTGTTGAAGACATCCAGTGAGATCAAAGTCTTCTTCTCACTCACGCCGACTTGGTTGAATTTAATACGGTAGAATGTCTTCATGAAAACGGTCGCACATGCCACGGCACTTAGAACAGGGATAATCCAAAGCATGAAGAAGAGCACCATTTGTGCATATTCTGATCCCGCAGGTACAAGCTTGAACTTCAACGTCGCATCATCAAGCTCGATCCTCCACGCTAGATGTGGACGAGGTGGAGGCCGTGTGATGTTTATCGCTGTTGTCTTGAGCGAAGAAGGTGGAAGACGATCCAAAACAGAATCTCCATCTGAATCCCCAAAAATATAGCTTTGATCAGGCTGTCCATTTGGATTGACTCCCCAGACGTTCAGCTGGCCCTGTGCAGGCCACTCAGCCATAAAGCGGAACTTCCATAGACGATCCGCAGCTTGTTTCACAGCATTTGGCAGTCCAGCGTCATATCCGTATTCATTGAAAGGGCCGTTGAAAAAAAGATGAGGGAAACGTCGGGGCATTCCAGTCTCCCAGTCGGGAGTATCGCCTTGTTGGACGTAGTCGCTGCTTCCCGTGAAACGATTCCAGTATTCAACACGAACGTGCTCCGCCTTCCACTCTTGGGCCTTTGTTCCTGACCAATGCTGTTTCTCAATTGTGTGATTGCCACCTTGGTATGGGAGCCATTCTGAAAATGTGCTGCCCCAGTTGGTTGAGTACCGGTACTTATCGGCTCCTGCCGCATGCTGTTGAATAAACAGTGAGCCGTTTTCGTTTCTTTGAAGCAAGCTGCTGGAGTAGTTGGCAGAGGTGAAGGTCATAGGGTTGTCATGTTGTCCGATACGAATCAAGAAGTGATCAATTGCGTTCGTTTTACTTCCGTCGCTACTAGTCACATTGCTGACAGTCAGCCGGTGCACTCCATTATACACTCCAACAAGAGTCGCTGTCCATGCCCAGGTGCTGGGTATATGGCCAGTGAGATTCGATTCCTCCGGAACCACCGAGTGGCAACCGATGGTATTCTGATCAATTGAAGGTGTCTTCCCATTTTCTGTTGTTGAATCAAGGGTGATGGCGTGAGTGACCATGCTGCAATTCATTTCCGTAGAGAAGTATAGACCGATTTGGAGATCTTCACTTTCTCCAGGCTGGGCTTTGGAAAGCACTGGAACATCATGCCCCGGGATGAATCTGGTGATCATAGGCCGTGGAGGATGGAACTTGCTTTTGGGGACATAAGCCCTGAATTCGTACGGATGAAGGGTTAAACTGTCCAGACAGCCATTCCATTCCGAAGAACCATTGAGATGCAGCTTGGTCGGACTTTTCTTCAAGGTCAGTTCATCATGTGGATAGAACAAGTTTTTAACGGTGGTATTAGTCTTGAAAGGAGCTACAAGCGCCTGATCGGGATCGGAACAATTGAAGTCGTATGTGACCGTGATGTTGTCATTTTGGTACACAAACCACACCGTTTGGTTCCCCGCTTTTCCAAGATTTTGTTTTTGAAAGTAAGGGCTTCGTAGAACAGACCACATGCCTGTTTCAGTGGCGATTCCATTCGAACCAGGATAGTAGACATTGTGGGTTTGATTGGACAGCAACTGAATCCACCACCCATCGTTCATGGCGGGATAGTCCTCTCGCATCTGATACATATGCTTGATTGTGTTCCTGATGGGGTGCGACGGATCTCGATGGTCGTATGTGACACTCTCATCGTGGCAGGCATCTCGGCCAGACTTGATCGGCCAGTCGAAGTACTGGGTCGAGTTCAGATGGAAGCAGCCATGAGTTTTCCAAGCAGTCGCGGGAGACATGGCTTGCCGACCATAGATATAGTTGGAAGCCAATGCATCCAGAGTGTGAAACGCTTGCTCTTCACCCCAGAGTAGTAGTGGAATGCCCGGCATGTGCAGCGTTGTAATGAATAGAGCAAGTAGCTGTCTCTCGAGCCCATATTCTACAGCTGGCCACCGGAACACATCTTGATTTGTGGCCCCGTACATGTGACGCGGGTCAAAATTGCCGGTATTCGCGTTGATAAGGTCATTGGTCAGCACCATATCGTACCAAGCTTCCGTCCAATTGACTGGGACATCGTAGCCAGCGGCCAGGTTGCCATCCATGCCAAGAAAGCGAGTGAGGGAGCGGTAAACAGAGTAATGAAAAGCGGCTCCATCAATGGCCTGCTGATTTTCGTCCCGCAGGAAGTATAGCGTATCAGAAGAGTTCGTGAGATGAAAAGCCTGATCAAGCGTCTTAGGAACCATGTCTGGCTGCCTACCACGACCAAGAAAAACAGAGCCCAGAGTATTTCCGCTTGTTATTTCTCCCGGTAGAAAGAAATTCTTCTTGCCAACTCGTCGAGCACAGTCACGATAAGCACCAGAGATGTCGCCCAAAGCATCAACCGTGGCCTGTGTAGCCTTGTCATACCGGAAGCCATCGATGTCGAGCGAAGAGATGATCATACACGAATGTCTAATAATTCGCTCTCTGACTGTAGGTACCCACTCACGTAATCTGTCCTGTACAGATGCGAATTTGGCAAGTTCACGTTGCCAGTCTGGATAAACACCAAAAGCTTCGATATCACCGTATTGATCGAAATCACTGTTGTAGCAGCCTTTCAGTTCGTCGCGAACATACTGGTCCACTAGGTAACCAGTCTCATTCCAGAAACGAGGGTATTCACAGGTCTGGTTGTATGCATTACCGAAGTTATAGTCGACGTAGTGGCGGTCCGATTTCCATTGCGCTTTGTGTTCTTTGACTGAAAATGGTGTTGTTGTGTTGAGGTATCCGGCAAATCCAATCAGATCGCCCATGCTGATGAATATTAGCACCCAATAAAAATCGGGAACAATGTTAAGTTCAAAGTCACTTACGTTGCCACCGTGTTATCGAAAATCACATACATGCCACGGTTGTGGATCTCTGTGATTGCAGCTCGCCAAGCATCAATTGTACCAAAATGTTGATCTAACAAGGTGGTGTCCATTGCAGAATAACCATCTGCTCCCCAAGGCTGGTTCATCAGAACAAGGCCGGCAAGATATATCCCCTTCAAAAGCTCAGCAAAAGTGATTTGAGATCGAAAATGGAATTGAAACTTACCTTGATACCCATTCCTTGTAAATAGTCAAGCGTGTCAACCAATCCAGCAACGTCACCGCCATGACGCATCTGGTTAGAGTCCAAATCATGCTCAAAAAGTGTGCCATTAATATTGTCGTTTGTTGGATCACCATTCACGAATCGATCGAGAAAAAGGGTATATATAGGGAAGCGCCAGTTTTCTGGCGATGGGTGGTATGTATGGTTGGGCCATTCTCCCCAGTACTCTGCTGGGTTGGTAGCCGTCTGGTTTTCATTGAGGTTATATTCAGTGAGTGCGTCATCATACGGCCAGCCCGATACCAAAGCTGTGAGGTGGGCAAGAACAAAGCCTGTGCGTTTCCAATACATCGTAACGATGTTTCTTCTAGTCGAAAGGTATGAGAGAGCCCACTATGTCAGGTAGGAAGGGAATGAACGAGTGTCAGGAGCCGGGTTCCTATTTGCCTTTGGTCAGTTAGCCCATCAGATGTGAAATGCATGTGACAACATGCTTAGAGAAGGACATGTATACAAGCCAGAGATAATCATATAGGTATGACAATATCAATAGTCGAATCGTGGAAGGATAACCTTAAGTAAACCATATACTTGAATGGCGATGAGGCGCGAAGGACCAATGTTACTGGATAAAATAAAGCAACGAATGTAAAATCGAGCTTTTAGATACTTCAGGTTTATTCCGCTGAAATGACCTTCAAGTCGCTCCAGGATTGGGCCGGTCTGTAAAAGCCAAAGAAGAAACGAACAAGAGAGAAAAACCCTGCGGGGCGTTTGGTAGAAATAGGTGGAATTGTGGCAAACCAGTAAAAACACAAACCTAGCAGAATATAGCTCTTACATGCTCTGAAGTGAGTCTTAAGTCACTTGTCTTCTCACCGCAAGTACATGATTTGATAATACCTCAGAAATAAGCCCATAGGCTCTGGTGTCAGACTCTCTCGACGCCGGAATGAACGGTGTCAATAGAATGGGAATGCTGATAGGAGGCAGAAATCTCAGGGTACATCTGGAACTTTCGGGGCTTTGATGGGTACTCGGTTGACGAATACTATCTCAAAGGGAATTGGGCTCAGACAACAAAGTCCATGATTGTCTCACGACGCGATGCCCTCGTTTGGAAGCTCCCAGCAACATCCATAGCTCTTTGCATTACCGACGGCCGGCAAGGAATAGCTGTGGCTCGATAAGACCCAGTGTGCAAGACATGCAGTGTCTGTATGACAGGGTACGGTAGTACATTCTCAAGGATGATAAGGCACCATGCGAGTAGATAGGAAAAGACAAAGACCAGGAAAGCAAAACATGCAGCGGCTATCGATCATCGGTCCAGTTTCAACATTGACTGTGATGGAGTCGAAAATATCTTGATTAGAATATTTTCTGCTTTTTGTCTGATTTCGGTGGCTCCATTTGGTGAGATTTTAATATAGGTGCTTGATGTGTTGTTGAGGGATGTGACTTACAGTATCACTCGTAGTCTGACTCCAGGTTCTTGTCTTATTCAAACCCAGGGGTAAGTACTTTTCCCGAGACATGAATCCAGGGTTTAGAAAATTAGTACTTTCTTTAGGCCGCATCAGGGATCGTATTTACATTTCGACTGCTGTGACATGTGTGGCCGGAGAGATCGGGAATAATGTGAGGATGTGCTTTAATCCCTGTATCTCAAGTCTGGTGTGTCTTGTCGTATGAAAGATTCCAAGTGGCTTAAGATTATTACCTTTTAGTTCTCCTCTTAGCAAAGCAGGCTGAGTAATGGCACGTTCTATATTATTTCACTCACTAATTACCCATTTATAAGTTGGACTATCTCGTGATTGCTGTAACAGGATGATAGAACAAGTCTGTTGAATATTTAATGTTTATATGCTTTCCTAATAGTCACAGTAAAAAAAGTGTGATTAGAGCTAGACCTTCCTAGAAGGACCTTCCCTGCTTACCACACATATTCACCCTCCAAGTTAGGTTGGATTTGTGACATGGGCTTCGAATATGTTTTTGAATGGGTGTTGTTCTTTCTCAGTGTTAGTATAAATGAGCATTTGTCATATGTATCATTTTGATTGGCTTATAGAATATTAGAATTCTATGGTCCGTTATTTGCATGCACAGTTGCACTATGCTTTTAGGCGATGAAGACCAACTCTCAACGGTCTGTTGAGACTAGAATCCGTTGAGTCAGATCATATGCTTTACCTTCATTTAGGCCAGCCCATAATGGTCTATCTTTCAATAGGCAGCTGCGTGGGCCTGAAGCTCTGATGACCATGCTTTAGAATCCTTGGGATTACCAGACGGCGCACATGTACATTGATAGCACTAGTAAGGTTGATCGGTCTCATATAAATGCATAAACCAGTCAATCAAGAGGCGTCACGTAACATTGGGTCCCTTGGTTCAATCTTCTCGGTAAGGCGCATGCATCTCCCCGAAACCTATGTGTGTCGGTGTGGATTAGTATGATTGAGCCATTGAGAGACTTGAGATAAAGGAATGGTTTAAGTCTAAGTTCTTCGAGGTAAATATTTGTTAAAATTTCCGTCCGTCTCAATTCCAAGTATATCGTGGTCAGGAATCGAGACATACTTCATCCCGTATTCTTCTAACTGCCACTATCAGATAATGCAAGGCTTGGAGAGTCTGTATGAATATGCATCTGGTCACTTGTTCATTATTCAAAATATGTCGTGTTCTCATTTGACCCTTTGTGACACAAAAACAGCCATTCGATACAACCAGGCTTCCAATTTTAGGTTTTAGATCGTCTAGTGTATCTAGATAAATGATATCAGGGAGCTATGTCCGAGGAGAAATGTTCACAAGTCGAGTGCCTGGGACCTGATGCTATCATGTCCTGAATCCTGTATTTCGTTCCCCAATAGCACATCCTATAGCCTCATTCTGATAAATTCTGATAATGCTTCGTAAGCTGACCCTTTATCAAACCTAAGCTATGCATGTTTAACTCCGGGTGCTTTCATCGGATCATGAAATGCTGATTAATGTCTGAGCGCAAGCTCAGCAGGCTTTAGAAGGCAGGTCTCCAGTTTCAGGTGCTTGTTGAGCTGAGGATTTGGATAATATCTTAAAGCATTAACCCTGCTGTATTTTCTTTGCTGTACTGTGTGTGACCTTGTAAAAAAAAAACACGCACCCGGTGTCCCCGAGAAGTCTCTATTTAGACTATGCTCTCTTATAGTGAGCTTGATCTCCCGATTTCCTGGATATCTGAGACATCACGGTTGAACTCGGGGGTTGCGCTTGGCCTGTACAACCTTCCAGACAGGGGGGATAGCATGCATGCGGCTGGCTTGACATCCCCATCATAGCCTGCATGGCTTTCGTTTTGAGAATATCGACTGCCATGTTGTTCCTTTCCAACCTTGAAAGCTGAAGGCACTCTGGAGATATGAAACCTATATCATTCCGAACTCCCCGGTTGGCGCACGGGCAGTTTTCCATATTCATTCCCATAGACTGTACTACCGGTTCATGAACGATGTGTCACGTATTCCTCAACCTTGGACCCAAGTCAAGGAAAACATGTATCTCATTGTGCGTGTGAATAATGGATTCTAGTAGCTCCAAACTATCCTGGTATCATAGCCCCTCTCTTATTTTTTTTTTACCTCTAACATCGTTTCTCAATGCATCATATATCAAATGGTCAGCCTTAGGCTGTAGTCTCCCCTTCCTTACTCAGCGCCGTAGCGGGCACGGTAGTCCTTCAAGCGCTGGATATCCTCAGCACCAATCTTATCACTGAGCTGTTCAATAATATCGTGCAGACCAATGACGGCACGAATGGGGATGTTGCCGCCGAGATCGCGCTGCGCACAACCAATGGCGCTCTTGGACTCGGAATCGCTAACCCGCTCCTCGCGGTCCAGCAGAACAACAACACCCGCAACGATACCACCTTCCTTCTCAATGATGCCGACGGCCTCGCGCAGAGCAGTGCCGGCGGTAATGACATCGTCTACGATAACAATGCGCTTTCCCTTCAGCGGAGCACCGACAATGTTGCCTCCCTCGCCGTGGGACTTAGCCTCCTTGCGGTTGAATGAGTAGCTGACATTGTCCCATGTTCCATTGGGCGAGGCGGAGAGCGAGTCTCGGACGGCAAGCTCGTTGGTGACGGCGGCACAGATGGGAATGCCCTTGTATGCGGGGCCGAAGATGATGTCGAAGTTGGGCTTAGTGGTGCCGTCAGCCGCGGTGGTCACGAAGGGCTCGGCGGACAGCACACTGGCGTAAGCGGCAGAGGAGGCGCGCAGCAAGGGCGCAGTGTGCATGAGGGAGGAGGTGAAAAAGTAAGGAGACTCGCGACCGGACTTGAGGACGTAAGTGCCGAAGGAAAGGACGTTGTTGTCGATGAGGAGAGGGAGCAGAGTGCTCTTGTAATCTTGAGAGGCGGACATGGTGGTCGGTATTATGAATTGAGGTTTGTGAAAGAAGGTATGTATATTTAACACTTTGAAAAGGTAGATCTTGAAGGTGAGCCCAAGAGAAAAAAAAGTGGGTGACAAGTTTATCGGCGAATAAAAGTCCGCCCCGCCAAAGGTGACTGGTTAGCTAAGTCAATCTAAATTTTTAAGTAATTGAGGGGCAGATCATAGAGGGGCAGGTATGTACGGAGTAAGCTGACCCAACAACACGAGATGATTGCAGGATTGGCCCCAACGGATTGAATAAATACATAAAAGAAGAAGAAGAAAGTGAAAAGTTTAACTAAATACCATATTCTCTTCCTTTAAGTTATATTATAGTGGAGGTTGTAGTGCTTACCAAATCCACCAGTTGACCTGAGCACGTGCTAGCTCCGATCGCCGGCCTTCCCCGCCGAATCCCAATTCGAATTCCATCTTTCTTCCCCTTCTTACGGAGATCCCCTTTGGACCCATTTTCTCCTTTCTTTTTTTTTTTGTCTCGTTTTATTTTTTTCTACTTTTCATATTGACTGGGTCATCCCTGTCAAATCCTCACGTGGGTGTTACAAAGCAAATAGGTCGGGAAATCCTGGTGATTCTGCGAGACCCTGTTGTGAGAACTGCAAAATAGCCTCAGGTGGTTACATTTGCAAATAAATTCAGTCCTACCTCTATCGGTAAGAGATGCTTGTTTCCTAAGAGAAGAATCAGATCGGACCTGCTTGACCCACCATGGCCAACTTGCAATTCCACCAGATTACTGATGACAGTTTCCGTAGGTTGACACGAAATCATGCATATCCGGGAAAAGCTTGCACAGAAGGAGGCCTCAGGGGAGCCGGGCATCTCCTTCGAGTTCTTTCCTCCCAAAACCGCTCAGGGTGTACAGAACCTTTATGATCGCATGGACCGTATGCACGGATTGGGTCCCTCTTTCATTGACATCACATGGGGCGCGGGTGGCCGTTTGTCGGACTTGACTTGCGAGATGGTCAACGTTGCCCAGTCGGTGTATGGTCTCGAGACCTGCATGCATCTGACTTGTACCGACATGCCCCAGGAGAAGATTGATCAGGCTCTCTCGACCGCGTACAAGGCTGGCTGCACCAACATTCTGGCTCTGCGAGGTGACCCACCCCGTGAGAAGGAGGCTTGGGAAGCCGCCGATGGAGGATTTCGCTATGCCAAGGATCTTGTCAAGTATATTCGGGAAAAATACGGAAACCATTTCGATATCGGCGTGGGTGGCTACCCGGAGGGCGCGGACGACAACCCAGATGTGGATCTATTGATCGATCACTTGAAGGAGAAGGTGGATGCCGGTAGCACTTTTATCATCACCCAGATGTTCTATGATGTGGAAAACTTCAAGAAATGGGTCAACAAATGCCGTGCTAAGGGTATCAATGTGCCAATCATTCCTGGCATCATGCCCATTCAAACCTATGCCTCGTTCTTGCGCCGTTCTACCTGGACCAAGGCCCACGTGCCTCCGCATTGGATGGAAGCCCTCGAGCCCGTGAAGAATGATGACTCTGCCGTCCGGGATATTGGCAAGCGCCTCATCGCTGAAATGTGCAGGGAGCTTCTGGCCTTTGGCATCAACCACCTCCACTTTTACACCATGAACCTGGCTCAGGCAACAAAGCTAGTTTTGGAGGAGCTGGGCCTCGTGCCATCCGAGGAATCTCCCATTCAGCGCTCGCTGCCATGGCGGCCGTCTCTGGCACTGGGCCGGAGAACAGAGGATGTGCGTCCAGTTTTCTGGCGCAACCGCAACTCTTCATATGTTGCTCGCACACAATCATGGGATGAGTTTCCCAACGGTCGCTGGACCGATTCCCGATCGCCCGCGTTTGGTGAACTGGATGCATATGGTGTCGGTCTGAAGGGTTCGAACGAGCAGAACATCAAGTTGTGGGGCGAGCCGAAGTGTCTGAAGGATATTTCTGATATTTTTGTCAACTTCTTGAGTGGCAAATTGGAACGTTTGCCTTGGAGTGACACTCCGATCACCATTGAAGCCAATGACATCAAAGACCCCTTGGTGGACTTGAATAACCGGGGTTTCTTGACCATCAACTCCCAACCCGCTGTGAACGGCGTTAAGTCCTCCCACCCCGTGTACGGATGGGGTCCCAAGAATGGTTTCGTTTACCAGAAGGCTTACTTGGAGCTGTTGGTCCCCTCATATTTGATGGACGAGCTTATTTCCCGCATCGAGAACAACGAGGACATGACATACCATGCTGTTTCCAAGGACGGTGAATTGAGGACCAACACACACGACAGCCCGAACGCCTTGACCTGGGGTATTTTCGCTGGCCGAGAAATCATCCAACCTACCATTACCGAGACCATCAGTTTCTTGGCGTGGAAGGATGAGGCTTACCGCCTGGGTGAAGACTGGGCCAAGTGCCACGATGCCGCCAGTCCCAGTCGGAAGCTGATCCAACATGTCATGGACGACCGGTACCTTGTCAACATCGGTAAGGCCACATTAACCTCATTGAACTTGGCAGCCCAACTAACCCTTTCATAGTTGACAACGACTTCCACCGCTCCAACGCTGTCTTTGATTTGTTCAAGGACCTAATTGTCAAGGATCTTGATGTCGAAGTGACCGGAAAGCCAGTAGAGGCCAATGGCACTGAGATCAAGAACTAAGACACCCTCCCACTCAACCGGGAACCCAGCTACGCTGGATACATTGACGACCACCCCTGCATCTGGACTCACGCTTGAGCCACTGTCAACACTACTTACTACACTCTACCTAATTCAACATCACCTATCTCAACGATACTCAACGAATACCAGCCCGAGATGAATCATCCAACACCAATTCTCCGGCTCTCATGCAATGTCTTATGGCGTAACGATTGAAGACCTCTCAACGATTTCTTCCTGAGCGTTCACTTTTCTATTTCAACATCCAACATTCCTACTGTACCGATACCCCGTCCCTTTTAACAACGACGCTTCAGAGTACTTCTTTTTTCTTTTGCTCCACCAAGGCCTGGTGCTTTTCTTCTGACGTCCCTATCTCTCTTCAATTTATGGACTGTCCAGATGAAATGGAGGATCAAAAAGAAGGAAGAATCCAATTCAACATAATTATGCCCAATCTGGGCTCCTTTTCCATTCTCTCTTTGTCTTTTCCTTTTCCCTCCCTGTTGGATTTCGGGTATAGAGATCGCAGCGAGATGTTCATCCTTCTCGTCTGCGACTAAATTTTCTTTTCCATGCAAGCAGCGGTGTTTCGTTCTATATGTGCTCATTATTTCCGGACCATCCTGATGCTCGGCGCCACTCAAAACCTTTTGGCTTTTTGGCTATTTACAACCACTTATACTTGGATCCCACCATGCCTATGGATGTATGGGATCCCATTTTTACTTCAGATATAACATTGATCAGAAGAAATACAAAAGCTTGGCTATTTCCCACATTCAACACGGGGACGTCCAGCATATTTGACTCAATTGGAATTGTCAAATTGTAGGACCACGTCACATTGGATTCTTAGATGATGATATTCCTCAACCAGCTTCCAATTGCCAACTAGTAAATGTAGTCTTACGTGAAGGAAGATAAGAAGATAAAGCATTTCATATATGAATGGCAATGAAACAAGTAGTATGAATAACAAAGCGCTGACCCATAGGCAAATGATATTAAAAAACCACCAAGAGACAAAACCGTCAAAGTGAAAGGATATCTAATAAACGAGTGGATGATATCATGTTATAAGAGCATGAGTGACACATTGAAAAGCCCAAGCAAACGGCCTAGCAAACCAAACAATCCAAGTCCCGACAAGAACCACATACCCAGCCGCACGCCCTGCAATCAGTGCCCCAAAACCAAGAATAAACAAGTAGACTATAGCCTGCAGAAGCTCGACTAAGAATCGACTAATAGCCTGATCATTCTTGGCTTTGGGCCAAGAACCCGTGGTCTGGTAAACCGATATGGTACTGCAGATCGTACTTAAGACATGGTAACAATGGCGTGTCATGTTCAAGATGTTTGTAACCACGAATTTGATGTATGGACTGTCGGTAACTTGGAGAGCAAATTTGTGCATGTTTGTGATGGCTAAAAACACAATTTCGAATATCAAGGAGAGGGCGATGGTGTTTGTGTCGTTGTCGGTGGTGATTTCGGTGATGGAGAATTCTTTGGTCTCCTCCTCGTCTTTTTCTCCTGAAGACAGATTGTGGAGATCATCGTGGACATCCGTGATATTCGCTTGTAGACTCTTTTTGGACGCGGCTACTTGTTGCCCGTCCAATTCTGCGATCTCAACAACTCTATCGACTACTTTGTCGACACCTTTGGTTGCTCTTCGGAGTCGAGCTTGTTCTTTGAACCTTTCCAGTCGCTCGGCTCGGGAGAGCTGTTCCGGGTTGGGAGATTGTTTTTCTGCCTTTTCTAGCTTCTCAGCGGTCTTCTTTCTTTCTGGTGGAGGCGTAGCCTTCTTGACCGGAGGTTCTGGCTCCGCTGGGGGTGGCTTCTCTTGGATGGGAGGTTTTTCGAGAGAAACCCTAGCAGTGCGGGACTCCTTTTTGGCCGGAGATGGCTTCGTGGAGGATGAGGGAGTCTCTTTGGCTGATCTGAAAGACCTGGCGGATTTTGAAGAGTCTGAATTGTCTCTAGTTGGTGGTGAGGCTTGAGACACGGGGGAACTCGAGCCCTTGCGGCTAACAAGAGACCCTGAACCATTGCGTAGGGATTCTGCGCGATTGCGCAAAGACTCGGTCCCGTTACGGAGTATTGTCGCCAGGCTCTCGGTTGGTGACCTGACGAGACCTGTGGACCTTGCTGAGGTACGGATGAAGCCACGAATTGAGCTGCTTGGCTTTTCGCTCTTCTCCTTCTCCTTCCGTTGACTGGGGCTATCCTTTGGTTTGGGGTCATCATCTTTCGAGTCCTTCTCCTTTAAGTCTTCTTCTTTCAATTCTTTCTCCGTCGGGGATTCTTCTTTCGAGCATTTTTCCTTCGACGCAGGACTACTGCTGACATGAGTCGTTGCCTTGGAAGGCAAGAAGGAGGGAGTGGTCTTCGAAGATGTAAGCGAGGGAAGAGCTGATTTGACTTGCGCAAGGCCTGACACATGTCGTAGTCCAGCAGGTGTAGAGATGACCTGGGCCTTGGCCCGAACAGCCTTGACAGCCTCCCCAGTCCCAGATTGGCCAGTTCCACCGGGGCGTCGTAACCCTTGCGCCTTTAAGACAGATATTTTCTTTTCTGCCTTTGCCACTTTCTCTGGTGTAGGGGTTGGAAGCAAAGTACGAGTGACAGTAGGTGTGATGATGAACACATCGTCATCACCACGTCCACCGTCCATTCTACCTGGAGAGTCTTCGATGCTTGGCCTGGGGCGCGAGTTCTCTTTACTCGAGCCCTGAGAGCTTGGAGTTGGAATCTGATTATCAGGGCAATCTTGCTCCTGACACAAGGTCACAGGCGAGTGCTTGCTCTTGGAGTTCCGAGAAACTTGTGACCATTCTTCTTGTAGAACGGTCTTCTCCATCGACTTGCTGGCCGCCTGGGCTTCTTTCTCCTTCTGTCTCTTTTTCGCACGCACGGCAAGTGGATGGGGTTGCAGGGTGGTAGAGTCTTCCCCCGATGAGAAGAGATGTATTTCGTCAGGGTTTTTCGGGCAAGGATTGATTTCCTTGCACCCCAAGAAGGAACCATCCCCAGTGTGGGACTTTCGTTTCTCTCTGGGCTTTGTGGGAGATTCTTCCCATATAGTGCTGATGCGGTTTTTGCCAACCTCATCAGGGCTATAATAGTTGCTGTCTGCTTGAGACTCATGAGGTTGGGTAGTTGGAACTTTCAGCTTCTCGACTTCCTGCTGAGGCTGCCGAGGCTCTGCTGCCACGCTTTCAGAGGTCTTGGATTGCTCCAACTTTCTTCGCCTATCTTGATATGTGGAGGAATTGCGTCGACCTTCGCTCGGCGAGCCCCGTGGACTGGGTCCAGTGTTTGGGTCAAGCATTCGGATCCCCTCCCGGTGAACTTTCTCAATGCTTCTTTGATAATCGGCAATTTGATCTTCAGTCATAGTCGGTGGGTTGGGGTCCTTAGCAGAGGGCATATGGACGACGAATCTGTCCTCCCAGTCACAGTCTGTCATAGAGTCCTCGGCAGACACTGGCGAGATTGAAGGATGGGACCGGGGGCTAGAATCGGCGGTGGTGTCTGTTGCTCCCGATCTCTGATGCATATTCTCGCGGGACTCTCGGTTGATCCATTGACCTCCCTCCTTTAGCCACTTGTTCTGTGGCTCGGCATTACGAGACTCATAACGCGGGCTTGATACCACTTTGCTTATATTGGCGCTAGGATTGGGGATACCACTTCGAGGTTTGCTTGCTCCGCGTTGCGATGGTTGGACTTCTGCGGCGGTTTTGGCTGGATACTTATGCTGCTGCCAAGAGTTTGTACTCCCTTCAGATCGAACCCTGTCGCTTTCTCTTGACCGGATATAAGAGCCGCGCTGTGACAGTGGTGATTCTTTTTCAAACCTGCCACGCATTTTCCGCATGTTGAGATCTCGGTCTCGCTCCCCAGACTGACCACCAGATCCCCCCGATGAAAATCCGGCTGACGATGACTTGGGGATTCCGGTAGGGCTGGGAGTTTGATTCCTTTGCTCCCTGGCCCTCTCGGCGAACGATCTCGGCACCGGAAGCTTGGTTGTTTTCTCTTTCTGATACATGATGTCTGGCGAGGCTCGACGGTCTTCAAGTTCGGATGGTGGCACACGATGAGAGTTTCGGGCAGGTGGAGTGGGATATAGCTCAGTGGCCGTATAATGAGCGCGGTATGCTTGGTACTGGGTTTGTCGTTGGGGTCGTGGGGAGAGGTTAACGAGGTGTCCGTCAGGTAGTTCGACACAACTTTCGACGTCCATTTTGTGCTGCAGTGCGTTCGCTAGTATTTCCGACTCTTAAGCCAGGATAGACCCTGTCCCTGGCCCATGCCGTATAATAGGCTGTTAATAGTTGTGGTCTGGCTGCAGGTGCTGCGAATTAGGGCTGTGTCGAGAAGGTAGGTTGGACGGCTTCGGGTGATGTTTCTTGAACCAGTTCCAATGAACAACTTAGGGAATGCGTAGGGTCATCAGACTCAATTCAAGATCCAAAGCCCGCGATTTCAACGCGTGACAATGGTGCGGTCTGGTTGGGTGGAATGGCATGTGGCCCGGGATGAAGAATGCTAGCCCCCGCTCTGGAATGCATCACGATATGAACCCGCCTCCATTTGGTATGACGCTTCTCAATTGCTTCTTTAGTTTGAGCTTTTTTAATTTGAGAAAAAACTGCAAGGTGATTGAAGAAGGCATCTTTGAAGAGAGTCAGATGCCCGTGTCAAACAGTCATACCCTGCCGCCTATTGGGGCGTGATCTGGCAATTGGCAACAGGAAGTGAATTAACTTTCATTCGGAAAATCAAGATTGACAGTTTGAAATCTGGAGATAAAGGGACTCATTCCGCATTCTTGGGTGTGGCAGGTCACGGAAAATTTAAGACGTCAAAATGATGCTGCTTTCGAGTAAGTCATGGATCAGTTTCTCGCCACGAAGTATTCGGAAAAGAGATAATTAACCGATACCAGGCTACTGCACGCGAAGCGTGAATCCAGTACACTTCGTGACCTGAGGCGGTAGAGTGTACATAGAAGACTATTCAGTTGGCTGTAGGATTTGGCTGCTGGCATGAACGTTTCAAGCATCCAAAAAGCAAAGTCATAACGTGCCAAAAAAAATAATTCAATTCGTGGTTTCATTCTAGAATCTTCCCGTTTCTCGACGGGGATTAAGGCTACCTGGTCTATGGGCTCCAATCCCTGGTGCTGGACTCATAGGTGCCGCAAGGCTGCTCCTCTTGAGAGGGCTGGATTGTTTCTTCACTGGACTCGTTCCTCGTGGAGTATAGACAAAATCTCCGCTATTGTGAGTTCGGCGCTCGAAAGCGGTTGATGCTGACTTCCTCAATGGGGAATTGGCGTGCGAATAGACCCCAAGACTACCTCCATCGCCTGTACTTGTTGATGTTGGTCGGAATTGCGGTTGCCGCATGGAATGTCCCGCTGTACGAACCAATGGCGAGCCATCGCCCGACACAATGGGAGTACGGAGGGACGGCTGGGTCTGGAAGATTGATGGTCCAGGAGTGGCAGTGGGGCGTCTTGGAGTCAAGCCTTCTGGATCGACATGACTGACGTAATTGGGGTTAGGGCTCGTCTTGAATCCACGATTGATAATGAATGTTGGAGTGTGGACTTCAACTTTGTTTTCGGCGTCTGAGCCCGACTGGGCAGGAACTGGCTCAGAGAACTGTGTGCCCACATCTCTCATCAAAGGTCGAGTCCGAGGGTGGACGAACTTGGCGTCATATTCCTTCATCACCTCTTTATGCACCAACATTGAGTCTTTCGCCTGTTGCGTGTATGAAGTGGACATGAAAGACATTTGCACAGAAAGAAGGATTGTGAGGGCAATCGTTGTGACGATTGTGACACTCGGGCGAGGGTCAGACACCTGTGTTGGTAGGAAGAGCCAGTAAATCAAGACATGCCCTGGGCTAAACATGCACAATAGACGGACACTGATGGGTTGGGGATCCCAGAGGGCAATCTCCCACACGTCACGTTCGGCATCTGGGTGGGCACGGGACTGGGCTGACTCTCCGGCTAAGGCGTTTGCGAGATATCGGAGGGGAGACGCGGCCATCGGGCTTGATTCTACTCGCACGCGGTGTGCAGAGGGGGTCGCAGGGACCTGATCTATAGGCGTTTCGAACATGCGATAACGCTTCTTGCGAGCGAATGTGTAGACTGCATTTGCGACAGACAAAAGTCCCAGAATTGTGGTGAGGGTCGTCGCCTATAAATCATACCAATACCAGTCAGTTTGCAACATAATAAGGTTGTAAGGCAAGGCCACGTACCAGCCAGCTGAGCCAAGGCACTCCTTCATCTTCACCAAACACATCGTCGAAGGCTTTCCCGCCACTTGATCGACTATTTGCGCGTGCAATACAGAAGATCAAATTCAGACCAGCACCAATGGAGAGACCCCAATCCTTTTCCATCTGGTCCCAGTCGTGCCCATCGATCTCCTCGGAAACCCAAAGTAAAAAGTCCCACGGGTTCAAGTAGGCTTGGATGCGCTCCATGAGCGGGCGTCGACGCACAAGACGAGGCATGGTGTCGGAGGACCGAAAGGGAAGTGATAAGATAGAAGCTGTTCCTCCGCAGCTTCTTCCTTAGCTGGATCGGCAAATTAAAGGCATGCAGAGCAAGGCAAGGCCAGTGATGCGGAACAGTGAACCATCAAAGCAATGAAAGTAAACAAAATTGCATCAGCTTATGTCATCGACTCTCCGCTCTCCGCGATAACCACAATCAGTGAACAACGCCAACTCTTAAGACTGCACCAGACTTACTGTTCAGCTACGGTTCGATCGTGGGACAGCCTCTCTCGGTCTTTGATATATCCTCATTCCTGGTTTCTCGCCTTTGGTCAACATGGCGGCGACCGTCGCATACAAGGTAAACTGGACACTTGGAACCTGCCACCACCCCTCCGATAGCGTTGCTAACTCTCTCTGATGGCAGGATCGCCAATTACTCGCCGTGATTGGCGATGAAGAGTAAAACTCCCAGATCTTGTTTCTGATACCGAAATGGAATCACTCTAGCTAACCTTGACCGTCGGCTAAAGCTCCGTGACCGGTCTTCTGCTCGCCGGAATTGGAGTATGTACCTCCCTGTTCAGCTAAATCGCCGAAGGCGCTTTTGCGACTATTCTTGCATATGAGACTAACGCATAGTGGCTCGTTACAGCATGTTACCAACCCACCGGACGCACAGCGCAATTTCCTGGTTGTCGACGCTAAGACCGAGACTTCGGAGATTGAGCGCGCCTTCCAGACTTTCACACAGGAGCGAAAGGACATCGCTGTTGTCCTCATCAACCAACATGTTAGTTCCAGCTATACTACGCTATGCCTGTATGATGCCAGTCTAACATACTATTCCAGGTCGCGGAACGCATCCGCCACATCGTAGACACCTTCACCGATCCCTTCCCCGCCGTTCTTGAAATTCCCAGCAAAGACCACCCATACGACCCGGAGAAGGATAGTGTTCTCAAGCGTGTGCGCCGTCTGTTTGGCGAGTAGCCGTGCTGGGGGGCTTTGTCTGGTTTTGGGCGTCATCAGCTCTTGTCTTGTTTGTCGCATGTTTACATATTTGATTCTTGCTAAAATCTTCCGGTGTACTGCCATCGTCTCGGGATTGTCTTTGTTCCGGTCAGCTTATTCTACGAAACTTGGTGTGGTGGGGTGATCAAACGCTTTAGAGGAAAGATACCCAACATGTCTGAGAATGCATATACAACCTCAATATATCCGGTTTCCTGCCTGGAATACCTCACAAGACCGAAATTGCTGTTTTAGTTTAATGATCTCCCCAGATACTGTCGATTTTGGCCACGTTGCTGGCCATTACTTTTCATTAGTAGCTCGAGAAAGTATTGTAATTGCAAAAGAAGGCTAGCAGATATATTAGTAACCACAGCTTCGGTAAGGCTCCGGTCGAGTTACATATTGACAATCACATGGATGCAAAGCGACGGTTGAAATGGCAAGGCAAACTGATATCTGAGCGGACAGAAGCTTATAGAAAACAGAGGCATCACATGGGAAAAGGAAGGCAAGGTCGTAACGAGACGTAGAAAGAGGCGTTTCTGGCATAGGAAAATCAAGGCAAGCGATGACCAATATGAACGTTCAAATCAAGAGAAGCCGAGAAGCCACCTGGTAGTCGTATGCAAGGCAGTTATAAAAACCGGAGAATAACGATCAAATGATGAGTTGCATTTACAGCAGGTTGAACGAAATGTTGTTTGCCTCTAAGCAGGTGACTTGGGTATCATCTTCATTGTAGACATCGGCCATAACAGAGTATTTACCCTGGATCGAATGTCAGCTTTCATGATGTACTTCTTCCGTGGGTTGAAACGAATCTCTTACCGGAGGGATCTGCTTGGGCAATTCGACATCCTTTGTCAGAACCATCTTGCCCTCCTTCAGGGGACATTGTAGGTCCACATTGCCAAGCTGATCACAAAGATCGGCGGTCTGCGAGATCAAGGTGATGAGGCCATATTTGACGACCAGGTTGACATATGCGCCCTTCACAACTTCCTCCCCTACGGTACCGCTGGCCGTGATAGTGAGCTTTTGACCACTATTGAGGTAGTCAGTAAGTTTGCATTAGAAACCACAAAAGAGTCATTTGGAGCGGTCAGACATACGCTTTGGGGGGGGGTTGGGCGATAGAGTAACGGAATCGATCTTGAGAGTGTAGGAGTCTGGGTTTCCACAATACACGAGCGGGTTCTCTCCAGGGACGCTGACTTTATCCTGGGTGTCGACCTGGAGTGGCATCTGCCATGGGTCCAGAAGCTTGGGGACAGAGGCGGCTGAGGCGAGCAGAGGAGCCCCGAGGAGAAGAGTGGCTGATAAGAACTTCATGATTGCGACCGGCGTCGAGATTTGGATAGATGAGGTGAAGACAGGAACGATCGATCTTTATATGCTCAGGCTGTCACAAAACGTTCAAGTTAAGCAGGAAGAAGTTCTGGGAGTGATATGGGTTAAAGCAAGCTTGCGAGGTAAGGACGGTGTCACTTGATGACGACTCGCACGTGATCGTTGAGGACCCGCTTTAGGATTAGATCGTCTTACTTCTCCTCACTTGGTTCGATAGAGAGTTGGTTCCTGCAGCTGAACCTCACTCTTATTTTTCTTGAGCCTTTCACCGTCTTTTTTCTATTCTTTTTTTCATCTTGCTTAGTCTCTTACTCCTATCGATTCCTTAAGTGCCTCCAAAATTAGCAAACGTTGAGAGGCCATGAGCTGGACTGCGGATCCACTACGGCGTACACAAGCCCCACTTGGTTATCATCGATCTTGATAACCTTCAAACTGAGATTCATGATCAACACCAAGTATCTCACGGAATGGACTGATGTTTTTCATAACCCATACATGTTTAATGCTGGTATTTGCTCGGATAGTGCTGACTGACAAGAACGGAAATACTCGATCTCATTAATTCCAAATCCAACGTTCGAGCCCCAAGAGTCCATTGCTCATTTAACGTGGAAGGTATTCCACAGTACCTTGACGCACGCGAGTAGACGGTGGACAGGGTTCGTATAAGTCGGCTTGGTCAGCCTTGAAAATATTGCATATGGTTGATTGTGAGAAGTGGAAATTGGAAAGCTCGGTGCTTACTATATTCCTGAATATTAACGACATACATCATTGATGAGGATATCAACCATAAAATCGTATAAGCTTTTTAAGTCATTCGATGAGAACAGAACATATATTGATATGCAAATGCATTTTTCCTGGCCTACGACTCGTCAATGTTTGCTACAATATCCTAATATGCTAGGAAAGGAGAACAGTCACCTGGACTGTCTGGCCTTTGTCAATATTATGGTGATACCTTGGGAGGTTGGTCAGCCCTATATACGGCGCGTTTATATTTATTTCTCCCCAATTAGTACTCGTCAAACTACGTCTGGGCATCATGCGCTTTGCTGTCCCCTCTATGTTTGGTGCTAAAATACCGTAATATACTGCACCGCTCATATACAATGTTAGCCTAGCTTTCATGAAGCGAAGAAGTAAGTCAATGTTTTTCTTGAAGTCTACGATGGCAGAAAAGATCTCAGCCCTAGGAATTCTAATTCTCATTAAACGTAAGAACCAGTCTTTATGCAACGAACGGTGCATAGAACTGCGTGGGCATGTTAAGTGTAATATACGAACACGGCGTATATTGATAAATTTTTTACAGCTCCAACTACTTGTGTACTGTATTAAGATAGTTCGTAGAGCATGAGGTATCCATGGACTACACTAAACTGTGATGACTTCCAATAATGGGAGTGGATGATCTTCATTCAGGAGAGGGTCAGTGATGTCAAGACAGGTATATAATATATGAAAGATAGGCCTTGGGAAGGCAGTTCAAGAATTGAGTCATTCTAATATTAAGATGTTTCAGACCAGTAAGATCTAACCTGTATTGATCAAAGTCTACACAGTGAACCCCAACGAAAAACCGTGGACATTGCCAGGATATTTTACGCGGCTCTTCCCTTCTACACAAACAGACCTCTTCCCACAATTTCACCCTCCACTTCCCATAAAGCGGAAATATCCTTTTCCTCGGGACAAACAAACCTTGATAATTTAACTGGCGTGGGTGCTAGCTTGGCTAGTAAGTTCTAGGAACAGTCAAAGGCTTTGTCGATCCCCGAATATAGCTGCAAGCCGAGAGGAAGGTTTGTCGGGCTTTTACCCCACTTCCACAATGACGATGGTTAGCTGATGAGGTGAATGGATTTTTACTTGGAATCCAGTACCGGGTTCCCTTCCGTGCGGCCTTGGTTGCCAAATCAGGCTAACCTGGCTCACTAGTCCGGGTTCCCCACCCCCACGCTAAGGGTCATCTCCGCATTTCGGTCTACATTGCACAAGGCCCCGGGGCTACTGGGGGCTATGATTTGCTACAGGCCTATAGTCCCACTTCGTATAGAGCTCAGGCAATATTCCTTGCCCGGATCGATTCACCTCGGGATAAGAGTGGATACGGTCATACCACGCCACTTACGAGGCTGCCCGAATGCTCGCCCACCTTTTGGTTGGGGCTTGATGTTTGATGTATGAATATAAAACCAGATCATCTGCATTGTGTATCTTTTGGCTTGCCATAATTCACATTTTGGGATTTGAAGATTGTTGATCTCCGTTCACCATGAAAAGCTCGAGCTTCAGTCTTCTTGGACTGGCGTCCTTGGTCTCGGCCTACGCCGAGCAACCTTACTATGCAAATTTGACATGGGAGGCTCCTCGGACCTTGTCAAATTGGTCCAACCTTACGGTTGAAACCCAGACAGGAACTTTCATCGGAATGCTGAACGATACTTACCCCAACGTTCGGCAATTCCTCCGTGTCCCTTATGCCAAGGTTCGTAGTAATCAAAGAACATTATTCGCATAGTCACTGACCATTGCTCTGATACATAGCCTCCAATTGGGGACCTTCGCTGGATGCCGCCTCAGAAACCAGGAAAGTCCAACAAAACGATTGACTCAACTTTTTACGGACCAGGTAAGCATCCACCTAGCAATGGAAGAATAACCAATTTTAGTTTCGCTAGTTCTAACCATCATATAGCTTGCCCGCAGTATGTCCCCGACACATGGAGCTTCTGGAATGCATACGAGCCGCCTAACCTTCTCGTCAACGTCGGCGAAAAGCTTGACCAGGGCTCAACCGCCTGGTCTTCTGCTGAAGATTGCCTATCGATGGCAGTATGGACTCCTGCATATGCTAATAAAACCTCCAAGCTCCCTGTGTCCTTGTTTGTTACTGGTGGAGGTGGTATCACTGGAGCGATTCAGATTCCTTCTCAGCTACCAGCTCACTGGGTATCGCGATCTCAGGAACATATCACAATCACTATCAACTATCGAGCGAATATTTTTGGAAGTGAGATCCCCATATTCAAATTCGGCTCACGATACTGACTAACCTATTCTTTAGACCCAAAGTCGAGGGCGCTGGAGGACACGTCTCTCACTCTCCTAGATGTGAGAGCTGCGGTAGAATGGGCCTACGAACATATTGAAGCATTCGGAGGAGACAAGGATAACATCATGGTAAGACCTCTTCATTCGGGATATAAATTAATGTTCTAATATGGGTAAAGCTTTGGGGTCAATCTCAAGGTGGCATTCTCACACATTTGTATACACTTGCCTGGCCTGAGAATCCTCTTGTCGCGAAGTTTGGTGTGATTTCACAAGGTGCTTCAGCCACATTAAATCTTTCAACAGTCGACGACGTCTATCAGGATTTCGATATTGTTGCGAAGGGTCTCGGCTGCAACTATGGTGACGACGCAAAGGCTGAGCTGGAGTGCATGCGCCAGATCTCCTGGGTCCAGATTGAAGAGTATATCAATCGCTACAACTCCACCCCTGCCATCGCTTTCACGAACTACATGCGTAAGTCTTTACCATTGACTATGCTTGACTTTCCAATCACTAATCTCATTCCAGCTGACGAAAAATACATCTTCTCGGATGAAGCTGCTCGATATGCTAAAGGAAAGGTTGCACGAGGTCCAGCGATCCGATCTGACACTGCTAGAGAGTTCCCAAGCACCAATACCACCGCAGTCAATGAAGAACAGAAGACGGCAGACTGCTTAGCTCTGTCGGATTCCAAAATGCGTCAATCCATTGGCCTTGAGACTCACCGGTACTACTGGGCTGGTATGTACTGTTCTCCCCTTGAAAGGCATATTATTAACAAAACACAGGAAACTTTACCAACATCAGTCCCGTACCCTGGCTCGGTGCGTTCCACTGGACGGATCTATTTATGATTTTTGGTACCTACATGTTGGATGTCGGTAATGTCAGCCAACTTGAGGTCGACACTTCGGAGACTATGCAGGATATTTTCCTGGACTTCCTGAAAAACACTTCGACATTCAGTAAGGCTGCAAACTGGCCAGCTTTCAACGCGAGCAAACCCAACGGAGGTGATATCATGGAATTCGGAAACGGCACTACAAAGAAGATCGTTGCCGGGGACTGGATTGATGCAGGTTGCTATAACTCCTCAATTCCATTCAGAATTGATGGATGAAAGATTAAACCACAACGTACATAACTGCCACAGTGACTTGCTGCGCCACTGGATCTGCAAACCCCTAAAGATTGGCATATCCAATGAAATACAAGTTTTTAACTTCCAGAAATGTTCTTCACTGCATCTTCTCCACTTTGACCCTGTCAACCGAATCGGAGTTCGCGTTGAACAGATCAACGTGCTGACCCTGAAAGTTGAGTGGGTCTCACCAGATAACAGCTCCAACACTAATCCCGACCAAGTAATGATATCTGAAACCTCACCGTTCTTGCTCCACGCTTTCAACGCTAGTTTCAGTTGGCGACTCCATAAGGATTCTGAATGGGAAGACTTTGGTTAACTCCTATTTTTCAATTTCTTGTCCAACGGGTCTTCTTGGCCTGCAATTAATTTACAGTACTAGTCCCTGTTTCTGAAGGTTCATAGAAATGAACCCTCTAAAGGAAGAGTACAGGCTCTCATACGTTCCACTGCAGGATGAACCCCAGAATGCGACAAGGACAAAAGCGCGACCCTTATCGTCAGCCGAGCAGGTGTTTCTACAGTCTCAGGCACAGCCATTCTGGGCATCAAGCTGGACCTTGGAAATTCTGAGTTGTCTCACATCGATTGTGTTTTTCATTGCTATTATTGTGGTTCTCTGGTATTATGACGGAAGGCCAATGCCTGACTGGCCCTATGGCATTACTCTCAACGCGCTAGTATCCGTTTTAAGCACGGTTATGAAAGCTTCTATGGCTTTCATTGTGGCCGAGGGCTTGGCCCAGCTCAAATGGTCGTGGTTTCGTGGTGGGAACAAGTTGAGTGATCTACCTCTTCTTGACGCTGGAAGTCGTGGGGCTATGGGATCTCTTCTTGTTCTTTGCAGAACTATGCCTCGGTAAGATGTGGTGAATCTCATTTTTGGAACCCGAACACTTATTCTTTTTAGGCACCTCATCACGTTTGGATGTTTGGTACTGGTTATATCCACTGCTACCGATCCATTTGTTCAGCAAGTCATGTCTGTCAAAGAGCGACCGATTCATGCCCCGGGTCACTCTTCCGTACAAGTCTGCAACACCAGCACATATACGGATTATGGTGAAGGCGCCGGTCCTGGTATGAACCAGGTACCACTTGCATCACTTGGAGCCATCTACTCTGGCATCTTTCAAACATCCAGTCCGAACAGAAAAAGTATCATGATGGACTGTCCGACCGGAAACTGCACCTTTGCACCATATCAATCCCTGGGATTCTGTAGCCGTTGTGCGAACATTACAGACTCCCTGACGCTCTCGAAGTCCGCGATTATCCCCAGTGAACCTACTTACAACTACAAATTACCCAACGGACTCATGTTCTCAACTTCTATAAACGGGATGTACTTGATGAACTCAACATCATCACGAAACCTTATCAAATTAGACACGAAGGACAAAGCTTCGATTCTCAACTTTACTGCAATTAGTGCATCGGGCTACGGGGTCCCACCTCAAGTAAGCGCAACTGAATGTGCGCTTTTCTTCTGTGTCGACACATACCACGCAACCGTGCAGGGCGGCACATTCTCAGAAAACCGAACCGCCTTCTCCACCACAGCGAATACTTCTTCGGTCCTCGAAAACTTCTCCCTAACGCCAGACACATGTTATACCAATGGAACACGACTTGAAAAGCCATACAACAGCACCGACGACTGCTCATACAACGTCAACTGGCTTAGTCGCTTAGCAATGTCGAACTCGATCTCCCCACTTCTCCACGGCCACGGCTCGCTCTTTATAAGCAATAGACCAAGCTGGTCTTCCAATGTCATCCAAGCTCTGTACGGAGTCGAAGGCAATTACACGGACATTAACTCAGTCTTTCAAGCACTAGCTACTACGCTTACCATCAATGCGCGGTCCAATGTCTGTAAAGAGAAAGTCAACGGAATCCCGTGGACCACTCAGTCATTCATCCGCGTGAGCTGGAAATGGATGATTCTCCCAGGGGCCTTGGTTGTTCTAAGTATGACTTTCATGATCATTACAATCATGCATACAAGAAACCAATATATCTGGAAATCGTCGCCTCTGGCTCTTCTTTTCTCGGAGCTGTTGATTGATGAGCCACTTCCGCTACGATCGGATCCGACTCTGAAGGGCATGGAGAACACGTCGAGGAATATGGAAGTCTGGCTGGAGACAACTCCGGAGGGAGTTAGATTGAAAGCTGTGCCGACTTCGCGACGATAACTGCAACGTTACATATTATCCAAGTGTTGCACACTCATTTTATAAGTCTAACGACATCCTAGTACATAATTCATCCAACCTAAAGTATATTACAAAGGTGAATAGTGCATATCAAACCCTTGTCAAAGGAAAGAGGCAAATAAGCGAAATAGAGCCTCTAAACTCTGCATAAATATCCGGAGCCTCGAGGCTTACAAATGGAAAAAAAAAAAACCGTGAAGCGGAATTCCGCACGCTAAGAATGAATAGTGGGTCTCGTTGGCCAATCAAATCGTGCTCCGTCCGACTCTAAGCTCAAATCGCCTCTTACGCTTACATATATTCGACGCCTCCTCGCTCTGAATTAAGGGATTTTGAACTACTTTGCCTACGAACTTGAGCTTAATAATCACTACTCCGTTCATCGCCATGGCTCAAACACTTACCCAGATCCGTAACTGGAATGCGACCTTGAAGACTGCCCGCCCTAATATGGTGGCGCTCTTCGTTGGAGGTACTGGCGGTATCGGAAGAAGCACCGCCGTTAAGCTGGCTGCTGCTGTCGCTACCCCAACCATTTACATTGTTGGTCGCAATGAGAAGGAAGGTGCTGAGGTTATGCAGGAGTTGAAGTCCGCCAACAACAATGGCACTTACTCTTTCCTCTCTGCGGATGCATCCCACCTACGCGAAGTAGATGCCGTGTGCCAGAAGCTCAAGCCGGAGTTGTCATCTCTGGATCTCCTTTTTATGACTATTGGAGGACTTTCATTCAGCAAAATTGGTAAGCAAAGCTTCTTCCATAAGTGAAAACTATAAAAATGACCCAAATCTAATTTATACAGAGGGTGATAACAACATCGATGTCAATCACATTCTCCGCTACTACAGCCGTATGCGATTCATCCAAAATCTTACTCCCGCCCTCGAGGCATCTAAATCCCCACGCGTTGTTAGCATCCTCGGTGGTGGCAAGGAGATCAAGATTGAGGAGGACAACCTCGACCTTAAGAAGAGCTGGTCTTTCACTGGAGGTGCTGGCTACGCCTCAAGTATGGTTTCAGTTGCACACGAGAAACTTGCATCGGAGAACCCTTCCATCAGCTTCATCCACGGCTTCCCAGGTGTTGTGTCGACACCACTGTTCAAGAAGTTCTTGGGACCTATTTTCGGTTCGATCGTGGGATTCCTGAGCACACCCCTGTCCATGTCTGCTTCTGAGAGTGGAGAGTGGCACATATACCTCTCTACTGCTGAGCAGTTCAAGTCTAAGGATGCTTCCGGTAACGGCTCTTATATTCTAAACTACGATGGAAAGGATCTTACCAACGAGGCGATCATGACTGAGCTTCGGGAGAAGGATTTCCCGACCATTGTTTGGAAGCACACCCTGGATACTTTTGAGAAGCTTGCTTAGTGATGATATCTATGTATTTTCTATGCGATCCTGTATGGCGCGAGTTGGAGTTGGTCTTTTAGTTGACTTCAGTTAAGGATGTGTTATTCAACGAGAAATACAAGGGAAACTGAGGCTAAACAGTATGATTGTCGCTTATTGCTGTATCTAAATCATCCTTGTGGGTCCCATGGCTCATCCTCATTCTGCCATTAAGTACGCTAATATTGACTGAAGTCAAGATCAACGGGATTAGGGTCACTCAATAACTTAAAACATCTAGTCTGAAGAGACCGTCAGCTGTCCGATATAGGTGATCATATTGAACTGTCGATCCAAAAAATGCTAGATATAAAGCAGATATCAACTCATCCGGGTATCAAATTCCGGGATCTATAGGACTTCTGGGTACTTGACAGGTAGGTACCTTGTGCATGGCCTCATCAACATCGCCCAGAATCTCAACCAAAATTTTCTTCTCCATATAACACACCACTGACTGAGAAATTAAATAACCGGAATTCATATGCATACTATTTTCTAGATATCATTTCAAAGCACCTGACGTGGAGCCCTTGACAGTAGACCCTGCCGAGTGTTTACCCGGTCATTGACACCGTCCAGCTCAGGTTCCTCTAGATAGCTTGCTCCCCTGTGCACGTCGCACGTGTTAAAGTCGAGCTGCATTTGTACAGTCTTCAAGTCCCACTATTCTAGTAGAATACTTTCCAAGGGCGCACGTTTATCCATAACTCCTTGATTTAGCATGTCTCTATACCCCACGAGAGGCCATAGGGACCCTGGCTTACAGTGGGGCCCCGCTGGATATTAATTAGAAAAACAATAACAATAACAATTAGGCTTTGGAGTATTTGGAAAGACCCTTATCTGCTCAGGTGCGCCGTTGTGGCTGCTTTCGAGAGGGTCTGCTTCTAAGCGATGTGATCGACACTGTCAAACCCTTATTGAGATGCTATTCGTGAGTACAGTACTTTATATTAGGTTTCAATAAACATTTCCAGCGGCCCAAGCTCAATGGCTGAATTTATACTCGCATTCTAGAAGGAATGAGTATCGTCGAAACAATTACTAGAGGAATTTTTGAAAATGGCTTTCCGATTTAATGCTTACCCCTCGAACTCTACACAAATCCACCAATGATGGCACAGTCCCTGTATGCTGACGTGTCCACATGCAAAGTGGCGTCCTCGTCAAGACTTAGTTCGTGTGGGGCGCCATCATAACATTAAGGCACATCGTCAATAACAGCCCATCAACCCCGAAGCCCTACCAAACAACGCACGTGTGCCAATCCTGCGTCATAGAAATAGTATGACGACAAATTAGCGAGCATCAACCCACGTCCCCAGTTCCAAGTTAGGTCTGCATGAATTAGCCGATTAGAGATCACCCCACAGCAAGATGCCCGGGCGTCCGTCGGCGCCATCCCGCGCCGAGTCCTTCACGGCTGCATCTAGTGTTCAGGGTGCATATTGTGCAGAAATATATAACCGCTTCTAATTCATTCGATTACAGGACGATGCGGTGGATTTGACGACTTACCCGCTTTCATCTTATCCAGCGTATCAGATCTCTTTCTTCATATGTGTGTTGGTTATCTGCACCCGATTGGCGTTCCTGGTTCAGTTGCATTGCATGAAGCACGAAATACTTAGCTTCAGTCCTGGGGTGATCTCAGTGCTCGTTTACGTATAAGTAGCCATCTTTGACCCAAGTTAGAACAACAGACAAGTCAATTGAATCCATTGATCGCATTCCAAACACTATGTCTTCTTACACCCCGCGAGGCTTGTTGGCCTTGGCCGCTATGGATCTTCTTATGGGAGCCCAAGCTGGTCTCGTTACCTGTGACAGCAGCACTGAAGTTCTGAGCTGCCACAACACGACTGCTGTCTCTGATATGTGCTGCTTCAACTACCCTGGTGGTTCCTTGCTCCAGGTTCAATTCTGGGATACTGACCCCTCTGTCGGTCCCACTGACTCGTGGACTATTCACGGTCTCTGGTATGCTCTCCTATGCTTCTGATATTAGTACTCTCAGCATATTTGATCTGGTTTCTGACATGTCCAAGGCCCGACTACTGTGATGGTGACTACGGTGAGGACTGTGACACCTCCCGCGAAGCCTCCGATATCGAGACCATCCTCGAGGACCAGGATCGTACCGAGCTACTCGAGTACATGAACACATACTGGCTCAGCGACGACGAGTCCGCGAATGAGTTCTGGGCCCATGAGTGGAACACGCACGGAACTTGCATTAACACCATTGAGCCGAGCTGCTACACCGATTACACTGATAACGAGGAAATTGGTGACTTCTTCCAGCAGGTTGTTGATCTGTTCAAGACTCTGGATACGTACACGGTAATTATTCTCTTGTCCCTCTCCTTGCACATTCAGTGTCTAGTATTTGTTTGATTACTCATAATTAATCACAGGCTCTGTCCGATGCTGGAATTACTCCTACCGAAGATGCGACCTACACTCTTGCTGAGATTCAGGATGCCCTTGGTGATATCCACGGTGGATACGAAGTTACTCTGCTGTGTGACGATGATTACCTTTACGAGGTGTACTATTACTTCAATGTTTATGGTAGTGCTGTCAACGGTACCTACGAGCCTTCTACCCCTCGTAAGTTGATCTGTTCTTTCGCATATACGCATTGATGCTAATTTTTTCCTTAGTCGAGGACTCTGACTGCCCTACCAAGGGTATTAAGTATGTTCCCAAGAGCAGCAGCTCTAAGAAGGTCAAGAGGGCTGGAACTAGCCACCGTGGCCGTGGACGCAAGGCTTAGATTCGAACCATACTATGTGTCTTGTGTTGTGATGAGTTTGAGAGGAGGAATATAAAAGGGGGCAGTGTCGGGCTGTGAAGTTTTATTGCAGTTGATTTGTCGCTTCAATCCAATTCTATACACTCGTTTGAAATTCATGCGCATGAATTAAGTTTACGGAAGATACTTTTGAGTTTTTTGACAGCATTTGCTGGGAATGTGGTTCTGGTAGTGATCGGCCCGTATGAAAGTTCAAGCCGCAACCTTATCATGGAAGTAAATTTTGAGGTCGAGTTCTACACAATCCGTGGGATTTACGAATGAAATACATATGTTCTTATATAGGAGAGATCATGGAGTAAAAAGAGAAATTTCTTTGCATTAGAGCAATTACCAGTCTAAACGGACGCCAATATCGAGATAATGCCGAAGTCAAAAGTTCAAATAAATTCTAAGAAGTACATCTGTAAACGAAGGTAAGAATCGAATACCCCATAAATACCCAGGTAATCATTACCCAAAAGACTCCGGCAAACATCTAGTTACTAATATGTGACCTAGTCCTTCACTCCAAACGCCTAATTAGAGGCACTTAGACAGCGATCGCGAGAGCGAGGGCAGCGACGACGGCACCGAAGATGGAGCCAGCGGGGCGGGTGGCAGCACCAGTGTAGGCAGTGGAGGAAGCAGAGGCAGAGCTGGAGGAGCTGGAGCCAGAGCTGGAGCCAGAGACGCCAGAGCTGGAGCTGGAACCGGAA
The DNA here is from genome assembly GCF_028828015.1 of Penicillium pulvis. Taxonomy (NCBI): domain Eukaryota; kingdom Fungi; phylum Ascomycota; class Eurotiomycetes; order Eurotiales; family Aspergillaceae; genus Penicillium; species Penicillium pulvis. The sequence continues at coordinate 1,824,496 of NW_026643080.1, forward strand.
GAGCTGGAGCCGGAGCCGGAGGAGCTGGAGCCAGACACGGAGGAGCTGGAGCCGGAAGCGGAGGCCAGGGGAACGGAGGCAGTCATGGAGCGGAAACCGGAAGCGGCAGCAGTGCCGTTACCCTTGCGGCCGGCAGAGAAGCCAGAGACCTTGGCGCCAGAGCTGGAGCCAGTGGAGGAGCCGGTGGAGGACTTGCCAGAGGTCTTGCCGGTGGCGGAGGCGGTGGCGGAGGTGCTAGTGCTGGTGGTGGTGGAGTTGGGGCAGGTGAGGTCGAACAGGGGGGTGGTGCTCAGGGTCTCGCCGACAATACCGAAGGAGGGGCTGGCACCGTAATCCTGCTGGATGTACCACCAGGTGTTGGTGGTACCGAAGAGAGAGCAACCGACAGTGTCCCAGTACTTCTTGGCGTTGGCGACGGAAGGAACACCCTCGTTCTCAGAGTCACCGCTAACGGGCCAACCAGTCTCAGTCACCCAGATCTCCTTACCATCAGCGACGGCCTTGGTCTTGGCGACAGCCTCATCGAAGAGGGCCTGGGCGTTGTCGATGTCGTTCTCATCGGTGGTCTGGTAGTAGGGGTAGGTGTCGAAGCCGAGCCAGTCAATCTCGCTGATGACAGCAGAGTTGGAGGTGTTGGTCCAGGCGTCCCAGGTGTCGACGTGACCGATGGTGGCGCTGCTCAGGGTGGTGCCGGAGATAGCGCTCTTGACGGACTCGATGCACTTGATCAGGTCATCGGGGTTCATGCCGACGCCAGCATCGGACTCAACACCAGTGACGGAGTTACGGTACAGATCCTCAGAACCGACGGAGATACCGACAACCAGCTTGGTGAAGGAGGTACCGTAGGTGCTGATGGCAGATGTCAGAGCAGCGATCTCGTTGTCGATGTTACCACCGGAGGTCCAGAGACCGAGCAGCAGGGAAGTCTCCTCCTCAATGGCGGCCTCGATAGCCTCAATGGGAGTGTTTGTGGTGCCACCCTGAATCATAGTGTACAGACGGGCGCTGGTGAAGCCGGAAGTGCCAACCAGGTTCTTGGCGTTCTTGAACTGGGAAACGAAGTCGGCCTTGTAGCGGGTGCTACCATCCTCGTTGGTAGAGCCATAGTTGAAACCCTTGTAGGCGGCCTCAGCGGAGGCAATGGACAGGGCCAAAGCGAGAATCTGCTTCATCTGCATGATGAAAGTGAAAATATAAAGAATGTGTAGCAAGTTTATTTGCAAAGAATGACTGTGTATGTGAAAAAAAGAGTGTCACAAGGAAAAAGAAAGTTGATTTTTGAAGAAAGAGAGATGAAAGGAAAGAGAGAAAAGGGAATGAATATGTATCTGGGGAAATGAAAAAAAAGGTAGGGCATCGCATCCGGTCTAGACAACGCCACTGTGTAGTCGAATGGAACCTGAAGTGGGGCGCGACACGTTTGCTTGTCTCTTGTCCCTTCCTGCTTATTGGTCTAGTAGTTTCCAAAAATACTCGACATCCAATGATCGCCTGGAAGGTGGGTTTGTGCCCTGGCAGACGGAGAACGGATTCCTATTGTGTCATTTGTTGGCCCCGGATATATTCTTTCGCTGCTGGTTGGCATATCCATTAAAGTTTGCATTCGTCCACAAAATCTGACTCGTAGAACAAAGTCCCTGTAACCCTCGATCCACCTGAACTCCCCTATGCATCCATGGATGAGGGTGTTCGAATTTTTTGCCAGAAGCCAACTCCTGTTTGGCTCCCGGAAGCCTCGGCACACGGGACTGCCCGAGTTTCTAAGACACTTTTAAGTGAAGCAATTGCAAGTCAATTTATGTATTATTACTGACTCCGTAATGATCAGCCACATGTTTCAAATACCTCTAGAAGATGAGCGAAGCCACACATGCAACGAATCACAATGTGATTTGGCTTTGTGATCGGGATCATCCTGCGCGCTATTCCCGTTTGGGTCCATCGGTACCTGTAAATCCTGCCTTACATCACAGGCATCAGTTACCGGTTGTGGCGGTGAATTTCCGATTCTGCCGCTCATAGCAATGATGTGCATTCTAGACTCCATCGGCCTATTGCGTCTTGATCTCTTACGGTCTAGCCTATTCTTCCCTCCTTTTATGATCCGCGTTCATCTTAATATTGGATCGAATCTGTCAAAATCTCTAGTCTGTGCTATTATTGTGAACTCCGTTCCCAAATTAGATACCCCAAATCCCTAATGGATCCGCCCCAGAACTCCCTCTAGTGCCCTGCAGTTTCTTAACCCGTCGAACAAGGGTCCCGACGCAAACGGGTCCAATGCATGTACAAATCGTGATCGCCCAGATGATTACCAAATATGTCTCCGATGAATCCGTCGCTTCTGTTCCTGCAGAGAAGATCCCTTGGCTTTGCGCAAGTGACGCAATCAGGTATCCAACTTCCCCTCGAGCGACCATGACTAGACCTAGTATAGATGCCGGATACAAGGCCTTGGATTTAGGGGGTAGCCTGACTGTCGTCGCTGATTCAGTAGTCTGGGTGGGTACCTGATACCCCTGGTTAAGGGTACTATCGAATAAAGCTGCGTTTTCGCCCCTATTGTGGATTATTGGGCTATGCCTCGGGCTCGGGCTCGGGCCCGGCCTTGTGGATTTTGCTAGATTGACCTCCTTAGACCTCTCTCCTGGATGGCCTTTATTTTTAGGGCAGCTTGGTCGAGCAAAAATGTAACGAACATAAGAAAGTGGCTTTCTAATCGTTTTCACCATATCAGAAACGGCACTCGAGGAGAAGCGCACCAGCCATAACCCTGTTAGCATCTTTCCAAATGCCATCAGTAAAGCATAGATGATACCCCGCCATACTATACTTCCTTGGAACATCTCTGTGATGGGAATTGCGAATCCAATTGAAGCCTATCTATCATATTAGTATGTTTCAAGTATAGAGAGCATGAAGACTGACAAAGAACAGCGGGATCATGATCCGACCCACAGGCTCCTTATAATACTGTTCATACACCTTCGTCCCTGTTGGCCTCTCCTTATCCTGCGAGTTCTGTGAATGCCTCGCTTCTGACTGCAATCCATCAGAGACAGGCGTCTCCTTCGACTCCACGACCAACACATCAAACCAGGAGACAATCACACCCGCCAGATAGGCAGCAAAGAGACTCGAAGTGCCTGCATAAGAAGCCCCTGCAACAATTCCGACCAAAGATACCGTCTGCACAAGGAACGCAAATTGCATCGTTGCCACGAAATCCAGCGCCCTATGCTTTGCCACGAGGGCCCTTTTTAATAATGGTCCAAGGCAGAAATTGCACCCAAGAAGGATACCAAGTGCAAATCCAAGAGACACGAAGACTGGTCGAATGACCGTTGTTGGATTGAAAGATGCGTCTGTTACCCCAAGACTGGAAATCGCCTGTATCATGACGAGGCCTATAACATCATCTAGCATTGCGGCAGTAGTTGTGACAGTTCCCAGATGCGTAGCAATCAGTTCTGTGCTAGATAGAGTAATGAAGGTCGTTCCTAAACTCGTTGAACTGAGAGCCGCACCAGCGGCAAATGCTTGGACAGAGCTTGCGGAGACCAATTCTTTGAGAATGAAGGACAAGCCAATCGGAGCACCGATCCCCGTGAGTGCAACACATATGGAGAGAAAAAGATTGGCCTTGACGGACTTCATTGATGTCGATAGGCCACCTGCTATTACGAGAAAGAGTCTGAACATGCATGGAGCTGAAACCTACTCTCATATACCAACATTATCAGGCCTAAGTAGCCCAATTTCTGATTAACTGCCTCTGCCTCGTGGTCGAACCATTTTGCACCAGGCGTGCCCCAAAGGATCCCAATTAATAGCTGGCCAATCAGGCCACAGGAAATGAGCTTGTCTAGGGCGACAATCATCAGGTTGAGAGCTAGTAGGAATGCCGTCCAGCTGAGTAAAGTGGTGATTGACGACTCGGTATACGCGAACGCTGCGTCTGTGCTCCCAGCCATCTGGATGTTCGTGGCGCAATTTGCGCGAATTTTATTTTGGTAGCATGAAATAAATCCTGGGAAAATAGCGAGCGTTTTGACAGGGAAATACCCCGAGTTTGGGGTTTGTTTAGAATGTACTCGGTACATGATTTATGCGATCGAATGAATCTGAAGTATGCTGACTAAGATCTCAGATGGCTCGTGAAGGCAGATGTTTACAACCTTCTAGTGGAAGATGACGATGTTGTGTTCAAAATGATGTTCGTAGGGTATGTACAAGACTATAAAACAGATTTGATCCGATGATCGCAAAACTAATGCTCCGAAACAAAGATACCGGCCATACCCATACCCTATTGAAACTGTCAGTATATATCGATGAAATATGTTGAAGAGCAGACTTACAGTTCCCACACACATCGAAGTCACAGCGATGCGCTTGTCTTGGCGACGCAGCTCCGACAGCGCTGTAACAACCTGGCGGGCACCTGTCGCGCCGAGAGGGTGACCAAAGGCACTAGAAATTGTTAGATATACTCAACTTGGAGAGTATGCAAATCACTTACATAGCACCACCACGCGGGTTGACCTTGGCCTCATCGAGACCCAACTTGCCAACACAGTAGACACCCTAGCAAAGATATTAGTATGAATTCAGATCAAATAGAAGATTTTTAAACTCACCATAGAAGCAAAGGCCTCGTTGATCTCGAAGATATCAACATCATCCTTAGACAAGTTGAATTTGCCCAGAATCTTAGGAATAGCAAGAGATGGCCCAATACCCATAATTCTAGGCTCAAGTCCAGTAACAGTAGCACCACAGAACTTAGCAACAATAGGCTGGCCAAGCTCCAGAGCGCGGGACCGCTTCATCAAAACCAAAGCAGCAGCACCATCAGTGATCTGACTAGCATTACCACCTGTAGTAGCGCTAGGAGTCCACTGGGGGAACGCAGAGCGAATCTTGCCCAGTCCCTCAGCAGTAGTACCGTACCGAATGCCATCATCCCGGTCAACAATAACATCCTTCACCTCGCCAGTCTTGGGGTCCTTGATCTGAGTCTTGACAGGCACGATCTCATCCTCAAACCAGCCAGCCTTCTGCGCACGCTCGGCTTTCTGGTAACTAGCCGCAGCGAACTTATCGTGCTGCTCGCGCGAGATGTTGAATTGCGCCGCGACGTTCTCGGATGTCTGGCCCATGGGCTGGGAGTTCTGGGATGCGATGGGGTGCTTGGTGATAAGCTCGGTCATCTCGGGGGCACCGCCGTCGGCGTTTGTGCTCATGCTCTCGGCTCCGACAGCAATTCCGACATCGATTGAGCCGGCGATGATCTGGTTGGCAATGTTTTGGATGGAGAGGAGACCGGAGGAACAGAAACGGTTGCAGACTGAGGCGGCTGTTGTGACAGGGAATCCGGCGGCCAGGACGGCGGAGCGCGCGACATAGGCGGCGCCTGGGGCGAGGCAGTTACCGACGCTGACATCTTCGACGAGGTTGGGGTCGATCTTGGAGTTTTCGCGAACGGTCTATGTGTGTTAATTGAATTTCTTTTATTTATTATGTCGGGGCACTCACGGTGAGCAACGAGACAAGGAGGGTGTCGATGCTGGTGTCCTTCAAGCCACCTTTGCGGGCCTTGGTGAGCGGTGTACGCGCAAGGTAAGTGATGACCTGGTAAGAAAAGGGTGCGGTTAGTTGCCTGTTTGTATATGAATGTACGACCTGCACTTACGACATCGTCGGGGTTCTTTGCGAGAAGGCGCTGCTTGGCCGAAGGCAGAGCCAATTGGTTGCCGACCGAGGATAAACGCTGCTGGGGGGACGACATTTTGGGATATAGATGTTTTGGAGAAATAACGTAGGAAAGGACAGCTACATTGGACGGGTCGGCCTTTTTTATTTAGTATCCGGGGTTACAGAACGTGGGGCAAGATTTGGACCGCGGCTCCTTGAGCACCGGCATCTCGGCATCGGAGGCCGTGCTTGCTTTGCAACCGAAGGAAATGCCGTTGCGATTACGGAGACGGGTGTATGATACGTGTATTTGGGAGTCCTCGGCTGATTATGGGGGCTCTCATTGGTGTCATGGCGTATATTACAAGGCGGCCGGCTTACGTATGTCATAATATTGTTTCAATAGCTGTATAACGTAGATTACGCTGGTGAAGCCGATGTCGGGTATCTTGTAGAAAACACTAAACTTGTGTATAAGAGACATCTTATAGCGACCATTGAAGTATCATGTGGTATATTCTAACTGAAAAGTCGTAATGGTATCCGGTCAAGCTAATACCGGGGTAAACCGCGCCAAGATCGGGGTATAATATTTAGGTGACAAGTTGAGTTTGCCGTACCAATCCACCCTTGCTAGCCCCGTCACGAACGGCAGATCATATCTAGCCAGCTTCCGTCTTGAGCTCACCATTGTGGGGGGGTGGGTCTCTTTTATAACTTCCCAACGATTTCCCCAGACTTCACATTTGCAACAATCGTGCGAAGCGTGTCTAGAATCATTGTCCCAGCTGCTCCGAGATTTACTCGGCGATTGAACCTCATTTGCACCGACTGGAAACATCTGCGCTCCCTTGGACGCAATGAATCTGTTCGCTGAAGCGAGTGTGCCCGCCGTGGCAATGGCGTCGGCTCTGTCCGTCGCTGCCGGGGCATACCTTAATGCGAAGTTCTCAATCTCCACAGACCTGTCTGCCCATTTCAATGACAAGGCATTTGGCAAGCGACTTGGCGAGCGCATTGGCCAGCTAGGCGAATCTCCCACTATTTACAAGCTGCTCGAGCGGGTAGTTGAGGTCGAGGGTCAGGGAGGGGCAGATGCTCTCTGGTTTGAGCATAAAACCTGGTCGTACACACAATTGAAAGACTGTGCGTATCCTCCATCTGCTTCAAAACGCAGTCGACGGCTGACTTTTCTCTTGTTTAGTGGTTGACAAATTTGCTGCTGTGTTGCACGAGCGGGAGATTAAGGCTGGTGATTTCATTGGTGTGTTCACTACCAATTCCCCGGAAATGGTGGTGACACTGTATGCGCTGTCAAAGTTGGGCGCCGTGGCCGCCATGATCAACACCAATTTGCGGGGTAAGTCACCTGTCTCGATGCGCAAGGATACTTGCTAATAAATTCAGATGACACTTTTATTCACTGTCTCAATGTTTCTGGCTCTAAGTGCATTATCTCAACACCCGATTTGGCCCAACATGTTTGCGTTGATCTACCACACGTATCATTCGGTCTTACATCCTTCGAGGGCATCTCCACTGGCCCAGTGGAACTCATCACAGCATCAGACCTGCAAGGATACTCTACAACAGGCTTGAAGCCAGCCAAGCGCACACTTAAGGACTTGACAGCTCTTATCTACACCTCGGGCACAACAGGAAAGCCTAAGGCCTGCGCAGTGCGAAACATGCTCGCAGTAGTCACATCTAACCCTCTTTCGAGCGACGCCAATAACAAATCCAAGTACTATCCCCTACGCACATATTCATCTTTGCCCCTTTTCCACGGCACAGCATTCTTCACTGGATTGTGCTACTCGGTCGGAAACTGCGGCACACTCTGTCTCCGCCGGAAATTTTCGGCCTCACAGTTCTGGAAAGATGTCCACGACTCCGGTGCCACGCGTATCCTGTACATTGGTGAACTCTGTCGCTACCTTCTTTCTACACCTCCGTCGCCATATGATGCCAAGCACAACTGTATCGTTGCTTCAGGCAACGGACTCCGTGCCGAGATCTGGGAAAAGTTCAAGTCACGATTCAATGTGCCTGAAATTCGCGAGTTCTACCGTTCCACGGAGGGAGTTGCTAAATTCGATAATCATGGCGAGGGTGTCTGGGGTGCCGGGAAAGTGGGCTTTTCTGGCCCCATCCGTCGGTCTTTGGAGGATGATAACTTCATTGTGAAGTATGATACCGATACTGAGATGCCGTGGCGGGACCCTAAGACTGGATTCTGTGTTCGTGCCAGCCTGGGTGAGGAAGGTGAGGCGATTGGACGTGTGCGTGATCGCGGCCTGTTGATTGAGTATCTGGGTAATGAGGAGGCTACCGAGGGTAAATTGCTGCGCGATGTATTCCAGAAGGGCGATTTGTTCCAGCGCACAGGTGATCTTGTTGTTCAGGACTGGTCTGGGTGGGTCAGATTTCAGGATCGTGTTGGTGATACCTTCCGCTGGAAGGGCGAGAATGTTAGTGCGGGTGAGATTCGTGATCACATCTGTCGTATTGAAGGCGTTCATGATGCCGTGGTTTATGGTGTGAAACTTTCCGGGTATGTTTGATCAATGACGCTATTGAACGAAGTATCACTAATACCCTCCAGATACGATGGCCAGGCTGGTGCTGCTGGAATCACCTTGGAAGATCAATCTGCTGCCTTCCAGGATATCTTTGCTGCCAAACTTTACCCTGAGTTAAAGAAGAAGGGTGTCCCATCATACGCCTTCCCCCGACTTGTCCGTTTGATTGAGAAGTAAGTTCTTTTTTTTTCTTAAATATGCAAACGCAAAAACTGACGTGGAGATCAGGGTCGCGACAGGTGTCACTTTCAAGCAGGCCAAGGGTGATCTAGCCAAGAAGGGCTGGGATCCCCGCAAAGACTCAACAGACAGCCTCTACTGGTTGAATGGAACCAAGTATGAGAGACTCAATGAGTCAGGTTGGTCTGAGATTGAGACAGGCAGGGCTAAGCTGTGAGCGCTTGGTTTGTTCAATTAAGATACCATGATGCGAGTATATAGATAAATAGAGCATGTATATTTTGTTACCAGAATTTATAGTCTGTGCCCAAGGTACTGAGGTCATGGCATTTGTTTTCCTTCTCAAGTGATGCGGTATTTCAAGGACATCCTCAATCTTTGTCAAAAGTTTGTGGAAGGAAGAATGGCGTCAACTTTTGTGAACGCGGGGCGCGAGGCTGAGCGGGGAAGTTATCAAGCCCCGATTTGGAGAGTAGAAATAAATGAAACCCTCGTCAAGATCAGACGCCTGCTTGACTTCAGTAGGAACATATGTTTGGAGCCGACAGTGCTCTAAGCCGGATATGCGAAAATTTCGCTGATTCTATTTGCTTTAAATTTGAGCTCTGGTGATCTCGAATGCATCTTTTTCGCTGGCTCGATCAGCAACTTCACATCTGTGATAGGGCTCAATGAGCAGAATTGCGATTCCATGCCCTCTGGGGAAGCATTGCCCACAAAGTCCCTTTGTGGTTGTTCAAGGTGTGTAGCGAACCGAGCTGCTTCGATCACTTTATCAAGCATCACCGCGCCTAAATCTGGTTTGCGGTGGCTCTCAAGTCTCGCATGATATAGTCTGCATTTTCATCATCGCGGCAAGCCAATGATCGTTTTGACCTTGTTTTCGAACGGATCACGGACTTCTAGGTGTGCGATTCCGCAAATTTCGGGTACTGTCGCCATCCGAACACGCTCTTCCGCAATGGGTCCTGAGTCACCAGTCCACGTCCTAGCTTCGAATGAAGTGAATCTAGATAGAATCTAATCTTCAAAATTCCCTAACCCACTTTCCAGCCATGGCAACCACGAAGATACCTCACCATTCAATTCCCGGGACAAAGAACACTAACACAAACACCAGGCAACACAGACAAACGATAGAAACCATGATTGATTACTTTCACATATCTCTGCTGGTTGCTGTCATGTGTGTGAGGGCAAATCCGAAACAGGTTCCCATCGATTGATTCTTTGGCCTTTCTGATGTGGCTGTTGTGTTTTCATCAAGCCGTTCTGTAACTTGTCGACCTGGGCAGGTATCTACAGCACGCCATCAAAAGTCTCAGATTGAGTAACATAGTTGCCATATATTGTGCCTTTGCATCTTGATCAGGTAGTAGAATCAACAAACATGACCAATAGAACAATTTTGCAAGTGTTGCTCAAATTTGCGGTTTCAATGAAGTCGTACGCGGGTGAGTTGTTGCATTGAGAAAGTTATCTGTGGCTTCTTTTTCTCCAATTAGAAACCTTGTTTGATTCCAGGCCGTTCTCGTCAGCAGGGAGGGCAGCATTGGGAGTCCTGGCCGATTCATTGGCGTATAATGGCGCATAAGGTCTCCTGTTTCGCCGAGCTCATTCTGAATACAACGCGTCAATACACGAACCAGTCTTTTGCCATAGCGTCATCCTCAAGCCCCTGTGTCAATCATGGTCATTCTGTTAAAGTCCCAGGAGAGGCGGAATATCTGACTTTTTCGGCCATGAAGCCTAATCCATTCCGAAATGTGGTCTGCATGGTGCCTTGAGAGCTGTCTTCAAAAACCCTCGAGGGAGCCTTGCTGGTCATCGTAATATTCTTCTTTATGTCTTGATGTGATACACCAAGTCATTATTTGAATCCTGCCTCTTGAAAACAAAGTTCTGGCACTTGAAGTGGGCCCCAACTCGTCCTGTCGCTTCAAGCGCTTTGGTGCGAATCGCGCGTTGCTTTAGGACTGCAAATTCCCGGAGGTACACCGAGTCGTAGCCTGGTGTCTCCATTCCTTCTTTTTGTTCTTATGAGCCCTTGTCTCGGCCCTGGCCATACTTCTTCTGAGCGTAATTGAGCATCATCGCATCAGAAGGCAATACGGCAAACATCTCAATAGTCCAATAACCCAAGATCTGTTGCGGTCAGATAACTGAGATTCTTGGATCGAAGGAGGGATATGATAGGCCCTGACTTTCGCGTGCTGTTGGACACTTGTCCACACGGTCTTCTTGTAATATCCTGTCAATCATTGCCTTTCTTTGATCCCCTGTGTTCACTGCTTTTTTTCAGGCTTTTTTTTCACGCCCTTTGATGGCTTAAAAGAAAATAAAAACCGAGGCCTGGGTCTGAAACTTTGGATTTGAACGCCTAGCTTCCTCTTTCGTGGCAGGACGAGGAACAGTGGTCCAAATGGAGAAAAAGCGGACACAGACAGAACCGGACCCGTGGAAGTAGGCTTTTGTGTTGTTTCGAAACCAAAATCATCCGATCCATTTGAATTCGATTCTAGGTCCAAGTTTTGACGCTCTTGTTTCAATGTTGTCTTTGGAGGGCAAACAGGTTCCCCTCGGACATACTTTCGGATATTCTGACTTCTCCTCGCCGAAGAGCAAACTGGCACTCCACTTCATGCCCTGCGCGTCTTGAATATGATCTGACCGATATTGAAAACTTTTCCTTATTCTCGTTGTAATAGGTGCTGTGGACCTTCAGCTTCAAGGCCCAGCTAGCTGGTTTGGCCTCAAGATTCTCTCGGCCAGTGCACCATGCAACAGTCTGGTATTCCGTCCACATGAGCATTTTGTCGGTCATTGTAGCCAGCATGATCTGTCTTCATCTTCGATATTCCTCCTGAGCCTGGTTCCTGTAGAGAAAAGTCAGTCTCGATGTATCATGTTTGATAGGGTTCCACTGTGACTCACCCATGATCAAGAGAAAGCACCCTCCGCCTTTCCCTTACCTCCGGAGATCATTTTAATATCAAGGGTGGGTGGATGGTAGTAGAAGAGAAGAAGAGAAGGAGAGACAAAAGCAAGAGATTCTTTTTATAGTCGACAATCCTGCTGCCTGAAAAGAAGCTTGCACGCGGAATAACCTCATGTTTCTTGCGTGTGTCTCCACTCGAGCTTTCACTTGTGCAGTCCTCTGGCTTGGTAAATATAGGAGCCTAAGACTGCAAACAGATCAACTCAATGATTGATATTCCATCTTTGGAAACAGCCCTGCAGCCTCAATATTTACAAGATACAATAATCTCCTGGTTTATATTATTGATCGTTACTAGTCAGAAAGTGAAGGCAAGGTAAGCTATCAAAGTAGATCTGCTAGTCACGAGACGAGAATTGGGACTCCAAGTTTGCCCTCGCACAACAAGCCCGCACAAACAGAGTGAGAGCATCATGACGAATCTTCTCATCCGTGCATTTCCGAATCACAAACTGCAATATCGCCGCGAATTCCATCGAGAACATGAACATCCGTGCCCCAGACTCAGCCTCAGTGACAAGCCCAACTATACGTGCAAAGTGATTTTCACGACCACCATGTGCTGCATCCGATCTCAACCCATCATTGGCCCAGATCTTGCATACAAGCCATCTTGCCTCAAATAAACGATTTCCACCCTTCCCCAACCGCCCACCCCGACGCTCAAGGTAGCATAACCTCGCAAACCACGCGTCAAGATCTTCATTCAATTGAAGCCGTATCCCATCTCTCGGCTATCCCTTGACCAGCCTCGCAAAGCCCAGCCCCACACATTGTCCCGTAAGCAATCTCAAGACCTCCCTCGCCTCCTCAACCGTTCCAAAGTCCCCAACACCAACAACAAACCTACCTAACCTCAGCCTCGGAAACACACCAAAAATCCGAAAAAAGAAGAACAAAGAAGTTCAAATACCCAAAAACCTTCTCTAACGCCGCTCTAGGCGTATAAAAACCCATAATTCGTCTCGAATGCGCAAAATGAATCATCACCGCACGCGGATCACCCCTCCAAAGCTCAATGATAATTACAAAAATACTAGCCGTAATGAAGATATCAAGATCAAGGTTGCTCCTAGCCCTAATCATTCCCGTAATAGCTTGGTGATAGTGGCTAAATGCAAATCTCAAATCAGGAACCGTAGGGCAAGGTTTACGTCAACGGAATGTTCGAAGAATGAACTTGTAGCCATAGTCGCATGTCTAGCTATAGGCTCGTGTTTTGTCATTTGGGGTACTATAGTTGACCAAAATGACGATGGACCTGCCAGCATTGGGACGACGTATTCACAGAAGATTCGAGGGCTCGGATCTCTGTTGCGCTTGCCCATGGTATTCCTAGGGGATTCTCTGGGTTGGGGTGCTTTACTTGCATGTTTTGCAGCCTGTGTGGACTCATTCGAGGCCTTTACGGGGCATTGCGGGTTCGAATTTTGGCTGTGATATTTTCGGTCATTTTAGGGTTTGACTCTGGGCTTTTGAATCCTTGAAGGGATATTAGTGCGGGGTTCAAGTATCAGGCTGGCGTTTTGAGAAGGAATCTTGATGGCTGAAGGAGTCAAGTTCACGTCGAGTGGGAGGCTATTCAACTGGTCGGGCACAAGACCCACAGTAAGCCTACTAGGATGCTACAAAATCGGGGTCATAGTGTGAAGTAAAAATCCGAAGTAGAAATGTGAAGTAAAAACAATCAATGATCTCTCGTAAGAGTATTTATACAATCAAAATGCAACTGACAGTCGACTTGATAAACAAAAGTCATGCAACAATGTCCGCTACGCAATATCTACAGCGCATGTTCCCCAAAATTAAATACACAGACGCTCGGAGCAGATCGCATTGATCAAATCGTTCTACGATTGCCCTGATCATCTTATTCGAATGAAAGCACCTCTCTAAAATCTTCCCAGGTCAAAGAATATGCAGAAACATCTTAAACTCCGACGGGGCCACCGTCTGTGTTTTCCACCTTCTCCTTCTTGGCAAGATGCAGACGACGTGCCCACTTCATGCGACTCTTTCGGATAGCACGCTCCGTGCGCTCCCATGGGTAGTTGACGGGGGACTCTCCACCAGTGAAGATGAAGAAATCGTACAAGAAGGCGCCACCGAAGGCACCGCTGATGGCGCCAACCCAGGGACCGTAGAACCAGTACGCGTTGAGGAACAGCTCGCTAGGGTAACCCAGAGCCAGAAGAGCTAGACGGGGACCAAAGTCACGACTGGGGTTAAATGCAGCTCCTGTCTGGTAGGCAAAGACCATACTGAAACAGGTGATGACAAGACCGACAATGAGGGAGTTCATACCGGCACCGGGTGGGGCGTTTTGGTCATCACCAAGCGCCAGAACGGTACAGGCGAGGAAGGCTGTTCCCAAGAACTCGTTACCGAAGGCAGTTCCAGCGCCAATCCAGGCTTCACGTTGGCTGGTCACGAAGCTAGTGACGATGCCAGTATCTGGGTTGCTCGCAAGCCAATGCTGGATGGACTCGTAGTAAAGTCCGTAGGCCGCGAGAGCAGCACAAAAGGCACCCATGAACTGAGCAGCGAAGTACTCGGGCATCTTGCTCTTGGGGAAACCACGGTAGAACCAAAGCATAATAGTTATAGCAGGGTTGAGGTGAGCACCAGACACACCACCAGAAATGTAAATACCGATCATAGTGGCGAAACCCCAAGACCACGCGGTGGTGTTAGGGTTACCATCATCCGCGATTGTGACAGAAAGATCGGCACAGAAACCAATTGTGAGTTGAACGAAGGCCCCCAGGGCCTCGGCAAGAGCCTCGCGGTGATGGGTACGATAAACAGACCAAGTGGTGTGATTGTTGTGAATTTCGTCTTCCACCAGTTCCTGGACCAATGGGTGCAGATCCTCCGGGTGTGTTGATTCATCAAGAACGGGGATTTCAAGCTTATCCTCAATCATGTCGTCAACCAGTGGCGGCTCTTGTTGCTCGGGAATAGCTCGCAAATCATCGCCGAAGTAGTCGTTTCTACCAGGGGCGTCTTCAGTTGTTACTGAAGAGTCGCCCTCCTCTACTGCCGACAACGCATCCTGATCATTGTTGTTCCAGCGAGATGGACGTCTGACGCGACTTGAAGAAGTACGAGACATACGCGATCCCTGTCTCGACCCTTGTCTTATAGACGTGGTGTCACCGCTGAGAATTTTGTTCATGAAGGCCTGCTCACGCTGCAGACGAGCATCCTCAACCTGTGCCGCCATTTTCCGGGGGTCAGCGTTCTTCTCGATACGTCCCTCCTCCAGGTCAGTTGGGTCGACATCCAGACCATATCTCTGCGAGTTTTCTAATGGCAACTGGGCATTTTGGCGTTGCTGAATCAACTCATCCCTGGTCGGCACCATGCCCGGTCGCACCACACGGGGCAAAGGCTTCGCCAGAGACCACACCGGCTTGGCGTTGGCGGGCTGCTCATATGACGGATTAAGCTCACCATAACCAGGTTGCACGAAGGGCTCCTGGGCCATCCGCAATTGTGGTGTCTCTTCCGGACCGGCCATTGTGAATTTGCCCTGAGTTCGGGCCGCCAGTGTTGTTCTCGGAGCTAGACTGGGGATACTTGCGCGGCTACGGCGTCGCAAGCCATCATCATCATTATTGATCTCTGATGGTCTTCTAGCATCTGATGTTCTTCCCCTCGGTGAGACTGCTTCGTCTCTAAACTGAGAACTCCCGGTGGGAGAGGCAATCCTTGCCGCGCCCGACTAAAAAAAGAGAAAGACAAGGTTAGGCGACAATGTATTTAGATCAATTTTCGGTCGAATACCACTCACGGTCGCTCTGGGCCTCGACAGATCTCCATCTTCAGCATCCATGATTGCTAAGAATTGATTTCTCCTATTTTATATTGACGGTTGTCGAATTTAAGGATGCCAAGACCGGCAAGGTTCAAGGCACGTTCTGAAGATATCCAACGGTCGGAAAGGTGGGCGAATGTAGCACCCGATGAGGCAAACAAAGGCGAAAAAAGCTAACTTGAAGGTGGAGGGAAAACCGAGGAGACAATGAACTCCTGAGTTCTCTGGGTCCCTGCTAAGCGATGGTGGACATGGAACCTGACGCAATGGCTTCAGATCATCGAGATCTCCCCATTGGCGTACTCAAGCTTTGCAGCAGGAAAGGAATCCCAGTCAATAAGGGAGTGGCGTAAGCCACTCAGGTTCCTGTCCTGATCCACCGTGGAGTCGACGCGCCATATTGATTGAACCATGGCATAGCGCCGTCTGAATCCACCACCACCAATTGGCTCTGGTTGAGCGGGTTCAACGATATTCTTGATTGCTCAGTGGGCCTGCAATCTCCACCGGGATTTTTTTTCTTTTCCCGACCGCATCCGAGACAGTTCGCCGAGCATGATTTTATTGGCACGAGCTTGCAGTGAGGAAAGGAGAGGTTGCGATCGTCGGGATTCCCCTTTTTTCGCTACCTGTTATCGCTTACAACAAAAACGCAGTACCTTTGACAGGGGCCTATTCTCCACTTTGATAGCGCGCTACAGGAGATTAAATCCCTGCCGTCCCGTTCGTCATAGTTCATTGCGTTGGCTGGTTTTTTGGCAGATCCTCGGGTTTGCGGATTGTATGGATGTTGATGGTCCACATTTGAGGATCAACTGGACCGTCTAAATTTTCATTCCATCCCTAACTCCGAGCATTTAAGTTGATTTCCTCCGATAAATTACTGACCCCTATCAGACCAGTTTGATGCGTGTCAAGCCACGAACCCGCCACCAAGCCACGGTGGATCTCAGCCGGAATGATGAATCTGTCTGCGATTTAATTTATCTTGATACACGGGCCCTGCGATCGTCAACTTACCGTAAGCCAAGTCTGTTCGCCAAAGTTTCCATGCTTGAACTGTTACATGATTCAAGTGCGGGGTTAGCGTTTTGACTCGACTCGAGCATTGAAGTGGATCAAATCTTTTCTTTCCTTTGTGCCGTTTTATACGGTTCGTGCCTTATTTATCCCTAGCGCTTCTTCATAATACTGAACTTCGCCACCTTGGCACGACGCTAATGCAGCAACCTACAAAGGATTTTGCGGTGGTAATCCCCACACATTAGAGGGTGAACAACCAGCGTTAAGAGCAAACATTTGGCAATGACGTCGCACATATCAAGTCGCTACCCGTGCACGTGTGGTCCAACAATTGTGTCATCGGGGGCCGAGATTCTTGGTAATCAGTTCAATGTATGGAGTAATCACCTGTCAAAGGCATGCCTTAATGCAATGTCCCTAGATGACACTTGCTTGTCGCCAATTGGAGATTATTGGAGTTTAAATAGCTCGATCTACCTTTTGTTCTTCAACTCTTACGAAATCCCTTCCGCAGATGGATACTAACAGCATGGGGTCTCTGGGCTAATTGTTTCCTGAAGCCCTTTATCCATAGAGATGCCCAAATATATATACATGGTCATACTTCAACCTTCAAATGTTTGGGTGCATTCCCAAATTTGAGCGGATATATATTTGGCAATGCCCATCGGTCCAGAGCTGTATATTCTGGATCATGTTGTCCCATCCATGGTTTCCAAGTGGGTTATGACATCAACTAACAACCACATGTTGTCCATACAATCCCAAGGTCTTACGGTCTGTACTATTATCTAACGCGTGTTATGACACCTCACCTTCCAAGGTTCCTCAGCCAATGTATTTCATACTTGTCTACACGCCAGCTCAACAAAAAGATAAAACTCCTTGATCTGATCAACAAGAAGGCAAAAATTACTCCGATAGGGGGAATCGAACCCCCGGCTGTCGTGTGAGAGACGACGATGTTAGCCACTACACCATATCGGACTTGGATGAAAGAGAGGGCCCACAATGGCTATCTGAAGAAGAGAAGAATTTTTCTCCCTTTCGGTTTAGCGCTAACATCCCGCGTGGCTCTACACCACGTGACCATGCGAGGCTGGTTGTTTATGCATGACGACATGGTTATGCAAAACGAAACAAAATACTTTATTTTTAGATGATGTTGCAAGCCATTGTATCTCTCATGGCTAGGTTTATCTATTATTTGGCTCACCAACGTCCACGCGGCTCGTGCCTGCCTGTTTTTATATTTGTTCTGGACACTCATTGCCTTGAAATTTCAAGAGTGACGTTGGCGTTATTTCTGGCTCTATGCATTCAATATAATTCATAACCCTCAATCCTATGCTAATGTTGGCATACCTCCTTCGCTTTGCGATACTCATGACCCCAAAAGTACACACCCCAAAGAACTGGACTAAAAGCAACCCAAATGAAGCCAATGAGAGTGCTAGTCCACCCGATTCCGACGGAATTGATCAATGGAACAGCTGCAGCAACTGCACCCGCGCCAAAACAACACCTTAACAGATTATTTGCTGAGGTGGCAGTGGCTGGTCGATCAACATGGCAATCAATCATCAGTGTGATGAGCGTGCTTGTCGCTCCAGAGACCAAATGTGAGATAAAAATAGCATAACGAGTGGCCCAGCAAGATCGACTTTGTTACTCATTGTCCAGCCGTAGCCGACCATTACTATTGAAGCGCAGTATATCGCTGGAAGTGTGATTTGCAGTCGTGCCCTTTCCACTGGCATGAATATCAGTTGTACTTGCCGATTGTGAACGATTTCTATTCCATGATTATTAGCATGGCGTCGAAAATTCCAGTCGATGAGTTTTCCGAGTGTCCAACGCGATGTAAGAGACCCTGCCCCGTAGGGGATGTAGCATAGCCCGACTTGTAAGGCATTAAAGTAGTACTTATGCTGAAGCTGGGATGGAAGACTGCTGAGTACGGCAAAATATCCACCAAACAGTACGGTCGTGAATGTAATGATTGCACCTGTTTCTTTTTGGGCGGCTACCCCGAGAGCGTCTAGAGGGGTTGGTCGTTTTAATCGAGCTGGTCGTTCCTCTTTCTGATCTTCAGATGCCGAGTCACTAACGTGGTCTTCAGGATGCAGGCATTGAACGAGCGACCTATTCCACCTGGCCGGTGGGATAGAGCCATTGCCAACCTCTGCCCGGCAGGTCTTTGGTACAAAGACAATCAACATAGTGGCCATTATGCCTGCCCAGATGGCAAGGAACCAAAAAGTGCTGCGCCAGTCGAGATATTGCGTTAACACACCACCCATAATCGGACCAATAGCGGGGCCTAGTGTCACGCCTAGCGATGAATAAATCATATATCGTCCGCGTTCAGATCTGGGTACCAGATCGGCAGCCACCGAGGAGCAAACGACTGTGGCTGTGCTGCTCCCAAAGCTCTGCAGGCACCGGAGGGCCATCAGAACGGGGTAGCTTGTTTGTTGGGCCAACCCAATGTTGACACCCAAATATAGAAGGAGAGCGAGTAACAATATTGGCCGACGACCATACACATCGGAGAGGCCAGCGACCATCAGGGAACCTATGCCTTGTATGATCTGTGAGATTACGGTCAGATACGTGTATACAAATATTGGAAAAATTGGAACAAGGGCCATCGTTACGAAAACTTACCATGAATACTGTGATGGTCAAGGTTATCTTAAAAGGCGTAACATGGAGGTCCTGAGCCAGTGGATTAAACGCCGGACAATAGATGTTGGCCGATACAGGAGATACCAACGTGACCAGGGAAGCGATTGTGATAGTCCTATCGAGCAGCTTATGCGCTGTCCGGATATCCGACAGAACACCATCGAATTTATTTTGAGTGCAGGCGACCTGGTCTCTGTATATGGAGCTAGGGAACTTATGAAGCTTTATGGCGCCGAAATATCGCTGAGCACAGGGCCCGCAGTCAACAACTTGACGGCAGTGACTTATGTGGGAGAGAATATAGGAGGGCTAGCTGAGAGCAACCAGCATGCGATACCCAAGACGGTAGCCATAGTGGAGGCCAATCTTAAGAGACATCGTACGAGCCTACCAGATAGTTCCGATACTTAGAGTGTAAGAGATGAAGTAGACAATGGTATACCATTTTTCAAAACTGTGATGAATTCCCTTAATTTGCTCCTTTGTCGTTCCAAATTTGTTGACTTTGTAGTCTAGTTAGTGGAGAACCCTAATTTAGGCTTTTATCTGCTTCGGCAGCTCGAACAGGGGGTGGGGGGTAATTTAATTGTGGTGGACGTAGAGGGGAGTGAATAGCTTGATTGGCATATGGTGGAAGGAGCAGTGTATGATACCGAACCCAAGCGCCCGGTTCCATGGCGTGAACAACCTTAAGACAGAGATCGTATGAGGTCATCAATCACTTGTTCGTGTGCTCGCGAAAGAAATCCTCAATTTTAGTCCACTTCACCTCCGGGTATCGGTTGTTATCGAGAGGGTCAAGCTTTCCAGCACCAGAGAACATGTTTTCCATATATTGCATGCCCTGCCATGCAGGGAAGACGTCATTCTCACCGCCAAAAAATCGCATAATACGAATCATGAGCTGCGTGGAGCCGACACTACCCATCCAGGAGGGTTTGTATGTCACACCTTCAACATTGGTTTGTGCCTGAACGATGTCGTCGATAGAGACAGTATCACTGGCAATACGAAGGAAGTTTGGCGTAGGATTTTGGTCTGTAGCCACAGCCGCCGTGTATGCAGCAGTATCCGCCATCGTTGTGAAATCGAGGAGCTGCGTGGTCGAGCTGATGTACGCAACGGTATGCGCCTTGTGGTTGACCATTGGCGAGTCACCAACCATCAGGTCCATGAAGCCACCATTGAGAATGCTCGTCCATGCGATGCCCGATTTTCTCAAGGTAGCGTGGAACTCACGTCGTAGATCCAAGTTGCGATTGGACCCTGGCTTAGTCTTTGTGAAGTCGAGCGAAAAGTCCGAAGGGATGAACCGTGGGACCTTGGCGGCAACGGAGGCGTCAAGAAGCTGTCCCTGCGCGGTGTGAATCACATCTCTTAGTCCTTGGAGGGTGGAGACGACACAGGTTGCGCCAGTTAGTTCACGAGTGAGAGTCGGGCCCGCAGAAAGATCAACAGGAGTGACAGTGACCCCGGCATTGCGAAGCTTCTCGGTACGCGATGGATCGGTGTTAGGGCGCACGAGAGCCTTCACAGTTGCACCTCGCTTCACGAGCGCTAATGCAACAAGCTGACCAAGGCCACCGGCGGCGCCAGCTACTGCAACAAATGGTGGCGATGACATTTTGCAACAGGAGCGTTTCGATATATGAGGAATGAAATAAAATTTCAAAGAGAACAAGGACTTGACAGTACCGATTTGCTCTCAGCTCGTGTAATCTATTACTTATATACCTCAATTTTCATGAGCCCCACGCAATCAGTGCAGAGGGTGGATCCGTGGTGGAGCAGAGGCGATTTAGTCATCATTGCTGTTCGGGCTTGAAATGAACCCCGACCACCGAGGTTCCGAGCGTTCCCAAGGACAAACCCATTGTGGCCCAGTGGAAATATACTCCTACTCCTTGACCATGCGAGATCTAGATCAAAATCGAAGGTGCAATGAAACCTTAAGAAATAAAGGAGGTAAATTGTGGTAAGAAAGTAGAAATGGTTATTCTATTTTTCTAAGTTTACCTCGCCTAGGATGTAGGCTTTAAGAGAACATCCAGGTTTTCGGCGGTACTTTCATGAGTGTTGCTAGATAACGACGATTCTTGTTTTTCACGTGCCATAATTTGCATTCTAGGGATAATTTAGACAAACTGGCATTTTAATGGCAGTCTATAGACCTTTGTCAATCACAAGTATGTTTTCAGTCTCGTCCCTTATCTATCTAGAAGCCGAACTGCTGGCCAGCACCAGTAGATCGGCTTCAAGGCTGAGAAATTGGACCGAAAAATCGTTCTCTCGGAATCCCGATGTCGCTTGCGCGTAGGAGAGTTGCGCGTAGGAGAGCTAAAGCTCTGGTCATCATTCAGCACCAGTCAGCACCAAGAATCTCAAGCTTAGGCACAGTACAATCATCCTTCATTTTTTGCGGTTAAGTATCTTATCAGATTTCATCTTCTACGTATCATTTTGCGCCAAATGCCAAGACCCAAGAACGCGCTCGGCCAGGTGGCGACCGCACCCCTAGCCTATCCCTTCTTCCGTTGCTTAACAGACTTCCATTCGATACCGAGCGTGCTGACCACAACAAGACATGTCAGACCCAAGGCAATATACAGTACATCCACAAGAGCCCCGTTGTAGGCCGCCAGGACTTGGTCCCGAAATTCCACTGGGATCCTATTAATAAGACCTAGTGCACCACTACCCAGCACATCACTGGGGTTCAATCCCGGTACTTGTGTGGTCAGGTTATGAGTGAGTCGATTTAGAAAAACATTTTGAGCAATACAAAGGATGATGATACCCCCGAATTGCTGCGCGAAGCTCAACATGACCAAAGCCGTGGGGACCAGGCAGTCTGGTAGTACGGTCTGGACGGCGATGTAAGGCGGTTGAAAAGCCAAACCTATCCCAATTCCGTAGAGGATCTGAAAAGATATCCATTTTTCGGGACCAGTGTCAGGACGGAGTGTAGTTATGAGTCCGCTTCCCACTGCCATGAGAACGCTGCCGAAAATTAAGGTCGGGTTGTAGTAGCCTACATAAGTCGTCAAAGGGCCACCAGCTAGGGCGCTGATAGCCAAAGCCACGGCCAAGGGTAGATACATCAGACCAGATGTAAGTGTGCTTGCGCCGCGCACTGCTTGGAAGTAAATTGGTAACTGTCCTCGTTTAGTATTTCGCTTTACTAGCAGGAAAGGGCGAATGGCAGCTTACGTAGTAGGCGACCACCGCAAGATGCGCGAAATTGCAAAAGGTAATCAGACTAGCAAAAGCAACGGACCGCCGACGAAGCATTTTCAATGGGACCATGCTCTCGTCTCCGGCTCTGTACTCCACGAGGAGGAATATAGCAAGAAGTACTGCAGCAACTACCAGAAGCAGAATGATTCTCCAATTATGCCATGAGTATGTGATTCCGGCCCACTGCAAGCCTAGTACCAGACACAGAGTCGTCGGTACATTTATGGCGAAGCCTGTCCAGTCAATGCGCTTTAGACGGTCCTTGCTGTTGACGTGTGCATTATCGGATCGACGAATTTGATCGACGCTAAAGAAGACCAATGCTATGATGAGCACACCAAATGGGATAATGATATAGAAGCTGACTCTCCAGTTTGAGTAATGGGCTATAAGTCCACTGATAAATGGACCAAACGCCAGAGCGATACATTCTACACCGCCAGCGATCGCCGAATATATAGGCCGCTGCTGGAGTGTTGTCGTATGTGCGATAATACTATTAGTACTGTATTAATATCGTGTAGATTCTCACTGATCAAGGTAAAAAACTCTAGTACTCACATATTCATACCCGCTAATATGCCTGCTGCTCCCAAGCCACTTAGTGCACGCCCAAGAATAAAAACTGGAGATGTTGGAGCTGCGGCGGATAGTACGGAGCCAAGAACGAAGACAGAAAATGAGGCCATGTAGAGCGTCTTCATCGAATAGGATGAGTATAGTTGTCCGTAAATCAACATTGTTGCAGATCCTGCAAGCAGACTTGGGTATGTCAGAGGGCCTCTTGATGATTCGTCTAGAATAACCTACTATGCTATTTGATACCATCCAAGGTTATTCAGCGCATGAAATTGGTCGGTGATTGCTGGGGTCAATGTCGCAATGCAGCTGGTATCCTGCAACTGATCATCAGCTTGAATGTTCAACTTTGTAAGATGATATACATACATAGCCAATGAAGAAACTTCCAAGAAGGATACATGTAAATAACAGGGCAAATCTGATCCCGTTCAGGCTATGAATGTTTTCTGACATTCCGTCGCCTTGCGCGGCGGCTTCGGATTCTGCATCGGCTATTGGCTGTTCTTGCGAGTGAGCGAACTTTTGCGCAGCCTCATCAGGCTTACTGATATTTTGTAGTTCCATGCAGAAGAAATTGATAGAGAAATAAGATTGGCACGACTGTAATTGGGTGTGCGATGCTGTGGATTAAATACTGTAGCGAGATGAGAGAAAGTAACGGCATGGCGTGTTTACGGAGCAAGGCCTTCGAAATGCTCGGGCATGCCCGCAGTCCGAGTCCGATCATTGCATTGAAATTGCGATAGTGAGTTATGTTATTTTCAGAGGCATAAGAGTGCTGCCTGCTCCTTGATAAGACATTATTTGATGGTTGCGGAGGATATATTAACGCCGAGGATGTCGGAGTACTAGGCCACATACAGCCTAGCACTCCGATGACGCTGGCCGCCCTTCCAGACTGCTCAGGATAACGGACACTTTCAATCCACTTGATACGATATCTCGCTAGATTGTATCATTTTAAAAGTGTTTCAGCTGATGGTCTCTGAGAATGACTGATAGAGTTCGCCGCAATGGCCAACTTTCCTCGTGCGAGCCTTGTCGATGGTCGAAACTTCGTTGCGATCATGCAAGACCACATTGTACTCGATGTACACGCCGCAAAATTTCATCAAAGTGTTACTACCACCCGTCGCCGATGACACGAGGCGCAGACTCTTATGCTGAATTCTTGCTGTAAGAAACCCCCCTTTTTGCTTTAGTGACCGTCTATTAAGATAAAGTCAACCCAGCACCCCGCAAAGCCCAAGGCCTGTTGATACCGCTGCCACTTCATCAGTGTGGGCGCCATTATCACCACCAGAGAACGAGAACTTGTCTGCAGACTATGGCTACGATCGGGGGACCGGGCTGGTAAACATGCATAATTCTTTGATGCCGTTTGCAGACTTAGATGGCAGACAACCTCACCGCGCGTTCCCGTATTTGACTCGAACGGGCTTATTCACACCTAAACGGGCATATCCGGTGACACCAGCTGCCATCTCAGAGGGTGTGGAGGTTCTGCGAACCCTTCTTGAATTCAATGCGGATTTACATGATCTTGACAACCGACTGGGTGGAAACGACGCAGTCGATCAATGCGGTTCACTTATTTACGATGCAGCCTGGCGAGCGGCACAAGCCACCCTAAGATGCTTAGGGAGTAGGCCATCTGTGGCTGAGCTAGCAAAAACAGCTATAGCAATATTTGAACAGACGGCGACCCCGCTTGAGCTGCCTATATCGGCAGAGAATGATGCCATCGAGATAGCCCTTTCTGGGCCTCGCTTGCGTTGGGAGACCATTGGCCTATGCTTAACCCAGATTGGATCGTATGTCGCAACCATGAGGACCAATGACCAAGCCTTCCTTGCTCGCGGGCGGTCGAGTTTCAATCGCCAAAAGGCTATGATTATGGCATTCGACGCTTGCATCAAAACTCGTGCATTTTGCGATCAAGTCGAGCAGACAAACGATCTAACTTTGTGGCTTTTGGTATCGGTGTCCACTCTTGCGACTTGGTGCTTTGGTGATGATTCTTCACGTGCATGGTGCTTAGTAGGTGACTTATCATCGGCTTTAGCGGCTCTTGGATTCCACAAGGGGTTCAACGAGAAGTCAAGCTCCCTATACTTGGTAGAGCTTCGCAAAAGAGTCATGGCTCTTGCTCACCAGCGTGACAAAGACCTGGCGACCTTTGTTGGTCGGCCACCCCGTCTTAGTATACGATACTACACGATGGATTTACCACTTGATTTGCCTGATCACATTATTATCGGCCCGAGCAAGCAATTCGAATCTGCTAGAGCCAAACTTGACGAGAACGGCTGGAGTGGAAACATAATGGTGAATCCCGTTTCACGTCTCCGGTCTGTTTTACTACTAAGCTTGACCCGCGAAAAGGTCTTGGAGCTTTCACTTGGTCCACAAATACCAAATATCGCTCAAAAAGCTAGGTACTTCATAAATCCACGAATAGTCGAAATATATTAGTTGACTTTCTTACAGAGATATATTATCAGAATTGACTTCTACTTGGGACTCAATTCCTCAAATACAATACAAGCAGTCAATGTGTGACACTATGTTACCGAGTGCTGTCTGGGTTGTTCTAGGCCCGCGGCTTGAATACCTTTACACAAAATTTCTCCTCCATAAATTACTCATTACTCACAACGAAGGCAATCGCGAGAGCATGATCCAGACATCGCATGATATTCTGCATTCAGCACTGTCTCTTATGCAGAAGCATGACCTGATAGCTACGCCAAACTTGGAGTGGTTGGTACGTTGCTGCATTGTTTTTGTCACAAAGCTGGAGACTGATGTGAAATATATATAGATGGTGTTCTACGCCATGCCATGCGCCAGCATTCTCATCTTGGAATTATTTCGACAAAACCGCCAAAGTTGTCGATCAACGGCGCTTAATCGGTCGACTTTAATTCAGGACATCAGTGTGCTCATATCGTGCTGTGACTTGCTAGCCATATCTGGTCAGAGCAACTATCAGATCTGCAAGCAAGCTCAAGCAGTCTTCTCGCGATGTCTTGACCAAATATTAAATCCAACTGAGCTGTGTTCACATGGATTGATGAGACAGGCTGGGAGAGAAGAGAAACAAGAAAATTTCTCCTTAGGTTCGATGGATTTTGGTCTCACAGAGCTGTATCCTCAGAATCCAGAATGGTCTACTTGGCTTGAGTCTTTCGACACATACGAATGATGAGATGAATTCATAGCATGATGGAACTGGTCCGAGATACAATCCAGCCGTGATAGGATTTAATGGTATTGAGCTTTTCATCTTGTATTCTTCCCACTTTCAGCCAGTTCCTTGTATGAATTGTAGATTTCCCTTTGACCAAATTTATACTGACCGAATGCACTTGAGGGGTTCGCACTACGAACACAGATCCTGAGTGATGATAGCTCTCAGCCCAGGGCTCTTCTCTTTTGGAAATCCGACCTGGTAGTCCCTATAGGTCTCAATATCTTCAAATGTCGTTTTATATAGATCCATGTCAAATCTTCGCACCAGAGTGGCAACAATCAGATACAGTTCTGCAGTAGCAAGGCTACATAGCGTATGTTAGTCGAATTTAAGGACTGAATAGGATAAATATCTGCTCAATCTCTTACTTGATACCTAAGCATTGTCTGGGTCCTTTAGAGAAGGCGACGAGCATGTTTTCTAAGCGATCGCCATTTTCTTGTGATCGAATCCAACGCTCAGGGTCGAAAGAATGTGGATCAGGAAATAAGTCGGCGTTCATGTGTATAAAAAGATTGCATTG
The DNA here is from genome assembly GCF_028828015.1 of Penicillium pulvis. NCBI lineage: Eukaryota > Fungi > Ascomycota > Eurotiomycetes > Eurotiales > Aspergillaceae > Penicillium > Penicillium pulvis. Next base: position 1,851,088 of record NW_026643080.1, read on the forward strand.
GCTGATCATCACCTAAAGGAGATGTCAGAGGTAAAATCCCTCAATTCCCATTTCGAGAGGTCTTACCTTTGGTGGGATTACCCATTGTTCATATATAAGTCCAGTGCCTGTCGGCACACACCGAGGTAATCGACCGATGGCTCCGGCAAGTCGAAGTCCTTCATTTATCACTCCCCTCTAGATCAAAGTTTTAAATTCGGCATTAATTTGAAAGTTGATGCCGCACAGCTTACCATGTAGGGCAGTCTTTCCAGTTCTGCAAATGAAGCACTGGGGGACTGTTCAAGTTCGTTGCGAAGATTAAGCAGCTTAGTCTTATCGTGTAGCAGATGGAAGAAGATGGCCCTTAGTATCCCTGCAGTAGTCTCAGTCCCTGCATTCAGTAGAGACAAAGCCTCATCGCGTATCCGGGTAGGGGCCCTTTCCTCGGGAGGTAGGCTAGGATCAGCAAGAGCCTCAAAGATTGTTTTTTTGCCTGAGCCTCCTTTACCACTTTCTTTCAGTGCGAATTTCGCCTGTTCGAGAACCAACTCTCTTACATACAGGATGTTTGCTAACGCCGGAGAAAACTTTTGCAAAAGCTGTTTGGGGACTGCCTTTACAACGGATAAAGGGATAGGAAAAAACATCATCAGATGGGAAAGGGATAATATACTCAACATCGAATCCCTGATCTCGTTCCCAAAATCTTCATGATCCAAGTAGTCAAGGCTAAAGCCGTATGCATATTCGCCGATTACATCGGACGCGATAGCTGCAAATGCAGCATCTAGGTTAAAGACCGTGCCTGCCTGATAGGCCATTTTCATTCTTTGCGCAAGCTTGTCGACCTTTTTCTGAATCATGGATTCTAGCCCCAAGATGGACATTTTCGAGAAGAAGTTTTGAAGGACAGCGCGACGCGAAGCATGAAGGTTGTGACCAACGGTGAAGAGCATGGAGCCTTGTATGTCACCAAGTCTAACGAACCTGGGGTCCTTGTCACGTAATTTTGGCGCATATATTTCCGAGTAAAAATAGGGGTCCGCAATGTGGACCTCGTTGGGATCGATTCGGACAATAGGACCTTAAAGGATATGTGTTTAGCTGAAGTCGCCTAATGGCCTAGAGCTATCGTACCATATTTTTTGTGCATCTTTTCTATCTCCCATAAATACCGGCCACCTTTTACTACATTGAAGTAGAATCCGTAAAGGCTGGTCACGGCAGCTAGCTTGGGCCCCGGCAACTTGCTGATGGGGTGAAGATATAGGCGATATATGGCCACGAGAAAAACATAACCGAGGGCGGCAGCAGATAGCCCCAGCAGCATATTGGTAACAATTCCAGTGCTTCTATTGGCGGTTTTTTGAGTGTTTGAAATCCGGACTAGCTGTCAGTGATGAATCTGACTTTCAAGCTCCAGTTGAGTGGTGGGGTATCCATAACTTCAACTGAGCGACGGGATCAGGGAAAAAGGAAATTGATCAAAAAAGCGAAACACAGACTGGCTTACTGTTTCTCCTCTGCAGACTTCACGTACAAGGGACAGAAGCACCCGATTCGATCTTGGCGTGTGATAAGTTGCAAAAGGTGCAGATGGGAGAGCGCCCCGCTCTGCGCAGAGAGCCTATCAGCTATACGAGATATCGGGTAAGGGTCCAAACAGAGGTGGTGTTTGGTCCGTTTCCTTGGGGTACCCACGATCTACTCTTTCATGCCCATTCCTAGATTTGCTGCTCCTTCAATTCGTGAGAACCACACCAGCTTTACCATAGCACATACACGATGCGCGCTGATTATACAACAGACAGGATACATACGATTTTTGAAACGTGGGAAACCAATGAACACTTGACCTCCATGCGCGTATATGCACGCCTAACCAGTCTCACACCAAACATGATACGGCAAAACTACCATTGAGAATCAAAAAAATTGGCTAATTTTTTCACAGCACTTGGGCGCATATTGTCCCGGAATTATCTTGATCAAAATTTATGGATTCTGTTGTATACAAATCTCCTTGGATTAAGTATTCTTGTCCATTACATCTCCATGTCGAAGGGAGAAAGAGATTGAAATAGAAAATCAAAGACATTTGAGGCTGTCTCAATTGCAGGTAGGTGATTGTCATCAAATCCCTGATCTAATGGTAGAGCAGCGGCGTTAGCTACACCTGAAATCTGAGGCATCGGCAATCCACCACTGGCAGATGTCGGAGGATCGCCTGCAGTGTTTAACTCTTGTGTGGCCAGGACCTCATGACTACTGATGATGACAGAGGCAGCGATACTAGCAATTAAATCTGCAAGGGCGCTGAAGCCTTTCCCTATTGGCAACTTCTCAGTGAGCGGTGATGTGTGTACAGTCCTCGCGAAGAGCTGTAGGTATGCTAGATTGGAGCGAGCCTCAGGTCGGCGTGGATTATTAACTGTGTGCACAAACAGAACCAGGGCGGCAACAAGAACGTGGAAACAGATGGACCTTTGTATGAATGAGTATATTTCTTTGCCAAAAACGTTGATTCCACTAACCAGCATGTCACATAATGAGTAGGAAGTGAGCCGTTTCCGTATTTCAGTAGATCGATCGTAGCTCTCGATACCGAAAGACAAAGTTGGGCACTTAGCTCCACCCTCTGTACTCTATTGATAGACCCGTGTCTTAGAGCCTCCTCAAGGCCAGGCTCAAGTGATAAGCCCAATGAAGCGCGGTGGAGTGCTGCCACGGCGTAGTTATAAGACATGTGCATATTCAAGACCGGACCAATTATTTCAGTCGAATGGCAATTTTCTGGTCTGAAATTCGGTGGAAGTTCATTTTTCCAGGAATCCAACAAATTGTCAAGCTCGTCCATGAGATTTAATCTCTGGTCCACGGGCTTCGTCCGATATCGACATGAGTACATCCACTTGCACACCTTACTTTGAATGAGTGACAATTCAACCATGTGTCGGAGAAATCTTGGTTCGCCATTTTCCGTTTCTTTTGAGGGTAAGCCAATGCCAATCTCGTCATCATCTATCAAAGGGGGATGTCCAAGCCGGATGCACATCCCTTTATCCATCACATAGGCAATCCAAAAGATGTTCGCCCTCGAGATAGAAGACTCTGTGTTCATAGAACCGCCCGCAGGTTTTTGGTGGAAACCTTTGGCAAGACCAAGGCGGACGGCGATTGATAACAGCATTGAAGCTGCTTGAAATGACATATTTGAGTTTTGAATAGTCGCCTAGACTCATAGTCAGTACATATTTTGGAAAAGATCCGGGCATGGCAGCGTTGGCAGCCTACCATTGTCAAAAGCGCTTGAATCCCCAATGTGTCCACAGGTGAGAATATCAGGTCAGGAACGATAGACATCGCATTGTTAAGGTAGCCTAGAGCAGCATTTGTCTCATCTTCCGTCAAGATAGACGCTTGCTTCATTGATGTATACCCAAGACATATGACAGCATTCAGCATAGCATACCAAGAAGAAGATGGTGGAGTATCTGAGTATTGATGTTCAAAGTAGTAATCAAAGGTGGATCTCTGAATAAAGGGGAGCCATGGCTGCAGATTCTCAAAAAACGCTTGATTTCAATTAGACCACTACTTTCAGATGTTGATTGGGAGTAAAGCTCACCAGTGACATAAACAATTGCTAGAGGTTTTGGTGGAAGTTCTTGTCGAGGCTGCGATGCAGCAGTGCCAGAAAAGTGACTCAATGATAGTGAAGGAGAGGAGCGGACGAATTTGAGAACTGCCATTAATTGTTCCATACGAGAAGGTCCAATTCTCGCCGAAAGCCATTCAAGCCCAGCGGGCGATAATATCGTCAAGCCTGAGCTCAAGCCTAGCATTGCATAAGTTAAGTCATCTCATCTCGAGCAACAATATCAAAGAACCGCCACGCGAATATGATGACAAACCTATAAACTCGGTCTCGCCATCCTTCAAAAGGTGTAATGAGCCTTTCTCGTCGAGTCTAGCTTGCTCTTCAATAGTCGAGGTGAGTGCATTAAGTGAGCTGGGATTTGCTTTTGAGGGCGCCTCCGCATTAAGTGGGTAGGTTGTCACGAGTGATTCAATTCGAGCAATTCGGTCCTCTATAGAAAGAAGACGGGCCGGTCTGTCATGGATGCTCGTCCGATCAGATTTCAAATTCGTGTTTCCAGTATTGATGTAACTTGACTGACCTGGGAGAAGCTCTATCCCTACGTTCGGTTTTCGCCAGAGTACACTCAACTTTACGCGCCGCACACGAAGAGCATGGAAGGTGGCTAGTTTTGTCGCATTTTGTCTGGTGTGGGTCGGATAGTCTTAGCTCCGACAGCTTTATAGGCAGGGGGAAAGTGAGACCTTGCTTCTTCGACACCTCTCACAAGCCCCTGTGGGGCGACTGGGATGTTTCTTGCGTTCCATTGCTCAGTGAGATTTAGATACATTAAGTGTGCGGGAAAAGTCTGTTTTGGGGAGAATGTGGGGGAGGGATGAGGAAATCGCTGGCCAACCTCTTATCTCCGGGTATGTCCGGGTATCGATTAAGCTTATACGTACCAAAACCCTTGAAATTGAAAGTTTACGCAATCTCCACTGGACAGCTTCAACCCAATTATAGTAGTCTTATTATCCTAATTAATATCATTATATTTATTTACAAAACCCTTCGCCTTCCTCGATTATTCGACCAAATGTCTGGCCTCCTCATGCGTCATTTTGCCAAACTAATCCAGCGTGATAGGATACTTTTGCCTGATCACACCTCCATATTTGTAAATCAAAGCCGGTACAGGTGTTAAGCCCAGCGCAATGAATCCAAGTAAGGAATTCCCCCAGCCCAGACCCAAGGCATCGTACATAGACGGTCCTGCCAGGGGAAGAAATGCACCAAATACGCATCTGATCGCTGTAAGACCGGCAACAGCGGACGCAGCATATTGGCCCGATACATCGATGAAATATGTCTGGATTGGTGCGAAAATACCCATCATTCCAAAGCCAAACGGAGCCAGTCCAATGATCGGACACATCCATTGTACCTTGTAATATGCTGACCAGCCATACCAGAAAAAGCTGACAGGAATGAACAAGGCAAACATTAGACAAGGAGCGAGGCGCATTTCAGGCTCATAGACACCATTGTTCGCTTTGGTCAATTTTACCACAGTTTTGTCTGAGGTCTTTGCAACAACAATGATACCCGCACCAAAACCAAAACCAATACCCAGATATGCGAGACCGGCAAATTCCACTGGCCAGCCGTAGGTTTCTGTGAAAAGACTGGTGATGGTGGTGAACAGAAGATATAAAAGGCCAAAGACAAAGGACATGTAGAGAGCTAGGAGGAGCAAGATTACAGACCCAAACAAGATTCTGACTGGTCTTGTCACGCTCTGGATCATGAGAGCAGAAGGACTCAAGGTACCTTTTGCCGTATAAACGCTTTGGAGGTCATCTCGCTGCAGTTCTTTCTGGAGTCTCTTTGTCTTCCGGTTAATGAGCACTTTCGGATTGGTCTCTTGGCCAATGATCCAATTAACAACAGTCGCCAGCCCAACAGCTATAAGGAGGACCCAGTAAACCCATCTCCAGCTCGCACGCTGAGCAATGAAACCACCGATGATAGGCCCAATGACTGGGCCAAACAGAGGGCCGATCGTGAATAGCGCATTTGCCTGTCCTCGTTGTTGAAGTGGGAAGAGATCAGCGATGATTCCACCGCCAACAGCCAAACACGCAGAACCACCAAGTCCAGCTAGGAACCGGAAAACAATCAGGCTCGCCATATTCGGTGACAAAGCACAACCTATTTGCCAGACCGATAGGAGAAGATTGGAGAAATTCAAAACAATTTGGCGTCCGTACATTTCGCTTAGTGGGGACATGATGAGAGGGCCGACCTAATAAATCATATTAGCTGACGTTTCGTAAAGGTGGAGGGTCTTGAATTTCCTCTTACCGCAAATCCAAGAACAAAGATACTGACGGCCAGTGCACTGAGGATTGTTGAAGTGACACCAAAATCCGCATCCATCAGTTCAATTCCAGGCGCTGGAATGGAAGAGGCCAAAGGACTGATATGGTAAGCTTTCGCACAATGGATATAGATTCACAAAGTCCTACCTCAAGAATGTAACGAAGCTGACTAGGCCCAGAATAAGCCATTTCTTGCGCTCCGGGAAGTTTCTGTTAATCATTAGGCACTAGAAACAGACCACAGGTCCAGACGTCAACGTACTGAGGATTCAACGGATCATCGGGCCCTTCCCAACCGACAACGCCATTATCCAAATTGGATACTGGCAATTGCTGTGCCGTAGTCAATACTGGTGCTTTTTCGACATCGTCTTTTGTCGACCTAGGTGATATTGTAGCTGACATCCCTTTACTGCTCGCGGCTTTCGCACGCTTGGCTTCCGAATCAAGAAAGGTTTGGGTCGGAAAGTGTGAAAGACAAGTCTGAAGAGGATTTCTATTTTCTCTTCTGGATCGAGACCTTTTACTTCTATCCACTCAGAAGGAGTTCGACACAGTACATACTGGCTTCAAAAGATCAAATTTTACTCATAGGCGGCGAGCATCGAAAGTTGTTGATGTATCGGACCCTGTAAGGGTATCGGTCGGAGGCATGTGGATTACCCGGTAATTTCATACATCCGGGACCGGGCCAATTAATACATAAATGGGTCTGGATTCGTAAGCAATGTTGAGAAGCGCCTGAGAACTGACCTTATCTCCGCGCGTAACTTATGCTGAGCTATGCACTTTGGAAACGTATTATTTGATTAAGGATTTCCGATTAGATCCACAAGAAAAATCCATAGGAAAACCGGAGATAACAGAAAAACGCCAAATATCCGAGGAACATTTCCGATTGACCCAAATCTTTAGAATGGTCAAAGATTCCATTCACTATACACTCGGGGATAAAACAAATGAAAAATTTAAATCCGAAGATTCCATCTGTAGTCTTACGTACGACTGAACGTTAACGCCATTAGTATATAGCTAGCGGGATTTCTTGCAGGGCATTTGAACCAAAGTCTAAACCAAAGTCCTCTACGGTTTAAAAGCATACAAACAAAATGGAGACTCCTTTCCCAGCTCCTCTCCCAGCTGCTCTCCCCTCTCTCACCACCCGCGAGGCTATCACTGACACCCTCCACCGTGCTGTCCTTGCATTCGACACAGACGACAAAGCCCTCCTCGAATCCGCCTTCTTTCCTGATGCAGTCTTCGACCTTGATGGCCGCGTCCTGAACGGCCTGGATGAAATCTGCACCCAATCCTTTGACATGATCTCAAAGCTGGACACCACTCACTTTATCAGCAACGTCCGTGTCAACTACATTGAAGGGGCATCTACTGCGTCACTGACTGCTTCTGCGCTTTCTCAACATTACCGTCCAAATACTGGAAAGACACCTGGTGCGACAAACTTCATGGGTGGTTCCCTATACTATGTAGACGTCATTCAAGATACAGATGGATTGTGGAAGGTTAAGACTTGGAGGATGAAGGTTATCTGGACTACTGGGGATATAGGAGTAGTGACGGGAAAGTAATGAGGAGGACTATTGAATTTGTACTTAACGGCAGCTGCAGCATTTCCCTGTATCAAGATATTCATGATCTCATCCTGGGATTCCTGTGGTATATCAACTACGCCTAATTTACATTTTTACCCACCACAGCCGACAAAGTGATGAGTATCGTCATAATATCGCAAATGATAGAGAAAGGCAGTGATGCTCTTACTTGCTTCTCTCCCGCCTCTTCATGGTTTTCCTCTTCCTCTCCATCTTGTTCCTTGCGGTCGCTGGCCGGTTCCTAGGATTATAGGTTAGATGTTCTAATCAATCACCGCCATTTCCCGGCAACGATATAGGTATAGAGCATTAATTGATAATGAAGCAATTATGAGGCGTTGGGGGGGGTTGTATAATAGTAGTTTGAGTATATAAATAGCAATTTAACGTGTAGATTTGGCAGTTCTCACTATTATTTACTACTCTGTCCAGCTCTCGGCCCAGTGAAGTCTCTAGTGACCAACCATAGCCTGTTGCGCAGGAGCATACCTGTTACCATGAGGTTTAGCAGAATCAATAATCCTCCGCATCTCCGCCTTATCCTCCTCGTCTAACTCAACATTTCTCGAGGCCCAGTTCTCCTCTAGGCGACCAGCCTTAGTGGTACCAGCAATAGGAATAAGTCCCTGGGAAGCAACCCAAGCCAGAGCGACCTGACTAATCCTGCAACCCTTGCGATTGGCAATCTTCTTGATTTCCTCCACAATAGCCTTATTCTTGTAAAAGTTTTCGCCTTGAAACTTCGGGACCTTGCGACGGAAATCATCAGGGGCAAAATCGTCGGGGGAGTTGAAGTTGAAGTCATCGACGAGCCAGCCGTGGCCCAGGGGGCTGTATGCGACGTAGGCGATGCCTAGTTCCTTGGCTGTGTCAATCAGGCCGTCTGTTTCGTGAAGTGTCTCGAAGGCTGAGTACTCGGCTTGGACGGCATCGATTTTGGCAACTATTTAGTGCGTTAGTGAGACTGGTTGTTTTCTGGAGGCTGAGGGGACCGACTTGAGTTGGCTCTGCGGAGAGTGGCGGCGGAGCATTCTGAGAGACCGATGTACTTTGTCTTGCCGGCCTTGCGGATCTCATCGAGTGCAAGGATTGACTCTGTGAGAGGTGTGTCTGTGACCATTAATACTTTAACATTGAAATATTGGGAAAGTTAGACGTACTCGGGTCGATGCGATGGAGATAGTAAAGATCTGGCGTAAATCCAAGTCGCTCAATGGTACCCTCGATGTACTCCTTGATGTGCGACGCAGAGTTGGTAACAGATCCATCTCCTCCCATGACCTGGAATCCACACTTGGAGGCAACTATACATAACGGTGGTTAGCGAGAGGTAAGGGCTGTGAAGTGAGGCAACGGCCACTTACTAAAAACCTTATCGCGAACATTGTGTTTTCTGATGAAGTCTCCTAAAAGCTTCTCGTTGACGCCGGCTTGGTACACCACCTATATTTCTAGTCAGACGTTGCTCTACTTTGATTTTTTCTTGTGGCCGTCATATATACTTACAGCAGTGTCCCAGAATGTGCATCCGAGTTCAATTGCCTTCAGCAGCACTGGCTCAGCTTCCTCGAGGTTAAGACTGGTACCCAAGCCAAAGCTCAGGCCCATTGCACCGAAACCCGGGGTTGGGACTTGGAGGTCGCCGAAAGGGAGTGTCTTGACCATGTTTGCTGTTGGAAAGCTGCTTTGGATGAAGTAAAGGAAATAGTAAACTGGAATTTAACAATTACGATGGCGACAATTGCCAATTTATAGCACTTTGAATGATATGAGTGGTTTCCGGAGTTAAGGTGCTGACTATGGTTTGGGTCCATGATATCATTGTCGGCCTGAACCTTAAAACCGTGGGTTTTAATGAGGCATGATGGCTATCAATGGACAAAGAGAATGAGTATATGGATCAATTCATCGAAAATCACAGCGATACTACTTAGGGTTAGTGATTGTCAATTAAAGCAGTAAAGCAGCTTCCTAAGGTTCATTTAACTCTTTTTTTCCTTATTCTTTGTTTTATTCACCATCTTTTTTTTTTTTTCATGAGCTCGGTGGATTTCGGCAGTCAAGTGCCGGCGTTAAATGATGCCCCACCTCAGGGTTCGGAATTAAGCATACCAGCAAGTCAGCATTTTACATTAGCGCGATAGTTGGGTTTCACTGCTTCAGGAATGCAGTGCAAAATATTTTGTCAGCAGAGTACATCATTTATCTCCAGTGAGACACTGTCATACCTCCTGAGTGTTTGATCGAACCATTACCCCCCGAGCGGAATTCTTTGTAAACACTACATAATACAGGATCAGCTTGCGATAAGGTTTTACTCGTTTATGACTTCAATTCACATGAGTCCTTCTGTCTTGGTGTATCCACTTGATTGCGTTTATCATTTGATCGTATAATATCATGTGTGGGCTTGGATTAGGAGCAGGAGCCGGAATCCCGCTAAAATGTCCTACTTCGCCCGTCAAACGTCGAGCTCACCAAAGCTTCCATTTCCTCATTCTCTTGCTCAATTAGATTTGAACTAAATACCTAGGCCGTCGGTGGCATAATGTCCATAGAACCTCCCATCAATCTTCACCAATCTATCTCATCGAACGCGGCAAAGCTCAGAGCTGCATAAAAACCCTAAAGTCTTCATTTTCCCAAGGGCAAGCCTTTGGAAAAGCTTTCTGGCGGTGAGATTTCGTCGGAAGTCATCTGCAGAAATGAAGTCGTCTTTTTGATGGATCAAGATTTGCATGTGAAGCTCTGCCAGAGCTTCCAAAGGTTCCATGTATGATGATGCAGTGTAGAAATTAGTCTTCGGAAGCTTTGACCCAGGTAAAGTACCATTCAGGCTCATGTCGTTTTTTTGAAGTGACAAAGGCCGCTTGGTAGCTTCGTAAGTAAAGTCATCGACATGGTCTAGTGACCTTATACAGAGAAAGGACTGCATGTAGAGCTGAAGGACAATATCTGCCAATGGTCCATACAGTAGACCGAGATTCGTGTAACGACATCATTACTGGTATTACTTCGTTTCGTTCGCAGGCAGATCCTCTGACCTACTTCCCTCAATATCGTCAACTCATCGTCTATACTGGAAACGATCTATTCGAAGATGAAATGCGCAAGTTCGTCTTGAACCCAAGGATCAGCAAATAACCTCGGCCATATTTTGGAGATGTTTTTGTGTTCCTCCCAAGCGAAATCATCGTCATTTTTTAGACGTGCAGTCATCCGCCACATTGTCAGTGTGAGATGATGGGACCGTAGAAGTTGAAAATCCAGACCGATAGAAAAGCCGAGGGGTTTCGACTTAACACCCTGCTATACCACATGAATGCGACGTGATTGGATGTAAAAGCGCCATCATATTGATACCTCACATATTGTCAAGGATGGTTCCGAGGTTCTCAATCGGCTTGACCTGGGTAACGGTTAAAAGTGATTCTCGGCTTGTTCAACAACTTCCCGTGCCAAGGGAATTCGGCATTTTTATCATTTCCGCAATCAAAAAAAAGCACTAGCGACCTTCCATCGGACCAATCGCGACCGTCGCTTTGAGACTCCTTTGTGCCGCACGTTTTGAGCAGCGTTGATTATGATAGGGCACGTGTGCGCCCGGGCACTAAGCAATCGCTAAGCCCAGGCCATAGAGTGGAGACCAATCCCGATTGTCCTGCGATCGGCAACAGCATTCCAACGCGACTGGTCTCCGCTTCTATCAGGGTTTCTGGCACGCGGGGCTGCGGGCCAGTGGGTAATTTAAATGGCGTTAAATATCCGTGAAGGCCCTGAACAGAAATTGCCTCCCGGCTTCCCCCTCTTTGCTCCCCGATTTTTTGTTTTTCGGGTTTCTGTATTTGTTTCCTCTCTCTCACGCAATTCTAGTTGGCATGATTGCGCGACTTCGCATCGGGAGCTATGGATCAACTCAAGGAAATCACGCTGTCAACCGTTGAGCAGGACCCACAGGATTCATCCCAACTGGACAAGGCGGAGAATGTGGCCCCAGATCAATTCGATGAAAAATATCGCACGACCAGAAAGGAGATTTGGGCTTATTACTCGTGCGTTGTTTGTTAGAGTCGAGGAACTAAGAGAAGCTAAATGGTCCGGTTATCTAGCTATTACATCGGCAACAATGGACTTTCTCTGTTCAGTAAGTTCGAGTTTCGACTCTCAACCTCGGAAACCAGCTAACAAACGGTGTTTTAGACTTCGCGCCCACGGCTTTTCAGAACTTGATGTACCAAGCAGCCCCACCGAATGGCATGCTCGACTTCGCGGGCCGGTCACGGACAATCAACAGTATCGTGCTGCTGTGTAACGGCATCTCTTTCGCGATTCAAATCGTTGTATTCCTGGCCATTGGTAGTTTCGCGGATTTCGGTTACTGGCGACCCAACATCTTGATCGCTCTATCGATTATCGCATGGGCAATTGGCTTTGGCTGGCTGGGCGCTCATACTTGGGACCAATGGCACGTCGGTGTTGGTCTTTACATTGTCGGCCTCATCGCTTACCAAACGACATTGACCTTCTGGACCGCCGCTTTCCCAGGGTTGGCCCGTAACACGGTCGAAATGAAGGAGAAGGCCGACGAGTATGCCTCTGGAAAGATTACTCGCGATGAATACAACTACGCCGATACCATGATGCGCAGTCGTCTGTCTAACATTTCGTTCTATGTCCAATCTGTGGGGGAGATTTTTATCCTAGCCATTATTGTCGGCATTATGTTCGGACTAGATGTCAATGCCAGCGACGCCAACAACAACTGGGGCCTGAGTGTCCTAATCGCTTTTGCGTCGGGTGTCTGGCTTCTGGTATCCCTGCCATGGTTCTTTCTCGAAAAGCGCCGCCCGGGCCAAGATCCCGGCAAGCGATCTGTTTTTGTTGCGGGCTTGTGGCAGCTCTGGCATGCGATGAAGCAGATCTGGCATCTGAAGCAGAGTTTGCTATATTTGATTGGTAAGACTCCGAAATACTTCGTATGCTCGCTTTGTGGTCGATCGCTAACTCGCAATTCAGGGTATTTTTTGCTAGGAGACTCTCTAAATACCACAGTCACTGTGATTGGTACTCTTCAGAATGAGATCGTCGCTTACAACACTCTCCAACTTACCTATCTTTTAATCGTGGGCATTGCAGCACAGGTGAGTCTATACATCAAGTGATGTCTCTAAGACATGTCTAACATATAGTCAACTACTAGGCTGTCGGTATTTACGTGTTTTGGTTCATTCAACAGCGTTATAAGCTGGGAACCAAAACCATGTTCAACGTTATCGCATTTAGCATTATCCTTCTCGACGGCTGGGGAATGATCGGAATCTGGACCCAAAGCTTCGGTTTCCATAACGTATGGGAAGTCTGGGTATGCAGTCCATCCAAGATCCGAACTAATGACGAGAACAAAACTAATATTCTCGCGCAGGTATACCAAGCGTTCTACGGTCTTTTCGTGTGTCCCTGGTACAGCTATTCGCAAATCATGATTTCGGAAGTCACACCCCGTGGCCACGAATTCCTATTTTTCAGCTTGTTCAGCATCATCGGAAAGACCTCATCGTTTATCGGTCCCATTGTCTCAAGCGCTATTATCGATGCGAGCCCGACTGGAAACACCTCTACTCCATTTTACTTCCTTTTCGCATTAAGTCTTTTCAGCTTCCTTCTCCTGGTGTTCTTTGTCGACCTCAAGAAGAGCCAGGTGGAGCAGGAGAACTTTTTGTTAGAGAAGATGCAGCGCTTGAAGGATAATGAGTCTGAAACCTCTGGTGATAGTGTTTAATCATGTACACGATAGATACCTCACTATGAATTAATTTAATGGCGAATACGAATACATTGAATGATTTACCTCACACTATCTCAAAATCGTCTGCACAAAAGTTGTCCCTTTTTTTTTAGGCCGGGACAGTCACTTAGGGCGCCTATTTAAGTGGTCGACACTTCAGGCCCGACATCAAAGTCTCGGCGCCGAGGTATACATCGCTCGGCCCCGAGAGATCCATCTGATTTCTATATAACGTTTGTCAAGTTCGCATTCATCATAATCATCCTGTCAACTATTTTTACGACTAAATATCACTTCATACAATTTGAATGTCTTCCAAAGCTTCTGGACCCGTCATCGTGGTTGGCGCCAGCCTAGTCGGGCTCTCCGCAGCCTTATGTCTGGCCTCACATAAAGTTCCAACTATTGTTCTCGAGAAGCACGCCGGTATCTCCAAGCACCCCCGTGCGATCGGATTCACCCCTCGGACAATGGAGATCTACCACACCGTTGCCATCGAAAATAACGACCCAGCGCCAATTGACTTTGTGCTTGAACGAGCCCATGTTGAGAGTGTGACCGGTAAATGGCACGACAAATCATCCTGGTCCGACACAGAAAGAAAACCAAAGGCAGAAAACGAAACCCCAAGTGCCTCCCCAAAGACTGAGTATTCAGCTGCTCGAGGATATGCTAAACCTCAAGACAAACTCGAGCCAATCCTTGAAGCACGAGCACTCGAGCTCGGCGCCGATATCCGCCGTCAGCATGAAGTTTTGAATGTGGAACAAGACACCAATGCAGTAATCGTCACCTTCAAAGATGCTCAAGAAAACGTACACCAAATCAGAGGATCATACCTCATAGCTGCAGACGGCAATCGCAGCACCGTACGAGAACTCCTCCAAATTCCACGCCACGGACGCGGACATATGCAAACAATCCAAAGCGTCCTTTTCCACGCAGATCTTCAGAAATGGACAAAAGGCCTCGTCCAATTCGACATTGACCAGCCGAATCTGAAAGCCTTCCTCGCATCTTACAGCGACGGTCGCTGGGCTCTAATGTTCAAAGACGAAATTAAGCGTGACGACGAAACTCTCCGTGCAGCCATCTACCAGGCCGTTGGTACCAATTTCCCCATGGAAATTATCACAACAGCCCAATGGGAGCTCACAGCTCTAGTGGCTGATACCTTCCAATCTGGCCGTGTCTTCCTAGCCGGTGACGCGGCACATACACTGCCGCCCAACCGCGGCGGCTATGGTGCGAATACTGGAATACACGATGTGCATAACCTCGCGTGGAAACTTGCTGCTGTTCTCTCCGGTCGATCTGCGCCGGAACTGCTTGATACGTATGATGCTGAGCGGAGGCCTGTTGCGCTGTTGCGGCATGATCAGATCTTTGTTCGCGCTGATTACAAGGTTCACCTTGATACGGCTGTACCAGCTGGAGAAAAGATTGATGATGATGCGATGGAATTCGGACAGATTTACCTTTCGAAGGGTATAGTTGGTGCGGATGAATCTTTGCCGAGGGCTATGAAGCCTGATGAGTGGATGGGACAGCCAGGTACCCATTTGCCTCATTTCTGGGTTGAGAGAGATGGGACAAGGGTTCCGATTCTTGGTGTTGTTGATTCGACTTGGACTTTGGTTTCTGCATCGAATCGGTGGAATGTAGCTGTTTCTGAGCTTAACGATAGGTCCTCTATTAAGATTCAGTCTGTTTGTCTTGGGATAGGTGTTTCCGTTTGTGGGGATGTTGACGTTCAGATGTTGCTTGGGATATCTAGTAGTGGGGCGGTGCTTGTTCGACCTGATGGGTATATTGCTTGGAGGTCAGTGGAGTTGCAGGTTGATGCTGGGAAGATACTTGGATCTACCTTTTCCCAGGTTGCTTTTCAAACCGCCGGTGTTACAGAATAAGGGATAATGACCAGGGTCTTGAACTTTAAACCTGGAAATGCTATGTGTTTGATTTCGTATATTCCAGAGACTAGTTCCCAAACCATGCCCGTGGGCCTAAACCCTCTACCCGCGTAGTGCTACATGTAGGCAAGCAAAGTTGGAAGAAACATGCTCGAAATCGCTGGTACTAACATGAATTGACATGACCCCACTTCATGCCAATTAGAATATGTAGGCATTCAAGTAGCCAATTGGCGTTTCCTTGCCTTTTCAGGATTAATACTATACCTTATTCGCATGTGACCTGGTTACCATGCATAAATGCTCACTTTCTACCCAAGACCATTATCGGAGATATATGGTGGCTCATAGGCCACTTTCCCCATGCAACTCTAACGGTTAAGTGCATAACCATCATCCTTGTTGGTCAGGTGTCTTGTACGCCGGAAGGTTTCATGCCCGCTCTATTCTGGTACGACGTGTTTCTTTTAGCCAGGTGTTATGTCCTGCAGTCGGCCGTAGTGGTACTCGACAATGGCAGCCAGTCTCATGGATAGCATGGTAAATCTACGCGGCTTTGGTAGGGGACAAGGTATGCCAGGTATTTTTTGATGTAATATAGGACAGATTCTCCACGTTTCACCCACGAGACCTCCTGGTCTTCCATGATAGATTCTGTCGCACAACAATTTGGGACTTTGACAATTTACGCAGAGATTTAGTCATATTCTAAACCATAAATCGAGTCCTCTTGCAGAGCTGGTAGGCAGTCTATCTATGTCACGGAACACAAGTATCCAGGTGTCAATAGCTGATGTTCTTTGTGCATGCCTTTGACTAGCATTGGAGTGTAAATTGATATTGATGCTTAATCTTGAGGCTCCGAGTGCATCTTTCTGCATGCTGACAAGGTAATAAACATGCAGCTTGTCTGACCATGTTTAGTTAAACGTGGTAATCAGTAATCAGGCGTGTGTCACCGTTGCCTTGAGTTGACTTGCGTCGCTGACGGCACCTTCCCGATTGCGGCCTGGCACCTTCTTCATTCTCTATCAACGCATGTTTGAGTTTGTTTCCTTCTTCTTCTTCTTCTTCTTCTTCTTCTTCTTCTTCTTCTTCTCTCTTCACCCTCTTCCGTCACTTCCCCCTCCCAACCCTACGAGACATTCTGTTCTTCACATCAGCCCCCTCTTCCCTTTACTTACCAAAGCCTCCGCTGTGATAAGCTCATCTTTATTGACTACTGCATTCTGAAATCATGGCAAGCACACGCCAGGTCCTCGGCACGGCCGACCTTAACCTCATCGAGGCGCCTGTCACCCTGCGAGCCTACCTGATCTGTGGCTTTGCCAGCTTTGGAGGTCAGATATCTTCCACAACCTTGTTGATACCCCCAGACTAATGTAGTTCTCCAGGTATTCTCTACGGCTATGACTCTGGCTACATCTCCGGTGTGCTTGGAATGGACTATGTCAAGCAACACTTTGGAAACCCCCGTGTTCCCACCAAGGAAGATCCATCCGAGTGGATCATCCCAAGCTCCCGAAAGTCGCTCATTACTTCCATCCTTTCCGCTGGTACCTTCTTCGGTGCCCTTCTCGGAGGTGTGCTTGCTGAGCGCTTCGGCCGTCGCCTCACCATCATGATCTCTTGCTTGCTTTTCTCCATTGGAGTCGCTGTCCAGGTTGGAACCGTCGACGTCGGTGGTCTTGTTGCTGGTCGTCTGATTGCTGGTCTCGGTGTTGGAGGTGTCTCCTCCACTGTCATTCTGTACGTCTCTGAGATCGCTCCTCGAAAGGTCCGCGGTCTTCTCGTTTCCGGTTATCAGTGGGCTATCACTATCGGTCTGCTCGTTGCCTCTGGTGTCGGACAAGGCTGTAAGAGCATTGATAGTCGCTCATCTTACCGTATTCCTATTGGGTTGCAATTTATCTGGGCTGCTATTCTGGCTGGTGGGCTATTTTTACTCCCCGAATCCCCTCGTTACTACGTGAAGTGCGGCCGCATGGACGATGCTCTACGCTCGCTTGAGCGTGTCCGTGGACAGTCTCGATCCAATGCTGCCATCCAAGCAGAGCTTGCTGAGATTCAGGCAAACTTCGAGTACGAAAAGCAGATTGCGAGCACATCCTGGAGTGACTGTTTCAAGGGTGGGCTTGCTGCGCGCGGAAACCTCCGCCGTGTCATCATGGGTGCTGCTCTTCAGATGTTTCAACAGTGGACTGGTATCAACTTCATCTGTAAGTTACAAGCACTGCTCAGTACACAGCGTGCGTCTTTCTCTTCCTCGGCTAACCACTTTAGTCTACTATGGCACCACATTCTTCCAGGAAGTTGGTCTCAAGAACCCATTCCTGATGTCGACCATCATGAACATCGTCAACGTCGTCACGACTCCGGCATCTTTCTGGATGATCGAGAAACTGGGTCGACGTAGCTTGCTTATCTATGGCGCCCTGGTCATGCTGTTCTGCGAGTTCGTCGTTGCAATTGTGGGCGTAACCAAAGAGGGATCCCACGCAGCGTAAGTTTCGAAAGCTATTTGTCACCAGACCACAAATCTAATTATTTGAATTCTAGGAGCCTTTGCCTTATCGTCTTCACCTGCTTCTACATCGCCGCTTTTGCCATGACCTGGGGCCCAGCTGCCTGGGTAGTCATTGGCGAGATCTACCCGCTGCCCATCCGAGCGAAAGGTGTCGCCATTGCAACTGCTTCGAATTGGTTCTGGAACTGTGTCATTGCCGTGATCACTCCTTACATGGTCGATGAGTCGGAGGCGAATTTGAAAGTCAAAGTGTTCTTTGTCTGGGGCAGTGCACTTTTCCTGTGTCTCTTGTTCGCCTTTTTCATCATTCCTGAGACCAAGGGTCTGAGTTTGGAGCAGGTTGACAAGATGCTCGAGGAGACTACTCCCATGACTAGTGCCAGATGGAAGCCTCATGAAACCTTTGCGCATGAAATGGGCATGGTCGACAAGATCGAGCCTACTATCAGCCACCACGAGCAAAAGGGCACTGCTGTGACGGAGCACGACGATACCATCTGAGATATCTTCAATCTTCACAACTTTACCCATGCCGAGGCTACGCATGCCCCGACTACAAAGGTCTAAGAAAAGATTGCAGGTGCTTGCTACAACGTTTTTCTGGAGTGAGGTATGGAAGGTTCATGTATCTTGGACTTGATTTGATAATGCGAGTTCAGAAATGGGTGCCAATGGGTTTACTAGCGCAGATCTGCAATTCCTAGTTTCAGTATTATGCAGCAATTGAAATCACTTCTCAATATTGTTCATATAGTACCTAGAGATAGATGGTATTGGTCATTTTACAGTAGAAAGCCCCCGTGAAGGGCGCGGCCACAAGAAAAAAGAGAGACAAAAACGCCAGACCCATGCTCTGCCATAAAGCGCCAAAGTCCGAAAACACTGAAACCGAGAGACATGTTTTACTCCTCGTCGGAGGTAGCATCCTTGGACTTGCTCTTCTTCTTTTTCTTCTTCTCCTTGCGATCGGCATCGTCCCCATCGGCCTCGGCCTCTGCCTCGCGCTTGCGCTTCTCCTTCTTCTCCTTCTTTTCCTTCTTCCTCTGCTTCTCCGCATCGACATCGGCCGGCGCAGACTCTTCGGGTGCAATGAAATCCTTCTCCCGCTCGCGCATCTTCTCCTCGCGCTTCAAACGCTGTCGCTCGACGACCTCCTCCTTCTGCGCACGATCCTTCGCCTCCTTCGAAAGGAAGTACTCTCCAGACTCGATCTGCAAATCGACCTTGCTCTTCTCGGGTGCAGGCGGGAAAGGCGTGTAAACCTTCTTGCTCTTGTCGGTAACATTGTGAGGAACACGACGCTTGGAAAGCGTGCGCTTCTTAAAGTTCGGCAAGAATCTATCCCATGACTCATTCGCCAGCGTAGGGTCCTTAGCAAGCTCGCGCTTGATCATCAGCTCCTTGATGTGGTAGATAGGGTGAATATTCGCCATGCAGTCGTCAATAATTCTTCGCACCTCCTTCAGGCCCTTGTATGGGCCCATGCAGGCTACTGTGTTACCCTGCACGAGGATGTAGGTGCTTGTGAGCAGTTCCAGGGCTTTGATGGTGGAACCGTTAGGACCGAGAATACGTTGTCTGCGCTTCACGAATCGCTCCTTGTTGCGCACTTGATTGCGGATCTTGATGATGTCGCATGCCACGTCGTCTTCGAGGATCTTCATCGCCTGGGTGACCGGGACGCTACGGGCGAGGAGTTTGATCAGATCGCGGGCCTTAAGGATCGCTGCTGGGTCGTAGGTTTTGCGGGTTGTTTTCACGGTCATGCTGCCCTCTACCAAATCCAGGGTGCAGGCGACGCCCTGCTTCTCGAGTGCTCTGGTGATTGTTGGCCATGCTTCCTTCAGATAGGCCTCGCGGTATTTGGGGAAGAGGGTCATGAAGGAGGACTCCTCAGCGAAATTTCCGGCGACATTGTGTTCGGGTTTGAATTCTTCGATCTAAATGGGTTTCAGTTGTCAGTGAGACTTCTCTTTGGAAGATTAGTGAAAATAGGGAATTTACCTTCCACTTGTCAATATCCTCCGTGTCCCATGCCTTTTCTTTGTTGTAGGTGGAAGGCATTGTGGCTGATGCGTTGTAGAGAGGAACTTTGCAAGTTGATTCCACTGAAGCTCAAATTCCGCAACTTTTTTTTCTCCCCGCCTTTCCCTGATTGGGTAGCCGTTTATGCCTTACAACTTAGGTGTCCGTCTCTGTTTGCCCTCGACATGCATATTGACCTGCGAATTTATCAAATATATCACACGCCTTAAGCGCCCGAGTCTTTTGATTTTTCTTAATTGCATCTACGTGCTTGGTTTCTATCTAATTCCGGCAGCTCACATCCCCCGTTGCCTTACTGTTTTCTCACCAGTCCGCCAATACAGCATGGGCCATGCTGCCCATGCACAGGGACCATGCACCTGGACAGATTGGGCAATAAAATAGGCAAATCTCACTCCAAGTTGTCCAGCAGTGGCGCCAAATATGATAGTGACGACAAGCTACATACTTCAACCGTCACAGCGGCCTCGGACCTGTGGCCGTACTGCACCGAATATTGCACGGAACGCAGTACGGTTATATGCCCACAGAGAGACAAGGTCACACCCCATTCGTGCGCTCTTGGAACCAATCGTGTGAAATGACATCTTATAGTAACGATACCTCAGCGGGGCCCTCAGGTCGAGACCGATCACAAACGCCAGGGAGATAGAGATCGTCTCGGCTAGCTCGGTGCCTAGCAACCATAAGCGGCACAGGAACGAAATGAAAAGCGCCCGCATGACAGAATGGTAAGCCTTGATCTTTGTCGATGTTGGAACAAAATTCTGGATCTTCTAAGGGATCCTGCGCTGTCTTTGCTAGGTCCCTCGAGGGCATTCCGGAACGGATTCTAATAGGGCGCTGGATCCCGGCGCGTTGGGCCGGGTAATGCGTCTCCTAAATAGGAGAAACACCGGGGCCCAAGCTCACCCTTTGGCTTTCAAGGCCCATCTTTCTAACGGCGCCTAAGTGCCACTTGTTCCTCCTTCCGAGTAATGTTGCGTGATTACTCACATTGGCTGATCACCTCTGGTCGCTTTTGCTATGTAGAGCATTATGCATCTGTCGGATATTTTGGGGAATGATGAAATTACCAGTTGCCTTTAGTCTCTTGTATGCTGATAGACAGTAGGGACGAGATAAGATCAGGTACTGACAGGTCAGAGCTTGATCTGATATTGGGCAGCCGTAGAAACCAGTAGGATTGGCAGGGATAGAGGAAGAAAAGAATGTGCACATAAAAGCCGCTCGATGCGCATTTGGGAGCTCTTATGCGGTTCTTGCCTTCCCGGCAGTTTGGGTCAACACCCCCCCTCTTTCTTTCTTCCACGGCTTGCTCCTTTCTTGCCTTTCAATCCTTTTTCTCCCATGGGAAGCACTCGTTCCGACTCGGTCAACTTTTCTAGCATGATATTGCATGTCTGTGGGTCCGACTGAAGCACTGGTGCTTGTTACCCCAACATGGTATGGTCGGGTTGAGGCTCCCCATCCCCAGATTGCCAGACTGGATCACCGACAGAAATCCCAAGGAGATCACGGTACGCCGGTGTTGGAGGAATCCTGATGAAATCTTGTTGGATCTTCAACCGATCGAAAAGGTAAGGCTCTGATTGGTGATTCCAACGGCACGCGGTAACGTTTAGCGTGGTCCTCGGAAGGTTGTCGATTTGCTTCGTGATCCTCCCGATCCGCACGGGACCCCGGTCCATAATGACGATCTGACAAAACAAGTCCTCTCTACCATACAGCCCTGGAATAAGGTTTTTGGCTTTCAATGCTTGCCGTGTGTGTGGCTTGTGAGTGTACTACAGTCCACACTCACAGGCCAGGTCGATCTCTTGTTCCTGCTGCGACCATCTCACCAAGTCACATCCTCCATTTCGGTTCAGACGTTCTCGCCATGTGGGTTGAGGGGGCAGAGTGATCACGGTGCCCCTGTAGAGCAGCAGAATACAAGTGGTCCAGTGGAATACAGATGTGATCAACAAATTTGGTTGACTAACCGTCATTTGCCTAATTCGACATGGAGCTGCGCGTGGAAATGCGACAATATGCAATACACTACCGGGGAGGAAACACCATGAAAGATGCTGCGAGTGCATGAGGATGTCTTTCAACCATTTCAGGTCGACTTTGGGCACCAGTGCGATATATGAAAGGACCAGCCAACTACTCATCTCGGCTTTCGACCAATGCAAACGTATCTGCCTCGTCAGTAGTGGACCGTCCAGCATTCTGGAAAAGAGCACCTACAATGGGAAATATGCCTTCAAGGAAGGATCCCTGGCCTCTTCTTGTGCTTGTTGCACCAACGACTCAAAATTCTCTGCCGACATGTGCAAGCGTTGAGTGAGGGGGTATAGTGCCAGAGATCGAAGGAGTTGCCGGATGTTATCACTGTTGCACTGCCCAATGGCTCGCATCCTTCTATCTGCATATTGTCAGATTCGGTCGTTGGGTAACACACCGCGTAAGCCTACTCACCGGTTGACCATGCCGACAAAGGAAGAGGAATCATGTTCGAGTCGACTTCCTCCAGTCCTGCCTCCAAGAGAAGAGTCTTCAACTTCGACCCAATACGAAGATCTTTCCTGTCATCCAAGGCACGCATGTATTGCCTACTCCATCTTCTCAGGGCATGCTGATCGGTGATTGCGCCGTTGTCGGATTGCACCATGTGATATACTTCGACCATTTGAACCCATCCACCCGGTTTCAATACCCTTTAAAGAAGAGAAAACAGACATCAGTACGAAACAAATTCCTTCCAAAGAGCTGTTTTACTGGGGTCCCTTGGCAGCTGAGCTGCCTGGAATATTCGCACCTGACGATGTCGCGGACATAGGACGGCCATCTAGTACGGTGGATGCCGGTCGCAAGGAGTCGAGAGTGTACAAGATCAAAGTGGTTCGAAGGAAATGTGAATGATCGATTCAAGTCATCAACCTACAGCATCTTGTATTAGCGACCGTCAGCCCAACCAGATTCTCTCCTTGCCAGATCAGATCTGCAACGATACATCGACCGGCTGATGGAAAGGAACCAGACTGACGAACCAAGGACGTGGCTCGCCATCTCCTGTTTCAAGATTCCTTACTGGAGATGTGAAAAGAAGATTAATCACTCACCTGTAGCCAAAGATTGTCCGGAACATCATCTGGGCTCATGTGCGGGGCAATGTCCACGCCAATTACCTTTGACAACAAGTGTTAGATTCCTGATGGACAGGGCCAACGCATCAACTTACATCACAGTCTGGATACCGTTCAGCAACCTCTATAGCCCAGGAGGCGGCTCCATGCCCACAGTCTAGAACCCTTCTCAGCCGACGAATTGGCGGAAAGACCAGACGATTATCGAAAATCCTCTGGAACACTTGCTGCTCAGCTTCCAGGCGTTCTGCTTCTTCCTGCTCAAGCCGTCAGATCAAAGAGCGGTCTCAAATCGAACCCTCATCTTACATCGTCGATTGGGCCGAAATATATGCGGTGGTCGATCGCATATTTCTGATACTCACGGCCGTGGACAAAGACCGTATCCAGGTATTGGCGGTCCAGCTCTATGGTCTGGGAATCCGGGCTCCTTTGGGACCAAAAACATGGATATTAGCATTCATGGAGTCACTAAGTGGAAACACAAGCGAGGGAGAGGTCTTGTCAGTACGTCATTGTAACCCTGGTCCTTCCTCCTGAATGTTGTGCAGAAGTTTGGCAATGTCGGCCGGTATATGGAATGCGTTCTGACCGGTTTTGTCGAAGAGTGGGGGTAAATTCTCCGTGTCAAAGGGGGTATCAACTAATAATGCCAGGAGGGAAAGAGAAAATTAAGTGCTGTGATTTTCATGGATGCGATCGGGTGCCGCTAGAGGGGAGACGGCGGCAATGGCACACTCGGACTGGATGGCGGCTCGAGGATCAAACGCTTCGTGGGCGCCTGTCAACGGGCTGAGGGGCCCCAGTCTCATACAAGGTACGTACTAACGAGTGCACAAATGGCAGGGCAGAGAACTAGTCCGCCAAATGCAATGAACACACTCTATTCTTGGTGCCAACTCTTTTCGGATGATGGAAATCTTTTCGTGACGATCCGACATTGGACTTCAAAGCCCTGCGTTTTGTTACAATGGAACCTTTCGTTGATCGTTGACCCAATACGACCAATGCGGCATTATTAGTCTCCTCCGGCTCGTTCCTTCGGTCCCTGGGAGCCTCCGGTGGGCCTTGTGGTCATCCCTGACTAGATGTTAAGCTACTGGTGATTTGAGTCATGCAACACAGAACACCCTTTCATTGTTGTTCCCGAGAGACTGGGTCGTACATCGATTCACGCGGGCGAAAAGAATGGAAGGGCGGGTCGGTCCAGAAGCCGAGGAATGGTTCATGATCATCGCCAGCAAAATTCCAGGGATTCCCAAGTATCAGGATAGACTCGGACCCGTTTTGCTGCTTAAAGCCAAGCTAACAAACCTTGACACAAGGCGGCGGTGCCGTCAGCTAATGCACCATTCGCTGTATCGCATATGACCTTCTTTGCCTTGGGAATCCAGGAGCGCCCGACAGAGTGGATCATGCGAATACAGTCTCGCCGGTACCACTACACACCCCGTCCCCGTCATAATTGCCTGGTTTTTGGGTGGCTTAATTTCACTGGAGGCTCCGATGTCATTCAGCGGCTGAGGCGCCAGATGACAGAAAATCAAAATCGGTTGCCTTTGGTGCCTTCACCAGGGTCAACAATGTTTTCTACGTTACAAGCCGGGCACATATGAAATGATGTAATGGGAACTTGAGCCAAGGACGAAAAAACGCAAAAAGCAGCAAAGGAAAGGAAAAAGAAAATTCTATCAAATCAGATAGACCCCTGGCATTACCCGATCCGTCCAGACCGGAGATGCGAAACAATAGAAGGGACCCGGAAAAGAGAAATACTATGCGCATGAAGATCCTCAAAATCTCTGCAGAAAGTCGATTGGAATTCAAACCAGCCCTTGCTGGATGCAGGCCAGATGAAAGCCCTGCATTACAGATTCCAGAGGTACGGGAATGGATCGTCGCCGGTTCCCGCTGTCAGTCAAACCAAAAACCAGCAATTTAGCCAGCAATTCGGTGACGGGTTTCCAACATAATCTTTTCGCGCTGTGTACACCGGAGTGGCTCAACCTTGGCGACCAATGTGCATGCAGTATGTTACGACGCCAAGTGGCTTGCTTAGTTGAGTCTGACGATGACAAACTTCCCCCTCAAACATGAAGTGGGGTTGGCCATGTCAAGATCAGCAAGAACCTCGTTGGATCCCTTTCCCTCGGGACTCTTCTGGTGGATTGGTTCATTTCCCCCTCACCGCTTGTCCGACGACCATGGCTTGGATTGGATGATCGGATGCGAACTGATCCGATTTTGCAGATTCACTACAGGGATGCTAATTTTCTTTGGTACAAAGGCACAAGTAGATGTGGGAACCTATCGTTAGTCCCTCGCTGGTTTCCGTGACAAAGAAAACAGATGCAGCCCCGAATCTTGGAAGGCGGATGCGGAAAAGATATCCACTCCAAGAATTTCTGACTGTGGAGGGGTGGGTTCCTCCTTGGGTTCCACTTTCAGTGACTCCTTCCAAACCGTCGGGACTCTACGCCTTCAAATTTGCAAACAAGCGGCATACATATCCACATGGGCGCAGAATATGCAGAAGGGAGCGTGACCAAGTCAATTCTCCGAGTGGGTATATTTTACAGATCGGGCTCCACCGCGACCATCACCGCCACATGAGACCTGGACAACTTGTGGTATTGAGGCAGGTCACCAGGTACTCTGTATCACATACTGTCTTGCCATGTACGAAACAAAACAAGGACGAGAACCAGGAGGTATGTTTTATCCAGAGCAAGACTATTGCCGCAGGAATAATGGCCTCCTCGAAGAGGATGATGTGGCCCTAGGTCATGTTTTTAGGTTCACAAGTGCTTGCGCCCTGACACTCCCATAAGATTACGGAAGGTCAGAGTTTTATAACCAGGAGAACTCCGAGTATTCTTGCCCCTCGATATATTACATGACCTCATCACAGTATGTTCATGCATGTCCCATGGGGCAGAGGGACGGCCCCCTCCCGAAAGAGGAGCAAAGCATCCAAAGCGTCGGGTCTGGACAGGGATGTACATCAGTTAGTCCGGGGCTGTGACGCCGTTTGGCTCTGAACCCAGCGCCATGGTTCACTTCTCGGGAAGCCAGGACCTCAATGTGAGTGCGACTAACCTTAATAGTAGTAGTCTATAATACTGCTTAGAATCGTAGCGGGGTGTGCATTGTTCTACAATCTCAGAAAATGTTGCCCGTGTTATTCCTCAACGACCTTCCTAAGAAGTACCATCCCGGTATTAATTCTTCAGCCCGGCCGCTAACGATCGAAGCTAACCCGAAAACATATACAAAAGCGAGATGTCTCCTGATAATCAGGACCAATATCGGAGTAAGGAAGGTGGTAAAGGCAATGTCCAGGTTGAAATCTTTGAAATAGGGGAAAGGGGTAGAAATTCTCAAAAACAATTTACTGTAGAAACCCCCACTGATCCAAAAACACGATCCCGGAATAATCAAATTCCATACAAGCAAAAGTAAATAGTAAAATAGAATCAAATTCATACACTGACAGAAAAAATTCTTCTTAGCGTTCCCTTCCCTCGGGTCTCAGCCCCAGCCCCCTCATTGAGTCAAGTGGGCTGAGTCGATCTTCGGTCGTATCGAGTGGACATGTAGTGTCACTTACTTTTCTCCAGGGCCAGCTAGTTTTGCTATTTTGGTCTTTGTAACCTGGCTCCACTACAATACAGCCAAGAGCATATGATATGAGCGGGAAGATGCGACTTTTTGAGGTTGCCTTGTCTTGAGAACGTAACTCTTCCCGATCTGAGCTAGTCCCTGGGGTTCTAGGTTGCGTTTATCCACTTCCAGGAGGTCATATTATTATATGACCTATACCTAACCTATATGGACCCGAAGACAATAATACTTATATCCGTCAAGCCCCCTTATAAATCGTTTAGCGGTAAAGTAAACAATGAACCAAATGTCGGCCAAATACACCCAGAATATATAGACTTGAATATCAACCTTAATCGGCCTATTTATTCTATCCGCTCCCCGGGGCCGGAGCTGAGGTTTTAGTGCCGAGATTGACGCATAAAACGGCTCCCACCGCCCAATTTTAACCATATTTATCATTTGCTACTGTAGTCTACCGAACTACTGTACAAAGCACATTAGCTCAGGCAACTACGACTTCGATGGATCGTTGCTGGACTATTCTACTGTACGAGTTCACTGTGCATAGTGTTCTACTAATTCGCAGGTGGGTTGTTCTTGCCACCTGCCCCTCACCTGGGCATGCACCCTTTGCTGCGGGTCTGCATGGTAGACCCGACACTCTGGAACATATTACGAGTTCTTTACGTGTTAGCTTCATATGGATTACGAAGGCCGTGTGACGGTTCGTTTTGGTGTGGCTCCGTAGAGGATACATACATATACTTGAGGCCTGTGTGGTAGGCAAGCTATAGTACATGCATATATGCATCTGCACCTGAACACAGAATGTGTGACCGTTATCGCTAAGATGTGGGCTAGCATAAGCGAGCTGCAGTTCATGGCAATCTCGGGATTTCCAGGGTTGTACTCGAACCCAGGTCCGATGACCTACTAGAGTCTGCGGCTGACCCGAGGTCTTAAAGGGGGTTGTGCCGTGCGCCACTAGGGATTTACATTTTCGATATTCATTTCCCGATCTTGGGTCTGAGAGGTATTATAGTTTGATCTGCGCTGGTGCTTGGGTCCCGGGTTACTGGGATTCTGAGATCTGTCGGGTTCGAAGAAAATGGTTCTTGTGAAACATATAAATAATCTGAGGTCACACGATGACTTGGAAGTACCCTTTATGGTTGCGTTTGGTTCTGTGTCAAGGTTTTGATATTATAATATAAAATTGTATTGATGTGCGTTACACTCAAATTGAGTCAACTGGGCAAATAGCCCCCATCTCTAACCATCCAATGAAATGGGCTTATTTAGTAGCCCCGCAGCTCTGATATTGTTTCTGCTAAGTTATATCAGGTATCTACCTCGAGATATTGGATGTGAGGTTTATCAGTTTCCATTGCAAAGGTTTCTTGACGGCGTTATTGGCAAGTGATTACTTTAGAGGTCCTCGAGTATGGGCTCTAGAGAATTTGCAAGAGGGCTATCAATCAAATGATGTTAGATGCAAAGACTGACAAACTAAAGGTGAGGCCATGTTCTTAGCGAATAATTACAATAAAGCTGTACTTTAGTAGTCAAGGTAGCCTGGAGCTTTTAGTGACGTGCCCAGGTGGACTTCCACCAAGGGAAAAATGCTAAGCATAGTGGGTGATCATGGGGTGTAGAACTATACATTGGCAAATGTGAGCTAGTTTCAGCTGGCGAGACTCAAGGACTATATATTACATAGCATTGATATCTAATAGCGAATTTCGACCAATGAATGAGGATTTCTGAGGATACAAGAGATTCTAGAGCAACGCCTCAATCTCTACCCAAGGAAAGGAGATAATGTAAGACTATGCCATGTTCAGTGTAGTGAAGCGGTGGTAGAGACTAAGGTAAAACAAAATAGGTGGAAAAGTTTCGTTTAACAAACACTAGAACTATGTCAAGAAGTTATCTGAGACCTTAGCCGTGATGCACAAGGGTGTAGATTCTCCACCTGAAATACTAAGCACCAACATTGATATGAATAAGATTATGAAGGATATGTGAGAACCGGTCCGGAGGTTACTTCTTGAATCTAATCCAGAACATCCAGGGTAGACATCATGTCTATACAACAAGTGACTTGGAACAAGCATATACATTTCATCATTACCATCGCCTGAGTTGAGTTGAGTATATAAGATAGATAAATAACAATGAATAAGTAGCGCATCGTTAGAGAATTAGATGCAGCATTCAGGACGAATATTAGTCAGAGCACACATTTCTACTAGCCACAGATCACCTCACATCCTCGCGACCAGTCGTATACTTGATACCCGCCTCCACAATTTGCATGAAAGTAGCAATTTCCGCATCGTTCCGCGGCGCATAGATCATGAGAAACTCCGCGGGAAGATCTTTCTTTGTACCAAAGGTCAAAATCGACAAGGCCAATCGGCCCGAAAAGCCATGTCGCTGGCCCCAGCCTGCCTCAATAACCTTCATGCCTAGCCAGATATCAGTACTAGTATCTTCACAAAAGCAAGGTATCAATGATCAAAATCAACACCCAACTGTCAAACTTACAATCAGCAGGCGCCAAAAGCATGTGGCCCGAAAATTCGCCGTTCGAATGCAAATGCGCAAGCTCGCCATTCGTCGCCTTGACAGCATCCGAAGCCGGGAGGTGATTAGAAAGGAAAAGAGCATCAGCATGCGCTTCCTGACCTGAGCGCTGGAATTTAACAAGATGGTGATTCCGATGACCGAAAGCCCTGAATGCGGCCTCGAGTTTCTTGCGCCCAGTTAGCAGACATCCCTAGTCTCCTATCAGACATCATTACTCACATCCTTAATTTCCTCCTCGGGTAACTGCGTCAACTGCCTCTGAGGCGCAACATGGGGCCCAACAACCGGCCGCTCCCTAACAGAGCGCACCTGTTCCGGCGCAAGAGTGAGGAACCCCGCCTCCCCAGCTCCATGTCCCTCCAGTGCATGTACTCGCTGCACGTATATCTCAGTCCCGAACATCTCGCCCATGAAGGGCTGGAAGATCGTGCGCACGACTAACCATCCGAGTACATTGCTTGGCGGGCCGCCTGGGCCGTAGGAGCGGAAGGTCCGGTAGTCGCGGTAGAGTGTGGGGAGGATTAGGGAGGTGCCGATTGCGGCTGTTGTGCCAAGGGCGAGGGCGAAGCGTTCTTGTTGGGTTTGGGGGAGGCGGATTGGTAGGGAGCGGAGATGTTTTGTTATTTGATCGTAGGACATTGTTTTGGTTTTTTGTTTGTGAGTGGATGGTGGGGGTTTGTCGTTTCCAGGGATGAACTGGGGACTTTCTAGGATTGTCCGCTATGCGATTATGTGATGTTGAGGTGAAGTGAGGAGATAATAAATAGCTCGAGGAGGGGCTGGGTAAGTAAAGGATCAAATGTCTTGCCTAAAGAACGATGCGACGGACAATCGGGGCTTAAGGGTCCGAGTCCGCGTTGCATTTTTCTTTTCTTTCTTATTGGGAAATTATCTACAATTCTTAGTGAGTCGTCCCTTGAGTCAAGTAAAGATGTAGTCTTTCCAGATATCACTCATTTTAATTCAACATGGAATGTTTCTTCATTTCTCCAGGTCGGAGCTATCTTATCGCTGGCTCCGAGATCCACCGCGGGCCCCACATCGAGTCCAGCAGACCATCTCAATAGGGTAAGTTATGCGGCTGAATATGGTATGATGCGATGGGGCCGCAACTTCCTGGTGCCGGAGTTCGGGTGAGGTACGCCTTTTCTGCAAGAATCAAGCCATCAAAGCTTGGTGTCCGAGGATACGGATATCTTGATAAAGGCCGTGTCCGAGTCACAGAATATGGAAAACTTGGTATTCTGTTGGGACTGCAGGACGCTAAGAATGCGAGCTGCAGTTAAAGAGATTGGCTGTGATGTCGTCATTTATCAGTCCTCTTTGCTAATTGAGCTAAGGGAATGCGCTAGCTTTAGGAGCACAACACTCTCAGTGGCGGCGAAGTAATTCAGACTATTCTCGTCAGTTCTGGTTCTTGGCGAAAGTTCTAACGTGACTGACCTGTCCATCAAAATGCGCAGGTGGCGGTTGAAATGATCCTCATATCGCTTAAGTGTGTCCTCAAGCTTGCCAATCCGAGTGGGATCATAAGGTCTGGCTTCAGCTCCTGTGGCTGTCTCCCCAGACAAGTCTGGGTCAGCGGAAGCTAGGGCCCGCGTAAGGGACGCAGCGGTCCATGATGCAAACATAGTACAACAGGTCATCAACTTGGAATGGATCTGTAATCGGGTCAGCAACTGCTCGGCGAAAGAAGTCTTGAATATTCGCCTACCTTCAATAGCTTCGCCTGGGTAAGCATACACTCCTTTAAACAGGTGTCCAGGAAATCGACGTGGTCTTGCATTAGCTCATCCACCGTTCGGTTAACCTGTTTGGTGCCGTTGACGGTCACTTCGGAACCTTCGGCATCAGCTCCGTTCACTCGGTCCATCAATCCTACCCAGTTGGGCTCTATCACTTCAGCAGTACAGAAATACAACAGTTGTTGCACAAACACAAGCATCTTGGCCCGCAGGTTCCACGCACGTCGCTTCCACATCTCCAGCCGTCTGTCAGATGACTTGTGTCGCCAGCTGGTCAACTTGTTCTGATCTGCCCAGGAGGTGACTAGCAGCGTTTCCAGATGGCGCAGAGACAGAAGATGTCGAAAAATAAGTTGGTATCGCAACACAGTCTTCCGACTAATTACGAGGGAGAGAGGGAAGGGCACTGTGTAGTCCAGCTCCAGCGCATCAAATCCCACAATATCTTTCTCATCATCTGCAGCCTGGGCGGCAGAGACCTGCTGTTTCTCGATTGCCGCCTCTGGGTGATCTTGGTCAATCCCGGAGACGCTAACCACCTGCATTAACCACTTGGTGAGTCCAATTTTGTTCATTCGTACTTTGACGTCCTCCTTGAATGGGTCTTGTGCAGCAATACTCCCCGGCTGTCGAAGCACAAGATCAAGAAGGGATTGGAGTTTGCCTTCGTTGACAACTCTGGCGGGTTTGCGCAATTCAGAAGCACTCAGTTCGAGGAAGTAGGAAAAGAAGTCAGAGCGGTCCAGGAAGAAATAGTGTTTGAGGGAACGGAAACGAGTTGTCAAAGAGTTCTTGGTGAGGAGGAGGTTCAATAGAGAGGCATTGGCGTAGGTGTAAGCACCATTGACGTTCTCCAAAAATCGGGGATCATCGAGTGTCTTGGGCACATCTTTGACGGCTTTGCTGATATCCACACCACCGCACTCTCTTACCACATTGAGATACTTTCCTGCAAGAAGGACCTTGTCTCGAACACTGTCAAGTTGAGGTGGGATTTCATCATTGCGGATCGTGTAGCGTTTCTCCCAATACTCGTCTGTATAGTCTTCTTCAAGCTTCTCCCGTTTGATCCACTTCTGCTCCTTGATCAAGAATTCTCCGTGAGGGTCTCGGATGCCTCCATGATGTAGCCATTCGTTCAACATGTTCATGTAGGGCCGACTGGCATCCCGCAACAATCCCTGGACTAAGCTTTTGGTGGTTGGATCGCCTGCAAATGTGTTCAAACGCTCTGTGAGCAGCCGGAGGACATTTCCACCCTTGCAAATCTTCTTACTTGCCATCGCGCCAGGTACTAGATCGCCGCCTTCTCTTAGTTGTTCCAGGATATTGTCGACATCATCAAAGTCGTCTATTGACTCGTCCATATCTTGATCTTCCAAAAGGCCATTGCGGCGGAGGAGTTCTTGCCCTAGAGAGTATAGCTGTGCGAGGCACTGGCTCGTCGACATTGTGTGTAGATGAAGTTGATGTAGCGTGAATGTGGTGCTGTTCAGCAACTGGCCTTCAAGCTGGGCGATGAGAATCAAATAGTCTTTAAGGATTCTGCGAATTGATGCGCAGAGCGCATGGCTGACTGCGCCGTATTCGGCACGACTCAGCAGCTCCACGAAGGCCTCCATAGCGCTATAATGGGTGGCCATCTTCAACATCGATTGTGTAAGATCCCGCAGGGTAGGATCTAGACCTGGGGCCAATTGGAAGACCGGGCCGGTCAGCCGGTCTTTCTCGACGGATGGATCATAAGAGCTGTGGTAATGGATGTATTGGCCTTCAAAGCCCATGAACACAAACAGCAAGTCCTCCAAAACAGCGGTTTCTTGGCCATCGGGTGAAAGATCTCGGAACGGTTGGGGGTAAAGTGACTGGGGAATTGTCGCAGCTGATGGGGGGACGGATACACGACAGGCGAGGGGGGCAGTGGAATGAGGAATCAATGATGCTTGCGGATCCCATGGTGCTATAGAGAACTTGTCAATACGGTTCGTTTGGACTCAACAAAGTAAACATGCGACGTAAATGCGACACGTTTTCGAGCAGTAACTCACTTTCAGCCGCATCCTTTTCCCGTGAGGAGCCTCCGGTATTTGCGCCATCGAGCTGGCTGGGGTATTTAGGCCGTGACTTATCGCGGTCACCGCGATTGGCCGCGCTTGACGACTCCTTGATGGGATTCCTCCGCACTGACTTCTCTCTAGTTGTAATAGTAGTACGCTCCGTGCGTTTCTCCGACATGCTCCTCTGATCCCGGGACATTCTGTGTTTCTGACTGGCGGTGCTGGACCGAAGAGCGTCCATGTGGTCGGGGAGCGGCGATGCGCCGCGAGGCCCAGCCTCGACGCGATTGGAGACAACGCGGGGTCGTGGAGCGTTCATGTAGCTGGCGCGGTCATTGACGGACATAATCCCGACAGGGCGTATAGCATGGCATAAAGCCTACAGGATCGATTCGAACAGAACTACCCTTATAAGCTCTGGGGAAATCAACAAAAAGTAGTAATTGCAATCCAAACAAAACCGTGGAAACTCCACTTAGCAACCCTTGGGCACCGGGTGCCTTGGTGCCTTATCCGCCAGGTGTCCAACAGGCACTGACGACTTGCGTAGAGCTTCCGCCTCGAACAGCTCCGCTACCTGCTCCCACCTCCCATCCATCTCACGCTCAATACCCTCCCTCCTCCTTTACATTTCCCTGGATATCCCTTGATTTCTTGATCCGTTGAGTTTTATCCTCCAAGACCATTCAATATGTTCATTGCACGATCCGAATATGGTAAGCTCCGTCCCTCCAGACCAACACTTGCAGCATCACTAACAGCTCCCCGATAGACCGTGGAATCAAGTATGCATTCTGAACAGGGCTCCCCGCCCCTCCAATTCAAACCTATTAAACTAATAATGCCACCCCGACAGCACCTTCTCCCCCGAAGGTCGTCTGTTCCAGGTTGAATACTCTCTCGAAGCTATTAAGCTAGGATCCACAGCGATCGGAGTACGTCTACCCTATCTTTTTCGGATGAATGAATACCGCATCGATATTTCGCACATACTCCTTGCTCCATGGTATCTCAGCCCCCATGCTTCGCCTAAAACTAACACGCCCTAGGTCGCAACATCGGAGGGAGTCATCCTTGGTGTCGAGAAGCGCGTTACATCCACCCTGCTCGAAGCATCATCTGTCGAGAAGATCGTCGAAATCGACCAGCACATTGGCTGCGCCATGTCCGGCCTCCAGGCCGACGCCCGAAACCTGGTTGAGCACGCCCGTGTCGAATGTCAGAATCACGCCTTCAACTACGCCGAGCCGCTGCGCGTCGAGAGTACCACACAGGCAATTTGCGACTTGGCTCTCCGGTTCGGAGAGAGTGGTGATGATGAGGAGAGCGTGATGTCCAGACCGTTTGGTGTTGCGTTGTTAATTGCCGGTTATGACGAGGACGGGCCTCAGCTGTATGTTTGATTTCGATTGCTCACCTTGAATTGTGGCTAATGTCTTTTTTCTCGCAGATATCACGCTGAGCCCTCAGGTACTTTCTACCGATATGATGCTAAGGCTATCGGCTCCGGAAGCGAAGGTGCCCAGGCAGAGCTGCAGAATGAATACCACCGTTCTTTGACTCTTTCTGAGGCCGAGACGCTGGTGTTGAAGACACTGAAGCAGGTCATGGAGGAGAAGCTTGATTCCAAGAACGTTCAGTTGGCGAGTGTGACCAAGGAGAAGGGATTCCGCATCTACGATGATGAAGAGATGGGCCGGGCTGTTGCACAGCTTGGTGGAAACCAATAGATACTGTTTGAGTGCTGAAAGTTAGTTCTAAAGGAACTCGGTGAGCATTTTATATTGCCATTGCCATTTGAAAAGAATGTGTTCAATACGTAGACCTGCTGATGTTATTTGAGTGATTGTATTGGAGATCTTTTCCTGACGTAAAAACAGTTTACATAGTCCAACTGTTCAACTGTGTAAAGAACATTCAATACGGTAGTGTATGGAACTCGACAAATGAAGTAACAAGCAACATAAATCTAAAAACAAGGGTAACATAGTCTCGATTCTAAACATAACTTTTTTTGGTATCTCAATATGGAACTACCGAATCTTATACACACAAGGCTTGAGCACCTGAGCTTCCTGCTCCGGTGTCATGGTATTGCCACCCTCCGGCTTGCGGTCGACAAAGCGCTTCTTGCCAGGAGCAGGAGCAGGAGCACCAACACCAGCATGCTTACCCTTCGCCGGGGCACCATTAGCCTTAATGAACTCCATCTTCACAAACATCTTGTTTGACTTCTCAACTGACTCCTGCTTGAGGATAAATCCACGGGACCGGAAGACCTCAATGAAGGCGGAAATATCCGTATCATCGCTGTTATCCGCAGGACGAGCATCCTCAGCAAAGATATCAGCATCGTCCTCATCGTCCTCATTATCTCCAGACTTCTTCTTCGGTAGCTTCTTCTGCTGGGTCTTGCTAAGGGGCTTCTGGGCTCCAATCTGCGCCTTCTTGCGCGTCACTTTGCCGAATCGGCTCTTCACCTCGCTGACCCAGCACTCGCCCTTGCCATCGCCGCGCAGAACACGCCAAGCTTCCTCCACGAAGGAAACCCAGTTGGTTCCCATCAGACTCAGACAGAATACTGTCACATCAACAGATCCATCTTCAAGAGGCAGATTGGAGATATCAGCCTTGGTGATGAGAGGATCCGGTGACTGGAGATCGTAGCTCTTCAGCTTGATGTTCAACTTCTTCGCAGAAGGAGTCAAAGCGCGCGCAAGTCCGGCATCACCACAGCCCAGATCGGCAATAGTGCATGATCCGTTAGGTCTGCGGGGCAGAGGCTGCGGCTTGTTGGGGTCGGGCTTGCCTCTCTTGGGAACGGGCACGGCGCCACGACGGCGGACAAACTGGATATACCCATCCACTGGGTTGGAGGGCCAGGACTCTTTCACCTGGCGGGAGAAACCAGCGTGGTATTCGCTGAAAAGCTCTGGGTTGGCATTGAATAGTTCAACGGCTTTGGAGGAGTCTGTTGTGTACAGGGTTTCGTTCAAGTGGCGGAAGCGAGAGGAGATCAGTTTCTGGCGCATTGCTTGCTGGAGCGGCGTCAGAGTCGCTGTGGTTGGTGGAGGTGCAATCACAGCGTCGGCTGCGGCACTTGTTCCAGCGGCAGGCGCAGCAGCAGAGCCATCTTTCTGGTCCTTGTTCTTCTTGTTCTTCTTCTGCTTCTTCTGGGGCGCAGTTTCATCCTCCTGGGCTGCAGGTGCAGAGGTGTTCTCTTCAGTGTCGTTTGTTACAGCTTCGGTCTCCTCGGTAGCGGGCTTCTCTTTCTTCTCCTTCTTCTTTCTCTCGCGCTTGGCAGGTTTCGGGACATGGCCCTCGATGAGCTTGCGGTACATATCATTGACATTGCTTCCGGTGACATTATCATTGCCACGCTTGCGCTTGTTTCCGCTGTTCTTTTCGTTGGGGGTTGAGGATTCTTTGGACTTCGAATCGTTCGGTTTTGCGGCCTCAGTCTCGCGCTTGGGGCCGCTCGAAAGCGACCATCCTGGAACGGCGAACATTGTAGGACTGTGATATTTTTCCCGCTAGATAATTGGCTTCAATCCAACGTAGAGATCAAGCAAAACTTTTGGAGAAGACGGAGAACGCAAAACTGCGGAGATAAAAAAAAAGTTGCCGGCAGAAAATCATCTCCACACGTATTGAGTAAAATGGATACTAAGTTTACAGTACCAATTATACCGATATTCTGCCATGATTATCAGGCATCAACGCTCGGTTCACCAACCTACCATAGCTACGAACTGTGTTTAGATTCTAAAGTTCTAGAGTTCAAAGAAATGACAATCTCGGATGTCCTTCCAAGCGTGATTCTCATTGTTGACTCCTAAAGTTGTCCAGTGTGTAGCCAAAACCTTGGCGTGCAACCGCTATCAGCATTGGCCCATCGGTTTAATTTTAGCCCTGGAATAAGCTCTGGCATTAGCGTTAGGCCCTTAAAGGAAACGAGATTAAGCAAGACCCATGTGGTCAGGGGGGCCCGCCTCATGTCAGATCTTATGGGCTGACTGAGAACGGGGTATGGAGATAATCAGCCATGTGGCATGCATAGATTAAAAGCTGAGACAAAAACACTATTACAATCAACGTCACACATGGTTGATCGCGGGTGATCTTCTGCTCGGCACCGATGCCCTTGTGGAGTTGCAAATTGGATCGGACCCAGACTGCCTCCGCCGTCAACTATTCCCCCCTCCCATCTAAGAACCTTTTCCTGGAATTTCTCTCTCCGGTTCCCCAGCCCCACCATGTCTTCAAGCCAGTCTTACAATTGCCGATAAAACTGGTTTAATCTACGCGACCATGGCTGACGAGGAAGCACAAGCATCCGACTCTGGTAACGGCCGTTCTGCCGAGCCGGGAAGAAACCAAACGCCCCGCAGACTTCCTAAGAAGCGCACCAAAACAGGTTGTTTAAGTACGTCGAGAAGGTGGAAAGATGGGCCTGCTTTTGTTAAAGATACATATTGACCATTTTCGTTAGCTTGTCGGAAGCGTCGCATTAAATGTGGCGAAGAGAAGCCCACATGTGCTAACTGCGTCAAGTCCAAGCGTAGCTGCGAGGGCTATGCCCAGAGGGTGGTCTTCAAGAATCCCTTAGGTATCTTGGGCCCATATGGCCCACCACAGATTCAGGATGATCAGATGCAGCAGCAAAATATACGGGTACCGCTGTACAGTGACTTCACCTCGCTGCCACCTCAACAAGCGGCGGCAGCAGCACAACACCCCATGTTGGCACCACGACTAGATGCTCACATGCTTTCAGGGTATCAGTACCCTGCTCCAACTGCTGCAGTAACTGAAAGGGTTCAACAAGATCTGCAGCAGACCGTTGACCCTCCACGGTTTTATTACCCAGCACTTCCGGTGCAGATGCCTCAGCAATGGCCTGATCACTCTGCCGGGCAAGTTGGACAAGAGACGACTCCCTCTCCCTCGCTCAACTACATGCAGTATCAGTCTCAGCCCATTGGCTTAAGTAACCTTAATACCCAATATAGTCCGGTTAATCCTCAGCTGCCACAACCCATCACCGACTGGGCAAGTATCACAAACCAGGACTATGCTAGGAATTCATTACCTCAGGTACAATATACTCTTAAAGCTTGGAAGGTACCCCTGCTAAGGAGATACAGTCATTCCAGCCAACAAGTACAGCCTATCACTATCCACAGTCGCCTGAGCAGCCTCTACAGCCTACTACCCCTGGACAATACTTCCCACCCTCTCAAGCGCAGATTGTATATGTTGAAGATGAAGCTGAAGACTATTATGACGTCGAGTCTGATGAGGAAGCGGAGGACCAAACTCAGACAGAGGGTTTCAACCAGCTGAGTCTCATCATGGCCTCTGCCAACCATGATGACCGTCGTATGCGGTCTTTCACTACTCACCTAAACGAACCAAACATCCTATCCTCTTACCACCCGACGCTGGGATCATCCCCCCTAAACAACCCCAAGACAGCCCGCATCTTCGCGCACTTTATCCATTCAACGGCTCCCACACTGTCAATTTTCGAGCGGCACGCGACCGACTCATCGATTAACTTGGGTAGCACTATTCCACCCGCTCAACAAGGTCTGTGGACCTACACACTTGCCCTTAAAGCCTTGGAGCATCCGGCCCTTTTGCAAGCTATGCTCGCTGTTGGCAGCTTGCATATTGCATACCTACAACAGGCCCCTACTACTGTCTCCTTGAAGCATTACCACTACGCCTTGAAACGTCTAGGCCGCGCTGTTGGTCTTCCAGGTCGGCGAAAACAGATTGGTACTATGGCAGCTACCCAACTTCTGGCCTATTACGAGGTCATGTCAGCCGATCACAGTAAATGGAATAGTCATGTGGCCGGGTCTGCTCAGTTGATCCGAGAAATTGATTTTGCAGCTATGGCTCGAGATCTTCGTGCTCATCGACGCAGGGCCAATGAACAGCGAGCTCAAATGGGGTGGTCTAACCCGTCGATGCAATACTATCATCCTTATGGTAGTGAATCATCTGAAGATGACCCCTTCTCTGAAAAGGAAATTACTATTGACCAAGGGCTCATTAGCTCTATAATGGGGCAAGTGGTCAACTACGACGAGTTTGGCCATATCGAAGGTCACTACCAATATCCAAGGAAGCACTTTTCTCGGAAGGACATTGAAAGCTTTCGCATCCAGTGCGACTTGTATTGGTGGTTCACGAAACAGGACGTGTTTCTCGGTCTGATCAGTGGTGAAAAGACATTGTAAGTCAACTTCTCTCACTATGACTGATGTCGCAGGCTAACCTTGTCCAAATAGTACGCCTCAGTATCTGCGAAGCCAATGCCCCCCCTCGAGCCGCGGTAGGTCGAATAGACGCAGTCTATGGCTCTGCTGATCACTTATGGCTATTGCTTGGCCGTATATCTGATTTTGGAGAACGGGACCGCAGGCGAAAGCTGAAGAATTCTCGTGCGTCGGGTGTAGCCTGGAGGCCAGGCCAAGAGCTGTTCCGGTTCATGGGTCGTTTTGCTGGCGGCAGTGGACCACCTGGAGGATCAAGAGCTCCTGGACCTCCCGGGCCCCCAGGCCCCCCAGGACCTCCAGGTCCACCTTCATCTGGTTCGTCTAATTCCAATTTCGGAAGCAGCCCTGGTGCTCCTTCAGAGTCGTCTCAGGAGAGCCCACCCGCCCAAGGTCCACCTCCAGGTCCACCAGGTCCACCCGGTGGACCCCCAATGTACGGCATGGTGCCACCACAACCTCCAGCTCAAGTGCCACCAGCATTTGTTCATGATAGACGTGGGCAGCCAACAACACCGGAACAAGACGACCATGGCGAGGAAGCTACATACGCCGAGGCAGAGCGTGAATGGGAAGAGATTCTGGCTGCTATGGATATCTACGTCCAGGCCCTGGGTCGAGATTTCCAACCACTACCTGCAGATGTGACGACAGTCATCGATTCTCCTTTTGGACCGGCCCTGCAATACCGTACACACACTATCGCCGTGGTTTGGGCAATGTATTACGCCGGACGAATCCTGCTGCACCGTCTCCACCCATGTCTGCCCCCAGCCATGATGATGGCTGCCGGTGTAGCAGCTCCTACAACTAAAGATTGGGCACAGATGATAGGCCGGATTACGGCCGGTATCTATTACCCGCAACGCTACAATCTTCAAGCTGGCAGCCTGAGCCCGACCCTCGGTTCTTCGCTCACGGAGATGACCCTGCCGATCTTCTTTGCTGGTGTGCAGTATGTAGATCATGCACAGCGTGTCTGGACCATTGCGAAACTAAAGGATATTTCGCGGCTTACTGGGTGGAAGACTTCTGATGCTATCGCGGGTGGCTGCGAGAGCTCTTGGATCATTGCGGCTAAGCATGGACGGGGGCCTCCATATGAGCGATCTGTTGCGAGTGAACGCGAGCGTCACCGTGATGATCCTGATGCTCCTGTAAGTGTGGATGTGGAATTCTGATATTTGTGTGACTTTCACTAATTTTCTTCTTATAGCCGCAGTATGTCGTCGACAGAGAGGCGGAAGAACCGTATAGTGATGATCGGCGGTTTGTCACTTTCCGACCGCCCGACCGAGCCTTTTTGGCCATGGGGCTCTTGAGTCTGGAAGGTGACTTGCAAAATCTAGAACTGTGAGGAATCGGGACTGGCTAATGAGACCTATCGCTTAATTGCATGTATATGTGCCAGCAATTCAAGTTCCTCCGGGTACTATATACTCCGACTTTTTGTATAAATAACCTGCCTCACATACTCCTACGCCTAAGTAGTTCCCATACGGGCTGTTAATAAATCTGCCCGGGTGATGTTTTCAAGACACAAGGTCGTCATCTTAACCCGGGTGTGCTGTGATGGGCGCAGCACATGTACATGTACAGTGTACCTACATTAGGCATGATGACATACAGTAGTACAGACCTAAAAGGGACTAAGTGTGGCGGAGACCAAACCCCCACACCAAATCATAAGGAAAACAAAACCTAATGTCATCACTGCCTTGGCTTCTGCCTGAAGAGTAAAATATCAATCTTTGTTTCGGAGCTGAACTTACGCCACACTCTTATCTCTAACATTCTAAACCCTGGAGTCTGACTCTTTTCCCTCCTTCACCCTCACACGTGGCTGACGCCAACCCCACCATCAGCGGCCCGAGTCAGCCGCCCTCGTCATAATCCACGGTTCACATCCTCCTCACAAGGCACTTTCATAAACAAACAACCCCCGGTCAAATCTGCCTCATTCCACATCCCTGGCAACATGTCTCGCTACGAGGATTATCGCTCGTCATCGGGCACTCTCGACTCTCGCGATCGATATGACAGGTACTCGCGAGGACCACCAGTAATGGAACGTGAACGAGCCCGCTCTCGACCCCGCCGCATGGAAGATGAACGCTTCGAATTCAGATTTGAAGAAGAAGACCGTTACGGTCCACCTGCACGCGCCCCGGGCCGCCACTATGAAGACGAGCACCTGGTTCACACATCCGGAGCACTAGTGGCGCCTGACCGTCGCCGTCGCCGAGACGCGAGTCCATCCATTGCTCCGCCACGTTTAATTAGGCGACAATCGTCTCTTGATACCTTCGATCGCATTCCCAGACGCAAGATGGAGCCTGCACCTAGGGCTCCGAGGGTGCCTCAGCCACCACTGCATCGGCCCGCACCGGGTCGCTATCGGGAGCGAGAGGTTTATGAGGATATTCGTATCGCTGAGCCAGACTACTATGGTGACGAGGAGTTCCGCGAGTTCAAGGAGAGAGATAGTCATCGCAGACGTTCCGGTAGTATGGCTAGACGCAGGCATGAGGAGAAGCCTTATCCGCGGAAAGGCAAGACGCGTATTCCGCGGAAGTTTGTGCATATTCATGCGATTTTGGATTTGGGATATCCTTTCAAGGAGGAGGTATGTTCTTCTTCTTATTTTTGGGCTGGTTTCGGATGCTGATTGTTCATTAGGAGGATACCATTATCATCCAGAAGGCTCTGTCGAAGGAGCAGATCGATGAAGTGATTACTCTCAGTAGACAATTTAGAAGACCTATGCTCGAGGAGAGTGGGTGAACCGTCTTGTTGTTGATCGTGAAGAGCACGCGTATTGACACTCTTTAGCTGAATACCTGGAAATTCAACGGCCACGCGAGCGAGTTACAACGGAGCATCTACTGCTTGAATCTCATCACTCACCCCGCGCTAGCCATGAGACATTCATTGTCGAGGCACCCTCTCACCCCCGGGAATATGAGTATGAGTATGAAGAAGTGGTTGAACGGCCAGTCGATAGAACACGCCTGCGGACCGTCTCCCGGCCACGATCTGTATCGGTGTCTGCTCCCGTCCAATACATTGAGCCTCGATCTAGCTATGTCGAAGAGCGCATTGAGCCTCGGGCTAGCTATGTTGAAGAGCGCATTGAGGCTAGGCCTCGCGACTCTGGTGGGTTGGTTGTAGTGCGGCCCCGTCACAGTGACCATGATGTATCGGACTACATCGATGATCTAGAAGAAGAGACGAGGTTGTTACGTTTGGAGCGACAGGGCGGCGGTATCGAGATCACGCGACAGCGCGAGACGGATATCATTGACAGTAGGGGCAATGAGGAGGAGATAATCGAGACTCGCCGGCAGGAACGCAGAGGTAAGTCCACAGGCTCTAATCTAGCTTTGTCTTGCAATGCTAACATTTATTTCTAGAACCTAGTTCGAGGATAATGCGTGCCATGATGGCGACCTTAACTTAAATGAGATCACATTTCTTAGGAGAAGACGAGATATGATTTACGGACTAACGAGGCCATTTTTTTCTTTACTTTCTTTTTTTCTCTTTTATAACCTTCTCTCGGTGTATTTTTTTTCATTATCAATTTCATCTAAACTACTATCAAGGTGACTCGATGTAGCTCGATTGGATGAAGAAACCGTGGCTGGTGCGGTGTGGGGCGGTGCAGCGCCGCGGGATAAACCATCGCACCTTCTCGTAGCTGTTCATCCATTCATCTCACCCTATTTCACTTACTTTTCCCACCTTCGCTTCCTCATATTCTACAATCATGGATCGAATGCAGGCATTCGGTAAGAACTTCAGGTGAGTGTTCAGTTCTACCTTCGTCTCTCAGGGGATCATCCAAAATAAAAACCACGTACCCTCCGTTCCAGGCCCCAATAGTTACTAACATCGGGTTGTCTTTGTTTTGACGATTAGCGCGAACTTCACGCCTTTTGCGCAGCGCACCCAGCAGATGATCAAGGAGCAGCTTGGTCAGGCTGAGGACAAGACCCAACTCCCCGATGAGTACATCGAGCTCGAGAAGCGCGTCGATGCGCTTAAGCTGGTTCACCAGAAGCTGTTGCAGGTGACGTGAGTGTTTACCTTTGAAGAAGTCGCATACGTGATTGACGACTGACCGGTGCGGGGACGATGATCCCCTCCTCACAATAGCTCCCAATACTCCAACGAGGCCTATGACTACCCTCCCAACATCCGCGAGTCCTTCAACGACCTTGGTCGGACCATCAACGAGAAAGTTAGCCTTCTGTCGCAGGCCAGCTCCCCCGCTGAGGCCCAGGCTGCCTTGACCGCACCCCCCTCTGCCAAGCCGCAACCCAAAACCTTCAACCATGCGATCGCACGTGCCTCGCTCGCCGGTTCGCAGACCCTTGCGCAGAGCATGGATGGCGAGGACCCGCTCGCCAACGCCCTGGAGAAGTATGCTCTGGCTGAGGAGAAGGTCGGTGAGGCCCGTCTGGCCCAGGACTCTCAGATCCAGTCCCGCTTCCTGGCTGGCTGGAATACCACCCTTAACACCAACTTGATGTTCGCCGCCAAGGCCCGCAAGAACGTTGAGAACGCCCGTCTAACACTTGACTCTGTCAAGGCCAGCAAGAAGGCTGCTGCTCGTGGTGACCTCGACAACCTGAGCGAGGATGCCCGACAGGAGATTGAGCAGGCTGAGGATGAGTTCGTTGGCCAAACAGAGGAGGCCGTTAGCGTGATGAAGAATGTATGTTCTTCCGTCTATGAGGCTATCTTGCTCTGGATGTGGCGATATCCTCTGTTGAAATCCGTTGCTAATTTGGTGCTCTTTTACTGCAGGTCCTTGATACCCCCGAGCCCCTGCGCAACTTGGCCGACTTGATCGCCGCCCAGCTGGAGTTCCACAAGAAAGCCTACGAGATCCTCAGCGAGCTTGCCCCAACTGTGGATGCGCTGCAGGTCGAGCAAGAGGTGAGAAATTCGGGCGATTTCCGATCTGAATCCGTATCTAACTATTTTGCAGGCTAGCTACCGCAAGGCACGTGAAGGCGCATAAGCGTTGTAGTTTTGTTTTTAGTCCCTAAGCTTTCCGCATACTACTGAGTAGTCCGGGTCGCGTCTTTGTATTTACCCCCTTTTTGCTTCAGTGAGATTCTAAGCATGACCAATTTTTTTTACTTGGCTTTGACATGA
This sequence comes from Penicillium pulvis, assembly GCF_028828015.1. NCBI lineage: Eukaryota > Fungi > Ascomycota > Eurotiomycetes > Eurotiales > Aspergillaceae > Penicillium > Penicillium pulvis. Next base: position 1,895,502 of record NW_026643080.1, read on the forward strand.
TAGATCGAGAATTCTGCAACCGTGGCACAATATTTTCAGTATCAGTAGTCCAGCCCACTTGTACACCGTAATTGTAGTTGTTTTGGGTGACCGCCCTGGTGGCCTGAGGCAACCCCGCTAGCTCCAGGAGCTCCGAACAACCAGACTACATCTCTCCCATTCAACCCCACGACTACTGTGTTTTGAGGAGGAATACATCAGTGTTCGACGGAATATTACAAAATAAGCTACCGACTACATCTCAATCTTGAACCGCGATCCTGTCGATTCCCCGCTACGAACTCCATCCAAAGTCAAGTGACCACCTTGACCCGATTCCACTCCCTGCGATATTCCCTACAGCATCGACGCAATACCTACTGCCTAGCGCATAATACCAAACCGTCTTGCAGTGTTGCATTGTATTGCGGTTGCAAAGTCCTGAACCATCCACCCAATCTCCGACTCGAATCCGAACGGCGGACCTGAGCCCACTTTCCCAGAAGTTTCATCGACATAAATACCCATCAAAATGGCTAACGGGTACGTTCAGTACCTACCCTATTGGGTAGAGTGCGATGTAGAGGGATCTGGCTTTGCTCCGGTGTTCACGGTGTATCGAGTCAATCGTCATATATCGCATCTGCCCAGTATTGTCGCAGAAAGCAAGCAAGAAAGAAACAAGAACTAATACTTCTTATAGTTGGAGTCTAATCATCGGCTTGGTTGTCGTCGTTGCCATGTGTCTGGCTGCCTGGTTCTTCAGCCCCAAGGGCGATAACCTGACGTGAGTCTTACTTCACGCGGATATTAAACAAACATCAAAACTAATTTGTTGGCTATAGTGTCTGGCGCAGCACCCTTATCCTCTCTTTTATTTCTTGCTACTTGATGTGGGGTACGTATACACCTCATCCAAATCTCAACTGTCCCCGGGAGAATTGTAATCCAAGAACTAACGATACCTACAGCCATCATTTTCATGTCACAGCTGCATCCCCTTATCGCACCAAAGAGATCCGATATCCGTCCTGGACGGGTACCTAATTAAAATGTTTTTATTTCTGTTTCTTCGGCACGTTAGTTCGTGCTATTTCGGGTCCGGGTTTTTTTTTTCTGTGACATATTACATTGGATTTGAGCGTGATCGTTGGATCTTGTCTCTGTATTTCCTGCTGGGTGGGCTTGCCATAGAAGATGGGCATGACATAAATTACCTACTTTCAACTGCTGTCTTGAATATTAGTGGCTGAGTGGCTGATGCGGATGTCTGGAGTTTTGAAACAATATCAAAAGTCTCCACTGAATACTTGTTTTGACCCATGGATGCCAATTGTGGCTTCTGTAGCTTTTCTTCGTTCAAGTATGACTATGGATGTGCCTATCCATCCACTAGATACCCACATATACTATGTAAGCTCCGGTATCTATAGCTACGAAATCAAAATGAGACTTCTGCTCAATAAATCATGACATAACAAGGATTAAATACCTAGCCTAATATGGCCTAGGCAGAATTATCTATACAAGAAGAAGAACCTATCTACCATCAACATTAACCCACCCCCACAGCCCCAAGAATGACCTTCTGCACCGCCCACCTAGCAATCTGACCCGCAACAGCAACAGCAACAGCCCTCAAATACCCACATCCTAGCAGAATATAAAGAGCCTCAATATTACTCAGCAGTACAAGATGTGTATCAACAACACCAAGCGAAAGCAATGAAGATAGGACATCAAACAAGCCCGTAAGATACCTAGTCGGTAAGAATGGTCTTAACGACGACTCCGCAGCCGCAAGCCATTCTTCTAACAACGAAGACGAAGAGTACTCCGCGTCGCGGATAGATGATAGAGCCGCTTTAGCGTTAAGCATGCTTGTTGTGGCTTCTTTCCGCAGGGTACCGTGCGGAGCTGCGCGTACGATTGGAGTTGCGCTATTTTCTGTTCTATTTGCGTTTCCGCTCCCGTCTGAGCCCCAGATTACCAGGAGGATGGGGAATAGTTTTGCGCAGCTGCTTACTAGCAATGCGGTGCTAATTGCAGTCGGGCTTGCGGCTGTTGGTGGGGGAAGTGGTTGGATATTTTGGATTGGGGCTGTTGAAGCGCGGCGGGGGGTGCTGGTCTTGCTGGTGGTGGAAGGGAGATTGAAGTTGTGGATGCGGAGGGGTGTAGACCCTGTGGGGTTAAAGATGGGTCTTGTGGGGAGAGCGCGTCTGAGGGGGCGAGATTTGGAGTAAGTTTCGGCTGCATCGAGGCTTGTGGTTGGGTGTTCAGTGCTTGTGACGAGGGGGATGGTTTGATTGTTGGTGTTGGAGGGCCGGAGGGGAAAGGTGTAGATGTTGTGTCGGCTGCGCTGCCATTGTTATGGGTAACACCGCTGTTGTTCGTTTCTGGTACGCCATATCGACAAGTTTTAGGAACAATTATTGAGGCGACTAGTCGGACTGTGAGGTGGTGCGCGAGAGTGGCCAGGGCGTTTAGAGTGAGGAAGAAGAGGTATTGCACGATAATGGGAGCGCGAGAGATGAATGTTGTCGCTAGGGAGGGATCTTTCTCGAGACGTGCCCAGGTCAAGTAGACATCGAAGAGGAGCAGAAGGACTCCCAGGCGGATAATTGAGCGCTAAAGAGCGTCTGTTAGCTTTGTATCCTGTTATGGGACAGAGCGCTTCTCACGTCAAATCGGTCATCATCGCGACCGAGTCGGTTGAAGAGGAGATGTCGGTAAACCTATTGTGAGAGTTGTCAGTTGTGAGCTTGCGACGTTTGAACAGAACAGAAGCTTTACTTGTGGTTTGATGAGTACTAGGTCAATAAAGATGACGACGAAGTCGTACTCGACGTATTTGTCGGCGAAGCGTTGGCAGCGCGGGCACTGGGTCAATCGCACGCCTTTTCCTTGGGAGCGATCATCGGCGCGACTGTAAGCACTGTACAAGTGCGAGACCGGGTATGAGCACTCTATGCAGATAGGCATCGTGACATGACGCCGTGAAGGAGGAAAGATGATTGCGGGCGGTCAAGTTGATGTCGGGGATTCAGGAGCCAGTTACGCGGGCCGATCTAGACCTGATTGTGATCAACATTGATATCTATCAACGAAAAAAAGATCAGAACATAAACAGAATTTTTTTGGATTCTTGAATCTTATATACTATGTCGTATGACGGTCACTATATACAAGGGATATCTAACGGTCTATATACATCAATCAATCACACTCTTTTTGTCAGCCCAGCTAGGCTGAATGGCTCGACAGACAGCCTCATAATCCTGAAATCGCTGCGTATCTTCCGGAAGCCCAGGAGTCGTCCAGAACATAGTCCAATTACTATCAGACAGCTTCCAGGTGCCAGATGATCGCTCAAAATACCATTTGTTGACCGGGTTGTCCTTGCGACTACGCCAGCAGACTCCATCGGGGAAACAGGTGCGCACCATCGCATTGAACACTACGTCCGCAACACCGCCTGCGCCCTGGCTGCGTTTAAGGACAGCAAATTTGTCCAGATAGGGAACCATGCGTGCGGCGCTTTCTGGACTTCCGTCATCAACGACGCCAGGTGGTGTTTCCCAGGTCAGGATCGCGCCACCTTCGTACTCACCGGCGATGATGAGGCCAGCGATGCGATCATTGACTCGCTCAAGGTAGTTTTGCACATCTAGCTTTCGGTCGAAAGAATCTTCGATGAGATGGACCAGGCGAGGCAGGTCGATCGAGGAGTCGTTGAGCTGCAGTCGTGGCTGGTGCTGAGCCGACCATACCTGCACATGCGGATTCGGGAGAAGGGTGAGAGGCATTCCACGCTTGACAAAGGTTGTATGAGATGTCAGGGGGCTAAGCGCATTAGGTCCTCGGCCATTAATGGGACCACGGCGGCCAGGGGGAAGCGACGAGGAGAGAAGAGGTTTATCGGTGAGAAGGTTGTGGATGAGAGGATTGCGCTGGCGTCGAGTTCCAACGGCCGATAGCTCTGGCGTAGTCTTCTCAGCGGGGCGCGATGAATTGGCGACTTCATATGGGGATGTGATAACGCTTGACGCTGTTGCTGGTAGCAGAGCAAGGGCCTTCTGGGACAAACGAAGATTCTGCAGGTGACCATCAATAATGGGTTTCATGGCGGTGGACCCGGGCAATCGCTCTGATATCTCTGATCCGGGCAAAACCATTTCCTGGGTAGCAAATTGAGAGAAAGGATTGCTATCCAAGACTGAATATGCAGTATCTAGACGGGCGCTAGCTGTTGTGTCAGCCTCTACCTCACAAAGAGAGCTTTGTGTCTGGAGCAGCTCCTTCTCAATATCGTCGAACTCTTGTTCCATGTTGATAAAAACATGGGAGTCCTGGGGGCCTCTAAAGGCAGGTATTCCTCCGAGTGGGTGCAGAAGAATCACCCGGTCCAACGAAACTTCCTTCTGTAAAGCCTCAATTCGCTCTGCAGTGACCGCAGGGTCTTCATCTGGGTCTGGGTAGGTAGAAAGCCCGGCAAATTCTTTAGTCAAAGCGATGACAGCATCATCTGCGGAGACTGGAACGGCTTTTGGGTTTTCCTCGAGGTACGCGACTGGTGTGACAATAACGACATGTCCGTCCCGAAGGGGTGCTAGAAGCCCTTTCCGAGACGACACTCTGGGTTGACTCGGTCCTTCATCGGAGACTGAAAGTGCAGAGTCCAAGCGAAAGGCTTTCGAATCCGGCTGTTCATCAACCGCTGCCGAGAGCCGATTAGCTTGCGCGATGGCGGTTTGTCGCATGGTAGCGCTATCTGCATTGCCGGGGTCAACTACTACGCAGCATGCCATTCCTAGTCGAACAAGTTGCGACAAAGTCCTAGCCACGCCATTTATAACTGAGTCGTCGAGCGATTGCGGTGTAGTGATCTTAATCAGAGCAAGATGTAGTCTCTCAAACGACTCCTGTCCACGTGGGGCTGGGGTTGTGTTTTGCCGGAACACAGGGCTGTCATAAACTGCTCTGGACGCACCATAGAAGGAGCCCAGATTCACTCCAGAAGGCAATGATGACTCTTGTTCCTTGGGAGCTTCATCGGACTTTGGGGAGGGCTTTGGGGGACTGTTCTTAAAACGAGATAAATACTGCTTTGCCTCTCGCTTTGTTGAGGCCGAGTTCAGCAGACTTAGGAAGAATTCCTGTGGAACTCATAATTCAATGGTTAGTATGGTCCTTTGTCACCGAAAAGCAAGCGATCTTACCCGGTCAAGCAGCTTCTCTTTTGCACGGCGCCCAAGCCCCTCGTTGGTTTGGGGGGTACTCGAAAACTCAGCAATCTGGTGGCCGCGCACACAGAGTGACTGGACCGGGGATATCAATGTTGAATCATTGGGGCGAGCGATGTGGTGCTAGTAAACGGTCAGCTTCGTGGCGCACTGATGTTTCGGGTCTCGGGCCCGATATCAACCTTTGCTAGCGAGGTCCGGGGCCAGTTGAGTGCCCGAGAGCTCATTGTGAGGCCGCCAACAACTGGCCGTTTTCAAGGATAGGCAATCTCAAGGCGAGAGGGAAATTATCACAGAAAAAGTAAATGTTGAAGACCGGAAGATGGAGCATGACGCATCCTCGGTTGCGATTCACCGCCTGATGGAGGGATTTAAGGTCTTCAGCCCGACGATAAATTTACCCGGGATCCGGGATCAGTCCATTGGACATGTCCTATATAGCTCGTCAATTTATTGTGCCACGGTCCTCTTTATTTGCATGTTAGCTGCCCAGGTGATCTACCTGTCCCCTGGTCCTTGAGCTTTACCGGAGCCACGGAACAACGACATATTTTGGATTTAATAGTTCGGACCTTTATTTCTACACATCAATCCCAAGGAAATGCTTTTTCCAATTTCCATTTCACGCGGTATGCTATGATATGAAAATTTCAATATACTCAATCAATACTTCATTTGTTTTTCATACAGCCTTAAAAAAAAAAAGAAAGCTTAGTAGATGTCAACTGGTATAGTTCTTTGAATTTGGAAGTCACTAATGCTAGCAGATATGATATAGTCAACTGTTGTACTGGGGATCTTTTTGGTCCTAGAAAAAAAAGAATATTGGCCATTGAATTCTTTGCTCTAACGAACTAGTCTAATTCTCCAGATCTACTAGTCCCCATACTTCATGGAGCAGAGTAGAGCTTGAGGACCTATAAGAATCCGCTCCCCACCATAATGACGCACACTGATTAAACTCACGGTAATATTCGCTACTTTAACGCTTTGTAAATAGTTTGCATTCCTGAAACCTCCAAGTAGAAAATCTCAGCCAGTATATAGATGAAGTAGAAACCGATCGATCCAAAGTCGTAATTTGATTGGAGTCGCCAATACCAAGAGGGAACTTGCTGACAAGGGAGGTAATTGCGGCAGGATCCCGTACTCCTGGGGTTTCTTGTACATCACCCCGCCACTCGTCTCTTCCTCTCTCCCCAATACGATCCTAGGTTCTGTATTGATCTCACGAACGTCTTCTTGTGATCATTTGGGATCTTCTTCGAACCTGTATGTTGAGCCCCCGGATAATGCTTGTCTTTGCCCCCTGCTTCCCATCCCATCCCGCCCGTTGCCCCTCCTTGCGCACACTTGTCGTCGCAAATTCTTATCTGCGGGCGCGACCAGCCACCGATTCATTTTCCTTGAAACCAGAGCGTTTTCCTGGTTTTATAACTCCTTTTGTCTGAAGGATTATTGTTGCTTGCAGAAAAACTAATTCCCACTGGTCTAGATTTGCATCCCCTCGTTCCCCGGCGCCACCGAGCTGGGTCCCCCTGCAACCAGAGGAAAAAAGGAAAAAAACTCCCCAATCGTCCAAGTGCCGCTTATACCCACCAACGAGCACGCCTATTCCATCTGCCACCAGATCCAACTTATCGCTCCACTCAAAGTTCTTCCCGATCTCCTCAATTCACCATGTCTGATCCCAGCGAGCAACCTTCGGAGTCTATGCCCGGCCAGGATAACGGCTTGAAGCCATTGTCGAACGCGGACGACTTGTCGCTCGGCAACCCTAGCAACAGCGAGCTGTCCCGTATCATGAGCCGCGCAGGTATTGCTCTGGCCAATGGGTTCCCGCTGGACGAGGATGACGACGACGAGGAGGAAGTGGAGGGGGACTACGTCGCAGTGGACCAGGAGGAGGACTCCAATGAATTCCCATACTGGTTCCGCCGGCCCCCAACACACCACCGCACAAAGCTTGATGAGCTACACCCGTTCGTTCAGCTTCTTTCCACCTCTAACGTGGAAGACTGTATCGCAGTGGAGAATGCTTTTCCAGAGGCAGAGCGTTGCTCGCGTGACAAGGTAGGGCAGACCAGACCCCTTGCGAATGCATCATCGAGGCCGTGAACCGTGAAGCGTTTAACCACTCGCGGCATAGTTTATCTCTTGCTGCGAATGGTTACTCGAAGTCCCCAATTCGGCACCCTGCATAGATGTGGCTGGACCCTTAGCTAACTGGATCCACTTGTATATATAGTTTATCTACCGCCTCACCAGGTGTCCTGAACTGAGTTTGGGCCTTTTCACCTTGCCTCTCTATGGTGACCAGCCCAAGCCTCGGGCCACTCTTGTTGGACATATCATTGCTACCCGTACCTCGGAGCCGACCGTGACGGATCGATCAATGCGCCTACCCAGTGAGTGGAAGAATGAGCGCTGGTCTTTCGAAGGTGATGAAGCGGTTGGCCATGAAGAGGGTGGTCGCACTATTGCCATCCACTCACTTGCTGTGCTGCCCGAGCACCAGGGCAAGCAGATCGGTAGCACCCTGATGAAGTCGTACATCCACCGGATCCGGGAGGCTCTCATTGCCGATCGGATTGCAATCATCGCCCATGACCACTTGGTTCCCTTCTACGAATCATTTGGCTTCGAGAACCATGGCCCCAGCAAGTGCCAGTTCGGCGGTGGTGGATGGGTGGATCTGGTATGTTAAACACCTCTAATAACCGTTTCCTTGTATATCTTTACTAACGTCTTTGCTCAACAGGTTTTGGAGCTCGGCAATGAGTCTAGCTAAGCCTATGACGACTCTTTTTTTGCATCTAATCCGTGGACTGCGTGGCCAATCCTCCGGTCTGCTTCTTTTCGTCCCATCTTATCCGCTTTCTTGGGTATCTTCCAGGGTCCTTTCTCTCACGCCCCCCGCTACGCACTCATGGTCCGGTCATCGGTTTTGGTCTAAGGGTTGAAAGAAAATGGAGTTATTTGTTTTTTCCTATTTTTCTTTTTTTTCTTTTTTTTTACTGGGATAGGATTGTGGTGGCTAGTCTTTATGAAACTTATGGACGGAAACCCAAGGGACATTCTCCCATCACAAGGGCTTGTGTACCATAGTGGAAATGCGATGTACATGAGTATGACTTTGTTTGATTAAATAGAGAGAGAAACACCAAAAAAAGGTCTCGACATGATAAAAGTCCATAGAAGAAAGTCTCGGTTATCGTATCCAATCCTGGTCCCCGCATTTGCCTACCGCCCGGCAGAAAAATATCCCGACCAAAATTTTCATGGAGAAACAGACTCAAACAATCATTCCACCCTAGAGTCATTACACCACCCAGTTTGACTCCTGTGGCCCATCATGAAGACAACGTGGAAGGATGTGAGTCTACAACATGATCCCTTGGTTTCTGTTCCTCAACTTCGAAGATTCGTTCGCTAATCTATTTTCACCGCTAGATTGCGCCTGTGCCCACTCACCAGGAATTCCTGGATATTGTCCTGAGCCGTACTCAGCGACAACTGCCCACTCAGATCCGTGCCGGTTTCAAGATCAGCCGTATCAGAGGTATTTACTCCTTCTTCCACATCCGATTCCAATCCGGTCAAGTCGCTTTTCGTCGGTGGCGAGCGCAACCAAAAAAAAATTGTTATCGGGGTTATCGATAAAAGCAACATCGCTGATCAAATTTTTTTCGGGCAGGTTTCTACACCCGTAAGGTCAAGTACACCCAGGAGACTTTTGGCGATAAGTTCCAGGCCATTCTCGATGGATTCCCTCGTCTGCAGGACATTCATCCTTTCCGTAAGTTTCTTATCTGGTCAAATTTCAGTCGGGCGGGGTCTAACAGCCTTTAGACAAGGATTTGATGAACACCCTTTATGATGCCGACCACTTCCGCATCGCCCTCGGTCAGGTTTCGACTGCCAAGCATCTTATTGAAACCGTTTCCCGCGATTATGTCCGTCTCATCAAATATGCGCAATCTCTGTTCCAGTGCAAGCAGCTGAAGCGCGCTGCGCTCGGTCGCATGGCCACCATCTGTCGCCGCCTTAAAGACCCGCTTGTCTACCTCGAGCAGGTTCGCCAACATTTGGGTCGTTTGCCCTCAATTGACCCCAACACCCGCACTCTCCTGATCTGCGGTTACCCCAATGTTGGAAAGTCCAGCTTCTTGAAGAACATCACCCGCGCCGATGTCGATGTCCAGCCCTACGCTTTCACCACCAAGTCTCTGTTCGTCGGTCACTTCGACTACAAGTACCTGCGCTTCCAGGCCATCGATACCCCCGGTATTCTCGACCACCCTCTGGAGGAGATGAACACCATTGAGATGCAGTCTATCACCGCTGTTGCTCACTTGCGCTCCGCCATCCTGTACTTCATGGATCTTTCCGAGCAGTGCGGTTACTCCGTTCAGGACCAGATCAAGCTTTACCACAGCATCAAGCCCCTGTTCGCCAACAAGATTGTGTACATTATCATCAACAAGATTGATGTCCGCCGTCCCGAGGACCTGGACCCCGAGGAGCAGGCCCAGCTGCAGGAGATCCTCAAGTCTGGAGATGTTGAGATGCTCCAGGCTTCTTGCACCACCACTGAGGGTGTTTCCGCCGTCAAGAACGCCGCCTGCGACAAGCTGCTTGCCGAGCGTGTCTCCCAGAAGCTCAAGTCCGGCTCCAACACCGCCGGTACCCCCGGTGGCCGTCTGGGCGACGTCCTGGCGCGTATTCACGTTGCCCAGCCCATGGGTGGTGTGCGCGAGACCTTCATTCCCGAGGCTGTCAAGGAACTCAAGAAATACGACAAGAACGACCCCAACCGCCCGAGACTCGAGCGCGACCTGGAGGAGGAGAACGGTGGTGCTGGTGTTTACAGCTTCGATATGCAGCGCGATTACACATTGGCCAACAAGGACTGGAATCACGACAAGATTCCCGAGGTGTGGAACGGCAAGAACATTTACGACTTCGTGGACCCCGATATCGAGAAGAAGCTGGCTGCTTTGGAGGAGGAGGAAGAGAAGCTCGAGGCGGATGGATACTACGAATCCGACGAGAGTGTCGAGGATGCCGAGGATGCCGATACCCGCATGAAGGCGGATCTTATCCGCGAGAAGCGTGTGCTTATGCGTAACGACGCCAAGATGCGCAAGTCCCTCAAGAACCGCGCGCAAATTCCCCGCAGCGCCAAGGCCAAGAAGCTTTCTCAGCTCGAGCATGGTCTCGACTCCGCTGGTTACGATGTCAATGCTGCTGGTGACCGTGCCCGCTCCCAGAGCGTGGTTCGCGGACGTCCTCTCAGCCGTCCTGACGCCGGTGCAGATGATGCTATGGACCTGGATGATCCCAAGCAGGCCATTGCTCGTGCTAAGAGCCGTGCCCGTAGCCAGGCTGCTACTGATCGTCGTAACGACGGTGTTACTGACGAGGTGGCTCGTACCAAGGCTGACCGTCTGTTCAAGCTGGGACAGAAGAAGATGAACCGCATGGCCCGCCAGGGTGAGGCCGATCGTCACACCACCGCCTCTCTTCCCAAGCACTTGGTATGTTTTCCTTTTATCCATTTTAGTTTATTGCATGATTCTAACAACGATTACAGTTCACCGGAAAGCACAGTTTCTCCAACCAGCGCCGTTAAGGCTCTACATCCCCAGCCTCTACAGGCTTCCGAAACGAGACCCATTCATAATCATCGTCGATTGGTTTCTTTACCGGGTGCACCATGGTGTCGGGCGTTTAAATTTGTTTCTTCCCATATTTCCTGTTTGCTTATTCTCTTTTCCTTTTTGTTAGATGAGAAGATTTACCCTGTTCATTTGACGGGAATCCCATCTTCCACTTGCGGATGAACAGCTTTACGATTTGTGGGGGTTGTTCTCCCAGTCAATAGGACCAAAAGTTCTTGACGCGATGATGTTGCATATACCAAATACAGATGAGGCCTTATATTTTGGTTACGAGTGAAGCTTGAATATCTAGATATTTTGCGGCGTAGAGCTTTAGACATCGTTGCTTAACATGAGCGGCCTACAGGACTGCCCAGGTGGTCCTTGATAGTCGAGGAATTCAGATATGCCCCAGACCATATCTGCATTAGACTAGATACCGACAGCTTTCAATGAACTCTGGAACTACGGCTCAGCTTGCTTCCTACTGGTACCTTTCAGCTCTTGTCTGGTATGCCGTATTCTTGGAGGCAGATATCCATGGGAATTGGTCTTCATATATGTGGGCTCGGGTAGGCCGAAGCTTGAGCATTATATTACAAGGATAGAAGTGGTAGCCCTATTGGAAGCATAATGAAGTCAACGGTAATGAATACAGCATATAATACTCTGTGGATATGGAATTTGTCTGGTTCTTTTCATATAAGTTCTACGCATTTTTTCATTAGTTCTAATCTAGGTGTAAGCGGTAGGCCAAAGTTGAACAGATGTTCACCTTCGACTGATAGATTACGGCTCAGCCCGTGTGTTGCCCATGCGTTGACTTGGATGAACCTCGGAAAGACCTGGAAAGACAAACCAAATATGGGCGGAGGAAACCTGTAGTGGACTTTGATTGGATATAGCACCATGTCTGCCCAAGTCGGGCAGACATTGCCCAACCTGTGCGTTGACATGGATGAATGACAAGCCAAATATGGCTAAGGGCAGCCTATAAAATAATATTCAATTGGATGCCGGTCAACCTCGTGTCTTTTTCAAGCCAGGCAGCGGCGGTTGCACTGCCTGGTCTGGATCATGGCTCAGCAGAGCCTTGATTTCATATATATATGGTTATTTCACATGTTATCTCACATTAAATGGAGCTAAAAATTAGAAGCAGCATCCTTTCATGATTTTTCATTGGTCAGCATGCAGGTCGTCTTTTCATAAGAGTCCATCGCGTGTCCAGCTATGTATGAGGCCGAAAACTGCCTGTTGTTGTAGTTTGGTTCTGTTTCTGGTTGATTATGTTGTTATTGTCCCCACCACAGCAAAATGAGATGGCTGAGAACCTGGTGATAAACAGGGTGGATTTTGTCATTTGTACGATGTATCGGGACTAGTCGGTAGATGCCTAGTCGGTAGATGCCTAGCGAGCGCCAACTATATAGCGTGACTTCCAAGGTTGATGTCACTCCTGTCCTGTGGTGAAAACAAAGCATTCACCCTGGGCACCTATCACTAATCTCACCAAGTCCTCCAAAATGCTTGTCCTCCTAATACTAGCAATCTTTGCTTTCGCGCATCAAGTCGTTGGTACCGGCGATTTCTCGACTCTTCCGGAACAGCTTTTTCTGGATATTGGAATCCACGAAATCGTTGACAACACCACAAGAGACGGCGAGCTCCTTGAACCATGGGCCAGCGACTATGTTGATTCAACTCGCCAGAAAAGATACGGAGACGCTATCTGGGCACGCTACCACATGTACGGAGAGGTGGAAGACGGGCTTGTCGGGTGGGCAGACAATTTGACTGTGCTTGGTGTGATCGAGGAAGATGCGATCGGGTACAGGGTGGGTCACCCTGACCTTTACGCCGAGGCTCTGTCTTTCTATGCGGAAACCAGCAGCGAAGATAGTCATGCTACCGACGTGCTGGATATGCTTCAACGTATTGGTCAGGAGGATGCTATCGAGCTTGAGAAACGATCTACCGAGCTTGAGAAGCACAAGCAATACTTTACCGGCTGCCCATGTGCAGTATAGCTAGTCTTGTGTATGAGATTTGGCCTAGCCGGAAGAGTCGGGATGCTCAGGATGAATAGTAAGAATCCCTGAATGCTGACTCAAGGAAGCCAGAGAGAAATATTGGGCATGACAAAGCCAATCCCGGGAGACTGTTCATAATCAGAAAATTATACTTGTTTTTGGAAGTGAGCCTGGAATTGGTAGTTGCTCAGGGTTTAGTCCTGAAAACTAATAAGAGGAATTTAAGTCTGTCTTTTGTGGCTGAGTACATAAATCGATTGATTTGCAGCCGCGGAGTATACCAGAGTCACTGATGCTAAGAAACCTCTTTAGCCTGGTTTGGCGCCGCCAGGGCTCTTGAACCCGCCTCTTTCATCTAATCACATCGCTAAAATTGGCTAGCTTCTAAGCGGAGATCCAGCCCACTCCTTCACCTCTTGAACTAAAGCTTGAGCCGCATCATCTGTAGAAAGATGCGCTCGAATTTGTAACAATACTGTCCTAGAGAGACCATGTACAAACCAATTCCCACGGGTTTCGGCTTGTCTAACCAGAATGGCGGCCCAGTAGGCTAACACAACAAGTGCGGCTGAATTTTGGTGCGAGACCATGCGGTTGAAATAATCTGGTGTCTTGATCAGCCACGCGGCCATACACTGCCACGCTCCTGACAACCCATCAGATTCAAGACTGCTAATATAGCATTTGTGCAATGTCCCAATGGCAAGTAAAACGGCGGGGGCATCTTGCTCGTGATCTGGTTTTCCGAATATTTCTGCCATGCGATACGGAAGCATATCAATATGATTGAGCAGCATAGTCCTTGAATACTCGCTTTCTAAGGAGCCATTCTTATCCAAGGCTCTCTGAGAATCCCCAAATCTGCTCTGCTCTATGCATGAAGAAGTTGCCGATTCAGGAGATACAGTACTTCGAATGTCTCGGAGAATAGACTGTAGCTGAGAAAGATTGGCAGTACCCTGGGTAGTCTCTTGGCTCATACTGAATCCATTCAATGTCCATCTTGTGCAGTTTAGGATGCTTCCAATTTGTTTTCCTGCCTTGCTTTCTTTCTGGAAAGCCTCGGTGGCCCTTATATTCTTATCATCGTTGATCATCATGTTGAACCCGGCAAAGAACTCGGAATGGAGCTTTCTCGCTCGCTCACAGTGATTTCTTCGTGCTGTTATCTCATCATCGAGCGTGGCTAAATGGTACGCAGAAATTGCCAGTATTCCACACATCATCCATCGTCGTTGTAGAGCCAGTGGAATAATCTCCTTCTCCCAGTATTGTGACGCCGACAAAGAACCATCGCCACCAGGAAGTGACAGTTTCGTTGCAGTGATAAAGTGATGAAAGTATGTCAATGTTTCTAGGTCCACCGCAGGATAAGACTCGGAATTTGGCAGTGTAGACTGTGCTGGTGATGGCGCTGCGTTCAATCTGGGGCTCTCTCTACCATATCCACTCTCGGTTTTGGAAAGCTGTGACTCTGCACTACTTTCTGTCACCGAAACCTCGAAATATCTAAGTTTCGTACCGCGGAAGAATGTCTGAAGCTTGACTGGGCGTGCAAGAGAGGAAAAATCATTCGATTCATGGACACCATGAGCATCGCTCCAGTGACGCCTCATGCGTTTAGAGCTGGCACATAGATGTCTACATCCAGTCACAGAACAGCAATGTCCAGACATTACAGGTAGGGCATCAATCCGTACTGTATCCGCGGTGAGCAGGATAAGATCATCCGGATCAACGATGTCAAGGTTGTTAATGGTGGACAGCAAGCGCTGCCTTTCTTCACGGTAGATTTTGTGGCGGAGCAAATGGCTGTTCAGTGCATTTTTTTGAATGGCGTAGTGGCAATCTCGGCAGATTAGCACCCTGTACCTCGCATTGTACTCGAGCAGATCGTGGGGACCCAGTCGCATAGTGGCTGGCGATTGTTCATCGCTCAAGTTGAAGGATGGCCAGACATCGGAAGATTGCGAATAACATGCTGACGTACTGATAATGTGGGGGCCAAATAGTTGCCACGGTATTCAACATTCATCCTCGGCATCCTCCTTGTGTCAATATACTAATGGAACATCGAGAGGTCTTCGTTCAGTTGGATAATTTAGTACGGCATTAACTCGGATTGAACGTAGAACGGCATATGTGGTTCCGTACGGGAACGGCATGTGCGGTTTTCAAAGGCTCTGGTCTCGGCCTAAGATAATCCCGACAACAGTTGTATATTTTGTTGGTAATAAGTATTCACTATCCAGATGCTTTGAAATAATGATTCTAATTTGAAATCAATCGCTTGTTTGGCCGGTGGCTACAATGCCAGTTCTTGGCTGCTGTGATCAGATATATATCGGCGGGTTCTGTGCAGATGGCTTTACTTTTGAATAAGCATCAACTATAGGAATCGATCAAACGTCTTCCAAAGGTTCATCTGTATTGCATTAATTTTGTCGTCTTCCGGCTCAGACCAAGATCTCTCCGCTTGTATCTTCCATCGAAATGTCTGTACCTCAAAATCAAGCTGCATGGCTCG
The DNA here is from genome assembly GCF_028828015.1 of Penicillium pulvis. Taxonomy (NCBI): domain Eukaryota; kingdom Fungi; phylum Ascomycota; class Eurotiomycetes; order Eurotiales; family Aspergillaceae; genus Penicillium; species Penicillium pulvis. The sequence goes on from NW_026643080.1 coordinate 1,910,947, forward strand.
TCAAAGCCGGCTTTCCCCTAGAGATCGGAGATGCCCCATTGCCCACAGCTGGCCCAGGTGAGCTGGTCATTAAGAATGCTGCCATCGCCATCAACCCTCTCGACTGCCACATGCAAGACTCTGGTGTCTTTATTCAGCAATGGCCTGCCATTTTAGGCTGCGATGTCGCCGGTGAGGTGTATGAAGTAGGAAAAGATGTGGAAAGGTTTAAGGGAGGAGATCGTGTTATTGGGTATGTTGCTTGCTCTCGATTAAAGTATCCCGACCTCACTAATGTTACCTCTATTATATAGGCATGCCATCAGTTTGACTAGTGGTCTCCCTCAGGATGGCGCGTTCGCTTTGTATACGGTGATTCCTGCAGATAAAGCGGCCATACTGCCCAATGAAATCTCCTTCACGAATGGCGTCATCGTGCCGTTCGCGTTGGAGGCGGCCGTTTGCGCACTTTCCCTCAAGGAACCCGGTGTCGCCATGCCCGGTGTTGCTACACCAGCCCTGGGCCTTCCATACCCCTCGTTGGAGGGTGTGCCGTCTACAGGCAGGACACTTGTCGTATATGGTGGCTCATCTTCTGTCGGCTCGATGACGATCCAGATTGCCACGGCAGCCGGTGTCCATGTTATCGCTATCTCTGGTGCGCACAATTTTGACTTCAGCAAACGATGCGGAGCAGCTCGAGTCTTCGATCACAAGGATGCTTTACTTGCGGGAAAGGTCATCGAAGCAGTTCGAGATAAAAGCAGTGAGTTTATTGGCATCTTCGATGCCATAGCTACCCCCGAGACTTATGCCAATGACATCACAATTCTTGGGCAGCTGGGTGGAGGGCATCTAGCTTGTGTGCACCCTCCTCCTCCCAGTACTGATCTCCCTGCAAATGTTAGCGCTGGTATGATCTTCGCTGTCAACGATGTTGTGAAGCCTGTCTGGAAAGACTATGTCACGCCTGCGTTGCAATATGGGAAGCTCCAGTGCGTCCCACGCCCGTTCGTCGTTGGCAAAGGGTTGGAGCATATTCAATCTGCATTGGATAAAATCAAGGCGGGAGTCAGTGCCACGAAGCTGGTGGTCGAACTGTAGAGGTAAGATAGAGATGTTGGCAGATGCTAGCGGTGTTGGATACGGCGATGGATGCATCCATCAAGAACTGGAATTTCGGGTTGCTCTGAACTGTTCAATGAATGGAAATATCACATGACTATGTCTTTTGGAAAGCGGCAATGCTGTCAGTCAGTATTTAGTGAATTAGTTAATTTTAGTTTAGTAACCAACAGAGATGACAGCTTTGTCAAAGTGGGTGAACAGTGCTTCTCAATCAGCCTACTGTACCTCAGCGAAGGCTGCAAGTATAGCGTAAGCAATTAGCAGCCAGTCACAGTGATCCTGACTCTTGGCACCTTAGATAGGAAAGCCCCACCTATGAGAGGAAATATGCTGCGCAGTACACTCTATGGAGACCTGGAGTACGGAGTACGGGGTACCTACTGCCTGTAGCACAGATCAAGCTACCCCATCTTGACACGTACGGGTACATGAGTCGTGCCACCTTGTTTGGTTGTATGACCCCGGTAACTGCGAGCTGCTCGAGAGAAAACAAGGAACGTCTTGTCTCTTCTGGTGAGGCCACCTTGCCCATGGATGAAATCTATAAAAATTGTCTTGGATACACTGACTTTCTTGACATCCAAACTACTTCTCGGCTCCAAGATGTGAGGTCATTGCGGGGATTTGAGTCTACACTGATTAACATCACAACCATCAACTCCGTACTCCAGATGTTGTACATGATGACCTGGCATGAAGCGGAGCCCCGTTTCTTGTTGGAGGTGAGCGGGTGCTACGTCGTACGGTTGGGATTGTCTTGAATATTGCCGTATTGGGATATAGATTATGGAGTCGGACCAAAACATTCGGACCGCGGAATTAGCAAAATTAATCTTTTGGTTGTACTCTGGCCACGTAGATTAGATGCATCTAGATTTTTGTTACCTGTTTTTTCCAATGTGGAATTTGGACTCGCATTGTTATCCTTCCCAGTCATAAGTGTACTTGTGTTGTATGTGATTGCGTGTGATGCATATCGGCGACCACCCGACCACTAATTTCCCGTCTACATCTCCTGCAACATTCGGAGAATCTTGAGAGGAAATGGAGAATGAGCAAATAACCATCGAAGATTGCCAGAGTGAACGCGATTGGACGTCTGTAGACCCGTGTCGAGCCTCGTGTGGTTTAGGAAGGAGCGTTTGAACAGGTCCCACCGAGCCCCTTTTCTCAATTTTAGATTTTTCACATGTCTGATGTGGCCTGACCCCAAATTTTACCTAGCTTGTTCACCGTAGATCACCGAAGGGGTCTTAGTTTCCGTGGGTCTGTGAAAATTGAGACGAGGATTCCGTCAAAGACCCACTCTAAAGACGATCCCGTACTCGACTCGGGATGCCGAGAATGCAGAGTTTGCAGTGCCGAATTCTATTCCGTTTGCGAGTGGGAGATGGACGTATTGGGAATTGAGATTGATTATGAGGTACTATGAGATAATAAGACTTACATAGCTCGTATGTATTAACAAAGGCACCATATTCGAGACATGCAGATGTGATTGCATGCTCATGCATCAAATCCCGTACGGGCAACGATCCCGAGTCCGACCGGACTCGGGACAGTCTTCGGTGTGCCGATTTGGTTAAGGTGGGGCCCGAGAAAAGCTCAACAGATCGGAAGTCTCTGCGCGGGAGTCGACCGAAGCCACTCACCGGGTGGGTCCTGCTTCATTCAACTACATACACCGAGCTAGTCTGTGTTCTCGGGTTCTTGTCAGTTAAAATATGAATGCATGTCATTTTGATGCTTCACCGGGGTTTCTATATAACCTAGAGTCATACCCAGTGTTACTATGAAGCTTTGGGGCAACATTTGCCACAGTGTAGAAAGATTGGTGTTGGTAGAACCCTCTCGACCCTGCCAAGCTTGGCTGGATGATCGTCGTTCTGAGACCGGCTCGGGCGTCGGTCTTATTTGCAGTGACGAGTATACGGTGACCCACTCGAATCAACGTAAATGGTTTATTTTAGTACATGGAATTTTACTGGAAATTTGAATTCGGAAGTCTTCCTTTTGCTTGTACTCAGTACATTACTCGCGTAGAAATTTTCTTCAATGCGCCCACCCGGTTCGGTGGCGGACATTTACATTGGCTAGTAGTACCTGCAAGATTTGAAGAGTTTGCTTGTAACCAAGCTCGTCTAGCAATTTAGCCAGGCTCGGCCCAAACCGACTAATCTAGTAGGCAATGAAGGTAATGGAGACTCGCCATAGTTTCCCTTATTCATTATGACGTGGTTTTTGAGGGCTTTTTATGTTTTTCTCCCGTCATCAATATCGGCCGATCCCCAACTTGGGTGGTCATACCCACGGACGCTATCCGTTGCTCGGTCAGGAACCACATTCTCATTCGTTCTTCCGAGACCCAGTTACTGTTTTTCGCAGGTTTCTAGAAGGTGGCAAGAGAGCTCGGCTATTGTTTGCCTGGCATACCGGAGAATCTTGATTATGAACGCTGGCATGCGACCTCAGACATTGATGCATTCAGCAATCGTAAACATCAACAAATGTTTGTTATGCTAGTCTCTACTAGAATATGTACTAATAATAAACATGCTAATTTAACAATTCAACAAAGAGAATTTGATAGATTAGTGCTCTAGTAGGACTAGAGTAATGTACCTACCCCGTTTGCAGCTCACGTGGACAATCCCGCCTTGAATGCCTCCCTTTCTCCACCTTCTCCACCCCAAGAACCCTCCAAACAGTATGGAGTGCCCATGGAGTCAAGAAATTTCCTCCGCCCCATTCCGATTTCAAACGTGGGACACGAGATCCGGGCCCCCGTTTTGCCTGCCATGGTACCCCAAGGGGGAAGGCCGGGTCTCCGTATTTATTTCACAGCGTTTCCCCCTTCCTGGATGGATTCGTTTGTTTTTTCTTTCCCATCCCTCTAGAGATCTTCAACCCCTTCCAGCATCAACTACCTGGATAGGTCTCTTTCACAATGGGCGTTGGAAATCTCATGTCGAAGCTTAAGCCTAGTGCTGAGGCACAGGACTCTCAGTTCTCTTCGCAGGCTGCTACTCCTGCTCGTGCCGACTCAACGGTCGAGAAGGATGACACCATGATCGATGATAGCCCTGTCAAGTACCTGACATGGCGGTCGTTCATCTTGGGTCTGTGTGTCTCTATGGGTGGTTTCATCTTCGGTTACTCCACTGGTAAGGTTCCACGACAGCTTTGGTCAACAGCTGGTCACAGTGCTAATTTGATATCTAGGTCAAATCTCTGGTTTCACCTCCATGACCGACTTCAAGATGCGCTTCGCTGAGTACAATGCTTCCACTGGTGAATATGCTTTCAGCAACGTCCGCAACGGTCTCATCGTTGGTCTGGTATGTTTCCCTACATCTACCTACAGTATGTATGAAAGACTAACGAAGTTTCCTCTATAGCTGTCTATCGGAACTATGATTGGTGCCCTCGTCGCTGCCCCCATTGCGGACCGCATTGGCCGCAAGTACTCCATCTCCTTCTGGGCTGTCATCAACATGGTCGGTATCATTGTGCAGATCGCCGCTACCAACCAGTGGGTCCAGGTTGCTATGGGTCGTTGGGTCATGGGTCTGGGTGTCGGTGCCCTGTCCAGCGTTGTCCCCATGTACCAGTCTGAGTCCGCTCCTCGCCAGGTCCGTGGTGCCATGGTCAGCGCTTTCCAGCTGTTCGTCGCCTTCGGTATCTTCATCTCCTACATTGTCAACTTCGGAACCTCCCGCATCGACTCGACTGCCTCGTGGCGCATCACCATGGGTATCGGTTTCGCCTGGCCTCTTATTCTGGGTGTCGGCACTCTGTTCCTGCCTGAGTCCCCCCGTTTCGCCTACCGCCACGGCCGTGTTGAGGAGTCCCGTAATGTTATGGCCAAGCTCTACGGTGTCCCCACCAACCACCGCGTTGTCGCTCAGGAGATGGCCGACATGAAGCAGAAGCTTGATGAGGAGCTTGCTGTTGGCACTGCCCCCTGGCACGAGATCCTCACCGGTCCTCGCATGTTCCACCGTACCATGCTTGGTATCGCTCTGCAGTCCCTGCAGCAGCTGACCGGTGCTAACTTCATCTTCTACTACGGTACCTCTATCTTCGCTGGTATCGGTCTCAGCAACTCCTACGTTACCTCCATCATTCTTGGTGCTGTCAACTTCGGTATGACTCTGCCCGGTCTGTACATTGTCGAGCACTACGGTCGCCGTAAGTGTCTGATGATCGGTGCCGCCTGGATGTTCGTCTGCTTCTTGATTTGGGCCTCCGTCGGTCACGAGATCCTGGTCGCTAACCCCTCTGCTCACGGCGCCGGTGTTGTCATGATTGTCTTCACTTGCTTCTTCATTGTCGGTTTCGCCACCACCTGGGGTCCCATCGTCTGGGCCATCTGTGGTGAGATGTACCCCTTCCGCTACCGTGCTACCTGCATGGGTGTCGCCACCGCCGCCAACTGGACCTGGAACTTCCTCATCTCCTTCTTCACCCCCTTCATCTCCAGCTCCATCGACTACCGCTACGGTTACGTCTTCGCCGCCTGCTGCTTCGCTGCTATCCTCGTTGTCTTCTTCTTCGTCAACGAGACCCAGGGTCGCACTCTTGAGGAGGTTGACACCATGTACGTCCTGCACGTCAAGCCCTGGAAGTCCTCCAGCTGGGTTGCCCCTGAGGGCATCGTTGCCGACATGCACGCTCCCCATGAGCCCAAGGCGGCTGAGGGTGGCGCCGGTGAGAACCAGCACCACGATGCTGAGATCACTGAGGAGGAGCAGTAAGCTTCTCGCCATATTGGAAACAAAATATTCCATTGGAAAAATAAAGTCATTTTGAGAATGACTGAAATGTATTAGTAGTTAATGATTTTCTGTGGATATAAACTCACCTTTTGCTACGGCTTCTCCAAATAGACTGGAGACGAGTTTGAAATGAAATGGCATTGGACCATGATTGCACATGAAACAGTATTCCTTGCTTTCGTAAAATATAGATCTCTAGATAACAACAATTTCTCAATCAGTAAATTACTTCTGGTTACCAAACTCCAATCCAGCCTCCTTCCGCGCAGCACCATAAACACCCGCAATGTCACCCTTTACACCCTTCTCCTCCTTAACAACAGACAACAGATGATCCGTAACCTCCACATTCCGCATCCGCTGTCCACCCTCCTTCGCCAAATTCGAAGCATGTCTCAAATCCTTCCGGGCAAGATCAACAGCAAACAAAGGCTCATCGCGAGTATAGTAATCACCAGAAACCATCCGGTTAGCATACTTAGCAAACGGCCCCGGTGCAAATAACTCAATCCACTCCTTCAAAGGCTCAACACCCAGCCCCGTAGTCTCAGCAGCAGTCAACGCCTCAGCAAGCACTCCAACGGTATTGAGAATAAAGGTGTTTCCAATAACCTTCATGGTAGTCGCGCGTCCAACATCGATATCAACTCCAGTCCCAGAAGACAGATCAATCGACTTCGCGGCGGTAACACCCTCGTAGAATGGGCGTGCCTTCGCGATGGCAGCTTGTTTACCTGCGGGCACGACGATCAAACCACCAACATCTGCCATGTTGGGTGCGCCGAAGACGGGGCTTGTGACGAAGGATGCGCCGCGTGCCTCGTAGGCTGCTTCTGTGCGGCGTGATGTGTCGGGGTGCACGGTTGAGCAATCGACAACTGTCTTGTTGCTGAAGTCAATTGAGTTATCGGCCAGGATTCCGGTTGTGATGGAGTCCAGGGCTGCGTCATCGCCAACGCAGATGAAGATGATGTCTGCGTCCTTCACGGCTTCGGGGAGGGTGGCTGCGACTTTCACATTGCCTTCTAGTGTGGCGGCGTGGGCGGTTGCGCGAGCAGCAGTACGGTTGTAGAGGGTAAGGCTAGCCTGGGGACCCTTTTTGGCGATGTTGGCGCTCATGCCCTGGATTTTTGTTAGCTTTAATCTGGGGTATAGGTGAGCTATGTGTAGCATGAATGCTTGTTACTTACCCGGCCCATGTTGCCGAGGCCAATGAAGGTGACATTAGTTCCAGACATTGTGTAGATTTCAATTGAGTGGTTTATTCAGGAAGAAAAAAGCACGATTGAATTGAGGCGGTCGATCGGTCTTTAAACCCAAGCTCCGAACGTGGGGCAGACGTGGGGTAATGGAGATAAGGCTTAGTTCTTAGCCGGGCTTCCGATTGTTGTTTGAATTTTGATGGAAGATCACAGTTTGAAGAAGAATTTCACAAATGAATAGAGCACTGGAGCCTTATATAGTATTAATCTCATGGAGGACCCCATCGTTTTTACTAACATATTACGCGTTTCTGTCCGCGGCAATGATTGTTAAGCGACGGCCTCCGTAAACCTCCGTCATATAGAGCTGCGGCTCGCGCGGCCCGGTCGTTCCGCACGATGCGCTTCCGTCCCATGCTTCCCTTCCCGCATCCACCCTTGACGTCGTTCTCTCATATGTACATGCCAGCCAAACAGGCTCATAGTTTCGCCTTTTCCTTCTCAATGATGGCGATATCCTGGATTGGCAAGCCCAGGTACTGCCACATATACGCAAACCTAGCACAAGTTAGACCCCGAGAACCAAAAAGAAACAAAATCATAGAGCAGGAGATTCTTCCAAGGTTGTCCACATACCGATCACTTCCAAAGAAAGGCTCCTCCTTGCCCTCCGAATTTCTCACCCAGAACCAAGGCGCTCCATAAGCGCCTAGGTCAAGCGCCTTCTGCGTGTTGTCTGTAAGCGCCTGCTTATACTCCGGTGTCGATGCCGCAGCTAGGATCTTCTTGATATCCTCATCAGAGAAACCATGACTCCGCAGAAGCTCGGCCAGGTTCTCAGGCTTGCTAACGTCAATATTCTTTTGGTACATCCACTCTGATAGCGAGAGGAAGGTCTTTTCGAATAGTTCGCGGCTATGGTTGTTTTTGATATAGATCAAGCACCGTTGAGGCTGGATCTTGTCAGTACTATTATCAATTGATACATATTTGGGAACGAGTAAGTCCAGGTATTCCTACCATGATTGATAGAATGGGGAAAAAATCCGGTGTCTTGTTTGGTAGAGTGCCGAAGTAGTTGCATGCCCGTTGCATATCGAATTTGCCATATGCTGCTTTAGCCGGTAATGTCCATGGGGGTTTATTGCCTGGAAATATTCGTTAGCGATAGATTATAGTGTAAATATGGTATTTGATTGATCTATACCAGAGGCAACATTGACTCCTCCTAAGAAAATCGGATGAAGCCTGCAATTGAAATTGGAACGTCAGCTTATACCCTCGGAGAAGTGTAATGTCACGCACTCGACTTCCACTCCATGCGACTCTAGCGCCTTCCGATTCCGCCGTAAATAGAGCGCCGCGAAGTATGAGTACGGTGAGACTGGTAGTTAGATTAGCATTGCGCTAGCTCCCAGGTGTATGTAGTAAGGGTCAAGACATTGTTCCCCTTGTTCTTGTGGGACCTACCGCAGTCGATGTACGCATCTATCTTGGCTGTCATTGTGGTTGATCTTCTGGTGCTAATTGGTTCTTGGGGCGGATATTGGCGATGGTGCAATTACTGGCGTATTGTTGAAGGGGGTTGGTTGTTCGTATATAACGGCGCGTGGCCCGAGGTGGAGATGGGCCGAGGCTGTGGGTCTGATGAGTGATCATGAATTTAGGTTCACGGTGCAACATGGAGATGAAATTTAGATACTACAATATCGAAATTAAATAAATCTTTTCGAAGCTTACCAATATATGCGACTATAGTAATTGGGATTTAATTATTCTTGTATTCTTTTTCTTATCACGTAAGAGCAATCGGTCTATTATTGGGTATATGGAGAACATAACTATTTAAGCATTAAATTGTTGCACGCAAGCTACTATTTTGCTCGTGCTTGGTTTTCACTTGATCACCTTGGTGATACTCAGATTTTCACAAACTCCCTCCTTCAGTTCTTGGAGTGGCCATGGCCACTGATAGCCGACTGTCGGGTGTTGACCAAGTCCAGATCATACGGATTCTCTTCATACTGCGTCGCAGTCGCAACGCGATGCAATGATCGTCCAGATTGGCGAGAAGCCCGCGAAGCGCGAGACATGCGTCGGCCTATACTTATGCGCGAAGGAACAGTAGACACCGTCTCGGTATCACTATCATCTGCAATATCTGCATCTGAGTCTTGCTCTGCCTCTTTCTCCTCTTCCTTCTGTGGCGGTGCTGCCTGGTTCTTCTCAGCAAGCCTGCGCATGAACGCATCCGCCTCAGCAGCGAAGGTACACCGTTGACGAATCTGAGCTCCGTATTTGTAGAAGACAAATGGGAATGGCACACAGGCCAGAGCGAGGAATGCAGGGATAGACGAAGCCCAGTGGATACCCAGGTTTTCATACATGTATGTTGTGAAAAGCGGGAAGGCCATGCCCAGTAGGGAACGGAGCGCACAGTTAGCAGCTAACACTGAGGCAGAGAAGATCGTGTACGAGTCGATGAGGTAGTTGAACACACTCAGGAAGACGAGGACCATGCCAAATCCGAAGGGAGCACCGGCTGCGATCGATACCATCCAGTGGATACTGGGAGAGTTGGTCCAGGCGAACCAGAAAAGTCCAATTGGGAGGGCGATACTACCAACCATGCTAGGAGGAAGTCGGACCTCTGGTGCCAGTCGGTCGGTAGTTTCAGCGCATTTCTTTGCATAGCGTCTGTTTTCTGGTAAGGTGTAGATAAGGGCGCAGACCATTCCGACTAGGATACCCAAGAAGGCGAGACCGCCGATGCCTTCGCTCCAGCCGCGAACTTCCTGGAACACGATCGGGTAAGCGGCGAAAAGCATATAGAGCGTTCCGTAGATAATAGACATATAGATCGAAAGGAGAAGCACGATAGGTTCGCGGAACAACAGGATCCATGGACGCGAGAGAGCAGTTTTGAGAGTCTTGCCCATCGTCGCAGGACCACGCTCAATATCAAGCTTGCTGCGGTACACCTGTCCGGTCATCTCAGAGAGCTTAGCAGCTCGGCGACGGAGAAGTACTGGAGCGTAGGTCTCCGGAAGTAGGAAAATAACGCAAAGCCAGAGCACTCCAGAGAAAGCGGCGAGGAATCCTTCGACCCAGCGCCAGCCTGCTGCATTAGCAAGGAAACCTCCAATGATCGGGCCGATAGTAGGTCCCAGGAACGGGGCCGCAGCGAAGAGGCTGATTGCAATACCACGCTGTGCGGCTGTGAACATGTCTGCAATGGTACCACCTCCATTTCCAAATGGCGAAGACCCAAAGCAGCCAGCCAAGAAACGGAGGATGATGAGGGTCTCAATGTTCTTGGAACCTGCTGCACCCGCATTGAAAGCTGTCAAGAATGCAAAACTGATCGTGAAGATATGACGACGACCGAAGATCTCGCTGAGCGGTGCCCAGATCAGGGGCCCGATGGCAAATCCCAGGACGAAGAGCGATACTCCGAGGATGGCGATCTCTTCTTCCACACCAAAAGTTTCGACTATTTGACTCATTCCACCTGAGTAGGCGGATGATACCAAGGCGACTGCGAGAGTAACGAATGAGACAAGGACTGTGATTGCCCATTTCTTAATAGGTCGGAAATTCATCGGATTGCGAGGATCGTTCGGTATCCAGACGACCGCGTAAGGATCATCTTCAGTGCCAGAGCCCGCGTAGGGGTATCGAGCTACTTCTTCGGTGATGACCTTCTGGTCGAAGATTAAGCGCCAGAAGGGGATCTTGGAGGGCAGCGAGACCTCGCCCCCGTTGAGAGCTGTCATAGTCAAGAGGAACTTGTTCGACCCTATTCTTAGCTGATTTCTGATCGCTGATCTACCAGATTCGTATAATGTCGATCAACCTGGCCCAGGCATTCAGATCAGATAGATATTTTGCAGATCAGATGAAACCTTCAACATGAAAACAAAAATTTAGATCATTGCCACCATAAGGATAAGGACGGTTAATTAAGACCCACAGTTAGCCGGGAGCCTCGGCATTTCCCTGAATCAGTAAACGCTTTTCCATAGAGCTCAATTCTCATTGGATAAGAACGTTCACCCGGCACTCGATGCCGAATACGCTGTAAGCGAGTGGGGTGCGCCAGAGTTTTCAGTGGAGTCTTAGCTTTCTCGAAACGATGGAATGTTATGTTTTCGGCCCGGCCGCCATATGAGATTCCAGGGACGGCTTCCCGACACTTGTTTTTGGTGGTGACAGTAATTTTGCAATGACCACATAAGGGGTAAATATTCTGAAGAAATAAAAGCATGAAAGACAACTCAGGTTTATGAATCCGGTTGTTCTGGATTTTCCCCCCTCTTATGTACCTGCATAATGCATTGTCAAGTGGATTCAAGCGGAGACGTGGAGTTTTCACGGCTGGACCCGATCGTCGCGATGTTACTTACGGGTGTAGATATGATCTCCAGCTACTTTACATGTCGTGTTTGACCTGAGAAGGAAGTTCAATGTTCTTGTAACTATTTCTTTCTGAACTTCGCTATCTTACTATATCAAATAAATAATCGTAACTGTAACATGCAAACCTGCTACCCCTAGACACGCCGATCTCCCGCTATGCTTGATGATTTATTCGTCAAAGGATATTTCATACATCTTGTTCCTTCGTGAGCTCTGTCCAACCCGCCTAGATATACTGTTACACTACCCGACGCTCACCCTACAGTAAGGATGTGTACTGGTGCATGTCCCTCTTTGGCATGCTTCTCGGCTACCTCATCTTCTTGTAGGAGCCTGAAGGTCCGAATCCACAATGCTGATGTAGTCAGCTTCCGGTCTCTCTATGAGGAAAGGAGGAACTAAGACGTACCCGACAGGCTCACATAGTATTTGACTGTGCCGGTGCATTCCTCATATTCGTATTGCTCCTGGTCCTGTGTGACCGTCACCTGAAGGCCAATTGTCTTTTGGCTGTCAACCCAGAATAGCTCAGGGTTAGCTTCATCCTCCGGGTGACCGACATGTCGACCTTTTTCATTCGATCGACTTAACAATTCTTTTGGGATCCGTATCATTTTGTTCTCAATCTTGAACGCCTTGTAGGGGCCAGTCCGCTCAGCCAAATACAGCCTGAGTCGGAACTGAACAAAATCCTCATAGCTTTCCAGTGTAACCTCTTCTCCTAGATCTCTATTATCCTCACAGTAAGCTCTAAAGTTACTCGTGTAACCATCTATTCCATCCTCATCAGACCACCATAATGTACCTGGTCGGAACCAGGGATCTCCCCGAGGGCCAGCCGGATGGAAGATTGAGTACCAGGCGTTTCCGTGCGCCTGTGACGGCTCCTGGACGGAAGCCGATTGCCTGACACAGGGCATCAGTGGATCACATGGATTCGTTTCATCCACCAGAGCTACCGTCCCTTGGTGGGCCCACGTAATGACACCCTTCTTTTCTCTCATTGGGGTATACCAGCCCACGCGCAGGAAAATTGTATCGTATTCGCGCTTGAGAAAGTGATGTAGGCGATATTCAAGTATTGTTCTGACAATCGCCCGGAAACTTTGTGAGACAGAGGTCACGGTCATGAGTTGCTTCGTCGAGAGGTATTCCAGGATATTCCAGGTGATCTGGTGCCTCGTTAATATTAGCTCATGGGTATAGATCTTATCATTCTTACCTCCGGAGGGAGGTCATCCATAGAGCACGGAGGCCGCACTCTAGAAAGCCACAAGGAAGATAACGGCTCTTTTAGGGAAGGCATAATAGTTAGCAGTCTAGGAATCAGTATAATGGATATAAAAAAAAAGAGTCAGAGGTCAAGATTGCATCAACGTTCTTTTAAATCCTGTCTTCAACGTGAACCGAATTGGGATGTCGTTATCGATAAGCCTATGTCAGGAGACAAATCAGGAGATAATGACGTCAGCCACATCCCCGATTCGATCACACACAGGAGGAATCAGGAAGAAGATAGACATACATATGGCATGATATGTATGTATTGAATACCTGTAGATGATTAAGATTACCCAGGATCCACAATGCATGTAGAATTGAATTCAGTGACGCTAAAACCCCAGTTTTGCCGAGTGCGGGATCCCGAATTCCTATCCCGTTCACCGAGACTTGATATTCACGCTAATTCGGGTTCTTTCTACATGTAATCTTTATAGTGCACTGTAATCCCCTGCCAATGGCCTCGGGTAGATCCGAAGCTACCTGGATAATGATCGCATAATTTACAGTTTTTAATTGATATCAGTACCGTGTAAGATATCCAGCTATTGATGAACTTAGAGGGTGCTGTAACATTCTTGATTTATCCGGAGAGGCTCCACGTCCCCACGTCCAACCCCGCCGGAGGCCACAGACCCTTGCCGAGTCGGGGTTTTCCTTATGTAGCCCCTCTCCCTTGTCAATCTTCTCCAAGGTACTCTCTCTATACCTACTCTGTTCTTTTTCGCAAAATGGAGAACGTCCTTGATGATATCTCCCACCGGAGATTCAATCCCCTTCGTGGATCCCATGTTTTGGTCTCTCCCCACCGAACCAAGCGACCCTGGCAGTGTGTTTCCATTCCTGGCCATTGTGTAACACCGCAAACTTGCTAACGAAATTTTCTTTCTCTGATCGACAGAGGAGCGCAGGAGAGTGCTTCCAAGACTACTTTGCCTTCCTATGACCCCAAGTGCTACCTGTGCCCTGGAAACCAGCGCGCGCAGGGTGACGTCAACCCCAAGTATGACAGCACTTTCGTGTTTGTGAACGACTACAGCGCTGTCAAGGAAGAACAGGCCGCCTATGATGGAAACAATGGAAATGGTAGGTTTCAAGTACCTAATACCAATTTTCTAACTTCGCACTAACCCCCGCAGATCTCGAATCGCGATTCCTCAAGGCGGAGCCCGTGACGGGCAAGTGCTACGTGCTCACCTTCTCACCCTCCCACAACCTCACCCTGGCCGACCTGGCCCCCATTGAGATCGTCCCAGTGATTAATGCCTGGACTGAGATCTATGCCGCCCACCTCTCGCCCACCTCGCCACTAGCCCAGAATGCCCCTCCCACCCACATCGCGCCCACCGCACCGCATGCGAATGTCACTAAGCCCAAGGAGCAGTACCGCTACATGCAGATCTTCGAAAATAAGGGCGCTGCCATGGGCTGCTCAAATCCCCATCCTCACGGTCAGGTCTGGACTACTAGCAACCTGCCCGAAGAACCCGCTGCCGAGCTGGAGCAGCTGCGTCGGTACCGCCATGAGCACGGCGGTTCCCACATGCTGGAGGACTATGCTGCGCTGGAGAGCCTGAAGCAGGAGCGCGTCGTCTTCGAGAACGAGTCGTTTGTCGTGGTTGTTCCGTGGTGGGCAACCTGGCCCTTCGAGACCATGATCATCAGTCGCACACATAAGCGTGCACTGGTCGATCTGAGTGAATCCGATACCACTCTTCTGGCCGAGGCCATTGCCGAGATCACGCGTCGCTATGATAACCTTTTCGAGACTCATTTCCCGTACAGCATGGGTATTCACCAAGCGCCGCTTGATGGAACTACTGAGGAAATCGAGGCCTCTTACCTGCACTTCCACTTTTACCCGCCGCTTCTGCGCAGCGCTACTGTGCGCAAGTTCCTTGTCGGGTATGTTTCTTTCTTGACCTTTATTGTTTTCGCATGACTGACTTTGATATAGCTTTGAGCTTATGGCGGAGCCCCAGCGTGATATCACACCGGAGCAAGCTGCTGCTCGGTTACGCGATTGCGGTGGTGAATTGTACCGCAAGCATTTGGAGTAAAGCGATTGCAGTGGATTGTGATGAGGTAGTTGGAGTGATATTTTGCATGAGTTTTGCATTGCCCATTTTTGTTGGGAGCCCGAGAATCTATAGAATTAAAACATCGTATTTTGACAACGGGTATCGTTCGGCGATCCATGTCGCTAGAAAAGATGTCTCGTGTCGATTAAAATCAACATATATGGTGGTACTCGTCTGACGGCAGACTGTTATACAGTTCCCCCCTTTTTTATTTAACCCAGATACGCCTCACGTTGGGTCAACATCCAAGCTACTGAAGATGAAGCCACGATCAACGGGCTAATGAAGCGACCCTTCAGCGAGGCATTACCAAAGACCAGCTCTCCGACAAAGTGTGTGAGAGCAATGGCATAAGTCCAGATCGCAAGATCGTATGCGACGGGGTTGGTGATGTTGTAGGCAGCGGTCATGCGAATGACGGCAGAGAGGAAGGTCCAGGTACCGAAGAGACGACCGGACAGGGGTTCACAGGCAACGGAGCCATTGGTGTAGAGCTTTGAGGTGTAATCGGCGGAGGAGTAGGCCTGCAAACTATTGAGGGCGGAGACGGCGGACACCTGGATTGTTAGTAAGAGAAGCAAAAGGGGGATGAAAACCTGAAAACCTACGAAAACGAGCCATTTGGGCAGGAGACCCTCGAAGGGAGGCAAGTAAGCAAGTACTGGGGACAACAATTCAGACATAATTGGGTTGTTCTTGGGTGGGATTGGGGAAGGAATTATGCTTGTGAATTGCCAGCAAACCGAGGATGTTTAGGTTTGGTTCTTGGCGTTGATCTTCCCCAACAAGCTGCACCTAATCTTTTTTTACATCTGCTTATCCTCCCAATACCCCCTCAACAAACTTCATTTTCATACACCATGGATCTGAATCTGTCAAAGCACATTGAGTGCCTCTCGCAATGGCCATCTCATCTGCCCGCCGGTTTGCCGACCGTCGGTGCCTTGTTGCTTCTTGCAACTGGTGGGCTGGCCATCGCCTGCAAGGTCTGGACTTTCGTGCGAGTACTTCTGAGCCTCTTCGTTCTTCCGGGTAAACCGGTATGTCTTCAATCCCATCCGCTACAAATCTAAAAAGCTAATATGAAATAATAGCTCCGTTCCTTCGGTCCTCCTGGTAGCTGGGCCGTTGTCACCGGTGCCTCCGATGGCCTGGGCAAAGAGTTCGCGCTGCAGCTGGCGCGTGCCAAATTCAACATTGTCCTTGTATCCCGAACCGAGTCGAAGTTGATCGCCCTGGGCGAGGAAATTACCAAGCAGTCCCCCGCCGTGCAGACCAAGACCCTGGCCATGGACTTCTCGAAGAACGCCGATGAGGACTACGCCGCGCTGAGCAAGCTGGTTTCCGATCTGGATGTGTCCATCCTCGTGAACAACGTCGGCCAGAGCCACTCTATCCCCGTTCCTTTCGTCCAAACCCCCGCCTCCGAGATGGCCGATATCATCACCATCAACTGCACCGGTACCTTGCGTGTCACTCAGCTCGTTGTCCCGGGCATGATCCAGCGTCACCGCGGTCTCGTCCTTACCATGGGCTCATTCGGTGGTCTCCTTCCTACTCCCCTGCTCGCCACTTACTCCGGCAGCAAGGCTTTCCTCCAGCAGTGGTCCACCGCCCTGGGTGCCGAGCTCGCTCCCCACGGCATTGACGTCGAGCTCGTCCAGGCTTACCTCATTACCTCCGCCATGTCCAAGGTCCGTCGCGCGTCGGCCTCTATCCCCACTCCCCGCGCCTTTGTTCGCACTGTCCTCTCGAAGATTGGTCGCCACGGTGGTTCCTCTGCCTACGCTTACAGCTCTTCGCCGTACTGGAGCCACGGTCTCATGGCTTGGTTCCTAACTTCTGTTGCTGGCCCCATGAACAAGTTCGTGCTTGGACAGAACAAGACAATGCACGAGAGTATTCGGAAGCGTGCTCTGCGCAAGGCCGAGCGCGATGCTCAGAAGAAGAGCACCTGATTGGATGTGGGCCGTCAACACACAATTCGATTAGCATTGATTATGACATGAAATGTGTATTTTGGGAGAGCGGAGATGAGGTGAAATTCTCTGATATAGCTTATGAACTAGCACTATGACTAGGATCCTAGTACAAATTAATTACCTATCATTTGAAGGCTTCATCTGATCTGCATTCAGTTGCCATATTTAATCTTTTTTTTTCCTTACTATGCTATTTGGCTTACTAGGTTTTAGCTTACATATTTAGGTCAAGATCAGGCAGTCAAATTACCACAGGGTCGCTGAGGTAATGTATACATTCCAATAGCGATGTTAATACCCAAAGAAGTATAGAGAGAATGCGACAATGTTATATATTGAAGGAGTACAAGAGGCTTGCCTAGAGAAGGGTGGATAAGTTCCTGGGAGCTCCTATTTCTACTAATCAGATCCTATTTCAATGGATTTGGTAAATGTGCTAAAAGGGGAAATGAGAGAAAAGTGAGAGAGTCAAAGAACAAAGCGACAGTCATCTCAAAATTAAAGCATCTTCGCACTTAACGTCACGGGCCAAAATACTCTCAGTCCCATTGTTTCCTTGAAATAACGTCGGGAACGAGAGCGTGGGGACCTTTTAGATACATATCAAGTCCCGGCTATCGCGTGATCCTTCCAACTACCGACCCGATACAAAGACTCAGCTCCAAACGAGCCAGGTTTCGGCTCCGAGCCCTCGTGCGCATCTGATACCTTTGTACCTCGTGTCATCTGAATCACAAACATAGCCTCGGATCTGTGACTCTCAAAAGCGACCCAAGCGCAAAGGCTAGGCTTTTAGCCTTGGTGCTGTCCTGTAACCCCTCCACGCTATGTGGATTGTGTGGATCTAGTCTCCCGCGATGTCCGTTAAGTCCACCAGTTGCGCGGAGGCAGCATCACTTCCCTTGTATTTCTTTGTGGTGATTCAAGGCCCTACGAGAAGGAGATTCAATTGGGTAGGCATGCATATTTCATCTCCTCTCGACGTGCTCGAGCATCATAAGCCGACTCCACAATCCTTGTACCTAAACTAATTAGCCTTCAGCCCCAGATCCAAAGACAGATTTAGAACAGCAGCATAAAACCAAGTCACAGGCTAGCAATGAATCTGGATCAGCCTCGACCAGGTCATACATGAGAGACGCGATGTAACTGGACAGGAATGATACAATTCAATCTCCACTAGTGTCGGTGTGAGATCATGAAACGCCCATGTTAGAGATAAAGTGTTCTCGGCAAATGTGGAGTAGACGCCAACGGCAGCTTCCCGCTCTATGTAACACACCAGACTCAAATTTGTGGGCTTTTCCTTTCTTGTTTCTGGAAATATGCTTGTTGTCCAATGATAATCCCAGGAAAATGCTTCTCCTACCCTCGCAAATTAGTTTCGCATCGTGCCCTAATTGCTGATCATGACCTTTCTCTACACTATCTCCCCGGTCATTCTCCATTGGTTTGATGCAGGGTTCGCCCGGTACCGTGTTACTCGAAACTTCCCCTTAGCTCACTTAGTCTACGTACTTTGATGCGCGGGGCCGCGCACTTATATTACCTCCCTCGTGGTCCTACTCTTTGGATCGTGGCTTGTCGGCTATATGATCATGTCTACGCCCTATGCTAACTAGTTTGCTTTGGACTCTGGTTTCCTGATGTCGCCTTCAGCGGGCACTCTTCATGCCCTTGGCCATAACTGGCTGGGGAAGGCGGATATTGCTGTTCAGACGATCTTGTTGTGTGGAGGGGTTGTTGCTGTTGCCTTGAGATTATGGTCGAGGAGGCTATTGGGTGTTTCCTGGCAATGGAATGATTGGTTGATTTTAGTTTCTTTGGTGAGAATTGTCTTATTTTACAATTTGAAGCTGAGGTTTCTCCTTGAGCTAGTATAGATTGCTGACTGTCATTTAGATGGTCATGATGGGCCGTTATATAGTTGAGCTTTTGCTGATTTTGATGTGCGGCTTGGGCTTGCATACTGCCGAGGTGACTCTGCTTGGAGGAGCTGACACATTTGTTCGTTTCGACAAGGTAGGCACTACCATCAGAGAGGGTTTCAAATGGATTGAGCTGACCCTTTCAGCTCACATATGTTGGTGATCTTCTATGGATCACAGTCGTGGCCTTGATTCAGCTGTCAATTCTACACTACTATCTCCGCCAATTTCAGCATCGAGTTGTTGTGTTGATGACATATGCCACTATGGCTCTCTGCTCAGCTCTCTGGATTGGAAGTTTTTTCGCAAATGCATTTTTCTGCACGCCGGCAAAGAAGTTTTGGTTAACAGATATTGCTGGTCATTGCGGTAATCGCAAAATGCTACACTTGGGCTCCACTGTGAGCGAAACCATTCTCGAGGCATTTATCATCTGTCTTCCCATCCCAGTCCTATCACACATGCAACTCTCAAAGGCCAGAAAGATATCAATGGGAGTCGTGTACCTCCTCGGTATTATGTGAGAATCCCAGCCCTCAATTGTGAAAGCCACGCAATTCTAACATGATCTATAGTATCATTGTGGCAACGGCAGTTCGCATAAAAGTCGAATTCGACCTTAACCCAGACGACGAAACCTTCGGCTCTGCACGAAAATCCCTTCTCTCATGCATCGTTCCTCTACTAGGCATCATCGTCGCTTGTCTACCAATCCTACCACCAGCCATTCAACGAATCTTTGGAACAACAATATTCTCCCCTTCAGACGGTGAGACCTATGGGCATAGGTCATCGGGCTACTATAAAACGACCGTCATATCAGGCACTCAAATGGAAGGGCCTGAGATCCCCCTTGTAACTGTCACGCAGCCTCCCATGGCAAAGAAATTGTCGGAATGGTGTCATGGCCAGATTAAGATTACTTCTGACTGGGAGATTCATTCCACGAGGAATTCAGCTAGAATTGATAAGGATTCTGTGAGGCGGGCTTGAGACGGGCGCTCATGTCCTTCTAATGACTTTATGACTATGAATAAATTCGAAATGGGCTGTGCCTACTTTTTCCTCTCAGTGGTCGTGTTTGCATGTTTAGTACTAAACACCTGTTCTAGCTGGTTGAGTTGATTATTTTGCCTAGTAAGTCAGCCTTCTGGCCTTGGGTTCCACCTAAGTTCACCAAACCTGTGTAACTAAGAATCGGCGCAGAATAACTTTAACCATAAAGATAATGTAAAAAAGCTTTGGCAGCAAAAAGGAAGCGACCGACGCAGGATTCGAACCTGCAATCCCCTGTACCGGAAACAGATGCCTTACCATTAGGCCAGCCGGCCAACTTATGGGTTACCTAAGCTGCTTATGCGATGAGAGCGGCGAATACTGAGCTATTCAATGGTTACCCTGCAAATCAACAAAATTGATCTTAAAAGGGCCTGGAACTAGAAGATTTCCACTATTTTAAGCCGCTTAGTACTAACAGATTCACATTACTGAGCCTCCCTGGGTAGATCAGTGCTTCTCGCCTTTCTTGAGCTCTTATATACCGCCACGTTTCAGATTGTTCCTTCTGATTCGTTCCTTGCCCATTCGTATGCTTAGTCAGTACGTCATCTGCTCCTTTGATCTCGTTTCCTTTGATCCTCGACCAGCGTGAATGCTGACAATATCTTTAAGAGTCAATCAATATTATATCGCTGCTAACTGTCAGCTAGTGGCATTAATATGTGAATTATACACTGGGCTGTTAAAAAAAAAATAAGGTCCCTTTTTAAGAAAAAGAAGAGAAAAGAAAATGTGGGAAAGACAAAAAAGAAATCCGCCCGACGTGAGGCTCGAACTCACAACCTTGAGATAACCCTTTACTGGATAGATCCGAATAAAAGTCTCACGCGCTAACCAATTGTGCCAGCCGGGCTTCTATGCGAAAATCTCCACATCTTTGAAACATAACCGAACCATGCTTCTTCTTTACCGTTCGAATTTCTCCTCACTCTACCTCCTACACCACCCTTATTGCTGCGATGGAGTTAGAATACAATCATTTAATAGTCTGCTATCGATATTCACCCAGAAAGGCTCCAGAGATTGTTATTGACAGGGCCATCCACCGGCCATCGTCTCGGCGGGCTTCTCTACCAAACGCCAAAAATCTCCCATGAAGGTATCCTCTTTAGGGGACAGCCACACAGACCAGTCAGCAATAGACGGGCCATAAGAGAGCCCAATCAGTCGATCACAGCTAGCGTTTTCCTCATCTTCTGCGCCAAAGTCAACCCGGACAAGTTCCCTTTTCCAGATGCTGTCTTCTATCTTCCCGAATTTCTGCAGATCAATGCCAGCACCTCTCAGATCTGCTAACCAGTTGCGAAGTGCTTCACTTGGAGATGCAATGTGGCATTTAGATACCCTGAACCAGTCAAAATATCCTTCTAAAAAGGCAAGCAACAGCGTCTGTCGGCCAACAACGTGATTCAAATCCACACCAGCTTGCAAGAAACCCATAAAAAGATTTCCCCACGTTTTGTATAGATGAATATATCCATCCCTCATCTTAACTCGAAAAGAAGCTCCCACTTGCCCACTTTGATGACGAATTTGTCTTTTCCATGGGTGAGACCCTTGCAGAGCAGCCTGGGATGCTCCAATCTTTCTCACAACACAATGTACAAGTGTCGTATTTCGTGAATCATAACGCCACGGCCCTTCTAGCTGGAGGTCCTGGGCTGTCAAAGGAGCTGGTCCAAGCATCGTTTGAATCAACTCAGGCATATGATAGGCATCCCATACGCCGAAGACGGCCTTGCAAGCCACTGCAACTCTTGTCTCTTGCGACATTTCGTAATATGAAGGACAGCAATGTTGTTGTAAAAACTTGAACTCTTCGCTAGAGCCACGAAATCGAGATAAAGAACCATTGATAATTTCTTCTGCCGTATCTTCGTAATATATTTGTTTTGTGTAGCGGAGTAAAAGACGCAAAGACGGAAGTAGTGGCTGACCCTTCCCAAGTCCAAGGGTCCCACAGAATACCAAAGTGTTCAGAGGTGTTTCAAGGTTTGGGTGTGTTCCGCTGATAGAGGAGTCAGCTCCCTGCTCGAGGAGAAATTTCAGAACCTTCGCCTTCCTGGGCCCGAGCATGGCATACTTGGGAATCCATTCATTTAGCAACTGTGGGTCATTATCTGTAGATTGTGGACTCCTACTTACATGTAGAAGCGTGTATCCAAAGCGATCGGTTCGATCAAACGGAGAGGCCTTTTTCGATGCAAACAAGTTTTGTAAATCTTCAACTTTGCCAGCTATCGTCAATGAGACTACCTTTGATGTTGATGGGATCACATTATACGTTCGAAAAATCCATTGCCAACCGTGACAGTGCCTCTCACTGTACACTTCTAGAGCCTTTTTATATAGCCATGGTGGCAAACTAAGGCGCCACAAGTTATTAGATGTGTGGGCGTGGCGTGACTTGCCCTTTGGCACCCTTTCTGTTGGGCCATTCAATATTTCGGATGTCTCGCCCCTCAAGAGGTCATCTGCTCACAGCATCAGCAAAAGCTCAATGTTAATTTCAATTACATAGGCACTTACCGTGAGAGTAGTCTTTTGACTCGATATTCGATGTGTTGTTGTTGCCTTGTCTTAGTCTCTCGGCAATCAAATCTGGTTGAACGCGTATAAGCGCTCTGCTTGAATCAGTATGTAGTATTATTACAATATTTAAATCATTAAAAACCTTGTATGACACTGCTGGGACAGTGATAGCAAATGTATAGCGTTTCGCAGTCGTGTCATATACCTCTCTAGTTTCCCCCTCTGCATCACCGCTTTTGCGGCAGCATAGGATTTTCGCAAACGGCTAGAGCAGTCCATGTCACGCATAATCTCATCTGATAGCGCTGTCAGGCTCGTAGCGGCTTCTCTGGAGAACTGCAGACTTTGCAGAGCGTGTTTACTATTCTTCAAGGCGAATGCGACATCCTTCTGTAATAGGTCTTCCTCAATTTCGGCTAGAATAAGTCCGAACAGCTCCAGATCTCGCATCAGGTATTTCAAATCATCGGGCGCGTCTCGAAATTGGTTCCAGCAGTCCTTGATCGTTATTATAGATTCTGTGACCTGAGCGATGACGGTTGCAAAAGTGATGGCGCTGGAAACCACACCAATAACTTCTGCCATCGCGATAAGCAGATAGATCAGCTAGACTCAGAGATCTGCCTCTAGTATATTTGTAAAAGGTTAGGGTTTCATGGAAGCTAAAGGTGAAGAAGGAACCTGGTGCTGCGCCCCGAGCTGACCGCACCCTCTTAAGTCCGCTTCGTGTGGAGGCATTATGCATGTAGCCCCACCTATAATTCTCAACCAATCGAATGCTGTCTAGAGCCGTTCTTTCCAATACCTACATGCCAGTAAAAAAAAATGGGAAAGGCAATAGGTTGATGACCACAAAACGGTGGGAAGAAGGAACCGCGCTCGTCGTCTACCTCTGTTAAGTCTCTGTAGGGTTGCCACGGACTTCTATTGATTATGAAAAACTCCCCGACACATGGTCTGTACGGCTAGATTAAAGTCGGAGGGCATAAATTGGAGGTAATTCTTCCTTCAGACAAAGATTTCTATCACTTGGCACCTCTCTCTTCATATTGGCTATACTTCGCTTATTCCGATATTTATAGTGGGTCCTAGATTTCCCGTCACCGCCTCCACATCGGACCCCGATTCCACCAAAAAAGCTCGGGAAGCAAAAAGAAATGAAGCGACCGACGCAGGATTCGAACCTGCAATCCCCTGTACCGGAAACAGATGCCTTACCATTAGGCCAGCCGGCCTTCGATGAATGTAAGGCGGTCTAAATAGCTATATCAGCTAACAATACTTGATTCACTAATGTGGTAAGATTGGAATTACATTTTCTAGCGGCTAGGTATACCTCAGAGAAAATTTTTGAGGTCGCTAAGACCATGTATCTGAATGGCTATGCCCATAGGTAGCTATAGCTAGGGTCTTGTTTGCGGCATGTTTGGCTGGAGGGGATTTCGAAAGTTCCACGGTTGTCGTAGTGAATTTGTCGGTGTCCGTGGATATATATTCAACATACCAATCCGCACCCACTGTTGCTAGCATACATGTAAAGGTAATGAGTGAACCCACACACTGTTAGATAAACATGTAATATACAGAGGAACACCAATTTCGATAGTGGACTGGAAATACCAACATTAGGAGGATCGTTCTAATGTGCTTTAAATGAGTGAGTACATACTGGCTAAGCAATGTTGGAGGCCGTAATCAAATGATTGTAGAAACAAGGGCTATATACATAAAGGATCAAAATAAAAGCTCGGATCCCTTGCTACTGACGAACAGGACCTTTCAGGACAGGGTCAGCTCATTTTACTGGAGAAAAAAACATGAACCTTGGAAAATTCATTATTCACCACTGGTCGGAAGCAACACGAACCACATTTCATACTCATAGTATCAGCCACATGAATACTGCTCGCAGTATAAGAAGCGAACGTGGATTAATTGCCGACCAAAAGCTGTGGAACTCAATCGCCTCGTTGGCACGATCTACGACATCGGCCCCTTGCATTACCTTCCTGTAACTATGATCGACGAATATGCTCTCCAAACAAGCATCGGGGCATTCTTACCGGAACTTCGAGCCTGCAGCCACCCCTAGGAGAATATCAGGGAATGACATTCTTAGAAAGAGGGGGTGTTGACATGCGTTGTAGGTGAACACGCGGCTAGGCACCATGTATGAGGGACAAGGGAGTCATCCGATGATCCACGACCCCTTCATCCCAGTAATCTTAGAATGTAACCAAAGGGATCAGCGGTATAAAGTCAACCGGCCTCCCTCATCCCTCGTTTCCTCGCATTCCGACCACATTCGTTTCTGTGTTTTCTCTTGGATAATCCTCAAACTCGTCGCTCGCGACGTTCACTTTCATTAAAAGTAAGGAAATTCTGGGAAGCTTGACAAGATGGTCAAGACTACCTATGCTCTCACGCTGTTTACAGCTGTGAGTCTGGCTGCGCCTTTGAGGCAGTCTGGTGGCGGCGGTGGCAGTGAGAACTTGATCGGTGCTGGCACGGCAGGCGGCAAGGTCAACGATGTTGTCGCGGGTATCTTCAGAGAATTGACCCCTCGTGACAACAATGACAACACCGACAGTGGCGACAAAGTGATCAAGCACGGTAGCCTTTTTGAAGAGTTGCCCATTGTTGGCTCGCTTTTCCATGATTCCAAGAAGCAGTCGCGGTCTTTGACTGGAGATCTTGCGAGCTTACCGTTTCTGGGTGATCTACTTGGTGGTGTATGTATTACCTAGCTCTTGTTGTCATTGGATGGAACGTTAACCATAACTTAGAACCAAGCTCACCCTGCAAACACCAATGGCAAACTTGACTCTCGTTCTCACATGCCCTTCCTCGGAGAAGTACATTTTCCACATGACATATAACGGGTGGAATAAAGTCTAACATTATTCAAAACAGGGTCAGAACTATGGTCAAAACCATGGCCAGAACTACGGACAGAACTACGGCCAAAATGCTGGGCAGAATGCCCACCAGAACGAGGGCCAGAACCATGGTCAAAATTACGGGCAGAACTATGGACAAAACGCCGGACAGAACGCTGGCCAAAATGCTGGCCAGAATGCTGGTCAGAATGAGGGTCAAAACCACCTGCAGAACTACGGTCAAAACGATGGCCAGAATTACGCCCAGAACCACAAGCGAGACCTCAATCTGGCCAGCCTGCCTATTATCGGCAAGTACCTCGCTGGCGTATGTATCCATGAGATTCTCCAATAAGGACTCACTAACGATGTAAAGGACGAAAAGCAGCATGGCCCTGTTAACAGCCACACCTACACTCAAACGAAGAATCACCAGGAATCTCGCATCGAGAACCGTATGGAGGGATCTCACGGAATCGAAGGTTTCGCCAACCCTTACAGTGTAAACGATATGGCCGAGACTATCCCGGACAGTGTTGCTGGTTCCTCCGCGGATACCCTCAAAGCTGGTCTGGGAGCCGCCATGGATGCCATCCCTCTTCCCGTAAGATGAAATAACCCAACCAAGCATAGCTTAGTCACTAACGCTGATGTAGGTGGATCGCCGTGGTCTGATGCAGGATCTGACTGCGCTTGGGGGCCAACATGCCGAGAAGTCTGATGAAGACCAAACCCCTGAGGAGAAACCTGCTGAGAAGGAGGAAAAGTCTGCCAGCACCACCGACGAGGCCAAGCCTGCCGAGAAGAAGGAAAAGTCCGACAGCACCACTGACGAGGCCAAGCCTGCCGAGAACGAAGACAAGACCAAGAAGCCTGCCAAAGACAATTCCCTCGACCTCAAGGAGATTGCCAAGGAAGCTGGTCTCGATCAGCTCTTCAGCAAGAACACAGAGCACGGCGTTGGTCTGTTCCCAGTATGTACTTCCCAACCCAGACCTGATTATTCAACAGCTAACCAGTCAGATGAACGGACGCCGTGATACTACTATCGAGACTCGAGGTGCCCCTCCTATCCAGGGCTCTACCCTCACCGATGTCTTGCTGCAAACCGGTGCTCTAGGCAAGATCAGCCACATGCTTGACCCCTACACACCCGCTAAGCAACCTGGTGAGAGCGACCCCACGCAGCTTGGTGATGGTAGCTCCATGGCTGCTCCTGGTCAACCAGGTTCTCCTGCTGGCTCTGGTGCCGCTGGACCTCATGATGGGCCTGGTTACGCTGCTGAGCACGGCAAACTGCAGCACTAGATTTTCCACGTTGGTGATGGAAGACTCGAATTTGGATCAATTTACTTTCTTGAAGACTTGATTTTTTTATATCGTTGGGTTTAGTGAGGTAGTTTGACAAATTTGATGAGAATTGGCCTAATGTGATATGCTTCTTGGTTGTGGGTTTCTTTTGGTATTTTCATTCTTACACTGGAACCGAGAAACTCTGACTTCTTCAATTTCATTATTTTGGTATCGATGATAGAGCTTTCACTATCCCATCACTGAGTGTGGTCCTCTTTCTGGAGAGGCGCTAGTTTATGCGGAGGTCGAGACACAAGGTGCACTTTATACGCCCAAGGCGAACTTGTCTCATATAATAGTGCGTAAGTCAGGCACAAGGAACAAGTCCATCTCAGTTGGAAAGCTATTTCGTATTCAACTTTGTGGCAACTGCCAAAGTTTCAGCTAAACAGTGGTCGAAAGAAGTGAGAACCTAGTTACAAAGAAAGAAAAATAAAGGCCCATGACGAAAAGAAAAACACCGAGATCATAATTCGTTCAGCGCTAAGGCTGATTGTTTCTGGTTCAGAGCACTCGATAATTGAGTGGTCTTGGGGGTATCAGAATCATTAAACGTGAAAGCTCAAGTCAAAAGCTAAACGCAAAAGCATAAAGAGAAAGAAGCCAGTATAGACTCGGGTGAGCAAGATCACCTGCTCATGACGAGTCAAAGTCCATATCTATATCATCCACCTCCACCGTCGTCCCCAGCGCTTCTTTTCCTTCCCGAATCATCGCCTGAAGTTGCTTGTTCAGGCGTTGTATACTTGCATCTTCTTCCCGCTCCTTACGGCGCACCCGTGCTGCGTATCGTTGCATCTCAGCAGACCCCGGCCCCTCCTTTGACCGTGGCGACGCAGCCAATTTTCGTGAAGGAGTAGACGGCCGCATGGCCGAGAGATTAGAGCTCTTGCTCAGTTTGGGCATGACAGCTTGTCGTCGGCGCGGGCTTGAGACCTGATGAATTCGACGTGCTTTCGCGCATGGACTAACGGTGTCGTCGATGAAGGGATCGGCAGTGTCTGTAGGGACCACTACCCAGCTGCGATCCATATCATCCTCGGGAAACTGGCCAGGAACAGGCGTTCTGAAGATTTGGCTCTCCCTCTCCCTTTCTGTTGGGGATCGTTGCGAGTTGGGATTGAAGGTCGCTGTCGCTGGGGAGCCAGCATCCATGTCATAGCCTTGTCCACCACCGGCGTAGAAGCCTCTGAATGCACCCGACCAACAGAGATCAAGGACCTTGCCGACAACATTGATCACAGTGCGGCCCCAGCCGGGACGTGCTGCGACTGGAAGATCTATTGGGTCATCATCGGCGGTTGGTGAAGCGATGCACGAGTCGCGTCTGCTGCGCTTGCGGCTCGTGCCGGAGGATTCTGGAGCTCCTGCGTCGAAGCTTGCATTTAGGGATGGTGGGAGGAAGGACTCGCGGTATCGGTTTGGACGATAGTCGAGCTCAGCGCTAAAATCATCGACCCCGTACTGGTTGTCGGCATGGAAGAGCGGTGAAGCGGTGATGGAGGCATCAAACTCGAATTTGGAGGAAAGTTTTTCTGTGTCACGACGTGCTCGCTTGCGACTGATGGACAGCGAGTACAGAGAGGATGTAGAGGAGGAGGCGGGTACTTGGAAGAGCTGGGAGTGTGCACTGTGGAGGTCAAGTTTCGGCGGCGAGGCTTGGAAAAGCGCAGACATGTCGGGCATTATGTGTATAACATGAGACGAAAGAGTAAGGAAGGAAAGGAAAAGCAGAAAAGCAAAAAGTGGAAAGACACCGGAGAAAAAAAGGATAAAAGATGTGGCTGGTTACAAGGGAAAAAAGTAAACTAATACATTTGATTAGTCGGTTTCCTCAACAAAACAAACATTGAATTAGAACTTGAGACATTTTTACTCCTTTCTTCACCTCCTCACTTCTAAATCTGATCTCTGATAGAATCATTTACAATCGTTGACTTGTCCACTGAACTCCAGCAGCTTCGAGTCCATCGTCGCCATCCACAAGTACACACCAGCCTTCTCCACCTTGCCCCCCATCACCCGCAATCACCGCCTCAAAGTGTCCCCGCGCAAATTCCAGCACACTGTCATCGAAGGTGCCAGGCTGCAACCATACAGCAGGGATACCGACAGAATGCGCTTCCTGTAGCAGCTTAAGAGTGACTGGTGGGGGAGTCACCACGGACAATGAGGTCTGCGTGGGTGAGGGTAGCCCGGCCGGTGAGGGGACCGTATCGTAAGCACGCGAGGGGAGTGAAATCTGTGCTGCTCGTGGATTGAGCGGTGTTACCGGAAGCGAATGCTGGTGATACCATGCAAGAACTGTAGCAATATTAGTCAAGGTAAGCATATATGACGTTTATATTCTTTACTCTTGTAACCAAACTTGTTGGTGTCATTGCTTGCGCCCGCCACGGCAAAGCGCGGGGAAGAGAAGAATCGCTTGACAGCATCCATGATGGGAGGAATACGTAGTGTATGGATAGTCAGAAGATAGTAAAGAATGGAAAGAAGAGGATAAGTGTGGAAGTACAAGAACTTGTAGGAAGATCTAATGAAGTCGAAGTGTAAAGTAGATTTGGAGAAGAGGCAAACGGCCTCGGCAGCTGCCGACAGTCGATCCCCTCACATTCTTTTCCTTCGCCCTTCTCCGCCCGACTATCGGCGTCTTTCTAACTTTATCTCATTTCCACCTCTAGCTTCGCTATATTCCAGTGCTATCTGCTTCTGCGCATGCCGCCATTCGTCCCCCGTAAGCGCGTCTCCTCCGAGGACCCGCCCCCGGCCAAACGCCAGGCCCAGGCCCATAATGATATCCCTGCCAAGCCCGTCCCCGACTCCAAGTCAAGCTCTGATTCCGATTCTGAGCTCAGCGATCTTCCTGAGGGGTTCGGAGAGTCAAATACTACACCGGTCGCAGGGCCAGCGGAAGCGTCCGACGACGAGGACTCTGATGACGAAATAGACTGGGAAGATGCCATCGATACCAGAACCACGAACACTACCCCAACGCTGGCCGTTCCGGAGTTGCAAGATCTAGAATTGACACTAGACAAGAATGAAACCGAGATCGTGGATTTGGTGGATCCCAAGAAGGGACCGACGAAGATCGAGCGCCAGATTCGCATGCAGTCGCACTGCATGCATGTCCAGTGCCTGCTCTTTCATAATGCCATTCGCAACGCGTGGATCAACGATGCCAAAATCCATGAAATACTACGGAAGAAGCTGCCCGAGGGAATACACAAGGAAGTAAAAAAATGGCGAATCGCGTCCGGGTTAGAGCTGCCGGAGAAAAAGCCGGATCCGCCTAAGAGTAAAAAGAAAGGCAAGAAAGCTCGCAAGAGCCAGGACTGGGGCGAGGACTTGGAGCGACTGGAGCCCGGACAGCCTGATATGAGTCGTGGAGATCCGGTTATCATCCTTCTCAAAGTCCTAGTGGCATATTGGCGGAAACAATTTCGCATCACGGCCCCTGGGCTGCGAAAGCATGGTTATCGCCCAGTCGCTGCACTTGACATGGTACTGAAGGACTTCCATAAAGAAGACCATGATCCCGAGCGCCATGGAGAGCGGATTGCTAATCTTGAAGAGTTTCGAGCAACGGCAGAAAGCATGCAGGGTTCTCGGGATGTTGGAGCTCAGCTGTTCACAGCTTTAATACGAGCATTAGGAATCGAAGCAAGGCTGGTAGGGAGCCTACAACCATTAGGATTTGGTTGGACTAAAGCAGAAATCTATACGCCACCCAAGACTAAGAAAGAACAAGAACAAGAACAAGAGAAAGAACAAGACAAAGAACCTGCAGAAGCAGCTGAATATAAGTCGGAGTCTGATGCCGACTCCGAACCAAAAGGACCCAAGCAAAAGAAGGGACGCAGTGCATACGACAATGACCTGTTGTTTCCAATATACTGGACTGAGGTTGCATCCCCCGTCACCCACGAGATCACTTCTGTGGACCCCATTGTGCTATCCAACCCGTTAGCCCCCACCGCCGATCTCCAAGCCGCATTCGAGCCTCGCGGTGCCAAAGCTGAAAAAGCCAAGCAGGTGATTTGCTACGTCGTTGCGCATTCTGCCGACGGGACAGCCAAGGACGTCACGACACGGTATCTCAAGAGACGTACATGGCCCGGGAAAACCAAGGGCTTCCGAATGCCCGTGGACAAGATCCCGATACCTGGCCGCCGTGGTGAATATCTTGAATTTGACTGGTTCCGAGTAGTGATGCGTGGGTACGAAAGACCTCCCCAAAAGCGAACAGAGGTCGACAAACTAGAAGACGAAAAAGATCTCCAGCGAAAACAACCAGAGAAAAAGAAACCAGCTCAGACGGGAGATACACTACAAAGCCTCCGCACATCCACCGAGTTCGTCTTAGAGCGCTTCCTACGCCGCGAGGAAGCTCTCAAACCAGGCTCAGAGTCCGTACGCACCTTCACATCCGGCAAAGGCGCCCGCGCAAAAGAGGAACTCGTATACCTCCGCGCAGACGTCGTCAAATGCATGTCAGCAGAAAGTTGGCACAAAGAAGGCCGCCAGGTCCAACCCGGCTCAGTGCCCTTAAAGCGCGTCCCCATACGTGCCGTAACCCTCATGCGCAAACGCGAGGTAGAAGAGCTTCAGCGCGAAACCGGCGAGAAACCCATGCAGGGACTATACTCGCGAGATCAGACGGAGTACATCATCCCACCACCCATCGTCGATGGAATCATTCCGAAGAACGACTACGGGAATATCGACTGCTTCGTCCCGAGTATGGTTCCTCGCGGCGCTACACACGTCCCACTCCCAGCCACCGTGCGGCTTTGTAAAAAGCTCGGAATTGACTACGCGGAAGCGGTGACTGGTTTCGAGTTCGGATCTAAGATGGCAGTCCCCGTTATCCAGGGTGTAGTTGTTGCGTCCGAGAATGCAGATCTGCTTCGAGATGCCTGGCGCGTGGACGCGGCTGAAAAGCGGAAGCGCGAGGAGCTGAAGGCTGAGAAACGAATTTTGCAGACGTGGCGTAAGTTTTTGTTTGGGTTGCGGATTGCCGAGCGTGTGCGCGAGGAATATGGTGGTGGGGATCCTGCTGATGATCGTGAGCGGGAGACTCATAATCCATTTGTGGCGCGCAAGAAGACTGCCGTCGATGATGTTGATGAACGGCATTTTCATGATGAATCTGCTCAGGATCGTGCCGAGGATTATGATCCTGTCGAGCATGGTGGAGGCTTTTTACTGCCTGGTGAAGGCGACGATGGAGACGATGACTTGATTGTTGAGCATCACAAAGATGAGGAGAATCTTGTCGGTGACGGTTCTAATCACCCTGGTGATGAAGACGATTCGTCTGGGGACTTGTCGCCTCCCATTTCGATACCATCTACCTCTGATGAGGAAGGGGATGATTCGGAGCCTGAATATGCGCCCTCGAGGAATACTAGACGTCGTCGGCGGGGTGGCTGAGATACGAAATAATGTATTTTTAGATTGTAATGATAATCATGAAAGACTTGTATTCATAAAGGGGTTCGGATTTTATTCTGGAGAGAGAGTGAAGAAGCTCTTCTTATCTACATAAAGTACTGGAGAGGTGGGTCGACGGCACGGGTACGGGCCGCTCCGGGCAGGATGGATTGGCTAATCGGCGGTTCAACTGGCACCTAAAACTGGCTAGGGTTTCTTACTGTACAGAAAGAACGTGGCCCAGGAATTGTAGGCATTTCGGGAGCTTTTTGGCTTTTGAAGGTCTTGCAATTTTCGTCATGCTCTTGTCCGCTACTAGAATAGAGCAAGAGCAATCAGCAGACAAAGCTGGAATTCGACCTGTATACGTGGATATAGTTGCACAAAACAAGGAAGTTCGCATTCTGAACTCGGAGAGAGCCAGAGATCGGCCGTCCGGGGCTGTGCCAGGTCACACTGAGATCGCTATTGTTCATAGGCATTGACTGACTCGCGTGGTTCCACGAAGATCCGAGGTGCTCATCCCTCCACTGTGCATCTCGGACAGAAAACACGACAGGGAATAACATACATGGAAGTCCATGAATGCAGGCTCTAGCTAACGAACAGCAGAAGCACCACCTAGGCACTTGCCTGCAGACGCAGATTTCTTGACGTCTCCACACTTATATGCAGAGCTATACTCGAATTTTCGTTACACTACTTTAGTTTGTCTCAGCCAGCCTCGAACACCCCCGGGGCTAGGGGCTGTAGGCTTACCGAGAATAAACAAGACGACTGTGATATGTATCTGAGGTCTGCTCTTTTCTAATATAAATACTCACCTCGCTCACGCCAGACAATTTGAATCCACATGTCTTTCCTCAAGCACTTCATTCCTCATAACCATTCGAGAACATCCCGAAGAGCTTCACACAGATCGCGGCTGCCAACAAGGTCTGCAAAAATGGCCACCACAACAGAATGGAAATACTTCCCCATCACTGGCATCCCCCTACAAGACAGGGTTGCCGGTAGTCCTACTGTTGAGGTGCCTATCAGGCAAAATATCGACACATGGAGCAGTGACCCCGCCAACGAAAAGCAAGTCAAGCTCTTCATCATGGCATTATATCGGTTTCAGCAGATAACCCCCACAGACCGAGACTCATATTTTCAGATTGCCGGGATCCACGGACAGCCCAATGTGCCGTGGGATGAACCTATCGATAAATCAGAGGCTGAGGGCAAGGGGTACTGCACTCACAATAACATCTTGTTCCCAGTCTGGCATCGTGCGTATCTTGCGCTCTATGAGGTATGCGCTCCACTTTGACCTCTTGTAAAATATCAGTTAATGGCAATCTAGCAACGAATTTACGAGATCATGAACAATGAGATAGTTCCCAATTTTGCCGAGGAGGGACGATCAGACTGGCAGAAAGCCGCCCAGACCTGGCGCCTCCCTTTTTGGGATTGGGGTATTACCACGTCGGTGCCTGACTTGTGCAAATATCCCACTACACTTGTGCCGACCGCGGATGGCAAGAGCGAAGAGACTATCACTAACCCTCTTTTTCAATTTCGTATGCCGACAAATCAACCTATGTCTTCGGCTGGCATGGCGAATTTCAAGGATCCGTGGGCCCCTGATGGAGATATGATCTTTGTACGTACAAAACACGAAGTGTATGGAACCCAGCTCATTGAGATAGTACGGTGAATGTATTGGTACCAGTCGCTGGCCCCAAGAGGGTGACAACATCTCAGGCAGCACGGCCTGGAAACACGGGGTGGTGAACAATTATAAAGTTCAAGATGCGCTAAAGAAACCTGAGTGGGTCGCAGATTCGCCTTATGGACAACCTGCAGAGATGGTTTACCGTCTGCTCACCATCCCTATGGAATATTCTACCTTTGCAACCACCGCCCAGCTTTCCGAGGACCAAAGCGTCGCAAATGACGTTAATATTGAGTACAGTGGGTTATTGTAACTGCAAGCTTTATGTATCTAGTATCATTCTAACCGATTTTCTAGTTCACAACAACCTCCACGGCTGGGTGGGAGGAGATTTCAATGGACACATGTCACAAATCCCTGTGGCATCGTTCGATCCTACGTTTTGGCTTCATCATTGGTATATTGATATTTCTTTTCTTGAAAGTAAGTTTAATTTAGTGACTCGGGACTAATCTGAGGACAGTAATATTGATCGTATCTTTGCTTTATGGCAAGCTCTAAACCCTGAAAAATGGATCGAGGAAAGCCAGGTCAATGAGTTCTTCCAGGAGATAATTGGCCTTCCCATTGGTACTAAAATCACCACTGAAACCGAGCTACGGCCATTCCACAAAGACGTCAGTGGAACTGTCATGGTACCTAATGACGTTCGCTACCCTTATAGCCTTGGGTATACCTATCCAGAGTTGCAGACCTGGAAATACGATCCCCAAGCCTATACTGCGGAGCCCTTTCTCAAAGATCTCCGCAAAGCTATCAATGATCTTTATGGAGTGTCGAGAGAACAACTGATTGACACCACCAATAATCTCGAGGGAGTGGAGTATCTCGAAGATGCAACCAAAAACCTGGATTTTGCATTTAGCATCCGCTACCGTAAGTATGGGTTTGGTGGAGAACCATTCTGGATCCGCATCTTTCTCTCTCAGGATGGTGTGACGCAAAACGCCGCTACAGACTTGATTACCGAGGTCTATAACTTCAGTCAAAAGCCAGAAGATCAGGCATCAGGCAAAGTTGTCTGTACGAACTGCAAGGATAATGAAAAGGCAAACCTAAAATCTACTGCAGCCATTTCCATCACCCCAGTGCTGATTACTATCCTGAAAGCAGGCGGTAAAGATCTGCCTAGCCTGAAAAAGGAGGACGTTCTAGCCTTTCTGCAAAAACGTGCATACTGGAGAGTTTTCAAAGGAGGCAAAGAGGTTCCTCGGAACCAGCTTGACCCCCTCGATCTTGAAATTATTGGAAGCACCAATGATTCAACTCAGTATAAGGACGCGACAAAAGCGCCTCTCTTGGAAAACTTCAAAAAGGAACCCTCTATCTCCGGCGGAGCTGACGGTGCACTGGATCCATCTCTAAGACAGCCCATGACAGTCCCGCCACCGACGATGCCTGATATTCCCCAGGCAAATCTGAATATCAATTCGTTCCTGGCTTTCAAGGGACCCATGGGGCCTGACGCCGTTGTGATCATCGATTCAGCTAGTCTGGATATGACCCCGGTCAAATCTTCTGGTATTGACAATACCCAGGTGTTTTTCTCGGACACCAAAAAGGGAGGTGGTAACATTGTGTTCCTGCTCTCATTCCGCAGATCCGAGAACCAAATCGTGCTTAATACTCGTCTGGATAATTCTTGGGGCAAAGAAGTCCGTGTATCTCTGGAAGATAGGTTCAAGGGGACCGCGCCATCTATTCTGGTTCACGATCAGGGTGACGGGTATGAAATCTTTATCGATTGGAGACATCTAGCTTGGTTTGAAAAGCGTGCGAAGGAAAAGGTGGCAAATTCTGTTTCTTATAGTGTAAATGAGGGACAGACGTCTATGATGTCTCCTGAACTGAAGATCAGGGTCTATGCTTCAATGAAGGAAGTGTTCCAAAAGTAGTCTGGGTCAGTATTCTACATAGCTATCAATAATGAATTGTCAGTCAAATAAGGGTATTACAAAAATGCCCGAGAAGTCTTGAAGATGTCCACTCAGTCACCATGGTCTTGGGACCTGTCATGTATATCTGGTGGAATATTTCTCAATCAAAATAGACAAAGAGACAATTTTATAACGGCAAAGCTAGTGACATTTTATAATAGGGACAAGCAAATTTACCCCTGTCTGCACCAGAACAATCATAGAATTTAAGCCTCTACCAGACATCGATGTCCTTGAGGAGCCATCAGAAAGAACGCCTTCATAACCATATCATCACTAGACATTCCCTCACTGGAAGAGACCTTAGCCCGAGGAAAGCGACGGAAAAACAAGGCGGTTGCCAATCGAAGCTCAATGCGAGCTAGATGAATCCCAATACAAACTTTTCAAGACAAAGATCAGCATCAACCTTGGAATTCTCTTTCGCGAAATGAAGTTGAGAAAACTTACTGCGCGATCCACCTCCAAACGGTATCGAAGCGTCTTTCATATCCTTACTCGGATCCTCCCACCGCTCAGGATAAAACCTATCAGGATCAGCGAAGATCCCGGGATCCCGATGAAGACTGTACGATTGTGTTGAAACCGTGGTTCCACCAGCAATATACATCCCCTTCAGGGTAACACCTCCCACAGGGACAGATCGCGGTAATCCGAAAGGAACAGCAGTATACAAACGAAGCGTCTCGCTAATAACCTGGTTCAGATAGGGCAAATTCCGAAGATCCTTATCTGAGATTGGCTCAGGGAGAGATGCGATTTCGATTGCCAATTTTTCCCGTACTCGTGCATCGCTGCAGACAGAGTAAACGAGATACGTGAGCGTCACAGCTGTGGTATCACTTCCAGCAACGATATATCCCTGCGCTTCGTATAGGATTTCTCGTAGCGAAAGACCGTTTTTCTCATCGAAGATCTTTGTGAAAAGTGTTTGTTTCGCGGTGCTGGGGCCACTCTCGAGGTGCGTTGTGTACCTTTCTAGTGATTGAAGTGCATACTGGGACATTCTATTTGCGACTGCGCCGGCCCGATTGAAAATTGGTAGTGGGAGACGTCGGGCAAGGTCTACCATGTTTGGGAATGTGGTTCGGATCGGTTGGAGACTTGACAGACTTTCCAAGTCCTTGCTGTATTGGTTTTTCTCTCCACTCTCGAGCATTTGGAATGACTCTCCAAATGTCAATTCTCCAATCACATCTGTTGCCATGAATAGCCACCATTTGAATACGTCGGCAACGCCGCGACTGTCCATCTCTTGTGCTATTTTTTCGATGGCGAGATTGACTCTTTTCGAGATGAGAGGCTCGTGCTTGCTGAGCGAGGAGTCGGATATGGGTGTAGCCAAGAGACGTCGTCGATTGGAGTGAAACTTCGGGTCCGTTGTACTGAACAAATTTTGGAAGTTCTTGGCTACCAGTACATTGTAGAAGTTGGATTTCATGTAGCGGCTGTTGGTCTTGTGGATCTCTCGTGCTACTTCTATGTCGCAAATGTCGACCTGAGTCGTACTTGTGCGGACAATGGGGCCTTGTGGGAGGTCAGCACTTTATTCCGCTGTGTTTGTGATGTCGATGTCCTTACCATATTTCTCATGCAGACTATGAACATAGTATGGGATCTTTCCGCTGAACCAGTAGTATTTGTATACGAGGTCTGTCCATTTGGAGATTTCGGGACCTGGTACGTGAGCAAGTGGGTTGGTGATTCGTTGGTACAGAAAATGCTGGAAAGGTTAATTTCGATCGTGATAGAGGGAAGGTTGATTTACTAGACTGAATAGCCCCAGAATGAGCCCCAGAAGGGCTGGAATATCGCTAACGGAAAGCATGTTTATGGTCTTTTGTGGTTGCTTATGAATTACAATTCTGCAGTTGGGCTGTCTAGGTTTTATAAGCGACCATGCACTGAGAGGCTCACGGGTTTTGGCAGAACACCGGTCGCAACCACCGAAGCCCCGACTCTTGTATGCAGATCATCTCAGGACAACAAAGATGTGGAGTCTTAGGGCTAAGCATTACTGAAACTTAACCTCATTGGTGCATCTTTCTCCGCACGGACTCAGAAGATGGAGACTGCGGACAGACAAGTATGAATCTATCTACATCCATGGTGTTTTAGGTCCTGATAAATCCAATAAAAAATACATAGATATTTGCTACTGCACTAATCTCATCGATCGGTGGCATCAACTTTCGTAGTAGTTGTGAAACTTGAACTTTTCGGTTGTTCGGCTTCTGTCAAGGCCGAGCTGTATACATCGGACATTCGGGCTTCGCCCGACAAGTCGGAACTTGTGTACAAGGTATGATCGCTATGTACCGCGTTGTTCATACAAAAACCGTTTGTGAAAGGGTTGTCTAGGCTACGTGCATGAGTCCTGATTAGATGACCATGATGGGGGGATTAGTGATGGCTGCGTAACGTCTGGGCCAATACACCGCTTGCTATAGACATACACTCTGTTTACAATAGTTGCCCCCTAGCATCCACCATTGATGGAATAGGGTGCTTATTGCCAGAATCAATCTAGCCAAACCTAGAGGGAAAGTTATATAACTATCTAACTTTGTATACAATTAATCTTGTTGATGCTATTCACACTCTTTCTCACCTTTGCTCGTTTCTTACCCGCTTATTCTCCCAACCTACACCTGCCTTTCAATTGAGCTAGTCTAATAAGTCTTGTCTCGTATATATCCATCTACATACAAAATCTCCTCGAATGAGGCCTGTAGAAGTTCTTGAGAATTCTTACCGTTTGACATTTGACCACTTGGATAAGGTTCCCAGGATGGCATGTGAACAACCTTCGTCAATACGAGTCTTATGCATCACCCCCGCACTGCCTTTTCATTCGAATCAAGAAATAAAACTTCACTGCAAGGAGCCTCTTACGTATTACAGTCGTACGTTGTACGTCGCTACATCCTCCCTCACATACATACTCGAACCTGATTTGCATAGTTTGCAACAACCCCTTGCATTCGATAAGACATTGAACATCCTCATACTCTCTCCCTTGGTTTTGACTGCTCTTCCAACGCCTTCAAAATGTTTTCCTCTTTGCAAATAATATGGTTTCCCATTTCGGCGGTGTTCAGTCTAGTACTGAGACTCCTGTGGTATCGAACGCCTCCCAAAGATGATATCGAGATCCTTGAGAGACCATCTACTTTGAGATCAAAAAGCGTAAGTAGAGCCTTTGTTCTGTGGATGCGTGGTATTTTTTTTACTAACGGAAACAGTTCGACTCAATCGCGACTACAATCAAGCAGGATTCATCGCACGTCAAGGTTGTTGAAGTGGCGAAAGATTGTTCTGAAAATGCGGCCAAGGAATGCGGAGGTGGTAATGGGTAATAAGGTGTATAGCGAGGAATGAATACCCGAAAAGAATGGAAATGAGATAGTTACAATTAATGTATGAGTATTCTATGTGCAATTAATAATCCCAAAAACATTAAGCCACAGCCTTCCCTTCTACCTGTACCTAGCTGTCGCCAGCGGAGAGTCCACATCTCTCCACTCTGCCTTGTCGTACTCCAAATCAAACTCATCTTGGTCAAGCTCGGGACTGATGTGCACTGCAGGCGATGAGATAGGGCTAAGCGCCACTCGCGGCCGTGACTTGAAGATGCTGGCATATTCGGCATCTTCCTCGAAGAGTTTGTCTTGCGGCGTCGATGCGCCGGATCTTGTAATGGGTTCGGAGGCCTTTCGGGGAGTCTCGAATTGGTTCACAGGGAGGGAGGGTCGTGGACCACGGCGCTGACGAGGGCGGGATTCGTGTGTTTGGGGAGGTGGAACCAGAGACATGGATTTGCGGGTGCGTTCAGTGAGCTTGTAGTGGGAGATTGAAGGTTTGACGGGCTCGAAGTCTGACTCATCGAGTTGGGACTCTGGCTCGGGCGTGAGACGAACAATGGGGGTGGAGGTCATGGCCCGAGTAGTCTCTGGCTCAGAACTTGGGGCCATACTGCTCAGATATGTTGATCTAGGAACTTGAGGCATAGGAGGTTCTGCCTCGCTCTCTGATGACGATGTGCTTTGGTAATTGGCACTCTTTGGTCTAACTGGCAGTGGATGGACCTTAATGCTGTTGTCAGACAAATTGCGACTCATTTCATTCCGAGGTTTCCCATTGATACGGATGATGGCCTCATTGACGGTCGACATGAATGATCGATCTACGTCCTTAAGCACCCTTCTGCGATCCGCGGGCTGTCGTACAGCTTTGGAGATACTTGCCACCGTGAGAGGCTGATGATCACGGAATAGCAGGCGAGGCTCTTGGGGCTTTGCACTGGCAGAAGAACCATTTTGATCACGTTCCTTGCGAATGGACTCATTGAACTCGTGCCACCTGCGTAGTCGGCTCCGGAGCCGCAAGACTCGTGCCTCGAGATCAACAACTAGGTCCTGCTTGGCACCGGCACTTAGATCAGCCACTGATGAATCGGTTGCACGAGCCCAGGCCTGTGAGAATGGCAGCTCCAAGAAAGCATCTGTGCTACCTTGTGCACCGCCGTCGAGCAACGCGGTAGCCCATTCCTCACTCCCCAACCAATTGGCTCGAAGCTCACGTGCCAAAGTGTCCGGATCAACCTGCATCTGACCCAAGTTCTGATCCTGCTTGTTGGCGCGCTCCGAAAGCTCGATCTTCTTGTTATCAAGCAGCTGCGAAAACTGTTCGTACGCCTCTTGCACCCGTGCACGGCGCCCCCCTGCCGCACCGAGGGAAACTTGATGAGCAACGATGAGTGGCAAAATGTTTTGATAGTCTACCGGAGAGATAGCATTGGCCATAGAAAGCTTCGTAGCAGAGTTCCACAATGTATCCGTCGCGGACATTGCAAGTAGCTTGCGTAAAACCGCCGTCGAGAATACAGCAAGCAGCTCATCGAATTTCTCGCCTTTACAATCATCCAGCATCGTCTTGCGTAGAATTGTCTCTCGCCCTAGGTCGCCATTTTTCTTTAATTCGGTTAAAGCACGGAAGAGTGCTGCACGAAGGTTGACGGATTGTAGGGGTTCTAGCGGTGGGAAAAAGGGACGGAGTTTCTATACAATTATTAGCTGTGAACCACAATTTTACTGTCTAATAGCTGGAGCGTAGCACATTTTGAGTACCCTCCGGATCCCAGATGGCGAACAGGTGGTAGAGAGCCCACTCGACTAGGCGAATGCGCTGTCGCTGGTTCGCGGATGACGACGACAGACGGCGGAGGGTGATTTCGGGCCAATCATCGCGCTGGTCAAGTTGCAGTAGTTTCAAATTGCGGACAAAGACCGTCAGGTACGATGGACCTGACCAGTCCAAGGGCTTGGGCCGCGCTGGCCTCGAAGCAGCCATCGTTAACAAATGGACGGAGATTAGTTAGTAAACGGCGGGCTGATTGTGCCGTCAACAATGCGATAACGGGGGTTTGCACTGTTTGTTGTGCCTATCAGTTTTGGTCCCGCAGTTTCCCATGGTTTTGTCTTTCCTTTATTCTTTTCCCTTTATATTCCTTCTTCACTGGACTTGCGCATCTTCTACTTTTCACTCTCCCCTCATCTGCCTATCATGGGTTCCGATAATTCTGATTGGTCCCCCCAGACCGGTATGTGGGAGTCGCGACAAGCTTGACCAACACTGACTAACAACTTCTTTCGCAGTGCTATCCACCCTCCCCCACCCACCAGAGGAGAACTCCGAATCGCCGGTCGCGTTCTTCCACCTCATCGAGCGCCTGAAGACAACCAAGCGCGAAGGATGGCGCCGTTTTGGAATCAACGGCGAGTCGATCTCAGACCACATGTATCGCATGTCGATCATGACCATGCTTGCCCCGCCTGAGCTGGCTTCTAAAATCAACATTCCCCACTGCACCAAGATGGCTCTTATCCACGACATGGCTGAGTCGCTGGTTGGTGATATTACTCCTGTCGACCTTCACATTACCAAAGCCGAGAAGGCACGTCGCGAAGCGTCCGTCATGGACTACATTGTCACTACTCTGCTTGGAAATGTTCCGGGTGGCGCGCTCTCCGGACAGCAAATTAAGGATGTTTTCCAAGAATATGAAGACAATGTGACCTTGGAGGCGAAGTTCGTGCACGATATCGACAAGATGGAGCTGCTGCTCCAGATGGTGGA
The DNA here is from genome assembly GCF_028828015.1 of Penicillium pulvis. Taxonomy (NCBI): domain Eukaryota; kingdom Fungi; phylum Ascomycota; class Eurotiomycetes; order Eurotiales; family Aspergillaceae; genus Penicillium; species Penicillium pulvis. The sequence goes on from NW_026643080.1 coordinate 1,952,779, forward strand.
ATACGAGCGTTCGAACAAGGTCGATCTCTCGGAATTTGAGCACGTCGCAAGCAAGGTTCAGCTTCCTGAGATCCAGGCTTGGGCGAAACAGGTTGTCGCTGAGCGTCCCAAATACAACAAGAGCGATGCATAGAGGACATGTGAAGATTTTAGTAGCATGTTCTAGCGATTGATTTGATGGGCGTTGGTTTAATTGGATTGGGCTTAGTGGCAACCTAGATACCATAGAAGACGAGCTGCAATGTTATTGATGCGCAATGATGTACGACTGCATGGTCTTTCAGATTCAAACAATCTCATCTGTTTATGAGTAATCTTATACGTAGCACCCATAATATACAGGCTCCAGGTACCAGGTACCTTAATTACTTTAATCAACTGGCTCTTTCTCCATCTCCCGTGCCAACATCTCTGCCTCAGCACCCATCTCCTCCATAGTCCTCGGCTTCCTCGCCTCATTATCCACAACAGGAAACTTCGCCTTCTTCTTTGGCGTCTCAACGTCCGCCCTCTCACCTCCCTCCGCTTTTTTGAAAGCCTTTCCAACATCTCCCTCCTCCCCATCAAGCATGTCATAAACAGCATCTGTCCCACCCCGATAATCCAAATCAGCCGCCTTCCGCGGAATAATATGCGCATGCACATGTGGCACGCTCTGCCCAGCATCCACGCCATCCTGCACGGCAATATTCAAACTCGAGGCGCCATACACCCGTTCTACCATCCGACCCACGCGCCGGACTGTTAGGAACAGGTCGCTTGTTTCAGCGGGTGTCAGGTCTGAGACGCGGGGGACGACACGGCGAGGTGATACAAGGACATGGCCTGGAAGGATTGGTTTTAGGTTTACCAATGCGTAGCTGAGGGAGGTTGTGTGGAAGACCTATGAAGGAGGTTGTTCGTTAGTACTCAGGTTTGGTGTCTTTGGGTGTTGGGTCTTGCATTGGAAGGGATTTTTACTTGTGGTGTTACTAGGAATGAGCCAAAGTGTATTGGCGCTGTAGCGCCTTTTAGTGCTGACATGTTTGTGTTGGTCATTGCTTAGAGTGTTGAAGAGTTGACCTCGGGGTTGATGTTTGGAGCAGGAGCGATAAGCTTATCAGATTGGATAAGAGATTGGGGGAATCAGTAGACATGTAAGCTGATCTAAGACACATTAAGCTTAATTTCACGTATACTTATTTATTTGATGTATTAAACATACATAACCCCATCAGCTATATACTTTACAACATCACAATTCGAAAATACACAGGTGACTATCGGAGATGCCTTAAAGGCCATTGCGCCACGTGACAGAGTGGCCCACTTTCCCTGTCTGCTCACTGCTACTTCACTAACTTAGCTAGCGCTTAGGGTCTATATTTGTGGCTGCTTACGGGGGATGACAGCTAGACGTGTTTCCGGTCTTAATTCCCACGATACTGCAATGACGGCCTACTTAAGGCCGTGGAATCCCACTTTTTAGTCTCCATCTACTCCACATCCCTGCAGATGGAGGCCTTTACCTTATGTTGTACACGCACATACAACCCCGACAATCCTGCAAACCTCGATATTTTGCCCGGGGAGATCAACTGCAAATGCTTTCAACAAGGCAAGCCAACCATTTGCAGTATCGCTGAAGGCAACACAGACGACCTTCACAAATACATCGAGACTGGCTGGCAACATTTCATACAGCATCGACGAGAGAAAGACCTTTCTATCCCCAAAGAAACAACACCATATCTTCAAGATGCAAAGGACCTTCATATCTGGTCGGAAATCGGACAAAAATTCCTAACACAAATGAACTGCACACATAGCCCAAGTTTTGCGATCTGTCGATTCGAGGACCCGGGCTGCGAGAGCCCTCTCATAAACGCTATACGATCCCAATCGCCCGACAATATAAGTCTCCTCCTTGAGCTAGGCGCGAACCCAGACGGATACCCGCTCTCCTGGTTCGAAGTATGGCAGACATTTTTCCTTCGTTTCGGGGTCAACTACAGTGCGACTTACTATGTACCATCAAGAGCCAGACAATTAGATAGGATTGAGGTCGACACAGCACAGACGGACTGCATTACAGAGGGGGAAGTAGAGAAGCGATCGCGCAACTATTTCTGGAGGGGATCTGACGATAGTTGGCGTCGTAATCGCTACACCGAAGTCGTGCACCCGCTCGTCATGGCAGCTAGCCTATCTTCAACGAAAATAGTCGATCAACTCCTAAATACAAACGCAGACCGGTCGTTCTGGACCGCGTTTCCCGCGCTGAAAGCTATTCCGGAACAGCCAACGCCTTCATCTCTGTCACTCTCGTCCCCGCTACACGAAGCAATCGCAAGTGGGAATACGGAGATGCTCACCCATTTACTACAAGCAGGGTTCAATCCTAACGTTATTCCGCTCGGAGACGTATACAACAGTATCACCCCGCTCATGGCAACGATACTAGATGGCCATTCCTGGAATGAACCCGCATACGAGATCCTGACTCGGCATCCTCAAATCGATTTCAACCTTCGTACGCCATACCTCCTTGTTCATATCTTGCATGTAGCAGCGGGTCATTCGCTACATGCCCTCCAACGCGTTGAACGAGATATACCCCTCGCTGCAGCTGGTGCAACTGCCTACGGACACACATTACTTCATATCGCATGCATGCCGCTCGAGATACAGAACCTTGCGTCGAAGACTAGGGAATCAATCCGGAATATCAGGTACCCACATCAACGGCAACGAAATGGAAAAGGATTCTTTACTGGCCTGCCGATATCGTTTGAACAGTGTGAGTCGGAGTTCCCGGAACAAATGAAATTAATACAATACCTCCTTGATCAGGGGCTATCTGTTATGGCGTATGATTCAGACTTGAATACCCCGCTGCATTATCTGGCTGGTGCACGGGTGGTTAATGAGGGTGCGATTGCGCTTTTGCGTCAGCAGGTGGGTGGTGAGGATGCGTGGTGTCGGTGGGGGAATTGGTATGGGTATGCGGCTGAGGAAATTTGGGAGCAGAATCTTAGGATTCAGGTAAGGAAGGATGCTTGGTATGGTGGTACGACAAAGAAGGTGGTAACAATGCCGAAGCTGAGAATGTGAATGTTATAATTTTTAGTGGGCTGGATATGGTAGGTATCTTGGTTTGTATGGAGATGTAGGTGATCAGGTCGGGCATACTTATTCATGGATGCAAGACATGATGTAGTGCGGGCCCATACTAATAGGTTCATCACATTTGTGAGTAGATTGTGAGTAGATTGTGCCACGGATGAAAGGCTACAGAAAGTGTACCAGGAAACGGGTATCTGTGACATTGACCATGAAAAATATCCTGAAGCTATATTACAATAAAGAAAATAAGATTAAAATCACATCGCGAAGCAAAGCATTAGGTGTTCCGCAATGGCATAAATACAAGGGTTCGTTAACTGAGCTGAATACCTCTAAGGTACCTCAAGGTTCCTCAGTTTTAGATTCAGACTCAGGCTCAGACGCTGGGGCCGGAGGTTCAGGTTGAGATTCGGGTTCGGATTCAGGTTCTTTGAGTTCCTGAGCAACGGAAGATGTAGCCACATCCTCGCCCTCCAGGGGCTCGGTCGACGTAGAATCCTCGGGCTTGGCCTCTTCATCCTGTGCCGGTTCTTCTGTTTCCTCTTCAGGCTCTGGCAATGATTCCTCTGATTCCTCTGGTTCCTCGCCTGGTTCCCCGATCGCTTCCTGAGACTCCTCTTCAGTATCAGAAGATGGCTCAGCCGACGTGGAGGTTTCTTCTGTGGCAGCTGGGTCGGTGTTCTCGACTTCAGGCTCGAATTTTGGACGGTTCTCCACAGCGGACGGAGGGCGTGGCTCAGGCGACTCCTTCAACACCTCACGCAACGGAGCGTGTATCTGCGAGATTTCTTCCGGATCCTCTGCACTCTCTGTGATGGTTGTGACGCGCGATCCAGTAGAAGGGCTATGTTTGTGTCGTCGAGTGGTGGCACCTGTGCTAATTGACGGATCTAAACCTTCGACCTCAGCAGCAAGAGGGGTTTCAATCTCCTTGCGAAGAATAGTCAGTCGCTTATTATCAGGCTGCTCCTCCAATTTAGGCTGAATCGCATCGAGACCTTCTGCCTCAGGCGGAATGGTATAGTTGTCCTCCGGGATAAGTTGGAAAATGTCGCAGACCGTCCTAAAGAAAATGTACAGGCCATCATGGCCCTCCACCTCCCAGAAAACATCCCGGTGTTGGAACCAGGCGTGTGCGAAAATCCGGTACAGCCGACGGAAAACGTTGGTCAGGTGTCTCATGCTAGCCTGAGGGCCACCGCCAGCCTCGGAGCCCAGCGTCAGGCGGCTGGGGAAGTATTTCGGCGAGGTGAGGGTATTATTAGCCCAATCAAGAGTGTGGCAGCAGTAATCGATAGCGCAGCATGATTTAGGAGGGTCGTGCACCGCGCAGAGATACTGCCATTCGGAAGCGCGCATCTCGGGACAGGTCTGCACAGAGCAGGGTGGGTCTTCCGCGAAGAAAGCGATGATCAGATTGTTGACTTTCATGGTGAGGAAACGGCATAACTCGTAGAGCCATAGCGATCGATCGACGCCCTCTGGGGGATCAGCGAGCTGAATTGCGACCTCGCGGGTAATCGGGATGACGATATCAGATCCTTCGGGTTTGGTGAAATGGTGGTACAAAGCTTTAAGGTGTTCCTGAAGCTGGAAAGGTGAATCAAGCTAGGATTATCAGCGGACGTTCGGGAAAGTCTAGAGATGTCGGTACATACCTGCGACAAAGGAATCAACGGCGGTCCAAAGGCCATGTCAGCCGCTTTGGTTCCCGGGCGGATCCTGCGTGTTGAACCATCATCTTCTCCAGCAGCAGCTCCGAGAATTTGCTCCCCATCTTTGCCAAAAGCCTCGCCAATTGAAGGCGACTGAGGGCCGATCTGGACTTCTGTGAACGGGGGCGGACTGGGGAGGCGTGGGGAGCTAGACGGGGAGACTGCGGTAGTCATGGCGCGTAACAAGTATGGGGGGTGAATAGTTGGAAGAGAGACGCGAAATCAAAGGAGAGAACCCGGAAGTTATAAAAGAGTGAATGGGAAGTCCGCGCCCTCGCCGATACAAAAGAATCCCGAAGTTTATTTAGACGTCTTGAGCATGGACTTGGTCGAAGCTGAAGCAGCAGATAAGCAACAACAAATGACCATCACGTGCCCTAAGCCCTACTCTCCATTCTAGGAAACAACGTCATCTTCTGCCGCATCTACGACTCTTTGCCTGGTGGAAGATCTAAACATTCAGAGAAAACAAGCTTTGAACATAGTTCTACAGCCATAGAGTTAGACAGACTGAACATGTCATCCAACATTGACGATGATGAAGCACCTCCAGACTTGGTCGACGTCATGGCGACGCCAGCAGACGAGCCTGCCTCTATAGAGGAGGAGCCGACTAGTCGAGTTCCTATTACTCTTGTCACAGGTACGACCTAATAAAGAAGATTGATCAGATGAAACAATGCTGACCTGACCATTAGGATATTTGGGGGCAGGAAAAACTACCCTGTTGAACTACATCCTCACGGAAAAACATGGTAAAAAGATCGCCGTGATCATGAATGGTATGTTATCTACAATTCGCATATAAAGTCCATACTAATGAATGATAGAGTTTGGTGACTGTACGAAGGCGTAAATTCCCACAACATAAACATAAATTAACGAACTATAGCTTCGGACATCGAAAAGCCTTTGACCGTGAACGAAGGCGGCCAAGAAGTCACCGAATGGATGGAAGTTGGCAACGGCTGCATATGCTGTTCAGTGAAGTACGTTTGATTATCCTGTTCAAAAGTTTCAAATCATATATATACTAATATAAGCTCAGAGACTCCGGCGTCATGGCCCTCGAATCACTCATGGAACGCCGCGGCACATTCGACTACATTCTCCTAGAGACAACAGGTCTTGCCGACCCAGGCAACATTGCTCCTGTATTTTGGATGGACGAAGGTCTCGGTAGCTCAATCTATCTCGATGGGATCGTAACACTCGTCGACGCAAAAAACATCATCCGACTCCTCGACGAGCCAGCCCCTGAAGAAAAAGCCGATTCGCATAAAGAGAGCGCTAATGATCGTGACCAGAAACACAAGCACGAGCATACAGGTCCAGTGCTGTCCATGGCACATATGCAGATTTCGCATGCCGACGTGATCATCCTCAACAAGACGGATCTGGTAACCGGAGACGAGCTCGAATCCGTGAAAGACCGCATTACGGCAATCAACAGTGCTGCTAAGATCCATGTTACGGATCATAGTCGGACGCCGCAAATTGAGGGTGTGGTGCTTGATTTGCATGCGTATGACCATCTGGCAGATATGGATTTCGGGAAGAAGGGACATAGTCATATGGATCCTGCTATTTCCACTGTTGCGATTGCCACGCCGCCTATTCCTGCTAAGAGCGTCGAAAAGGTTGATGAATGGCTGCGGGAAGTTCTATGGGAGTCGACATTGCCTGTGTCTGGCGGTGCAGGCTCTGAGTCATGGCCGACAGATTTTGAGATTCATCGTTTGAAGGGTATTCTGGTGCTAGAGGATGGATCAAGTAAGATCATTCAGGCTGTAAGGGATGTTTTTGAGATTCGGGATTCAGTTCAGAGCCAGGATGGAGATGAGGATAAGAAGGTTCAGTGCAAGATTGTGCTGATTGGGAGAGGGTTGACAGCGAGTGGTGATCCCTGGAGGGAGAGCTTTGAAGCATATGTACGGAGTTAACATTCCGATGAGGGTTCGGATATCATACTTGACGGGGAACGATTGTTTTGAAATGATGCATGGCAGTAATCAACAAAAGAGGGAAATAATACAGCCATGATGGCTAAAAGAGAGAAAAAGAAAGGCTTGGTCAAAGTACACTTGAAAGGCCTGTGCGAGAACGCCGGACAATTAAAACCTCCGTAAGGGTGAAAACATTGGGAAGAAAAGCAGATGACAGAAGGCAAAGCAGGGAAAAGGACGCAAAAACGCAATGATGTATAAATCGAATAAAATCCACCACAAGAAATAAAAGAAAAAGACTTTTTGGACGCCAAAAGTTCGCCGGCATGCGCCATCGGTGCTGATGCCTTGGAGTGCTAGCTTGGAACGCAACAATGACAATGATAGGAGAACTATACAAGCGAGAAATGAAGAGGGTATCGATCGTATAGTCCCACGAATTGGGACTTGAAAATCATCTGGCGTTCATAATCTTCGGAGTTACACAACCTTGGGCCAGAAGAGGATGGTCCAAGGGTCTCGCTCTAGAGACATTCTCTAGAGGCTGGGTTGATAGGGAGTCGGGACTCGACAAGGGAGGGAATGAGTCGGACAGAATTGTTGTCAATGGCCTGGGTGACAGGGAGCTGTGATTTGACAGGTGAGATAACACATTTGACGAAGCCGTCTTCGACAGTCGGGTTAATCGGAAGCTGTGACTCGAGAATGGTAGATACCAATCCAACAGGCTCGTGTTCGGTTTTCTTGGCCGGAGGTTGAGATTCAGGGAGAGAAAGGGCCAGTTTCATGGATCCATCTCCAACAGCCGGATTTATAGGGAGTCGTGATTCGACAAGGGACGAAGAGAATCCAATGGCTTCCTTCTTAACACTTTCGCGAGTGGGGAGTCTCGACTTCAGAGGCGAGGACACAACCCTCACGGAACCGTTCTCAACAGCTGGATTTATGGGAAGACGTGACTCAACAAGGGGAGAGGATTTGATAGAATCGCTCACGACAGTTGCGCTGGTGGAGAGGTATCGCTCTCGGAGCGAAGACACCACCATAACGGGGCCATTCTCAACAGCCGGATTTATAGGTAGTCGCGACTCAACAAGAGGTGAAAGTTGTATTGCCTCCTCGATAATTGCGCTGGTAGATGGCCTGGGTTCAAGAGGCGCAGACACAGACCTAGCAAAACTATTCTCAACAGCCGGAGTAATAGGTAGTTGTGACTCGACAAACGGCGAGATTTCAATCAAGCCCTTCTTAGATTTTGCGCTGATAGATGGCTTAGATTCAGGAGACGAGGCCACAAATCTAGCGGAACCATCCTGGACAGCCGGGTTTATAGGTAGTTGTGACTCGAAAAGATCGCGTTTCGAATTATTGTAGATATCATCCTTTAAGGCAGGATTGATAGGCAGTCGAGATCGATAAAGGTGTTCCAAGAGAGCCGAATTGTCTGGTATAGGTTCACGATAAGTTGGTAAAGAAGGTTGCGTATCTTTTGCCACTGAAGGCCATGTCCGGTGTCGTGAAAATGGTAGAGCTGGATTGATAGGGAGGATTGAATGGAAGAGGAATGGCATTGCGCCGAGATGTTCGGCTGGGGTGGGAGCAGAGACAGGCTGCTCAATCGGCTGATGTACCCGTTCATCGTCTTGGATTGGAATTGACGTCTGTTCATCGGATCTTGGGGAGGCGGATGCGGGTTCGGGGTTGGGCGGGTGATCTTGTCCATTGATCGAATCTTGGTCAATAGATGGCTGGGATGGCTGATATGGAGTTGTATCTGAGGGGGACGTTTCTCGTTCTGAGACGTTGGAATGGAAATTTTGACCGACGTTATTGGTCCACGCGTGGGTATCAGAATGATGAGCTGGTTGGGGTTCGGCTCTATCGTAGCTAGGCTCTGGCATATCCCATCTTCGTCCTAGATCATCAATTTCATGATGATTCAATGTGGATGCCGAAGAATGGCGAGATAAGAAAGCTGCTCCCCCATTGGAACCTGCAAGTGTAGGTGTTGATCCCTTGCCTTGATCGTGGTGGTTTGAGAAAATCGGCTGTGGCATGCCGTTGTGTGCTTTGGAAAAGTCGTTTTCAAAGGGAGGTAGGGAGTCAAAGGCGCCGGTCATGGGGAGAGCCACAGGGTAGGCGTTTGCGCCATGGCTTTTTGTGACGAGAGGCCTTAGATCATGATCAGCGATATCTCGAGCCCGGCCTGCCGGCATAGATCGTGAAAAAAGGTCTGTCGGGAAAAGGGTAAGAAGGTCTTTGGCGGACAATCGGTGTCGGGGAGTAGGGCTGAGGCAGATATCAACCAGTCGGCGATAGTAATCGGGCACATCCACCTCATTTCCTAAGAGCAGGGGACGAGGCTGTCGTTCCGGCTCGTCCTCCTCCATCGCTAAGGCCCACAAGGTCATTCCAAGCTGATACAGATCTGTCTTGACCCCAATATACATGGAAATACGCTGGTTGCTTTCAATTTTCGCGGCAATCTCTGGCGGCTCCCATCCAACGGGGCATCCTCTGCGATTAATGTCGATAATATGCGCATTGTCTTCGCCATCCACCACGATGTTCGATAGCGTGAAATCTCCCTGGACGTATCCTGACTCATGGATCTCACAGAGACCTTGAACAATCTGTTTGGCCCATCGCTCCCGTCTGGGAAAAGAAAGCTCTCCCCGCTGATCATACAGAATATCGACCAGCGCGCCCTGAGCCGCATAGTTGATCAGCAGGCCCTTGACCACTTCCTGTCGCTCATCGACCACAATCGCTTCCACTTGTATCACATTGGGCGCGCGATTCAATGCATGCAGCGCATTGATCTCGTATAAAAACTCATCAACCGTATCAGGGCCCGGAATCTCCTTCTTGATATACGCGTGGGCCCCCAGCCGTACTTTATAAACAAATCCAGAGAGATGGGATTCAAAGTGCAAAAGGTTCTCTGGTACACACCGAGCACCCCGTAGGTGCCCGATACTGGAGACCGGAGGATAAGGAATCGTTTCGTTGACGTCCTCGGTGACATGAACGTGCAAACGGCCATCGCGAGTCTCAACTTTCAAATTGGTGACGGTATCGTAAAATTGGATCTCGGGAAGGGATTCGCGGATCGACTCGTAAATTCGCGCACATTTGTCCCGCTGATATCGCAATTCCTTCAAATCCTGCTCAAGTGAGTCCTCGGTTGCGCCGCGGTAATCGCAAGAAATCGTGACTCGGCGCCATCGGGTCGGGGTTTCGGCGTATGTAACGAAGAACTTCTCCCTTTCCGAGCGATCCCGGAAGTGCATGCTCAGGTTCAAAATCCATCGTCGTTCCAGCTCCATCTCGAGTGTGTTTGGCGGTTGTGCGCTCTCAGCCTCAGGGGCAATTATGTCGGGGGAAGGGTCCCAATCAGGTTCGGAATCGGTCTCATCGTTCTCCACGTCTACTTCCAGATCCAGGGGCGTATCCAATTCGCGATCGAGGGGCTCGTCGACCGTGGTAGCGGTTGTCGGCCCGAGCCACTGAACCTCTGGCGCGGAAAGTCGAGGGCCCACGGCGGGCGGTGGAGACCGGCTTGTTTGGGCACTCAACGGGCGACGGTCGGCCGAATGAGCACGACGGTGCTGGGGTTCGAGGTTCAGGGGTGCGAGTTGATCACGATGCTGGGAGTTTTGGCGTTTAAAGGGGCCAGATAGGGGTAAACCAACCCCTACGCGACGTGACAGGCGACGAGTGAGGTTGTCTTGCTTGTTACTGTCGATGGAGGACGCTCGGTTATGGTTGTGGGGGAAAAGGGCATCGTGGTTCCGAGAATCTCGATCATCACGACCCAGCCACCGTCGTAGTCCTAATCGATGCCACACGCTCTGCTTTGGTCCCTTTTCGTCCATTGGGAAACCCAGCCGCGTTGGGCTACAGCTGCTTGCAAGGGAGATGGCCATACGGCTTGTGCAAGGAACGACTCAATCACCCCCGCTAGCTGAAACCCCGACGGCCATAAGAATTGAGCCCAAAGTGGAAAGGCTTGGGGAGATAGAGAAGGATTATAGGGAAAAAAAAAAAAACAAAACTCCGTATAAGAACCTCAACTGTTGACCTTCAAGGCACACGTGTTTGCCCCCTTATTCTATATTCTTTTTTTTTTCAAGCTTCAATCTGGTGTGTCACACAAGGGTTGCAATGGGATGAGGCTGGGATGGTCCGTGACTTAAAAGGCGGTGCAGCCAGAGAAAATTTCAATAGATAGTCGGTCAACGTATTCAATACTTTTTTGATTCTTCAAAAAAAACTTGTATGGACGTTAGCGGTGGAAATTGTGCGTCGGTCCACTGCAAGGTGTGAATGTCTCACAGCAACGAACAAAAGCACAGTGCAGGGTTTTCTTATTCGAAATAAATGCAATCAAGGGAGAGAAAAAGATATATGATTCATTCTACGCACAGATCAAGATCCAATTAAAAAAAAAAAAAGTGAGGCTGCGTTGCGGCCTGACACTCAGTGCCTGATTGGGATGATGAAACCCTCGATGATTGGTGGGATGACGATGCTGTGCGTTGGATATAGGGCGAAATCTTATACATTTAGCTGCATTATCTACTGAAAACACATGTCAGATACCCCCAAGGACAAATAGAAGTCCTTGGTTCTGCTTTATTTTGAGAGGAGCATGTTCTAAAGAAGTTTTGGGGGGAATTAAATCAAGCGTCTAACAAAACGTCCAACGCCAGTCCATGCATTCCGGTTGGGGAAGACAAGACGCCATGTACCCACCGATCAGAAGATAATAGAACAAAAAAATCAAAATATACAAAGATACATGTATATACCACAGGCACATAACAAAATGGAAAAGCCTTTTTACTCGTCATTGGAGCTGCGTTCGCCCTCGGGCTTGGTCAGCGCCTTCTGCCAGATCGTCCGCGCTGCCTCTTGATCCAGGGTGGGGAAAAGAAGGTCAAACACGTCCGAGTACCAGCTAACTGGGTGGCCAGTAATGCCCTCCTTGATATTCTATTCACATCGTTAGTATGGATGATTGTGGGATAAAGGAAGGGAGTGACTCACCTCGGGCAGCTCAAGCCAGTCAGAGGTGTTGTCGGCTGGGAAGATGACTGTGGTCGCACCAGCCCGGCGAGCAGCCACTGTCTTCTCTCTCAAACCGCCAATACGCAGAACCTTTCCAGTGACCGTTAATTCACCAGTCATGGCAATGGTCGGGTCAAGCGGATGGTTCAGCGCCAGAGACAGCAGTGCACTAGCCATGGTGATACCAGCAGATGGGCCTAAGTAAAAACGGGTTAGCTAAACGAACAAAAAACAGCATGGCATATTAATGTAGACCCGTACCATCTTTGGGAACAGCACCCTCGGGGCAGTGCAAGTGAACCTTCGCCTTCTCGAAGAAGGCATTCTCGGGGAACTGCTTGGCCATGACGGACTTGGCAAACGAGTAGGCAATGTGCGTGGATTCCTTCATGACATTTTGTAGGTTACCAGTGATCTCCAGCCCCGGTCGCGAGTTGTGTTTCAAGGCATTCTCCAGGATACACTCGACATAGAGCGCAGCGCCACCCATGCTAGTCCAGGCAAGACCCATGGTAACACCAGGGGGGAATCTGTCAAACAGACGATCGGCAGTGAAAACTGGGGGTCCGACGTAATCTTTCAATGTATCCCTGCCAATGCTGAGCTGTACACTCTCGGGAACCTTGAGAGCAAGGCGAGGAGTCTCGGTGGTCGATTTCTCGGGCTCAAGTGGCGCATCAGCGGGATCAGAGGACTCGTGCTCCTTGGACTCCTCCTGAGCAGCCTTGCCTTCGTCGGTCAGTGCCGCCTCTTCTGGGAACACCTCCTCACCCAGATCCTGGACGATCTTGAATGCCGCTTTACGGTAGACCTTCTCGATCTGCTTCTTCAAGTTACGGACACCGCTCTCCCGGCAGTAGGACTTGATAAGCTCTTCGATCGCTTCCTTTTCGAGGTTCACATCAACGTCCTTCAGGCCAGTCAGTTCCCGAGCAGCCGGCGCTAAGTATCGCTCAGCAATGGCCATCTTCTCGTCAGCCACGTAGCCGGAAAGCTCAATGAGCTCCATGCGATCCAGTAACGGGCGAGGAATGGTGTCGGTGACGTTGGCGGTGCAAACAAACAGAACCTTAGACAGGTCCACAGGGACATCCATGTAATGATCCAGGAAGGAGTTATTCTGCTCGGGATCAAGCAACTCCAACAACGCGGAGGATGGGTCACCCTGGTGGCCACGGCCAATCTTGTCCACCTCATCGATCAGGATCAGGGGGTTTTCGGTCTGACACTTCTTGAGAGCTTGGATGATACGTCCAGGAAGAGCACCGACATAGGTCCGTCGGTGACCCTTGATCTCTGCGACGTCAGTCAATCCACCCACCGAGAAGCGGTAGTACTGGCGGTTCAATGCGCGAGCTACCGATTTTCCGATACTGGTCTTTCCGACACCGGGAGGGCCGACGAGACAAAGGATCTTTCCTTCCACGGTACCGCGAAGCTTGCCCACGGCGATGAACTCAAGAATTCGATCCTTGACGTCCTTCAGGCCGTAGTGGTCTTCATCGAGAACAGAAACTGCGTTCTTGATGCCAAAGTTCTCCACACTCTTCTGGCCCCAGGGAATCTGAGTCAGCCAGTCCAGGTAGTTGCGGGTGACGTTGAACTCAGAAGCCGCAGGCTCAAGATGAGCCAACTTGTTGATCTCCTCGTCAAAGACCTTCTTGACAGCTTCGGGCATCGCAAGCTTCTCGGCCTTCTCCTTGAACTTCTCAACCAGCTTATCCTTGCCGTCGGACTCGATACCAAGCTCCCTCTTGATTCCCTTCATCTGCTCCATGAGCCAGTATTCCCGCTGACGCTTCTGGATCTTGGCTTCGACGTCCTTGGTGATCTTGGACTGAAGTTGAGCATTCATTAACTCCTTCTTCAAGACAACAAGCGCTTTGGGAAGACGCTCCTCGATGTTCATAGTCTCAAGAACCTCCTGCATCTCATGCAACTCACCAGCCGAGACTGCGGCGGCGAAATCAGCAAGCTTGGCAGGCTCGTCACTGAGGTTTCCGGGGAACTGGTCGGTGTAGAAAGCAGAGATCTGGTCACGGAAAAGGGGGTTCAGAGTAGCGATCTCCTTGCACACGTTCACGATTTCGCTAGTCACGGCACGGATAATTCCGTTCTTCTTGTCGAATGGTTCCTCGGTCAAGTTTTCCACATTGACCAGGCTGACTGGGTATTTCTTCAGGAAGGAAGTAGGCTCGTAGTGGTCTTTGGGCGCAGACTCAGCAGCTCCCTCTTCGAAGCTCGCCACAACGTCGCCCTTCTTTTCGGTCTTCTCTTCCGCAGGAGTACCCTTGGTGGTCTCGCTAGGGGGAGGAGTGAAGAGATCTTGATGCGACGGTGTGGGTAGAGGACAGCAGTAACACCACTGGCCTCGCCGCGGAGAGGGTAGGCCGCTGTAATTTGAGCGAAAACACCGGTATCGTAAACATCGTCGAGGTTTTCAATCACATCGCCATCGGCATTATCATCCTTGAACAAGAATGCGCCCACATACGGTTGGCCGCGCTTCATCATATCTTGAATCGCAGCCGCAACATTGGGGTCGCGGATAGTGATTGCCTTATAGAAGCCGGGGAAGAGAGGGCGCTTCGCAATAGGAATTGCCATGACTTGCGGGTATACATCTGGCACAGCAGGCTTTTGCAAAGCCTTATCCCCTGATCCCTTCTTGCCCTTCTTCCCGCCATCGTCATTTCCGCTGTTGCCGCCATTAATTGCGGAGCTAGGCTTCGAGTCAGCCGCACCACTGCTCGGGGGAATAGCAGATGGCGTCTGACCCGAATCGCCCTTCCCATCAGCCTCAACTTCCTTCTTAGACTCTTCTTCTAATGCCCGCTCTTTGTCGCTCGATGATCGATCTTTTCTCCGGGTGGAGCTTGTCTGGTCGGCGGTCTTGCCCGAGTCGACAGCTTTCCGCCGCGATTCTGGAGCTCGTTCCGCTTCTTTATTCTCCTGTGCTGTCTCCTCGTCATGTTTCTTTTCTAGCTCGTCATTTGGGTCCTCTGGTGGGGGTTTCTCTTTCCGTTGGATGGAGCTAGAGGAGAACGTGCGGGGAGCCGAGGGAAGAGGACGGCTGAGACGGGTGGCACTTAATGCTGAGCGGAAAGAGGCATTATTTCTTGTCGCAGTGAGGAAGGGGCGGCGAAGTAAAGGGCGAGGCGTTTGGTGGAGCGCAGCTCTCCAGGGGAGGGTCTGGCCGCGGAGCATGCTACTGGCGTTCTCGGTAACTATGAGAGGTTGGGGGGGAGGGCTCCGGAAACGGAGGATTAAGGTATAGATTCGAAGCTCAAATGAGCCTTATTGCAGCTCCAGGGGGCAAGAAAGAAGCTGAAGGCGATTGAGTAGGAAACGTGGGAAGATGTCGAGGTCCGTCAATCGGAGACCACTCGGCTTGCTCATGACCTGAGCAGAGCAAGACCCACTCGGCCCGACTGTTCTTCCGCTCGATTCTTACAAATGCTAAATGAGGCAATACGGCACACCTTCTATGCACATCTACGTAGTGGACCCCTTCTCTCAATTCTTGGAGTATATCTGGCTCTGGTAGATATAGTTACTGCTGTTCTTCTCGATTCACAGGCCCGGCACGACCTTCCTATTACAGAGGATACTGCTTCTTTTGACTGCTCCGTTACCTAGCTGACATCATTCTTGCTCATTAACGTATTTGGTAAGCGAGCTGCGCATGTCAGCCAGCTGCGGAGCCCAGAACACTATACATACTAAATGCGCTGAATTACAATTCAATACCATACTTGCCACGAGATTATCTTATCTCCCTACTACTATATGGAATAAAAAGATGGAGACAATCAAGGATGCTTGCACTGATGTTTGTTGCTCCACCGTGCCAATCAGTACCCTTAACCTGTAGTAATAGAACGCGAACCCAATCCATCACAAACAACAAAGATGGATCGCTTCAGGACCTTGACCCTCCATCAGTCTCCCACCTCCGCTGTTGAAGTTCCCTCCCGATGTCCCTGACTACCTGGTTCAAAGCTGCGCCCACGGAGTTTCGCTTTGCTTTGGAGTCTGACACGCTTCATTTTCTGCATCCAGGGATGCTTACAGATACGCACTAACCTCCATGCAATCCCTCGCATCCTGGGCATATTCCACATTCATACTGGCAGACTCCGCAGCGTTCGACGCGCATGTCCCCGCGATATTGGCTGTGTCAAATTTTCCATCTCTTTCCAGGCTTGTCCCTTACTACCACAATACAGAAAGTGGTCCATGTTCTCTGATGGTATCACGGTTTGCTTAGTGGCGGCCAGCTAAGCTTGTTCTCTGTTACGTAGATATGGGCATTTCAGATAACACAGTTCAGGAAGCCAGCAATTTTGTGTACCTAGGTATGCATGTATTCCTCGGCCATTATAATTCCTGTCGGACTGGTCAACGGAATCAGTGTAAGATTTTCAACTGGCTTTCAGATGCTGTAGCTAGGTAGAATTGGATTTTAAATGCTTGACTCGTTCATGATAATTCTAACCAGGCAGTGTATTTACATGAGCTGGAGAGAAAAGGGAGGAAGACATGGGAATGAAAGCTTCAAAACAATCTTTCATGCGCCCCTAGCCTTGGAATGCCTTAGGTATCCGCCGTTCTTTTTTCATTCAGACGACAAATGATTTCGTGATTGCTTCCAACATGGTTGATGTAATGTTTACGTACGAGTGATTGAGATTCAAATGGATTCGTTATAGCAAGAGTGCCTTGTCATCTGATTGCCTGAAATTGTCCACATATTTTCAGCCTGGCTCGGTCAAGAGCTTTTACTTTTGACGCAAGGCTTTATCTTTTAGTCTATAAAATTTATCAAAGAGAAAGACAGGAAAGAGTGTTTAGAGTCTATACTATGAAATCGACCAATGATCTCATTTCTATTCGTAGTTCCACTTCCGTCGGTCCGACTTTATCCCGCGGCGCCAGTCTCCTCGTCGACTAGACGATTCTACCAGGATCCCGACTGGTTGTAGACAAGCCATTGGCGCCGTTACTGTTATAGACTTTTTTTTTTTCTCCAACTTTTCTCCTATCTTTTTTCCGTTTAATTCCCCTCCTTTCTCCTTTCTCGCCGGAGTACGGCCTCGACTATCGGCCAACCGCTGCACGGCTATTACTATTCCATCTCCATGAATCCATCCGCGGCATTCCCTAAGGCCGCGGCCCTGCCCGCGCGCCTGCTTCGGGCTCAATCCCAATGCTCGACTCAGTCTAGTCGCCCGGTTGTTTGCACTGCGCCTCAAACACGGGCTTACCATGCGGGAGCTTCTGCCTCTCCTGCTAGACGGCTGCGTGATGGTGCCTGCAAGAAGAAGGCTCCATATGCGCTCCCGACCCGGGTATGTCACCTTGTTCCCTCTGTTGTCGTGGTCGGTCGATAACTAACTGACATTAGCCCTTCCACTCGACCGCGTCCCTTGCGATTGCCGACCCCTACAAAGTCCTCGGAGTAGACAAAGGTGCCTCGGCCGGTGACATCAAGAAGGCATACTACGGTCTGGCCAAGAAGTATCACCCAGATACCAACAAGGACCCAAACGCCAAAGATAAATTTGCTGAGGCTCAGTCCTCCTACGAATTGTTGTCTGATCCCAAAAAGCGTGAGCAATATGATCAATATGGCGCCAATGCCTTTGACCAGAACGGCGGCTTCAACCCGAATGCCGGAGGCAACCCATTCGCCGGCGCCGGAGGTTTCCACGGATTCGGTGGCGGATTCGGTGGTGGTGGATTCGGAGGAGGCTTTTCGGGCGACATTAACTTCGAAGATCTGTTCGGTGCTTTCGCCGGTGGTGGTGCTCGCCGGGGCGGCGCTCGTGGCCGACGCAACCCATTCCAAGAGGAGATCCTGGTTGGAGAGGATATCGAGGTGCAGAGCAACATTACCTTTATGGATTCCGCCAAGGGTACCTCGCAGGATATTGTCATTACGCCTTTGACGCAGTGTGGAACTTGTAAAGGTGATGGGTTGAAATCCGGTGCTAAGCGTTCTCAGTGCAAGTCGTGCAATGGTTCTGGAACCCGTGTCCACTTCATGCAGGGAGGTTTCCAGGTTGCTGCGACATGCGATGCTTGTGGAGGCGCCGGTATGTCTGTGCCCCGTGGATCGGAGTGCGGTGGCTGTCACGGAAGCGGTGTTGTTAGAGAACGCAAGACCTTGAAGGTGGACATTCCCGCTGGCGTGGAAGACGGTATGCGGATGAGAGTTACCGGCGAGGGTGATATGCCTCCCACTGGAACAGCTGCTTCTCCTGGTGCCCGCACCCAGCGTGGTGATCTCTACCTCACGATCCGTGTTGCTCCGGATCAGCGCTTCACCCGCAACGGATCAGACATCCTCCACACAGCTTCGATCCCTCTTACAACTGCTTTGCTGGGCGGTGAGGTTACTATTCCTACTCTTGAGAAAGAGGTCAAGGTCAAGGTGGCCACTGGTACCGGTACCGGTGATCGGATCACTCTGTCTGGCATGGGCATGAAGAAATTGGGAGGTGGCCGCTCTTCGCGATTCAGCCCGACGGGTGATCTGAAGGTTGAATTCAAGGTTGCCATGCCGAAGTATTTGACTGGCAACCAGCGAACAATCCTGGAGGTTCTTGCTGACGAGATGAACGATAAGACGGCTCGACGAACTATGAACTTTAGCAAGGATAGGTAAGTATCCATCTCCCCAGTCTATATTTACGGTACTAACATCCGGCTAGCCCTCCCACTGATACCGCCGACAAGAAGGATGAAGGGTTTCTGAAGTCTGTGTGGCATAAATTGATGGACAAGGACTCTGATTCCAAGATCAAGTCCGAGTCCGAGAAGAAGGATACCAAGGACAAAAAGGAGGAGAAGAAGGGAGATGACTCGAAGTCGAGTTAGATTCGTGTACATTCCTGTATTTTTATATCCATTTGGGCTGTATTTACCATGTTTTTCTTCATAGCGCTGGCGGGATTGGGGCATTTGTTCTGCCTTGGAGAAGATGGGGCGATGTATTACTATGTTAGGCTGCCATGAAGCTCTCTGCTTTCAAAAAGAAATATATAAGACCTGAATCTGTACATTATCAGTTCCTTCTGATGTTCTGGTGATTTATTAATTTCCATGATTTTCCTGTGATGTTCGTTCGTACAAGGTTCTAGTTCTATATATCTGTGTTTGGCTATTGGCGCCCAGACAAGACACGGTCGTCACGAAAGACCATCACACATCCCACTTGTCACCTTCTACCTACTCCAACTCTCCCAACCCCTTCCTTTCCTCGACTTTCAATCTGCATTGCTTTGATCCGACACTACGTCATTGATTTGACTAGTGAGCCATCAGGCACTGTCCGCCTACCTTACCCCACAGCCTCGAATCCGATTCCCCTCTCAACCGCACCGTTGCACCCCCGCTTACCACCCCTGCCTTCGCGTCCCCCCTTCCAAATTTATTTGTGGATGGGAGCATCCCGCTCCTGACGACCATCGCACAATGGTTCAGTCACCGATGCTTGCCTGTCCGCTCAAGCAGACCAACGAGATTGATTGGATCCAGCCCCTCAAGGATTACATCCGGCAGACCTATGGCGAGGACCCCGAGCGCTATGCCTCAGAATGTACAACCCTCAACCGCCTCCGCCAGGATATGAGAGGTGCCGGAAATGATAGCGCCACCGGACGCGATCTGCTGTACCGATACTACGGACAACTGGAGCTATTAGACCTTCGGTTCCCCGTCGACGAGAATCATATCAAGATCTCGTTCTCATGGTATGCTCCGACCCGAAGAAACATAGTAGTGAACTCAGCACTAATCTTGATTCCAGGTACGATGCGTTTACTCATAAACCCACCTCCCAATACTCCCTGGCCTTCGAGAAAGCATCCATCATCTTCAATATTTCCGCCGTCCTTTCCTGCCACGCCGCCAACCAGAACCGGGCCGAGGATGTCGGCGTCAAGACTGCATACCATTCTTTCCAGGCATCCGCGGGTATGTTTACGTATATCAATGAGAATTTCTTGCATGCGCCTTCGACCGATCTGAACCGGGACACGGTCAAGACATTGATACATGTGACACTTGCCCAGGCGCAAGAGGTGTTCCTCGAGAAACAGATCGCAGATGGGAAAAAGCCTGGATTCCTGGCCAAGTTGGCAGGCCAGGCTGCCTACTTGTACGCCCAGGCGGCGGAAACAATGCAGGACTTCGTGAGCAAGAACGTCTTCGATAAGGTGTGGTCGATTGTAGTGCAGGCGAAGGGGGCGCATATGAGCTCCGTTGCATCCTATTATCAGGCCATTGCTGACAGCGAGAGCAACTCACATGGAGTTGCTATTGCGCGACTGCAACTAGCTGAAAAGCAGTCTACAACTGCTCTGACCTGGGCCAAGTCATTCCCCTCTTCGGCTCCCGCAACCTCGAATTTGCCAGCTGAGGCGGGAGCCAACCTGGTCGACATTGTCAAGCATAACCAGGCCAATGTGCAGTCTCAACTGGCTACTTTGATCAAGGATAACGACTTTATCTATCATCAACCCGTGCCAAATGAAGCGGGACTCTCACCCGTTGCCAAGCTTCCGGCCGCTAAGGCGATCCCGGTCAGCGAGCTATACCAAGGGCAAGATATTCAGCGCATTATTGGTCCTGATATTTTCCAAAAGCTGGTTCCTATGTCTGTCACAGAGACGGCTAGTTTGTATGACGAGGAGAAGGCCAAGCTGATCCGCGCAGAAACCGAAAAGGTTGAGACTGCCAATGGTGAGATGGCTGCCAGTTTAGATTACTTGAAACTTCCCGGCAGTCTTAACATTCTCAAGGGTGGAATGGACCAAGAAATGACAGTGGACGAGGAGTTTCGCCGCTGGTGCTCAGAGCTTGCTGGACATACATCATTCCATCGGGCCTTTGATGAGCTGCAGGAACGCAAGACGGAAGTCCTGTCGCAGTTGGATCAATGCTCGAAGCAGTTGGATTTGGAAGAGAGCGTATGTGAGAAGATGCGCTCTAAGTATGGTGGTGATTGGAGTCAGCAGCCCAGTGGTCGCTTGAACACTACCCTCCGAGGAGATGTTCGCACCTACAGAGATACCATTAGCGAAGCCAGCGCTAGTGATACCCAGCTGTCATCCACACTGCGACAATACGAGGGAGACTTTGATCAGATGCGCTCTGCAGGAGAAACGGATGAAGCCGATGTGCTCTTCCAGCAGGCCCTTATCAAGGCTGGTTCCAAGCATAATAAAGGTAAAAACGGGGTCAGCAGCCCTGCCGAAGGCAGTCTCTTAGACGACGTCTATAACGAGGGTAGTGCTTCCGTTGCGGGACAGATCGCTAAGGTGGAGGATATCTTGAAAAAGCTCAACCTTGTGAAGAGGGAGCGGTCCCAAGTACTTAAGGATCTTAAAGAGAAGGTTGGTTGGATCCTTCCTTATCTACTGAGTTTATGTATTGACTTTTCTAGATTCACACCGACGATATATCAAATGTGTTGATTCTGAACAAGAAGTCCATCACAGGCCAGGAAACCCAACTTTTTGAAGCCGAGCTAGAAAAGTTCCGGCCCCATCAGAACCGCCTGTTACAGGCGAACCACAAGCAGTCTTCTTTGATGAAAGAACTTACTAAGACGTACGCCGACTTGCTGCAGGATAAGCGAGTGCAATCTGAACAATCCAAGTATGAGGGTATCACACGCCAAAGAAATACCGTGATGGCTCGATACAAAAAAGTATATGAGGCATTCAATGGCCTTTCGTCGGGTATTGTCCAGGCTCGAACCTTCTACAAAGATATGGGCGAGAATGTCGAGAGCCTACGGAAGAATGTCGAAACATTCATTAGCAACCGTCGATCCGAGGGAGCCCAGCTTTTGAGCCAAATTGAGCGCGAGAAGGCGGGTGGTGTCTCCGAACATGAGGACCAGGAACGAGAGAAGCTCCGTCAGCTGATGGAGCGTCTGTCGACAGAGCCGAAGCCACCAGCAACTTCGCCATTGACAAGACCCCCCACAGCCCCTGGAAAGGTGAAGTCGCCGCCACCTGCAGTTCAAACCCCAGCATATGGAACAGGTCCGTCTCCAAAGCC
The DNA here is from genome assembly GCF_028828015.1 of Penicillium pulvis. Lineage (NCBI taxonomy): Eukaryota > Fungi > Ascomycota > Eurotiomycetes > Eurotiales > Aspergillaceae > Penicillium > Penicillium pulvis. The sequence goes on from NW_026643080.1 coordinate 1,974,692, forward strand.
ATCGCCTCGCTACCCACCGACCATGGCACCCCCGCACGGTGTTCCTCTATCGCATTCCCCAGCGCCTTACGGACAATACATGGGCAACCCAGGCATGCCATACGCCCAACAGCCTTTCCAGCAGGGTGCCGCCGCCCCGCTCTCCGAAGGCTACAATCCCATGGCATATCCATATCAAACACCTGTCTCTCCACCCCCGAATCAGCAGTTCTTTTCCCAAACCCCAACCCCATACGGGTACCCCAGTGCCAGTCCTGCGCCTTCCGCTGCTACAGCCGGAACTCCATCGCACTATATGACTCCACAGGGCTACATTCCTCCCCCGCCCCCTCCACGCCCTCAACAACCCAGCTACCCACCCACAACCGGCGCTTATCCCTCCGGACCTGGCGGGTATGCTGCCCCGCCCAGAGGGTACCCACACAGCAAGACCCCTTCTCAATCCCAGCCCCAGTCATCTGCTACCAATGATCCCTGGTCCGGGCTCAATGCCTGGAAATAGGCCACGCCTGATGCCGCCTATGTCTAGCTATAGGTACTTTGGTATGACAGTTGGGGCCGGTCTCGGGCAAAATGGGAGGCGGGCATCCATCTCGGCGTTCTTTTTGCGTGTTTATGTTGGTTCTATATCACCCTGTTAGTCCGGTTTTTGTGTCTTGATTCTCGCCAACTTCGGATTGGAATTTCTCTCTTGATTTGATTAGTTTAGAAGCTATGCAGTGATGTACATGATGAATCAAATATAGTATTTAGGTAGTATGTCTTGTGCTCAAGCTGGTAATATCCATGGACATAGTAAGCAGACCTGGATTACGAGATACACCCATGTTTAGTAGATTAAAGGTACCTGTTGATACACCAAATAAGAGAAGTAGTTTAGACAAATGCAACCGAACTATATGTATAATGACGTCTCCTCAATTGAAGGTCATTGGAAGTCCATAGAACAAAGACTGAATTAACTATCCAGTTCCGATATAATAAACCCGAAAATCAAACACCATAGATATAGACCAAGTATGCAAACACAATTCCACAGAGAAGCCCTCCGCAAGAGAAGTCCCAGTCCCAGCCACAGAAACGCCAATGGGTATCTTAAAATAAAAAAAGCCCTCCAAACCACTTGAAGTATCCCCGTCCTTGAAATCCAATGCCTCAGATCAGATCAAATCAGATAAGATCACATCGAACCACAAGACTACTGTTACGGCTGAAACCGCAGCCGGAACTGCCTCCCCCTCCGTTCCTCACGAACAGTATACAGAAACCTAGCAATACTCTCCTGCTCCGACAACCCCGCACTATTAAAATGCTTCCGCACCACAAGCGCGAACGCATCTTTGCTCACGCGGTCTTGTCCGATTATGCGGCGCAATGGCTCTTCGCGCTCGCTTCCACTTCCACTTCCACTACCACTTCCGCTGCCCGTAGCATGCGAAGATGTGGCTGTAGTATGGGTTTGGTTGTGGTTGTGCCGGGTTGTGGTGTTGTTTGCGCGGCGGGCGGCGAGGGCTGTAGGGGAGCGGAGACCGACGCCTTGAGAGAGGACTATGCGGGAGTAATCGTTTGAGAAGGCAGAGGGGGTGGGGAGTTTGTGGACGTGACGGTAGGCGTGGAGGATGTCGAGAGGGAGGTCGGACCAAGGGACCTGATTTTGTTAGTATGAGTATACATTGGAATTGATATTGTGGGTAGGTGGGCATGGGATCAAGATTGAGCTTTTGCTTTGCAAAGCACAAGGACATCTGGGGGATAGAATGGGTTTTTTTTTGTCTTATCTGTCACTTTGCTGCTCTGCGCTCAATGACAAGGCTGACGCCATCGACTGATCTCCGCCCCCTAAGACATTCAGGACTCACTCTTGGTTGTTGATCATCGACATCTTGTGCAATTGGCGCACTGGTCACAGATGCCTTTTCCTTAGCTGCACCCGTCTTCCTACTCTTCGGGGCTGTGGATTTGTATTCTCTCGTGCCGCTGGAAGCTTCGGATCTGGAGTCGTCCACTATGGCGGTGGTGCGCTGGCGCGGAGGTGCCATGGTGCGAAAGGCACAAAGACACAATGCAGAGAGAGATGGATTATGTTCAATGAGTCAAAAGAAAGGTCGGAATGGTCTTGCTGGACTGTTTCAGGGTGGTAATTTGGTGGCAGCGCACTGGACTCGAACAGAGATTCTCCGCTTTTTGGGCGGACAGACGCGGCAGAATGATACATGATTTTTCTGCCGCATTGGGCGGTGGACGGACGTTTGTCCGGGGATTAATGTTACCCTGAGTATGTGAAGGGAGATATTGCAAATGATATTGGAATTGTGAGAATATATTTGGTGTAAACTATAAGCTGTTGTTTAGTGATGTCATGTGTAGGATGTCATAGGTATATGTGAAAGGGAGATGGCACGCGTTTTTGTCTAAAGGGTCGTGTCCCGATTCGGTATTATAGATCACGACGCGCGACTTGCCCTCTGCTCCATGTGGTGCTCCATATGGGGACAAATTTCTGACACATTTTTCTGCTTTCGTAAGCGTTTCAATTGCCTCACACCGCTCCATGCGGAGAAACATTGAGACCTCCGCAAGTCGGATAGAAGTGCGGGACCACCAATCCGTCGGATTACCGAGCCTGCGTACGTCCGGGTGGGGGACTTTGTTTTTCTCCAGGCGCAAACAATTGCCGGTTCAGGGTCAAGGCAGCTAGTACATGTAGACAAGGGTATGACTGCCGAGCCACAAGGTAAAAAGACCACCATAGAAAAAATCTTCCGTCAGCCCGTATCTACACAACTGTTGCATTCGTCCACGGGGGTTATAGATTGACAAATGCAGCAACTCAGCCGATGGCCGGAAAAGCCACCGAGGCTCGGGTCATTTTCGGCGGGGGGATTTCTCGGACAAACCGGGACCAACAAGGGGGCAAAAGGAAAAAATGGAATTGGAAAGTGTGGAGATTTGGGGATAATCCTTAGTCAGAACTGGAGACCAATTGAAGCCAACGGCAAGAGCACGCAAGACCGGGCCGGCACAGAAGATGCCGAGTCTCAGCCCGAGTTTGAAAGTCGGGCCCGCGGCTCCAGACTCGGAATGCAAACCAAGTTTTTTTTTTTTTTTTTTTCGTTTGGGTTAGGGGGCAAGTTGATAGAGAAAGTGCCACCGCGGAAGATGACCGTGGGTATGTTCACCGAAATCCCCCCTTTCGGTGTCGTTGTTACTCCGTACAGTGCTTGCTCCGATCAGAATTTTCGTGACTCCATATTCATATCCATATCCAGATTTGTATCCTACTCCTGATGCTATTTCCTTGGAAACATCAAGGACATACATACCCCTTGAGTATTAGAGTAAGAAAATAGAACGGAATCGCCGTGAGGATCATCTCCGTAGGATCTACGAAAGAGAATACGCTTCCGACCCATGGATAGCTAGCGGACAACCTCCTGACTCAGTCCGCTCATGTGTGCTTGCGCGCACTCACGCACCTGGTCCAAGCCCTAAGCCTCACCCCCAAAGCCTCCTAGATCATCGTGGAGCAATCCCGAAAAAGAAAGATAAAAGTCCCCGCAATCCAAAACTGTGCATGCGAGAATGGCACAACGCCGTCCATTCAGCTCCGACTTCACCCGATGAGCCCCTCTTTCCTACCCCAGCCCTATGGTCTGACGGTCTGAAGTCTGGAACCTGAATGAGATACGTACCTGCAGTAGAGGAAGGTCTAGCTAGAGCCTAGGACCGACCTAGACCTAGAATGTACCCTCGGTATAGGATACGTACCTAGCATGTTGTGATATACTCTGCAGATGGGGTCAACTGTGTCGTCATCGTTTCTAATAAGCAATACCTAATGCATGAAAAAGCCTCACCATTCTAGCCCGATCGAACTAGCGCCTTTATTCTGGAGCACAGGTACTCCATCGAGGTAGCCGGTGTACCCGTGATTCCGGGGCTGAGAAGGGGGGGGAAGGCCTAAAGGGAAGCATATGACGACGATCAGGTACATAGCTTCACCGAAAATCACGAAAATCGCGAAAATCATGAAAATCATTTTTGGGTTAAAGTGAGGTTATTTGAGCATCGTCATCAGACAAACATACTCCGTGAAGGCCTGGACGGCAACCGACCGAGGTTCCATGGCTTGTCAGGGATCGTAAGACGTCAATGACAACCGGGTCAGTGCGAGCAACATGCGACGATAAGCCCCATTTTTCACATGGTGAGGTACGGAGTGACCTGCGCATGTGAAACCCCCCCAAGCTACTAGCTCGTGAATTCATCGTAGCTAGCAACCCCGGACCACACGTGAAATCGATAGTGGCCAGTATTGATTGTCTGCTTATCGTGAGCTGTGACGGCGCTGGGATTGGTGGATAAGGGGAGCTTGCTTCCTGCTTATTGCACATCAATGGGGCCAGGTGATAGTGTATGTCCCCTAATTGGGCTCGATGATCGATTCCTCGATCACCGGGTTAGGATTGCCAGGGGCATTTCGTTCTTCCAGCGATATTCCCCCCCCCCCAAAATAAAAATAAAAACATCTGTCAAAAGTGGGTAGGATTACTTCATTGGAGAGTGTGGGGTAACAAATAATTCACTCAGAGTGGAGTGAGAAAGATGTTCGGCCCTCACCGAGAACTGGACACGGTGGTGGGGTAGTCCTTAGGAGTACACCTTTCCTTACCCTTTGTAAACCTGGAGAATGTTAAAGGCCACCTAGATGGTTCGCATTATCGTTATCTCTTGTGTGCACCCCGGACCTGCAGTCTGACCACTCGGACTCCGGAAGGTCGGCCCCGCATCATTGGTGATATCAGCATGTGGTTTGTGTGGCGCTCATTGGACCAGGGGAGGTGACTCTTCCAGAAGCTGTGGATCGCGGATCGCTCGCCTTGGCGGAAGTGCGTGGATATAAGGGTGTGTTGATAAGAGTACCTTTGTTCGGTGCCAATATTCTTAGGTAAAGGGTTGCACTGCCATGGAAGTTAATGACATTATTATTATCTAAAGTCAACACTAAGTTCATCTCGGAGAGCTAATATCATTCCAAGGTTTTTTTTATCTTTTCCCTTCATAGGGTATTCTCCGCGCTGCACTGAGTAATCGCACCCGACTATACCCCGGATTTCTCCCCACAATGCTAGCCAAGCGCGCCAAATGTCACCTTTTTCAGCAACATAGCTTTTCACGAATGCGTCCAGGATCTACCTCCTTCCCCCTCTTTCCAAGGTGCGCTCCGTAGTACTTTTTCTTTTTAATTCGTAAACATTCTTTGATGGTCGTGTCTACGAACGCCACGGGCGTTCGCTTGGTGAGGTTTCAGCGCAAACTTCCAGGCAACACGATTTGAAACGGAGCGCAACGAATCGAGTCCCCGATATTCCGGTCCCACGTCAGTTTGTTTCGATGAGTTCCGCGAGCACGTCATTATATTTGTCCTTGACCTCGTGGAGGCAAGGGGGTGTTTCTGCACTGCCCAGGCTGAGCTGACACTTACGTTATAACTTGAGTCTAGAATAGATCCAGGACATAATTTTGTTTGATGTAGCGCTTTGTGGCTGATCCTACTCAGCCTCGTTTAAATGTAGCTGTGCGGTCAGCTGGCGTAAACGTGGTCTCTCCTTGATGAATCCGGAGGAATGACAATTTGGATAACGTGATAATAGGCCGCGGTGATTAATGATAAGGGAAGTACGGAGTACGGGAAGTTTATAAAGAATCTTGATTCTTGGTTATTGAATTCTTTCCTTGGCGCAGTTCGGCCTTATTTTCCTTAGTTTACCCGACTCAACTTTGGGAATAATGGCGTGATAAGGACCCTGTGGGGAATTGCGATTTTCCAGCGCAATAGTAACCAGCGATGTCGGGCGTCGATCACCTTATCATGTACACGACGATCTTCTGCAAGTTGTTGATTTTTTTTGTATGTGCTTTTGTCCTTTTCCCTAATTCATTTCTCATTCTTGCCAGGTCGATCCTGGCATGAAGATTTGCGGGGTAGGCCCTGAGTCAGAGTATGATCATCAAAACCTTGACGATCATCCCAGCTCCCAGTGAAGAAACCCTATGTAGAGTGTGTTGTTCCAAGGGGCCTGACCGCTGTATAGTAAATTAGGTCAAATTAGCCATAATTGGGGGTCTCCATATCGTCGGCTATTGAATGGTTTTCCCCCACGCTTCTCCTACCACTATACCTTAGTAACCTGTAGTATGTGGATAATCATGTCGATCGATCGCGGGGACAAGTTGGGGGATCTCCCAAGGAAAACTCTGACGCAAGACCGGGTCATCTTTAGACACGGAAGTTGACTTCCGGGCGCTTCTCCGGAGTACTTACTGTAAACAAACATATCTATCATTGATCGCTTAGCACACTGCAGTGTCTACGTAGATACGTCAGCTGAAACAAGAGATTCATGTTTCGAGTGATTCGGCAAAAAGCGGGTAATTGCCTGTACCTGCACAGAAAGCGCCAACTAGCCCCCTGCAGATTGAGGCACCGAATCCGGAGTTTCTCCATGGTGCCATTCCCCGTGGAGGAAAACCCACTTTTTTCTCCGTGACCGCATTCGGGGGTAAATGCGAAAATGGGGAACTGTGGTCGGCATTCGAACCGGCAAACTGATTTGTTTTTTATTGTGGGATTATTTTTAGTCATTCGCTATTTGTTCCGTTTTATCCTATCCGGATATATGATAACAACCTGGAACAAGATGAAGCAAGGCATCCCCTACTTGATCTATCCAGCAGAATTTTGGCGGGGATCGGGGAAATAGGATTGAAGGAAATATTGGAATCATACCTATCATCGGAGTGTAGAGCTGAAGGCATTCTTGACCCGCCGCAGTTTCATGCTTAAGATCTGCGACTAAAGGTCCCCCCTGCCACGGCTATATGCAGGTCGTCCACCGCCCTGGATCGCGAACGAACAGGGGGTTCGAGGGAACCTTGGGAGTGATGCGCCGACTCGGTTAGAAGACTGAACAGTACTATGGTAGATTATGAGGGAAACATTAGAGGACCCAAATGGATATCCGGGTTATCCAACCAGACTCTCTATATCCGTCACATGGGCAGAGGGAAAAACAGAGGGAACGGTATCCGGTGCCGAGCGGGCGTATCTTTCTTTATCCCGTGGCGCGATCGTGGGCCTTGGGGCGGTTATCATTACAAGGGCATAGGCCCCACTCGGGGGCACCGGGGTGCTCAAATGTCCAGGTTGGGGGGAATCTCCGTGTTCAAGGGAACCTGGGTGATAACTCTCCACGGGGTTATCGTGGTGCGTGTCCTCCCCCACAAGCCCCCAATTTCCGATTCAGCCGGGGGAAACCTGGGTGTTTCGGAGCATGACATATGCATAGAATACATCATGCAATTCGATGGGCAGGTCGAGAGCTGGGTACGGGAATACCAATCTGGACCGGGTAGGGTGTGCGGCTTTGCGGCTGCATAGTGCATCGTCGTCAATTATTGGACGATCTGCGCCTATCAGTCCGATTACTTTTTGGCCACGGACCACACCCTTTTCCATTTTTTGGGTCTTTATCGGGGAGGGAGTGGTAGCTCCTGCGAAACCCCGGTTTAATGGAATCCGGGGTATTTCATCCGAGCTGGTTATCGACGAACGTGATTTGCGTAACCGCCAGAATGGCCTATACTGGGGATCCGACTGGGGGGACCCGGCTGGTTTTCGTGTGATCTTTGACATTCCCTGTATGACCTCTCGATTCCCATGACTAAATCATGCTCGAATTATGAATCATGTGTCGACATCATCGATGATCCTGGGTAGCGTCACTTCAAGGGGAAATCTCACCCAACCCCAGGATTCATCCCCCATATTTACTTTTTGCGAGGGGCAGCTGGGGGGTAACGATTGGGAGCTGAACTCAGTTCTTCATGATAACCATGATCCATCCAATCTAGACTGTTCTTCCCGAATTCCCCGATGAGGAGAAGGCACCGTTCAAAAGTCGCCACCGAGCATCATCAGTTTTATCACCAAGGCTAATCAAACTTTGGATTGAAAGGTTGTGTGTTATATTATGGAATGATAGGGCGGGGTTGCAACCCCAAGATAAGCCCGTTTTTGGATCTCCAGCTTTCTCCAGATGCGCGATAGCCGGGTGTAGGGACACGCACTGATTGTCACGCCACACGGGATTCTTCACATAATCAGTTCTACGTAGCGTCGGGACTAGCCCGGTCCCCACATCTGGAGTACGTAGTTCTTGGGTTTCTCCGTTTTTCCTATTTTTTCCTACGACTACTCCTTTCGGTCATGTTCCTCCCCGGCTGCATGAACATCGGATTATCCCTGGGCAATAGAAGAGATTGATATAGTAAGATAGATAACTATGATATGACAATTAAAAGGCATTCCACTAAGAAACATGACCCGTAAAATAAAATTAGGAAAAATAAAAAGTCAAGGCAAGGCCAAATCGATCTGCCGGATTGATTTGGTAAGAAAATTTCTTTTGGGAAAAATGAAAATTGAAAAATCAAAAAAAGAAATTTTATTTTCAATTTTCATTTTCCCAAACAAGTCTTGCCCCAGTTCCTCTTCCCTTTTCCCTTTTCCCGTTCCCCCACACTGGTAAACCCTCAACCTTGTATCCGATAAGTCTTTTTTCCTTTTTTCAATTTTTTTTTTCTTTTCTTTTTTTTTTTTTAACTGACTTTTCCTGCCCCAAATCCGATCCCGAAGAAAGCCCTCCCCGATTTCTCCCTTCCCCCTCCATTCCTTGCCCCCCCCCTTCCCTTTTATTATCTACCTACTCCCCAGATCGTCGTCTCCAGATTCTTTCTTTCTCCCTTTTCCCATTCTTGACTCGTTCCCCCATATTTGCTCATTCTCTTCAATTATCCCGATCTGGGCTAAGCGAAAGAAAACAAATATCATCATCCGATCGACATTATTTCCCCCCTCGGGTGCAGATCGACCGGTCCAACTCTTAGCTCTGGATCCTAGCGGTCATAAATCATCCGCCTCGGCCCCCCTACATAAACTCTGAATTCTCCCCCGGTCCATTCCTGAGGAGTTTCACATGCCACCCCCAGCTTCTTCAGTGGGTTTCTCCAATCTACTGAATCCGGAAGCAGTCGACCACCAGTCGCAACCTCAATCTCCAATCCACGGCGACTCTGATTCTACCATGGCTTCTTCAGTCAGCCTCTTGCCGCCTCTCATGAAGGGTGCGCGCCCCGCCAACGAGGAGGTCCGCCAGGATCTGCCTCGCCCGTACAAGTGTCCCCTTTGCGATCGGGCCTTCCACCGTTTGGAGCACCAGACTCGGCACATTCGCACGCACACTGGTGAGAAGCCTCACGCCTGCCAGTTCCCCGGCTGCACAAAGCGATTCAGCCGTTCCGACGAATTGACTCGTCATTCACGTATTCACAACAACCCCAACTCGCGCCGGAGTAACAAGGCCCAGCACTTGGCTGCGGCTTCAGCTGCTGCTGCTGGTCAGGATGTGAGCATGGGTAACGCGGCCAACATGATGCCCCCTCCCAGCAAGCCCATTACTCGTTCCGCGCCGGTCTCGCAGGTCGGGTCCCCGGATGTCTCTCCGCCTCACTCCTTCTCCAACTATGCCAATCACATGCGCTCCAACCTGGGTCCTTACTCGCGCACCTCCGACCGTGCTTCGTCAGGGATGGACATCAACTTGCTCGCGACGGCCGCTTCGCAGGTCGAGCGTGACGATCACATGGGATACCACGGATCCAGACACCCCATCTTTGGCTCGCGTCAGCACAGCAGTCGTGGTCTTCCTTCGCTTTCCGCCTACGCTATTTCCCAGAACATGACCCGCTCGCACTCTAACGAGGACGACGATGCCTACGGCCAACATCGTGTCAAGCGCTCTCGTCCTAACTCGCCCAACTCTACTGCTCCTTCCTCTCCTACTTTCTCACACGATTCGCTCTCTCCCACTCCCGACCACACTCCTCTGGCTACCCCCGCACACTCGCCTCGCCTGCGTCCCTTGGGAGCCAACGAGCTGCACCTTCCTTCCATTCGCCACCTTTCTCTCCAGCACACTCCCGCCCTGGCCCCAATGGAGCCCCAACCAGAGGGCCCGAATTACTACAGCCCCGGCCAAGGCCATATGGGCCCAAGTATCACCGACATCATGTCCAAACCTGACGGCACACAGCGCAAGCTACCTGTACCCCAGGTACCGAAAGTTGCTGTCCAGGACATGCTCAACCCCGCAACCGGATTCTCCTCGATGAGCTCATCCACCAACAATTCCGTTGCCGGCGGTGACTTGGCAGACCGTTATTAAACGGCTGTCCCCCTTTAACGTCCTGCAATCTGTGTTATGCGCGCTACGAAACGAAATAGACTTGTGCATTTTTTTCATTTCCCCTGTTTTGCGGGCATCAATGGTGTCAGGTGGACGGTTTTTTCTTTTTATTCTTTGAGGCGTCGAACTAAATATAGATGGATGGGAATTCCCTGTGGTTGTTTTTTTTTTTCTTTCAGTCCAAAACTTCTTCGGTTACTTCTCCTCTCTGAGGCCTGTGGTCTCAATTCTACTTCTGACCACTGTTTTTAACTTTACTCCCTTAATTTGCTACCTGCTTGCAGGAAATCAAAAACATCGGATAACTTCTTATTGAAATGCCTAAACAGTAAATCTCTCGAGTAAACACTGCAGTATTTTGTTGACAAATTACAAGTCCTATGGAGTGAAACTTGGACTATGGAGTAGGTCGGTTGCGAAATTACCCCTCCCTGCACAACAAGGATTCATGCGCAACACACCCAATATCTTGCATACATATCACCTCGACTTGGCTACTTTATATACAAATTGACGATCATCCCGTTCTAAACATTAATTTTATACTAGGATTTCCAGACACACAAACGCTCCCAACATACTACTGCACAGCCCAAACGTTAGCCCCCGACGCCCCCGCTCCCCCTCCAATGCTTAGCGCGGAAAAAAAAAAAAAAAAGAATGAAAAAAGTCCCGCGTTTCAAATGCGAAAGTTCATGCTTGATTTCTTTCTTGTATCTATTTTACAACTGAGTACCTACTCAGGTATTTGGTGAAATCTTAATATCATGCATCCTCGGCTATATCGCATTTAGATCCCGTTATCGATCCCGCGAGTGCGATAGTATACTTGGTGTGTTTGAAGTAGGTACATCAACATCCCACCAAGGTTCTCCACTATCAAGTGTACCTGTACCTGTGCGTACATATGAGGTACGATCCGAGGTCCAAGCTAAGCAGATGATGAAGCTAGGTCGTTTCCAAGTCTGGGCCTGACTCGACTGTAAGTACGATGATCACTCAACGTTACTGGCTGTATCAAGTCCGGCCACTAGGAAACTTTCTGCAGAAGTTTCCTGTCGGGCTACGCCGGCACTTACATTAGACTTGAACTGTCGTGCATGGCTGACAGTTCCTTTAGTGTTCTGCTCCTTACCTACTGGGGCAAAAGATCGTTGCCCACCCTCAACACGCCGTAGTATCTTGTCTGCTAGACTGTAAGTATATCACCCTCTTCTTTCATCTTTCGCTTTGTCGTGGCCGGGTAAGATATCCGTTCCAGCTTGTCTTGTCTCGTGCGAGATGATGCGATAAGAGGCAAAGGCCGGCTCTGACGCCATCCCAGTAACGTAACTCCGTGGCCCCGTGAACTCCCCGCGCCCTGAGCAGTGCGGAGCAGGTCGGAGCGTGCGTCTGCTCTGCGTGTGAGCACGACCCAGACCCAGACTCGACCCAGCGTCGCAGTTGCACTTGCAGCCTGGAATAGCTTGGTTTGCCGCTCGTCTGTTTGGGGGCTTCTCTTTCTTCTTTTTGTTGGAACCGAGCTGAAAGGAATCTCGTGCGTCTGCACCTCATCACATCGCATCGCATCGCATCTCGGGGTCCTACCTATCACGGATTATTTCCCCCTCTTATTCATGTCCCCGTCATCACAGATGAGAGATCACATTTCATCAAATACGGACCCCATCCCATCTACCCGCTCCCGCAAAAAGCAAGCTGAGGTGACGATCGTCGGTGGCATGCGCTCATCTTCGCCCGCCCCGCCGGGCCTGTCGAGCGGGTCGTCTTCTTCTTCGATTTCGTCCGTGGAGACTTCTTCTCCCACTGGACTTGGGCCAGGAATCGGTCTTGGATTTGGAGGCTCTTTGTTTGGGGATGGAAATGATGGTAACGTTTTAGCCCCCGTAATCACGGCTATGAACTCTTCGACTTCGGGGAGTAGAACTGGGAATGGACAAAATAGCTCCATACAGCACTCGTCGCGTGCTTCGTCTTTGTCGTGGGGTACTGCTGCACCGTCTGCTGCTTCGGTCGCTTCGGTTGGTATCGCGGATCATCATGCTGCGCCGCGGACACCTGGAGAGAGTGTTTACACGTGTCTATTCCATATGCTGGATTGTCATGATTCATTCGATGATGTTGTGGAGTGGAAAACGCATGTCTTGAGTCACTTTCGCACGCATCCGACGCCACGTACGGCGCGGTGTCCACTCTGTTCTGATGAGTTTGTTGATGAGGGCGATGACGAGTCACTGCTTCTTTCTCCTCTTTCAATATCCGAGCCGAACGATGAGAAAACTCTTAGTCGAGATAACGAGGGCTCGATCAACTCAGCGTCTGTCCTCTCTCAAGATAAGGATGATGATAATCAAAGCCAAGCCCAATTCTCGGATTCTGCCTGGAATCGCATGCTCAATCACGTCGCTGAAACCCATTACCAGCATGGTCAGACGTTAGCGGGAAGTCGACAGGACTTCGAGCTCATGCGGCACCTCTATAACCGGCGCATCATTTCTGATGCCCAGTTCAAGGCTATGCAGCTCGCGCCTGCACCGTCGAGTCCGGCATATCATCGTTCGCAGGATGGTGTGCGAGCTAGTATTGGGTCATCGGATGAGCCGTACTATGCGCCTTATAGTCGGAGGAGGGAAGAGAGGATGAGGGGGAGCCACCAGGGGGGTCAGTGTTGTTTGAATTTTTTTTTGGGGTTTTTTAAAAGAACCCTCTTATTGGGGATGTCAAGTTTGAGGTTAGGATTTCAACCACCTAGACCTTGAGGGGGTTTTGTCTAGTTTGTTTTTGATTGTGCTTGTTGCGAATATTCCCCCCGTTGCTTTGTTTCATGTTATACAGCTTGTATGTATGTTGTGCAGTTCCCTATGCACCACTGTGTGATAGTTCTGTTGTTGACTAGATCAGCTATTTTTCAATATTGATAATAATAGCTTCTTTTGCGTGTTGCTGGTAGGAGTGCTGCTTGAGGCTGGATCGTGGTAGAGATCGAGATTGTGGCATTGGTAGATATCCAATGCTTTGACGAGGATATAAGCCCAATTGTGAGCACGTTCGATTAAAGAAGAGAGTAGCAGCTCGATTGCTCATGCATACAGAATGCCTTAGGACAAGCAGAAGGAGGGGCGGATCAGGCGAAAAGAAGGTGAGCGGGATCTTATAGATCAGATCGAGGCCAAGCAAACAAGACAAACATTCCCTTGCCCGCATTGGACCTGGAGAACTTCATGGCCGCGACTTGAAGCTGTCTTCCCAATTCTACAGATCCAGCCCTCCATAGAATGAGAGTGTCTTCCTCAAAATCCCAAAACTAAATTTTGAACCCGCATCTTCTCCGGGCTCGAACTACTTCGACCTGCGGCCTCCGATCTCCCACTTTCTCACCCCCACTACCTCATCCAGCCCACGACATGGAGCGCTTATCGCTGAACGAGAGCCCTGCCAATGCGCAGCGGAATCCCCAGCAGCAGCCACAGCAACAGCAATTCCAACAACAGAACTCGCTTGGTCCTGCCGGTCAAATGCCTACTTCGGGCCCGCCGCAACTTCCGCCACAGATGTTCACTACTGCCGCACAGCTGCTGGACTTGACAGATAGTAGGTTGGCCAGACTAGAAGGGTACTAGGTCAATATAACTGCATTTACTGATTCGGATGTCTTCTTCTGTTGAACAGAGAAGCTAGTCCTCGTCCTGCGCGATGGGAGAAAACTAGTCGGTGTGTTGCGAAGCTGGGATCAGTTCGGTATGGACATCTGCGCGCAATCTTGAAGAATCATGGCTCATCCTTTGTCACTTTCCACTCCTTTAGCGAACCTTGTTCTCCAAGATACTGTCGAACGAATCTACGCCGGAAAACTCTACGCTGATGTTCCACGCGGGATCTTCCTTGTGCGTGGTGAGAACGTGTTGCTATTGGGTGAAGTGGTATGTACCGTTGCTTCGATCCGATATATTTTACGTCGGTGGCTAACGCAGCATTTATTTTCGTCTACAGGACCTTGACCGCGAAGACGAGATTCCTTCCACCGTAACAAAAGCTCCTTTCGAGGAGGTATTCGAACTCAAGAAGCAGGAAGATAACAAGCGCAAGAGCGGTGACAAGAAGCGACACACTGAACTTTCGGCTCTGGGATTCGAGCCTGAGCACAGCGGCGAGATCTTGTTCTAGATTATTCTCTCCGCCTCTATTGCTGCGATCTTGCGGTTGGGCACCTTTCCAGCTCTTTTCCTCGGCACCATTGGGTGGGCCGCACCCCGAATAGTACCCATTCTCACAAAATTGGGTATCAAGGGACTTCCTGTTGTTGGGAATGTACAATAGCAGGTGGTGCAGGCGGGAACTTGACGTGACAGATTTTCCCAACCGCAGAGTTTTACTTATATCATTTCGGGCCGAAAGGAAGGCGTGGACATGGCCTTATACCCGGGATTTGAATCTCATGATACTCTACGGACAATCGACACTGGTCTAATACTCATTTGAAGCATCGTTGTCATTGCTTCGCAAATACGGAACAGTGGATGGTACGATTGCCATTATCACCCAATTCGGGTCCATATATCTTTACGCTTGTGCTTGATAGTTAAAAATGAATTGACGGGATTTAACGACTAAACAGTATTGTAAAAAAAAAAAGAAAAGACTTGCTACATGTAAAATTATCCTTATATTGAGGTTTTCTTCGTATCTGGTCCATAGATGCTTATCGATAAAGATGCCAAGACTCGCCGTACCTTTTTTTTCACGATTTTCTCCATCACCGCCAGAACTGTCTTCCCCCGCACAGCTTTTCCCTTGTCCTTTTTCGTTCAAAGTCACCATGGCGACTCTGGCGGAGAAGCTTGAGAAGATCAAGTCTCCCAAGCTGCAGAACCAGCACCACGTAAGATCCCCCGAGCTTTTCCGCATCCGTTCAAAACTGACCTGTCTTAGACCGCTGTGGTGCTTTCTGCAGTGGAGGATACTCTTCGCGATCAAAAGGCCGATTTCTCTCCTACCGCTTATTTCGCTGCCCTCCTTGCCCTTCTTTCTCAGTCGCTGTCGGCTGAGCAAGGTATCGTCAACAAGGATTTGGCAACTTCAGTCGTCTACCTGCTCGATATCACCACCGAATATGTCCCTGCTCCCATCCTCCGCTCAAAATTCTCTCAGATCCTCACCAGCCTCGCCCCTGCATTGTCACTTCCCGAGGTCGAAGCACCACTCCTGCGACCCTCAATTGGAAGTCTTGAGTCGCTGCTGATCGCCCAGGATGCGGCTGCATGGAACCTTCCGCATACCGCAATCGGCCCGCGCCGTGCCACGGCCGGTCTGTTGAGTCTGTCGGTTGACCATCGCCCCAAGGTGCGCAAGCGCGCTCAAGAGGCTCTGATTAAGGTGCTCAAGAACCCCCCTCCCAGCCCGTCTCTGGACCACCCGGCTGCCGATATGTGCGCCGAGTCTGCTATGAAGACTCTTAGCGACGGTATCGCAGCTGCGACAAAGCAAAAGAAGAACCGCAACGATGCGCAGTCCCGGGAGAACCACGAGCCTTTGATTATTCACTCTTTGCAGTTGGTCAAGACCATTGCTTCGGCATCCGGTGGCTGGCCCAGCAAGAAGATTGAGGCGCTCTGTGAGCTGCTGATGAACGCTTCGCGCTCCATGAACGAGTACATTACGATGGGCGCGTTCGAGGTTTTCGAAGTTATTTTCGAGGGCATGGCGGATGAATTTTCTTCTTCCAAGCTCCCCCGTCTGTTGGACGCTATTACCGAACTCAAACCCGCACAGAACGACTCTCAGCTCCTCCCGCCCTGGATTGCTGTCCTGTCCCGTGGTTACGACGTTTCTGCTCAGATTACCCCCGAAGATACATTTGCGAAGCTCCCAGAACTGTTCCAGTTGATCGCTGGTTTCTTGGCCTCGCCCTCCCACAACATTCGCGTCTCGGCATCTGAGTGTCTAATTTCGTTCCTGCACAACTGCATTCCCAACAGTGTCATTATTGAGGCTTCGATTTACGATGAGAAGACTCTTGAGAAGTTGGCCCGTGCGGCCTCTGAATTGCTGTCTGTCAAATACCAGGCTGCATGGATGGAGGTTTTCAACGTCTGCTCCGCCCTGTTCGACTGCTACAAATGGCGATCCAGCCCCTTCCTGGTTGATATTGTTTCTACCATTGGCGAGCTGCGCAGCAATGAGACATTCCACGGCAAGAAGGAGGCAGATGCTGTCCTCGGAAGTGCTATCGAGGCCATGGGCCCTGCTGCCGTCCTTGAGATCCTGCCATTGAACATCATTGAACAGAAGAACGGCCAACCTGGTCGCGTTTGGATGTTGCCCATTCTCCGTGATAGTGTGACAAACACCAACCTGGCACATTTCCGTTCCGAGTTTGGTCCTCTCAGTGAGGCCCTCTACCAGAAGATGGTTGACTTCCAATCCCTGGAGAAGCCTGTCGAGGCCAAGATTTTCGAGACCCTCGTCCAGCAGACTTGGGGCATTCTCCCGGGATACTGTGAGCTCCCGCTTGATGTGGTTGAGTCCTTTGACCAGAGCTTCGCCGAGCTGCTGTCCAATGTCCTTTACAAGCAGACCGACCTGCGTGTCGAGATTTGCCGCGCCCTGCAGAACCTGATTGAGTCCAATCAGGCCATTCTGTCCATCGAGGCTGAGGAGGAGGATCTGATCCTGCAGCGCCGTATCACCAAGGCTGCTGCTGCCAAGAACATCGCCCACTTGGCTGGCTTCGCTAGCAACTTGCTCGCTGTGCTGTTCAACGTTTACAGCCAGACCCTTCCCCACCACCGTGGATTCATTCTGCAGTGTATCAATGCCTACTTGAGCATTACTCCTGAGACTGTAAGTCTAGGTTTCCCCACATATAATTTTCATTCGACATGATGCTAACTTCAACAGGAACTTAACGAGACATTCACTCGGGTGACCACAATGCTCGAGGAGTCATTGGCTACGGAGCAGAACAACCCTGTCAAGCAGGATCCTTCTAACAAGATGCCCCCGACCTCGCACACTTTGATCGATCTGGTCATCGCCATGTCCATCTACCTGCCCCGTTCCAGCTTCTCCGGTCTCTTTGCTATGGCCGCAGCCATCCTGAATGGAAATTCTCCCAACCCCGATCAGCAGCTTATCAAGAAGGCCTACAAGCTGATTCCCCGACTTGGCTCGACCGAATCTGGCAGCGCTGCCTTGCAGGAGCGTAGTGCCGAGCTGCAGGCCCTGATGCTCGCCACAATTGACAAGACCCCGGCCTCTGGTCGCCGAGACCGCATGCTCGCCATTCACGAGCTGGTCACTCACCTCCCCACCTCCGAGCTTCACTTCATCCCGGCTATCCTGTCCGAGGTTGTTCTTGGATGCAAGGAGAGCAACGAGAAGGCCCGCACAGCTGCCTTTGACCTGCTGATTCACCTTGCCCGCCGCACCAGCGACGACGAGCGCAACCCTGCTGGCACTGTGATCCGCAACTCTTTGGTCTCCCACATGCCCGACGATGCCCCCGATGCTCCCGCCAACATTGAGGAGTTCTTCACTATGGTCTCTGCTGGTCTGGCCGGTTCCTCCCCTCACATGGTCGCCGCTTCGGTCACAGCTCTGTCTCGCCTGTTTTTCGAGTTCCAGACTAAGCTCCGCGCTGAAGTCCTCACTGACCTTGTCGCAACTGTCGAGCTCTTCCTCACCAGCAACAACCGTGAGATTGTTCGTTCCGTCCTCGGCTTCGTCAAGGTTGCCGTTGTCGTTCTCCCCGACGAGACCCTGCGTCCTCGTCTGTCCACCCTGGTCCCTAACCTTATGGCCTGGAACAAGGAGCACAAGGGTCGTCTTCGCAGCAAGGTCAAGGGAATTATCGACCGCCTGGTCCGTCGCTTCGGTGCCCCACTGATGGAGAACCTGGTCGGCGAAGAAGACCGCAAGCTGGTCGTGAACATCCGCAAGCAGCGTGAGCGTAACAAGCGCAAGAAGAAGGAAGGCGCCGAGGCCGGCTCCGACGATGAAGACGAAGACAAGCCTGCCCAACAAACCGGCAACGCCTTCGACAAGGCCGTTTACGGCTCTGACTCCGATGACTCGGATGACGGCTCCGACGGCTCCGACGTTGAAGTCGACGAAAACACCCGTATCAAGGGCAAGAAGGATCGATCCCGCCAGAGCAATCAGTACATCCGCGAGACATCTCCTGAAGATAACCCGCTTGATTTGCTCGCTCCTGATGCTCTCGCCAATATCTCCACCACAAAGCCTAGTCTCCGTTTCCTGAACACCGGTCCCGGCTCTAAGCGTAAGCACGCTGCCAAGTTCGATGCTGACGGAAAACTGCTTCTGGGCGATGACGACGCAAATGATGATGTCGATATGGCTGGTGATGCCCCTGCTGGTGGTGTCAATGCCTACCTGGCAGCTGTGAGCGGTCCGGACGCTGTCCGCCGCGGCCAGAAGGGTAAGGTCAAGATGGGACAGGCTAAGCGCCGTGGAGGCGACGCCATGGACCTCGACGAGGAGGACGAGGCCGCTTTGAATGAGGATATGCGTAATAAGGGCCCGAACACCGGTCGTCGTGGTCTTGGTGTACCCAAGTCTCATGGTGCCCCAGGCGGAGGCCGTATCGAGAAGCGGTCTTCCTGGGGTGGCCGTGGCGGCGGTGATCGCGGTCGCGGCGGCTTCGGTGGTCGCGGCGGTGGTGATCGCGGTGGTCGCGGCGGCTTTGGTGGGCGCGGCGGTGGTGATCGTGGTGGTCGCGGCGGCTTTGGTGGTCGCGGTGGCGGTGATCGCGGTCGTGGAGGCTTCGGTGGCCGTGGAGGCTTCAGCCGTGGCGGTGATCGCGGTCGTGGTGGCTTCGGTGGCCGTGGAGGTGGTGATCGTGGTGGCCGTGGAAGACGGTAAACGCGAGTCCCTTCCTGCCATGCCATATTTTCAATGTTTAAGGGTGTTGTTTGAAGACGTTCCTTTTAAATACCCCTCGATGGCGATTCCGATTCCGTTAATAGGGGTTTGACTCGGTTTCACTGGTCTTCATGGTTCTGGACTTGTCTTTTGGTTTTGTTATGATTCTGTTACGAGCAAAAAGTTTGTTAGGGCATTGCACATAGAAATGGAATGTTATACTTTATCGTTATTCACATATTACTTGGTTAAAACTCGGACCTTTCTACAGTTATAAGGTCATCCTCAGAAAAAGTCTAGATATCTTCGATTAGTAGGATCTAGAATGCAGTATAGACCGTGTTCGGGTCTCAGGACTCCAAAGGAACTGGAGATGGGCTGTTTGAAGCCAGTCAGAAATATTGCCCCAAATTTGTCCAGAATTCCCCAGATTCTCAAGGTTTCGATCAGCTCAAGGTCAGAGATTCAAGACCTGGCTGCCTCGTTTCTTCTTCTTCCTCTGGAAATGGGCCGTTCAATGTTTTCTAATCCTACATGAAGCCTATGCTGGTAGTTGTCAAACCCCTTCCAGACATAAACAAATAAGCTCCCATTTCCCATTCAACAACGATAGCTGTCTCATGCACTTTCGTCTTCTTGGGGATCCCACATATCCAGTAAAGAAAAGCTGCACCGAAGATATACAAAACAATGTAAATCCACATAATCCCAAAATCCATCCATACAACATCGGAATTTGTTGAAGTACCTGCCAGGAACTTATTCGTCTCAGAAATACGACAAAATGAGCAAGTTGTAGTAGCAGAAGGATTCTCCACATAACCCCCAGTAAGACGAATGAAGTCAGCCAGATACTCCCCACAAGTCATATTCGGGCGTAGCTCAATATGAAGGAATTCCTGTTCCAGGCATATAACACGACCACCTCCAACCGATGCAGATAACAAACTTGATATCAGAAAATGGAAGGGAGAGATGTGGTACATGAAGATCCAGAAATGCGGGAAAGCCCCCAGCCCAGCAAGTACACCGCAGAAGGAGATTGTCAGTGAGAAACGGAGGTTGACGATGTTGCCCGCCGTTTCAGGTTTCTCTATTGTTGCAATGGCGAGATGTGTGAATGTACTTGAGAAAAGTACAAATGTGAGGATGAAGAACCAGATGAGAACGCCTTTCCCGTGCACGGTATTTGTAGCCTCTGCATTTCGGTATAAGCCGATTGAATTGTACCATGTCACATAGAGTAGGACTAAGCAGAAGAAGGACCAGGGGATCTCGACGCGCATGTTGGCTAGCATGAATATTATTTACGAGTAAGTCCTTGCTGGTCGCTCGCGAGGCTCGTAGAGCGCTCTTTGGGTAAGTAATTGTGGCATGATCTGTTGTGAAAGAGATTGAAGGTTGTCGCAAGCCTAAAAAGGCAAACATTTGGTTATGCAACCCTTGCTGGGTGTTTGGCGCTTTAAAAAAGGAGAACCCGTTGAGAAGAACCTAAAACAGATCAAATAAGTATTTCCCGGGGGTGAACTAGAGCATCGATGTTGTGAAGAATTTGAACGTGTTGGCGTCTATTTCCGATATAGTATGCAGCCAAATCAACCAAGCCAAGCATAACATCCCCCACGGTACTCTGAGAGCTCAGTGCAGTGACGAAGCCAGAAACATTCAGGTTTTCCAATGCCACTCCAGTGTTCGCATCATGTAGAGACTGTCGTCACGAGTCAACTCGAGGCTCTCAGAGCTCTGATCCATTTTTCGGGTCGAACGAAATCGAAATTCGGGTTCAGCTCTGGGTCCTCTGTGTTGAAAGGACTGGAAGTGTTTTCTGTGTGGTGGAATTGTTGACTAATTCATCTGGACAGCTATTTGATACCCGTGGAGTGGTCGCCATTGAGATCATGTGTTTCTTAATCTCCAGATTGAATGGAGTCATGGAGCTCTGGAGTAGAGCTCTCGAGGTTCCCCAAGTGAAAGTCAAAGGCAGACATCGTGTTGGACATCATTGTTTATCCACGCACATGCACTGCCAGAGAGTTACCAGGTCGCAGTGTGTTCCTCAAGGAAGATAAAAGAGGAATTGTGGAAGACCATGTTTTGGGAATGAGGTCTCGTGACCTAGGGCCTAGGGGACTTGGCCTCATTGCCACTGTACATGTACAATTACAAGGTTGTGATTGTATGTGTACGACCTCATTTGGCTCCCGGGTCGATTCCTGCGCGCCCCGTTTCTTTTTTTATTTTTATTTTTTTTTCAGCGTACATGATGTTCATGTTGGAAAACGTGATCTAGGACGAACATCAGATGCAAGGACTGTTCCCCCAGAGTCACCTTATCTCACCTTCTGACCCTACTTTGCAGTTCAATATATATATTCAAATCTCTATCCTGTATGCTTGATATACCATTAATCATTTAAGCTTGGAAGACTAGGATAAGATGCAGGGATAGTTGATCTATAAATCCATCGGCAGCTAAGTGGATGCCTCCGTCCTATTTCGTGATAGTGGATCCATGATGCAGAATGACTAACTCTATTATACATGTATGCCATGTGCCATATAGTGCTTAGATTGGAACTAATGCTCAAGGTACCCAGAACCCACTATCATCTGCTACTGCATACTTTAAAAACACCATATTACGTCATCTACAATACTGATTAAGTATGGGTATAAGGTATTCGATAAACAATCGGGTATCAAATTCACGCTCCTGAACGCAAACATACATACATCTTCCCATATCAATCAAAACGAAAACTCCTCATACAAGTACACCTGGTGCAGGATGAATGAGCTGGCGAGCTGCGTCAAGGATCATATCGAATCAAAGGGGTTCAGTAAATAAATCATGGGGTCATGCAGCCACTCCAAACGCCAATCCCGTCCAGTTCCAATGGAAATATAAGCCCTCCAAACTCCGTCAAAAAAATGTGTATAGTTCATAGCCCCTCCCATGGGAGATCAATAGATATAAGCAGATGAAGGGGTCGGGTCGGTTCGGTAAGGGTCATTCCGCGTATTTCTCTGTCGTAGCAGGGCACTCGACCAGAGTAGATTTTGTTTTTGTCTTTTTGTTTTCTTACAAGGGTCCAAGTTCGGACCCTTCAACAAAGTTTCATGGATCTTCTCGTTGTGGGGAATATGTGGGTCGACTCCGACTCATCATGGAGAAGGCCGGGATTTACCCAACCATGTCCGCCACCACTTGCAAACTCCCAGAACGGCGGCACGACCATCGTCTTTCCGCTCTGTGCCATCTGGGTTCCCCATGACCATAGCAAAGACCCAAAATGCAGCGGCTGTCCAGGCAAAAAGGAGGATGGCAATGCTGAAGAAGGGGGAGAGGGTCAAGACGACTATTGACATACCGACGGAATATAAGATGCTGGAATCAACGACCGGAACAGGTTCCTCGCTGTCTGGGTCGGAGTGGATCCATTGTGTGGAGGAAGAGCGGTTAGAGGTAGGTGGTGGCATGCAGACAAGTCGTTCATGGATGTGGAGGACTGGGGAAAGGAGGTCGCATAGTTGGGTTCGGAAGGAAGTCTTGCGAAGATATGGGGATATAGAACAGAGACGGAGAGGCGAGATGAGTATGGCGAAGATGATTGCGAAGAAGGTGTATATGCAGGCAGCGAAGGAGAAGAGTGGAACCGGAACAGATAGCCGGAACTATATGGGTCGTTAGCACGAGGGATCGATATTGTCTTCCCAGCAGTATCGACTCACCAGCATCAGTAGCGCATCCTGACCACCATCACTAGATGTAGCATCAAGAACTCCTCCTCGCTTCGAGACACGAGTCTGCTCTCCCGACATCAATGAAGGCTGCCAACTTCCCCGGGAACGTCCTTCCTTGGAGCCGTGGGCCACTGTAACCGGCTGGACAACCTCGTCCCCTATACGAGAGGCACGCCGTGACGCTTCCGGAGAGTGAGCGTGTGATCCCCGCGGGCCAGAAGTGCGGGGGCTCACGTCGTGGGCCATCCACTGAGAGGAGCGTAGCGGACTTGAATATGAAGGTTCAGGGTGTTCCGGCGGGATCAAGGGAGAGCGTATAGCGACGACGGGGTCCCGTGCCTGGTGATAGGCAGGACTATATGACATCTCCGGCGGCGACATGATTGAGTCGGAAAGTCAAGACGAGAGAGCCGAGAGTCGTACAGGCGCAATGCGGATAAAGGTGTATAAGGCTCACGGCATGGTCTCCCCAAGGGCGTCATCCACTCACGCGTGCGGATAGGTGACCAGTATCCCATTCGGTGAGAGGGCAAGGGCGGAAAGGGAGACTTATAGGACGGAGGAGCAGCGGAGGGACCAGGGAGGGCCATGGCAGCGGAGGAAACTGGTACTGTTTGCAGTCGCGCTTCGCCAAGGCGCCCAGATGCCGAGCCCTTGGCATTTGGGAAAAAGGGTTGAGGCTGCATCATTATTGATTATGTTGCTTTCCTGCGTGTTTTCTCCTTTTTCGTTCCATTCTGGAGTTCGACTTGGATTGCCATTTCCTAAATTCTCTATCTTTCATCTATGAAGAGCTTATTGCATAGTCGTAATATTATCCTCGTAGGTTGGACAAGCTCCGTGCCACGGTGTTGCAATGGGGATATTTTACCAATCGCCAAGATGCCAAGGCGCACTTCGGATGACCAGCTCATATGGTCCAGTGTGATTGGTTGAATGGTGTGTGATCCGCATCTGCGGCGACTTGGCATTTATTGGTAATGCAATACAAGTAGTCTGCACAACTGTAAATTACCGCACTATTTAATCACTATTGAGACCGTAGTGAAGTGGTATCCCCTTAGTATCCACCAGAAATCTTCATCAATATCATGATACATACTGTTCTTCAGGGTTAATTAAAGTATTAGAGTATTGTACTAATCCAATTGACTTGCCCTTCACCTGTATCGCTTACAAAATTACACTCTCTCGGACCTTGTGGCTTTCACACGGAAACAACACTGGGTTCTGCCCAGCATGCCCAGACGCCGAGAGATTGGCAACCTTGTGACTTTTGGAGAAACTGAAATTTTCTTTCGCTGGGCACATTGGCATTCTTATGGTGTTCAAGTTGCAATATTTATTATGTAACCCCTTCCCCATCGTGGTAAGCTTGAGGGAGATCTGAAACCCTGCAGGACTTGCCGCAAATCCTGCATAGGAGAAGTAAACACAAGCAGCATCAATAGTGATTCTAGTGAATGGCAGTCGCAGAGCCTTATCTAAGCACTGTAGCAAGATCCTTCCGGTCCCAAGTCGATCAGGGTCACTTTACAGTCTTGGCTTCCCCTCCCTAGGCCGAGCCCCTCAACTCCATAATCTCTTTCCCTGGTTCCTTGTGCCCCCAAACACCACTGTTGTCTTGGTATTGACCCTGAATTCCTCGGCGTCGCCCACAGGGTAAGAAAGACAGTTCAAAGACAAGAAGATACAGACCGCTGGGCGGTCTTGGCTGGTCTTTTATGATACGAGGCTTGCGCGTCCTCCGTTAATGGAGTAATAACGGGAGGGTTGTCACCTCGGGCCTATGAACCCCGCGGCAAGCCACCCATCTCGGTTATGACAACCCAGACGCCTTCGGTCTAGGTATCCCTATTTGCGCTTTGTGCTCGGATTTATCATGTGGCGGATTCGGGGGGCTTCCACATCGCATGGTCGATCAGTTGCAAGCACGCCATGGGGAAGATCGGTCATATTTAATGTGCGTCTCTGCAGATCAGTAGAAATGCTCCAAGGTTCAATGTAGATTCCTGGGTTTACTGTAGGTATACTGTATTCCCCTCGTGGAGATCCCGACCGCTATGTTGGCCATAAATGGCAGCCAATCACCGCATCAATAAATCAGTGATAATCACAAGAGAGAGTTCAGGTAAGATGAACACTAGTGGGCTGACATAGTAACCCCAATGGAACGTCAAGTCTCCCGTGGGTGCGTGCTAAGGCGGGTATGGAGTAAATATGAACCCCTTGAAACCACATCATCGGGAATGCCGCATGAAACGAACCAATAGGGCTGGACTAACTCAGCACCCTTCTTTATCAAGTGGATCCAGCATCCTAAAGATACGGTCAAGATCAATTTAAATTCAAATGCATTGCATTGCAATCAATATGAGCTCTCTATCTGTAGATCAGGTTTGCCGGCATGCTCGGAGCCCTACAGGAGATCCCTTGCGGCATGCTCTGCCGAGAAGATCATGGCCCCCTGCTTCCTGTCAGAGTCAGACATGCAGTACGGAGTTGATAGAGATAATTTAAGTAAACATTGGGGGCCGGGCGGTAGATAAAGTCTGTAGCCTGTCGTCCCCCGGGGCTGACGGTCGCATCCTTGAAAAAGCAATCGGAACTCACTGAGCCGCGGGAAGATGCATGATTTGTCTTGGGGGCTGAAGGATCGGAGCGAAGCGAAAAATGAAGACGAGTTTATTCGAGATCAAGTGGTCATTGGCCCGTGCGGGGTTGTTTTGCATTGGATTTGGTTAAAGTTCACCTGCATTTGTCATATCTGGTGGCTGGAGTTGATAACTTCGATCTGGCTGAAAGATGGTTTGATGGGAGACAATGAGGCGTCGGACTTGATTATATATCAATCGATTGGATGTACATATCTCAATCAGAGACGGATCCGATTTGACAGCGGTCCCAGCCGCACCTGAACAAGGCCCGGAAGATATGCAATTCGGAGCCTAGAAACTTCAAAAGAAATATGTCCTTTGCATATAGTTTTCTTTTCTTTTTTGACTAGCACCCGGATGCTCGTCTCAGATGCCGGCAGATCACGCCCCATTTCCGGTCGCGTGGACGTTTGTCATAGACGCCTTGGTGGAGCCAGGAATGAGGCAACAGATCAGCCATAGCCCAGGTATGTCAAGTTGACATGACAGAATGCTAATCAGATAAACACTGTTGTTGCAGTAGGTTTCAGGTGCTGATCGATGTTGACAGCATTGGAATGAAAACACAATACCCCAGATTATATGCTGCACATGGTTTTGTAAAGCCTCAAGAACCCGTTGCCAGGGCATATATATCTCCCCTCATAGCAATCACAACAAACCCCAGTAGGTCTCCTCGTTTGTGGCTGCAGCCTACTGCAGCCACCGGGGAATCGATGAGACTAGATCGATTAACAACGCAACCAGCCCATAGTTGTGCCTTATCTACAGAGAGTACAGTATGCAGTCCCCGTGTCGAGTCTAGACGGGAAAACCATGGCACCATTATTTAGCGCCCTATGGCGGGAAATGTTTATTTATTTGTAATTCTGTTTGCTTTTCCAACTCGAGAACATGTCACGCACTGCCTGGTAAGCATTTGCTTCCCAGGTCGCCAGTGCCTGATCTTTTTTTTCTGTGTTGGGTCGGTCGCACGACAGGGATTCGCAAAAGTACTTAGCCTTGGGGTTCTTAATCTCCACCAATCCTGATGTCCCTTGGGCCGTTGGTCGTAAGGCCTGTTTAGTTAAGTCAGTAAGGTTTCGATCAATTATTTTTCGAATTTCTTATCAAGGTTGTTTTGAATGTATATTAAGCGAGAAAACTGGGCTGGCGTGGAATCGTTATCTGCAACATTGCCTAAAATTATATGTTCCCATATAAGTAAGGTAGGACGACGTTGTAGAAAGCTTGGTTTCATGCCAGTTTGTATTCCCAGATGAAATTGCGGTCTTCGTGATATATAGCTGCTCTTAAGAGGATTAATGATATCCTAGGGCTGGTCTGTTCAAGACCTCCAGGGCTAGAGATCTGCGACCGCAAACCCGCGCCCGTGAACGAACCTTCATCTATATGCCCTTGACCATGCGTGTTGCACCGTCCCACCAACCATGCCAGGCAAGGAGAAATGGTTCCCATGAAGCCAGGGTACGGAATATAAGTAGCAGACTATTAATATCTGGAGTGTACTCCGCAGATACTACTCTGTATGGGAAAAGAGAATACTTACATAATCCCCGGCTCCGAACTTGTCTCCACAGTGGAGGGAGTAAGCTATGCGCGCGGCTGATGTCTACGTTTCCAGGTGGAGTTCCGCCCTAAAAAAAAATTCCCGGAACATGCTGACCGAGTCCCCTTGGTGGACTCCTGCTTTCTGCAATGGTGACGACCACTGCAGGGATCCGGTGGGGATACTAGATCCGATACACGGCGATGTAGAGTTTGACAGCCCTGGAAGCGGGTAAACATGGCGCACGTTGAGAAATTTCCCAGCGACCGTGTAACCCACGCGAACGAGGTGTGCTCCGGAATTTTGGGGGATAGAATGTATGAGGAACCATTCTTCTTTAATCCTCTGATCTCTAAATTCCTACCTAGAACTCTCTCTGTACGTGATGTTTCACAAAGCTATTGCGACGTAACGGCAACGGCTCGGCTAGGCAAACCCTGAGGGTAAGGAGGGAAATCAAAATTGGGGCAGGAAAAAACACTAATAAAATAGCAAAAAGTAAAAAGAGATAAAAAAAAAATCGTGCGTCTCCACGGGTGGAGCCACATTCACCGAGTCCCAGGCTGACGACATGGGTTCTGCCGATCGAAGGTTCTGCTGGATGCGGCAGGGGTGTGGGAACCAGAAGCAGGAATCGGGGCGTTTTTTTGGGGGGTGTGATTTGTACTATTGGAAATTGGCAAAAATGGAAAATTAAGAGGAAAGGGGGTTGTGCATTGTCACATCCCCACTGTGTATCAAGATCATCGTTGGACATCCACTGGCATGCGGCAAAAGGGTGGCTTCTCTTTGTGGCTGAGGAGAAAGGAGAGAAATCAAACGTGTGGAGGAGAAGACTAGGCTGAATGCGGTAAGTGTCTATTGTTCCTTATTCTAGTTCCAGAGTATGATTATTTTTTTTTAAGGATTTTAGTATTTTAGTATTTTGGATATTTTTGAGTGTATATATTCTACTGTTCGAAACTAAATAAACTAAATGTGCCATGTACCGTACCTCGTATGCTAACTCATGATGACGGAAGGGGCGAAATGCACTAGCGGGTGGAGGAGACTCCCGTGGTATGCCAAAGTCAACCCTGCAGTTTGAAAGAGGGAAATTGCCATAAAGAAAAGAGTTCAATGCAGCAGAGCAAAAGGAGATACGGTATGTATCTATGTAGAGTATGCCATATATTAAAAATCAAAGTCGATGCATGATGCCGGGTGAGTTGGCCGGAAGAAAAGAGCGGAGTTGAACTCCCCAGGGGGACAGGGATCTGGGAGCTGGGCCAGAGCGCACGGTCCAACATGCCGGGTCTTAGCTTAGGCCCTTGACCGGGTTAGGCTAAAGTCGGAGTGGCACGGAGAACAGTCACACTAACGCACCTTAGGACCACGGGGGGAGCCCACCCCGAGAGACCCACTGGGGCGCCACTCGGCCTAACCGGGGGTTCGTGAATCTTAGTACTTTGGTTTTATAAGCATTATTACAGTACACATTGAGAATCAATGTGAGATCACAGAGTCCCTCTAGTCTAGAACAGCTTAATTATCATCATTCATGATCATTCATGATAAGATCTCGACTGTGCCCCACACCGTTGATGAAAGCCCAATCCACGGCATCATAACCGCCTCCAGATCGGCCCCACTACGCTAACCCTATTCAGGCTACCAAGCTCTTTTGGAATTAAAATTGATATTTCATTTTTCCGGGTGTGGGTTGTTGGTGGGTGTCGCTGATGTCGCTGGTGTCGCTGGTGTCTGTGGTGACGGCCGACAGCTGCACAACCACTAGCGCCTCTTGGCAAATTTCACACCTTTCCGCCAGCCCCTCGACTCTTTTCCCCTTCCTCCTCTCCTTCTACACCTCGTTTACCCCATATCCCTTTTAACCTTTTCCCTGCTTTGTCCTTCCTTTTTTTCATTCGCTTCCGGTGTGGGCATTTTCCATCCCTCCCCCCCCACACCCAACTTCTCTCCCCAATCTTTCATACTCCCCAAAGAGTAGGCACGCTACTCTTTACCCGAGGGGATCGTCGACCATCAACCGCGAACAGGTGTCGCAGGTCTTCATCGGTCTTGCGATCTTGTGCGACTAAATCGACGCGACCTTCGGAATAATTCAACCGTTGATACTATCCTCTGATCACCCCCGTGGATTGCATCATTGTGTCGCAACGCCCGACATCTTTGGGTCGCAACACGGATCTTAAGTGAATCACAACCACACTGGATTGATCATTGATCATGTCTCATACCCAACCCTCCCCAACCGCGAGTGTCGCCCACCACCAGGCGCACATGGCGACACACCAGCAGGTCAATGGACACATGCCGCCTATGCCAGCGCAAGCTGGCCAGAAAGCCGTTTCTCTCACCACCGCCCAGAAGATCACCGCGCTTAATGAGCAGGTGTGGCTTCACATTGGTATGAATGAATCCGTTGAAAGTACGCGACGCGATCGGACTTACTGACTTGAGTGTTTACAGGCAGCTTGACTGAGTTGATGGGCGATCTGGATGGCTCAATGAACGCGTACGAACAGGCTTTGCGGCACAACCAATGGTCCGTGCCAGCTATGAATGCTATCTCCTGCATCCTCCGGACCAAGGAGCAGTTCCCCAAGGCGATCGAGTACCTGCAGAACATCCTGAAGCTTGACCCATCTAGCGGTGAGACTTGGGGTAGTCTGGGACACTGCCACCTGATGATGGACAATTTGCAAGAGGCGTACACTTCATACCAGCAGGCCTTGTATCACTTGCGCGATCCTAAGGTAAATCCTCCTATACGCGTCTTTGTAAGTGGGCATAGCTCATTCTCTCTTAGGAACCCAAGCTGTGGTACGGAATCGGCATACTATATGACCGCTACGGGTCTCTTGATCACGCCGAGGAGGCTTTCTCGCAGGTCATGCGCATGGCCCCCGAGTTCGAAAAGGCCAATGAGATCTATTTCCGCCTCGGTATCATTTACAAGCAACAACAGAAGTTTAGCCAGAGTCTGGAGGTATGTTCAACCATTGAGGGGATTGCGGGATTTGTTGACTGACATTGATTAGTGCTTCAAATACATTGTCAATGACCCTCCTCGTCCCCTGACCGAGGAGGATATCTGGTTCCAAATTGGCCATGTTCACGAACAGCAGAAGGACGTAAGTCATGACCCACATGTATTACGCCATCGTCATCCATATGATGCTAATTGTCTTGTTTCAGTTTGATTCTGCCCAAGCTGCCTACCGACGTGTTCTCGATCGTGATCCCAACCACGCCAAGGTCCTTCAGCAGTTGGGATGGCTCTACCACCAGCAAAGCACGAGCTACCAGAGCCAGGATAAGGCGATTGAATTCCTGGAGAAGTCGGTCAGCGCAGACAACAACGATGCTCAGAGTTGGTACCTCTTGGGCCGCTGCTACATGTCGCAAGCCAAATACCCCAAGGCCTACGAAGCCTATCAGCAAGCAGTTTACCGCGATGGACGCAATCCTACCTTCTGGTGCTCCATTGGTGTTCTCTACTACCAGATCAATCAGTACCGGGATGCGCTCGACGCCTACTCTCGAGCTATCCGCCTGAATCCATACATCTCGGAGGTCTGGTACGATCTGGGCACTTTGTACGAATCGTGCAACAACCAGATTGCCGACGCGCTTGACGCGTACGGTCGCGCCGCTGATCTTGATCCCAGCAATGTCCACATTAAGGCTCGTCTGCAGCTGCTCCAGAGCCAAATGTCTGGCTCTGGCCAGCAAGGAAACGCCCCCGCACCGCAGCCACAGGATGTCCACCCTCAGGCTTACCAGGCACCCGGTGTTGGTCAACCCCCCGCTCCTCAATGGGGTGCTCCAGCTCCGATCGGCCCGCCACCTCAGGCGCCTGCACCTCCTCGCCAGATCGAGAGCTGGAACCGGGGCATCAATGACCTGCAGTCGCAAGCCCCCGCTCCTGCCAACGGCCTTGAGGCGCGTGATGCCCCTCGTATTCCCGGTGCTGCTCCTCAGGCTAGCCCTCGCCAAGATCCTGGTCGCGCTTTCCCTGACCCTCGTGGCCTGGCCCGCTCGCCTAAGATGGGTGGCCCTGGAGCCTACCCTCCCCCGCACACCTTGCCTCAGTTGGGAAATGGCCCAGCCCCTGGCCATGA
This sequence comes from Penicillium pulvis, assembly GCF_028828015.1. Classification (NCBI taxonomy): domain Eukaryota; kingdom Fungi; phylum Ascomycota; class Eurotiomycetes; order Eurotiales; family Aspergillaceae; genus Penicillium; species Penicillium pulvis. The sequence continues at coordinate 2,005,959 of NW_026643080.1, forward strand.
ACGTGCCCCCAGTGGCGGCAACGGCTTTAACCCTGTTGCCCGGGGTCCCGGTTTGCCTCCCGCTCCCGGTGCCGCTCCCCCTGCTGGTCCTAACGGTGGGGCTCCCCCCGTTGTTGCCGGTGCTCCTGGTGCTGCCCCTCCTCCTCCATACCACCGTCCTTTCACACCTCCAACTGAGATTCGTCCTCTTCGCGATGAACGTCCTTCTTCTCCTGGCTCGGGCTATCCCCACCAGGCCTTCCACACTGGCCCTCATCACCCCCCTGGCCCAGGTATGCCTGCTCCGGGTGTCAATGCGCCGTCCGGCATTGATGGCGGTGCTCCTGCTCCTGCTGCGGCCGCTGCCGCTGCCGAAGCTGCTGCTCGTGAGCGAGGCGAAGACCGTCCCGCCTCTGCGATGAAGCGTGGCCGTGAATGGGAGGAGACTGGCCCGGTCAAGAAGTTGGCCAATGAGGAAAGCCGAGCGCGTCTGGATGACCAGAACAGCCGCCGTCCAAGCCCACCTTCCCACATGCCGTCTCCTGGTGAGATGCAGCGCCGCAGTTCCTCGGAGGCTCGTCGTGAAGATGCCCGCCGGGCTAATGAAAACTACCACCCCTCCGAAGCCGCCCACCACCCTCCTACCCTGCCCTCCATTCAGAATATGCCGCCTCACGCTGCCGGTGGGCCCAGCCTTCCCCCCATGGCTGAGAGCGCTGGTCCTGCCTCTAACGGCCCTCCTTCTGCTCCTCCCTCTGCCAACACGCCGGTCAAGGAAGAGCCTCGCCGCCTAGAAGCTCCTTCGTCTCACGAGCCCCCGGCTCGCAAGATGGACGTTGATGAAGACTACGACGACGACGTGGATGAGGAGAAAAAGGCTGCCGTGAAGGGCAGTCCCAATGGCAGTGCCTCTGGCGCCAATGGTAACGGAGTTGCCAGCAATGGTCGTCCCGGTACTCCCTCAAAGGCTGAGTCCTCGTGAGAAACAAAATTAAAGAACATACCGGCCGTTCTGTCATCTTTCCTGCTTCTTTGGCGCTTTCGTGGCTACTATCTTCCCCTCTATGTCCTTTTTACACCCTATCCCCCTTTTTCAATTGCGTGATGTATGGTATGAATGTGTCGTGTGTTCCTGACCTCTCTCATCGGCCAGAAGGTACTGGACCGGAGACTGGTCTTGTGCCTGTATTCACTCTCTTACTGCTCTGATGAATTTCCTCGTTTCTTTTCCTCTGTGAATTTTCTCTCTACGGTGCCAAGGCATCTTTGTGACAGTCAATTTAACCCATTTCAAATGATTTTATGAATGTAGATTGTGGTTCATTCCATTTCTCCCGTGCAACGTAATACCGCGTATGACAGTAGATTAATCTTGGGCAGCAGTACTTCTGTATTACAGCCCTGGAGAAGCCCTGAGTAGTAAGCAGATCCACTTTCAAAGAACTTTTTCCACAAGTGGATTCCTTGCACGTGACCTCACATGACTGACTCCACCATTCGGAAAAACCTGTCGCTTATCCAAAATGGGAAGCCGCCTCGCTTAGGTCAGCCCACACTCGTCTAGCGTGCAAAATACACCTCTCCAACACTTTTAGATCGTCACTCTACCACCTCGACGACGACTAACGACACCAGGGTCAAGATGTAAGTCGTCCCTAATGTGACACTCAAAGACATCTATCAATGCAATTGCTAATTGATCTTTCCCTCCAGGAGTCACCGGAAGTTCGAAGCGCCCCGCCACGGTTCGTGATCAACTTTTCATCCTCGACAAAATTCGACATCCCATTGTGCGGTTATACTGATGATACGATTACAGGTTCTCTGGCCTACCTGCCGCGCAAGCGCGCTGCCCGCTACCGCGGAAAGGTCAAGAGGTGAGTTACATCGCTGGAATGCTGCGACAATGAAAAGTTTTTTTTGCGGAGTTCAATGTATACTGATACATGTTGTGCGCCAGCTTCCCCAAGGATGACGCCAAGAAGCCCGTTCACCTGACTGCCACCATGGGCTACAAGGCCGGTATGACCACCGTCGTCCGTGACCTTGACCGTCCTGGTGCCAAGATGCACAAGAAGGAGATTGTCGAGGCCGCTACCGTCATCGAGACCCCTCCCGTACGTTTTGTGTGAGCCCTGGAAAAAATTCGAATTAGCATTTCTAACTTGTCTCCCTTTTTAGCTTGTCGCTGTTGGTGTTGTCGGTTACATCGAGACTCCCCGTGGTCTCCGCTCTCTCACCACCGTCTGGGCTGAGCACCTGAGTGACGAGGTCAAGCGTCGCTTCTACAAGAACTGGTACAAGTCCAAGAAGAAGGCTTTCACCAAGTACTCCAAGCAGCACGCCGAGAGCTCCGGTGCCTCCGTCACCCGCGAGCTTGAGCGCATCAAGAAGTACTGCACTGTCGTCCGTGTCCTTGCCCACACCCAGATCCGCAAGACCCCCATCAAGCAGAAGAAGGCCCACCTTATGGAGATCCAGGTCAACGGTGGCTCCGTCGCCGACAAGGTTGACTTCGCCCGCAACCTGTTCGAGAAGACCATCGACATTGACAGCATCTTCGAGAAGGACGAGATGATTGATGTCATCGCCGTCACCAAGGGTCACGGTTTCTCCGGTGTCACTTCCCGTTGGGGTACCACCAAGCTTCCCCGTAAGACCCACAAGGGTCTGCGTAAGGTCGCCTGTATTGGTGCTTGGCATCCTAACCACGTCCAGTGGACTGTTGCCCGTGCTGGTCAGGACGGATACCACCACCGTACCTCCTGCAACCACAAGGTCTTCCGCATTGGAAAGGCTGATGATGAGGGCTCCGCCTCCACCGAGTTCGACATCTCCAAGAAGCAGATCACCCCGTATGTTTCCTCCCTACATTCTATCCTAACTGAACTTCAGACTAATATTTCTTCAGCATGGGTGGTTTCGTTCACTACGGTGAGGTCAAGAACGACTGGATCCTGCTCAAGGGTTCCGTCCCCGGTGTTAAGAAGCGTGTCATGACTCTGCGCAAGACTCTGTACCCCCAGACCAACCGCAGAGCCACCGAGAAGGTCGAGCTCAAGTGGATCGACACTTCCTCCAAGTTCGGTCACGGTGCTTTCCAGACCTTCGAGGAGAAGCGTGGTTTCCTTGGTACGCTCAAGAAGGACCTCGTCACCGAGGTTTAAGATGTTTCGATGTTTGGTCGGTGATAGGTGCAATTTTCAAGTTCAATCAAAAAAAGCGAACAATACTTTTTCACGAATGGTAGCTTGGATCATGATCTTATGATCGATTTCTTGTAATTCAGAGTAGTCTTCACACAAGTACCCAAGTAGTAAGGTCTTCCAAGTGGATACCTGGTACCTATCTTAGACACGGGCCAGTCATGGGTCTATGCTACCTCGAGCACCAGTGGACCAGGGCACTTTCGAGACCCGAAGGTTGTTTGGGTTCACACCTGGCATGTGAGATTAAGGTTTTGGTATCAATGTAAAGTCTCCATCTATATATACCTGGGTATGCATAGAGCGGTGATGACAACCTTGGAAAGCCAGCTGGGCAAGCAATTAACCTAAGGTTACCGAGTAAACTCATATTTGAACTACCAGATGAGAGAATGTCTATTTGCATGAACTGAAATTTTCCTAGGGTAATAATGATATTTTTTTAATCTATCTAGACATGAACCGAGGAGATATATACGTTGCAGGATAAGGCCGGAGCTAATGTCGAATGTTGAAATTTGCAAAAAATATATTTCCCCTATTTAATACTGTGCTCTGATTTATTTTACTAATTCTGCTCCATCCATTCACTTTAACCAGTCAAAATTTCTCTCCCCATTGTCAACATTTAAACTCTCAACCTTAGACATGCGGGCCGCGATCCATTGCGTCATTTCGTTTTTTCCAATTACACCTGCACAACTTTACCAAAACCAGATGCTGTTACGCTCTCTCCAACCAGCCACCTACGTCCCCCGATTACACACAACATATAACAACCCTCCACGCCGATTCATAGCCTCACTCACCACTCGCCCGCTAAGCATCCATCCCGCCAACTGTAAACCGCGACCCCTCCACTCCCCCGCAAATATAAGCTCGCAAAAATCTACACTCCCCCGACCCTCATCCTTCTCCACATCCCACATCATGTCTTCCGACGATGCCTACATGGACTTCCTGAATAAGTCGAATGCCGATCACAGCGCTGGCCAAAAAGCCTCGACGCAAGGGGCCAATACCCGGACTGTGGATGAGAGCCTCAAGGTCCCGACTTCGCTGCAGAAGGTTGAGGCATATTATGTCTCGGAGTCGGATGAACCCTTTGAGCCTGTTGTTTTGCGGTTCAAGGGTGCTGCGAAGGGTGAATGGCCTAGTGCTGGTACGTATCTTCCTTGACTGCTACCTACCTGTACCGATCTCCCTTGCCCTCCCCTGCATAGATGATGGTCCAGGGAGGATATACAGATATGAACACATATCTACCCTACAACCCTACAATCTCGATCCCCTCGTGCCATAGAACCTTGAAACAGACCCGCTAACCCTGCTATCAATTCCTAGATGATCTCTCCTCCCTGATCTCGCCCGACACCGATATCTCAGGGCAGATCTCGACCCTTGATACATCCTCCTTTGATCCCCGGAACGAGTACAGCAAGGTCCTGCAGGCAGTGAGCAAAGCGGCCGAGGAGAGCAAATCTGCTGATATCAAGGTTTATCGTGTTGAGCGCAGTAGTACTACTGTGGAGTACTTTGTCCTGGCACTGGATTCGGCTGATGGGGGTCGAATTGTTGGGCTGTTTGCCAAGAGTGTTGAGACTTGATTTAGCAGAGATTTTTGCTTTCAATTGATCAAAGGTCATGGGGTGTTTGATATGAATGGATTGGCTTGAGAGGGAAATTACATTATGACCAAGATATGGATGATCTGAGCTAAGAAATACATGATACACATTATACGCATTAGCAATTTGTTGCTTGGAAGGAACACCGGCTTTCCTTTCCCAATTGAGTAAGCACCGGGGATTTCTTTAAGACTAGAGAATGTACACTGCCGAATTGGATATCGGGTTGACAGGTTGTTGGTCGGAGATCATGGCATTCTTGATGGTTGGGATAGAGTAGCGGGACGCGTGGTCGGGAATGGCTGTGTACCCGAGTTACAGTAGGTTCATGAGGTGTAATTGAGAAATAGTATAGCACATTGTCTGGGAGTGAACTAAAAGCCCAGAGAGATCATGGATTAGAGCTCTTGAAACGCTGGCAAACTGGGTGACAGATCATGGTGTCAAGCTATCATTCAATCTCCCCACTTAAACGACAACGGACCTCTATACTCCTACACTCATCAACATCAACATGATTGGCCAGCGCTACAAATCACTCAGCTCCAGTAAAGATGCCATACCCCCAGATTCCGGACGACTGGAGCAGCATTCATGTCTCTTCATTCCTCGCTGCCCGGGAGGTGGTCGGGAATGTGCCGCACCCTACAATGGCCCTTCGCCAGGATGAAGACTCACGATGCGGGCATGACCACCAACGAACCTGTCAAAACCATTTCGAGTCCCCAGCTGTGGACAAGGAAATAATAATCTGATTCAAATCAAGCTCATAAGAGTAATATACTCTGTTTTCCAGTCGCGGAAACACTCAATTGGACATACACATACCTCGGGTTGCCGGTTGCCCCCTTGAGAAGGCCTGTCATTCCTCTCCCCTCGTGTACCCAAACAACAATCCCTCGAGGGCAATCTAGGCTCTTCTTTTCTTCTATCCTAGCGCTCTTGGTGTTCTTTTCTCTTTGCCTCTACTATACCTGCGCTCTATCTACCCGCCACTCGCTCTCGGGGACATTGGATACAGTCCAAGTGGTCCTGTCCACTCTTTCGCTTCTAGCGCACTTAACGGCCGTGCACCGCTGTTGACACTCGGTCTTTACCTCAGAAATACGCGCTTGGTGTGGGTGAAAAGTCCAAGATAGGAACAAGGTTACGGAGTGATCTGTTATCCAAAACACCATCTATCACACACGCCAAACCGAAGAGCTTGATGCTTGGAACATCCACGCCTTGAACAGGACGGTAGAAGGAAAGAAAGATAGGATTGATCCTTTCTTGTCGGTATAGGAACCAAAAAGCAACAGGGATCCATAGAAAGTCATCATCCGATGACGGACCGGGATTTGGAATCGCTGCGACCTGAGATGCCTCATATCAGACTCAATTCGGGTCGTCAAGACCCGTTTAACCAGTCTGATGAAGGGTATGCACCACTCACGGGCCGGACTTTGCCGAGGCCTTTGACACCGGCAGCTGAGTTACCCGGCCCAGCTATTGGGGCTCAGGGTATCTCTCCGTATGGTATCTCACAGGCACCAGAGTCTTCGGAGTTTCTTCTTCCACCTAGGTTACGGCCGACACCACGCGATGACTCGGAGCGATCTGGTTCACCGGATCGCTGGTCGGCAGCTGGGTCGAGTGTTAGCTCCATGAGCCGTGATAGCCGGTTCATGATGGATCCGTTTGATGATCACTCAAGAGATCCTTTGACGCGGTCTGGGACGCGTTCTGGGAGTGACGAGTATGATATGAATACACAGACTGTGTCGGAGAAGTTTAATATCACGCCGTCCGATGGGTTGTTGCTGTTTCCGGAGGATGTTGAAAAGGATGACTACCTGCATAACCCGGACCCGTTAGACAAAGACCGTGACTGCGATCTTTGGAATCGTCGTGGTGTTATGAACATGGGTGGTTTGGCGCTTTTGACAGTTGGAGTTTTGGTACTGTTTATTGGTTACCCAGTTATGTATGTATTTGTTGAGATTTGATGAGGTGGTTTAAAGGCTAACATGAATCGATTTAGAACTTGGGTGGAAGGTGTTCTCAAACCCAAGGACGTTTGTCGTCCTGGTGACATGCTCTGTCTTGACGTTGGGGAAAGGCCTCTTTTGAATAATCTCCGACAGGGATTGATTGATCCAGATACACCAAAAGAGGCTCTTACAAAGATGAGTGCGGAAGGAAAAGAGTTGAAACTAGTGGTAAGTTAAATCTCCCAAATTCTGGGAAAGTGCTTTGATCTAACTTGAGCAGTTTTCGGATGAATTCAACATGCCCGGACGAACATTTTACGATGAAGATGACCCGTTCTTCCAAGCGGTAGACTTGTGGTATGGCGTGACAATGGACAAGGAGGTCAGTAATGCTGATGACTGGAATACCTGAATCCCACTAATTATCAATAGTGGTACGATCCCGACGCAGTTACCACAAACGAGGGTGTCTTGGAAATTCGATTTGACGACTTTAAGAACCACGATGTCGCATACAGATCTGGCATGCTTCAAAGTTGGAACAAACTTTGTTTCAAGGGTGGCCGCCTGGAGGCCAGCTTATCACTTCCCGGTGATGGCCACATTGAGGGTTTCTGGCCTGGTTTCTGGGCAATGGGTAACCTCGCTAGACCGGGTTACGCGGCTACTACCGACGGTCTGTGGCCGTACAGCTATCACGATGGATGTGATGCGGGTATTACACCAAACCAGAGCTCTCCAGACGGAATCAGCTTCCTTCCTGGCATGCGTCTACCAGGATGTACTTGCCCCGGTTCTGATCACCCGTCTCCTGGTCGTGCTCGCAGTGCTCCTGAGATTGATGTGATCGAAGGTAGCACGCAGCCTCTTTATGGTGCAGCGGGTGGTCCATTCGTCGGTAGTGCGTCGCAAAGTTTACAGATCGCGCCTTTTGATCTCTGGTATATGCCAGACTATGGTGAGTGCATAATCCTCCAACCTCCAAGAACCTCAATCAGACTAACTTAAAACCCATCAGACTTTGCCGCCGTATATGACCCTCGTATCACACAAGTCAACGCCTACCGTGGTGGCCCCTACCAACAAGCAATGTCCGGCCTGTCAAACCTGAACTCACGTTGGTACAATGGCACAGAATACCAGGTTTACGCGTTCGAATACGAGCCTGGTGACAAAGGAAATGTGACATGGTTCATCGGCCAAGAGAAATCATGGAGCATAGATGCCCGATCCATCGGTCCAAACGGCAATATCGGCCAACGCACTATCCCCCTCGAGCCAATGTCCATCGTGATGAACCTGGGTATGGCGGATAACTTCGCCCCACAGAACCATACCATTCGCGAGTACATGCCCGCATATCTGCGCATCGATTATGTCCGCATCTACCAGGATCCGGATGATGTGCTCATTACTTGTGATCCTCCTGGCTATGAGACCACCGAGTATATTAAGGATCACCAGAAGGCTTACGATAATAACAACTTGACTAGTTGGTATGTTTCTCTCACTGATACCTTTGATCTGGACTTTTTGCTAACTTTCCTTACAGGAAGGATACTGGGTACCATTGGCCTGAGAACAGCTATATGAATACTTGTTGAGCATTTGACTTTTTAGGTTGTTTTGCGTCGTTTTAGCGGCATCGTGTTTTGGCGTTTGGTGGCTTAGGCATATTTCCTTCTACTATTTTTTACTATTCCAGGTTTCTCACTCGATACCTGCTCTAAATTTCACTCTTCTACATATACTTTGTTCCTTGTCCGTTTCGTAGAGCACAGTATTGTTTGCTTTAAAGTTAGATGTATGGCTGGCTGAGTCAGCACCCCTCCGCCCTCATACCGTCACCACTGCAACATCTTCTTGTCTTATGTTTGTGCTTCTAACACAATCAAAAATATCTACGATCTTATGTATAGCCGTATCGTTGTAAGTAGTGCTCAAAGGCCTACAGAACATCTGTCCTAATATTCCATACACAGATACCAAGGTCTCAAAATATGAACCCACGCTCATCACCAAATGCACCTGCCGTGCAAATCGAATATGGCATAGAAGATTTCTCAGAAGAAGAATATTCAGATGCTGAATCAGATGGCGGAATGTATCTCGACGCGCCTGATCGGGCAGCCGCACTTGAATACAGTCACCCGCGCCGAATCCCGCAAACAATACGCGATGGTACGTACCTCTCTAATATAACGCGTAAAGTGAAACGGAAAGCTTACAATCCAATCCAGAAAATGATTTCTCAACACAAGCTCCTGGACCAAATAGCTATTCCCAACAAGCGGGTTCGGCGGGAACAGCAACGGGAGATATGACGAAACCTAAACCGCGTTCCAGACTTAGTTCTGAAGAACATGCTGCTCTGACTGTTCTTAACGATGAAGAGTTACTTACTATGTATGCATTGAAAACTGGTCGTGTAAGCCCACCCCCTTGACTACATTATACTCAACTTCAGTGATTCGTCATATATCAGATCCTTACTAACATGCATAGACATTACCACAAACACGCCGCCGCTTTCAGGCTAAACTAATCGCGAATGGAGACCGCGATCTAGAAGAAGAGCTTTATGCTGCTCGCTTCGCTGTCCCAGCTTCGAAGGCTCATCTTGTCCCGGGTGTGAATCCTCTTGTTGTTGGACCTGGGGCTGCGGAGCAGGCTCTTGGTCTTAACAATACTATGGCTTATCTTGTGCCTGCTACGTGGAAAGAGCTTGTTGATCATGATGAGAGCGGGTGGTGGGGGCCTGGGCAGAAACCGAAGGCTGATGCGGGGGGCAGGAGGAAGAGTGGGGGAAGGAAAAGCAGGGGTGGTTCCGGGGAGGGGTCAAGGTCTGCTTCTGCTTCTAGGGAGTAAAATTGGTTCTTTTGTACTTTTTGGTGGAGTTGGTATAGGTTTCTGTACTTGTGAGGTGAGCCCAAAGATAATTAGCGTACTTGATGCATGGCTTCTACAATCTGACTTGGATTCGATTGAAGAATTAGACGACAGTAGAGTAGGGTTTGCTATACAAGGGCTTGCAGTGGCCAATACGTCTATAGATACGTATGGTTAGTGTAATGTACCAATATAGTTTACGACACTGGAGAAAATCTGGAGAATTCACGGGTAATTACTGCTTTTGCAGTTATCCTGTCATATATGTGCACGCTAAAGTAAAAATACAAATAACCAGAACCAGAATTGAACCAAGCCCGAATCCGACCATATTCCCACCAGAAGGTAAAACAAGTAAGTAACAAAACGATCGTGTATATGATCATCAAGAAGGGGTAGCGGTAGAGAAGTAGATGAGGCAAGGTAGATCGGAATCAGGAAAAGTATGAGGATGAGGATGAATGTGAGGGTGTGAGTGAGCAATGGGTATCTCGAACGGACAAAACCAAGATTCTGGCTTCTTTTTTATGCTTTTCTGGTGTTTTTGCGGTTTTTTCTTTTGTTTGATTTTGTGCAGTGGATTCCCTTATGTACCGGGTCAGATCGGGAGCCATCCCCGTATTGAACTTGAACTGTCCACTGTTGCTAATACAACAGAAAACAAAGAACTTGTAGAGTAAATAGGCGAGAAGAGGTCAGATTACATCTCTTCATCTTCTCTTTGCCGTTGTTCAACATGGAACAAACTCTCCGCATCTCCCACCTGCTTACGTTCCGAGACTTCTCGACTGCGTATGCGGGTGCGATGGGCCTGAACGTTCATGGGCGTCAGTCCTCGAGGCGGCGCGGGTTGGGGTTCCGGTTCACCGTAGTAGAAGGGGTGCAGGCGGTGCGAGGTCGTGGGCCGGACCCGGCCGTCTCTCATGACGGGTAATTGTCATTGCAGGGGTTCCGAGCTTGAAGACAGACGGTTCAGGTGGAGGTAGACATCGGTTCCGTATCTAGAGAGAATTAGTGGGGGTTGTAGGAGGAGACAGAATGTGCTAGCTTACCCTTCCATACTGATCAGCTTCAAGTCACCACCGAAGTAGCGTGCGTACAGTCGACTGATTGGCAGTCCGTAACCGAAACCGGCCATTGGAGCTTTGAAGTCGCTCTTGTCAAAGTCCGGGTCGAGATTTGGAGTCTGCTCCACCGTCGTGTACATGTAGGTCCAGACTAGAGGAATTGCGGATCGGGGGATGCCGCCGCCCTCATCCGAGACCTTGATCGTGATGTCTTCCTTGCCCTCGGCCACAATCACCTTGGTCACAGGGAACTGGTCCCGGTCGGCACCGTGTCGCTCAACGACTGCCCGCAGAGAGTTCTTCAGAGTTTCAAAGAGCATGTGAGAGAGGTGGCCCGGGACATACATGAAGTTCAAGTCGTCCCGGCAGACCAGCTGGACCTTGGGCGACTCGAAAAGACCATAGTAGTCCTCACAAACGAAGCGGGCATTCTCAATGGCTTCCAGCGCAATATCCCGGACGTTGGTTTTGGTGCAGATTATTCCGACATAGTGCGGGTGTTTGACGTGCGTTTGTTCCGTGAGTGCGATGTGTTGACCAATTAACATTCGTATACCAATTCGAGACATATAAAAGCGATCTAAGAAGGACTGGATCGTAGAGTCGATCTGCATGCGCTGTCGCACGCGCTTCCATTCCAGGATACCTTGGGCCACGGTGGTAACGACACCATCGTGGCGCCGCTTGATCTGTTGCAGAGTTTTGGCGAATCGTTGGTTATAGTCATTGAGCTCTGGTGGCCATTCCGCATGGTCATCCGCAGGCACAAAGTACCGGCGGCCCGTTGCGGCAGCTTTGCCGTTGCCGTTGCCATTGCCATTGGAGATAATCGGAGATGACCGGTATTGGCCTTCCTTTACACTGGGGTTCATGGTAGCCTCGGAGAGGATTCTGGAGTGGCCATTCATGCGGCCCGGTCGCAGTAGGCGGGTTTTGACTTCCTGAGTCAGAGAGGGTCGGGGGAGGTTGATGATTTCCTGGGAACACGTGAGTCATACGATACTCACAGATGAGGAAAAAAACAAAAAGGGACAGGATATTTGAAGAGATGAAAGTAGAAAGAACGGGGAAATGAAGAACATAGTACATACCTCGAATGATTGCGCATACCAATCCTGGACTTTCTTGATGGAGGGCATCTCGCTGAGCCCATCCGGTAACTCACCGAGATCCTGCACTCGGTGCGCCAGACGAATGGGGAGCTCCTCAGAGAGGAATTGCGAAGCGCGGAAAAGGGTTCCTGGACCACATTAGTACGGGAAGAAGCATTCATCGCATAGATGCATACCGGTGGATGGACGGTCACCAAACTGGACCATCTGTCGCAGTGAGACACCGGTTGCGGGGAAGCTGGCATAGTGCCTGATGGTTTCCATCAAGCGCTCCGACGGCTTCCACATAGTGAGAATGAGGGCCGATGGCCAGTGGACGTGAGAAAAGGATAGCTCTCTTGAATCCGGGGAAGTGTGGAGGTTGTAGAGAGTCGCGTGCGAGGGGAATGAGTAATAGAGTCGGGACGATTCGTACTACCGAGGTTGGCACCCGTTCCGACGCCGGAAAGTGAAATCGCCGATTTAGGCTCAGATGACCACACTCTTCACCGGCAATTTAAATAAGCGAATTCGATGATTTCATTGGTCTAACCAGATCAATGATTGACTCATTTTGGAATATAAATAGGGGATGGCCGGCAATGTTTAAGTCCGGGTGGGATATTGTGGGAGAGCTCCGAATAGAGTAGAACCACCGCAATCCGGAGTACATCACTACGTAACGTCTTTACTACGTAAGGCGATGTCACACCCCGGATCTCCCCTTTCGTCCGAGCGTCGTCACATGATACCTGTACTTTTGTCGATTCATGCAGAGGTTTTGGTCATTTTTTCCTCTCTTTTTTTTCTCCTGATTTGGGCCGATCGATGTATCTCTTTATAAAGCCCCGCCGTTGGGCATGATGCTGCCAAAAGGGAATTTCTGACGCTTATTCGCTGCTCAACGAGCCAATTCGAAGCTCATTCTTTCGAGCTGGTGGAACCTTACTCGCTTCTGTTTTGTGCGGTGTCATTTATTAAAACCTGTATAGCTTTATCACAGTAAACACTGATTTTTACAAATTTTCACATTTCTTCACATTTTGATTTTTAAACCATCTCACCTGTCTGCAAAACCCTAAACTCCGTGCATCTAAGCTTAAGCGCGAACGACTCGGAACAAAGCCGGGCCCCTCTACTTCTGGGTCCCTGAGTTATATATAAAATCATATCCAAAACTTGATTGGTACCCACGTGCACCTTTATCAGGAGTCAAACCTCCCTTAAACATACATGGGAAATTGAATCATGTCGCGCCGTCGCACTTCCTACAGTGACATGAACGAGGCTGTCGCATACCCTTTTGCCAGCCAACCCCCGCCAGCCCCTCAAGCTCGCCGGGGTCCGATCGAAGGTCCCAATGGCCGTCGTCTCATCCGCCGCGTTACCTGGCGCTCGTCGACTTACAAGCTTATGGCCTCGTTGTGGGTGCTAGGTGTCCTTTACATCCTCTGGTTGATCCGTGACCTCTTCTATCTCCCGTTCGACTCACAGTCCACCCCACCTGTCCCTGCCGAGTGACCTGCGCCCCCTCGCGTGCGGGACAAGTGGGCCGAGGGACTCGAAGAGAAAAGAGGCGCTCTTACGAGTCTGGTCGGTTCTGATGGGAATTTTGGAGAATTTTGTTTTGTTTTTACTTCTGTTTGCATTGGTGGCATGATTGTCATGTTTGCCGCTCCACGTTGACCCCGGAGAAGATTGGGAAACAGGGAGAGAGAGATGCACCTGACTTGTTTCTCTTCCAAGCTGAGGGGCACAAATGATCGTCCTCGGCTGTCTTTCCCACTGTCATTCAAGTTGAGGTGGCGAGTGGATACACGGCTTGCGTCGTGTGCATCCCCAACCAACCGGGTCTTGTCCAGCCGATGCATCTCAAAGAATTCAATTCCTTGCTTGATTCGGCAACGCTATACACCCTGGGAAACAAAGACCACGGATCCAGATGGCGAATGGCACAGGTTTTCGAATTCTAGAACCTTAGTTTTCATGTTTTGGTTGCTCCTTGGTCATTCTTGCCTAGCGTTCCATTGCATATAGCGTTCTCCCCCGGACTGCATTGTCAGCGACCCGGTGCTTCCAACTGTTATTTCCTTTCTGCATATATAACGTGGTGAAAATTGATCGCAAGTTAGACTGGGTGGGCTTTTTGTGTTCTGCATGTCAGCTATCAATAGTTAGCTGCTTTAATGGTTAATCGGTTCCTGATGTATACAAAAGTGGACTGTGTAGGTCGACTGAAAACCGGAAGTATTGATCTCATTTTCATATCTCATAGAACTGGGCAACTATACACAACTCCTATCCTTTATGACGGAGCGACGCCAATGTCGCCCTTTTCTGACCGAATGGTCCATCAAATTCTGAAACATATATACCTAGGATAGACCTAAGGGTAGATTAAACGTAAAGAGCAGAGGTCTCAGCCTTGGCAACCTCGGCGGCATACGGCTTAAGAGCAGCGGCAACCTCGGTGGTGGTGAACTTCTGCACCTGCTCGGGGGCACGACCGACAAAGGTGCGGGCGTCAAGGAGGCTGTCGAGCTCGGGGATGATGGGAGCGAAGAAGGCGGTGCGGCGGATGCGCTCGAGGAGGTCGTTGTCCTTGCCGTGCTTCTTGACGTTGTCGGAGGCTTGGTGGGAGAGGACACCTGGAGAGATAGTGTGGTTAGAGGAGGAAGAAAGAGTATAAGAGGGAAATGAAACTTACGGATCTCCTCGTGAGCATCTTGGCGGGAAAGGCCCTTCTTGACGCAGGCCATGATGACGTTCTCACTAAACAGGACATGAGCTTGGGTGACTCCAATGGAGGGTTTGTAACTTACGTGGCCATGAAGGGAAGCTCGTCATTGACACGGCGCTTGATGACCTCGGGGTACACGACAAAGCCGGAGCTGACGTTGTCTGGAACAAGTTAGAGAGTTTCGACGTAAGGACCAAGGGCGGGAAAGACGAACTCAGCAGGATAAGACAGGCGTCAGCACACAGGTAAAGCTCCGGAATGCTGATACGGCGGATAGCGCTGTCATCGAGCGAGCGCTCGAACCACTGAGCGGAGTAGGTGTCAAGGGCGTCCTTGGGCAGGTTCTGCAGGTGACGTCCAAGGGAGCACAGACGCTCAGAACGCATAGGGTTACGCTTGTAAGCCTGCAAACAGTTAGCCGATCACTCGAGGCTCAATAGCCAGACAATTAGCTTACCATAGCACTGCTGCCAATCTGGTCCTTTTCGAAAGGCTCCTCAACCTCCTTGAGCATAGCAAGGTGACGAATGTCAATACCAATGCGCTCACAGGTGGAGCCGAAGGAGCCAAGAGCGTTGGCAACATCAACATCGATCTTGCGGGAGTAAGTCTGACTGGAGATGATGAAGGCGGAGCTGAAGCCAGCCTTCTCAGTGACAAGCTCATCAAGGCGCTCAACCTTGGCGTGGTCACCCTCGAAGATCTGGAGGAAGGAAGCCTGAGTACCGGTCGTACCTTTGACACCGCGGAAACGCAGGTCATCACGGGCGCGCTCAAGGTTACGCAGGTCCATCAGAAGATCCTGGATCCAGAGACAAGCACGCTTACCAACGGTGACCAGCTGAGCGGGCTGACCGTGGGTGAAGCCCAAGCAGGGCAGATCCTTGTACTCCTGGGCAAACTGGGACAGCTTGTCAATGACAACAGCCAGCTTGGGGATCAGGATATCAAGACCGTCCCGGAGAATGATCAAGTCAGCGTTATCAGTGCAGTAGCACGAGGTGGCACCCCAGTGAATGATACCGGCAGCAGCGGGAGCGACCAGACCAAAGGCGTGAACGTGGGCCATGACATCGTGTCTGCGGCGCTTCTCCTCCTCGGCGGCAACGGCGAATTCGTCGTCCTGGATGGTGGCGTGAGACTTCATCTGCTCAATCGCCTCCTCGGTGATAGGAAGTCCAAGCTCTATAGAAGCAAGACCCAGTCAATTGAATGTTTGGCTCCTCATGTAGATTCAAGCTATCCATCCAGCTGTTGTCGTACCTTTCTGGGACTCGGCCAACCAGATCCAAAGCTTGCGCCATGTGGAGAAACGCATGCGAGGAGAGAATAGATACTTCATCTCCGGGCCTGTTCAATTGGATCAGGTTAAAAATCATTTGGTTTCTATCCCCGGATTTCAGCCCGCTCATTGGCGGGATGGTGGGATGGACATACTCGAGTAGCGCGAGTTGAGGGGGGTCTGGTAGACATCGTTGCTGGTAGACATGATGTCGGTTGTTTGTGAAGATCACCCGAAAGATGAATTGAACGGTAAACCCGACAAATAGATGAAAGACGAGGCAGTGAACAGTGTGCGAAGTCGGATGCAATTTTTGTTGCTAGGTTTAGCGGGGCTTATCACGTTATCGTAGAGTTGGACAATTGGTGGGGCACTGGATCACGTGTGGACTATAAGTGTAGATCGTTTTCCCAATTTCTGGACCATGGATATGCAATTATTATGTCATTATAGGCTGGCAAAAAAGATCTTTAATGTACTTATGATGAAAGTTGGGCCAGTTGCACCGACAGGTTCGACTTATCGTACTTGATATACTTGCCGCGTCCCTTGTCAATTTCCACATAACGATCATAGAAACGGGCATAAAGCGGTTCAATGACCGCCTGCAACTCGCGCCCCAGGACTGAGCGCACTTCCCGTTCCATATGAAGGGGCTTGTGCCGGGAAAGCATTTCGTCAAAGCTGGCATTGAAAGACTTGAACTTGTCCTTAATTGCATCTTTGTCTTTCGACGACAAGCTCTTCACGATGGTGCTGGAATCCACAGCGCCTCCCGAGTTAGGCCGTGCCCCGGAGCGGGAGGTATACTGCACATCCAGAAGGAATTGCGATGTCTCCTTCCATGCGTCAAGGTAGGTTGATGTAGCACGCTTGCGGAAGGTATCAATACGGGCAATGCTGTCCGGTGCGCCCAGGTAGCGCGCCAATTCAGGGCTTTGTCGAATCGACCGATCGACAATACAGAAGACATTTGACAAGAACACGCCCAGAGCAGCCTTTGAACGATGAAAGGTCCGGCCACGGGCCTCCAATGCGGTCATTAGAGATTCAATCATATCCAGAATGAAGTGGGAGAAAAGGGTGCCGCTGTCCGGCCCGACATCCAGGGGCGCCGTGCCAGCGGTACTCGATTTAGAACGCCAATTGCCATCACCCAGAGAGGTCAAGATTGATGCCAATGGACCTGAGTAGCCGGTCAATGTGGCAAGCGAGTTCATGACCTCCTCAACCAAGGGAACTGATCCACCATCTGGAGGCAAGGCCACGGTCGATGCCTTGCGTTTGGTCTCCTCGAGCAGCTCAGATAAGGAAGATTTGGCGGTTTCCCGTACAGGTCGAAGTGCCTCTATCAACAAACCCTTCAACTCTGCAGTCTTTGAATCGATACGGTAGGACATTGCCGTCACAATCTCGATTATTTCGAATGCGAGGAAGCAGTCAGTCATGAGATTTTGCCGGATGTACAAGTTGAGCTCACGGAGAGTCTTGGAGTACTCTCCCATTGCCGACAGGAAAGTAGCTTGCAAAGCAAGCCCCTGCTGATCCCCAGGAAACAACTGGACAATAATATCATGCTCAGTATTGATGAATGCCTCCAATGCATTGGAGTAGATCCCAATACCATTGGTCCCCTGTTTGTATGGGCCATCGGTCGGTCTTCGCTTGACAGTATTGAGAGATGCGATGGATAGGTTCTGCAGGCCAAAGGTAATATACGGCCCGCGTACCTCGGCATAGATCTTCATTGCAGGGTTCTCTCCTTTGCTGCGCTGGGGGCCCAGGGCGGACGCGGAGGTAATCGCAGCACATAGCGGGGCCAGCTGTGAGAGTGTCTCTTCGGGAATAGATGGGAAGGGAAGTTCTATTGAACACCGGAAATTAGCTTCGAGCCCGATTATTGAGCCACGTAACTTGGCAAGACACACCTTTGGTGAGATAGTGCAACGGTTCGATTGGGGTGACGTGTTGCTTTAATTCGGATCGGAGCATATCTTGTAACTGGCTGCTGCCAGTACTAAGTAGTGAATTGAAATCTGCAATTGCTTTCTGATTCGACCGAAGGTTTGTTGTGTTGAGGTCGACCAGCGCCTTTTCAACACGTTTCATCGCCGACAGGTATTGTGAAAGGCCGGAGCTCTGCGGTCTATACAGCAAGCTAGTTAGCACGTTGAACTCAATCTCAGTCGCACCTCTCTTCATATTGGGGACATACCCTGCGCGAATGACGCCTTCCTCCCGACTCTTCGCGTCGAGAGGTTGGCGGAGACGGTCGATGGCATCGTTAACCTTGTCGATATTTGTGTTGGTAATTTGAAGAGATTGGGTATTGCTATAGATCGGGCCAATGGCCTCCTTGACTACTTTACCACTTGTCTCAAGGCGGACCATGGACCCTTGGATCTTTTTGGTGAGGCGGTTGAGCTTTTCGAGGTTGGCGTAGAGTACCTCGACCTCCGCGCTCTCCTCCGCATACGCAGTATTCCGAGGGGCTACCATGACGATTGCTCAGATATGAAAGAGAGAGGGGATCACCAGGAGCTGTCATGTGCGCCCGTGTGGGGTCCACAGGGGATGATGTTCGTTACCTCAGATAAGCTCCGCCCCCAGCAGTTCAGATACACGCGCCAATCCACAACTAGGAGCCTCGGCCCGTCTGTGCTTCCGTGTCACATGATATGAGGTCATTCCCCGCGGTATAAGTCCAGTATTCCGGACTTGGTATTTGCTTGCATGCAGGTCGCAGCTTCTAATTCTTACTGCCTCGCGACAATGGGTGCTGCCAGCGCCTCACGTCTGCGCTGGACAGTCCCCCCAGCAGCAATTGCGGCTTATACTGCGGGTCAATGGACGCAGCCTGGCAGGCGTCCCCAGAGAACCCATTTCTCCACTTCTTCTGCTCAATACGACGCCAATTCAAAGTCTCGGAGCTCTACGTCTGGCGAAAATGACCCCCAATCAGCTCAAGATCAAGGATCCATCTGGGCGAACATTGCACAGAAGCTTGATGAAGTGAAACATACTGTTGGGGTACCAGAGTGGGGTGAACTAGGGGGAGGCATTACAAACTACATTGTTCCCGATTGGGCGCGATTATTACCAGCGACTGTTCAGAAGCTTCAGCGCGAGCTTTCAGTGGCACCTGGCTCTCTGGCCGACGATATTTGGAAGGAAGCGCATGATCCAGACGCTAACCCAGAGATCCTGAGAAATGCCAAGGTGCGGGTGAGCGGAGACCTCTGTCAGGAGGAAAGGGAATTCCGAAGCAAACGAAAGCAGCATGCCGTCAAAGCATTGGCCTCATATCTCGATATATCTGAAGGCGACATTCATCCTGACGATGTACCTATTATCGCCATGTGCGGATCGGGTGGTGGACTACGTGCCCTAGTGGCTGGGACCGGGTCGTACTTAGCTGCGCAGGAGTCTGGCCTGTGGGACTGTGTCACCTACACCGCAGGGGTCAGTGGTAGCTGCTGGCTGCAAACCCTATATCACTCCTCAATTTCAGGCAGAAATTTCAACAGGCTCGTCGACCACCTGAAAAGCCGGCTGGATGTACACATTGCTTTCCCACCAAAAGCGCTTAATCTGCTTACCACTGCCCCAACCAACAAGTACCTCCTCAGTGGGTTGGTTGAGAAACTCAAGGGAGACCCTGGCGCAGATTTCGGGCTTGTGGACATCTATGGTCTCCTGCTTGCGGCACGGCTGATGGTTCCGCGAGGAGAATTGGGCGTGGTAGACTCTGATCTCAAGCTATCGAGCCAACAAGCCAATCTACTCAGTGGTGAGCATCCTATGCCAATTTATACCGCCGTGCGACACGAAATTCCTATGGTCGAGGACAAGGATGAAGGCAAGCGTGCCATACCCGAGGAAATGATGAGGAAAGCAAACCGCGAAGCCTGGTTCCAATGGTTTGAGTTCACCCCGTATGAGTTCTTCTGCGAGGAGCTCAATGCCGGTATTCCAACCTGGGCTTTAGGCCGACACTTTCAAGGTGGAGAGAGTCAACTATCCGCTGAAAACCCTCCCATCCCCGAACTGCGCGTTCCGGGGCTGATGGGAGTATGGGGTAGTGCTTTTTGCGCAACTTTATCTCATTACTATAAAGAAGTCAGGCCTCTGGTAGCAGGCCTTGCCGGCTTCGGTGGAATTGATTCTCTCATCCAAGGCAAGAACAAAGATTTGATCCGAGTCCACCCTATTGATCCGGCCGCCATTCCCAACTACGTGATGGGGATGGAAGATCAACTCCCTGACTCGTGCCCGGAATCTATCTTCCAGAGCAGTCATCTTCGCCTCATGGATGCTGGCATGAGCAACAACCTTCCGATCTACCCGCTTCTCCGACCTGGGCGAGATGTTGACATTGTCGTCGCCTTTGATGCCTCTGCCGACATCAAACGTGAGAATTGGCTTTCGGTTGTAGACGGTTATGCCAAGCAGCGAGGGATCAAGGGATGGCCCGTGGGTGCTGGATGGCCAAATATGGGTGACAGCTTGGAAGCCGCAGAAGAAGCTCTGCGCGAGCCACAGAATATCACGGAGGACAAAGTGAACCGAAAGATGACCGAGGCCCAAAGTGAATCTGACAAGCGGCTCGCCTCCTCCAAAAAGACCGGTTCTGGCAAAGATGAGTCCGACCTAGACTATTGTAATGTCTGGGTTGGCACGACAGAGGAACGTACCTCCAAGGACGAGCCGCCGCCATCCAAGCGTCTTTTCTACCGCGAGAATGCTACCGATCACTCCGACGAAGACTTCCACATTATGCGGCCAGATGCTGGTATCGCCGTTGTTTACTTCCCTCTCATTCCCAACCCGTCGGCTCCTCAACTCCCACCTGCCAACAACGACCGACCTCTTGCAGCTGCCCATTCTATCCAATCAAACTTCAAAGACGAAGAAGAGAAAGGTCCTACTCCTCACCCCAATACCATTGACCCTGATGTGGACGACTTTTTGTCTACATGGAACTTCGTTTACACACCTGAACAAATTGACTCGGTTGTTGGGTTGGCGAAGGCCAATTACGCCGAGGGCAATGGTCAAGTGCGCCGAGTTGTTCGCGCAGTCTATGAGCGCAGAAAGGCTGATCGATTGCGCCGGGAGGAAGAAGAAGCGCGCAAACGTATGGAAGGATTTGTGCCCCTGTAGATGCTGCACTGATCAGGCGTATGTATTTGGCGTTATGTTAGGCTATTTATTATTTTCCTTTTTCTTTCTTTTTTTTCTTTTCCTGTATTCAAATGTGGAATGAGATATATAGAACTAGATCACCAAACATCACTATCTTGGAATATGACCGTAAAGCCACTCTGGGTAGGCAATTGAAGGGCTCTAGAGTTAACTACCATCTGCAGCGACCTCGAAAATTGAGTCTTATAGTTACGTTCAATTATCTAGAGAATGTTTTGAAACCTAACCAACCGGAGGTCGCAGGACGGAATCACATTTCAGGTGAAACCTTGGAATCTTTATTCCATCAGAGTACAGGATTAACACGAAGATCTGTGTTGTTCAAATCTGGTGGTCATGTGTTTTGAGTCATATTCCACAGCCTTGGAACAAGACATATACAGTATAAGGATACGATTCACACGAACAAGCACCTGATAACAAGCACTTTGAGATACCTACAAAGCACGAGAACAACAATGATAAATTCTTACCTAGTATGTAATTGAGCAAATGAAACCTTGCCCAGGTGGAGACATATAGCTGATCTCAATTTATGGTACAGTATGTGCCTGTCGTATAGCTTTGGCCTCTTCAAATTTGCCCTGGCTATCTAGGCATGAGCAAAGGTTGTGGATGCTGGTGAATATGTGTGGATGCTCTGGCTCCCGCACCTTCCAAAGCTTCTCTGTTCCTGCTAACACCCGCCGATGCATAGCTTCGGCCTCGTCATACTTACCCTGGCGATCAAGCAACAAAGCAAGGTTGCTGACGTTGCTGAGCGTGTTTGGGTGCTCTGGACCTAGCACTTTCTCTGATCCATCTAACGCCTGCCGATACATAGCTTCGGCCTCATCATATTTACCCTGGCTATCGAGCAATAAAGCAAGGGTGCCGACATAGACGAGCGAATCTGGATGCTCTAGCCCTAGCACTTTCTCTGATCCTCCTAACGCCCGCCGACACATAACTTCGGCCTCGTCATACTTACCCTGGCTCTCAAGTAATGAACCAAGATTGTTGATGTGGCCGAGCGTGTCTGGATGCCCTAACCCGCGAATTTTCTCTAATCCTTCAAACGCCCACCGGTACATGGCTTCAGCCTCGCGATAATTGCCTAGGCTTTCATGGACTAGACCAAGGTCGCCAACGCAGTCAAGCGTGTCTGGATGCTCTGGGCCTAGCAGGTCCTCTAACCCTTCTAATGCCCGCTGGTACATGGCTTCGGCCTCTTCATACCTACCCTGGTCGGAGAGGAATAAACCAAACTTATTAAAGCTGTTTAGCGTGTCTCGATGGTCTGGGCCTAGCACTTTCTCTCGGTCTCGTAATACCCGCCGGTGCATGACTTCGGCCTCTTCATAGCTACCATGGTTGGTAAGGACTAAAGCAAGGTTGCTGGCGCTGGTGAGCGTGTCTGGATGCTCTGGCCCTAGCACTTTCTCTGAACCTTCTAAGTCTCGCCGGTGCATGGCTTCAGCCTCTTCATACTTGCCCTGGTTACCAAGGATTACACCAAGTACGCTGAGACTGATGAACGTGTCTGGATGCTCTGGCCCCAGTACTGTCTCTCGATACTTGAGAACTCTGTGATATAACTCTTCCGCTTCACGGTATCGGAAGTCAAAGTCCAAACAGTCGCCACATTTCTCCGCAAGATTGGCTTCTTCCTTACTGTAGTTCCCATGTCGACCCACGGCGTATTGTGCGTGGGCTACGTAAGCCCGCCATTCCATCCGATTTGTTTCCTCGATGTTTGATAGTAGTTCATTCAGCCGCATAACAGCTTTTTCATGGTAAGTCGACAGCTCTCCATTTCTTTTCAGCCACCCCCGCGTAGCCAGATGTACCAAACGATGTAAATCAAACGCCAATCCGCCCTCATGTCTAGTGATGAATGAGAATGCGTCGAGAATACCAATCGCATCGGTCTGCTGTTTGAGTGTTGACCTTTCGGAAAGTGGCAGTAGTGACCGGGGGATGCCTTTGGGGTCCACACAGGCCATGAGTCCTAGATACTCAAAAGCGAGAGAACTGCGGCGACGGATCTGCTCAAATGAGATGAGCCATGTTTTTGCCACTGCATTCTCCGTGTCTGAATATCTGCCGTCATCTTCAAAATGCTCACTCAGGAGCTCTATCAACTCTTCATCCTGATTGGATAAGAGTGTTTCATATGTCTTGAGTGACTCTCCAGTCTCATTGAGATATGCCGTAGCCTGAACAATCGCTAGTGGAAGATAGGTGAGTTTCCGCACCAAATCCGATAACAAACACACATCATGTTCGATCCGATCTGGATACATCAAGTAGTTCTGCATCATATCTAGGGCCCCAGACTCGTCCATCTGCTGCACAGTCACTGTTTCTCGAGCGACTTGTGTGGCTACTTTGCGATCGCGCGTGGTCCATATGATCGCCCCATGCCTGCTTCGGGGCAT
Organism: Penicillium pulvis; assembly: GCF_028828015.1. Lineage (NCBI taxonomy): Eukaryota > Fungi > Ascomycota > Eurotiomycetes > Eurotiales > Aspergillaceae > Penicillium > Penicillium pulvis. Next base: position 2,029,439 of record NW_026643080.1, read on the forward strand.
ATAGTCAATCAGGCGCTTGGCTTCTGCCTCAGATGTGAGTGGGGAAGTCCACAGATCTATATCATCGGCATTGTCCAATACCAGCAGCCATGGGCCGATGGTCTCACTACTGAGATATGTTTGGACCAGCTCCAGGATGTCAACGCCATCCTCTTCACGGCCAGGAAGGCGAAGATTCTGAGCCAATTTCTGATATGCTGTCTGAAGTTTGGCCAGGCTGTTGACTGGAATCCAATAAATCGCGCACTGTTCTCGCATGCGGTGGGCTAGCTCAAGCACTAGCTGTGTCTTGCCTACACCTCCAAGGCCTATGATTGCAATTTTTCTGGTGGCGTCAGACTTCCGTTCCATTTTCTGTGTCAGGTCACTAAGTAGGTCCTCGCGGCCGGTAAACTTGGCATTTCGTTCAAATGGCACCTGCCACCGGGTTCGGCCTTGCCCTTTGGTTTCGTTAGTGTGAGATTCTGGGATCAAATGTTCAGAATCGCGGCATACATTGCTGTAAAAAAGCCAATCGCTTTTTATATTCCTATATAAGATTAGCCAGATACCATAACTCCGGTCATGAGCGCACTAACCCGAATCTCTTCCGTGAACATAAGATTGGTTGCATCTATCTCCGGTACCGTATATTAGTCGCACACTAGGACTAAGAAAAGTTTTCTAAATACACACTCTGCTTTGATTTGAGGTTCTCAACACAGTCCCGCAATCGAAATTCCACTTCCTGATGGTCGAGATACCCCTCTGTTGCTGTTTCAATCAAGCCTTGGTCCTTATATTCTGCTAGGCCAACGTCTTGTAACCCCTGATCCACATTGAACCGGAAATACCGCTTGCTTTCATAATGCTGCCGCCATTTAGCGATGAATCGCTTTTCCGTTTGCTCAGTCTGCGTGGTGAGCGCTGGTAGGGTCTTGGAAACAAACTTCAATAGGTTGTCCTCCATCGCCTTTTTCCCGGGGTTGCCCGTGCCGATCGAAATGAAGCACTTCACCAGCGGCTTTAGATCACCTGTTTGTGCACACCAGATATCAGACGCTTCGCCTTCCACCTCATCCACTGGATTGTTGGCTCCGAGCGCGCCATCCGCAAATCTGCGTGCTCCGATAGACACAGGGTCGAAGAAGGTCGTGGCAGCGGAGGTTGCACGAGCGGCCTGGCAGATGGTGGCCGAGATTCCAGGCTTATTGTGCATAGAGTAGCTGCGAAGACGCACGATCTCCTTGGTCTCCTGCGTAATACTACAGACGAATCTGGAGTCGTTAGCAGGGTCCGGATTGTCCAGTTCACATACACTTACACCCGGCAACCACGGTCAACTTGATTATCAAATAGATCGGTTGGCTTGGACCCGCTGCTGGTGATGACTTCGTTGATCGCGCTCTCTAGCTTCGTGGCATCAAATTGGGACTTAATCTTGCCAATTATGCTTGATAGACCCCGTTTTGACGGTTTATCAAAAATAATTTTCATCAACTTGATATATGCCGCAATGCACTCATCGACATCCATCTCCAATCGACCTAACATAATCGCAATCAATCTAATCTGTCAGCTCTCCGATTTGAGAACACGGACTGATCAACATACCCGCCTGTGCTGGTGCCGCCAATCAGGTCAAATACCTCGCATGGCTTCTTTGCTGGTAAACCCTCAGGGCGTGCATGATTCAATCGATCCATCAGCCCTTTCAGGATATACAGGGTCGACAGACCGCGCACGCCACCGCCATCGAGAGATAGTAGGCAGAGCCCGGTGCTGTCTAGCGGGTTCGGCTCTCCGCCAGGAACAAGCGCTGCTTCTTGCATTACCAATTCCCCCTTTAGTCTGGTAATCGTGCTTTCAGGATGAGCCAAAACCACAAGGGCAAAATAATTAAGAGAAATGTAGCAGCTCGTTTGGTCTAGGGAGGGGTAAATTTAGCGCCCTGTTAGGTCGACGGCTTTGCCGCGCATGACCAACACCTCACCCCGGACACATCACGTCGCCAACAGTTGGGGGCCATTCTGCTCCACTCCCTTGCCGCCAGTAGTTGATTCATGATCATCCACGGCCGATCTACCAAGCGTTATGCTTGAGGGGTGGATGTATAAGGTTTTCTTGATAGCAAGCCATGACTTCTGGGTAGCCAGTCATTCCCTCCTCCAGCAAAAGCAGCATCGGCGACTGTTTGGTTAGAAAATGTGGCGTCCAGCCTCGCAGCCTCGCAGCTCACTTTCATCCGTGATTTGCTAATTACCATTTCAGCCGCTCAGGTTGCCAAGAGTGTTCACTGCAGCCTGCCGCGCCCGTCCAGTGCGAACCATCTGATCGAATCACTGCCACTGAATCATACTTTCAGGCGGTTGGCAGAAGTGAACTCGATTTCTGCCCTCATTCAAACTATGTAGTTCATGTCACATGCCTGTGGGGATCAGGTGACACCTGTCACATCTTTTGGGTTGGTCACTAGTCAACTCAAAGACACCTTAACCAAGTTTACACTTCAAGTGTAATAGAGTACTTTTGACCAGAAAAAAAGCGATCTACAGAGTACATGAGCCCCGTCCATGTAAGGATCATTTCTTTCGTTATTCATAACATTCATGTCCAGACTATTCATATACTGTCTATAATGCATGCTAAACAAAGAATCTTATACAGCCTCAACCCTTATTCTGTTCATTCTGGAAATAAGACCTCACACCCTCCATGTCCCCATTCCCATTGCCCTTGCCCTTAGCCGCCCTTCCCTCCTCATCAACAGCCTGTCCCTCATCTTCGCTTCCAGCCAAACTAACATCCTTACTTGCATCCGTCTGCTGCCTTAACCCCAACTGCCTCTCCAGCTCCTGAACAGACGCCTTATCATGCGGGGACATAATAGTAGGTACGGCCGCACCCGCATCAGTCGCAGTCGCAGCAGGTGCTGCCTCTGAAATACCACGTTCCGGCAGAGGAGGTTTGTTCTCCTCACCCTCATTCTCAGCACGCTTCTGTCGCCAATCCGCAGCGTGACCTTCGAAAATCGGCTCGCCGGGGTTCGGTTCGCTGATTGGTCGTCCGTTGCTATCGGCTCGAACAGTCTCCGGATACCGCCATACAACCTTCAATCGCTCTAGAGCACGGATACCCTTCCTCGCGCTCCCCTTAATTCCGTCCAAAGCGTCCCACTCCGTTTCGAAAACGCCTGAGTCCTCCTTATCGCCGCCTTCGAAGTAAGGATTGAACCAGACGTGCGCGACGGATGTTACCATTGCGAAACCCGTGTATGACGCTTTACTCCGTCGTTCGAAGTCGATGTTCACGTCTGAACCAGGTACGATCAGAGGTTTCTCTGGTCTGAAAATCGCGGCAGATACTATGGTTGATGGTGACATGGTCGATCGCCGGGTGAGTTCTGCTTCCGAAGAGACATCGCTTTGTGAAGCTACGGGCGATGGCGCCCATGTCGCGGCTGAGAGGGGCAAACTCGTAGTTTTATCTGTATTTCCAGTCTCCGCATTCATCTGCTTTGAAGGTGTTGTGTTACCTGATTCGATAACCGTTCTTTCACGCCGATGGAACATATGGATGCATTTTTGCTTTTTGCCTTCGTCCACGTACCCCTCCACCGCAACCTTGACGCCATCACGCATTCCCCAAACGTGGACTTCGAGAATCTCAACAGGACGCTCAACATATACTTTGTTCATTTGATTCGTCCACCGGTCGACGTAATCCACATACCGGAGCTGACTCGGGATACTAACGCCAGCCCCAAAACCGACACGCATACGTCGGTCCGTAAACCGTTGTAGTGCATCTTCTTTTTTCCATCCTTCTTGACTTATCAAGTACGACGTTGCGATTGTCCCGCTGCGTCCTTTGCCAGCTTTGCAGTGCACGACAACGACCCGGTCGCTAGGCGAATCTGTTTTTCCCGCGACTGACTTCTTATCAACGGTTTCTGAACCCTTCTGCTCGTCTAGACGGTGCAGCCAGTTTCGCATGCTGCCCATTATATTGGGGATCAGGGCGAAGGGCGGTGGGTGGTGATCTGGCCATGGGAAATGGTGGATTCGTCCATAAACCTCTGAGTCAGGGTAACCCGTTCCTTCGGCGCGGAACTCCCAGATGCACCAGTTTGAGCCATGTTTTGAGTCGAGGAAGGTCACGAGGGCGTCGAGAGGGTTGCGGTAAGCTCGTTGGGGGTAGGTCCCTGAGGGGCCGGAGGTAGCGATGACTAAAATGGATGAGATTTTTGCAGACGAGTTTCGAGATCGGTAAACATACTGTTATCAGTCACATAGCATAGATCCAAATTCGCTTCCGGATGCTGTAGTCTAGGTCCAGCGACGATTTGGCGGAGAATCGAGGACTGCGGAGAAGGATTAAGGTCAGATCTTTGTCCCGCCAAGCGTAGCCAATGGGGTATTACCATTTTCTTCGCCGGTCATGAATTTGTCAGGCAATACCAAGAATATTATGACATGAATTATAAATGTTGATAGGATTAAGAATGTCCAGGAACTTGTTATAAGAGGCATGTGAGTTGTTGCCAATCGAGAGATCGGGATTGAGGCGCAGCCGATGATGTCACTGCATAGCGAGTTAAAGAGTTAAAAGATTTAAGAAATTTCGGAATTGTACCTGGCAGTGGCATGTAAATCTTGTTTTTCAACCTTAGTATACATAAATCTACCGCCTATATACAATGAGTTGGCGGACTATGATTTTCCCTGAAGAAAAAGGCGAGAAAAAAAGGTCATAAGGAGTGGAAGCGCCCGCATTATTCAGAAGAAAAGAAGAAAAGGACCCTGAAACGCCAATCGTAGACATTTCATACCGGAATTCAAGCCCAACGCCCATTACCACATCAATGTAGCCGACAACCTAACCCGAGAAGGGATTTCCCAAGAGAAAAAAAAAGTGGAAGCATTCTTCACCACTTTACGCGACACCGTAGAACAGGGTGGGGGTGATGGTGAAATTGTTCTGCGTGTTGCTCACGTTCTTGGAGCCGGATTGCCAGTAGGTCTGCTCGGATTCACCAGCAGGGAAGATGTGCCATTCGTGCGTGACGGCGACGTTCCAGAGAGGGTGTGTCTGCTCGGTGACGACCGCGGTGATGTTCGTGTCATCGCAGGCAGTGGCATTGGGGACGATACCCTCGCAATGGGTCTTGAAACCGGGGGAATTGGCAGTCGCGGCACCTGTAATGTTGAAGGAGTAGACTGTACCGCCCGAGCTGACGATCTGCCAGTTGGTGACCTGCCAGGTGGAGGGCTGGGCGAGGGTGGCCGCATTGGCCAAGCCCAAGGATAGGAGGGCAGGAAGGAGAGTAGTGAATTGCATGTTTAGGGGAATTGGAAAAAAGTTTAAGAGTGTAGGTAAAGGGTAATGTACAAAAGACGAAATGAAGATATGTTGGAAGAAGGGAGACGGATTTAAGTTAAGACAAGTTTGAACGGGGTTGGGAAGACGAGGTATGGAACCTATGGAACCTTGGAAAGCAAGCAAGCGGAAACACTTCTCCCCTTCTCACATTTACCTCACCTTTACTCCGTACACTCCACTCTTTGTTCGCAATGACCCACATCGTGCCGATCCCTCGCCTTCAGGGGATGCCAACTCAATCGCCCATACATCGAATCATTCATTCCCAACCCCCCGGTGGCTGAAAATGGCTGACTAGGAGGCGCTGGGCGTCAGATAGTGCTACAGGGTCTCATTGTCCGACAGATCGCACCGCGGTCCTGCTTAGCATGTTTCAAATATTTCAAAGCAAGATTTGTGCATTAGAACCGTGGTGGAGTACCAATGACACCCAATGGTTCAAAAAGTGGAGACGCAGCCCTGGCGATCTTTGGTTTGCGGATAAAAGTGAAACGGCGAGAACGCCCAAGGTTCAGTCGATTCCGCCAAGCTCGGTAGAACACCGATTGACTGAATTTTTGTTTGGTACGGAAGAATATAAAGTACATTGTTGTTTCTATGGTACAGGTTCAGCCGCAGAGTTTGAAGTTTGCGTTGCAATTTCTGTACAAGTAGTTATGGGTCGGAAAGAAAATGTGATGCCTGATGCATGGTACCGCATGGTCTGAGACAATCCGATGACGAGCTCCCGAGGACCTGTTCCCTGTAGTCTATTCTTGAAACAGACTCAATTCTCAGCCTCGGCCTTTCGGGCAATTGCCTGGTGCCGCCGCTTATTTTGTCGCCGCTTCTTATTCCAGGCGATGCGGTCTTCGTCCGATAGGGTTTGCCGCCGAAACGCGGCCCGGACCCAAGGTCGACCGTAGCGACGATGTCCTGTTTCATCTGATTTATTGCTAGACTTATCCCGGGGCTCTTCATCCACGATGTGGTCCGGCAGGGCAGGCCGCTCCACGGGTTGGACCGCCGGGTGGTGTTGGAGTCGCACGGCAAACTCGTGCACGGATTGGGAACAAAGCTCGCGGATCTGCTTCCGTGTTTCATCGCTGACTTCATCTCCCCGATCCAGCAGGTCTCGAAGATACATGTATGCCGATTGGTAGTTGCGAGCGTCGAGACACATCAGGATGAGGGATTCAAAGGTAATGGCGTCGGGGACAACGCCGAAGGACGCCATCTCTTTCACAAGGAACAAACCCGACTGCCGGTTCTGGCCATGCCGGCACATCCGAATCAAGCTGTTATAGACTCGAAGGTCGGCGCCCTCGGGACACAAAGTATAGAGTTCTTTGTAGAAGCCCACTGCGTCATCGACCACTGACGGGTCATCATGAGCCAATTGCTCACAGAGCTCAGCAATAATACGGACGCAGCCAATAGGGACCTCCCATTTGTCGTTCTTCAGGTGTTTGAGCATCTGCCACGCTTCACGGGGATCAGTATTATGCTCGACCATGTAGGATACCATGGCCTCTGTGGAATGCTCCGCAGGGACAAGTCCGAGTTCATGCATCGTACAGAACAGCTTGAATGTAGCGGCAAGATCTCCAGAGCGTAAGTAAATCTCCACAAGGCGGTGATAATCTTGGGCCTTCAAGGGAAATCCACGATTATCGCAGGAGCGGAAGATAGCAAGAGCCAAGTCGATGTCACCGGCGTCCGATGCAACAGCCATAGCATTACCATAAGTTTCTTGGGACGGTTCTAGATAACCCAAATCAACCTGTCTTCGCCAGATAAAACGGGTCAGGTCGTAGTGGAGGGCTTTGCTGGCCGTTTTTAACACATGGCCCCAAAGCTCCGGCGTCATATCATGGCCTTGCTCAACACGGGCTTGCATTAGGCGGTAAACTTCGTCGAGCTCTTGAAAGTCGCACAGCTGGTAAACAACCATACTGTGCAGCCAGGACTCTATTTGCATCCCTTTCCGCTCCATTAGTGAAATTTGATCCAGCGCCAACTCGAATTGATGATCCCGGAGAAGACCCGCAACCATAAAATGCCATCCATCGGGGCTGACAGTCAGCCAGCGGTCTCGAAGCATACGAAGAATATCCTGGCGTAAAAGGTAGTCCGGATGCACGGCAAGAGCCTAAGCCAGTTCTTTTGTTAGCTCATATACAAATCAAAATGTCTGTCCGGTCCTCACCTTCAAAGCAGCATGAAGCGTTCCAGAGTCTGCTGTAATGCCATTCTCCTCCATTTCTTGTAACAAATGTTGTACCACCTCCGGTGATCCCATTTCATTGTCACAGTTGGCGAATATCAAAGCTTGGTAGTGACGGGTATGTGGTTCGACTCCGCGGTCCCTAATCAGAGCTCGTAGAATCTGAGTCGTACCGACAATGCTTGGATCTCTTGTCGTCGCCGCCCGTAACCTGCCCTCGAGGGCAGCCTCTGATTTATTATCGTAGCCCTCGGGTAATCTGACATATCGCTGTCGAGCTTTGCGCAATTGATCGTCTGCATCTGCTTCGTCGACTTGAGGTTCGGATTTGCTTTCAGATTTGGATTCGGGGGAGGATATAGGTGGGTCATTGTGTGAGTTCATGGAAGATTCGGTTTTATCTCCGGGATTGTTCGAGCCGCCAAGTCCCCTATGTTGGCTGGAATAGCATCTTCGTGGTACTGTTGGCGCAATGCGAATTGCGGGCAGCGGACATGGCTTGAAATTGTGTTTCCGGGATTTTAGAACAAATGAGGGGCGACTCAATGCTAGCTGGTTAAAGGACGGACAAAGCGAGTGCCATAGCCCATCAAGGACGAGTGCCCGCGGTGACATATCGAGCTACTCGTGGACAGTGGTCGGTTCATCCGCGTCCCCGGAAATCACGATGAAATGCGCGATGCTGACTAATATCGCCAATTCGAGCCTGAAGTGAGTGCACTGCACCGCACTGTCTACAGAATGATTGCGGAGGAGATCAAGTCAGGGATTTAATATTGTATTTGTAGATCATCAATCAATCATGACCTTAGTTCCCACTGAAAAATACAGAGCCAGATACGCCACGGCCATGCACGACCAAACCCGTTCACCAGTCCGCCCCGAGCGATCTTACCCACTCCGTCTGTCTCTGTAGGGTATCTCGTTTTTGCACATCTTCTCAGCCATGCAACAGGTAGTGTTTTCATCCATATGTTTCGCCGAATCCGAATCGACTCTATTGAACTCCGGGGGGACCGCCGCCCCGTCCGCGACCCCGTCCACCACGACCACCACCACGGCCGCGGCCTCTGCCACGATCGCCGTCTCGGCCGTGTCCGCCGCGGCGGTTCTGTGGTTGATTTTGCTGTTGCTCCTTGACAATATCGACGATCTCTTCAGGGACTCGGAGGTATTTGATCTGCGGAAGTAGATAGGTTAGTCTCTTGACCTCACTTGTGGGAATGGACATGAAAGATCAGATGATCAATTTCGCTGGACATACATTGTTGCCGCGAACGTAGACTTCGGGTAATCTGAAGAAGCGGTCGCCTTCGGGGCTGGTTTGCACAACTTCGCGCAGGATCAGGTTCATCCAGTTATCGCATGTAACCAGGTGGCCGTTGAGGGTCTCGCCATTCTTCAGCTCGACGAGCATAGGGCGGCCCTGTGCGGCCGTGAGGAGGCCGAGGGGAAGCTGGGAACATCATGTTAGCCTTTGCTGTATATACGGGCGGTTTGGGAGGGGCTACCATTGTGGATTGCGATCGATGATATAGCGGTGGGTGAAACTCGGGCGCGGATATTTGGTGGAGATAATGATGCTCACTCTACCAGAGAGAATATCGACGAATGAGGAGTAGTTTATGAGGCCGGTGGGAAGGCCGTTGCGGTGATTTGGAGGGGTTGGAGAGAGCAATGGGCGCAACCGAGCTCCGCATCAGCTGTGAGAACGGAAAAAATGATGTGCCGAGATTGGTAGAGCTGCCGTTGGTGCTTCGTCGCTTTCAACAGCACAATCTAAATATCTTAGCTCTATATAATCTTATTTGCAGCAATTATAATACTGGTATAAATTGTTGGAGTGATGTCTTGGTAACATCAATTAGCAAGCATTGATTTGAAATCTAAACCTGAGTCCCCAGAGCAAAATATCCCATTGCGTAAATTACATAGTGTGAGAGCAGTTTTCATGGTTCAAAGCAATGTTAGCATCTAAACCTTCGGGCGCTTGGCCAATTCAGTTCCATTTTCTTCCTCGTCATCATCATCCTCAACAGCAAGCTTGCGCTTCTGGCGACGGCTGCCAGTAGGAGCGGGAGCAGCGTCCTCACCCTCCGACTCAGGCAGGCGACCCTCTAGAGCGTCCAGTGTGATCTCATAGCCCTCCTCCACATTGCGGACGGTATCATCTAGCTTCTCTACACGATCAAGCAGCTCCAACTCGTCCAGCAGTTCTTTATGCTTCTTGTACAGGCGCTGTTTGGTAAGCATGCGCCACCAGTAGTATCGTCGGTCGTTCTCATCGTCCGCTTTGTGCTTCTTAATCAATAGCCGGGCGAGGTTGGTGCCTCCAGCCAGACGGTGGCTCTTAGGGATCTGACTCAGAAGGAACATCTCCAGGATGTGTGCGAACTGTGTAGATTCAATCTTGAAAGCAGTGCGAATTTCGAGCAGCGTCTTGCTCGGGATCAATACCCCAGTAGGCACTGCACGAGGTCGTTGCTTTTTGGAGTATGCACCATTGGGATCCGGGTTAAGGTTCACATTGTGCTTGAGGAATTCAGGCCGCAAGAGACAGAAGTCGGCCGAGTCACGGAGAGCATCAAACTGTTCATTAGGATCTTCGACTGTTAACTCCCCAATGGTGGGGTCAGCGATGCAGAACGCATGGATGGTAGTATAGAGGTGGGTTCCGTGGCCTGAGCGGGCGTGTGAAGGAAGGATGAGGAATTGGGCAATGCGAAGGCGAGCAGGTAGCTCGGAAATCTTGATCTCTGCTGGCGGGAAATCGTCGTTTTTGATAGTGGGAGTGTGTGACCGGTCTCGTTGATAATACCAGTATCGGTAAGTTGTCGCATAGCCTACAATGGAATACGAGGACGCAGTTGGCGTTGGAGGTGTAACCTTTTCGTATCTGTAATGGTCAGCATGGAAGTAATCCGCAGGAAAAATAGATGTACATACACAAAGAAAACGGTCCATCGCTCCAAACTCCACTCAGGATCATCCGTTTCTAAGGGAGTTCCGGCTTCGATAAACAATGAGACCAAGACCTGCACTCGGTCCAAAAGAAGTCGCACTTGTGGGTCCGCCAGGGACCCAGCCCAGATCTCATATTGTCTTTCATTGGCCTCATAGCTGTATACCATCTTGCCCGGTGGTGTAAAGTCCTTTGCTGAGGCATCTTCCTGGACAGCCTTCTCGTATTCAGGTAGATTGATGAGCGCCTCTGAATTTAGTTGCCATGGTTAGCCAAAATCATGCTAGTTATCAGGGAAATATTCCACAAACCTTCAGAAACAAATGGCTTCAAAGTACCAAGAAGATCGAGAGCTGTGGTGTCGCCAACCGGCTTGAACTTCTCATCGTAAGAAATGTGGAGATGAGGGCGCAGGTCGTGGGCCGCAAATCGCAACCGGATCACCAAACCCTTGTAACCAAAGATTTGTTCGTCATCCCCGAAGATGGGATAGGTGAACTGGGGGTGGAAGGTGGAGAGCGTCTTTGGTTTGGTGTCGCCAGGCTGCACCATGGTAATGTGGATCGCATCGTTGGCGTCGCAAGACCCTATGAGATCAATTAGTCACTGAGAGGAGAAGAGTGAGCCTGCCATCTTACAGCCGGTTTCCGCCATTTTGGTTGTATGGGAAGAGAGAATGGTTGTAAAGTCAATGGGAAATGCGACGGAGAAATGAAGGCGCGTCTGACCGCGTCGGGACCAGTATTACCTAATCTGGACTAGCGGGCGTTGTATAGCTCATATCTAATATCCAACGTTACTCTTGTGATCAGGTTGAGTTGAAGGGACATTACTTCGGCTGGGGGTCAATTGATTACTTTAAGTGAAGAATTCTGCATTTTCACACCATATACATCTGAATCTCCCACATGAAAGGCACGATTAATATGTTTTAGGACGGCGCGATTTCCGTTAAAACTCCCCTCCCTTTACGAAACCCAAAATCTCCCTTAGTATTCTTGAGTCTCTTCATCACTCTCCAATACTCAAGCCGCGAGTATCATATTGGATGATTGCCGTTGGTTCCAATGCTACCGTTGCACAGCACGAGACTTTCGTGAACGTTATTTCTTTCAAGATTGAATGTTTTATCGCCCTCAACTGTCTCGGCCACTTGGTGTGGCATTGGTCTAGGTGCGTAATGGAATCCGAGGTCCTGGGTCAATGGCATTGGAGTTGGTGTTAGTACCTTGGAGAAGACTGACTTTCACTCAGTGATGAGTTCCAAGGTTGTGGGAAATAATTTTAGTCTGGTACATTTCTTGTCGGAATTGCCTTCCAAGGTTTTCTAAATCGACTCGGTGTGACACCTTCAGCTTCTCATCCATGGATTAGTCAAACTGGTAGATATTTCCTGGTACATATACACTTCATGTCATCGTTGTCGTAGCAAGGCGTAGTAGAACCTCCCAGACTTTGTCTACTTAATTCAGTCTATAATTAATGAAGCTCCATACTCATCAACTGCGACTTCCAAGCTCGCATTGTCTGAATCCTTGGTATCAGCTCTATGGCTCTCTGTATTCCCATCTTTGACCCAATGGTCTGAAGCTTCCGCTTCACCCACTCGTGCACTTCATCTGGAGCAGCAGCCGAGCCACCAGCGATCGTCAACGGAAACAGCAACATAAAGACACCGTTCAAGGGAGGAACGTGAGTCTTTCCTTCGAGAGGCATTCCATTTCCCAGACCGCCCACTAGGGTCGCAGCGCCAGCACAGATACACGCCGCCATGTGCGAAGCCATGTCAAGTGCTCGCTGTCGCTGTTGGAGATGATAGACTTTCAAGAGCCCCATCCTTGCCAGCTTGGCGATGTTGTTCAAGATCATCTCATTGACGATCAACCGGCCCCAGAAGTAGTAATTGAGGTCTCTTGATGCCCAAAGGTCGTTATAAGTCATATACTTCCCGTTAAATGTGTGTTGCGCCTTCGTGGAAGTTTTGATAAAGAACTCCCATGTATGTGGGAGGCTCCTCTCCCATTCTTCTAGCTCCTCATCGAAGGCTATTGCTGTTCGCACTCCAATTTCGGGATCGAAGCTTGGATCACTGCGGGTGTTGTGGAACCTCATGAACCGCATCAGGGTGTCAACAAGACCAATGGAAGGGAAGTCATCGGGATTTGAAGATTGAATCATCTTGATGTTGAAGAGGGAAAATTCTATAGGTAGGGGTTTTTGGGCGTGAATGTATTTGACCATGGAAAAATAGAAGAACTGCAACTGGGCGCGCGGATCACGAGCTTTAATCGCTTTGCCAAAGGTCGCTTGCCTGAGTAGGGCCGCAGCCCCATCCAAGTGAACCGTCCACGAGTCAAGCTGAGTCGATGTGCAGCAAACCATCTGGAGAAGTGGAGTGGTCAGTGGACTAGCCAAGGCAAGCTAGGGCAATACGTGGGTCGATGGGGCATACCTCGTATAAACCTATCATTAAAATTATCTTCATAATTTGAGGCGGACTAGCTTGAAATGGATTCTCCACCGCCTGACGCACGGCGTTAAGGGATGCCGCATACTTTTCCCTGGCCACTAGCCGAAGAGATCGATCCCGAGTCACATTGGATAGCGCAGCCAGCCCAACCGACACGACTGCATCTCGAAACTGTGACTCGACAGATATCGTGCTTATGAATGATGTCTTCGACAAAACAAAAGGTCCCTCCATTGCCGCCGCACTGGCCGTTACAAATTGCGAGCAAAAAAAGTCCAGGCCCCGATCTTCCACAGTAGTGGGAACTTCTAAGGGAATGGAGGGGTTTAGTGCCAAATTGAACTTCCGTTGTTGCACTACAGCCTTCAAATCTTCTTCAGAGCTTGAAGATGATTCTGAATTCACCTGAGGGGTGACAGGGGTCTTTCGACGCTCTCCAGCTCTAGATTTGGCCGTTGCGGACCTGCGGGCCGCCTTGTCTGTTTCGTCACGAAACAACAAGGCCGGGATGTCACGGTAGCCGCCACATGGTTTCCCCGCCCTGATGCACTGCGAACAGACCGGTTGAATACGGTCACACTATTACATAGACCGTCGTTAGTTCAGTTAGCTTGTGCCGAGTCCGACAGATGCTTGCCTTGATTCGCCGCTCCCGACAACTCTCGCAATTTTTGCTGGGACGGCCGTAAAAAGGCATGGTATCTTGGCTCCAAAGGATATATCATTTCTTGAAAACCAAGTTTGAAAGGGGTAAAAGAATCGTGGGCTTTTCACCTTGACAGTAGCGACGTTGCGCCGCCACGATTTCGGAGGCTGAGCCGGGTAAGCAGCCATCTAGAACGGTGGACCGCCGGCGCTTTGATTGGTGGAGGTCGATCCACTTCGTGTCTTCGGGGACACTATTCCTAATGGAGTGGGCAGTTCGCCGTTTAGTGACGGGAGATATCTGTGCCTGAGTGCTAGACTTAAGAATTTTCTTATGGAAGCCTGAAATCCCTTCAAGGGACCCTGTAAGAGGGTGGCTTAGAGCGTCAATCACTGCATTACAGGGACTTTAAAACAGCGGGGCTATAGAAGATGACCCGTCCACCTACCTTTATTATCACGGATACGGGCCACATAATAAACTTCGCAGTTCATAGATCCACGGCGAATTCATTACCTGTCACGGACAGCGGAAAGTGAAATGCCCGAATTCCTATCCATGGTATCAAGAGTAGGCCCAAGAGCCACCGTTCTTCTTAGACTATAAATCCCTGCAAATCCAATACCTGCTCCATATTCATAAACCAAATCCTTAAACTTACCCTTACAGCCTAGTGACTCATTGATATAATTTATCCATGACACTAGATACACGCTCCCACAAGGCCGGGGCCTCATACTACCGCTATGACCCCTCGTTGCCAGTTGCGATCGTAGCGGCTGTTCTGTACTCAATTGCGTTCATCTTGACATTCATCCAATGGATCCGATACAAGGCATGGATATGGGCTATCATGGTCGTAGCTTCAGCAAGTAAGTTCATCTCTCCAGTTTCATTCCCATATAATCTTCACATCTAACACACTACCAGTGGAGGCTGTTGGCTACATTGGCCGATGCATTTCTACTCAGAATGTATCAGCAAGATCAGTCTACGTGCTCCAATTCGCCCTCATCATCCTCGCGCCAGTCCTCATGGCTGCTTGCTGCTATATCCTGTTCAGTCGCATCCTCTTCCTGGTAGTTCCTCATGACGCTCGAACATTCCAGCTGTGTTGGGTTCCACCCCGATGGATCACGCCTATCTTCGTTGGATTCGATATCGTCGCTCTGATGCTCCAATTGGTCGGAGCTGTGATGATTTCTTCCGTCAGCACCACCGACACGGACGCAGCTAGCAAAATCGACAAGGGGAAGAGTATCGCCCAGGCTGGTGTCATTATTCAATTAGCTGCATTTGGGCTCTTCTCCGTGGCAGCTGTGCGGTTCAATTTTACCTCTAAGGAGTTCTCGAAAGGGCTGGACGAGCGGTATGAGCATGTTGATGAGAAGAATTATTCTATTGGTGGGATCGTGAAGAACAAGCACTGGCCTGCATTGTTGCGGGTTGTTAATCTTACTACTTTACTGATTCTGGTGAGTGATGCTCCGAGATTATGGAATGCATGTCGCTAATGAGAACTTGGATTGATAGGTCCGCTCTATTTATCGGCTTGTGGAGTTCTCTTCAAGTGTTACTGGGTATGTCAACACGCAGGAATGGACGATGTATGTTTTTGATGCATTGGTCATATATCCTTGCGTTGCGCTGTTTGTCTATTGGCACCCTGGAATATATTTGCCTTACCTGGGCCTTCGTCTGCCCAAAGAAGCTCGGTCAACTGTTACTGTCAGTTAACATGCCAAGGTTGTCTCTGAGGTTTTGGCTTTTATATTTGTACTTCCATGGTTAGTGAGCTATGTGTTCAGGATTTTAGCGCAATTGTTTAATAGATGAAGCAGAATTTGACCATGTAATATGTTTAAACTTGGGCGGTCCACTCATTTTAGCCCTGGAGCGTTTCCCAGAGCTCGTAGACTAACTGGGAACATTTTGAAGCGCCCATCGAATCTCGTCAGCGATCAACTCAGGCTCCGTGATTGGTACATTATGTCCACTCTTTGTTGCCACGGATAAGCGGCTCAAGCTTGACATATGGAGAAATTCTCGTTGAAAGGAATTCTCACTTTCATCCCATGTAGCCAAGTAATCCCGAAAAGTAGCTCTCTGAGCCTCAGTACCTCTACCACGAGCCACGCCGGCCGCATACATCAACGCCACATCCCGCCTGGAGTTCCCCATAAGCACACTCAGAGGCCTTCCTTGGAGTAGATTCTTGCCAGGCTCAAGTTGTCGCTTCTGCTCAATGACAGACCGGCTAATCTGAAGATAAGGCAATTCTCGATTTGCCTGTCGAACGTGCTTCTCGCTAAATTGCTCAGCCATATACTCACTCCACTCGGAAGCCGTCAATTGGTGGTTCCTTGTGAGTCCAACAACATCGAAATAATCCAAACCTTCCGAGACGGCTGAAATGCTAGGATCGGGCCATGTCTCGAATTGCATGCGTTCCTGTACTGCATCAACTAGTACCAAGCCGGAGATATCCTCAATTGGTCGTGCTGCAACAAATTCCCGAGCGAGGGTTCCGCCCCACGAGTGCCCCACAACAAGGTATGGTGGATCGAGGGCAGCAGATTTCAGTAGATGGCATAGTTCGTTTATGATTGTGAGTGAGTCAGGCTCGTTTGGAGACTCTTCGCTGCGACCATATCCAGAACGTTCGTATAGGAAGATTGATGCGTCAGACTCGAGATAACGACAGACTGCACTCCATTCCAAGGCACTGCGTGTGATTCCGGGGAGGATGATGACAAGAGGTGTACCTGGCTCTCTTGGGATTCCTCGTAGTGCGTAGCTTAAGGAATGTGTTCCAACGGAAGCAGAGTAGCAAAAGTGTTCCATTTCTTGAAATTGAAGCAAGAGGAAAGAGATGAATTCATGTTCTAAGGCACTTAACTTCAAACTTTAACTTCGCCAAGTCACATGGAGGGGTTCAGGGTTACACAGCTTCACGTCAGCACACTAGTCCCAATTCGTAGTATAAGATGATCACTTTGTCTTTGTTATCTTCATTTTCCATATATACCTCTATCCAAACATATTCCACTGACTTATCTTCCTATAAAACAACCTTATATTTGTCTTCTTTTCGTCTTTTACCTTCTCCGCCCTCTGGTCCGAAACCCCGCCATTTATTACCCAAAAGTCAGAATGAGTGAAGGGTCACTGAAATAAGACTTCTATCGCTGCTTTCCGAAAAGCACATGCCCCAGGGCTGATGTGGAGCATCTGACCTGAGGAATGGTGAGCGTTTCCAGAATCGAATTAAAGGGGAGGAGCCCTTGCCAGACGATCTTCATGGCGTTGGGAAAGCCATAGTGATGAAGAAACCCGAACAACCATATTAAAATGATGCCATCAAAAGAGAAAAGCGCCGATACAGAAGAGACGGAGCTAGGAGAAAAGAAAAATCTATGGCAGCGTTGATCCTTGACTTCATTCGAGAATATAGCATATTGTGTGGAATGCTGATATAATACTATAGCTATCCAAGGCGTATCAGTAAGCTTTTTGTGGGTTCAGCTATATTCCAGCCACTTCAGCCTTGAATCCACCGCCGCAATTTGATCCCAGCAGAATTAGGTGCTGACAATCGGAGTACGTAATTCCACCCAGGATAGATCCGATTAATTGGGGGCCATTATGTCCTCTGTTTCTCAGTAACTTACCGCTCAAGTACCCCTCTTGCTGATTCCCTGCTTTCATTTCAGCCCCCAATTTCCAAAGCGCTAGAGTCTGACCTACACGGGTAATTGGCCTGAGGGGCAGACACGCAGCGCGCCGATCACTTTAGAATCTAATTTCTGGCTGCAGCCACTTAACCCATTCTGTTGAAAGAGGGCTGATCTCAATGCATTTGTACCAAAAACGCGTCATGATGTATCCCAAGCAGGGGTTTACAACGTACATCGACTACCAACGAAGTTAACTTCCAACAGAAATAGCAATCATGTATACCCACATATAACCCCGCCTGGCGGTCTTCCACCCAATGAAAGGGAATCCCGCAATTGAATGCTGTTGGTAGCTACAGACTATGACCATTGGTCCGAATGGACAACAAAGAACTGGCTGGACAGGCAATACATTGCTCTATTCTGTTAAAAAATAGCCCCTCGACATTAGCTTAAACCCCGAGATTTCCCACACTTCTCTCTCATTTCCAAACACGCCAGCCTCCAACAAGCTCTCTATTTCCCTTTCCTTTATACACACATATCCTCAAGATCATACACAATCACAAAATGGTCATCAAAGGCACGCAACTAGATGGCGTCGCCCTTGTTGTCGGCGTAAGGATCACCATTCGAAACACAAACAAATCTCCCAGCTAACAATCTCTTAATCTAGGCTGGTCGTGGAATCGGTCAACAAACCGCCTATTCTCTAGCCGAAGCTGGTGCGCGCGTCATCGTCTTCGCTGATATGAACAGCGAAACGGCCACCGCCTCTGCGGAGGAGAGCAAGCAATACGCCACAAACCCCGAATATCAATCTACCAACTTCACAGTCAATGTCACCGACCAAGATGGTGTGCAAGCTATGGTTGATTTTGTGGTCGAGAAGTTCGGACGCCTGGACTATGCGGTGAATGCAGCCGGTGTGAGTACATATTCTTTTCGACGGAAATATAAGTTCTGGCTAACCACTAGACTCATTACTAGATTGATAACGGCGTCCACACCCCATTCGCCGATACTGATATCGAGAACTTTGACCGCATCCAGACTGTCAACGCTCGCGGCATGTTTCTCTGCTGCCGCGCCGAAGCCGCTGCAATGCGCAAGCAGACCTCACGTAGCTTCACTAGCCGCACCGGCACACGAGATATCGGTCGCGGAGCTATCGTGAACGTCTGTTCAGCCAACTCTTTCGCCGGACTTATCGGAAAGGGGTCGTATACTGTCTCTAAGCATGCTTGTATGGCGGTGACAAAAATGGTTGGTAAGTTATATCGTCTTAGCATGTCTGCCCTTCGATCTCTAGAATCTATCCTTTGTCTGGCTTTTTATCCTCCATAAGAGTCTCATTCTTATGAAATAGGACTGGATCACTCTGCCGAAGGTATCCGCTGTAACGCTGTCTGCCCTATCTGGGTTCGCACACCGTTACTCGACGTCGAACTGGAGCGGAACCCCCAGGTGCGTGCGGAGATCGAAGCTGTCGTGCCCATCAAGCGCGCCGCCGATAGCGAGGAAGTCGGTGATTCAATTGCCTACCTGCTGAGTCCGTCGGCAAGCTACGTGAACGCGACAAGTTTGTTGTTGGATGCGGCGGTCACAGCAACTTTGCGATTTCATTAGGTAATTACTTAGGATAGTCGGGCTTTGCGTACTATAGAGTGGGAAGTGACTGCGAAGTTGCGATTTTAAGTAGCTAGCCCGAGTCGGACATAGCCATACTAGTCCCTCCAGTGATTCATTGCTAATCCAGACAAGCATTATGTGACATGAAATGCGATCATGATGCTTTATAATATTGAAACAATACCCATATTGTCGGATTTTGTATATGCTTAGAAGAAGCCTTGGTCCGATCGTCTATTGATCAGCGTACCCGACGAAACGGGGAACCCTCAGTAACATATCGACGCGATGGAATTTTCAGAAATTGAAGAGGGACGGCTTTCTGATGCGGGGTGGAGAACCTTGCTCATCAGATTGCTGGCCTAACTTCCGTTCCATATGGGTATATATAGGACCTGACTGATAAAAAAAGGTGGTTCCTCGTTCTATGATGACTGTTCTGTCAGGCAAAGGGGTTATCCAAAACTGGGGTATAAGTGAAGGTAGGAGCATAAGAATCAGCAACCCTGGAAGTCAAATACTGACGTATAATCTGAGGAGTAGAATCAGAGCTGTGCGTACTCAGATGACTTTGCTACAGGTCTCGCACATCATGCAGCGAGATAAGAGGTCTGTGCTTGCATTCATTGTGGCGGAGTGCATATGGAAAGGAGTGGCTTTGATCATCAATGATCACCACACCATGACGGGATCGCAACTATATAATCTTTCCCAAAATAGTTGCTTGCATGTGTTGTGTAACCATTCTTATAAGCTTCGGGCTGGCACTTCGCCAAATCTGGCGTTGTTTCAGCCTTGATTCAACGTCACCGTACGAAGACATGGTGTTGACTATTTGAAGATTGATAAGCTCATTTTTTCTTTATCACCAAGCGGGATGCACAGCGACTAATTTAGTTTCAATTCTGCAGTATGGAGTATACCTCATGAGGTTTGCGACCATTCTCTTGACCCTGGTGTCTGTGCACTGCACTACCTGAAGCACTCTGATACGGCCCTGGTCGTTAACAACCTACCAATTTCGTTCAATGATTGCAAATCGAACACTCAATAGGGATTCTTGCAGATTGTTTCTAGGCTTTTAGCATGTTGTATACGTCTCGTAAAATTGTCTTTCGAGGTTGAACTTTCTGATCAGCAGCACTTGACGGAGGGGCAAGCGTGCACCTGGTAGTTTGTGCGAAGGTTTGGGACTATATGAATAGTTGAGCCCTCCAGTGCTTGAGAATTAGAGGATTCAAAGTTCCAAGGAAAGTTAGATCACTTCAATTATCTATCTCACGCTATTACTGAGTCAAGATCAAGCGGTTCACGCCTATAAGGTTCGTTACATACCTTATTGAACGAAGCCTTCCAAGTTTGAACACTGCACAGTACCATGGCTGGAATGGTTGAATGTTCTCCTCCGTGGGACGATGAGATAGACATATCTGGTCTCCTTGACGGGGAAGCAGGGCGGCTGCTTCATGACTATTCAAAGATAGACCCCACTGAAATGGAAGAACATGTAAAGCGTGTTGTCAGTTTTCAACCCCTCCCCCCCTCCTCTCCCCAGGCCAAACTGACGGATCCAGGCCAAGAAAGGCTGGAATGTCTTTAAATATCCTTGCTTTCAACAGTTCTTATTCTTACACTTCGATCTTGCCCGCTCGCCCATTTATCCCAAAATGGTCGAGGAGACCAAGTCTGGTCATATGGTATTAGACCTGGGATGCGGCCTTGGACAAGATATACGACGTCTGGTATGGGATGGTGCACCAGAAAAATCCATTGTTGGACTTGACCTACACCATGCTTTTATTGCGCTTGGTTACGAGCTGTTCAAGGATGAAGGCACTCTTGATACCAGTTTCCTGTGCCAGGACTTTTGGGAAGACACGCCAGAAATTAGCAGCCTGGCCAAAAATATCAAAATAATCAATTCCGGGTATTTCATGCACCTGTGGGACTGGGATACCCAATTGAAAGCGGCCAAGCGTATGATTCAATTAGTGTCACCAACAGGCGGATCAATGATCGCCGGAATTCATTTTGGCAGCCACTCTGCAGGCACGTGGAGCAATGGTCCCCTTGAGTTCCGATCAATGTTTCTTCACAATGAGAAATCTTTGTCTGAATTGTGGAAGCAAGCTGGAAAAGAGACCCAAACACACTGGAAATTTGAATGTCTAATAACCGAGGATGACGATTGCAAGGAACTTCACCCCGAAGGCTGTCGCTTGAGATGGGTTGCGGAGCTGGAGGAATCTTAGTTAATTTCTTCTATCATTATTGATGATGTTGATTTTTTTTCTGCCGGCTCAATGTTGCATAACAAGATTGCATAGGTGTATGCAATGATTAATTTCTCGACTGGGTAACCTCAAGATCAATATATAAATAAATCCAGCGTGTCCTCATTCCTACCAGGAAACCGTTTTTATTATCTAGTAAAATGTCAATTGCCTCTATTGAAGAGCTCGCGGATAGTACGAATGCAGACTGAGCGACTCATACAACCTCGAACTTGTCTACTGTTAGCGGTGGTGTATCTTTCCAAGTCTAAAACGCGTTGTATTGGCACCGATGACGGAGTAAATGTATCAATTGCTTTTGTTGACAATTTTCCCTCTCATTTTATCGGCAAAGGCATCCAATAAGACCAAGTCAAAGACACAAGCTTGGAGATACCCCGTGCCTGTCCCTGTGCAGGTTAAGCATAGTCAAGGGAGGATGCCCATTTTTAGGGATAGGTGGCGTATTGTCCCTTGTTGTATGTTGACCAAATCACAACATCAAGAAGCAACCAGAATTCTTAAAAGTAGATCTGCTTGGGAACTACTTCAGTATTCCCCAGAAAAAGCATGGTTGAGTATAAAGGTGAAACCAAAAATAGTCGCGGAGATGGTTTGATCCGGGAGCGGTACCTGACAAGAATGCGTGGGTCTCGACTTGCCTGGGTGCCAAGTACCCTCTTCGCTCCTTCTCTGACTCCTTCACCCATTCCATCCCTGACCCCGTCGCTTACGATCGGGCTTATCTTACAGTCGTTTCCGCGTTGGACATAATGATTGATAACGTCTAGAGCCCGAGCACAAGTGCCAAGCTCTTGCGACAAAGAGGCCACCATGGAGGGACTCTTTACTCTGCTCGCCCTGTGCATTGTGATGGCCGTAACGTGAGTGTTTATCCACAATGATGAAGAGCGACTCAATGGCCTGACTACTGACACCTCTTTAGATCCTTTGTTGTCGGTTCATTACCTCTTGCTTTTACCCTCTCCCCCTCACAACTCCGCCTCATATCCTCGATTGGCATGGGTGTGTTGGTGGGAACTTCATTGATTGTTATTATACCTGAGGGCGTCGAGACTCTTTACGCCAGCTCTGCGAGCCAGAAAGGCCTCAGCACGCGGTCGGCCAATGTTGATTGGCAATCACAGGGACTCCCTGTCATGGTGCGATCTTCATCAGACCGTCACGACGATGCTTTATTACCGACGGACACCCCCCTTCCATTTCTATCGCTAGACCACGAATCGTCCGTACCCCTTTCCGATCGCGACCAGTCGTCGAGTATAGTAGCAGGACTACCTGCACGAAAGGACGACGACCACTCGAGCAAAGAGGAAGCGGA
Organism: Penicillium pulvis; assembly: GCF_028828015.1. NCBI lineage: Eukaryota > Fungi > Ascomycota > Eurotiomycetes > Eurotiales > Aspergillaceae > Penicillium > Penicillium pulvis. The sequence continues at coordinate 2,052,008 of NW_026643080.1, forward strand.
AGAGAACTCCCCGCATGCCTGGATCGGAGTTGCTTTGGTCAGCGGGTTCATTCTGATGTACCTGATCGATAAAGTACCAGAATTTGCTTCGCCGACCAAAATCGAACGGATCCCATACCACATCTCCCTTGATAACCTTGGATCTGGATTGCGACGGGGCTCCTCACCCATGCGCGACGGAGGACATCTGAATGCCGGCCATTCGAACTCCCGACGAGGACACAGCTTTGCTACGACTACGGGGTTGGTTATTCATGCTGCAGCCGACGGCATCGCGCTGGGTGCGTCCAGCTCCGATTCCGGGCTGAGCTTTATTATCTTCCTGGCTATTATGGTACACAAGGCTCCCGCCTCCTTTGGATTGACCTCGATTCTTTTGAAGCAGGGGCTATCCAGCCGGGCTGCGAGGGCGCATCTGTTGATCTTCAGCTTGGCGGCGCCTGTTGGTGCACTTGCCACTTTCCTCTTTGTACATATGGTGGGATCTTCTAGCAGCGACGAGACTGGCTCTCTGTGGCGGACCGGAATGCTCTTGCTTTTCTCCGGAGGCACTTTCTTGTGAGTTTCTGGAACATGTTTGTTTTTTGCCTTTCAACGGCATGCTAATTAAGACAGGTATGTGGCGATGCACACCATGCAAGAGAATGGGCCTGGCTCCACCCCCCGAGAATCATCTGTGAATGGATACGGTGATTCTCGCGAATCCCCGGATGGATCTGATAAGTCGATGAGGGACTTGATCGCGTCCGTCGTGGGTATGATCTTGCCACTCTTCCTCCAGATTGGTCATGCTCATTGAACTTTCTTCATTTATTTTTGCTCGTGTTTTTGTTGTTCGTATCGCATGCATCCCCAGTAGCAGGCAACGGGATGCCATGTCGATGCGGACTGTGTCTTTATCATTGTCGAATTTTTTTTCTTATCTTCGCCACGGAATGGATATGAGGAGCATATACCCCCTTGTTTGGCATGTGTTCAGAGTAGAAGGATACCAGTGTTTGAATAGAATGATTGTACTAAATTGGGCGGGTCATGATTGCATTTCTCACGATCACACCGACGTAGCGTGACGTTGCTCACGGGTACTATATAAGAGCGGGCGATCACCTCGCTGGGAGCTCATGCTTGGATCATCTTGCCATGTCGGGTGATGAAAGGTTTCGTCAGTCTCGTCACGCTGAATCATTGCCTTTGGTCGGGTTGATCCATGGTCGAATAACCGCGTACCGAGCCTTCTACCCAAACCGTCGGGGCATATAGTTCGCGATTCCTTCACGGATCCTTTGAATTTTCCCGAGCGGCTCTGTGCCGCCTAAGATTGGCCGAGACTTGCGCCCGATCTGCATGGAAAGCGCCCTCTGCGGATCAGTGGGCAACGAGGCAAACTCGAAGCTCGACTGTCTCAGCCTCTTGAAGTGGAGCATGTAACGGAGTAGAAAACGGAGTTTCATTCGAGTCCGGTAGAGTGGAGAACGGAGAACACGGGGCAGAGCTTGGCGGCTTTGTCAGAGTCGAGACGGTCACGACATTCATCTCCGCTTGGAATGTCCCTTTTCCTTATTCATCGACTTTTTTTGCTTCTACTTGGATGGATTTTCTTTTTAGGGGCAAAGTGACAAACCTGTGGAAAGAGATACAAAGAAGGCGATCATTATCGTGACTTAACCGAAATCCCCCTCCGTGGTATCGGGTTTTTCTCCCTTTCCCTCGGTTTTCCACCAACCGCCTTTCCATCATTATCTTGAAACCCCCTCATACCACCCCGGGTATTCCCCCTCTATGCCTACCGACGGCTCCGTGCGACCGTTATTTTTGTGAGATAAACTGCGAGGAGAGAGGGAGCAACTTGGGTTTCTATCCGCGATGGACTCCCAAGCCTTTGATATAGAGGAGTCGACAGGCTCGACCGTTTTGGATCAGTTGGATACCCTTTCTCAGTCAAATCGCGACTCCGTATCCAGCTTCACTAGTACGCCCGGCCGATCACTCAGCATCAGCAAGAAAAACATCACTCCGATACCCGCAAACCTCCTGCCTTCGGCACCCGCTTCTCCACCAACACCTGCGCCGAGCCCGACCCCACACCAACGTCCACCAGACTGGCACTCAGCTGACGACGAGGAGAATACATTCCTGCTGAACCTGCGCATCCACTTCAGTACCTTATCCAATACTCGGAAGCAAAAACTCCTCGAGGGTCTTTTGGACGTATGCGACAGCCAACAACTCAGCTTCGTTTCAAGCTATGTCGGGCCTCGACTGCGCAAGGATCCGTTCTTGGTCTTTCCAAATGAACTATGCTTGAGGGTATGTTGTTTTTTTCTCTCCCCCGATTTATGATGGATCGAGGGGCCTAACTGACTCATTTCCCCGCTCAGGTGCTCTCCTTTATCGACGATCCGAAGACACTCGCCAGGGCATCGCAAGTCTCTATACGATGGCGTGAGTTACTAAACGACGATATCACATGGAAGAATCTCTGCGAGAAGCATGCATACTTGGTACGGCGGATCCAGGAGGATGACTGCATGGAACCGGTTACCCCGAGATCCGTGGACTCGAACCTCGAAACACACTCTTTGAACGACTTACCACTACGGTCGGACTCGAATGAACCAACCATCGAGAGCGACCCCGAACTTCCCCGCACTGTGTCTGGCGACTGGTTGCCACTCACTAGCTTCTCCCGAAGACGTCGGACTAGACCGGTTTCCTACCGATCGCAGTTCAAGCGGAAATACATGGTCGAGTCTGCTTGGAACAAGGGGGGTCGGTGCACACAGCGTCATATCACACCCGACCAAGGTGTCGTGACGAGCTTGCATCTGACTTCGAAATACATTGTTGTTGCTTTGGATAATGCGAAAATTCACGTCTATGACACCAACGGCGACAACCAGAAAACACTGCAAGGCCACGTGATGGGGGTATGGGCCATGGTTCCATGGGATGACATTCTGGTTAGCGGAGGATGCGATCGGGATGTGCGAGTTTGGAATATGGCAACTGGGTGAGTTTGGTTTAATTTGGCCGTGTCAAGATCGAGTAAAGACTGACAAATCACAGAGCGGGTATCCATCTACTTCGAGGTCACACATCAACGGTCCGATGTTTGAAAATGTCCGATCGGAACACCGCTATTTCCGGATCCAGAGATACCACACTTCGTATCTGGGATCTGACAACGGGGACATGTCGCAATGTTCTGGTTGGGCATCAAGCAAGTGTTAGGTGTCTTGCGATCCATGGCGATATTGTGGTTTCCGGTAGTTACGACACCACGGCGCGGATATGGAGTATCTCTCAAGGCCGCTGCCTGCGCACACTAAGCGGACATTTCAGCCAGATCTACGCCATCACTTTTGATGGACGTCGAATTGCAACTGGAAGTTTGGATACCAGTGTTCGTATATGGGATCCGCAATCTGGACAGTGCCATGCTATTCTCCAAGGCCATACATCTTTGGTTGGCCAGTTGCAGATGCGCGGTGACACTCTTGTGACGGGTGGCTCTGATGGTTCAGTACGTGTCTGGTCATTAACTAAGATGGCGCCTATCCACCGACTGGCTGCCCATGACAACAGTGTCACTAGTCTTCAGTTCGATAATTCTCGCATCGTCAGCGGCGGAAGCGATGGCCGTGTCAAGGTGTGGAGTTTACAGACTGGCCAGCTGCTACGAGAACTATCGACGCCGGCAGAAGCAGTCTGGAGAGTTGCATTCGAAGAAGAAAAAGCCGTGATCATGGCCAGTCGATCTGGTCGAACAGTGATGGAGGTTTGTTATGCCACCCTTTTTATCTGTTCTCTCAACTAATTTTTATAGGTTTGGTCATTTGCGCCACCTCCTGAAACTTATGATGACAGCGTGCTCATCGAGAGCGCCTCCAGCACACCTGGACTCGGCTCTACAGACGATAAAGACTTGACAGTTAATTGTCGACGTCGAACCCTCTTCTCCGACCCACCCCCAACCATCTTAGGAAGTGATGCCGATCAAGCCATGCCCGACGCACCATCTTGAATCCATTCATGAACCATATAATCACATATCTCCCCATATAATGACCGCTGATATCCCATTCATTTTTCTTTGTTTTGACCTACCATCTAGCATCGTGGGTTTTGGCCTCCATCGAGCATTCATTTCCTTTGTTTTACCTCCATTCTCAGAATGAGCCGCTGGGCATATCCATCGAGCCTTGTCTCGAGGGCACCAAGCGGTTGCATATTTGGTGTTGCCTATCATCTGGGATTTCGTTCGTGTTTATCTATTTTTCATATCCGCATATCCCATGACATTTTGGAGAAATTGTCCATCCCCGAGGCCGTCATCGCCAATGGCATTTTTGCGGAGTTTTGTTTTGAATCTAGAGTTTTGTCCCGGCGGAATGCAGTTGTTGATTTGGATTTATATCATCCAGCTTTGCGCTGAATCATTTCGGAGTATTGAAATCTTGGGCCCAGATGATACCTTGGGATATTCTTTTTCCCCTGCGAAATTTACCTCTTTCAGAATTATATTTACCATATTCATACTTATTACTTGACTCTGAACGCTAGATTCTAGTAGCTTTGGACATTTCCCTCGCTTCAAATGTCTTGCCAGTGTAGGTCTAAATCTGATGCGCCAGACATATCAAGGTCCAACCGCAGCTTAATTGGCCGAAGAAGCCGAACGCGGCAAGGTCACGATCATGAATATTTATTAAAAGTTGGGCAACTTGGCAACGTCCACGCATCCCTAACTCGCATTAATTGCATACCAATGGTAAAACCGCTAATAATAAATACGCCCTACGATCATCTTTTAGCACAACTGGGTCAGTACCCCAAGGAGATGGCTGTCTTCCTTTGAGATGAGTTTCAAACTGTGATTGTTACCTCTAGCATCACAAGAGTCTTTATCACGAACGATTTGGGCTTAAAAGATGGCCTGGTAGTATACAAAGGAGTACAATGCCGATTTGCGATAAAATCACCTCCATAATTATGGATTAAAATGGAAAGAGATCTATATTAGTGGCAAAGATGCTAAACAATGCGAACTTCAGAGCAATTTATATCTGATATCTTCTGCTGTAAGCCCTAGACCGGCCTGCTCGGTGGCTAGGCTGGTGAGCAAATCTTACAGATCGTTGGTCGTCTCGTTCGCTTGCAACACGTCTTCCATCTTCCTGCACTCGGCGGCTAGAGTCGCCCGTAAGCATATTCTCAGAGTAGTAGGAAGACCCCTGAAAGTATCTTCTGGGCCGACGGGTGGTGCCATCAGTAACATTAAACTGCATGGCTCCTTGATCACCTGTGCGAATGCTGATGGACTTGCTAGTGAGGGTTTCCTCAGCAAAGCGAATTGTCATTCCATTCATGTTGAGGGTCATATCCAGGTTTTCTTCCCAAGAGCGCTCGCGTGTGTCTTGAGTATCTGATATAGTAATGATTTGGATGCGCCGAAACTTGTGGAGGTTCTTTGATGCATCCTCTAGGGGCTCTCTCATATGGGCGTAGTCAGGACTGTCGGGTGATGTCGCGTTTTGCTCAACGACTTCCTCAATGCGACGAAAGACAGTGCCACAGGTGATGCTACCAGAGTTAATACCGGGACCCCGAATGCATAATCTACAGCTTACCAGGTTGTTTCCTTTCTAGCTGACTCTTGGTGCTCTGTGTAACATCGAGGGCATGTAGTACCGGGATGCCTTTGCTGCTGCTTGAAGATCATGCTCATGACAACTCTCTGTCCGGGATAGAAACAATCCTCCCATGGCCCTGTGAGATCAATCGAGTTTTGTGTTCCAGACTCTTCGATGGCAAATTCACCGCGGTCGATCATAGCTGGACCGCATCCTGAGCTTTTGAGGTTGCTTTTGACCACGGCCAGTAGCGCCTCAGCTGACCTTACAAACTCTAGGTGAAATGGACTTTCTCTATTCAAGGGATCAACAAGACAAATCGGTTGTTGTCTTTGGATCTGCCCCGGAATCTTGAGAATGGCCAAGTGGGTATCATGCGTGATCTGAAAGACACGCAAATTTGTTTGAACGATTTGAGCACTTGCTTCGAGAAGCGCTTTCCCTTGCTGGATGGTCTCTGCTAGGTCCCTGGTGATCCTACTCAGCTGATCCATGACTTTGCATGAGAAGTGCTGAATCCAGGTGGCGAGCCCTTTGTGCTGTGCGCTATTCTTCTTAGTTTGACTTGTCGTCATCTCCACCTGCACAGCAAGCAACAAGATCTGAATGCTTGATGTATGGGCCCTTATCTCGTTGCGAAAATTGTCGACATCATCCTTTTTACATATCGTCCACTTGACTTTCATCCATGTATCTTGTATCCTCGAGGCCGTTCCACCTTGTTGTAGATGGACTTGGTACTTCTGAATCTTCTTATAAAATTTAGTAATTGTGAGCTGACATTGTGACGCAGCTTGTCACAATGCCTTCATGTTAATTTGATCGATGCCAGTATCGAGTCGCTTAACATGCAATAGTGCCGATTCTAGTGCATAAAGTTCATTAATCACAGACCGCATCGATGAGGTCGCCTCAGAGGATTCGCGCAGGGCGTCGATAACGGTGCCCACAAGCTCAAGGGCTGCTATAAAGTCGCCAAAAGAGAAGCCAAACCCCACCGACATTTTAACTTGAGTATGTCTCGCCTGCCTTCCCGCAAGTTGCCGTTATATTAAAGAAAGTAAAAAAATGGAAGTTTGCAGTGGATTCACAATGGACGGGCATGTAAGAACTGCATGCAGAGTTTGGGAGCAGCGGGGTTGAGAAGTGAGGCTGAGGCATGGTACTCTCATACCCAATCATTTCCATATAGCGAACATCAGTGACATATTGCAAAGCCTCCAGTCGCTCAGGCTTCTACAGTAGACTTGTTGATTCCACTTTTGTACCTCTGAAAAAGGCTACCAGATTTGGGTTAGCGTGTTCGATAATTAGGACTGAAAAGAGCCCCCCTATATCACAGGCCTAGTAATATTGCGAGTCATGTTCCCATAACTCGAGAGCGCCGACTTGAGAGACTGGATCATCATGATCTGGCCCGTCTCATCTTTACAAATAACGGCAGTCCCCGAAAGATCCGTGTCAGCTTCCAAGAGTTCCGGCCTTCGATTGAGAACGGTAACGAATAATAATTAATGAGGAAAACAGCAGCCACGACAATGAAATTTCTTTTCTGCCTACCAGGTTCGGTCCTCTATTGAAAATTCAGCCTTCTATTGGATGTCAAATGAGTGGAAGTGGAGGCTGCGTCTAATGAGAAGCTTATTTATGGTTGCCTCCTTTGTTCGGTCGTTTTACATTAAAGATTTTATCAATTTCTACGGCAGACTACGGTATTGTAACAATGACCAGTTCATATTTTACCAGGAAATAAGATACGGCCTGATAGGGATTATTGGGGAATGTCTCAAGTTAGACCAACGTGTTGCAAGCTAGGGATTGAAAGTCCGAAAGTGTAGGAGTGAATTTGATTTCGTATACTAATATATCTCATGAAACTATTTTCAACTCTATTTTGTTGTTCTTTCAATCTCAAGACGAAGTTACCGATTCTTGCAGTGCCGACAACTGCAGCCCGAAACACTCAAAGTAAGTGCTTCCCATAGACTGCTCGGTCTAGGGCCAGCACCGGACGGCAAACAACTTCCTGCGTTGAACTTGCGCTCGAGCTCTTGAGCACGCCGTTCCATTTCAGCCGCCTGTGGATCTTCTAAACCCTGAAAACTTAGTAGTCCAATCTGCGTGCTAATGATCAGCAAGGAGTCAGCGGTGAGTGCGGCATTGAAATTCTCCAGGTCCTCGATCATTCTGTCAATGTGTGAATTGATGACACCGATTCTATCACCAAGACAAGAAATGTTCCCTGTATCTTGCGGGTTATTGGATGGAAGCAACGAGTTCAAGCGCGCCTTTTCATCAGTTAGGGACTTTGTGATCCGAAGCCAGTCAGTATGTGTAGATTGGGTTCCTTCGATGAGTGGAATGTGAGTGATGAGTTGATCTAGTGCATTCACGATGCTTGAGCGCTGGTCGAGGAATAGCTGCATGTTGGAGGCCATCTTAGTTCAAATTTCCAGGAAGATTATTGGCTTAAGGGAAGACTTGGTGGATGCGAAGATGATTGCACCCGGGGAGAGCCTTCTGTTTTTATACTCGAGAGCAGCTGGGAGACTCCTAGTGCTTTCAGTCTTTCACTATTGAAAGTCCTTTATGTCGATGATCTCAGGACCCACCTATTTATAGAAGCAACAAAGCCTCGCTTCACAAAGTAGAACAATAGCTGAGCTTGGAATATCGAGATTTGGATGGTCGAGTCTAACAAAGCCATTTTAAATACAGGTTATGAATAAAGGGTGGTCCCGAGGGTAAAAATAGATCTTTCTTTGTGAGAGACTGTTTTATGCTGAGCATTTTGAAGCCGAGGCCTTGATGGAGGAGTTATGTGATAGAAGTAGAAATATATAAGCAATCCATAGAGACTGAGTGAGTAAATTAAATGCACCCTTAGATCAAAACAGGTACCTAGGCTGCTACTTGCCGTAGAGAGACCGAGAAGAAAATTCCTAAAAGCTCAACTGTAGAGTGAAAGGTCCATTGAAAAATTGCGAGTAAGGGTATCAACCGCTTGCCTCCTGTTGTTCTGCTCAGTCAGTGCTCACATGTCCAAAGACATTCTCGACAAACACGTCCGCACTCAACCGTGTCAGTCTCTCATCTGTAAGGAGATAGGCCCGAGGGAAACCTGCTGGAATACCCTTTCCAGAAACCATTCCAGCCAATGACTCTCCAGTGAGCCATGATTTATCCATTCCGTGACCACTATACCCGGCAGCAATCCATTCACCCTCTCCTGCTCTCCCAGTTGCATTTTCAGGAAGGTTTCCCACCAGTGGTAGACCATCCGCGGTAAAGCCCATGATGCCAGACCACATCTTCTTCACTTCGGGTGCTGTTTCGTTCCAGCCCTCACGGAATATGGTTGGTAGAATTGTTGTGAGGTTTTCAGCAGGAATAGGCGGAAGGACCGTATCGTCACTCACAAACACTTCGTCGGCTTTCTGCTTCTCACCGCCAATGAAGATGTCGCCTGATTCCGGGTCTTGGGTGATGTAGTATAATGTGTAAGACCATATACCTGTTTCTGGATCTATGATGCTCTTGCCAACATAGTTCCAGGAAAGGCTTGACCCATTGTTTGGGAATTCTTTACCGGCAGCCTGGGTTGACATGGTTCCCCTAAAAGGGAACAGCTTTCCACTCAGCCCGGGGAGCAGGTGGGCTGCATGACCGTTGGTGCAGTGGATCACCTTGGTTGCAGATATGGTGCCACGTGGTGTGCTAAGTCTGTATGGGTATGGATCCTCAGGAGATTCAGCCGAAAAGGCGATAGCAGTGACCGGTGTAGATGATTCGATTGAAAATCGATCGGGGTACCTTTGCAGCAGTATCTCGAAGATGCCAGTGATCAATCTATATGGCCATAATGCACCAGCACCATATTGTTCCATAACGCCGAATAAATCGCGGTATTTATATTTCTGCTCATCGGAATCACTATAATTAGTCTCTGTCAAAGGATATTCTGTTCATGCCACGGTCATATCTCACCTCCATCGCTTCCTCCTTCCCCAGTAGGACGAACATTCCTTTAAGATCTGGTAACGCTTCTTCGAATGCCGCCAAGCTGACTCGCGCTTCCTCCAGAGATTCTTCATCTCCAAGAACTGATGTGCTGATCACTTCCCTGACCTTAGATTTCTCAGCCAGATCGCCTCCAAATGCAGCGACAACATCCCTCAGCCGCTGCATGCTGGCTAAACTGAATCTGGCAACTTCCACAGCATGATCGGTGCCTAAAGTCGCCGACACCAGGGCAAAGCTTTCCAGGCAGTCAGACACCAGGTGGCCACCATTACGGCCAGTTGCACTGCTAGTCACTTCACGAGCCTCCAAAATGGTCACAGTCTTGCCAGCTAGCGACGGATCTTCCAATAACGCCTTGGCGACACTACAACCGGTTATTCCAGAGCCAATGATAGCAATGTCCGTCTTTGATGGAAGCTCCTGAGATTGTATCGAGGCAACCGTGGGATGTGGCGGCTCTTGCCAGAATGTAGCGGTGGGGTTGGGTCTTGGGAGCAGCGGGTCGGCCTTGATACGGGCCACGAGCGCGTCTATAGATTTCAATCATCATTTGAGTTGGGACAGTTCGCGCTGGCGGGTAAGATAGTGGACCAACCTTTTGACAACATGGCTCATGTGGTTGATAGATGACTCTTCAGCTGATGTTTGGAGATGCTAAGAGATAAGCTGAATTGGACTGTTGATGAATGAGTGTTACGGAGTGGAAAAAGCCGAAAGTTCCCTGTGATCCCACAATTTATAGCAATATTGTTCTCCAAACGCCCACATGTTTCTATCTTGAAAGAGAAAGTCCTGCCGAAACAAGCTCACACTAGGCATCATTTATCAGATGAATGTATGCGGGGTTGTACAGATAAGCACCGGCCCATTTACTGCGCTTTGATTGGCTGAATTCAAATATAGTGGGGCGGTAACCACACGAATCCATGCTGACCTATGGTAGCATTGTGGGGATATAGATCAGCCTCACAAAAGTAAAAATGCATACTAAAAAGCTAGTGCCAGTATCCCGAATGTGACCCTTCGGTTACCGGCAAATAGTTGATCAGTTTACTTAAAGGTCGAAATGTTCTTTGGAAGGATGGACGTCTCAACTACTTCCTTCAACTTTCTTCTCTTTGCACAGCGCCAAAATTTATAGCTCACGATGACTATTATTAGTGAGTATTCAGTCCCTCAAACCCAAGACACAAGCTGAACCTGACTTTCAGAACGAATGCACGCCTTGCTTAATAAGCCCCCTGGGCTGCCAAGCCCTCAGCCAACGATGTCTGCCTGGCAGGAGCCACGCCACCCGACAGTTGGTGCGGTTCAATCACCCAGACTACCATCTGAAGTCGACGTTGCCATTATTGGGTCTGGAGTGACTGGCTCTGGAGTCGCGTACACGTTGCTAAACCACCCAAATGCGTCGAAGCTCCGGGTTACCATACTCGAAGCACGTGAAGCAGTCAGTGGGGCCACGGGCCGCAACGGAGGCCATCTTGTATCCAACGCAGATGAGCTCTTCCCGCCAGTAGCTGAAATAATGGGGATGAAGGAAGCAAAAAGTGTGGCACATCTGAGTGAAAGGACAATTGCTCGGTTGAAAGAGATCGCTGCTGGCCTGAGTGAAAAGGATCAGGAAGCGGCAGAATTACGATCCTTGGCTAGTACCATTGTCTTCGAGGATAAGAAGACTTTTCACGAGGCCAAACGGGCGATTGAATTTGTCCAGCAAAATAAAGACTTATCAGCTTACGCGCTACCAGAAACAATAGTTCCTGTAGAGCATGCCACGGAGGTGAGTTTGAATATTTCCTTTATCGATAATCCCCTTCTAACCATGCTATACATACAGAAGTGGAAATTCAACCCGAATATTGCTGGTGCGGCTCAACAGACAGGCGCCGCTGCGCTGTGGCCGTACCGCCTGTTTACAGCGCTATACAAGATTCTGATTGAAGAGCATCAAGGCCGGTTTACACTGGAGACCAACACACCTGTTGGTTCCATCAGCTATGAGCCAAATGCTCCTGAAGACAACGCAGCGTATCTCCTTCAGACGCCTCGAGGATCAATTCGAGCTCACCACGTCATTCACTGCACAAATGGCCACGCAGGTCATTTGATACCGGGACTAGTAGGGAAGCTATGGCCAGTGCGGGGTACTATGTCGCGTCAGAAATTGGGACCGTCATTTCCACGACTGGGCGACCAATTTTCTTGGTCCTACCGAAGCAAGCCAAGTATGGACTCTTCTACGGGGATCATCGATATCGGATTGTACTATGCTCAACAAAATGTTCAAACGGGTGATCTCTGGATTGGTGGTGAGGTGCAGAAAATTGATGATATGTTGAGCGCGGATGACTCGGTTATATCGGAGCATGCTAAGAGTAATCTTTGCTCCGTGGTGCCCAAAATCCTGCAAGGCTCTGAGCCAGTTGAGCCAATATCAGTCTGGTCTGGTATCATGGGCTTTACTGCTGATGGATTACCGATGGTAGGGCAACTGCCTGCGGCTTTCACAAAGCGTGCGGGTGGCGGCGAATGGATTGCGGGCGGCTATAACGGGCATGGAATGGACAAGGCCTGGTCATGTGGAGAGGCGGTTGCTCGAATGGTTTTGGGCGAACAGCCACCGTCGTGGATGCCGAAGTCATTCTTACTAGATGAAGAGAGAACGAAGCTCATTATTGCGCAAGATGAGCACAGCCTGCCATCGATCTTTCTTGACAGAATGGGAATTGTTCATGAATAAAGCTCTTCTGCGTCTGAATTATGAGAAGTCGGTATCTCCGGAGATGTGGGTGTATGAATTAGATACAAGATGAAGTCTTATTATAGGAATATCTGAAACAACATGGGTATTTTCACATGATCAAAAATGTGAACATCGCGGCCTGCTAGGCTGGGAACAACTTTTAGTCTGGAATCGTGCAAATCCGTGCTCATGGAAATTTGTTGAGCTTAATATCTCGAAGCTTTGATTTGCCGATGATATCAAAGAAAATGCTGGGTGATCATTGGGTGATTGCCTGTTGGAATAGGTTGGGTTCGCCAGCGGTATGCATATGAGCCGTTAACTAAGGCAAGCTCTCCAGGAATAATGAAGGAAGGAAGGATTCAAAGAATCCCTTTTAGTGATTTTTACTTCTACCACCTAGCGGTATTCCTTCAAGGTCGTTGTTTGAAATAATCAAACGCCCGTTCAGGATGTCATCTCTTTATGGAAGTCGCATTTGCAGCGTCTAGACCCTCTGAAAGTGATTAGGGAAAAATATGACTTAAGGTAGCTCAAGTATCTCCTATGATTATCCATGCTATGAACACTTAGCCGCCCCTATACCAAAGTATTGACTTCCTTGAATCCTTTACAATATGTCTGCACCTGTGAATATTCATACCGGCCTTTTGTATGCTCTTCCTGGTTATGCGTTGACTATTGCCATCCGTCTTGCTATATTGCATTATTCACATGATCAGTATGTTGCTAATGTGCATCATATTCGAACGGGAAGAAAGATGAGTAGCCCCTGTCGCTTTTATCACATCCCTGCGTAATTATAGTGTCATTACCACTTTCGGAAGGTCTAGAACCATGGGTACAGAAACAATATATTCTCCAATTCCCGTAGACAAAATAAGTCCGCAACGGCTGATGGACAAGATTTACCTGTAATCTATCACTATCTACCATGATTTCGGACAGGTCTGATTCAGTAAGTAAATGACGGCTACATAGTCTTCCACTGTTCTGGCAAGGTAATTCAAGGAAGAGCAGAGCCGCGTCTACGATGATATATCCAAGCTGGAATATGCAATGCAATGTATGATGCCTTATACGGAGATGACTGCATGCAACACGCGGCTGATCGTAGTCGCTTAGAATGTGTTCAAAGGTGATTCGCTTGGCTTGCTGTATATCTGCAGTTGGCGGGGTTGGTGGCACGGACCTTTCCAAGGTTTTAGAAATATGTTACTGCAAGCGAGCCCATAGACTAGTTGTTGAATGATTTGGCCTTTCATTACAGTATATGGCCACATAATTCATGAGTTATTCTTTCTACGCTAGGACTTATGACTGTTTGGTATGTAAACAAAGTATCAAACACGATAGAAAAGCCAAGAACCTATGTCATTGGTCACGAAGTTGGCCATGGGTAGAAGAGGGGCGTTTTGTTATTTTATAATGGGCTGACTAGCCATGCAAGAAAGCAATGTATGCTTTCATACGTTACGCGGCTAGACTATGTATTGGAACTCCACAATAATGGAAGACTATTAGCTTATAACGCGGGCAATCCCCTGTTCCAAGGGTAAAGTAAATCGATTTGCTACATATCATATATCTCTTTGAACTTTAAGTACTCGCAAGATAAAGGAGCAAAAATGACAGGCCCCAAAAAAGCCTCTGAAGATCTGGTAGAGATCTCCCGTCTTGGCCTTGAGTCCTCTGCTCCAGCGGAAGCAACTATCACTGATGTGGAACATCTACAACTGGATCGAAGCATCTACACCTACGATTGCTGTTCCAGGCAGCCCAGCTTATTGGTCTGCTCCACAGGGTTCCAGATCTGTGAAAAAGGACAGCGGTCTAGTCTACATTGCTCAAAATGCTGCTCGCCACCCCGACAGCCCTCTAGAGCCGCTCTTCCGCTCCCTTTACATTGAGCAACCCTCTTTCGATATCAACTCAATCGACATCGTGACCGATCGAAACAATATTCGAAAGCTCCTGACGTTTGTGAACCCCACTTTGAACAAACACGGTCTTGACTCATTCACAATCCAAGTGGATATAGCCGCTCAGACTGCAATCTTCTGTCGTGATGAGACTGCAACATCCGAAGTGATTGGGCCGATGGAATTCAAGGGCTATGGTCATGAGTTTGAGAAAGCATACACTATCGATCAGATAAAAGGCAGCACTGGACACCACCGCATTGTTCAGTACAAACTGGGTGGTCTGCGCTTTATTGTACGCCATGAGACAGACGGGTGTGTTGGTGACTTAAAGCCTAAAGTGAAGAAGGAGACGGTAGGGGAAGATCTTACAAACATGCTGAATTCGTTATCTCTCTCGCCGGAAACTACATCCGCCGAAGATATCTCCATTCATTCCAAATTGACTATCAGGAAGGAAGGCCGGGTGGTACCAAGAGAGTCGACTCTAGAGATCAAAACTCGAGTACGTCACAAATCTCTAGAGCTATCGGAAGTGGCGCCTCAGCTGTGGGCTTCGCAAACGCCCAAGCTCGTCCGAGCTTATCATCAACGTGGGATATTCTCAATGCCAAAAGTGGAGAATGTCGATGCCGCGCTGAAGAATTGGGAAAAGGCTCACCAAAAGGACATCACGAAACTTGTTGCACTTATCAATCGCATACTTCAAGTGACCAGAAATTGGGGTGGGGGCTCAACTATCCGGTACGATGCCGTGAAGGATAAACTTGTGGTGAAGAAGACGGAGAAGAAGAAGATGCTTCCAGATGATCTTTATCTTCGTTGGGCTGATGTCGTTCCCGCCAGCGTCTCACAGAAGGCCTCCAAGGTGAAATCCTCAAGTGACACGAAGGCAGCGAGAGCTAAACCCCGACTTGAGGAGACTGTTTCCGAAATTGCTTAGCCGCATGGCCTATTATGACTTTTCTTAGTTTTTATTCCATGATATCAAAAGCTCGAAATCAATGACTATGGAGGACTCCATTAGCTATCGCGATATCATTTGCCTTCTAATTCTCTCCAGGCTTTGATCTACAAGCATCTAGCCCCGTAGACTTCATTTTTTTTTTAAAAAAAAATCTTACTACAATTTGGTTGAAACATTGCCGGGTTCTTCTTAGTGCTTTCTCAAGGGTAAACTCAAGCAATCTACGCTACTATGCGCGGCTATTAGCCATCGGCACAGAGTCCATTGGCATGGGGAAAGTGGAGTTGTGGATTATTGAAGTGGGCATGAATTTCGGGCCGAGTGGTGGAGCTTGCGTAAGCTTGCATCGATAAGAGATTAATGTAGCCCGTAGCTGCCTGGTCTAATGTTATCAGAGACTTGTTGGAAAACTCTCTCTACTCGCATATCGAAGGCCTCAGCTGAAGATTGCGAGAAATGTCCACCACCGCTACCACCACTATTGTGAATACTGATGCCATCCCTCTGACTGACTTGGTTGCGCCACCACCCGCACCCGTGGAGAACGACAACATAGAAAAAAGTACCCTTGAGGCAGCCAGCATTATTTTCATTCTGACAGGGGTCACATTCATCAGCGTCTCTGGCACGGGAATTCTTACCACCGCTCTACCACAGATCGCCCGCGATATCAACCTGGAAAATGACCTCTTACTCTGGCCGGCATCGGTATATGCTCTTGCCGCAGGGTGCACACTTCTTGCCTTTGGCGCCGTGGCCGACATTGTTGGATCCAAGCCTATGTGGCTCCTCGGAAGTGGTGTCTCCTCGTTCTGGATTCTGGGCTGTGGACTCGCACAGAGTGGCACTCAGTTCATTGCATTTCGAGCCATGCTAGGCATCTTCGTGGCCATGTGCCTGCCCACTTCGATGAGCCTTGTCACTGCTTCATTTCCTCAGGGGCCAAGACGCAATATTGCCTTCGCTATTACTGGCATGGGTCAGCCCCTGGGTTATGCAGCCGGGTTGATCCTCGGTGGTGTGTTAACTGATACTATTGGTTGGCGCTGGGCTTTCTATATTACAACAATCTTAAACTTCTTCCTCTTTATCGCGTCAATATTTATGTTGCCGAACACGAAGCGTACAAAAATCTCATTAAATCGCCTAGTGAACGAGATTGACTGGGTTGGGGTCTTTATTCTCGCGGTCTCCCTAGGTCTATTATCCTATGTATTGGCGTATGTATTCGCGATTCGCAAATTATTCTTGAAGATGCTAATGTTATACAGGATGATAACTCTTAGCTATTCGACAATTGGTGATGCGCAAAATATCACACTTTTAGTGGTATCCGTTGCTCTACTTCCAACATTTACCTTCTGGATGCGCCGACAGGAGAAACGTGGACAGCCTGCTTTGATACCGAACTCACTTTGGCAGAGTGTGCCATTTCTATCGATATGTATATCGATGTTTTTCACCTGGGCAGCTTTTAACGCCTTTCAATATCAGTCTACTCTATAGTACGTCCTCTGAAATTCCTTCTGGATTTAAAATTGATACTAACCAAATGATAGCTTCCAAGATGTGCAGGACCTCTCAGCCCTCCAGGCTTCTATTCGCTTCCTCCCAATGGCGGTTGTGGGTGTTCTTACCAATTCTGCGACCGCATACTTGGTCACCAAAGTCGAAGTCCATGTTCTACTGGGAGTCTCGGCATTGATAACTTCTGTTTCACCTATTTTGATGGCTCTTGCGAGCCCATCCTGGACATATTGGACTGCGGCTTTCATCGCAATGACTTTGAGTCCGCTTAATGGCGATGGTAGGTCAATTTTAAATCTTACTCCTATTTCAAACCAAGATGCTGACCTTGTTAGTGCTCTGGACCGTCTCCAGTCTGATCATATCTCGCTCTTTTCCAGGAAAGTCGCAGGCACTAGCTGGCGGAGTCTTCAACACAATCTCTCAACTGGGCAACTCCGTGGGACTAGCAATCACTGCCGCCATTGCAGCCTCAGTGACGGCCCATAAAGGCAGCTCTGCTTCTGAGGAGGTTCTTCTACTACAGGGTTATCGCGCAGCCTATTGGACCATCTTTGCTGCTATGATCTTGGTTTGCTTTTCCAGTTCAATTGGGCTGCGCCAGCTGGGTAAGGTTGGCATCAAACGAGACTGAGAGTGAGAGGGGATTACTGTTATCATGCTTCATCTACAGATGCATGCTTTGGGCGGTATGCGCATAGAATTTGCGAAATTATATTGGCGCCCAGGAGCTCTGAATCCAGGGTGAAACCATTATACACCAGCTTACGAAGTATTTTGCATCGGAGTACCAAGACTAAGCAAGGGTTGATGGATTGCAGAATTATACAAAGACCTTGAAAGGCGCCCACTGTGGCCCTGCATTACGTTTCGTAGTCACATCTAGTAATCAGATCACGCCTCCCATTCCCAATGAACCAAGGAGAACACACGTGGATAAGCCTATTTAGGAAGGGACGTCCGACCAAGTGTAAAGCTGACGTACTTGTTGCTACACAACAAACAATGTTCTCATCCTTTTTACGCTCCGCGGGCACTCCATCTATGGTGCGGATAATCTTGGATCTGGGCCGACTGACCGTTGAAAGGGTTCCTTGCTGATACGTAAGGAACGTGTGTGGCTTGGCCCGATACTTCAAAATTGGTATGTCATTGTACAATTTCGTAATAAAAAAAAAAAGGGGGGGGGGGGGGGGGGGGGGAATAAAGCTTGCTTCGAGAATTGGATTAAACTAATATCTAAATCTTGTGGGCCACGGATTACTACAGAGCTAATTGTCACTGCCCGTCGACACAGTCTCACCACCTCCATACCAGAGACGTCCCCTCCGAATCACCAAGTTCTGCTGTCCAACAATCCATTCACCCCCTTCGGGGAAAGTGCCATCGACCTGAGGCCAGAACTCGCTTTCTAATTTCTTGTTGATTTCCTCGATTTTCTCGATCAGCAACTTCACGCGTGCGCGATCAAGCTCTACCCCTTCCGCT
This sequence comes from Penicillium pulvis, assembly GCF_028828015.1. Lineage (NCBI taxonomy): Eukaryota > Fungi > Ascomycota > Eurotiomycetes > Eurotiales > Aspergillaceae > Penicillium > Penicillium pulvis. The sequence continues at coordinate 2,070,314 of NW_026643080.1, forward strand.
CCCTGAACAAGAAAATCTTCGTTGTTGATGAACCGAGCGATGGTAACATGGGCAGACGGGACGATGTACCGCGAAGCCACAGGGAGTTGGGCTTGACGAACCATCTGGAATACATCCCGGCGCAGGTGATGATATGAGTAGTCATCGCCATTGTCACCAGCTTGCAGGTTTTCACCCGCGGCTGGAACAAAGCTCAGTGCCATTGCAGAGGCGTCGAAGCTAACCATCGGCTTCAAGAGACGCGACTTGTGAGCAACGGGGTATTCAGCAATCTGTGCTGCAGTCACATCCTTGGAAGCCTCGAGGGTTTGAACAAGATGATCAATCTCCTTTTCAGTCAGGGAGTGCGCAACCTCCAACACTGTTGTGTGCAAGTTCTGAGGAGGCATAAGCCAAATTGCTTTTTTTTGATGAGTCAGTCGAGAGACTAGAGAACTCGATGCTTTAGGATCAACGGAAAAGCTTACAAGGGGAAACCTCCTTCAACTCCTTTTGAATAAAGCAAATCAGATCACGAATATGAGGAGGCGGCCTGGCCCAAATCACAAGGCAGTTTCGAGGATCAAGATATCCATCTTCCTTTCCAGGGCCATCTAGTCGGCTCAAAATAGGATCCAAAGACCACCCTGGAAAGCTGTCTGCTAGGATCTTCGTGCTCTGTTGCTCATTTCTAGCCACACGGTGACTTTGATAACGCAATTGCAACGCAGTCTGTGCAGAAGTTAGGAATGACCAACGTCAACAATCTCATCCTGAGGGGTTTAATGGACATATTAACGACTGACCGGGTCATTGTTGGTTTCTTGGATCAAGACCTGGAAGGGATTATCCTCAGATATGGCAAGCGAAGACATGATGAGAAGGTTGAGGAAGCTTGATTGTTGCTTTATTTTCGACGAAAGTCCAAGGCTTCTGGGGAAGATGCTGTTATTAATAATGCATTCTCCATGAGATTGAACTGCTTGGCACTTACGAATGCTTCATGGGCCATGGACTGAAATAACTGAAACATGGCACCGATCATCAGAAATGAAACAGGATACGGATTTGATGGCCCCGCAGTGGGGATTCTCCCCGGCGTCACTAAACCCAATTAGTAGTGAGGATATACACAATATCCTCCATGGCTTTTTGCTCAGCCACTGTAATACGTATAGGGGTCCTGAAAACACGGAATAATTAAATTGGAAGTGTAAATAGAAACACAATGATTGAAAGCTGTAGGGGGTTGACTGGTGTTGTTTTTCCAGGGATTGGCAGCTTTGCCATGGGCAAATCGCAGGTTCCTATTGGGCAGTGACTCTATATCTTTTTATTACACCCGCAAAAACAAAACAAGGATCATCAAATATATTTGCTTGCTTTAATGCCCAATGGTCTTTATGATGTTTCTGCTTTAAAGCTATACGCGCTGCAGTTCGTGGACCCTGGACCGATGCACGGACCATAGTTCAAGTCGAATCCACCTGACGTGTATCTCACGTGATAAACACGTGCCCTCGGGGCTCGGGGTTAGGTCACATGCAGTGAGCTTACGAGCTTACATGAGAAGATCGTGTCCCCGGGTTTTGGAATTTACGGAGCCCGATGCTTACAATCCATTGGCATCTATGCAGCAAAATCTATCTAGAGAGTTCTGATGAATTACTACATTAGCAAGCAGCCATCACTATATAGTTTTCCCTCTTCTCTTCATCACTTCGTTACATCCCACCACCAAATAAAATCACCTCAGCTTGCTTCTGTTACATACATTTGCAAGACCTTAACAACGGACCAACAGTGACCGCTCTTAATTTCACTTCGCATTCCAAGTCTCTCGAATATTCAAAGATTCGCATTCCTCTGTCTATTTTTCAAAATGGTTAATCTCCGAACCGTACTTCAATCCAATAATCGCCTCTCGGACGCGGAAGGACCCCAGGTTGCTCTATTCGTAGGCGCAACATCCGGTATTGGTCTGGGAATCCTCAAGGAGTTTGCACAGCACGCTGTGAGCCCTCGAGTTTATATCGTTGCCCGTAACGCTGAGACCGCAGCTCCTCTTGTTGAAGAACTACGCCTTATAAACCCCGGTGCTACATTCGAAATCATCGAGAGGAATGTCTCGCTCATCAAAGACGCCGAGAAGGTAACGGAGTTCATCAAATCCAAGGAGTCCTCATTAGACTTGCTTTGCATGTCTGTAGGCTTTTTCTCGCTTGATGGAAGACAAGGTGAATACCAACACCAAAAATCCGTTTCTGATATATACTTACCAGTAGTAGATACAACTGAGGGCCTTGAAGCCAGTTTGACAACTCGTTATTACTCCCGTATTCGGATGGCCCAGCTTCTAGTCCCTCTACTCAACCAGTCCAAAAGCCCACATGTGCTGTCTATCCTGGCAGGTGGACAAGAAGGATCCCTACATGAAGACGACTTGGGTTTGGATAATCCTAAGAACTTTTCTGTTGGCTCTGGTAACTCTCATGCTACTACCATGATGACATTCGCACTGGAACACCTCGCTGCCGAGAATCCTCGCATCAGCTTCGTTCACGCTTTTCCTGGCATCGTGGCTACCCCGCTGTTCAATCGTATTGCCGGTGGTATCTTGGGCATGGTGATCCGTTACGTGGTAGCTCCAGTGCTCAAGCTCTTTCTCAGGAGCGTAACTGAAGCGGGCCAAAGGGGATTGTTCATTATCACCAGTGCACGTTATAGTGTGGACGATGGCATAGTCCCGCTGGCTGGAGACTTACAGAAAGCTCAACGGACCGAAGGTGGTATTTTTACCATTGATCAACATGGAGAGGCTGGCGACAATGCGAAGGTTCTTGAGGATTTCAGGAAGCGAGGTGTGGATAAGAAAATTTGGGATCATACTATGAATGTTTTTGCTATTGTTTCGTCGCGCTAAACCGAGGTGGAATACGATTCTGTTCCGAATTGCTATTTGACCCGGCTTTAATCTCACTCAGGGTTCTTCTGGGTCTAATGTCTCTTTTACGCTAATGTCTCTTTTACTCTAATGTTTAATAAGGAATTTTGCTTCAATACCATGATGATCATTTATATGAGGGATCTTATACGCTATGATGTAGACCCGCTATAAAGTTTAGGGGCAATAGTCCACATGACCAGTTTGCCCTTGCCACTCAAAATGAACAGTATCAATAATCTTCTTACCTATCGAGCCAAGTCAATTTAAAATCAAAGACTTTGGGGAAATCCAAGACGTATATATGGATGAGATTGTGTGATTGGGGCTCATGAGCCAAGTGAATCATCCATTTCACTTCGAAGGTTAGATCTTCATTGAGAGCATAGAAACGTTCGAAGGTAGATATACAGTAAGACAGGTTCCACATTAGGTATTCTGCTTGGTCTGTGGCTCAAAATACCAAGGTTGCGGGGGCGAACGCGTGGATTGTTTTTTTTTATCAAAAGAAATTGCGACCTGTCAATCTTGCGGATGAGGGTGCGGAGTATCAGTCTCTGCATGGATTTTTGATCGCACGTGCAGCAGAGTTAAGCCGGACGTACAGGGACGGGAGGACACAAAAGAAGGCGTCAAAGCTTTGAACAGGGCTTCCTTGTGTAATTTTCTTGCGTAAGGTGACCTTTGATCATGCGGGATATCTCTCTGCTGAGGGCCCTTGAAGCTTATAGATAGCTATGCAGCCACAGCTTAATATCAGGGTTCCCGTTGGTCACGTAGATGATTCAAACATGATTATTTCAGTAGCTTATCACTTTGACTCTCTTTCCCTTCGATTCCATATTTTATGCAATTGTGCAACGTACTAAGAACAATTTAGATCAGGTCCAGTGCTGTTGGAAGTGCTGACTAAGGCCTCACCTGAGGCTGCCGTCAATGGTTTGAAAGGACCATATTTCCCCTCTCAAAAGTCCGCATTGAACATCTGCTTATAAAGACACTGCCCATCTTCCAGGTGTTCTAGTCGAACACGTTAAGTCGAAGCCTACGATGCCCATGTGGCCCGGTCAACCGTGCCCCTCAGACCGATTTGCGTGGCCCCCCGTTTGTGGAACCCCCCGAATCCCAGAAGCGGGGAGGCTGTTCGCCACCAGCCTATTTCTGCGGCTAAACGAGCCACTTTCTATAGACGGCCTTTAGTCAAAAATGGTCTATGGAGGGAAGCCTAGCACCGGATGTTACCTGTGCCGCAAGCGGAAGATTAAGGTAAGACCCGGGGCTCTATTCTCAATGACTGTTTACTTTAAACTTTGTTTTCCTTGTCAATCACTAACATCATTATATAGTGCGATGAAGGCCACCCTGAGTGCCGAAACTGTGGTGTGTACGGCCGGCCTTGCCCGGGATACCGGCCTGATGCAGTTTTCCGGAATGAGAACAAGAAAGTCGAGCGCCAAGCAAAGAAGGACATTGTTTCGTCTGGTACTAGCAGACAAAGTGTGACGCTCCTCTCGCAATTCTCTGGGGATGCAGACCGTCATTCTGGGAGCCCTTCAAGCACTAACACCTCGCTGTCGCTGATTCCAATAGCGGATGCGACGTGGGAAGATCGCGCAATATGTTATTTCTTTGATCAATATATAGTCAAGTCCGACAATGAAGATGGCGTGGGCCACTTGGACTATTTGCCATTACTTTATTCCCAAATTGACCAGCAAAAATCGACATCCTCTTGTCTCCGATGGGCTGTGGACGCGACGGCGTTTATGACTCTCGCCAATGTTACACGGGCACCCCAACTCATGATGAAGGCCCGTCGAGGATATGGAAAGGCTTTGAGCAGTCTACGTGAAGCTTTAGCATCGCCTACGGAGGCTCTGAAAGATGAAACATTTGCCTCTGTGGTCATTCTGTCTCTCTTCGAGGATGTCACTGGTGAACGAAATGGGCTATATAGCTCTCACACCGCTGGATTTGAGTTCCTGATGAAAATTCGAGGCAAGGGTCAACTAAACAACCGCCACGGCCGTGACATGTTCAACTTCGCTTATACACACACTGTACGTTCCGCCATTTCCCTCACCGCAAACTAGTTCTGACAAGAGTATAGTCCGTTGAGATTCTTGCGTTGGGGGATAAACCTCGTTTCGACATGGACTGGATATTGGAACAATTAAACATCGATGATCCCGTCGAACGGCTCATGCTGGCTGCCTCCAAACTGAGCCAACTTTTCCTGGCCATGCAAGCAGCACCCAGTCCACCCGATTTAGCCACTGTCAAACAGTGGATGACTGCTGGCCAAGAGTGTGATTTCGAGCTCTCCCAATGGACTCTTCACCTTCCCGATCGTTGGCTACCTCTAGTCGTCTACTCTGCGCAGGGCGAATCCTTACTTACCTATAATCGCATCTCCAACTGTGTGATCTGGAACTATTACCGAGCCGTGCGTATCATGCTACAACAACTCCTCCTCAGTCTCAAACGATCCTACTCCGACATCATCTCGAAAAAGAAGGAGCCTGACGATCCCTTTGTCGTCAATTCCGCGCTTGATGAGACTAGCTTACGGGCAGTCATCCAAGAAATGACGACCGACGTCTGCCGCAGCATTCCTTTTGCCATGTCGGATGTGGATACTCTTGGCCGACCGACAAAACCGGGAGACTATCAATCAACCATTCGGGCCGTGCAAGGCTATGGTCTCCTCTGGCCACTTTGGTACATTGTATCATGCGGCATGCCTTCGCCACAACAGGCGAATCAGATTAACTTAGTGCTATATCGCATTGGAAATCAACAAGGCATCAATCTTGCTCTTATTCTGGCCCGCGAAGCCGAACGACTCCGTGGCGATAACAATTCATTCAGAGCCCCTCCCCCTCGAATCGGACCTACCGGAGTTCATACCCCATGATCATTGTATTGCATATGTGTTTGTACTACTTTAATAATCCTTACGGACATCAATTGGCGTTGCAGATGGATACATATACGGAGGGGACTGGAGTCATATTTTCATTATGTACATAAATTCAATGTAACTTGATATATACCATGTGGAGCCAACGGCTTTGACCGGATATCGTGACGTCATGATTCTGGGGATCCTCGTCCCTGATTGTCGCGTGTAAACTTCATTCCTTGAGGTTTGGGTTGGTTGATTTCGGCTTTGCAAAGAAAGAATTGCGTAATTATATCGCTACATATTGCCTATATTGATGTCTAATACCGGAGGATATGACTATTCTAGAGCTATTGGTAAACCATGGAATTGGCGATCGCAGATCGAGGTGTTACTGATAAGACCCATCGTGCCGGTCTAGCCGTTCCCGTCGACCATTCATACTTTGGGGGATAAGCTGTGCATTGGACGCACTGACGCCATACCTCCAGCCTTTCTTCTCCGCTCCTTGTTATTTCTGACTGCTTTCTCGTTCCTGATTTCCAGCCTCTTCTCTCTTTATTTTCTCCTTCAACCCAGTGTGCGACCATGGCCCTCCAAGAACGCAAGCTTCCCTTTGGGAAGATCGAACCCAACTCCTCCAAGTACTTCTTCAGTTGCATGTTTGGCGGTATCATCGGTATGCTCTCCCTCCTCTGTTCCCCTCTTCAAGCGTGAATTGAGCTAGTACTAACGAGTTTCTTTTTTCTCATTATAGCTTGTGGTATGTAATATCGGCTTATTGATATTCTTTGCACTCAATTGACAACCCCACCTTTCAAGGACCAACTCACACCGCTGTGACACCACTCGATCTCGTCAAATGCCGCCGCCAAGTCGATCCCAAGATCTACACTTCAAACATTCAGGCATGGCGCACTATTTTCGCGAAGGAAGGCTTGCGCGGTGTGGTTTTCGGATGGTCGCCCACTTTCCTAGGATACTCATTCCAAGGTGCCGGCAAGTACGGTCTGTATGAATATTTCAAGTATCTATATGGCGACCAGTTATTCCCAGAGACAAACCGTACTTTGGTCTTCTTGGGTGCCAGTGCCTCGGCCGAGTTCTTCGCCGATATGGCCCTCTGCCCCATGGAAGCTATCAAGGTCCGCATGCAGACTACCTTGCCGCCCTATGCAAACAACCTGCGTGAGGGTTGGAGCCGTATTGTGGCTAAGGAGGGCTTTTCAGGTCTCTACAAGGGATTGTATCCTCTGTGGGCTCGTCAGATCCCCTATACTATGACCAAGTTTGCGACGTTTGAGGAGACTGTTAAGATGATCTACAAGACTATGGGTAAGCCTAAGGAAAGTTATAGCCAGATTACACAGACTGGTGTTAGTTTCCTGGGTGGATACATTGCGGGTATCTTCTGTGCTATCGTCAGCCATCCGGCCGATGTCATGGTGAGCAAATTGAATGCTGATCGGAAGGGTGAGTCTCCTGTTTTGTCTTGGTCTTGAATTTGAGTCATTGGCTAATTATCGATTCAGCTGGCGAGGGCGCAATGACTGCTGTTTCACGAATTTATGGCAACATTGGGTTCACTGGCCTTTGGAACGGCCTAGGCGTCCGTATTGTGATGCTTGGCACGTTGACCGGATTCCAGTGGCTGATGTAAGTTGCTCCCATATATCTGTGGATATACACACACTAACCTTTGATAAATTAGTTACGACTCATTCAAGGTGTTCTTGGGTCTGCCGACTACCGGTGGACACTAGATAGAGAGAACATAGCTTAGTTTTGTAATGGATAGCATTGAATGATTCACCGCCTTTGATATCACGGCAGAAACAAATCGCGTAGAAGAGTGCAACTCCTGCACATCTGCTCCTTGCAAGACAACGATTCCGGCTTCTTCTTTGAAATTAACGGGTGGACGCCAGCATTACATACATAACCCGTTATATAAAGTTCCGCTTGAGTTATTGCCATCGCCGTTTACATCACCACCTTTCACTCCCCCATCTCCACCTCTACCGATCGAGTCTACCCATCCATCGAGTCCCCAACAAGACCGATTCAAAAGAACTCCCAATCCTTCATTCCAACAAAATACCGCATACCCAACAATCACTCACTCAAAAACCTCCACAATGGAAGCTCGTTCCTCAACCTCCGCAAATCCTCCCAGCGTGGAAATCGCCTACAAGCGCAAATGTATCGCGCTAAAGAAGCGCCTTGCCGAAGTCGAGGTCGAGAATGACATGATCCGCACCCGTAATCGTCGTGGCTGGCAATACATTCAAAAAATGCGCCTGGAGTCTTGTATGCTGCTGGAACGTCTCGCTAAGGTCACTAGCATGGCCAACGAGGCTCAGTCCGGTGCTGCGAACCCGGAATTGCGCGCCCGTGCGGCGGCGATGATGAATGATTCTGGTTCGATGAATGGTTCGGGTGCAGGACAGGCTGGCAATGGGAGATATTTCGATGATGAGACCGAGGGTAGCTCGGATGAGCAGCCGCGGACTGTGAGTAGCTATCTTATCCCTTTTTGACATTACCGAGGCCTTGACTTTGAAGCATATTTCATTTGCTTTGTCGATTTGCTTTGCGATTGCTCGTACGAAGTAGCTTTTAGCTAACTTGACTTTGTTCCTCCAGCCCGAAGAACGTCCCCTCCGTGTCAAGCGCTCCCGCAAATCCAACCTTCCGGTCGATGGCGGCGACGAGGATCACCCTGCTCAAGACCACGCCAATGAGCCTGTAGATCATGAGGGAGGTGGTGCGTTGCCCCGTCTTGCCCCTGCTCCAAGTCAGCAGGATCTTACTTCTTCATTCCGTGTCCAGACCGGTAGCAATGGTTCTGCTCATGAAGGCGAGCAGACACCCCACAGTCAAGATAATCGCGAGGGCCACTCAGAGCATGCACATGCTGAGGCCGCTGATTCGGGGACTACGCCTATGGATATGGATACGGCTGAGCCTAAGGCTGAGGAGTAATGATAATCCTTCCTATATTGCCTTTTTCTTTTCTTTCTTTGGACCCATGGTGGTTTGGGGCTCGTTATGTCTTTCTTTTCCACGGAAAAAGGGTCTCTCTCTTTCTTGATCTCTCTTCTTTTTTGCTTGGGTCTCGTGTCTTTTCATACAGCGCTGATATTATTTTCTTTCTCACCTATGACCTGTTTCTTTTCTCGTTTCCTATCTACCATGCTTTCAAGTCTGTCATCTCTATAGGCTACTGCATGGTTGCATGTGATTGATACCAAGGATAAAATATTACATTCACTACTAGGTATTTATAGCCGGCTGTCGTACGAGTTGTAGTTAACTTAATTGGTCTGGACCGATATGCATTCAAGGTATGAACATGAAAGATCTGTACAAAGAAATAAAAGCTCGCGCCGTAACCCCACTCCCTTGAATCAACCAAGGCAGATAAACTCCGATCCCAGTAAGCAGACAAAGTTGTATTAGGTAGCGTGTGCGGTGGTGGCCTCTTCTGTATGCAGTGAAGACAGATTTGAGCAGTTGGAACGCAGCTCAAATACGACGTTGCCAGAAATAAGACATTCTGGGGGGGGGTTTTGTGAGCTGACATCGAGAGAACATAGCACAAATTGGGTCTGGGCTCTGGATTATCCGAGATAACAGATATTGGGTAATGGTGCTTTTTGTAGGCGTTGCCTTTGTACCATGCAAGATATCAAGTTTTAGGTGGTATCAACTGGCGAGATATCCACTTTGGAGTTTCCGGGTGGTAATTCGAGGCAATATCTGTAGATGTTCGGAATCTGAAGGCTTAGTCGACGCCGGCGTAAAGATCAACAACAATATTAATAGCCGCAACAAGAATCTCGGCAGCAATTAAAACAATAACTGACAATTCATTAGCTTGCTCCTGGTTTTAGTACGTAGAGGAAAGCTTACCAATCCATTCAAGATATTCGCCGTGGCGATGCGTCAACTGATCCTTCAACACAGCAAGAAGATCGGCAATGACATCCAATCGCTCCGTAAGCAGGCTAACTCTCTGGTCCATCTCTAGATAACTCCGGACGGCTTGGTAGACAGGTTCAAGTTGGGGCTCAGCCCAGAAGAGTTCTGGACTATCAAGTACAGACCCTTGCAGGTGGATGTTGATTCGCAAGATGAAGAGCTCTCCGATCTGCATGTTGATTTGCTTCCGCGTCAGATTGACACTACCAGTCTGCGCGATCTGAGCAGGCAACGGAGCGGTGTCTGAAATAGTCTCAGATACCAGGTCCTCGAAAAGAGAGGTCTTGACTGATTGGGCTAAGGCGTGTGAGATTGCCAACTTGATCATGTGGTTGCGAGGCTCGCGGAGCGAGATAAAGTCGTTGTAAATACGAGCCTGGTATTCCCGCGCATAGTAAAAGTTGAAATTCTCGACTTGTGTGTCATCCGGACTCAAAATGGAGGACGCAAATTTCGATATGTCAGACAAGAAACGTGATTCTTGTGCAGGGGTCATGCCCCATATGACAACAGTTCCGTAGTCAAACAAGAAGACCTCGGGCATATGAATGTTTATGTCGATATCATACTCTTGGGGCTGCGGTGTGACAATGGCGTGTTCTGCATTATCAGGATGGCCAGCTGCCTCTTCGCGGAAATCGATCAGATCTTCCCTTCGGGACTTCGTGTTGTCATCCACCTCGACGACACTATCTGAATACCTGCGCTCGCTTGGACGACGCTCGTGGTGCCCGTTGTTGGCAGAGGGTGGGAAAACCCGCGCGTTTTGCTTCTCTTCATACTGATAGTCGAAGCCAGAGTAGACACACTCATCGTATAGCTTAGGATTGGCCCCACGGGTCTTGGCCCGGGATTTGAGGAACTTAATCACCCCTTCCAGGCGGTAGGAATTGGCGGTACAGTACGCAGTCACCCGAGGAATACGGTCTCGGTCGGCCTTGCCTAGCCGGGCCGCATGACTTCGTGCAGCAGGCTCTTTGATGCGAGTGATTTGCGAATAGACATCGCGGGGGAAATCTCCATCACTCTCTTCCTCTTCAGCCGTCACTGGATCCGGAAGCAACTTCAATTTCTGTGCTTTCTTGGTCGTACGCTGTGGGCCAATTTTCGACGCGTTGGCCGTATTCGGCGGTGTGCTGTAGGGAGCACCATGGCTATTGCGGCGGCGAAGTTTACTGTTCAAGGCTGACAGCATAGGCTGACTAGCAGGTCGAGGCGAGCCACCCTGGGCATTGATATTCTGAACAGGGGGAGAGCCGGTATGCAATGGACGATAGGTGGGATCGGAGGTGGTGCCGCCATACGTACTGATTTGCGTCAGAGGGTTGAATGTCACCGACCGCGACGTCCGATTCGCCCGCGGGGACGTCGGGCTATGGTGGTTGGGTAACAGGGGGGAATCTTCTGCAGCAGACGCCATGGCCGATAAACAGGCGACTCCGCTGGGGAGAGAATAGAATGAAGCTGGAAAATTCGAAGGTTGAAGCTTGCAAGGTCAGAGCTCCGCACGTGGTCCCCACCTTATTAATCTGGGATCGGGACTGTTGACGCAATTGCTGAGGATTTACTGTAATGCACTCAATGAATTTCTAAAACTCTATGTCAAGTACATAGACTGGTTCTTGAGATTAAGAGCCTTTTCATGCTGAGACTATTTTTCAGTTTGGGATTTTTGATTTTTGATTTTTTTTTTTTTTTTTTTTTTTCCTTTCCCCTTACATAGACAGCAGGACTACGCAATATACTACCCGGAAGCAGCTATTTAATTGTCAAGAACGAATTGTACATTAACATCTCAAGGTCGCTATGAATTCTTTTGAAAGTGACAGAGGCCAAAACCTAGTGTAAATTAATACAGTTTTTCTTTAACGGCGCACAAACCCTGAGGAACCACCTGCTGTCCTGCGCAGTCCGTTGACATGGCCGGTACTTCGCTGTCCCCTCATCCAGACATCCTTCACATTCCGTCCAGCCTTGGAGGCCTTAGGTGCTAGAGTTGTTGTCGACTTTCGCTTTGCAGATGGCGCATCAAGCACTCGAATGGTAACGTCGCCCACTTGCACATCCTTAGGGGCCTTCTCCGTCTTGTCAAGGAACCGCAACTTATTCGATTTCTTTGGCACGAATAAGTCTTCTGCTGGAGGGGTCGGGGCTCGTGTCACAGGCTCAGCATTCAAAATGTCATCGGGCAGCAATGCGGGTAGAGCACTCCGGCGAGCGTCTTGTGTGTTTGAGCCCTGAAGGGTGGCTGTGCTTTCGGAAAGTAGATCGTCGCTGCCAGTGACCTCCTTGACCTTTGACTTGGCTTGCAACTTCCGGCGCTCATCAAGTTTCCTCCGCTTTTCCTTCTTTAGTTGATCCTCTCTGTTGCAAATTAGAAAAACAAAATCCATGCAGAAAACCGGGTATTATCTTGGGTGGCACGTACAATTGCTTCGCTTTTTCTTGCTTCTTTGCTTTTTCCTTCATCTGCATGAGTTGAGCGGAATTGTCGATTGTCTCAGGCGCCTCATCATCGTCGCTGCTGTCGTCGTCGTCGTCGTTGTTCGATGCTTGGGGAATTTGTTCAGGCTGGGGCTCCGGCGCGGCAGGCTCCTCACTGCCAAATTTAAAGTGGCTCTTGGGCTCGGATTCTGTTGATTTCTTCTCCTCTGTCTTAGGAGAGCCGGTCTCCTCATTGTCGCTCTCCGCAGCCTCTAGGCTACTCCGCTTTTGCCGCTTGGTTCGCTGCTCGTCGATTGGTGCCTTGCGCTTTCCTTGCTTGGCGGCACCATTGGTTTTCGGCGACTTAGAGGCATCTTTAGCCGCGGTCTCTCGTCGAGTGGAGGTCACCATATCCGATGTGGTTGCGGAGGCGCCAGCAGGATCTGCGAGGTTCTCTTGAGATTCTGTTCGCGCGAATAGACCCTTAGCCGCAATGACTAAGTGAGAGAGCATAGAGATCTGTGAATACAGAAATGAAAAGAAGACTCAGGACCAAAGGTGGATGTGATGCGTCGAGCTGCTGCGGGATACAAAAAAAAATAGTTATCGGCCTTAGGATTTCCCGAGATAACGGGATCATGTGACCTGTTCCATCGGGTCAAATACGAGCAATGACCCCGAATATCTTTTATGGTTTTTGAATTGATTCGAGATCTGAGATAAAGAGCTTGATTTTATATTAATCTGGTGTGTATTAGTTTTGGACCATTGTGAATCAGTCTTTCAGCACTTTGAACAAAGGTTGGAAAGTCTCATGGCAGAATATATATTGCCATACCCACCTGGGCAACCTGAAGTGTTGCTTTGTATAGGCACTTAGCTGGCATCCATGGATCTCAGAACCTTGGAAAATTTCCAAATTATGTCAAAATGCTGAGAGGAAACCGCCAAGAGTTTGCATTTTTGTATTTCTATGGAAAGACTACTTTGACTTGCAAATCAGGTACTTGATGTTGAAAACTTACCTAATGCAAGCTGGACCTCCAAAACTTTCACTTGAGTTATCCATGGACGTATACCTAGGTAATTGTTGCTGTAGTTACTTATCCGAGAGTTCATAAATGCACACTGGGCATTAATTGATTCTTCTAAAGCTCAAACCGTGGAACTTTATCGTCTAAAAGATTGCAATTGAATGACAAGCCTCTCGCCAGAAAGTCCGTATATACTATGTCCTACAATTTTCACATGATAGGACACCACTTCATCACAGGAAGCGACCAGGCTTGGCCAGCCACTGACCAATGTAGTTGAAACAAGTTTCAGCAGTGTTGCCATATTCACCAGGGTAAGACTCACACTCAGTGCAAGTGATAATCCCGTGCTGAGCACCCTCAACGAACGCAATCGAAGTATCGTTGCTAGTAGCTTGGAGGTGAAGCTTCTCAGCGTTCAGGTACTCATAGTGACCGGTCATACCCATAGTCAAAAGAGGAACCTTAACACCAGCAATAGCAGCGTGAGGAGCAGTCTGGCTGGAGGCGTAGTCGATACCATCAAATCCGTCAACCTCGATACTGAAAGTGTCCTTGACTCGAATAGCAAATGTCGAAAGGAAACGACGAACGGTAGTCTTCAAAGCACCACTCTCCCAGTTGTTGGAGTAGTCCTCGAAGTTTGCTGGAACTCGGACAGAAGGAACAATTTGAGTGGTGGTTCCATTCTTGTGCAGAAGAGGCCAGGCGTGTGTTGTGTGGTGAATGTAACGTGTATCCTGGGGGAAAAAAAGGTTGTTGAAAGCGATATAGAGAGATGCTGGGATAGTCAAGGGCTCGTCATCGCCGAACATACCCTCTCCGGCCTCAAGGGCCTTCAGACGCTCCTGAGCGTGGTCAAGTATACGGTTGTTGCGAGTCACCATGCCGGTCTGCAATCGCTCCTTGAATGCGGCAGTGTAGTTGGACCGAGTATTGTTGACGAAACCATTGGCAGTGTTGTAGACACTGAGGGACTCGTTCAGCTTAGAGGCCTTGGTCTCATCTTCGATAGCAGGATTCAAGCTCAGGAAGGCCATAGTTGAAAGGCCGTAGTTGGCATCGAGGAGCATCAGGCCATCAGCTGGCACCAGGTTGTTCATTGCATCAGAGCAGGGATAGATCTTCTCAGACCCATTGCATGCTGATGCACCGTTCTCAGCAATGTTCTGGTAGGCAGCCATCATTGCACCTCCACCACTGTGTCCCAGAACGACTACCTTATCGATATCGGTTTGGTTTTTTAACCAAGCTAAGCCCGTGCTAGCCTCGGTCATCATATCTTCAAAGTTGAGGTCTGACATATAACCGTATTTGCTGGCTTCATTGTTGGCACAGAAAGTCGTGTAGCCGCGCTTCGGCAGTGCGGTACAGGCAATGAAAGAAGTGTAGTCTTGCTCCGCATGCATGATGTAGACACCAATGCGGGATCGAGCAGTGGTGCTGTTGGGTCGGTAGAGACCACCAAGCACACCAGTCTCATCGAAATCTTTCAGAATGGGCAATGGCATCTGGGTAGCAGCAGCCTGTTGGGCAAAAGCCCCAAAAGAAACCAGAGCAGCAGCAGCAGTTCCCTTTGAGAATACCATCATGTAAAGAGAGATAAGAATATGTAGAAGCGTGGAAGGAAACTAGGAGTGATTGGATGTGAAGGAGTCTCAAGATCACATCCCTCGAGAAAGGACCGGGAATTTATACTCCCAGCCAGCGAAATCCACTTGGAACCGTCAAAGATCTCCCCATGTCTGTCTGGGCAAGCATGATTGAACATAGGTTCCCCACAGAGATGTGCGTTACAAATACACCGAAGTGTAGATCAAAGTGGATCGGCTACATCATTTCATGCACGCGAAATGAGCCGGACCAAGTCAATGCCGCCGAAGCATGTTAGCAGCCACGAACCGCTTTATTTGTCTATTTTGCTACTGATTCATATTCAAATAATACTCTAGGATCACTACTGTCACCCAAAGAAATGGTTTTCGCTCCTTGGTGTTTGTCTTGAATGCTTATTACTTGCAGGCATTCGGACAAGGTTCCCCACGATAGCTGCATAATTCCGAAAATCAACTCTGTAACGAGTAATTATGCCCGAGTGGAGGATTTTCAATGCTTGGATGTTGCTCCACCCTCCGCTTCAAAGGTTCAATGATCGTCGGTTTTTTTGCGGAGTCTAGTCCTGATCCATGTAAACCCCTTCAGCATTAAATATCAACTACTTTTCAGATGGGGATTGGGTGGACTTTAACAAGGTATGGTGGTACGCACCCCTAATCAGGATGTAAATTAGGACCCTGTGGGCTGATACCTTGCTTCTACCTTGCCTATGATGAATATGCCATGATTCTTGTGGCAGTTCAATCCGGCATGCTTGGGCGGACACGGACGGAGGGCCCGGGATCATTTACATAACACTTCAAGGTCTACAGCTCGGCTTTTAGTGATTGAATAATAAAAGCTTTTGATATTTCTCTTCATGTAGAAGAGGAGAGATAGGTTCGATAAGATGCACCCTTGGTATCACAAATATGCCCATGTATAAACACCTGAACCACATGGTTCGGGACCGCTGAAAAGAAGGAACGAAGACGCCATGCCATGCCGGTTAACGCCGAGAGTCCGGTGCAACAGATAACAGCCCCAAACAAAAAATCACGCAGTGCAGATGAAACGACCCAGCGTTTCTAAGCATTGTACTGCTCGTTCTCTTTCATGGCATTCTCGCCGCATAGCCGTCGTTCAGCAGCCTCCTCACGGGCGTTAATGAAATCGTCCTCACCAATGTCGCTGACATCTTCATAGAACTTCTGGGCCTCGGCATCATCGTCCCCAGGAACAGCCCACATGCTTTCTCGAAGGCGTTTGTTCCGCTCACGATCTTCTTCAATTCTCTGCTCGATCTGTCGCTTGTCGAAACGCACCTGTGGCTTGGTATGGTGAGGCGTTCCTGTCTTCGATGGGCCACTGTCATCTTGCGCCTCATCCTGCTCCAAGTCCAAGTGTGCGGGGTGTGAGTCGCGGTCTTTGAGCGCGGCATCGATTTCAATCACAGTCTCGGCGGAAAGGATCTGTTTAGCTTGTAGACCGCTGAGTACTCGTCGAACGTGCTTGACATTCGCTGCACCGGTGCCGTCAGGAGGAACGACTGCATCAACGACACGAAGGATGTCGCGTTGCATCATTCGTACGTAGGGAAGATGGTCTTCTTTGGTGGCCATCTCGCAAAAGTGTTCGATAAAAGACATGATATTGGCTCGCGTATTCATGTTGTTCTGTTCGTATCAGTATGGTTTCAGTGGAAAAAACAGGCTATTCCTTACTCTTTCAAGCTGTTCCAGAATGCAAGAGTGAAGGTCCTCGTCCAGATCGCGGTACTTGAGCGCATAATGAGCTGCTTTTTGCGAGGATGTGACCGTGGCGCTCAGACGTTGGAGCTGGGTCGTGAAGCGCATGCGCACTTCAAACGGGTCAACCATCATCTTGGCATTAGGATCCTCCTTGGGAGGAAAAGACGAATGAGAGCAATCAGATGAAGACGCCATTCCGCGAAATTAGGACCTTATCGTTATCGAGGATATTGGGCGGTGTAGACTGGCAAAAAGGATAGTGGGGAGACGACAAAAGTGGGAGATCATTTGATAAACATGAACCACTCAAGTTTACCAGGATATTTTTTGTTTTGAACCCGCACATACAATGAAAAAAGTATGACTCAGTTACAAGCGTAATAATGATCATACAGTACGTACATAGACATAGACAATAACGATGTCCCTTATGAAATCAGAGTATATTCATGTCTACATTAGGTCGCTGACCTAGCTAGCACGGCACAATGCCTCCTAGATTCGCAGGAAGTAATCATTACATGTACAGGAAATCAAGGTCTAGAAATGATACCCTAGAACGAGTCTCTTCTCAGTGAACTGCCAAGACTACTCCTTCCGTCGGCATGCAGCAAGCCAACCTCTTCAGCCGTGTGAGCGTCATGAAATCCATCATCTCGGAGGGCCTCCTGTCGACGGAACTCCACGCCATTAAGGACCGCCCAGACATCCTTCTTGGTCAAAAGGCCTTGGAGGATTCCCTTGTTGGAGAAAAGAACATAGCGCAGGCCAAGACGCTGGAACATTCGTAACACGATCAAGAAGCTGATGTTGCTATTGAGCGTGATTGGAGTTTGATCCATCCAAGGCCGAAGATCCAATGTGTCCAAAGGATCTGCAAATGGCTGATGTAGAAAGAAGACCTGAGTCTCATCGGCTAAATTGCGGTTGGTAGGCGAAGTGGAGTACTTCAGCGCAAAGGACAGCTCATTGCGAGTGATGTAGCCTAGGAGAACAGGTTTCGAGGTTTCATTGATGACGGGGAAACCACGGTAGCTGGTGTTGGCGAGGAGGCTGCGAAGTGAGCTAATGGTATGGCCAGTGGCTGTAATCACTGAGACATCATCAACAGTCGTCATTACTCGATGGGCAGAAACATCTGGCGGGTTTGTGTCGTCTCGATGATCCAGGAAGGGGTATTCATTAAGCTGAATCCATGACTCGTAGATACCACGCTTGCCGAAAATGTCACCACACCACTTCGATAGCATAACAGCAATCATGATAGGTATCACATATGTAAGGGCACCTGTCAACTCAAACATGATGACGACAATCGAAAGAGTCATTCGAGTTGCACCGCCAAGAGCAGAGGCCGCACCGATGATAGCGTAGAGACCAGGAGTTACACAAGGGATGTCTGGCTCACACTTGGCAAAGAGGAAAGCCTTGGGATAAGCTTCCTGCCACATTCGAACAAGCATTCCCAAAGCACGTCCGTACAAAGCACCGATAGCGACGGACGGGAGAATGATACCAGCCGGAATATCAAGCCCAAAGGTCAAGGAAGCAAGCAAAAAGGCCAATGCAGCACCAACCAAAAGCATAGCAACGACGGCTAGAGATGCAGGCCCTGACACACATAGGCCAAACCGATCGGCCGTCTCGCCACTGCATTCTGCAAACAACGCCTGGACAAGCTCCGAATTTTGAGCTCTCATGAAATGATTTGGGAAGTTGATTAAAGCTGTTAGAAGTGCCACCGCTGCTACTTCCAAAAGCGGCCGTGACCAACCCCGAGATCGCCGCCATTGGGCGATTTTGGTGTTCACACGGATAAAGAACGCTCCAAACAGACCACCTATGATACCTAGAATGATGAATGGGATGATCTCAAAGCGGTGCCACCCTCGTGTGTAGGTGACTTGGTACAGCACAATCTTCCCCGTGCGGAAGGGGTTGATGGCCTGCAATGTGACAGCCGCAACCATGGCGCAAACGAAGCTCTGCCACATAGTCTTGTCTGGGAAATAGTAGGAAAGTTGCTGTCAAAGTTAGGATCATAGGAACCCGCATCACATTCAAGGTTCTTGCCTACCTCCAAGCTGAAGAGCACACCTCCGATAGGCGCACCGAATGCAACAGATATGCCCGCTGCAGCGGCTGCAGAAAGGACCTCGCGTTTTCGTGCTGGAGGGATCAGTATAGGATGGGAAGAATGATGCACAGCACACACCTTCGTTGCCATTCAGGCTGTCAAAAGGCTTCATTATGATGTTGGCACAGCAGCATGCCACATGCACCAGTGGGCCTTCCTTGCCCAGCCACAGACCCGACGCAACTGCGAGACACTAATAATAATCTTAGTAAGGATAGAGGACTACATCTGCGAGGATACCATACTAGGCCAAGAGACTTGATAGTGAGCGTCCAAGGACCCATAAAATGCCGAATAACAGTTCCTCCAAGAACAGTCTTGATCTCAGGAATTCCACTGTGGCGGGCATATATGGCGAATTTTCGTACTAGCACGCACGCCGTAGAAGCGAATACCACCTAGCTCGAGTTAGTGAGAGGACAAGAGGTACTGGGCAGAGATTTTACCGAAAAAACAATGAAAAAGATGTACTCAATGGTATACTTTCCACCGACAGAAGAGACACCGAGAGCAGAGCCCCAAGGTTTCCAATCCTGGCACTTTGTTTGATCTATGTACGCATTCCGTTAGCATTAAAAACAAGTCCCCACCGTGGCATAAGATATGTACCGTCTAGACCCCAGCAGCAAAAGCTTCGATTCAAATAGAATTTGCCACCACCACTGCCGTTTTTACAGTAACCGGTTTTCAGGTCACCAAGCCAGTTGGTTGCGATATCGATAGACGCAGCGATAATTCCAACGGCGATGCCCGTTGCAACCAGAACGAACCAGATGTTACCGGCCTCCAAAAACCGGCGGACATGACCCAGGACGCCCTGGCCACTCGAGTATAACAAGCGCTTCCTTTGTCGCTCTTTCGTATACTCGTAGATCCAATCAATCGCGGTAAAGTCATCATACCCGACTCGTCGACCGGGACCTTCCACATACCAGTCCAGAGGTGCACCATCTTTAGAGGAGTTTGGGTCCCCATTCAGGCCCCCTGGTCCATAAGCATCTAAAGGCGATGCATCTCCGTTCTGTGCGCCTGGCGATCCCGCATGGCCTAGCCCTGTATTCGACCCGCCGGCGGTATTCGAAAAGAGGCTTGATAAACTGAATCGGGATTGTCGTTTTTGTTTTGGTTTGAAGGATATTCTGTATCAATCAAGTATTAGCACGGCATCAATTCCAGATTGCCGTCACACTTACGGTTCGTGCAACCCCTCCGTGTCCCGACGGAATTCCTGGGGTTGCGAGAGGTCTGCTTCTTGTTCGGGGTGATCTGGGTATATCGCCCGGGAGTGATCATCACTGCCCACGCCTTGACCCGTTATTGTCATCTTGAACCATGAATGCTCCACAAAGCCAGCATCTCCAGACGCGTTCTGGGAGAGTTGTCTTTATCTCAAGCTGGACCGGAGCTGCGCAAGCTGAACCGCTTAGTCACCTTAGTTAAGGATGGGCGGTAACTGGAGTGGGTGGGGCTGGACCGCCAGGACGCGGCAGAAAAAAAAAGTAACGGGGAATTTCAGTCTCGCTACAGCATTTACAATTTTCACATTTTACAAATCAAAGGAGCTCCCTCTACGCAGCCGGGTCTCAGAATGGATGGAAGACCCGTCTACGAGAGGACTCTATCAGAGTCCGAGCTGTTGAACCAGCTCCCGATTGAATTCACATCTCTCATTCGGTCATCATCGGGGACTCAGCAGCTCCACGCGCTTGCGCTCGGCGCATTAAATACACAATTCACAGAGAGCATTTTTCGATTATATGAACCAATTGCCGTCGACTTGGCAGCCCGATGGCTCCGATCCGATATTCAGGCCGACCATATTCAGATTTTGGCCGCATTCGCTCGCATCCTCCCGACCGCTTCATACCTTCGATCCTTCGCTGGCCAATATGCTTTGTCACAAACCGGACCTCTTTCGGCGCTGACTGGGTCAAAGGAGTTAACATTGCGACAGTTGGACCCCGGCAGCACCCGAAATTTCCTCCTCGCCCTGTTTCGGCTTCTTTCATTTGACTTGGAAACCTTCTCAAAAGCCGTGTCGCCGATCCAGCTCCAATCTCTGTTCCCGCACGAAGATCCCGTCATTCGATACCTTGCCGTGCGATGCTTTGCCATGTATATGCATGCGGCGGACGCCGCCAGCGAGAGTATGCTGCGCGTCAACACCGGCACGGATCCAATCGGAGGAGAGTGGGAGGGAATCACAATTGATTACCGCCTTTTGGGCCTATGGGAAGAGCGTAGATGGGAGGCCCTCAGCAAGACCATTGAACTTCAGAGATCATCACGATCGGATAGTGAAATTACTGAAATGGTGGACCGGGTACGGGAATCCCTTACACTTAGATCTGCTGATGTGTGCGGCATCTTGATTCCTCGGTTGAAAGACGGACTTCCGTCGTCGTCATCTTCAGTTGTGAAGACTCCGACCACGACGGAGAATCTGCGCCGTATCGCAAAATCGCTTCTGGGCTTCAAGCCTATCTTGTTGATAGGATTGTCCAACTCAGGTAAGACGTCGCTTATCAATGATATCGCATCTACGATGGGCCAAGCAGAATCTATGGTCACACTGCACCTCAATGAGCAGACAGATGCGAAAAGTCTTCTTGGAATGTATGCCACGTCTTCGACGACAGGGTCATTTTCCTGGCAGCCGGGTGTATTGACAAAGGCTGCGAGAGAAGGACGTTGGGTTTTGATTGAAGATCTTGATCGCGCTCCATCCGAAGTTCTTGGTCTCATTCTGCCAATTATCGAGAGGGGAGAGTTGACTATCGCGAGTCGGAGAGAGAGAATCAAGTGTGCCGAAGGCTTCAAGATTATTGCGACAATGAAATCCTCATACAACATTGCCGGTGAGGAGATTGCTCCGAGTTCTTCGATGCTTGGCAGTAGATTATGGCAGAGAGTCCAAGTCTCGTCTCTCCCTGTTGAGGAAATGCGAGATGTTATTTTGCAAAAATTTCCTCTCTTGGAATCTCGAGTGCCGGTGATAATGGATGTGTATGCGAGAGTGTGCTCTGCATTCCATGGAAGCCTGGCAATCAAAGGATCCCAGGGTCGCACACCTGGCTTCCGTGACTTGATCAAACTCTGCAGTCGATTGCACCGCCGGTTGCAACGCATGGGCGCGAAAACCGGATATGAACCTACGCCAGAAGCTATCGACGATGAAATATTCCTCGATGTTGTTGACGTTTTTCTGAAATATCTCCCGGAGAGATCGATGCAAAGCTCTCTCGCCGCTGTCGTGGCAGAGGCATTGCAAATTTCACCCCAGCGAGCCCTTTTCTGTCTCAATGAACGGACTCCGACTTACACAGACAAGAACAATAGCCTGGTCCTTGGCCGTGAAGTATGCCAGAAGATAAAGGTTCCAAGTGGATCAGCACTGAAGCTGGCAGCGGCTGCATCTCGTTTTGCTTCTACAAGATCTGCTTTGTCAATCATGGAGCAGGTGGCCGCCTCAATCCAAATGGCAGAGCCAGTCTTGCTTGTCGGAGAGACTGGTATCGGAAAGACGACTGTTATTCAACAGCTTGCTACTTTGATGCGGCAAAAGCTCACCGTGGTGAATCTGTCACAGCAGAGTGAGAGCACTGATCTGCTGGGAGGTTTCAAACCTGTCAGCATCCGCACAATGGCAATTCCAATGTTGGATGAGTTCAACCAGCTATTTGAATTGACATTTTCCGCGAAGAAGAACCAAAAGTTCCTGTCTTCCGTTTCCAAGTGTGTGGTATCTGAAAACTGGGTACGCCTAGTGACTTTGTGGCATGAGGCTGTGCGGTTGTCGAACGGTGTCTTCAAACCAAAGGAGATTGAGAATAGCGATGAACAACCTTCCAAGAAGAGGAAGCTGGACTCGCCAAAGTATCAACACCTGCGGCAGCGATGGGAGAGTTTTGAATCACAACTCGCCGATTTTGAAGCCCAAGTCTCTCAAGGCGATGCCAAATTTGCATTCGCATTCGTCCAAGGAAAGATTGTGAGAGCACTTCGGAATGGTGAATGGGTTCTGTTAGATGAAGTCAACCTGGCGTCGCCAGATACCCTGGAGAACATCGCAAGTCTCTTGCATCACGGTAGCGAAGGAACCCCTTCAGTCCTTCTATCCGAGGCTGGTGATGTCGAAAGAGTCTTTGGTCACCCTGACTTCCGCATTTTCGGTGCCATGAACCCCGCAACAGATGCTGGAAAAAGAGATCTCCCGCCTGGCCTGCGGTCTCGATTCACCGAATTCTATGTACACTCCCCAGATACCGATATTGATGACCTCCTCGCTTTGATTCAAAAGTACCTTGGAGACTTGACGATTCGCGACCCGCGGGCTGCGCCAGACCTTGCGCAGCTATACATGGCCACCAAGAAGCTCAGCATTGACAACAAACTCACCGATGGTGCCGGACAAAAACCGCACTTCAGTATTCGAACCCTTGTTCGCACTCTGATCTACGTCATTGACCACGCTCATGTCTATGGCTTACGTCGGGCAATTTTTGAAGGCTTTAGTATGAGTTTCTTGACCGTGTTGAGTCTAGAGTCCGAACGGGCCTTGGTTCCCCTTCTTGAAACACATATCTTCAGCAACGCAAAGAACGCAAGATCTCTTCTTGGCCAAACTCCTCAGCCACCTGCGGATGGCAATGACTATGTTCAATTCAAGCATTACTGGATGCGCCGCGGTCCTTTCGTCGCAGAAGAACAACCCCACTACATCATCACTCCGTTCATTGAGAAAAACCTCAAGAACCTTGTGAGAGCTAGCTCGACTCGTCGCTTCCCTGTGTTGCTACAAGGTCCAACATCCGCAGGAAAGACAAGTATGATTGAATACTTGGCTAAAGTTTCCGGTAATAAATTTGTTCGTATCAACAACCACGAACACACAGATCTACAGGAATACCTTGGATCATACGTTTCTACAGATGATGGAAGCCTACGTTATCAGGAGGGTGTTTTGGTGGAGGCGCTGCGCAACGGTTATTGGATTGTTCTTGATGAGTTGAACTTGGCTCCTTCAGATGTTCTCGAAGCACTGAATCGACTCCTGGATGACAATCGCGAGCTTTTCATCCCTGAAACCCAGGAAGTCGTTCACCCGCACCCTAACTTTATGCTATTCGCTACGCAGAATCCTGCAGGTCTTTATGGTGGTCGCAAAGTTCTTTCTCGTGCTTTCCGAAACCGTTTCCTGGAATTGCATTTCGACGATATCCCGGAAAGTGAACTGGAGTACATTTTGAAGGAAAGGTCTCAGATCGCCCCCTCTTTCTGCACACGGATTGTTTCAGTCTATCGAAAACTCTCACTGCTCCGCCAATCCAACCGCCTCTTCGAGAAGAAGAACAGTTTTGCCACTCTGCGTGATCTGTTCCGATGGGCCCTTCGTGATGCGGATGACAAAGAGCAATTGGCCATCAACGGTTTCATGCTTCTTGCCGAACGTGTGCGAAATCCCCAGGAGAAGGCTGCTGTAAAGAGTGTGATCGAAGAAGTCATGAAAGTCCGCTTGGATGAAGATGTTTTGTATAGCACTGCGCAATTAGAGAAGAATGTGCCCCAGATGAACCAATTGCCTGGTGAAGTTGTTTGGACAAAGGCCATGAGACGTCTCTTCGTTCTAGTCTCGAAAGCACTCAGGAATAACGAGCCGGTTCTCCTCGTTGGAGAAACAGGTTGTGGTAAAACACAGCTCTGTCAAGCCGTTGCTGAAGCTTTCAAGAGAGAGCTGTTCATTATGAATGCTCACGTCAACTTGGAAACAGGTGATCTCATTGGTGCCCAGAGACCCATCAGAAACCGGGCGGCTATTGAAAAGCAGATTATGGACGACCTTCGAATCCTCATTCACGGAGATCAGCCCGCTTCTTCTTCACTCGAGCAGCTGAAGCAGGACTTTTCAGCCCTGAGTCCAGAGCAACGCCTAGAGAAAGACCAAGATGTTCTGCGCAGAATTGAAACAAACATTACCCGGTGTAATGCGCTGTTTGAATGGTCTGACGGAAGCCTCATTACGGCTATGAAGACCGGTCAATTCTTCTTACTTGATGAAATTTCTCTTGCGGATGATTCTGTTTTGGAACGACTCAACAGTGTTCTGGAGCCTCACCGATCTATTCTCTTGGCCGAGAAAGGTCCTATCGATTCTATGGTTGTGGCGGATGGTGGTTTCCAATTCTTGTCAACTATGAACCCTGGAGGTGATTATGGTAAGCGAGAGCTTTCTGCTGCTCTTCGTAACCGTATGACCGAGATTTGGGCCCCACAACTGTCTGAAGACGAGGACATTCTGCCAATTCTGCAAATGAGACTGAAGGCCAAAGACGAAAAGGTAGCAAAGGCAATGTTGAAGTTCGCGGTGTGGTTCAAGACAACTTTCCAAAACACATCAACCACTTCCCTATCGCTTCGTGATCTTCTCGCCTGGGTCGACTTTGTTAATACCTATCAATCTGATGACCCCCTGTTTGCCATCATCCAAGGTGCTGCCATGGTCTTCATCGACACTCTCGGTGCCAACCCCGCTGCGATGCTTGCTGTCTCTTTGAACAATTTAGAGGGCAATAGACAGAATTGTCTTGATAAGCTGAGCGAGTTATTCGAGGTCAATGCTTCAGCTATCTACCGGGAGTCATCAACCGTGACTTTGGAGCCTGGATTCTTGAAAGTTGGGCCCTTCTCGCTTCCCACCGTGGGAGAGACAGAGCCTGATCATCAATTCACAATGGATGCGCCAACCACAATCGCGAACTGTGTTAGAATCGCCCGTGGACTTCAATCATCAAAACCTATTCTCATGGAAGGCAGTCCCGGTGTCGGTAAAACGACACTAGTAATGGCCCTCGCAAAAGCCCTTGGCAAGCCTCTCACTCGTATCAATCTTTCGGAGCAAACTGATCTTACTGACCTATTCGGTTCTGATGTTCCTGTCGAAGGTGGAGATGTTGGTCAATTCACATGGAGAGATGCTCCGTTCCTACGAGCCATGCAGCGCGGTGACTGGGTCTTACTGGACGAAATGAACCTTGCCTCTCAATCTGTACTAGAGGGTCTCAACTCTTGCCTGGATCACAGACAACAAGTTTACATTGCCGAACTTGACCAGACCTTCAAGCGGCACCCGAACTTCGTCCTATTTGCCGCGCAAAATCCGCACCACCAAGGCGGTGGAAGAAAGGGACTGCCTGCATCCTTCGTCAACCGTTTCACTGTCGTTTATGCCGAAAGCTTTACTGACTCGGATCTGAAAACGATTTGTGCTAGGCTTTTCCCTGGAAGTCCCTCGATCCAAACTGATAGGCTGGTCGATTTCATCTCTGCCTTGAACAAGGCGATCGTCACAGACCGTCGACTCGGGATGGTTGGCGGACCCTGGGAGGTTAATTTGCGAGATATCCAGAGGTGGCTCCAGCTGGCCGATCGGGGTAACCTGCAAATTTCTACCAAGCACTTCTTGGACATTGTTATCAGTCAGCGTTTTCGGAGTGAAGAGGATCGACAATTGGTCTCTGAAATCTATGATAGCATCTTCACGGACTCTGACAGTGTTCAGAAGAGTTATTTCCACAATCTTACCACCGAACATCTGCAGGTCGGTCTTGGAATCTTGACTCGAGACCGTCTTGTACAGCGTTCTGTTGAGCCGCACATGAAGATTCTGCCTAAAGATCTCCACATCCTGGAATCTCTCATTCTATGCATTGACAACTCTTGGCCCAGCATCTTAGTTGGTGCCGCCGGGTGTGGCAAAACAACTTTGATCCGCAAGTTGGCCGCTATCAATGGAGCAACTTTGGAGGAGCTGGCTCTCAGCGCAGACACTGATACAATGGATTTAATTGGTGGCTTCGAGCAGATCGATCACCGAAGAGAGGTGTCGTCTTTCGTCAATGATGTGGAGGGATTCTTGCGCCATCAGATCATCCATTCTTTTGCAACCGGTGATGTGTCGAATGCCGTTGGATCTGCTCTCCAAATTTGCCAGCATTTCCAGACCACAGAGACTTCATTAGAAACCGTCATCTCATCGCTTTCGGATCTTTGCAAATCTTACTCCGACCCAACGCTCAACGACTTCCTTGAGCGAGCCCAAAAACTACGTGACACGATCCAAGGGTCTGACAAGATGAAGGTTGGATTTGAATGGACCGAAGGTGTTCTCACTAGAGCTGTCCAGAATGGATACTGGGTGGTCCTCGACAATGCCAACCTTTGCAACCCATCTGTCCTTGACAGACTGAATTCCCTGACCGAACCAAACGGTACCCTTATTCTGAACGAGCAGCGTACCGAGGACGGATCGGCCCGAATTGTCACTCCCCATCCCAATTTCCGTATCTTCTTGACCATGGATCCTCGCAATGGAGAGTTGTCGCGCGCTATGCGAAACCGATGTGTTGAGATCTGCTTCATGTCTAATGAAGTGAAGGATATTCCTAGCGTGGTGGGCCCCTCTTACACTTGCGAGTCTTCTCTTTACAGATTGCGCCATATCTGGAATCTGGATGCTACATTGCCATTCGCTACTTTGAGCGACTCGGTTAATGTTTGCCTTGATCACCTATCTCCTGCAGATCTGTCCTATCTTCAAAAATTGCCTCCCACTCATCTCCCCCATGCCGATGACGCCAATATGAATCGCCTTGTCTCCAGTGCTTTGCAACGATACGAATCACTGCTCCACGACAAAGCTCAATGGCAACCCCTCAGTGTCATCGCGGGCGAAATTGTCATGGCGGGAGCTTCTTTGAGCATTCAAGGCGCTCTTCAGCCTATTCATCCATTGACCAACGAGCCTCTGGTCTCGATCACTGGAACTTCAGACTACCGCTCAAGTCTCAAAGTTCTAGCCTACCTTGAGGAGTTCAAGCTTGAGATTCATCGTCTTCGTCAAAGCTTGGTCCAGGCCAATGAGTCTGCAAAGGAGCTCAAGCCAAGCCAGATGACCAGCCTCGAGCGATCTTTGGCATCAAACCGCATACAGTCATTAATGAAGGATACAACACAGCCCGTCAGCCATTTCCTGATGGATTGTGGTCAGGCTTTGTATGACTACATCCAGGGTCTAGATCAAGCCAGCCTTCAATCTCCTGACATTGTCACCGCCTTGAGTACCATCATTTGCTTGTGCTGGGACATTTACCGTGCAACAGATGTTGTGAAGGTTGAGGAGGGTGAATTCCAAGTTTACCTTCAAGTTGGTCGGCAGATTTTCGCATCCCTCTTGAGCTCATCAACGTTGCTCAAGCCATTGGAAGCACCTCTTTCCCGGGCTCTCGCTCGCTTCCAAGCTGGCTGGGCGATGACGACTGGTTTGAGCATGCAAAGAATGTGGGATTCCTGGAGACATGTCACACCATCTTCCCAGAAGCAACTGAACTCTCTTATTGAGTTGGAGCAAACTGTGGCCGAATTCACTGCCCTTGCCTTGCAAACAAGAGTTGACATCTCTCAACTCAGCACCGTTTGGGACTCTTTGATCAATGCTCAACGGTTCATCCTTTTGGACGGCGCCGATGGAGATGCTCTTGTGCTCAGCCTTAAGCAAACAGTTACTGAGCTTGGCCAGGCTGTACGACGTTCTGATTCCCCACAGCACCCCTACTTTGCGGAAGCGTTTGAGGCCCTCTGTCAGTATCGCGATATCTCTGTTGCCGATGAAGGAAACCGCGACTCGGCAGTCCAAACTATGGTTTCTTTGCTTGCCGGTCGCCCTGCTCGTTCACTCAACTCGTCAAGCCTGAAGAGCGGGGTTCCAGAACTTCTCAATAGACTTGCGTTGTTTACTGGCGCTGGGAATTCATCCCGTTCCTTCTTAGCCATCGGTGGCGTTCTTCCACTATCCCTGTTGGATAGGCTGACCTCAGTGGGAGCTACAACTTTGGGTCAAATGGACCTTCTCCAAGCTGAGAAACGAGCGCTATCAAAAGCACTCACCGTGGGCAGTCGTCAAATTGCCGAAGAACAGTTGCGCACTTTCCAGCGCGTCCTTGCCCAGTTGACAATCGAATTGGTCGGCTGCCACCAAAACCTCTTCGAGCCCCACTCATTTGCTGGCTTGGTTTCTGCCCTGCAAGTCATCCAGAAAGATGGCACATGTGATTTGTCGTCTCTCTCAATAAGATTACACGACAACATTGGAGACGGCCATTTCTTCAAAAGCTTCGCCGAGGTCGCACTACCCTCTCTTCTGAAGTCATTGGCTTCACCTCTCGAAGGCACAACTAACGTAGTTCCTATTGAGGGTATGGCTCATCCTATGGCCTTGGCTGCTGTCCAATTGGCAGTCATTCTCCTCCGCTTTTTTGTTCCTGATAAGGTCTTCGATCCGTCTCTTGGTCTTGTCGTTGAGCGCAGGAGACACCAACAACGCCTGGATGAGTTCCATGCCAAATCAAATGCCATTCTGTCATTTGAGGCCACATTCTCTGGCCAGACTTCGACTCTGCGGTCTGCTCTTCTTGAAGAGCAAACTCGCAAACTGGGATCAGCTCCACCTCCATCATCGGTCACTCGTCCGGAAAAGTCTGAACTTGGTCTGTTGCATGGGGAGTTTTCGAACTTGATCAATTCCATTCTGAACCGAAGCCCAGAGCAGCTTATTCAGTCGGCCAATCAATCTTCGAATACGCAGGAAATGGTAAAGCTTATGCGGGACAACATCCACCAGCTCAGCAGCCGCCTGAGTGCTCACTACAGATCATATGATGATATCACAGAGCCCGTGGTTCGCTTCCTCCAACTACTCGACACTGGTCTTTTCTTGAGCTCTGTGTCGGATGAGAAGCTCGATGATATCCAAGACATCAAGTATCTGAGCACGCGCACTCCTTTCTTGGGTGGATCCGTTCACCCAGCCTTCGAGAACACCTTTGGTTCTGAGGCCGAGTCGAGCCAATCCCCAAGCCAAGGCAATGTCATTGAAATAAGACTTCACGAACTCTCTGCGCTCTGGGCTGCCAAGGACGCTGATGCAAACATCCTTGAACTTCGATCTGGTCGCGATACCATCCGTCATGTGTTTGCTGATTTCCATCATCTATGGAAGACTAGGCTCCGCGAGGACCAAGAGAAGGAAGCCGAAAAATCAGAACTCTACCGTTACAAGGGTTCGTGGGAGGACGAGGAAGAGGTCAATGAAGCGGACCTGCATCAGCTCTTCCCTACATTCGAAGAGGAGAGCCTGCCAAATGCAGAGGATGTCGGTAAACTCGACCCTAGGCTCATTGCTTCTCGACTAGCCTCGTTACATGCAAAGCTTGTTAGCGATCGCCAAACAGGAACAGCAATGCGCGCCTTCGTCAAGGAGACTGGAAAGATCCTGGGTTCTCTATGGTCTAAGAGCAAGACAGACTTCTCTCCAATTTTGGCCCAGAACCACCTGCCTGTGGTTCTCCTACTTCTTGATGATGTTGTTGCTGAAGAGTCTCAAGATCGACAGAAAAACTACAATTTCTACACTGATTCCAACCTTGCCGAGGCCCGCAGACTTGTGAATCTCACACTCTCAGTTCAAGCACGCTTTGTTCAAATCCAAACTGCATGGCCAGAACATGCTGTTCTTCAGGATGTCATCACCTGCTGCTCTGAAATTCTCCAATTCAAGTACACTGAGCCTGTGGCCAAATTCCTGACTAAAGTCGAAAAGCTTCACTCCTATGTTCATGAATGGCAGCTCGTCGCCAGCAGGGAATATTCTGCCGCTTCTCTTTACGATGAGATCACGACAATGACCGTTACCTGGCGCCGCCTTGAGTTGACTACCTGGGCGAAGCTCTTGGATATCGAAAAAGAGCATTCTGAAGAGGAAGTCAGTGCTTGGTGGTTTGTCGCATACGAAGCCCTCCTGGCCGTCCCTCTTCAGATGGCTGAGTCTGGCGAGGAAGACATGCGCCAGCACATCCAAGGTGTTATCTCAACATTGGAACAGTTCTTCATGTCCACCACCCTTGGTCAATTCACTCGTCGCCTTCAGCTTGTCTCGGATTTCCGAGCCACTCTTCTGATCTTCGCCAAGGACTATGAATGCCTCAAACCGCTCGCTTCAGCGTTGGCCAACTTCCTTTCCCACTTCAAGCCATTTGAACCTTTGGTGGAAAAGATCCTGCAGGACAAGAGAGCTACGCTCGAGAAGGATATCAAGGAGCAAATTCAGCTGGCTAGTTGGAAAGACACCAATATCGTCGCTCTCAAAGAAAGTGCGAGAAGGTCTCACGTAAAGTTGTTCAAGTTGGTTCGGAAGTACCGCGCGGCTCTTGCCCAGCTCGTCCATCCAGTCATTGAACAAGGCCTCTCTGATAGCTCGGGAGAAGAAGGTGTCTCCCAGTACGAGAAAAAGGCCCTTGCATACACCGTGTTCCCCGAAGCATTGCTTTCCTCTCAGGAGACGAAAGCTTGGAGCTCCAGACCCCTCAGATTCCAAAATCCCGAGGGTACCTCCCGCAACATGAAGAACCTGTATGCGGCAATTCCTTTGGAGTTTGACATTGCCAATGATCTTGATGAATTCACTGTGTCCGTTATTGAGGGCATCAACGAATTCAAGACTCAGACCCCAAAAACTCTTACCGAAGACAACAAGGATGACGTGCAGCATCTGAAGGTTCAAAAACGTCGTCTCTATGCTGACACTTTGAAACGTGTCTTTGAAATGGGTGTCAAGCGCAATGCCGGAAGTAGCTTGATTGAAACCCAGGTATCACTTGCACAGGTTCTTGCTACGAGTGCTGCTTTCGAAGCCGGCACTGCGACATCAAAGTCCATCTACAGCGCTGACACCTATTTCCATCGCTTGTTAGATTTGATGCCACGCGCTCGTCTGGCTTCGCGTACTTATTCTGACGAGTTGACCAACGTGGAAGTTTCCAGGAGCATGGGTTCTGTTGAGCATTTGTTGTTCATGATTCGCCGCCAGAGAAGCCTTATTTCCCCTGCCTTATCTGGCTTGGCATCTCTTGAGGCTATCATTGGAAAGATGGAGAGCCTTTGGACAGTCGAATCGACCTCTTTCACCAAGGTCTATGTCATGGTTGAAGAAAGACAAGCTTTCCTATCACGAAAGGTGGCCTGGCTGATCCCGATTCTCAAGGTTGGTTCTGAGGTCATTGCAGTGCACTCCAAGTTCTCTGGTCTGGATGCATCTTCCATCATTCAAGGACTTCTTTCTCAAATGGCTGCTCTTGAGGAGATACTCAAGTCACTCAATGTGCTTCCTACACTCCCTGCTGGTATTGTCTCCCGAAAGCAGAGAGAGTTGACCGACAAAGCACACGCGCTACTCGAGCAGCTCTCATCAGATGTCCTGGAGTGGGAATGTGAGCGTCCGGATCTATCATTCGCTCTCACTCAGATTCGGAAATGGTCTTTGCCAGGTATGGCTGACCATGCCCACATGAGTACAGATATTGCGCCCGGTATCTCCATCCAGAAGTTCGATAGCAGCCTTCTGGCGGCCATTGATAAGATGCTTGTCGGCCTGCAGAAATTGAAAGACGTGCCAACTTCCATCGATTTTAGCGGCGCTTTGTCACGGAGTGATGAGTTCTTCTCTCGTGCATCAAAGACTGTTCACATCAACGAAATTACTTCGTCTCTTCAGGCTGTCTTGGAGCAGATGCAGCACTTGGATAATGACAACGATCTCAAACGAGCTGCTGCCTTGGTTGCCAGCGTTTTGCCCATTGCCAATAGATATTACGACATCTGCAGGGAGCTGGTCAATCGCTTCATCGCGGTTCACCGCGAGGTCTGCAAGACTTCTTACACATTGACCAAGGCATTCGTCCAAATTGCCTCTGAAGGTTTCTGCAGCCCAGCTGAATCATCCCAAGAGCAAGGCCAGGACGGTAAAATGGAGAGCGGAACTGGCCTTGGTGACGGCGAAGGTGCGGAGGATATCAGCAAAGATATTGGAGATGACGAAGACCTCTCGGAGCTTGCTCAGCAGGCGCCCAAGGAAGATGCCAATGAAGAGATGGACGATTCTGCCGATGCTGTGAACATGGACCAGGAAGAGCTCAATGCTGAATCTGGCGAACACAAGGAAGAGGAGGAGGAGGAGGAGGAGGAGGACAAGGATGGGGATGAAGATGAAGAGGAGGGCGATCTCGATGAGGAAACAGGCAGTGTTGACGAACTTGATGCTGGCGCCGTTGATGAAAAGATGTGGGATGGTGCCAACGATGATCAGCAGAAGGAAGCAGAGAATGAAGAAGGCAAGGGCCAGGCTGAATCCGATGAGCAAGCCGCCGCTCAAGAGCAAAAGAAGGAGGCCGAGGAGGGCCAGAAAGGAGAAGAGGATGGCGAGGAAGAGGAGGACGACGAAGAAGAGGAAGATCCCGATGATGAAGGCGAAGCCGTCGGCCGTGAAGATATGGAAGTAACCGATCCCCAAACAAAGGAGGAAGAAGCTCTCGAGTTGCCCGAAGAAATGCAGCTTGATGGCGATGATATGGACGGTGGTGATGACGAAGGTGAAGATGATGGTATGGACGATATGGATGACATGGGCCCCCTTCCAGAGGATGAAAAGGGCGATAACCAAGATGACGAGGCTGGAGAGGAGGATGCAGACATGGCAGCAGATGACCAGGCCCCTGGCGAAGATGAGGAAATGGACGAAGGAGAAGATACCAACGAAGGCCAAGCTGATGGCAACGAGGAGGAGGAGGATCAAGCTGGTGGCGAAGATCCAGAGGAGCCTGAGCAAGATGAATTCCTTGCCCAGCGTGACGAGAATGAGGCCACGGCCGATGAAGTTGCGCCCAGTGAAGCTGTCACTGGTGGACAGGGTGCCGACCAAGATCAGAACGAAGACAAGGGCGATTCCGGAAACGCTCAACAGGAGAGTGGCTCCAACGATCCCACTGCTAGTGCCGAAGAACAAAACGGTGCTGCTAAGGATAGCGAGGAAAGTAAAGCCAGTCGCGATGCTGGGGGAGGTGAAGACAATTCTCCCAACGACCCCCAGATCCAGGCCTTCAAGAAACTCGGAGACATTCTCGAAGAGTGGCACCGTCGTCAAAAGGAAGTGCTGAATCCATCACAAGAAGAAGAGGACTCACAGCCTCTGCCTCAGGATACCGATATGGCGGATGCCGACTTTGAGCATCTCAAGGACGATGAAGATGAGGCCGACACACAAGCTCTTGGACAAGCAAACGACGACCAGGCCCAGGCTCTTGACCAGAACAAGGGCGTAGAGTCGGACATCAAGCCTGGTGAAAATGATGTTCTTCCGGACACTGCCGAGGACCAAGATGCCATCGACAATCAACTTCAGGACGAGATGCAAATTGATCGTGATCCCGTCCCAACAGATGGCCAAGCTGGAGCTTTCATCCCTGGTGATCAAACTTCCCGAGACCGTGCGGATGGTGCCCCAGGCGTCGAAGAAGTGAACGAGGAATTGGACCAAGTCGACTCGCAACTCGCGGCTATTCATCTCTCTTCTTCGCTTCCGCCATTGACCCCCGAAAGTGAAGCCCGCCGTCTCTGGTCTCACTACGAATCAGCTACAAACGACCTTTCTCTATCACTCACTGAGCAGCTGCGTCTCATTCTCGCTCCTACCATGGCTACCAAGCTACGTGGTGACTTCCGCACTGGTAAGCGGTTGAACATCAAGCGAATCATTCCCTACATTGCCTCTCAGTACAAGCGCGACAAGATCTGGATGCGTCGCTCGATTCCTTCTAAGCGTAACTACCAGATCATGCTTGCCGTCGATGACAGCAAGTCTATGCTGGGCAGCGGCAGTGGCCAGCTCGCTTTTGAGACACTAGCCCTGGTTGCTAAGAGTCTGAGCATGCTTGAAGCAGGTGACCTCTGTGTCCTTGGATTCGGTGACGAGGACCACGTCCGCGTGGCCCACGAATTCGGCAAGCCTTTCTCCTCCGAGGCTGGTATGCAGGTCTTCCAGCACTTCAGCTACCAGCAAACTGGTACAAATGTGCGCAAGCTGATTGCCGACTCCATCGCTCTCTTCCGTGAGGCGCGCTGGAAGCGTTCCCCTGGTTCTGGATCTGCAGATCTCTGGCAGCTTGAGTTGATTATCTCTGATGGAATCTGTGAGGATCACGATACCATTCGTCGTCTTGTGCGCCAGGCTCTTGAGGAGCGCATTATGATTGTCTTCATCATTGTTGATGCTGTCAAGGGCAGCTCTATTCTTGATCTTTCCCAGGCTAGCTTCGAGGCTGATGCTGAGTCTGGTGGTGAGATGAAGCTGAAGATGAAGCGTTATCTCGAAGACTTCCCCTTCCCCTACTACCTTGTCGTCAGAGATGTTCGCGAATTGCCTTCTGTTTTGGCTACTGCGCTTAAGCAGTGGTTCGCTGAGGTTGTTGATGTTTCTTCTTGATCTATGATCTACTAAAAGCGTTGCAATGTTTGGAGTTTTGTATTTAACATTTTCATTTTTGGGCGTTGGGTTTGATTTTTGTATAGGATAGAGATAGATTTGCTTGTCTAGTTCAAAATGCATTGCATTATTCTCATTATTTTTGACAATTTGCTGTAGGAAAAAGCCGTGATACCTGTGGTCCAGTAATCCAATGAAGACATTGAAAGGTAGGAATCGAACAAATCAACATAAGATAATAGATGTATCTCCTACGGATGCATTGGTGAACTCTTGACTGTTTGCTTTACAAACTTGAAGCCAAATTGCAATCATCGATCCACCGATAGCCGTGGACTCTTATTTGGCGGAACTCTGATCTCATGAACTACTCGGTACACCCTTCAGCTGCACAAATTCCAAAAGCAGCACCAGTATGGAGTTATCATTGATCGTAAAAGAAATCGGGACTGAATTTTGGTATCACAGTAAACTCGAAACGCTATGCAAAAACTACCAACCGTACTTCGACCCAGCCTCCTTCTTGTTCCTCTTTCCAGTAGCAAAGTTCTCCTCCAAGGCCTCTTTCTGAGAAGTTGCCGCATTGACCAACTGCTGCAAACTGTGCTTTCCAGCTGTGTTGATGGTACGAACCGGTTGGTGCTGTGTACCAGCCAACTCCGTGGCTGCCAGGGCCTGGTTATGGGCATACTCTTTATCCGTGTTGAATGTGAGAATACGGGAGTCCATAGGCGGCGCATTCCGGCCAAAGAGCTGGCGTCGTTCTCCTTTGGATAAGTTCAGATCATTGGCGATGTTGTCTAGCGAGTGCGATGGTGCTGTGGTAGGATTGGAATATGGAACGTCCTGTGCTGATTCTGGGGCGGGGGCTGGCCCGGCCTCAGCTTCGGTGGTGTATACCAAAGGCTCGTAGGTACCCACTGCGGCTGGCTGCAGTTCTGCTCGAGATGAGGATTCTTCCGATGATAAGGAGAAAAGGCTGACTTTGGGTTTCGGTGGCGGAGGGGCAGCCGTGGCAGGCTTCTCTGTAGGTTGTGGGTTGGCTGGTGTCGGTGTTGGGGCAGACGATGCTGCCTTGGTGGTCTTCTTCTTCTTCTGGTTCCGTCCCACAGATAATGGTCTGAACATCATGGGATTACCCTGCAGCTTAACCTCTCCAATCTCCGTCTTTTGAAACGCTCCCGAGTCTGTGTCGGTTGCGGTTTGCCCCAGACTGCCGGGTGTTGGAATGTCTTCACCTGCGCCATCCGCATCAGCAGTAGTATTTGATGCAAGGTCGTATTTAAATTCGGCATCGGCTTCCCGGTCAAAACCTGGGGTGGCGCCAGTCTTCAGGCTGAATATTTTGCGTGTTGTGGCGACAGGACCCTTCTTCTCCGCAGTACGTTTCGGAGCAGGCAAAAAGGAGTTGAATCCTGAAAACGCCCCGCCTGATCCTGCACCTAATCGAGCTTTTTTTCGCGCAGGGCCATCGGCATCCTGGTCTGTAGGGTGTTCGGGCTTGAGCTCCGGGAGTGCGACGCGGATCTTGCGCGGGTTGCTGCGATCGATCTGAAAGCCAGCGCCAGTGTCGGACTTCTTGGGCTTTTCGACCACGGGAGCTGGGTTGGTGTCTGGCTCAGCGTCAGAGCCCTCTGAGTCGGAATACGCTACCAAAGCCATTGTGAAAGGAGGTGCGAAGAAAGTTATTAACTGGACTAGACTTGCGCTATCTGCTGATAATGATATTTGTGGATACCTGAGTGCCTCGTATTGACGCCCCGTACCTCAGGCATAAAGCACCTGATGACATAATCGCGCTGGATTCATCCAAAAGCAAATAGTAAGAAGCAATTCGATCTTAAGATCTATAGGCCTCATTACAAAGTCAATCTCTCCGGCCGACGCTTACTTTGATCTCATATCTTGACCGCATGCATCCAAAGCTTATCTTGGGGGGAGACGATTATCCATGAAAGTCGCCCCGGCCCCAGTATGCCGGACTCACCATGTCGCAACGTCATCGTCGTCATCCGGTTTCTCCGTCACCTCTATGGGCATCAAGATCTCTGCTATAGTTTAAATTTTGGGGTGATTGTGGAGGAATTGTAGGGGCAAATACAAGGCAATTTACATAAAACACAAAGGTCGTACAGTAGCTGTTTGATGAAGGGAGTTAAGCGGAGTATTTCAATTTGTGGCGGGAAACAAGCAGATGGGGGCGAGGACTGCGTAGAGACAGAATACCCTTACGACTCGACTCAATCAGAGTTTCTCTAAAAGCCCATTCTCCAAATCCCAACGCCCAATTCCAATACCAATTTTGCTTAGGTTTAGCAGAGAACACTATCTAGTGGAGTTTCTTGTCCCGAAGGGGAGATCAATGCGTCATTCTGGCCGTCGGTGCCCCTCCCCACTCTCCGGACTCTCCTCCCTTCTTATGTCCTTCACCAACCGTCCTCCATGCCGAGCTTAGGAGGCTTGTTGAAGAAGCGGCGAACAAAGGACTCGCAGACCTTGTCTAAGGAGCTGCCCCAAGCAAATTCTGACCGATCCGATCACTCTTCCAACCCGGACGCTAACCCGGACAAGGCTGAAGGTCAAGGCGCCTCCATGCAATCCGCCGAGCCGTCGCAAGGATCCTCCCAGCACCATGCCCAATCCTCCAACAATGCCGCCAGCATCAATAACCTCATAAATACTCCGGCCAATGCCGGTAGTAGTACTCAGTCCCCCGCCCACACTTCAAATGCGACACCTAGTACGCAGCCGCAGCCGCAGTCGCAGCCCCGCCAAGAGCGTACCACTCGGGGCAAGTACTCGCAGGGGGACTTTATGTTGCAGCGCACATTGGGCACAGGAAGCTTTGGTCGAGTTCATTTGGTCCAATCGAAGCACAATCATCGCTTCTATGCCATGAAGGTGCTGAAGAAGGCCCAGGTGGTCAAGATGAAGCAGATTGAGCACACTAATGATGAACGTCGGATGCTCAATCGCGTTCGCCATCCATTCTTAGTGACATTGTGGGGAACCTGGCAGGATTCACGGAACCTCTACATGGTAATGGATTTTGTTGAAGGTGGCGAGCTTTTCAGTTTGCTGCGAAAGTCACAAGTGAGTGGTTTTCCCCTCCCCATTTCGGTGAACACTTGGCTTATCTTTGCCTTTTTTTTCTCTCCCAGCGATTCCCTAACCCCGTTGCCAAATTCTATGCTGCTGAAGTGACGCTTGCATTGGAGTATTTGCACCATCATCAGATCATTTACCGAGATCTGAAGCCAGAGAATCTATTGCTGGACCGTCATGGTCACTTGAAGATTACAGATTTCGGCTTTGCCAAGGATGTTCCCGATATTACCTGGACCCTGTGCGGAACCCCCGATTATCTCGCCCCCGAAGTAGTTTCCTCGAAGGGATACAACAAATCCGTCGATTGGTATGTTTCCTCCCTTTTCAAATGCATTGCATCAGCCCTAAAACTCATTTCTAACCCAATTTGTGGTAGGTGGTCATTGGGAATTCTCATTTTTGAGATGTTGTGCGGGTTTACCCCGTTCTGGGATAGCGGGTCCCCGGTGAAGATCTACGAGAACATCCTCCGCGGCCGAGTCAAATACCCGCCATACTTGCACGATGATGCCGTTGATCTCCTGTCACAGCTGATCACTGCCGATCTCACCAAGCGTCTGGGCAACTTGCATGGCGGACCCCAGGACGTCAAGAACCACGCCTGGTTCGCCGAGGTCACCTGGGACCGCTTGGAGCGCAAGGATATCGACGCTCCCTATATCCCGCCAATTCGCGGTGGACAGGGAGATGCAAGCCAGTACGATAAATATCCCGAAGAGACGGAGCACTACGGTGTGGAGGGTGAAGATGCGTACGTTTACTCCCATATCTACTGGCATGACATGAACTTACATTCCCCACAGATACGGGCATCTCTTCCCCGACTTCTAAAAGTGCTTGTACGATTTATGACGAGATATGAAAAGACCGTTGCGATCACCCGCTCGGGACTGGATATGGCACTGGCGCTAGTCGGAATCGCCGAGGAAAAACAGGTGTGATTGATATCATATAAGCCAGCTTAATGGCATTTGATGGATTATGTGAATCGTATATTTCAGCAATTGAAATCGAGTTTTCTTTTTTTTTTTTTTTTTTTGGGGTTACCTGAGTCCTTGCGGTCATATACATAAAATAAAGTGGAATGTATTCCGCCGATTCTCTATCCTGGTCAACCAGAATTTAAAGCCAAAAGAACCACGACCGAATAATGTACATGGGCCCCTGGCCTTTTCTATTCATACACAGATCTTTCGAGATCTTCCATATTTGATCTCCGTTTCCATCTTCTTCCGGGATCCAGCTCTCTTTTCAACAGGGATTCATATCCATTCGTTCATTATCCCCATTTAAAGACCGGAGCCCATAGAAGCAACAACGCTGGCATCGCCTCCCATGCGCTTGCTCTCAACACCAATGCGGTTGATGTAGGTGCGGCTGGTGATGTTCCACATGGAAATGTACTTGTCCATGCAGCTGGACAGGCAAGTGTTCTCCTGAGCAGACATGGAGGAGCCGGGGGTAGGGACACAGGCTCGGAAGCAGTTCTCGTTCACTTTCTAAATATTTAATGATCAGGTTAGTCCGACAGGGATGACAATAAAGGTGCAATGGTGTGATGGCTGGTGTCGCGAGTGACGTACGTTGATCAACATGCGGGCGTTGGCCATAGCAGACTCCTGCTGGAGCTGCTGGACAAGGTTGGCCTTGACATCGCTGGAGCTGGAGGAGCTGGAGGAGCTGGAACCGCCGAGGAAAGACATTGTGGGTGGTATCAGGTGTGGATGGAGATGTGTCGTGAGGTATGGTATTTGAGGTCCGGCAAGATCTGAGCTTCCGCTGTGGCGGTGCGTGCGCCACATGTTGGTGCCTTGAAGGCCAGGCGACAATATGGGTATCCAAAATCCACATGTTTTGGCCATGAAATGGACAAAGTCAGTACCTAAGAAGTATCCTGCTTGGCTAAATTCTATTTGCTAGCGTACAGTAAAGGAGTGGTTATCTCTCGTTCACTGTGGTTGATTTAATCAATGCAAACAAGAGAGCGGCTGAGCTCATACCAGATACAGTGATACCGCAGACTAGTCCGCCCCGGAATGTAATAGTACTCATCGTGGCCAAAAACTGTACTCCGGAATGACAATGTCTAGATAATGCAACAAGATTTGGCTCCAGGCATGAATGGGTTGATGATCAGTCCGTGCGATTGAGACGATGCTACACAGATCAACGATGATCATTCGAGTCCATACTTTCTCAAATGTGTGCCTTTTGGCTGCACCATGTTTGTTTAAAGTAATGACAATGGCTCTTGGTAATACTTCTGCGTATAGACTCCGGCAAGGTTGCATAGACATCTCAAGGCTGCCTAAATCACAGGCGAAGTGCCACCAGATAAGATCAAGTCCCCACCAACCAAATAAGAGCGATATGAAGTCTACAGGCGCACGGCTATTCAAGGCCCAGATAAGCAAGTGTAGCTCTGATATGCAAGGGAGTCATGGGGTTTATGGCCAATCACAATCAACTGCAACTGCAACTGACGCCAATCAAGGTGATCATGCATCATACCTTCCCCGCACACCCCGGGAGTACCTTGTGGTCTATCTTCTCCCTGTCCCTCTCAACCATATATTCTCACGTCGTGAGAAGGAGATAATTTATATTCCTCCAGACAATCAACACTATCATGGGTTCCCCATTTTCTAAGCCAGAGCAGGTCACTGAAAAGGCACCTTCATCGAAGATGGAGGTTGCTATCACTGGTCAGAATGTAGAACAGGAATATACTGAATATCGTTCGTTTGAACCATTCCCTATGATCTTTAATGCCTGTCTTCTTTACTGACGAAATAACAGCTTCTTTGGTATATCCTGTCCGAGACAGAATCAAGACTTTGGCTCTCCCACATGTGAATGACTGGAACCAGACTCTATTGGGTGATGACAAGGTTTGAAGCAATACGCGCAAGACAATTGATATTTGCTAACTTCATGAAAACAGAACCGCCTCGCGATCTCCAGTTTCGCCAGTCAGCCCTACACACAGCTTCTCACTGATCGCCAAGCTCTGCGGTCAGACCTGCAGCTTTTCAATCTGACCATCCCAGTGGAAGGAGGACCGATCACGAACCAACGCTCCTCCGGACGTTGCTGGCTCTTTGCCTCAACCAATGTCTTCCGTGTACCGCTCATGAAGGCCTACCAGCTAAAAGAATTTGAGCTTAGTCAAGCATATCTATACTACTGGGATAAAATCGAAAAGGCGAATTGGTTCTTCGAGCAGATCATCGCTACTGCAGACGAAGATCTCTCTAGTCGGTTGGTCCAGAAACTCTACGAGGATCCAGTCACCGACGGTGGCCAGTGGGATATGGTCGCCAATCTAGTACAGAAGTACGGACTTGTGCCACACACACTGTACCCCGATGCATACCACGCGCAGAACAGCTCTAAGCTAAACTGGCTCCTCACAGCCAAATTGCGAGAGCAAGCATTAGCCCTCCGCAAGCTGGCTGCTAAGAAAGGAGATCCCCAGGCTGCATATTTACTCTCTGTTAGCAAGGATAAGTTCCTCCAGGAGGTTCATTCGCTCGTTACTCTTCTGCTGGGCCCTGCGCCGAGCCCTGATAAGCCATTCGTTTGGCAATACTACGATGCCAGTGGGACTGCTCGTGAAGTGCGAAAGACCCCGATTGAATTTGGTCAGCAGGCTCTGAAGTCCCAGACTCGACCTCTGTCGCGCACTAGTGGTCCTACTCTTTCCCCAGGACGAATGTTCAGTCTAGTCAACGATCCGCGTAATGAGTACAACCGGTTATTGACTGTTGACCGACTCGGTAACGTGGTCGAAGGTCAACCCCTCACATATGTCAATGTTGAGATGCCGACGCTCAAGCGAGCAGTTATTTCGATGCTCAAAGCTGGACACCCTGTCTTCTTTGGCTGCGATGTGGGCAAGTTCTCTGACAGTTCCCTTGGTGTTATGGATACTGGTCTCCTTGACCTCAAGCTCGGATTCAATGTCTCGCTTGGCATGAACAAGGCTGAGCGCCTCGCCAGCGGGGAGTCATCCATGACTCACGCTATGGTTATCACGGCCGTACATCTCGAGAATGATAAGCCTGTTCGCTGGCGTGTGGAGAATTCGTGGGGTGAGGCTGCTGGAGAGAAGGGTTGGTTTGTTATGACTGATCGATGGATGGATGAGTATACCTTCCAGGCGGTTGTGGATTCGAACTATGTTTCAGGCGAGGTTCGGTCAATTCTGACGCAGACTCCTAAGGTATTGCCCCGGTGGGATCCTATGGGAGTCCTGGCTTAGGGTTCAAATAGACTGTCAATTAGCACTTCATAGCAGAAATATCAGATTCCCTTATTAGGCTCTTGCTTCAAGTAGACACCTGTTTCCAACCCTCGTGCATACCGTCAAGGCACCTAAATTGTCGCATTATATCGTATCCATAGTCTTTCAAGTCCCTGCATCTTCCCCTGCATACTCCAAGCAGGTAAATAAAATCAATTGTGGCAGTAGTGAATGCAAGGGATAATCAATATAATCACTATCTAGACGAATAGAGCCATGTCAAAAAGGCTACTTGGGTGTTTGATAACAATTATGGTTTACAGTTCGAAAAATCCTTTGAATGCATCGAATCATAGATTTATTGTCATGCACTCTGGTTCGAATAGTGGTGGTATGCCATTTCTGAGCGAAATATAATCTGAGAGTTTTGCAAGAATGAATAAGTTGGGGCTTGGGCTTATTCGAGTTTGCTTGAATTGCTAGTTGGATGAAGTTATTCAGAACCAGCCTTGAAAGGCGTTTCGTCAGGATCGGCGGTGTGGCTGAGGCTGTTCGCTGCGCCACAAATTACATAGTGGACACCTTAGCCTTCAAGTACACGCACTCGTATACGGTCCCTTCCAACTTCTAGTCTTTTCCAACTTTACCACATTCCGGCTTTCGCTCTCTCTATACGCCTCTCGCCGTTTTCTTTTCTTTCTTTCTATTCGTTTCAACGTCCCTGGGTTCTCGGGTCCTGGTGACACCGCAGCCCCATCCATCCCACCCCCGGTCTATCCTTGAGCTTCTCCCAATTGGGCCATAATTCGACTTCAATATGCGTCTGCCGACTCT
The DNA here is from genome assembly GCF_028828015.1 of Penicillium pulvis. Lineage (NCBI taxonomy): Eukaryota > Fungi > Ascomycota > Eurotiomycetes > Eurotiales > Aspergillaceae > Penicillium > Penicillium pulvis. Next base: position 2,113,622 of record NW_026643080.1, read on the forward strand.
TTCTTCTCTCCTGTGCCTTGCTGGCCTGGTCTCCGTGCCTGTCAATGCCTACGATGACCCCAATATCAAAAGCATTCCTGTACGTTTCACTGTTTACACCGTCTTGCAACCGAGGTACTGACGATCCCGCCACTATAGCTCCGAACCCACAGTCTCACTTCGGTATGATACCTAAAACCTTCCTCGTCAGCTTTTGCTGCAATGACAAGCGTTGCCGAGAAACGCGATCCCAGACAGCCATTGTTGACATCCGCGACAGCCCTACCTCGATTCGGATTTCCAAAGCCGCTGGTTCGACTTCGGAGGAGATACAGTGATTCGGGCTGATAAGTGAGACTGCCTGCGTGTGAAAATGTAGATGCGATACGTGCAGTGCTGACTTTTTTCCAAGATACATCCGTCTCACAGCCGACCGCCCCTCGCAGCAAGGATGGATCTACTCCCGCGTGCCTTTGACGGCGACAAACTGGCAGGTGAGTGCCAGCGGCATTAGATGTACTACAGGTCATGGAACGAGGACACAAATCGCTCACACTTTGTCCAGATCGAACTGGAATTCGAGATCCACGGCAATGGCAACTTGCACGGTGATGGCTTCGCGCTTTGGCTCACCAAGCAGCGCGCCACGCAGGGCCCTGTCTTCGGTTCTACAGACCGTTTCGAGGGTCTCGGCATCTTCTTTGATACCTACAAGAACAACCGTCCCGGTGTCTCGTTCCCGTACGTCATGGCCATGATGGGTGACGGCGAGACCACCTACGACCAGGCGCACGACGGCAAGGCTAACGAGCTTGCCGGATGCTCTGTGAGTTAATTTTGAAGTTTCAATGCTCAGTTGGAAGTACATTTTAGCTAATGCGGATTCCTCTATTTAGGCTCGCGGTCTCCGTAACGCCCCCGTTCCCACCAAAGCCCGTCTCACCTACTTCCAAGACAAGTCCCTCTCCCTGGAACTTCAGTACAAGACCGAGGACACGTGGGTCGAGTGCTTCAACCTCAACGCCGAGGACTCCAACATCGCCATTCCCTCTGTTGCTTACCTGGGTCTCTCCGCCGAGACTGGTGAATTGAGCGACAACCACGATATCATCTCTCTCAAGGCCGAGAACCTGTACTCCGTTGGTCGTAACAGCGCTGGCGGCAGCCGTGGCTCGGACAAGGACAATGGACGTGGTCGTGGCCGCAATTCCAGCGTCAGACCTAAGAAGAAGACCGGCAGTTGGACCTGGTTCCTGTTCAAGATTGTCCTCTTCTTCGGTGCCGTTGCTGGTGCTTACTTCGGATGGACTGTTTACCGGACCAAGACGCGTTCCTCGCGCTTCTGATCTAACGGCCTATATGGCTGTAGCGCAGTTATCAAACAAGAAAACTGGAATACATAATTTCCTAAATATGAAGTCGCCCCAGTCTGTATCGAACGACTTGGTCTTGCATAGCCTGTTTATCTCTTGATTCGTGTTTTTGTTTAGGCAGCTTCCTGTTCTTTGAAATGAATACAGTCACGATAAGATTTTCACTGTTATGCAACTTGGTAAAAGCAAATCTAAAATTTTGGGTATCATCTGTATAAAACGCCATGCCATGCGAAATCAACTCCAGTCATTAGCTTGTAAATCAACCCTTCCGCTCTCGCTCCTCATTCCACATCCGATCCACAATCTGAAACACCTCGGTGACACTGCGCATAACCACATCGTCAATCCCAAGCCCACTGTACCGATGCTGAATCTTATCAGGATGCCACCGCACCCGCTCAGCCTTCAAAATAACTCCCAAATCCGCGGAATCAGGCGCATGTCGCATAAACTCCTCCACGGATGCCGGCGCAACATCAACCCTCTTCCCAGACTCAACAGGCCAAAACAGTAAATTCCGCAAAGGTTTCGTCGTAGTTGCAGTCGCTTCCCCATCCTTCTTCTCCCCCTCCTTAACAATCTTTCCAATCTCCTCCCAACGCGAAAGATAACTTTCCCATACCTCCCCCCACCTCTTCCTCTTCTTCCGCTCCGCCCCCCGCCTCAGACTATCCTCCATCGCCCGCTCAAAAGATCTCCGCTCCGCATCCTCTGCTCGTCCACGGTCACGACTCTTCTTCTTCCGTTGCTCCTCGCGCCACTTCGCCTGTGCATCTAGCATGCCCTCGCGTGTGCGCTCCCACATCCGTGCGCGAACGTACGCAGCGTACTCCTCTTCATTCATCTGCTCAAGTTCGCCATTTGGTCCTTCTTTTTCGGGGACCGCGTAGGTGTGGATTGGTTGGCCATATACTCCTTCCCAGTATGCGGCGCCTTCATCGTCGCCCATTGCGTCGAAGAGGGATTCGCGAAATGCGGCGCCGGGGGAGAGGGAGCGGGATTGTGAATCTGGGTTGTCTTGGACATGGCTTGAGGGACGGTGGGGTGGGCGGCGTTTGTGAGTCCTTTCTCTGGGTTTGCTTGAGCTTGGGCTGTGGTGGCGCTTGCGTGAGGAGTGTTTTGAGCGAGAGCTGCTGCTTTTGAAGCGGAATTTGCCGTTGGGTTGGGTTTGAGTTCGTTCTTTTTGAGGGTTGTCATTGCCCATAGACTCCATGGGAGGACTGTTGACCCTCTCTGTGCTCTCCATGCCGGGAGGTTTATTTAAGTGAGTGTCGTGCCTGGCATGAAAATGTGTAGAAGTGACGTCTAAGTTGGAGATTATTAGTCAGAATCCTTATCTTATCGCGCATCTATACAAAGCGATCAACTTTATTTATTTACATACGCCATTATAGAGTAGAAGAAACCATCTCGCATCTATATTTACTTGATATCCTCAAATGCATCATCCAGCTTCTCCTCTCTAACCCAAGCCAGAATCATCTCCGCGAACAACACCGGCTCCTCTATATGCCACGCATGTCTAACACCGCGATGTAAAACAGCCCGACTCCCATCCACACCAACAACACACCCAAGAAGCATCTTCGAACAGTCAATCTTATCCCTAGCCAAGTATGACCCGGGAGAAGCAGCACAAACAGCCAAAAGTCTAACCCGAATCTCCCCAATAACCCTTGGCTCAAAAATAGCCCTCACAACCGCCGCCATCAGCCCATACCCCGCATCCCCATTCTTCAACTGCGCCAGCTCTCCTCGCGGACAAGCCACGAAATTAAGCAGATGATGTAACACGTATATAGGTGGTATTATCAAGGGCGTAACGAAGCGCGGTTGTGGGATGGTGTTGTACCCCGATGCGATGACGGATAGTATTGTGCCTGGTTTTGCGTGCTCGGCTATACAGGCTGCAACGTGCGCGCCCAGGCTTAGGCCTACTACATGAGCGCGGCTTTGTCTGGCTTGGGTGGCTATCAAGTTGATAATCAGGTCTGTGGCATACTTTATGTTAAAGGGTTGGATTTTTGAGTTGCCGTGCGCTGGAAGGTCCGGGAGGAGGACGTGGTAGCCTTTTTGGACTAGGTCTGGTGCGACGTTGTTCCATTCTTTATGGTTGCCGCAGGCGCCGTGAATTAGTAAAATGGTTTCTGAGCCGTTTGGGTTAAGCGATTCGTAGAAGAGCTCTGGGGTGGGTTGAGACTTTGTCAATGCCTCTAGTGTGGGTTTGGGAGACCCCATTTGTAAAGCTGATATGTTGTCTCAGAGGTTTGATGACCTCGGGTGTTTACAGGGCTGGCCATGACAGGGCAGTAGGGAATTTATCTGTTCTAACGGAGCTGCCTAGATTGACACGGGTAAGCTCAGACAATGTACCTGATCCACAGCCATCCGAGGGGGCCGAAACACCTGTCGTGGCCGACGGGTCTGATTGGGTACAGTAGTTGAAACTAAAGAAAGTTGAATGCATGAGGCTCTAACCATCGTATGCGTGATTTAAATGGGTTGTTTGAAAGTTTCGAAATGCTAAGATTTGACGATCATAAATACCTAACTCCAATCCCAACCATCCCATAAATACCCAATGACGCCAGTTCTAGAACCAGCCTCGGGTAAAAGGTAAGCCCTAGAAAATCAAACACGATATTGCGCCATGTTCTTCTTGATTTCGTCCACGATCTCAACTGCTTCTAAGGCGTTGCGAGCCTCAAAGTCATACCGCTTCTGCTCATTGGCTTCGTTGCCACGCAGAACAACAACGCGGAAGCTCTTCGGGTGCCGCCGACTCACTTTACAACCCACCACATCATTGAAGTTGATGGAACGAGTCTTGGAATTGGAGGCAGTCTTGCCTGTTTCTCCAGGGACAATATGCATGTAGTCGTTATCGAATGTGAGGATGCGATGATTGGAAGCGGTGAAAGACATGGGTTGCTTGCGGTAGACATGGTACCGACGGTAGTAACCTCCAATCAGATCCTGCTTCTGAGTAGAAGACGGGAGCATATTGGTACCTTTCTTGCCCTTCTTTACTACAGCTGAAGTGGCGGCGTTGTTGTCCACCTGAAGTGGAGCGTTCGGCGACGAGCTGCCCGGTGAACCACCAAATGCTGAGGGCCCTGCACCGAAACGTCGCCTGACAAGGTCGAGTTCGGTTATATTTCCGAGAGCTTCCACCGTCCGATCGAGAGGTGCAACGGTGTTTGATCCCATAACCTTTAGAAGGTAATTTCCTTTATCCAGCCCCCAGCGTTTGCATACAGAGTCTAGAATCTCCGCAATGTAGCTATCGGTGGTTGTGTTCAAGGTCATAACGTGTGCCGAGCCTTCGAGGTTGAGGAATCGAATCTTCAGGGTCTTGGTAACTCCAAGACGAGGTGTCGCATGCGATACGGGAATTGCTGGTCGATCCGCGGGAGTCAATGTGTTGTCATTGAGGGCCGATGAGAACGGCTGACCCAGGATTGGGTTCTGACGCCCAAGTGTGAGTTTGATCTGTGGTACGGGCTGGGCGCCTGGGACCACGGCCACCGGTTCACTTTCCTCGGATCCTAGACTCTGGCTGTATTGAGGATATAGTCTTTCGTTCTCTTCGAACTCAGCCTTGGACGCTTCAACTAGTGCAAACTCATCGTATGGTTTTCCACGTGAGCGTCCTCGCGATTTCGCAGCTTGATTATTGTTTGATGTAAAGTCCGTCATGGGAAGTGCGCGGCCAAGAGCCGGGAAATCATACTCCACTTCGCCATCGTCAACCATTCGCAATGCCCAGCGATTCACATTCAGTTTCTCGCGCTCTAGAGTGGGAAGTCGCGCGTCTTCGGAGTACTTCCAAAGGGCTAGACCAATCGCTTCGGCGACGGTAACATGCGCAGGGTGATCGGAGAGCTTGGATTCTCTCATGAGTGGTAGATCCAGTGGTTCATCAGGATCGGATGAAAATGGAAGGTAGATTTTCAGGTACAATGGGTCTGCCTGTCCCGATCCAGAAAGCACCATGAATTTCTCTACCGGGTTGCTTGGAGCGCGTGTCCGGGCCTTAAGTTGCAGGGCCAGCAAGCTCACAGGCTGCACGGTGCTGATAGGTCGTGGTGGTGGAAGATCCTGTAGCCCGGGGGTTGGAACTGTCTTCGACTTTCTGGGAGAGTTGCTCTGAGGGCCAGTCCCGGTCGGCAATTTATGCATGAGGGCCACCGGGGAAGATGAATCCAAGGCACTGCTAATGCCCACACCAGCCAGTAGCAGTGAGCCAGACCCGGCCGTAGCATCAAATTCGGAGGAGAGAGCTGATCCCACCGACTCGGCCCCGGAATCCTCGTCTTGCTCTTGCAAGTCCTCGAGGGCCAAACTTTCCGCCCCGCGGCTACCAGTCCTCTCTCGCCGTCTACGGGGCCGCTCCATCACTTCATTGGTGGTCGAGAACTGAACCTGCCCCGGCCTGTACCCTTGAGGATCAACCTCGTTATCCGTTGATAGCTCACTACTTGTAGCGGTATCACGCCGCGGCCGGCGTCCTTGACTCTTGACAGACGTCCCCAGGGACCCTGCTCGGTGATGGTTCGTATCGTTCTGGGTTGCGGGGATCATGAGCTCGGATCGCTCGTGTTGTTCTCCCGACCGAATAGGGGAAGAATCCGATCGCTCTCGGCGAATGGGCATCTTTGGGAAATCAATTTGATCGGTAGACCTGTATCTCGAGTTAGAGGTGTATGCACACGGTCAACAAACAGTGGTACACTAACCGTCGTAGATTGTCCCCATCATCATCACTGTCGCTCAGGTCACTGCTATCATCGTCTTCCGCAACCGCTTGTCGCTGGACTTCCTGTTGACGTTCTCGTCGTTGCTTCTTCTTCGCGGCTCGATCTTGATGCCGTCTGGCTGTGATATCCACGGTGCTCTTCCCAGTGACCATGCCACCTTCGTCTTCCTCGCCGTCCTCCAAACCAAGGCCTTGGAGCTCATCCCGTGCGGCATTCGCATCTCGTACCGCAAGCCGGTAGTATTCTGAGGAGACTGCTGCCGTGGTAGGAATGGGCGGGGAGTAGGTACGTTTGAGTGAGGATGCGCTGCTGGCATTATTGTTGGTGGATGCGGTCGACCAGCCCGCGGCGCGAAATCCAGGGGTATTGAGGACGGAGTTGTTGACATTTATCAATCGGTCTCCAATGCCGTCTTTGATTGTGGTAAGGTAGGAAGATCGTAATTGCCAGATAGTGAAGCTGTGTCGGTTAGGTCAGCGCACATCGTACCGAGGGGAGGGAGATAAGGACAACGCCTTGACAGTCAACCTACTCTTCATTGTGAAGGAGAGACATTTTCTCGGAGCCCTTGAGACAGGTCTAGTACCAAGCGAAAAATGCACAACCCAGTCGATGAGGTCGAGTGATGGATCTCAACCGCAACGGAAGTGCTTTAAAGCTGACACGGCATGCTCACAGAGGGCACGTGCTGCATAAAAGAAGCATACGCTTTCAGAAAGAGAAGGGATTCCTGAGCAGGGCCAGCCTGAGGAATAGAAAGTTGGCACGTTGAAACGTTGTAAACGCGGAGTGCATGGAGTGGAGGGTCAAGTCAAGTTGATCAAGTTGATCGGTGGCGGTTCTCCGCAGATCATTTCCCCGCCCAGTGACCACACTCTGTATACTCTTTTTTACTTTATGTGCACTTGGACGTGTAATTGATATTAATTTGTATTTTGAGCATATCATTGAGCATATACAAATTATGTACTTCATTGAATGAAGAATACTTCTAAAGTATGTCAAATTTCATCCAGGGCTTGCGCTGCTTGTTTATATTTATCCGTGTCCGACCATAGTAACCAATGCCATTAGAACGGCAAGGCACGGTTAACATGAATTACCTACGTAAAGTATCTATCCCTTCAGCCTCGATAGTAAATTTCAACGGGAGCCACTTGTTAAGATAATGACGCCTCATGAAATATCAAAATCGGAGACCTCAGGACCGATGTTCTTTGAGCTCAAGTCATCTAGGGAATTGGTCATCCCTCCTAACCCTTTTCCCACATGTGCACCCACATATCAACTATACACGTCCTTCCCAAGGTCCCAGGGTCGACGCACTAGGTATCAAGTTGAACAGAACTGATTGCTCAATTCCTCTGCCCCCACCTGGCTAGTACACTCGAATGCTAGGAGAAGTCCACCCTGCCGAGAAGACCTGGGTCGAACGTCGACATGAAGACCTCGAGGTATGCCACTTCTCGGCAAAAGGCCTGCCAGCACTGTTCAGTGGCAAAAGCCAAGTGCGATCGAAAAGCTACGGGGTGTTCAAGATGTGCAAAGCGCAAGGTCCCATGTGTTTATCCCCAAACGTGCTCCTCGAAAGAGAGGAGCCCAAGCCAGGGCGGGCCAAGCCCGCAAAGGCCGGATTCTATACCCGGTTCACTGGTACCAAGCTTCTGTGGACTGCCATCAGACAGCCACTCAGAAGCTTGGACTGAACCATGGGCACAGCCTGTGGGGCAGCGCGAACATACTCGTACTGCATCATCAAATACACACACTTTAAACCCAATATCCTTCAAGAAGGCCGAACTTGACTTTTCAAATCTTGAGCTTTTCTGCCCTATCAATACCGACGAAATTACGACTCGCTGGATGAACCCTTACATTCCAGTTCCCGGACAGAAGATAAAGCAGTATCCTTCCGGCGTTTCTAGTTTTATCTCCCAAATACTGAAGTCTTACGCAGCCGTTGCAGCTCGTGGCCATGGGACTTTACCGTTCGTCCACTCCGCACAAATATCGGAACAAACGGCTAGCTCGCCTTTGAAAACATGCTTAAGTTTGATTAAGATATGCGAAAACCCTCTACCGGGAAGCGAAGTCACTGCTGTGATGGTCCTTCAAAGAGAGATGGAAAACATCATGGAATGTCATGAGAGCTATAATGAGCTTTCGCTACTGGGTGCGTTTCAAGCATATCTCATTTATTGCCTTGCATTGTTCTTCAAACTCCATCAAGGACCACAAAATCAACTTCGCCCCGCTATGATGAACCTACAGACTCTTGCACACCTTTCGTCTAAACAAGGCCTTATGTGCGTGGCTGATCAAGATCACACACGCCCTAGATGGGAGGAATGGATTGTTACCGAGACAAAACGGAGAACATTATACGTGATGTATCTCTTCGACAGTGTCCTCTCTACCCAGGAAGCTCTTCCTACTTTCCTCGCGACAGAACTACTTGGTCTCCCTTCTTCTGCTAGCAAGCCTCTTTGGCACGCTCGATCTCGGAGTGAGTGGGAACGAGAATACAATATTCACCTCGCGGAATGGACAGACAAAAGCCTCACTATTGATGAGTTGTGGCCGGTTCCCCCTGATATGGATGCACCTGATATTGCAAAAAGAAGCAGAAGAGTGGATCACTGGTTAGAAGAAATCGATGAGTTTGGGACTATGCTTTACGCTGTAACATCCTGCACGCACGGCGGGTAATGCAAGGGCGGCAAAGTGAAAAAAAAGTTGGCGCGTTCCCTAGGAACTCTATGGAGGATGGCATTCTTGTATGAAATGTCGCAGTTTCTGGAAGTGTGGAGTTGACGGAGTTGAGAACCTCAACTCCGAAAGTACTATATGCTCAACTCCGGTCGCCTCCACATATTTCATGCAACCCATGGGTATAAAGAACGTCTGTTGATCCATCGGATAAGACTCTGGCATTAAGTAAATCATTAATCTGGTGACAACTTATTCACCCACGCTCGTACTAGTCTTCAATCTTTCTGGAAGCACACATGTCAATAAAATCCGGTATGCAGACCGATGCTCCGGCTACAAAGTCACCGGCCTCGTCTCCAGAAGCGCCCTACAGCATTTTTGATAAAAGGCAAAAATGGCTCATTATTGCCCTTGTATCCACTGCTGCAACTTGTAAGTTCCAACAAACTCATACTTATTGTTATCTGTCCCTAATTGCTAGTAGTCTCCGGCTTCGCTTCAAATATCTACTTTCCCGCTCTACCGACCATCGCGGGGGACATGAACGTCTCCACAGAGCAAATCAACCTGACTGTTACCTCTTATCTGATATTTCAAGGCATTGCACCAAATCTTTGGGGTCCTATCTCAGACGTCAAAGGGCGTCGGATTGCGTATGCTGGCACATTTATCGTCTTCCTCGGCGCTTGCATCGGTCTGGCAGAAGCAAAGAATTATGCCACTTTGATTGTTCTACGATGCCTTCAGAGTGCTGGTAGTGCTAGCACGATTGCTATTGGATCTGGCGTCATTGGTGATATTACTACCCGTGCAGAGCGTGGAGGTTTCATGGGTATTTTCCAAGCGGGATTGCTTGTCCCAGTTGCCGCAGGCCCAGTGATTGGAGGTGCATTAGCGGGAACTCTGGGGTGGAGAGCAATATTTTGGCTCTTGGTCATATACAGCGGCGTTTTCTTTTTGGCATTGCTAGCTCTACTTCCGGAGACTCTGCGGTCAGTGGTCGCAAATGGAAGTCGGGTTCCTTCGAACTGGATGGCTGAATATCCGCTCAATTTCTACCACAAAACTACAAAAGTTGAATGGGATCAGGATACAACACCACCGCCTGGTGAGAAGAAGCGAATAGATCTCACTGGCCCATTTTGTATCCTTATACGCAAGCATGCTGCCCCTATCATCGTATTCCTCGCAATCTATTATGCGGTGTGGCAGATGAGCATCACCGCTATGTCGTCTCTTTTCAAAAATCGATACGGCTTGCGCGAGACACAAATCGGCCTGACCTTCATCGCCAACGGAGTTGGGTCAATGGTTGGGACATTGATCACCGGCAGAATACTCGACATGGACTATCGGAGAATTAAGGCTGAGTTTGAAGCTCGATCAGCTGCGAATATTGAAGTATGTATGGATGGGCTCCGTACGACTGAGCAAGAGGACTTCCCTCTCGAAAAGGCTCGTCTCCGACTCATCCCTGTCTTTGCTGTGCTGCAATGTCTCTCTCTGATTTTGTTTGGCTGGACCATCCAGTACTCAGTCCATATTGCGGTCCCAATCATTTCAACCTTCATTACGGGATGGACGGTCGTATCTATGCAATCCGTTATCATGACCTATCTCGTGGATATTTACCATGAAAAGAGTGCGGCAGCTAGTGCCAGTATTAATCTCGCTCGATGCTTGTTCGCTGCTGGAGGCACGAGTTTTGTCATGCCACTCATCGATGCAGTTGGAGTTGGAGTGACCTTCACGATATGTGCTGGTATTCAATTGTTCGCATTGGGTGGCCCGCTTGTACAGTGGAGATTTGCTGCTGGGTGGAGGAAAGCAGAGCTTGAAGAAAAAAGCAGACCGGGAGCTTGAGAAAGCGAAATGCGCCGAAAGGCGAGAAAAGGCTGGGGAACAGGAAGGATGCCAAGACTGAATAACGGGGTAGGGTACATAATGGAATATCTGAGTTGATACCTCAGGGTAGTTCATCCTCCCCACATAGACTCCCATATCTCTCGAAAATCAACATGGACCATAATTACAATCTGCTTCTTCCCTAGAGTACCCCTCATCTACCCTCTTCGTACACATTTGGTCCTTCGGGATCCCGACTGCTGGACCATACGAACCAAGGAAAATTCAAATGAAGGACAGTACGCATTGGTGGTAACCCACGATTCCATTGATTGGACAATGTCCGCCACCCGGCGTTCTGCCTACGCAATATCGGGAGTTGTCCTCCACTTCCTCGAACACCTGGTGGCCCAGTCTAAGAATGATCGACCCATTTGCAAATACCCCCTCACTATGCAACTTGCAAGTCTGCAGTGTGCTTCTCTTGGTTTCCTGACAGATAGTATGCGCATTGAAGATCAATTTTAGCTATTTGCACTCGGAAAGAATGCCAATCTAGCCATGGAAAATGATCCTTGGCAGGTTCGAGGGGTTAGCACGGCTACAAACTAAGCTGGGGCTAGTACCTTCACCTGACAATCCCTGAGGAGAAAGATCAGCGGGCCACTTTGACTGGCGTACCAGCCATTACTGTGATTGGCTGAGCCATCAAACACTTGCCAACCAGATAGCAGTGTCCTCCACGCCCCGGGAAGTGGACCTCAACAGCTTCCCCAGATTATGTGGGGCCCCGCACAAATATACTAGGATGCACTATATCGAGCTGAAAGATTGTTTATATACCACAACAAGCCCCATGTTTGGTGATGATCGCCAGTCACTTAACGGACATCTCCTGCCATGGCACATACACAAGTGAAAGAGCGTTATGAGAAGGGCTTCTCCGAGCACGACGAGAAGGGACCGCAGACCAAGACCCTTGGTCATCTTCGTCTGCGAGATTCCGAGACCAACGAGGTCATCCTAGTTCCTACACCTTCATCGGATCCGAAAGACCCACTTAATTGGTAAACAAAATTCGCGTCTTGTCCGTTTGAGTCTCTCTGATGATTTCTAGGCCACGATGGTTCAAGCTATACACTGCCATTGCAGTATGTCTCGCCATGGTTCTTTGCAATTTCCTTGCTGCTGGTCCTACACTGGCAATCGTTCAAACCGCAGAGGACTTCTTTCCCGACTGGAAAACAACGGGTATCTCAAGCGCGATTGCCAAAACAGCCTACTTCTTCAATTGCACGGCCCTCTTCCAGGGCTTGGGTAATCTGCTCTGGATGCCTTTGATTAACAAGTACGGACGCCGAGCCGTCTATGTGACCTCCTTCACCATTTATTTCATCACAGCCATCTGGTGTGCCGTCGCCAAGCAGTATGCGAATTTCCTCGTCGCAAGAATCATCATGGGCATTGCAGCTGGAGCAGGAGAGTGTCTTGCCCCTATTACAATTGCCGATATTTTCTTCTTGCACGAGCGTGGAGCTATCACAGCGTAAGAGCCTTGAGAGAAACTATGCGTGGAACATCTGTCTGACATTTATTCAGTCTCTACAATGCCTCCCTGAACTTCGGTGTCGCTTCCGGCGCCATTGTTGATGGATTTATCGTCAAGTTCCATCCATGGCGCTATATCTACTATGTCGCAATCGCCCTGATCGGTGCCATTACCCTCATCGTGTATGCAACTTTCCCCGAGACAGCCTATATCAGAGCCCCAGCTATGTCCGACAGCATTACCACACTGTCACCTTCCGGTCAGCGCATCCGTCGCAGTACGCCGGGAGAGGGCGAAAAAGCAGTTTCCGAGGTCCAGGAAGAAGTCCTCACTCAAGAGACGGATAAAAACCGGGGTTGGCTTCAGGGCTTGAAGCTATATCATGGAAAATACACGGACGAGTCCCTGTGGCAAATGACGATCCGACCTGTTGGGCTTTTGATCCTCCCACCTGTGCTCTGGGCTACCCTTGTGATGTCGGTCACTATTGGATTCATCACAGCCATCACCTCCAACGTCGCAACCGCATTCTCCGACACATACGGGTTCGCGGCATGGCAGTCTGGTCTTTGCTTCGTTTCTGCTATTATCGGATGTATCTTTGGTATTATGCTTGGTGGACATCTTTCCGATTGGGTTGCTGATGTGTTCACACGTCGGAACAATGGTATTCGTGAGCCGGAGATGCGTCTTCCTGCCATGATGATTAGTGTCATTACTGGTCCTCTTGCGTTGGCTTTGTATGGCTGTGGTATTAAGTGGAAGATGCACTGGATCGTTCCTACCATTGGTATTGGTCTTAGTAAGTTTTTCCCGTCTCCTTCATGCAGGCATGGATTTGTGGGTCGTATTCTAACATCTTTTAGTCAACTTTACTATCACCCAGGCTACCAATGTCTCGCTAGTCTACACAATTGACAGCTACCGTCCCATCGCTGGAGAGATCGTTGTTACCCAGCTGGCATTTAAGTCTGCCTTTGGTTTCTTGCTTGGATTTTACACGAACCCCTGGGTGGATATTCATGGCTATAATGTGGCCTATGGAGAGATGGCTGCAATTTGTGGTGGAGTTCTTGTTTTCTGGATCCCATTGTTCTTCTGGGGGAAAATTATTCGTGAGAAGACTTTGAGCTGGCGAGTCATGAAGTGGGTGCAGTGGGATATGGACAGAGAGGTTGGAGAGTAGATGCTTCTATCTTTAATATTGTCTATGCTACTAGAGTAGCGCCTGACTCTATTAACTTTCATGCTACGTTAATTTCAGATGTCTTTAAATCTCGATATTTTTTATCCAAAAAATCAATAATGATGGTTCTGGGGAGAAAGATAGGCCACGGGTAGTAAAGGAGCGCATGGTTATTCCAACTCTAGGGGAGATAGTCGGGAGCTTTTGGTCCTAATGAAAGAATGCAGCTATATTAAATTAAACGCTCGCTTATAGAAGCGCAATACCTCAAAAGGCGTTGATAAAGACAGATGTGTAAGCGAGAACTCCGAAGAGTGACTCTGGTAATGATTTCGCAGTTATGGAGATAAAGCACCTTTTCCCTCTTTATGACCGAAGCTTGAATTCCAGCGCAAGGGATAACCAGAATTCACTGGCGAGAAAATAGCCTAAAGCACGTGCTCAAATCAGACCCTAGTATACTGCATTCTTTGACAAAGCGAGCTTCCCGGAGATATCGCTTATGCAGAGACGCATGCGGTTCGGCGATGATTTCCTAGAGTGGAGCAGAGCAGGAAAATGCCGATTAACCGTCAAAACAAGATCGATGAATTCGCCGGATCTAAATCCGATGCTATCTTCCAAGCTTGTTATCTGCAAGAAAATCTCTTCTCAACTCTTCACCGTCTTTATATCACGCGGGGTCTATTTCACTCTTCGTTGTCGAATAAATATATAATAGACCATTGTCCATACTCAAGTTCACCTCCGAAAAAGTCACTTCTGATTGATATTACCCCAGACGGTCATCGAATCTAGGTCTCGGCGCCCCGCTTAAAATATGGATGGGCGTTCTTCTCCAGTGCCACCTCGGCAAACCGGCATTCTAGAACCACATTCCCCCGCAAATGAAGCCGATCGTGGAGATAAATCAGACCATGTCGAGGCACAACAACTTGCCAGTGACAATCCTGTCAATGAGAAGATCAAATTGCAAGACCAGACGAATTTGTTGCCCGTGAAACAACTGCTAATTGTTTTTGTGGGTCTGAGTTGTGCTTTATTCTGTAAGAACCTAAACGCTCTACTATGTATTACCAGCGCTGACGTGACACCTACTTTCTAGGCGCGCTTCTTGATCAAACTATGTAAGATCTTACTTGGCTTGAAGGAAGACTTACATGCTTATTTGAACCATAGTGTGTCCACCGCTCTTCCAACTCTTGGACGTGTTTTTCATGATGCATCAGTTGAGTCATGGGTTGGAACATCGTACCTTCTCACATCTACAGCATGCCAACCGCTATATGGGCGTCTGTCCGATATCTTTGGCCGGAAGATCATTCTTCTTACCAGTATGGCCTTTTTCTTATTTGGGTCTATTTTGTCCGCGGTATCCACGAGTATGATCATGCTCATTGTATTCCGTATGTCTATTTTTTTTTTTTTTTTTTGGAACTTTCCCTTCCTTATACATGTTCTTTTAAACTGACACCAATTGCGTAGGCGCAATCGCGGGAGTCGGTGGTGGTGGCATTCTCACATCAGTCATGATCACTGTGTCTGACGTTGTTTCTTTGGAGAAGCGAGGTACCTATCAAGGTGTCATCGGTGTGGTTGTTGCTCTGTCCAACTCCATTGGTCCTCTTGTCGGTGGTCTTTTCACCGAGAAGGTCTCTTGGCGATGGTGCTTCGTAAGTCTTCATGTGCTTGATATAGGAATTGATACTAACTTCTAGGGGTATACAGTACATCAACATTCCCTTGACTAGCATTTCTATTCTCGTTGTCTTGCTAGTCCTACCTCTGAAGAGAGTCAAAGGAGATATGATGGTCAGATTCAAGCAGATTGATTATCTGGGATGTCTTACGATGCTTATCGCGGCTGTTTTGATATTGCTACCAATTTCCTGGTGAGTGAACCCTTCTAATATGTATGCGTTCAACACTGACATAGCTCTAGGGGAGGCACTAAGTACGCCTGGAACTCGGCTGGAGTCATCGCTCCTCTTGTCCTTGGTATTGTGTTCTTGGCCCTCTTCATTCTAGTGGAAATAAAATTTGCAAAATTACCACTCATCCCGAGTACGTGAAATTGTCCCTGTGCCATTTGCTATGGAAAACTGACACTATTATAGTGCATATCTTCAAGAATGCAACAGTCGCTGGTGCATTGTGCGGTGCATTTTTCACTGGTTTCATGTTCTATGCCAATTTATACTACGTAAAAACACCCTCGTCACATATACCGTCAATTTACTGATCAGATATAGCTCCCCCAATTCTTCCAAGTCGTCTACTCGGCCTCCCCAATCAGATCCGGTGTGCTACTCCTCCCACTAGTTGTGACTCAATGCGTCGTGTCATTTACCTCCGGCTTCCTTGTCTCCAAGACAGGGAACTACACCATCAATATGTGGGCAGGCTTTGCCATCTGGGCTGTTGCATGTGGTCTGCTTTCCACGATCTCACCAACAACATCTCTCGGACGACTAGTCGGATATCAGATTCTCAGTGGAATCGGGTCTGGTCAGACGCTTCAGACAAATCTGGTTGCTATCCAGGCCAATGTTCAACGGAAGGAGATGGCTGTTGCTACTGCCACCAGAAACTTTCTGCGTTTGTTGGGTGGAACTATAGCTTTATCTGCCTGTGGTGCGATTCTGAATAACACTGTCCGGTAAGTTTCACGCGACATGCCTGAGAAAGCTGGGTCTCAAGTTTCAGAAGGACAATTGAACTGACGTTGGTTCTTTCCGAAGGACTGAGTTATCATCCACGGTATCCTCCGCGGTCCTATCCAAGATCATCTCCGATCCCACGCAAATCAGCTCGGGATCATTGGACATTACCGCAGCACAAAAGTCAGCAGCCATTCGAGCCTATAGTATGTTCTCTCTCTTCCTTGCTACACGAGGCGTAATGTATTAACCTTTCCAGGCCATGGGATTCGCAACATCTACTACTTTATGGTTGCATGCTGCTGCGTCTCCTTCTTCGTAACCATCTTCTTCGTCCGCAGCACCAGCCTTAAACGTGACGATGATGCGAGACTACAGGAGGAAGGCAAGAAGTGGGCGGCTAAGCATCGGGGTATTCATGCGTTGGGGAAGAAGAATGTTGATCCTGTGTCGAATAGCGAGAAAGCCCCCGCTCCCACAGTAGCCGTGCCCGAATCTCAGGTTAAGGGCAGCAAGTAAAGAGATAACCAGGAGCGAGCACATATTGAAAGGTCCTGCTAAAACAAAGAAAGGCGTTAAGATTTCAGTGAAATAGATTGGTTAGAAGGTGCATGCCGAATTCATGGGAACGGAATTTAGTCAAATTTCTTTCACAAAACGGACTTTGCGGGATGACATTAATCTCTGGTAGAACTCAAGTTATGAACGTGAGTTCATGCTCGTCAATGAAATGAAAAATGAACAGCGGACAGCGCTTCCTTGTTGGAAAAAAACACAAGATATGATACATGGAAAGAGACAGCTTATTAATCCTTGGCCTTGGCCCTACTCTTCCGGGCCTTCTTAGGCTTCTCTTCGTCATCGTCAATGAAGTCATCGTTCGCTGCCTTCTTGGTGGTCTTCTTGCCCTTCGCAGCACCCTTGGCCGCCTTCTTCTTAGGTTGGCTGACATACTTGTCTTTCTTGAGATCGAGTTCCTCGTCTTCATCCTTGACTTCCTCGACAACCTCCTCTTCATCGGACTCCTCAAGAGCATCTTCAATATCGGGCTTCTCCTTGGGACCCTTTTTGGCAGGCGCAACGACGTTGCTGGCCTTCATGAAAGGCATCGGGTGGGAGCGTGAATTATACAGACGCGTGAAGGTAGATTTGGTCTGTGTCTCCAATTTGACATTTGACTGATCCATTGGCCCGAGTCCAAGTTCAAGCATTGAATCGAAGTCGTCGCGCGTCAAGTAGTAAGAGTCCATAAAATCAATGATGTCCTCGACGCTATCTTTGCCTTCATCCATCATACGACGGATAGTTTTATCCCAGAGAAGGGGCATGTATTGCTGGCGGATCTCATCACGGTTTCCAGATGTACGAAGACGCATGTGACCTTGTATCTCCTTGACGAATCGTGACAATTTTCCTAGATAAAATGATTAGCGCTGTTATGCTGGAAATAAATACAAAGCAGGACATACCTTGTTTACTGTTCTGACCCAACCAGCCGGCAAATGATGCCCTCTCGGTCATGTTTCCGAACTGGAAACTAGCTGGTCGGACAAAACTGAAAACAGCATGAGTAGGCATGAGACTCCACTGCTGTTGGGTTCCATGAATCATGCGATCCACCAAATCACCCTCACTGATACTCGAAGCCGCATTGTCTGCAAGCTCAAGAAGCTTCAAATTCTTCTCTCTGTCGTGGTAATTTCCGGCTAGAGTAGGTCGGGTCTTCAGGTAGTTCTCCTGAAGCATCAGATAACTGAATTCATGGTCGTTGAAGTAAAGCTCGATTTTGTCGTTCAGTGTAGAAGTGGAGCTGGGTGAGAACATCTGGGCGCTGAGAATCTTGCTGACAATATCCCAGGGTTTGAGAATGATGTGCTTTTCCCATGCCTTTGACATCTCCTTACCCTTGTCGAAGCTGAGACTCTCCTGGTCCAGCTTGGCAGTAGAGAGCATGTTGATGACCTGTCGAATATCGGCATGTGTACCTTCAATGAGGCTATCCAAGACCGGAGGTGGGATCTTCAGCTTCTCACGGAAGCAAATTGTGGATAACCTGGCTCGAATCTGCTCGACCGTGGGGCGTCTGAATGGAACATCAAACGTGACAAAGTCAAAAGGCTTCATCTTCGGTTGTTTCCGTTCGTTGCAAATTAAAATGAGTGGAACGCTGGTCTTCTTCGCAATGGCTGCAAGCGCACCGACTCCACCGCGGTCACCGGCGGACATACCGTCAACCTCATCCATGATCAAGCAGACATTCTTCTTGTTACTGTCCACGTTCTTTCCGTCTCCAGCAAAGTAGCCTTGGAGAGATGTAGTATCAAGGACACCCAAAGTGCCATTCTCAACGAGTTTCTTACTTCGTGTATCACTAGCATTGGATTCAATGACATCGTATCCCTCTAGCTTGGCGACCATGTGCGCAGCCGTGGTTTTGCCAATGCCAGGTGGACCGTGAATCATGATCGTGCGGTAGACTCCGGAGCCGTCTTTGCCGGCATTTTTGAAGTTCATCTTTGCACTCTTGCGCCAATTGCGCAACCAGTTTTGTATCTTCTCAACGGCAGCCTTATTTCCACAGATCATCGAAGTAGATGTTGGTGCATACTTGGTGGTCCAAAGCTGGTCATCGACGGGAGGACCCTTCGAAGCGGGTGGAGCGCTTGCGTTAGGAGCATTGCTGGTAGCAGCAGCCTGCTTCTTTTTCTCCTCCGCCTTCTTCTTTTCCTCTGCGTCGATCTCCTTGGCCATTTGTTGGATCTTGTTTTCTTCGGCTTTCTGTTTGGCCTCATACTGCGCAGCAGCTTTTCCTGAACCACCATTAGCGGGCAGGCGGCGGATCAACTCGAAAAGTCCATCTTCGCTAATTGTTTTTAAGTTGTGTTTAGCAATTGTCTTGAGTTTCGAGGGACCCGCGTCACTTCCAAGAACAACGTAACTGGTTTTAGAGCTAGGCGCACCAGTCACCTTGCCACCATATCTCTTGACTAGCTCCTGGCCCTCTTCTCGACCGAGAGTTTCCTGCACACCAGTGAAAACAAAGGCCAACCCTGCGAGACAATTTTCTGCGCCAACGGGAATATCTTTGGTCCCGGTTGTTGGTGGAGTGCGGGAGCGTTGCTCACCAAATTTCCATTTCTTCTTCTCGCCATCGTCTTGGGGGGGGAGTTGGAGGCCGGACTGTTGGGATGCTATCGAAGATATCTTGGATCTCCTTGTTTTCCGGCACCTCCTCTTTTTTCTTCGGAGTTGCTTTAGGTTTCTTCGCGGCTGGCGAATCGGATCCCTTGGACGCCTTGGATCGAGATGCGGGCTTTTTAGCGTCCTCGAAATTGCCACCCTCGTCCTTGTCAATTAGAGCCTCTGACTTGCGCTTGCGACCCGGTTGAGCTGCTTTGGAGGCAGGTGCTGGGAGTTCATCCATCACAACATCGTCGTCCTCATCATAGGTTGGCTGCTTCTTCTTGGTGCGCTTGGATGCAGCCGGTGGTTTAACTTCCATTACCTCAAAGTCGTCGTCGTCGTCATCCTCTTTGTATGTTGGCTGTTTCTTCTGAGTGCGCTTGGATACAGTTGATGGTTTGGCTTCCGGGACTTCGAAAGCGTCATCGTCATCGTCGCTGTCCCCTCCTTCAACATAATCATCATCACCCTTTCCGCGTCTTTTATACTCCGTGGCAAATACATCATCGCCACCGAGCCCTTCATCATCGTCGACAATAGTTGTGGCTTTCTTGCTAGAATCTCTCTTCGGTAGTTTCACTGGAGACTCGCCTGTCGTCGTTTTGTCATCCTGTGTTTCATTTTTGGCGACGGGTTGTTCAGTCTTGGCCTGTCTTCCCCGCTTCTTGCTGGAAGCAAAGTAATCTGAGGTCGTTGTGGGTTCTCCTTTCGTTTCTTCGGGCTTCCTGTAAGATTAAGGTCAGAAAAGTCACGAGCTTGACCACCGGAGTAGCGGGGGAGCTTACGGTTGGCTCTTGGGCTTTGCTTTCGGGGTTGTAGCCTTCACAGGCGGGACTTCTTCCTCGTCATCGCTGTCATCCACCACCTTTCTACTACCTATGGTATGATTAGGTCGGGGGAGTATGTGAAAGTGACGAAGGTGCCATACGTCTTTTTCTTGTTGCAGATGGGTCCTGCAGGCGGTCAAGTCAGCTATAAGGTCTCAATATATTGAGAAGCGCTATTTAGGCCCAGATCGTCGACAGGCGACCGCATTGAATGTAGAAAGGGTGATAGCATACCTCTTTCTTCGCAGGTTTTGGCGACTCAGCGGAGCTTTGCGGTGGCTTCCCGCCAAAAAAGCTCCTAATGTCAGACGGCATAGTTGGTATTGTACACCCTAAGAGAATATGGAAATATTCACTAGAGAACCACGATGACCCCGAGGATGAAATAAACCAACGGCGTACTCGAGGCAGCAATCGGAGCTAGGCAATCAACGCGCGACGTGAGACGTGATTTGCTCACGTAAGGAACACGACAAGCACGTGACCTCCACTTCTTCCCTATTGGGCCTAGTGCATCCGGGCCATCGAATTGTGCTTGAGATCTTGCGTTGAGGACCCCATTGACTTTCGATATCGTTACCCTCCGTTGATCACAATGGGCCCTCAGATCAAGATGTTTGCTGGGCCTTTAGTGGCAGGCCTTCGCCCAACATGTACGAAATTTTCTCCGCCACCTGCAATGCCTCCCCGTTGCTTGAAACTGACCGTTGTGATTATCCAGGCCTGTCGTCGGCATCTCTAGCGCCCTTCTCCCTGGCACGAACCTTCTCTAACACATCCCCGGCCTTGGACTGGCTTACCCCGAAGTTTGCCGAGAAATCCAAGTCGCCTAAGGGCCGTCCCCATGTCGCGACCGGTGGATCCACACGAGGAACGACAGTCGTGTGGGGAGACTACGGAATTCGCATGAAGGACCACGACCGTCGGATGCCCGCTTCGGCTCTTAAGATCGCAGAGGAGACCATCAAGCGTCGGTTGAGAGGAATGAACTATAAGCTGTACAAGCGCGTGAGCGCCAACATTGGTGTGTACACCAAGGGTAACGAGCAGCGTATGGGTAAGGGTAAGGGTAAATTCGACTACTGGACTGTCCGGTTGCCCGTTAGCCGTGTTGTATTCGAGGTGAAGGGAGATTTGCACGAGAAGGTTGCCCGCGAGGCGTTCAGATTGGCTGGCCACAAGTTGCCTGGTGAGTTTCAATTCCAAATTACAATCTGCCATATCTCTGGTACGAGTGACACGGGTAACTAATCAAATTTCTCCATAGGCCTTTGGGAGTTCGTCAAGAAGGACGACCCTCCCGTAGTTGGTATCACCAAGCTCGGTAACGGCGTGACCCTCGAATCTCTTAAGCGGGCACGCAGGAACCCCCCGCTCGGTACCAACGAGACCGCAGACCCGCCCAAAACCACTTCCTCCAGCACCTCCCCCTCCGAATAAACGGTTGCGCGTTCCCAAACACTACCCCGACATAGTGTGCCCAGTCACTATCTCACATGTTGAACTAAGCCCCGACCCCGGAGCCGGGCCCATACCCCTGTTGTCTCCTGGTCTTCGCGGCGGCTGCATCCTCTGCGTTGTCGAAATTCATATCTTCTGTACATTATTGTCAGCTTCGTCCACGTCTTTCGCGGCCGTTGACTCACGGCCTTCCGGCAGATTTTTGTTATATTAGGAGTTTAGAGAAGGATATCTTTCTGTTCTTTCACCTACCCTTATTGGGCTTAATGTTGCCCATTCCTAGTCTCTGCGCTTGTTTTTCTTCGTCTCCAGAGGCAGGGGTCTCTGTTCCATCCACGATGGCTGTCGTTATACTTTTGGTGTGCGGCTGGCCTACTAGATAAGAGTTAGCCATCTGGATAGCCCTACCACACTTGCAAATGTCCACAGATCCAGCTGACCTCCCAATTGACCAGTCTGCTTTGCAGGCGTGACCATAAATTCTCGGATTGATTCATATCTGTCGACAGGTCAGTGCTGTCAGATCGTAGTGGGTGCAATGCACGCGGAAGATCGTACTGGGTGCTCTCGCCACCAGGCTCCATGTCAACCAGTCTCGGATCGGACATTGTGTAGATAAGGTGGAGATCGTATATAATATTTCAAAGAAACCTTCGAAGGTGATTTTGTATTGTGTTTCGATATGCGGGGAAAGACAGATTTACGTCTATATACAGGTTTGGGGAGTCGGTCCGATGACTATATCCGTGGATGTGATGACGTAGATATTTAGAGCAACCTTGGACGGCCTACAATACTATATTGAGCCAAACGCTATATGTTTCTCGTAAAATAGCACCACCCACGTATTCCACTTCGTTTGTATTTGATCTGTCACTATCAGATGGATGATAATTCACACATGGGCAAATGGAAGCTCAAAACGCCATGTTCCCTTCAAAAGATTATCAAAATGCCTTCATGCGCCGAAAAAATCAAAGTGAAGAAACAGTCCTGTCATTTTACGGACCCACTGATATTCTTCACGTATTGTTGGGTGTCGATGTCCTTGAGAACTGGCGACTTGTTCTGGTATTGTACAATCATCATTCATGCATTGGAAAGTTAATTCCAGTCCTGAAATCTAGAAGTCCATACCCATCAAATAACTAGATAATGATTAGCATGATCTATGAGCTTTGAGCTTTGTTACTAACCTCTCGTAAATGCGCATGAACTTGGCTACGAAAGCTTCGAGATGGAAAATAACTTTCTGCATTGGCATGGGTATTAGCGCTGGTATCAAAGCAGGGGTTCTCAAGTGGAGTACTTACACTTCCTAGTCTAATCCGATGCTCGTAGAATGCAGACCACTTGATCACGTCGGCTTTGAGCGCATCATCGACCTTCGCAACAAGCTTGAAAGTCAAGGTCTAGGGTATCCTTTAGTCAACAGCAGTGCATAAGTGCCTTCAATCCAAAGACATACCTTGAGAACAGTCGAAGGGGGAATGCAATGTGTCAAGAGATCATAGAGACGGGCACGGACTTGCAACAGCCGAGCCGGCGAGCGTTCAGCAAGAATCTCATCCGCAACAACAGAGATCAGCGCTTCCCAGTCGGGCGGCGGGATGGGACTTTTGTCTGTGACTTTCTCACTGGAGAGCCAAATTCGTCAATCTCTTTTTCTGATCCATGATCCACAATAACAAATATATAATCCATCACTTACTTCTGTGCATAGATAGACTCAAACATCAATAACGCACGTCGGAGGTTCCGCCCGCTATCCCGCGCGATTCGCTTGTTCAATCCATCAGCCTCATTCCAGCCTTCTCTCTTCGCGGCAGTACGAAGCACAGAGCAGATTTCTTCTTCCGTGGGCGCTGCAACCCTGACCAGCAGGGTACGGGAACGAATGGGTGCGATGATATTAGAGGTACTGTTGGCGAGGAGAATCAACCGCAAGTTAGGGCTGTATTTCTCCATAGTGCGACGCAGAGCAGCCTGGGCATCACGGGTAAGGTGATCAGCTTCGTTGATCACCACCACCTTGAAGCGCTGCTTCGCCGAAAGATCCACCTGCTGCGTCTGCGCAACCTCCTTGAGCAATTCTTGAATGACAACACGATCGTAGTTTCCGACATCGGCGGGTGTGATCTCGAGATGGTAGACGGAGGAGACTATGTTAAACTCTAGCTTGCGATTGCTTGTTGTTTGAAATACTCGAGCGTCGATCTTGATCTTTTCAACACCAGGGCCATAAAGTTCTTTTAGTGTTGCGATAATGCGTGTCTTCTTGCCGGCTCCTGATGGGCCGTACACTAGCAAATGAGGGAAATCGCCGCTTTGAGCCTGTAGTTCGATTCGCCTTAGATTAGCTCCTGCTAACCTTGCGAGTGGAGGGCGTAGTTACCAAGGATCGGAGGCGATCCGAGAGCTCAGGGTGGTATGTGAGCGCATCGAGTGTCTTTGGTCGCAGCTTATCAACGAGGAGGGCCATTTTGAGATGCGTATAACTCAACTGAGAATTATAATAGTGGTGGTGTGGACTTTCGAAAATGCGGGAGCGGGAGAACGCGTCGAAAACGCGCGACTAATTAATATGTGGCCCGTGCACGCTTCTGTATCCAGCTCATTCTCTACACCAAGACAGCACTACAACTCTTCTTTTTCGTGTGTTCATGCTTTTCCACCCCTTTTATAAGAAGGCAAGTCCGATACTGGTAGATTGCGTATATTGGGTTTCTATTTTCTTTATGTACAATTCGATGCATCCTATCAAGGCATCGACATTGCGCAGTTTCCAGAACTCCAATATCTATATAGTACACACACAATTCCTGTGGAGATGAGATGGGAATGAACAGACCTGTGTCACCTGGAAGTCAGGATCTGCTGGGCGAGTCTTGCTTTAGATCCCTTCGCCAGCGCTCGCCGGCCTTTTGAGTAAATTCAAAAGTCGTACTTCAAACAAGTCGATCAAGAGGCAATTGGCTTCAGCACTCCGTTATCGTCATATTTCGCTTCTGCTCTAGATTAGTATCGGCTATTTTGAGGTCAAATGTGCAAAAGCTTACTGAAGAAGGTGTAAGACAATGTGATCGTATCAATGCCCTTCATAGTTGGATCCGTAGCAAAGTCTGGATCAATGAAGAAGAAGACAGGCATATCTACCGATTCGCCAGCATTGAGCTTTTGCTCCTCAAAGCAGAAGCACTGAATTTTGCTGAAATACGGTGCAACCTGGCCGGGCGTCACACTGTATGTCGCAACTCCGATGATATCGTTGGGGCCCTTGTTGGTTGCAGTGTAGAAGGCCAGTGCGGTCTCGCCTGGTAGCACTCGGACTTCACGCTGTTGCGGAGTGAACTTCCATGGCAAAACATCGGAGACAGAGCCGTTGAATGTGATGCGGAGCCGGCGGGAATCGGTTACGGGAGTCACGCGGGACGCTGTGTCTTCGCCGCCGCCGCGGTGGGTAGTGATAGGTTGGCCACCCCAGCCGGTTTGTTGACAAATCTATTGCGAGATAAATGGTAAGCAATCTAAAAGCTCATGCCTGGCGATTGGACCTTTGGTTGCAGTAGTTGGATCATACCATTTTATAGAGAGGGACGGAGCCGTAGGCAAGTGCCACAGTTCCCAGGATCATACTGATGGTGTAATACCTATTTGGAACACAATCAGTTCTGCGAAGTTTTCGGCGCGGAATTGGAATTCAATCTCACATTGTAGAAGTGTTGCGCTGCTGCGACTGAGGAGTATTGAACGGCGCGGAGGAAGCATGGTGTTTCGCATGCAGGAAGGAATTCCTCGAGAAGTACCGCTTCTCTGCTTCGAACATACCCTTTCGAGAGCATATTGATCGTTTAGGAATAGCTCCTGTGATTGTGCGAGGCCCCCATGAGGGCATTAACCTGGAGAACATGGCTCTTGATCTTGGATGGAGTCATGCATGGTCCGACTCCACAGCCTGCAATTATCAGCAACCGATGTCACGTGATATTCCTTATCGATAAGCCGTCTTGGTGGGCCACATCGTTGGAGCTATAATGTATGGAGAAGATGGCCTGCGCAACGATTTTAGCATATCGAATATATTACAAACCACAATGAATCAAATAATTAAAGCCTCTCGTTTATTGTTTAGGTTAAGAGTTGAAAACAATTGCATATACAGTGGAGGACCACGTCTAGGAATGCATAGTAAAAACAGGCCCGGGAACATAAAACGGGCTAAGCCTCACAACACAATGCGCCAAGTCCTCTATCATGACCTACAACGCCATGTAGGCAAGGTCATCTTTAGTAATACAATACGGCAGAATCAAAACGACCAAAGTGCCCTCAGGAAGATATTTTACTTCAACACGCTTGTCGTAATGCGGCCGAAAACTCCACGGACCATGTGTGGTCTTTCACGAAGACAAGTTAGTAGTATCGCAGCGCTGATGGAAAAGGCAATGCGCTCGCGGTATTGATACTAACAGAGAAGAAAAGCATTAGCATCGCGTGACGGCTCCGAATCATTCACGGACCAAACAACTCTCGGGGTTAGGGGAATAGAGAAGCACGGTTCGTTTGGGTGTGACCGTCAAAAACTGGGTAATGTGAGGGTTGGACATACTTTCTTCTCATACAACCGTGGCAACACCGTCGCCGCAGCCCGAGGTGCCACAAAGAGCGCCAACTCCTGTCTCTTCCGCGCTTTCTCGACCAGTACACTCCAACCACACATGAGACATCCGGCCCCAACACAGAGACCAGAGTCCCACATTAACGGAGTGACAGTTTTCGGATCAAAGATCTTGGGACCTAGCCGTGTCCGAGCTAGGCATACGGAGTAGTAGAACAGGCTCACAAATGAGGCAAGGAAAGCAGATGACCGGGCAGCGTCGGAGATAGCACGGCCCAGTGCAGCCGGGGACTTTATACCCCGTAGGCGGAGAACAATTTGTAGTGGGATATAGGTTGCACAGGCAAACTTGAAAGTTCTGGCAAAGCGCGATATTGCGTGTTTCTCACAATTGGGACCGGCACCCATGTGCACCATTTCGCATGGAATGGGAGCCACCTTAGATGGATCTCCCCATTCCTCAGGCCAATTATAGTCCCTACACATGGACTCGAGGAGCGGGGCTTGGCCTGTATCTTTCCCGTATACAAAGACCCCACGGCGAGCGCGACGAAGAGCTTCGATTAACCGTGTATCTACCTTCGCCACCTCTCCAATCCATTTTTCGTACGTCCGTGGCAACCGTTCAGGAAGGTAGAACCAGGCCCACATGACTATAGCTGCGCTCGATGCAAAAACCCCGGCGTCAGCTAGGCCAGGAGCAAGGGTTTCCATGACGGTCCAGCGATTTTGGGCCTTGCGACGACGATACCAGCTATTCCATGCAACACATGCTATCACGTCAACCGCTCTTGTGACCGTGAAAAGGGTCAGATCCATTGTCCTCCCGACCAACACCGGATGAGGACGCTCGAGAGTTTTGGCCGAAGTTTTGTTAAAATCATGTTGGGACGAAGAGATTCTCCGAGCCCTGACATCCTGCCGTGAGATTTCACGGTTTTTGTTCAGCAGTTGGAAACTAAACCACGCTGATAGAAATGCTGTAGCGAACTGAAGGAGCCGTTGGCCTCTTTGGGAAAGCCGGAGGTTACCCTTGAAACAGGCTACAATGCATGCGCATATCCGATACAACACGACCGGAAGGATGGTTGATCCTCCCACTAAGATTCCACAAAACGTTGGAAAGCTGTTCACTCGTAGAGGCCCGGCCAGAGCGTGTGCCAGCTATAAGTTTTTTTTGTCAGCCTGCGTTGTTTCAAACCCCTATGCAACGACGACAGATGGCGCACGGGGCGAATGATTTATCAAGGAAATGAGAATATCCAAATCCAAGGCAGTCGAAACGTACCTGCTGAAGTTTCTGTTTAGTGGATTCATTCTTCTTTCCCAATCGTCGGGCAAAGCTGATAAGTCTGGGCGTAACGGCTGAGAGATACCCCAAAGCGTAAGCCCGGATAATACTGTCGACGATCAGTTAGAACCTTGGACTTTGTATTTTCTGCTTTTCAGGGCTGCTAGCGCTATATCGCCCGTTTTACCAGCAGATTAGGCGATCGAATAGACTCACGGATTGAAGATCTGGGCGTTAAGGTGCCTATCCGGGAAATTGAGCCGAACTGGAGGTTCCATAGCGCCGGTAACCTTCATGTCATGATCCGCAGGGGGTCTCGACTAAGCATTGCGCGCCGGGAAGATATCCGGCAGGACCAGACGCGTCGGAGGAGGGCCTTTCGCAATGTAGGATCGACTCAACGGTCGCCAATCAGCAACACGGATCAAATCTCGCAACCGACAGAATTTGGGGTGAGGGGGGAGGGTGACCAGCAAATTTGCCCAGCCCGAAAATTGGGTAGTATCCTGCGTCTGGGACAACTGCACGATCGTTTTTTTGGTGGTCCCTATGATCAACCGTGGATCTGTGTAACGGGGATACAATCTATGTAGGGCCCGCGTCCAAGGACTTCTTTCCTAGGTCGTTAGACCTCGGTTCCTGAACAGGAAGAGTCCCCGCAGTGGGTTAGGGTCAACTGTAATTCAGGGGAACACAGTACCAGCAAAATGACGAAGGATGATCATCCGTGATGGTAGCGCACCCAAGGTTTGCGGGGTGTGAAAAAGCAGTGTATCAAGCTCGCGGGTTTTAATTAATGACCGAATGGAGGAAAGATCGTTGTATGGCTTTTCCAAGATGCCGAGCCGAGTTAGTCGACCGCAGATGAGAGTAGTCAAAGACCAGTTCCTTTCCTTGAATGATACCTGGGACCTCCGACTGGAATAATGGGGAACCCCAGTTTTCCCTGAAATGTGGTTCTAAAGTGGGTTGTGGTAGTAACGAGAACGATTCTATTAGTTAAGAGTTGAATGCACGGCCTCGGGGATACAATCTTGGTAAAGCAGGTACCGTGGATGTATCTTCAGATCGACTCCGATATCCATTTGGACTATAAGAATGGTAATTTATTGACACCTTGGGGTAATTTTGGTAATGCTGTTACGTCACGCGACCGGGCGAAAATTCACATGTGATTGATGCGATGAGCATAATGATCAACTCCACCTTTCGCTTCCCCAGCTTTCTCTCACTTCGACTCCTTCCTGTATCTCTTGATGACCGGATTTGTGCTGCACAAGTGACTTTCTTTTCTACGCTGGAATCTCGTTGTGCGAGTTCCTCGTCCTCCCGTTGTCCCCTGTCGCAGGCCGATCTCGATATAGTATATTGACAAGTCGGAAGTATTACTCACTTCGAGAACTATCGACCAAGGCATGATCAACCTTTGCTGGTTCGAACCGCTCTGGAATAGCAGAGCACACCATCATTGACTTGCACTCGTTTCCCGCCTGTTCCGTTCTCCTTATTTGACCTCGAAGTGATGAATGGTCCTGTGCCAGAGATCCAGACCGGGCGTAACTCCCCACCTCCGGGCCCGTTTGGCTGTGAGTCTCATTATGAGTTGGTGAAATAGTGTCGCAGCTTGCTAATGAGGGCGCCAGATTCTTTCCTTTCACCAATGGATACTCCCTATGAACAAGCTCCGGCCTTACCCCCGGGACCCTCTCTCCTTGACGATAATGAATCCAATATGCTCGACAACTTCTTTACGACCATGAATGCAAATAGCTTCACGAATGACTTTTGGCTCCGAGCCCAACACAATAAAACACCGGGACTTAACTTCGACTGGTCTGATGAACTACCGCCGACCTTCGAAGGCTCGACTACATCTCTATCCCAGCCCTCATATCAACAGCATGCCCTCGGAAAGCCAAATATGATGGTGGGAAATACGCCAGGCCCAGACATATATGCCGCCGCGTCAATGCTCTACCAAGGTGGCATAAATGGGACAGATATCGGGTCTGCGCTCGCTCAGCAGGTTTTTGCGACCCAGCCTCTTCTCAACGGGTCCCATATCAATGGAGCTCATCCCCGTCACAACTCACAATCTGCCCCTGTCGCACATGCAAACGCTTCTTCCCCCTCAAATAGCAGACTACCAACCGGGTATCATACATCGGAAATGCTCTTTGACGTGCGCGATCCCATTCCCGCGGATCAACATCCATCTCGCAAGGTCCGCAGCCTTCAGTGGGGTACGGATATCAGCTTCATGGACCAGGGCTATGTGGCCCCGCCTGATCAGCCGGATGAAGAGACACGCACCCGAGAGCTGTTAGACCATCTGGATTGTTTTGAGCCACAGACCAGCGCGGCCAACACACGGGCTCCTAGCCCCGAGCGCATGCCAGGCAGCCATGCTCATCACTCCAGCATTCACAGTATCGATATAGAAGATGCCTCTCAGCCTCGCAAACGACCACGAACGATTAAAGAAGATCCTCTCTCAGATGACGATGAGATGAAATTACCAGCTCGCAAATCACGCACCATGAGCAACGCGAAAGCGCGTCGTGCGTCGACCAATGCGCCCAGGAAAGCAAGCATCCAATCAAACAGCAAGAACGCACGCGAGAACCTTTCTGAGGAGCAAAAGCGCACAAATCATATTCTGTCTGAACAAAAACGACGCAATCTCATTCGTCAGGGCTTTGACGATCTTTGTTCTTTAGTCCCAGGGCTGCGAGGCGGGGGCTTTAGTAAAAGCGCCATGCTCACTCAAGCCGCTGACTGGCTCGAGGAGATCATGCGTGGCAACGAAATCCTGCAAAGTCAGTTGACTGATATGAAAGGTATCAATGGCCTCGTGATGCCTAGATGAGGCCAGTATGGTCTGGCATGGATATCATGCTCATGTTCTTGTAATTTCATTGTCATTAAAGCGGTTCAGCGGTGGGTTGAGCAGGCTGTGGCTTGCCGGCTGGCGAGAGGGCGTTCATTTTGCGAAAGATACCATTTCTGTTTGGGGTAGGCATTTTCCTGTTTATGGTCCTTATACCTATCAGATAGGCTTCTGTGGAGATAACGGGCATGGGCTTTGAAACTCTTTTAGTGGAGCTTTCAAACTGATTTATGCATATGATCCATGGATAACGTTGAAAATACATACATGTATCACATAGATTGGATAGAGCACGACTTTCATGAATCTGAACTACGTAGTATGTATTCCATTCTACCTGCTCTTGCCCAAGGTCGCATAGCAGGGACTTCGCTACCCGTAAATGGATTCATTAAATGTACGCACAATTTTGACTGCGTGAAGTATTTACCAAGCTCACGAATATTTGAATGAAATATTTCGATACGATGCAACCCTGGTAATAATAGCCGTGATATGAATTCAACTCATTGATTGCGGGGCCTACTAATGGTTTAAGGTACGGTGCCGATCTCCACCGCTCCAAGGTCCGCTCTGTTTCGGCTTGACGCGTCCTGCAGCACCTAGACTTTTGTTGACACCCCACATCCCTTTCAACCCTTTTTGCTCACCCCGCCATGCCTCCAAAACGAAAGCGCTCGGGTGATGATGATAATGATGTTGAAGCCGACACGGAAAAGCGCTACGCCTATTTGAAGCCACAAATTCGTCGTGTTCCGGAAAAGACGATCAAGTCGAAATGGACAACTTTGCCAGAGCCAGTTCAGGACAAGGTCAGGGAGATGTTTCATGCACTTGAACGCCCAGTAATTATGCGTCAGTCGAATGAGCGCAAACGGATTGAGGCACAGAGCGCAGTTCAAGCAGTAGTTCGAAAGTACGTTCAACATAGAGCTTATCTCAAGCCAGTGGCTTCGTGCGCTTCGAGCGCATTGTGTCTGGATTGAGCTAACATTCAAGACTGATAGTCTCGGAAAGCGACTTCCACGGATGCCCTTCCCCCCTATAACAAATGACTCGAACTTTGACTATGAATCTGCACTCGATGAACACGTATGAACTCATTAATACGGTCACCGATGAGCACTGCTGACTGACTATACACAGAGGACTCTCGAGGCAAGCCTGGCTACAATCAAGGATAGCACCGACCTCCTGAAAGCTGAAATTGCGAAAGAAGAAGCGCTTCTTGCCAGTGACAAAAAGGAGCTCCAGGCAATGGACAAGAACGCCAAGCGAGCAGAGGCCGAGCGAAAGAGGCTGATGAAGAATGTAAGAGGGCTTTTTTGGCGAACCAGGATTATTCTTGCTGACATGGATTGCTTCAAGGAACACCCTGTTCTCCGGCAGCTGGACGAGCTCCCCCAAGACTCCGGGTCTTCTGGGTTTACATTGGTTGATGCTAAGCCCAATCAGGCGACACTGGATGAGGTATGGAATCTGGATGAAGTTGCACAATCCACACTACACCAACTTATGATTTCAATCTTAGCTCGACACCGACCCCGAAATACAAACATTGATGAAGCAATTGCATGGCCATCTCCAATCTATGCAGACCAATACGGCTCCACTTGTTGGACTGAGAGATGCCATCACTCGGTCGCAAGCTGCACTGGACATTTTTGCAGCATCTAACGACTGAAAGAAGCATCCGATGACCTTCTAAAGTACCCCGAAAGTCCCACACGCGCGGACGCAAAGAACATCAATACGAACATCAATACAACCGCAATTGAGGACAGCGAATCCTCGACTAGCAAGATGTAAGCGTTGAGCATTGCATCCCAATACCACCAAGGGAATCCCTGTCGCGTGCTGAAATCCCGATACCTGAGCTGCAGTCGCAGTTGCTATGCGCCGAGACGAGCGTGCCGGTATCGATGACATGTGAAAGCCTCCGGGGTTTTTTTGCTGAGGGATATGTCAGTCAGATCTCAACCAGAACAGGGTCTGAGCCCAGTCGATCATTTGTGGCTGTCCAATCTGGCCAATTCCAATGATCAGGATCTGCGCTAGAGGCCCCACGAGAAGGTCCAAGCTAGCGGACGCCCGATAAAAACCCGCATAGTTAGAGAAATGAATGAGAGATTTTGATTCCATTTCATACAATAGATGTAAAATATTTAATATCTCATATTCTTATATGAACCAGGCTATTGTTCCGAGGCGGCTCTCGGTGGCGTTGCCGAGAAACGATGGGGGATTCCCCACACGCGGAGCAGAACGGAGGGGTCACTCCGCTTTCGCGAAGGTCCAGCGAACTTTTGACTTTTGACGTTTCAACCTTCGACTTTCATACTGCAATGTCTGCAGGCAGCCATTCCACCTGGTCCTGGTGATTACACGACAAAACGTAACTATGACTGAAAGGAGCATGTCGGGCGCCGGTTCCGATAGGACTGCATCTGCCAAGTCCAGGACTGGTGACGCAGCAAAGGATGCGCGCGCAAAGGAATCGCAAACAATATCTGCTGCCAAGGCTGAAACATCTGGCTCTGGCAGTCATTCCAGTCCCAAAAAGCGCCGCAAGGTCAATCATGGTAAGTTGCCCCCCGCGTGAGGGTATGCGACAGGGGTCTGGGCGCTTTCGCTTGCATTCCAGTTCGCTTGGCGATTGAGCATTTGACACTAACGACCATATCAATTCTATAGCATGCGTATATTGTCGCCGCTCGGTGAGCTTCCCTCTCGTCAGATCCTTCAATTAGCGCTTGTGTCCGCTTCATCGATGCGACAGCCTTCGGGCAGCAACTTCCCCCACATCAGTGGGGACATTCTTATTTTCCAGAATCATATTTGCTAATGAAAGAGCTCTTGGTCGCGTGGGACAGCATATGACTTGCGATTCGGTACGACCTCTCCCAAACTAGTTCCATACAGTCTATTCGCTAGCCGAGAGACTGGTTGTCAACCAGAGTGACAAATAAAAGATGTGCCCGCTAACTAGTTTTGATTCGTGAAGGAACGACCTTGTGCCCGATGTGTGAAGCGCAACATTGGTCATTTATGCCATGACGAGCCCAGGGAACCCGCCAAACGAGCTCGAAGCGATCAGGAGCATTCCGCGGCAGACGAAGAAGGGTCGTCCAACAATGAGCTGGGCAACGTTCAAAGTATGCCTCGGAATGTCGACGTCCCGGATGCTGCCGGTCAGCAAATTCTCCCCGATGGTACAATCGGAATCCAGCCTTCCTCTGTGCAGCCAGCAAATATCTCTTCGTCTGGTCAGGACCTCGATACCAATCCCCAGCAGTGTAAGTCTTAAGACGAGGACTTTGGGACTCCAGCTGATGTGGCTTATAACAGTGATGCCCTACAACGACTGGATGGGTGGACAGAACCAGTTTCAGGATATGCACTCGCTACATCCATCGTACATGTTTAATGCCCCTGAAGTTACGAATGAGTACAACTTGCTTGGCGATTTTCTCAGCAACAGTTTGCTGGATGATGGATCAATGTTCCAAAGCCAGGACAACCCTCAGGGAATTTACTCCGATCCTTCTTTGATGAATTCGATGAACACAATGAACATGTCGAACGGGATACCACTCCCGGCGCAGCTTCCGCCTCCGGCAGTACCCCAGGGAGATTCCATCCAAAGAGCCGCTGCTCCAGCAGCGGCAAATGACAAAGCACGCGAGACATACTATATGACTGCGGCCGATCCGTCCGGATCAGACCCCCCAGAGGAGCGTATGAACAAGCTACTCAAAGCCAAGTATGATGCTGGTTTGCTGAAGCCTTTCAACTACGTCAAGGGATATGCTCGGCTCAATCAGTACATGGAAAAGAACATGCAACAAATATCTCGGCAAAAAATTCTCCGACAACTTGACAAGTTCCGGCCCAAGTTCCGAGAGCGCATGCAGAGCTTAACGGATATCGAGTTGATCCTGGTGGAGATGTGGTTCGAGCGAAGTCTCATGGAGTATGACCGTGTCTTTGCCAGTATGGCTATTCCAGCCTGTTGCTGGCGACGAACCGGTGAGATCTTCCGTGGTAATAATGAGATGGCACAGTTGATCGATGTGCCAATAGAGAGTTTGCGAGATGTGAGTCTCCCCTTATATGTCTGATCTTACCCATACTAATATTTATCAAGGGGAAACTTGCCATTCACGAGATCATTGTTGAAGACCAGCTAGTCAGCTATTGGGAGAAATTTGGAGCAATTGCTTTTGACAACACTCAGAAAGCAATGCTTACGAGCTGTACTCTGAAGAGTCCAAATGGGTCTGGAGAGGGGATCCAATGCTGCTTCTCATTCACAATTCGACGCGATAACCACAATATGTTCGTTCCTGCTTGAATCCCTTGACTATGCCTTAGCTAACATATCCGGCTATAGTCCCTCCCTTATTGTTGGAAACTTCCTTCCAACCCAGCGGATACACAAGTAGCATACGCTTTTGGTCGGCTTTCATTGATTTATTGTGGACTTCTTTCTAAATGCTGGCTTGTGAAATATTGATTCTTGATTCCCCGAGGCTGGATGTCCGCGGCCTTTGATTAAAGGTGTACTTGGTCTTGAGGTGTAAAATATTTATCTTATCTAAGGATGTTTACATCGAATCACTCCCGATTTGTTTTCACCAAATCCTGCTACTGCTTCCAAGGTTGTAGAGCACGAAAGCTAGTGAGGAAAAGGCCGGGCGTCTGGTTGTGAAAACAACGTCGACTGGCTTCCAACACTTCCTGTGTATAGCTCCGTCGCGAACTTTTTTTTCCATACCAGTCACCATCAACTCTTTTTCCATACCAGTCGCCATCAACTCTTCCTTCATATTCTTTCAACCCTTGGAATAACTCTTTCCAGCTCATCCTTTTTGCACTGGTGCCACCACCCGTCGTCCCATCCAAATTTTTCCCCCAGCCTCCACAGATACTTCTTTTCAGTTGGCGACACCCTCTTTCGCCTTCGCCCAATTGTCATGGCGTCTTTCCAGGATGATGATGTGACAAAGCAGGTGAACTCGGTGAAAAGTACAATCATAATCCTACAAACCCATCTATCATCCTCGTTTTATCACTTTCTAACGCGTGAACTTCCAATAGCTATCGTGCAAACATTGAAAAGACAAATAACAATGGCGCCTCGTGGTCAACTGGCGCAACGCGTGGATACTGACCCTCTCAAAAGACAAATCCAAAAGCTTTCGTCAATCACAGGTCCTACATCTTCCAATTATGGCGAGATTGATACTATCGGTACAGATCTCTGGAACACCTGTAGACTTACCCTGTGCTCTCGTGTTGAAGACAAAAGGGAACACATAGCTCTCAGCCGAGGTTTGCTTTCAAGAAATGTCTTTTTAAACGCTCAAATCAGCAACTGACCCTTTTCCTCTTCAGTGAGGGCGTTCGCCTTCTTATTGATTGATCATGGAACCTCAAACACGGCCTCTGGACATGCCAGAGTTCTACGAGCAGCATTTACCGCAGCTCGCTTCTGCATCGGTAAGTCACCTTACTGTTCCATCTATCAAAGCTCATCAGTGATATAGAGGACGCAGAACTTGAACTGGCACTCAGCATTATGACAGTGGTAGCACAAAGACTCGAAAACCTGAAAGCTTCAACTCCTGCTATTGATCTGGAGATCTTCCAATCTTTTGTCGCAGAGAACTTCGCTTTTCGCGTGCAGCTGGTAACCCATTTCCAGGTTTCGATTAATTTGGAGCTTGACTGATGATGTTTAGCATTATCTGGAAGGTCATCTAGACCTTGCTGAGCACCTCTTCGGTAAAGTCCCCAAAACATATTCGATCAAAAACGGCGAAACTGTAGTTCAGATCTACTACAACATTGGATATCATGCATTTGCATCATTCCAGAACGATGTTGCCATCAAGTGGCTAGAAAGAGCAGCCACTCGTATCGATGAGTGCAATGAGCACCTCAAACCCAAAAGAAGTGGCTTTGATCACTTGGAGCTGCTTGTTAGACATACTCTTGGTATGTGCTTAGTCCCTTTCTTATGGTAGTCCCAGCAAGCTGACTTGATCAGCTCGAATTTACAAGTCTATGGACACGTCCGAGACGAAGGATAAGATGGCAGAGCAGCTCCAGATTCTCAAGGAGGTAAGTCCTGGGTAATGGGTCTCTGTTTATGTTCACTCCTTGACTCTGTTAGAAATACGGAGGCAATCCTGCCGTTATTTTCCTCCAGTTGGAGACGCTTCGCCCGGCGAATGAGGAAGACAAAGCCGAATTTTTCAAAGGTGTTTATGAAAGACATTGGAATTAGGTGTCCTTCTGCTAACTCTCAATCGCCAGTGCTTGGCTGGGTATTCACCGGCTTGCAGTTTACCGAGCGATCATTTGAACTGCGAGTTGGCGCTAAGCATCTAAGATAACATCTGCTAATGACTGACATAGTGCCATGCGTTACCTCAAATATGGAGGAGATCTCAGGTACATTGATACTATCATATCCCTAGCTACCGCGCGCTTACAATTTGCTAGTGAGGACCATGTGTTGCAAGCCTTCCAGCTGTTGCTAAAGCATGTGCCACTCGCTCGAACTGATTGGGTCGACCGGAGCTTCATCGCACTTGTATCCCAGGCTCTTTCTACTTCCCTAGGAGAACACACCAAGATCGAGGTGATCTGTGATGCGGCGCAAATCTTGAATTCACGAGGTTTTGAAACGCTGAGTGAACAGGCCACTCATGCGGCGCTAGCTGTATAATAATCATCTTTCTAAAACCCCTGGACAAACGTTCACTGACTGCCATCTAGTTCATCTGGAAGCACATCAGCACCGGATTTGAGACCGACTATTCCGTGGCACAGGAATGGTGCCTTATCGCACTGAACACCAAAATCTTCGAAGCGTGCTCTTACACAAACAAGATCCAAATTCAAAAGTCGGTAATCCATCACTTCTCGGATGATAAATTTCTAATTTTGGCACAGGAAGTTTGTGAGTCTTGGTCTGGACGGCTTCGATGCGCCCTCGGCTAGAAAGATGTTGAGCGTTATACCTTTGCACAATATCATCGATCCTCAGGGCGGCTTCAAGAACGACTTCCAGGTTCTGTTTCTTATGTGGAGACTTGCGTTGCTGGAGTGCAAGGGTGAGAAGCCAAGTGAGTGAACTGTACATTGAGTATATCGTTTCCATCATAACCGTTCGGAAGATTGCACCTGCCAGCAGATCCTCCAAAATTCGCCTCCGGCCGGTCACCCACAAAGACTGCAGTTCATTCAAGCCTGCACTCTTGAAGCACAGCGCCTCAAAAAGTCCGTAGAAGTGATGAAATGCCTTCATGATTTCATCGAAGAGGTACAGGAGGGAAGTGAGAATCCTGAATCGCCTTCCGATGGATTCTTGGAAAGGGAGGAGATATTGTGAGGCATTTCACATCTAGCAAATACCTTTTTGATGCTAATCCAAACATATGCAGATTCCTCATTTACGTTCTCTCAAATGAAGTGGACAGTGGAAATCTCGCGGCCCCTGTTGTGACATTGATGGCTCATAACATCATATTAGGTAACATTCAAACTGGTTCAAGTTGAGATAGATTCTGACCTTTATAGCGGCCTATATGATGCAACAGGAAGCTCAGGATGATTACGTGGCAGTCGAACAAGAATGGGTGTTTCAAAAATGTTATGCCTTAGTCTGCATCTTGCTGGAGAATTCCAAGCTTGAGATGGTAGAGGCACTCATGAAGACTCTGAAAGAGGTCTGTTTAATCCTTAGATATCCGCCCATTCAAAAGCTTATTTCTTCTCGTTGCTGACAGACTCCTAGCTCATCATCTTCCTCCAGTCCAAAGAGACAGACAACCCTAGACCAGAGGGGGAGACTACACTGGTGGACGCAATTGGCCCACGCTATCTTCTCCTTGTTCTGATCTTAAATGTTTGCCGTGCTCGTAGCGCACAGGCTGATGAAGAGGCCAAAGTATGTTGAAACCCCAGTTCTCAATTTCCAAACCAGAACACAGACTAATTTCTTCAGTCTCACTACTACGAGAAAGTCCGAACAGGCTTGCTTAACCTCAGAAACAGCAGAATTTTTCCCGAGCTCGATGATGCGATGGAGAGCCTTCTTTGGGGCCTCTGCTTTGAAGCATGCATCCACGGACAAGAATGGGACATGGCTCTATGGGCCTTTCATAACTCCAGCCAATGCGATGGCGGAAAAATGAGTGCTCAATACATGGAAACCATTCTATCCAAGTCAATGCCCTCAAAATACAAGGTCTGGCTTGTTCGGGTATAAATTCCAAGATAAAGCCCCTGCCACTACAATTTCATCACTAACTCTGAACTTATTAGGAAATTATTCGCCAGATCTACAGCAAAGACAGTCTCGACTCACTGCTTCTCACACCCAGCCGGTCCAATATTCCGTACTACCTGCAAGTCCTGTTTCATCTCTGCATCACAGCCCGAAATCGCGAAGAGACTATCCCCTCAGAGCTGGAGTTTTATGATGATGACTGTCTTTCCAACGTCTGGGGCAAGGATGGTGCGGTACAGATGACGTACTTCCAAATCGCGGAGTCAATCCTCGACCAAGTTATTGCCAGTTCGTTCGATGATGATTACTTGCAGAGCCATGAACACATCCAAATGCACTGCCACAAGGATCCCGAATCGGATGAGATGTCGCAGTCAGAATGCGAGCACTATACTTACCCTATCGAGGAGCTCGGAAAACTTGCAAGTTTGTCTTTCAATCAGGCTATGGACTTCTACGCGGAGGGTAGGGATGAACTTTGCAAGTCATGGGCACAGAGATCCGTGAACATGGCTTCGTTGATGGGGGATGACGCTGGTGATCATTTGGTTGCGCTTTTTGAGGAGAGATTGAAGGCCCTGTTTTAACTGAGCTTCGTCATGATGTTCATGATGGAGGGGATTTGAGGGAGGAGAGTACGGATCTAGGAAGACTTGCATGCAATTATCGTCTACATCATTTGAGGAGTTGAGACATGTTTAGGGGGGATTTGAGAGTCAATCTAGGTGTATGCATTTTTATGTTAGTCCCGATTGAGATGATAATGAAAGTCTAAATTGAGGATGGAGAAAGTAAGATTTTACCTCTGTAAATGGGGTCTAAAAATGGGAACCTATAAACCTTAGCGCTCCTTGAGTAAGTGCGTCGGTATGGCACAACAATTCATTACAGTATGCACACGACATGGCTTGTTTACTCAAACGCATCAATACTCCCGATGCTGTCTATATTCTTCCAATAGTAGGAATTCGCAGGTTCATGACATTCTTTCTCTACGATGCACATGGATTTGACAGGCCTTGTTTCAAACCACAGCAGAGAAGGCCGCAAAACATGGTGATCCTATCTTCAAGAGCTCATACTAGCTAAGATTCATGAAATAAGAGTCGTGGTTATCATTTTTACCCGTTTGGACATGCTAGTCAGGAATTATAGAAATTCTTTGTTTTGTATTTTGTATTTCATGAGGTATATGTTGCTTCGTTCAATGCAAATGCCTTTATACAATCATGACCATGAATACATGACTGAATACGTACCAAAATGCCCCGAGAATGCTGAGAAAACAGAATGAAAATGCCAGGGTATCAAAAATCAAAATCAGATCAAAACATGGAACTCCGCTTTTTATCCAACTTATTCGGAGTGCTGCCCTCCTCCTTCCGCCTAAAGCCAAAGAAGCTGCTTTTCTTGGGTTGAAGCTGAGGACGAGGTGGCTGTCCTGCTGGCAAAGCCCCAGTACTAGCAGGTACCTGGTAAAGCCCCACAGTAGACTGTGGGCGAGGCTGGGCAAAGCTGACGGTAGATTGTGATCGAGGGTCAGGGCGAGCAGGATGCTGAAGGTATGGGCTATTTGCGACAGTAGGAGCCGGTTGGCTTTGGGGGTAATATGATTGCGGACGAGGATGGCGGCCAGGTTGGGGCGGGGGTCGAGATGCCACATGGGAGTGAGACTGGGAGTATTGATGCGAGTTGTATGGCCCGCTGGGACGAAGCGGAAGATTTGGTCGTGAGGAGGGACTTGGTCGTGAGGAAGGAGTTGGATTGGGGCGGTGCAGTCGAACTCGCTGCTCCTCTTGTCCATAGAGCTTTTGTAGACGTTTCGTCTCGCTGTCCAATTCGACCTCTTTCCGACGTCGTACATTTTCCTGCTGTCTTCGCTCCGCTGCAAGCAGTTCTTGTGTTTTGCGCTCCTCTTGTGCCGCCAGTTCGTCCTGTTTTCGCCGTACCTGCGGCGCAGGGGATTGGGGGTTTGCAATTGAGGATCGGGGTGGTTCGGGCTTGCGGGCTGGGATAGCGCCTGTAGCTTGCGCCTTCGGGCTCTTGCGAGCAGGGACAGCCGCCTGCGGTCTGCTGTTCACTACAGTTGTGCCACCGGGGACGATGTGGAAGGCTTCCTTGGCTGGACCGAAGAAAATATCGCGGATAGCTACCGCCGCGAGTAACAACACGACCTCTAAGCCCTTGAAGTCCTCCATCTCCACGCGGTATAGATTCGGTTCGTAGAGCGTCAACTCTTTTAGGCCCTGGAATAGAGCCACCGTAATATCTGGCTCACGACTCTTGTTCTTGGTCTCCGCAACCGAGGTGGTTTTTCCATGAAGCAAGCATGAGAGATCCTTGGAAAGTTTCCCGTCTTTGCGCCAGCTGAAGCGCAGCTTTGGGGTAATATCTGCTGCTGCGGGATCACTCTGCGTCCGATCTAGTGTAGAAGATGACGGGACTCGGAATGAGCGCTGTGGCATCTCGAACTCCCATCGCGCTGGTTTGTTCCACGTTTTAGGCTGGTGACGGATCACGATTTGCTGATCGGGGTTGTATAGCTGGATAGCGAACTCCGTGGGAAGGATAGGCTCTGGAGGTGGGGCGGTGCCACCGTTGGCTCGAATTGTATCTGCTGATAAGCTTGGTTGTGTCCATTCAGGACTCACGGCGACTTCGCCGTAGACGATGTCCGGAACGTAGGGGTCGTAGAGGGCGACGCCATAGCGGTTTTGTGACGTGATGGCTGTCGGATCGAGATATCTGAGGGTATATGCCGGTTCCGCTTCATTTCCATACTGGCGATGGTAGATTGTACTCTGTTGAGGGGTCTGCGAATTGTTCTTCAAGAAGAACGCTAGGGGTGGAGTCAGTTTGTGCAGGATTGAGGGGGCGATGACGTAGTTACGAAAGGCACCAGGGGAATAAAGCCATGGATAAGGGGAATATCATACTTGGCAGGTTTTCGTCAATCATCTTGCCCTATTGCAAAGGGGTTTGGGGAGGGCAGAAGAGAGTGATATAGGGAAAGCAGGAGTTTCCGTGGAAAGTGATCGACACCTAAAAATAGGCCTTGAGCCCTGATTTGTTGGGGCGTTTATACTTAAAGGCACCAGGATTCCCCGGCTATGCTATCTTATCCGGTATGCATATCATCCTTCTGCAAGTAATCTAGCTGCCTATAATAATTGGCACTATGGACACGAGCAAGGCGCTTTCCTTAGAGTTTTTCCGCGTCAGCCTCTGGAACAAAGAACTATCGATTCAACCTTGCAGACTTACCGGGCGTTTCAAAGCCACTATTCCCCACATTTTTTGCCGCGCCTCCATTCTATTATGGCCCCTCAAATCCAGGCACCTGTTTTCAATTCGACTTCCATAAGAGGAACCAGCATCGCAGCTCCGTCTAGATCGTTAGATCTCTACCTAAGTAATATATGATGTTAGCGAAACAATTGAATGGGAGACTCACTAGGTGCAGGGTTGATATTGCTTAAAAGTGATGAGCCTGGTACAAGTTGATATCCGCATTTTCTAAACGCAATTATGGAGATGAAAGGGAAAAAAAATACCAAGGCATTTGTGTTGTTGTGGATCTCTGTTTCGTTGAAGTTTCATCCGACCAGACTGGTCGTAAAACATTAGCGAAGATCTGGCTGACCTACCGTGTACCTTGCAACTGGTGGGACTGATTATCGTTCGATTGAATATATCTCATTGTTATCAAGTAAAAGGGATGGCATCGATCCTATGAATATCAGCAAAGGGAAAAAGGGAGCTTACCTGAAGTGATCTGACTTGTGGCTGTTTCAAACAGTGGAATTGGATATACCTGAAACGAGTCAATATGGATCCAATGGTATCTTGGAGCGCGAGTAAGAAAAACAACTTAGCCATGAGAAAATTCTCGAAATGAGGCCAGAGTTATCTGAGTCTAATGATCGACGCAGAATACCTGATACTCGTTAGCAAAAAGGCCATTGTATATTTCAAGAGACAGAATAATAGAGTTGACTCAGTCTGAAATAATAATCATCACTCTGGGAGACGAATGGCAAATCTGCCAACTGTGGAATGACTTTGGAATGTTAGCTGTATTTTCTCCAGAGGGAGGGACCTACTTAGAAAGGAAACGAGAATGAATGATTTGTTCACGAGTACAGCGATGATGCCTGATAGTATGTTAGTTCCCTATTCGTACTGCCAAGCAAACCTAGCCAAGGTAGTCTCATATATGGTGAGCGTAATCCTCAATAACACCTACATGCCATGTTAGCTTTGCAATCTTCACATATGAAGGCGAAGAAATTCAGCCAAAGCATCGGATATATACTTAGACTTCTGGACATAATCATGCTGGAA
Organism: Penicillium pulvis; assembly: GCF_028828015.1. Lineage (NCBI taxonomy): Eukaryota > Fungi > Ascomycota > Eurotiomycetes > Eurotiales > Aspergillaceae > Penicillium > Penicillium pulvis. Next base: position 2,156,605 of record NW_026643080.1, read on the forward strand.
GGATGATGAGACCTGCAGTCTAGTGTTAGCCATTGCAAAAGAATCATTATAAGAGAGTATACTCAGCCAAAGGCATGTCATATTGTAATCCAATAGTTGGAAATGGGTTTGCATGAGCAACAATTTGATGCCGGGACAGGGCCTATTCATCATTGTTAGTCTCCTAATCTGGTAGATGCAAGGGTACAGGACTTAGCCAAGGGCATTCCAATAGACAATGTTATTGTGTGTGTTGGTGAAGTGATAACTTCTCGATGGAGGTCAAGGCTCATTATATAGACTTTCTCGCTTCCCCGACAACGCCTTTCTTGTCGAGTATCCTTTGTTGCATCCTTGTCGAATTGGTGTGTGCCCGTCTTAATTTCGAGATCAGTATGCATTGTCAAGTAGAGGCATCGAAAGGATCTAACACTTGATGAAACTCCACAATGAAAGACACCACTTTTACTCGGGGTCTTTGTCATGTTTGGCACTAAGACGAACGAAAAGGGACAAGGGGATTAACAATAGATCGAGGGACAGAACAAAAGACCTAACAATGGGAACAAAGCACAGCCTCAGCAGCTTCCTGCAAGATTAGATGAAGTCTTTCAACCGCTTTTGATCTATTTGCATCATGATCTATCTAATCTATCTTAATGATCTTTGTAAAATGTCTCAGATAATGGCAATGTCTAAGAACCAATCATACTCGCACTCCATTAACCTCTTCGCCCTCGGGCACCTTCGCCGAGTCCTGCTCTTCTGTGCTAAGCTGCTGATTCCAGCTCTGGGTACCAAGCTGGTAAAGCGTCTTCTGCTGTGCACGGTCCGGAGTGGGACCGATCTTGCCACGGCGCTGTCGTGATTCAGCAGTCTCGACGAGCGTAGCATTGTCACCATTGACTGTCTGACCCTCCAAATCAGCGTTGTGATCCTCGTCGGAGAAGGTGTAGGATCGGAATTCAGTGTTTGACCATCCGGTGCCCTGGTACTGGCTGTGATCCTCCCAGTCCTCGGTGAAGTAGTGCAAGAATCCGCCGTGCGTGACCATGACAATCTCCTTCTCGGGCCGAGCTTTCAGCCAGCGGCGAGCGGCGCGAGCGCGCTCACGGAGGGCTGCATTGATAGGGGCGTAGCGGCCAGTCTGGTGTACGTTAAAGCGGGTTAGCAAAACAAACATACAATTTGCATAAGGCTCGTGAGGGTATAAGACTATGCTCACCTTGCTGTTCCAGCCTTCATGAACCATGTCTAGATCAACATTCTTGCCGGCAAACTCCTGCTGTAGTGCCTGGGGCTCGCTTCCGGTGTCGCAGGGCACGTCCGAGGTCTCCTGCAGGTCCGGCAGGGCAATAAGTTTGAATTCTGGGTGAGCTTGGAAAACTGGCTCGAAGCTTTCTAATGCAGTGTAGATAGTGCGACGCAAAGGTGAGGCAGTCACCAAGTCAATTTTGTCGTGGTAGGGGAAGACCTCGCGCAGCTTGGCGCATTGCTCATGACCAAGGTCTGTGAGGAGGGGGTCCGGGATGACATGGTTTGCGGTGCAGAGGTTGTGGACGCCCTGGTAGATTCATTGTATGTTAGAGACCAATTGATGCGCAAACCTCCAAGATTCTCTTGTTAGAGTCCTGTCGTCACTGGTGGGGAAGTCGCAGAAGCTGCCGGCAATCGGCGTAAGATGCACATACCTGAGCGTGGCGAACACAGTGGATGGTTGGCGCCATGATGTATTCAGAAAATTGACAGATTACTATCAAGTAGCTTTGAGTTGTTAACTTCTGTGGACTGAATTGAGCTCGTGGACCCCGATGACTCTTATCGGGAGAAACGTGGGGCAGTGGGGGGAACAGCAAGTGTCCGCAGGGGAGATTACCTTACAGGGAATTGTAAGGTAATCAATGAATGAACGGCACCGGTGCAGGTTATGATCGCAAATCAAAGAAGATGCAAAGGAGAAAAGAAACGGAGACCTTGAAGATCGACAGTCATACCGGACTTCAGGACTCCGCTTTTTAAAATCTGGTGATTGCCACGCTGTAATGGCGAACCATACTACAGAACTGGAGCCGAGGGCCACTCGCTCGGTCTGATTCGCTCTTCAATTCACACATGCATTACAAGTGGAGATTCTTCAATATCTCTTTACTATCAAAATATACCCGGAACGTTTGAATGGAATGAGGCTCGGAGATTGTACAGTGCCGTGGCCTTGTGACACTTAATGCATCGTTATAGAAAATGGGGTATGTATAGATCCGTTCCCTGAAAATCATTTCACGCCACACCGAATCCTCTTGCATTTGCAAGTGCTTTGTCAAGCTTCTCTACCAAAGCCTCCTTAGAGGAATACTCGGGGAGCAACAGTCGACCGAAACATGTGAGGCTGGTTGGAAGGCGCTGAGAGCCCAGTCAGTGTCGAAATAAAAATTGGTGAAAGAAAACACAACTTACCATATCTCCCACGCCGTTTTTCTGGATCACAAACATGATGCTTGAGATGCCATTCACGGGAATTCGGTCACTTGCTGTAACAAACTCCAGGAGCTGCGCTTTTTTCTCTGCCGAGTATTGTTGGACCACGCTCCAGAAGTCCCGGATGACTCGGTGGTCTGGTCCAAAGCCACCTTCGTACCGAGCGTGGTTCTCCAACTCCTTTACATCGATGGTCTGCAAACCCTCCACCACTGTCTTCAGAGCCTCGGGTGTGAATATAGACAGGGCAGACCGATCAAGGCAGGTGTGGAACCCGCGTAAAAATGCGTCAAACTGAGGCCGAATAGACTTGTCTGTCAACCAGAAGACATAGTCCTTGACAAATTGGTGGCGATTCTGGTTTGTTACCAAGGGTGCCTCGTCTAAGACAGGGGCAGGATATTGAAGCAGCAAAGACTCGGGGGTAGACTCGGCCGTCTCAACCAAAGCCGACAAGGAAGACGGTTCGGTTGCTTCATTTAGCATGGATCTGTTCAAACTCGATCCTGCTGCTTCACAACGTTGAGGCACATCAGGCGATGCTGAAGGATTTGCAATCTTGCTGGCACTTGTGGCTTTGGTTGGAACTGGCCAGGGGGCATCACGGTTAACCTTTTGCATATCAATGGTCTCAATGCCGCCGAATGTTTCAAAACTGAACTCATACGTGCGCATGAAGATATCGCCCACGTCGCCATCTGTCCAGGATAGAAGCGACTCAAGACCGCTAGTAAGTTCTGGCCATCCATCTCGAATATGATCCAAGTGCTTCACCTTCATTCCCAAAATTTTGCGGTAGAAAGCAATGGGGAAGTTGATGGGTAGAGTCAGACCATTATACACGGCGATGGACATCAGAAGGCCAATGAGCTCATATTTATACAGCGGTTCCAAGGGGCAGGGGCGAAACCAGGAAATACGGTGTCGACTGTCCATGGTAAACATGCCATAAGATGGATCAAGAGCCTCTGCCATCAAGACACAGAAAAACTCTTGTTGAACACCACCATGATCCAGACCTTCTTCGCCTTCATCCATACCCATCTGGACTTTCAGTGGTCGCATCAACTCTCGCTTCTCTCGTCGCCACAACTGGTTCAAGGAATCCGTCAACACATTATCTCGCCGCACATTGAGAACAAAGTAAGTCGACATGGAAATCTTCAGTCGTTGCAAGAGCGGAGAGTCATCGGTGACGTTGATGGCGTTGCTATAGGCGGTCTGGGTAACGTGTCTGGTCGTAGTCATGGCAGCCTCGAAATATTTCGACATAGCAGAGTAGTTGAGAGCTCGGAAGTATATGACGAGGTATGATGGGGGGAATAGGAAGGCATATGACATGAGATGCATCGTTCGGTTATTTGGGAGGCTGCCCACCCATGCCACTGGCATCTCAAGAGGGTCCAGCCGCTCTGCGAGAATCGAGGTATGGAAGTCTTCGGGAAATAGGCCCAGCCTATTTCGTTCTCTGTACATTAAAGCCAATATTTGCACTACTCCTCCAGTGGCACTGCTGCGAGCCATTTCGGGATTGCCATCCCATTCACGTAAGAACAGTGTTCGTAACCATTCCAAAATAATATGCGCAGAGCTGGTGGGCTGATAAGAAGAACTATCGGCCTTCGATTGCTGAACAGTATGCTGCTCGCTGAGATGATCCACAATGCGATCAAGAACACTGCCACCTCTCTGCTTCGGAAGATCAAGGGTATAGACCTGACGTGCTTTGGATATCTCATGATATGCGAGACGGGCAGTAAGAGCTCGAACAAGTCGATTAATCAAGCGAAGCGCAAGGTCATGTTCGAGTCTATCGGTCGCTTCGACGACCCGCTGAACCTGACTCGAAGATATGTTCTGCATGGCAGCGGGTGACGCTACACTCCCCGAAGAGCGCATTTGTAGGATCTGACGCCAGATTGTTACATCAATGTCTGGAATAGAGCTGACCAAGACAAAGAGAGCAACAGTGGCAATGTAGGCGGCATCCCCGTCAGACAGATGCTCATCGCTTACCGACTCGGACGCTCGTCGAACCACTGGCGGTGGTCCAGTTTGACCTGTCATGGTTGAACTGCGCGAAGAGCGACGCGAAGGTCGAGTAGAAGGGGAAATGTCATCTGGCGGAACAAAAAGATGATCCAAGGTGGTCCATAGACTGTGCAACGCGATGTCCCAAGGACATGTGGTAAACAAACTCTGTAAAGAACCCCGGATATTGGAAACATCAAGGCGCTTGTCTGGAACCCTCTCCGGCGATGCAGGCAGTCCCTTTCCGTCTGTCCCGAAGGAAGACAAGATGTGCCTGGCACTGCTGAACACAAAGAACACACTCTGTGAAACAAATGGATATACTTGACGCTGGCGAGATGTGGCGAATCGCCATTCCGGATTGTCAAAGCTCCCTGTCGACTGAATGTGGTCCATCTCTTCTTTCCAGGTCTCTTCCTCCTCCGAGGATTCAACCATGATCTGACCAAGGCCATGGATGATTTCCGGAGTGAAATGAGTCACTGTCTGCGCCAATGGGACTGGATCAAGTGAACGATGACTTGAATCGTGTTTGACTTTGCGGCTGCCTGGAGATGCGTTGTCAGACTCTCCCTGTGAAGGTCGACGACGATGATTTCCAGGGCTTTCAGCCCGAGGAATCTGGTTGAGGACCTTTTCACTATCCCAGGAGACACGACGCTGATTTTTGGAACGCTCCTTCACTCTGGGATGTTCCATCTCGCCAATTCTGCCCCGGTGCTTTTGTGGTCGATGTTTCAAGGCTGGCGGGGAAGGCATGCTAGCAAAATCGCTTGAAGCAATATGCGAATTCATAGACACTTTTCTATTTGTATATTCAGGCCTTTTTTTCTCCTCTAAGCCAGATCGTGTGGTTTGTCGCCAATGGTCCATTTCAGTCAATGAAAGCCGCTTAACATGTTGGTTTTGGAATTTGAGCTCGACGGCCGAGGCTTGGGTTCCTGGAGCTTGGGTCGCTGATGCTCGCGATGAAGGAGTGCGTGGGTGTGGATTTGGTATAAGTGACAGGGTAGGTTTATCATTGTTCGGCTTTGCTTTTTGGACATCTTTATGTTGTGATTCATGTTCTTTGCCAGGGTGGGACAGCTCCGTACCCGGTTGTAACATGCGCTGTTTCGACTTGGGTTGAAAGGAGTCCGTAGTTCGACGAAGTGGTAGCCACTCAACCATTCGGAGCGATATTGTATCGAATAGATTCTGTGTGAATGATTTCGGATCCTTCAAAGGTTGCTCAGCAGCGTAGTCAAGGTCCTGAAAGTAATAGCCACTGGGGTACCCGCTTGGGGAAGATGACGAACCCGCGTCATCAGCCCCATTGAACGAGCCGACCGGCTTGCATTCATCCGCCTTCTTCTTAGATGCACTGCCACTGTCAGGGTCCTGACCGCGGAGAAAACTGCTCTGCTCTTCGGCGGCTGCGGCGGCGGCGGTTGCCTGGGCTTGGATAGCACGAGACCGTTGTAAGGAAATCCGATGATAGTCGTGTACGGTCAGCTCAGATGGAATTTTCGGGGTATTGCAACAAAGTCCGCTCTCCGCATCGTCCAAGCTGGCGAGGTAACAGGCAAGGGTTCGCGCACTAAGTTCAGTGTATCGGCGATATGGGCCCTCGCTGACGCGGCGACGGCGACTCGCGCACGTTGGAGTTTGGCATCCTGGATCGTCACAGCCATGAAGCAGCTGGTTTTTGTACCTATGCGCAGAGAAATTCGTCAGAGTCGTTCCTCATTGAAAGTTGCCTGGAGCTTCGGAGCCCAGTGCTGACACTCACCTTCGCACTAGGACGTTGAACCGTCGCCTTCGCTCATCTCGATACCACGGCAGCACTCGTGACGAGTCTGAGACCTCGATGGTGTTCTGGACAATGACATCGGGCGCATTCTGGGGGACTTTGGCCCGACAGTACTGTCGCTCGCCGCTGGCGGGCTGGGCGGTTGGGGAATCGAAAGAAGCTCCGCGGAGCCTGGTCATCGTAAAGGATCCTGTCGCATGCCCGGGCAAATTTGCAGGCAGCGGTTGACTTGGAGGGCTTTTCTTGGAAAATGAATAGGTGTTGGCTTAAAAGATCTCAACGATGCATGTAGAGGGAATCGCGGAGGCTCTCGCTGACTGATATCATTGCCCCAGAGTCTATTGCCTTAATGCCTGAGGCGACCACTACCAGAGGACCGGGAAAACAATTATTGCGATTCTATTTACCTTACAAAGCAAACAGGCAGATCTGGATGATTCGCTAGGTGTTATCTATATTTCATATATTCATAGTCTATTGCTCCATTTCCTCTTCTCTGATGATGGCATCGCCGATTAGCATTACTACTGTGGTTGATACACTGTTGACATACCTATTCAAGACAAACGATCATTCCTTGGGACGGCGGGGTCAAGGGCAGGACTATGAATATGAGTAATGAAGTATACTCGCGGAAAAGATAGTAGAAAGATGAAACGACAAAGAAAGAGAATTGGTCACTAGCCAGGGTCTGGCAACATACGAGACTGTCTTCGCAAATCTGACAAGAAAGATCTTGCCTCCTGGCTGACCACTCTTTAGCTGTACACTCAAGCGATATAAGCTATAACTACTTAAAAACATTGAAGACTTGGGTACAATCTGTAGGCTAGAAAGTGTGCCTCGACCCACGTGTCGAAAAAGTGTAGAGTATTACATGTCGAGAATAAAAAAAGCTGTAGTTCCCAAGTTGATGATGATAGATCATGGTACTGAATACGAAGCTATGTCATTGAGACTGGCCTACGGAATACATGTCGACTAGTGATATCGTACATTTGGACTTCTAGCGGGACGCAACGACAATCCTTGGCGGGTTGGGGGACCTTCTCCACTCTACTCAATAAAGGACACTATCCGGCTATAATCCACCCAGTAATTCTTAATTTCTTCTTTTTACTTTTCTTTTCAGCTCACTTTGAACCCTCACGATTTGTTGCGCAAAAATCAAGCGAAGTATTGCGATGCGGCCTCTAAGCACCATGCTGATTGATTGAGTTCCATGAAGCCTGACCATGGTGGGTGTACCACACAGTACAGGATGTGCTCTCTGTCGCGAAAGACACATCAAGGTGAGCACCGTTGCTGGCTTTTGACCAGTCCTCCCAACGTTCATCCCACTGAGACCCTGGCCTGTAATGCTAGTGCGACGAGGCGGTCCCCGCATGCACCCAATGCCTGCGATACGGCCGTACCTGTCCAGGATACCGGCGTACCTTCAGATTTCAAGATGAAGGCCCCAGTCTCGCACGAAGAAATCGCTCTGTGTCTCGTAGACGAGCCCGTGGGCAGAATTCAGCTCCCACAACTACCCCCGCCTGGACAGCTGCAGGTGCTCCACCTGCACAGCAGATCGAGGCGCTCGGACCTATTGAGCGCTCGGATGGACGAGGCACCGGCGTTGCGACGGTCGTGCGTGATGATGCGATTGCCTTGATGCGCCGGCATTCGGCACCAATTTCGCTGGACGAAAATGTCTCGCCGTCCCTGGTGCGGAAGACGTTCAAAGCCGCACAGCCACAGCTGTTCCTAGATTTCATCAGTGCATCGTTCCCCACTTTGTACTTCCACAACCGGTTCCGCGCTGGCGGGAGTCCGGGCTTTGCAGAGCATATTACTATGAATTTTGGGAAGGATGCGTATCTTGATTCGGCGGTTTGCTGTTTGAGTTCTGTTTATTTGGCGCATCTCACACAGGACCCAGCTCTTCTTCGGACTAGTCGAAGAATGTATGGTCTTTCTCTGGGTGAGATTGTTCTTGCACTTTCAATTGGTGATTTGGGCATGTCTGATAATATGCTCTGTACTTGTATGATGTTGAGTGTCTACGAGATGTATGCCCAGACTACCCCGGACGCCTGGGTTGTGCATTCTGATGCAGTGAGAAGGCTCATGGAGAGCCGCGGCCCCAGTCAGCTCACAGTAGGGGTAGCAAGATCGTGCTGGATTGCCTTTAGAGGCTTCCATGTTGCGACAGCTATCAGCCAGGGAAGACCTTGTTTTCTGGACCAGGAAGAATGGCAGGATTTCACTACTAAGCTTATGACCGAGGACTCTACAAAGCCAGGAGAATGGGCAGCTTATGCACTTATCTCGGATAAGGCCTTCATGGAGATAGCCAAGTGCCCACGGTATATCAGCGAAGCTAGAGATATTCTCTCCAGCTCCACCGAGTCGGTCCAAACCGCTGAAAGTCTACTGCAGCGTATTGAGGTTACCAATCGCCGACTGCACAGCTTATGTTCCGAGTTGCGCATCTGTATCAGTGCTCATACTCAGCGCCAACAAGGCATCACTCGACGTCCCGGTACATTCGTCGGGCCTGTTCCGGAGATCTTCCCAGAAACCGGTCCATCACTGCTACTCTGCGGAGCAGAGAACATGCAAGGCACTCTCCGTCAGTTGTGTGATCGCCTAGAAGGCAAGCTGCGTTGTCGGGTCGTTGAGGATTTCTCGCCTGGGTCAGGGACGGGCACGCTTAGCGATGGCAGTGCAGATACACCACCGCCGCAACCTGTCTGTCCTGATACGATGAAGCTGCCGTTCCGGGTATATTCTGAGCTTGGGCGGGGTCCATCCCAAACCTCGGACCGCAATGATCCCCGTGCGGTGATCTGGTTAGATCGTGTCGCTTCGTCGATGGGTGTCCTAGGAACGAAAATAATACCGGAGAGTGCAGGCCCTGAATGCAATGATGGCGTGCCAGAGGAATCGATTTCTAGATGATCAAGCGATATAATGGCGCTTTAGTATGTCCTAGGGTGTTATTCCGCCTGCAATTTACGAGCTTTGTGATACCCAATGTCATTTATCGGAGGCATATAATGTGATCTTTATTTTTACAAGGTGACTGATACGCAATGCCAATTTATCACCTAAACAAAAAAGCATTCCTAGTAGTCCAAAGACTCCTCCAGAAGACGCCTCAGCTCGCCCCTCTCAGCCTCGAGCTCTCCGCTCAGATTCGGCGCCAGCATCAGGACTCGCTGTTGGGGGATAGTTCCCTCAACCAAACCTTCGATATCCGAAGACTTGAATCCCAAATCCTTCAAGCCACGCGGCTGGTCTCCCAGCTTGGCCAAGAACTCAGCAATCGCATTACCAAGCACCTCACCCGCGCTCTCGCGCTTCACATTTGAGATATCTATGCCAAAGGCCTCAGCAGCAGCCAAGTGGCGGTCCGGATTGGACGCAGCCGTGAACTTGAAAACAGCAGGTGCTGTGACCGCGACGGACACACCGTGCGGAATAATGGGGTGATCTACTTGGTAGCCACTGTGTTTGTAGCCAGGGTTCTGGCTAGAGATAGGATAACTCATGCCGTGGCACAAGTGGACACCTGCGTTACCGAATCCAACACCGGCAAGGGTCGCTGCGAGAAGCATCTGCGACTGTGCCTCATGATCATCAGGATCACGCACAGCGCGTGGGAGGTACTTCACTGTGTTGCGCAAAGCTTCCAGGGAGAAGATATCGGAGATAGGGTTGGCACCTTGGTAGGCGGGACGGTTGATAGGGTTTGTGGGGCGTGGGGTACGCTCATTGTATGGAATTGCGGTCCATGACTCAAGTGAGTGACAGAGCACGTCGAGACCAGATGCGGCGTGGACGGCCGAGGGCATTGTGCGAGTGTTGAGAGGGTCACAGATTCCCAGTGTGGGCTTGAGAGCGCGGTGCGCAATACCCGTCTTAGCTTTCTTCTCAACCAGGTCGAAGATGGCTGTGCCGGTTGTCTCGGAGCCTGTGCCCGCGGTGGTGGGCACGGCTACGAGAGGGAGTAGCGGCTTGGTGACTGGGAGTCCCTTGCCCAGTGGGGCGTTGACGAAGTCCATGAAGTCGGCCTCGGGGAAAACAGTATATAGATTCATGAGTTTAGCGGTGTCAATGACGGATCCACCACCTGTTGGGTTGTTAGTGGGCTCTTTGCGCGCATTGGCGAGAATACTTAATACGTACCGACAGCAAGGAAGGCATCGGGCTTATACGGCTTCGCAAATGCAATTGCCTCTCTGATACTGTGTGGCGCCATTCAATGTCAGCCATGTTTGCCAATTTCAAGTTTCACGAGGCACCACCTACGAGCTGTCCTTCGGCTCCGTCCGGACCTTGTCAAAGATAGTAAATTGGATACCCTCCCGCGTCAATCCCTCAACAGCTTGCTTCATGGCATCAAGTTTGGCCACATTGGAATCAGTCACAATGCAAACCCGCTTGGCGCCCATATTTGTGAAATCCATGCCGACCTCCTTGGTGGAGCCGGGTCCGAACCGGATACTCGAAGCCGCCATTTCAAAGGCATATTCTTTCTGGCGTGAGGGATCCACAGGAGTTGCTAGGTGACGCCGGACATTGTTCATCATCGACGGAGTCTTATGATGGTGGTGATGATTGGGATTGGAGTGGCAGGGGCAGTTAGGTGGGTGGGTGTACTGCACCGTGCGCAGTAGATTCAGCGCGCGGTTTGCAGCCGATGGGGCAACCCGAATTGCAGGAGCGACCATTTTCTTGTGTGTATGTGTATACTCAATGAGATAACTTCAGAGTGATCAATCTGAAGAGGGAAGGATTGAAGATGAAGGGAATTTCGGAATGTGGGAGTTGGAGAAGTGGAGAAAACGCGGGGGATTGAAGCGCATTGCGGGTTCGGACTTCTGGCCGAGGTTAGCTACCACCACAAATTCCTGCCACATACAGGAGCCTGTTGGTTACGGGCATTGGCTAGGTGGATCATGCATCTTGTTGGTTTATCCAATTAGAATGGAGAATCGCTTCTCCAGCAAATAAGCTGTGGAGATGTTCTACTTCGATCATCCTGAATGCCGAGGTATTCGGCAAATGACATCAGTCCCGAACGGCGCAAAGCTTATGCCCCAAATTGGAGATCTCGGAGAGTATACCATTCAATTATTATCCAAGTTCTATATATCCGCCGTCCGTTCAACCATAAACTTTGATCAAGATCACACATTGCCGAGTCACGTCGTATATTCCAACCCCGTTTTTTAAGTTCGTGAATCCATCCAGAGATCATGCCTCAACACAACGTCAATACCAAATCATCCACAGAATCGTGCACGTGAACACCGCTACCAGCAGGGGGTTGGCCATCTTCCCAGGATATCGCTGGCTCCGCTGGATTCAACGCAACAGGGTAACCCTTGAAAGGGTCACCAAATATATCGGACAGATCGTACCACACCTGACCATCACCAGCCAGATTGTACGCAAATATAGTCAATGGAGCACTTTTCCACAGTCCATCGGGCACGGTGGTGATCTTAATCGCGACGCCGCCACTCTTCGGGTCATGGCGAAAGGGTTCGGCATAGCACCCGTTGGGCCCGGTCGTCACTGCGGACCCAATGGCGCTTCCCACGGACCAAATGTATACGGGGAAAGGACAGCGGTTATTGACCACGGCGTGGCCGACGGATGGTGCGATTGATGCTTCGCTCGATACTCTGAAGGGCACGAATGACTGACTCGGCAATGGGGAACTGCCGGATGGCAAAGCGGCGTAAGGAACTTCGACGTTGTCTTTTCTTGTCTTGGTGCCTGGGCGGGAGGCTACTAATGTAGCAAGAGAAAGTGCTTGGACAAGGTTTGAGAGCTTCATAATGATATGTGTGGATCTTGACGAACTATCGCATTTGAGTTCGAACTTGATGGTAAGAAATTCCGGGGTTAATGTCGACTTTATAGGCAGACACCCTAACACCTAGAGGCTCTCCTTCCATTTGATCTCACATCGCGCGGAGGGGCGCAACATTCTGCTGCTCAAATTGCATTGTAACTCCTAGGGATTCTAGTAAAAGAAACACTTGGCGCACATAGTCTCCTCATGGAGCACAAACAAGGGGTGCTCAAGTCATTCAATGCCACGATGGAATTAATATCACGATTGCTTCATTTAAAACACGCTGGGAATGTCACATATCCGCGGATGATTCTTATTGGGTATGCAGCCTCGTGGAGAGATGTACCTATACTGTACTTTCGAAACCTCGAATGAGAGCCCTGGATATCAAGGTCCTGGCATTTAAAATGTATCCATTTTAAAGAATAATCCTGTCCAGACCAAGCTTGAAAGATGAGTCTAGACCCAATAGACCTCGACATCCAATCAGATTATCCGAATTGCAATGTGCATGGACCAAGTGCAGGTGGTTGTCTCCGGCAACACCACGCCTTGCTTCAATGGAATGTGACATCTGCTTTAGCATCTTGATCCATCGCTTCTATTTCCCCGATTCAAAATCCGGGGAATGGCTGAAACATGGTCCGCAATATTTTTCTTGATTTCAAATTGACTCAATTGCACTCAATGCCGAGCGGTCCGTTCTAATGTAGTACATGGGCGCCAGTCAGCATACGGTGCATTTTTGAAAGCAGCTCGTGATATCATCCTGGCTTGCATGTTGGTATAGCTCAGAATCTTGACCTCCTTGGGAGAAAAACAAAACAAATGTTATGATTCTGCGCATCCTGAATGAATATTGTATCACGCAGGTAATTGCTTATTATGAGAAGGTTGTTGTTGTTCTAACCGACCCTTAGTCGATGACAATCTCAGTCGAAGTCCCTGCAAAACCTCAGGCACCAACATTCTACTGTCCCATGAATGTACAAATGCACTGGTGGGCTGCTTATGATTGTAGAAACATGCATTTACAGTTCGAGGCAGAACACTCGTCTAATGAAAAAAGTATATACAGAAAAAGGTTATCGGTCTAAATTGAAATGCCGAAGTAGTATCAACCCTCCATATTGGGCTGATTGGTACAACCCAAAAAGCATAATAGGGAAGATAGTATACCCAATAAAAATGTATGCGAAAAGATCCAAATCTCAACAAGAGCCCTGTAAGCCCTGAACAGACCGGTCATCTTGTGGAAGTATGAACGGTCTAGAAAGAGGTTATATCCGAGGTACCCAGAACATTGTTGCCCTGTAGAGCGGCGACTTGGACGTAGTCGGTGGTCAAACTTGTCACGTTAATCGCAGTCTCAAAGCCAGTACGCTTGCCAGTTGCGATCTGCTGGTTGTTGGTTGAGTTCGCCGAAGAAGCCGAGTAGACAACCCAAGTGTCGTAATCAGTAGCACCATTCCAGCTCATGTACACGGTGGCACCGGTAGACGTACGGGTAACATTCAGTGAAGGCTTCCAGAAGGGGACAGCACTCCACGGGAAACGGTAGCCACGGTAAGAGGCTACGGCATTGTCCGGGCCGAACTTGCCACTGAAGACGACGTTTCCAGCACCGTCAAATTCCTTGACCTTGGAGATAGAGCCGTAGTCCATGAAGACGTGACCATCCTGCTCATTGAGAACCTGATAGCTGCCCTGGCTAACGGAGTGGATGGGGTCATTGGGGTCGCTCAGGGAGCGGAGACCAGTCACAGTCTTTTTGACGAGATCAATAGCCAGACTGACGCCAGTGGTGGGGCTCTCATTGTCTGTAGGGGTGTTGGCGTTGTTAAACAAGGTCAGGATCATACCCTCATCAGTCTCATTCCAGACCCGGATATCATGCTGCCACGAGAAGTTCGCATTGCCCACTTGGGTGAAGTCGGCACCATTCTCGCCGCTGACTTGCCACATCACACTCCCGTTGTCAAAGAGATAATATCCAGACCACATATGACGAAGGGAAACCAGGTGGCCATTGTTGGTAGGGGTAATGGCATTGATGTGATAAGCATCGTAGGGGTTCTCTTGGGTACCAGCGGTACCACCCAGCTTCTGGTGTGAGGAAGTCAAAGGAATGTCATCTTCATGATCAAGTGCACTCCACGAGTTGACAATCTCATTGGTAGCAATGTCGATTTCATAGAAATGGCTGTCCAGCATCCACTCAGAAGAGGTACCCCCAATCGAAGTCAGGTCATGTTGGGTGACGTTATACGCGGTGACCAGAAGCGTGTTGTTTGGGGTAATTTTACTCTCATGCAGGTCAATATACGAGGTCTTGGTTGAGTTGTCCGGAGTGACGAAGTTTCCGGTCAAAGTAACGGTATGGATTTCCTGGTAGGTATTGTCGAGAATGTGAACGGTGCCGTATCCGTAGCCGATGTCCATCATGTCGCCAGCCCAGAAAGTGATCACATCAGACCCATTCAGCTTCTGCACCATGAAGTTGGAGGTGACTTCCTCCGGGCCTTCATAGACCAGGTTGCCCGCATTGTCGTAAATTAGCGCGGCCTGACTGGCAGGTTGCACACCTCCACGAGGACCGAGGAAAATGAATCCCGGATCGGTAGGGCCGGTCTGATTGATCTGCAGCGTGGGAGGCTGGAAGTCAATCGACTTGTAGGTGGAATATGGCCAGGCCGCAGCAGTGACTGATAACAGCAGTGCACTGCTGGCAGTATACCATAAAGGCGCCATTTTTCACAGATTCAGAAGTCAAAAACAGGATATTTAAAAATGATATCACACAAAGTAGGTATAGAGAAATTGAGAAAAATGAATGACGGGAGTGAGGAGTGAGACCAAGGCTTGATTCCCCTAGTCAAGAGCAGGCGTCTTGTTTTAAGGGGCCGTCAATGGTCGGTGGCCACGAAACCTGAGCCCTGGTGATCATTGCCTTTGTGCCGGCAATGAGTGGCTGTGATCGATAATTCATCCAACCAGAACAACCGGAAAAAGTGATCGTCAGTAGGGTTTCTTGTTCCATGGAATTGAAACCCTCCGGAAGTTTGGATAGACAGGCTTGGCCGCCGTCATTGGGTCCACCTCGCTAAAGTCTTCATCTACATGGAGGTTTGAACAAGGCGTCGTGAATGTAGTATCCGACGCATAGGTAGTTGTTTCATCCTCTGAGGCTTATTTCTCTCCGTGTCGGGACCGCCGGTGTTCCGAAAGGGTCCTATGCTTTGCGCTAGGCTACAGCTTGGCCGCATTAGGGCCCCACTGTATTGAGATTAAGAACACCTTGGGCGTTTTGTAAAACTTGGGGATCGGCTAGCCGATCTTCTTGGCAGGCTATCTCGCTACATTATGGGGTGAGTGGCGGTGCCGAAGACCCTTTTCCGTTGAAGAGACAAGGCTGTGCCGTGGAGTGGAGCAAGTAAAAGCATTGCGACTGGATGGTCCTTTGAAAACAGAACTCTGGAACATGCGGCAAAGATAAATCCCGTTGCCCCTGAAATCTCACGGTACCGATCGGCCCGGTGCATTTGATGTTACTGTATGAAGAAGTTTGGAATAAAGTGGCTGAATTGAAGAAAATTATCTCTTCACGTCGTTCATGCCGGTGAGCCGTCGGAGCCGAAAGATGATGCTCGACATCCACCTCGTCTACAACGCAGATCGTATGCGGGCTGTATCCAACGGCAATACGTTATTCCGGGCCTTTCAAAGAAAGCCTTTGAACCGTTGCTATGAATATGCACCTATATAGCTATATAGATAGGATAATGTCTGCTGGGTGGGGCCTTTCCTATCTGGGCTGCCGCCGCTTTATAAGGGCGCCCAGGCTCAGACTCAGCGAGCATGCGTCATTCTATCAGGCGCAAAGCAGACGGCGAAGGCCATCCGATTAAGGATAGTCTAATGAAAGTTTTCTGTCTTTTTCTAGTACGGCGGCCGACTCGATAAAGACACCATGTCGTAGACCAGCTCTCTCATCATCTCATCTAAGTTCTTCCATTTCACAAGCTGCTTCTATAGTTAGATAGCATTAGAGCAAGGTTCATAATAAATTCATTCTAATTTATTGAGATAGCCATTCGGATAGATATAAGTCTATATGACTTTAGATGATATATAGAGCTCTAATATAATACAAGGACTTGATATGAAAATATTTTATGTAGTATTTTAAAAAAGTATTAAAGCTGAAGAAAAGAAAGAGCTCTCACGTGGTTATAATACAAATTAAACAGACGGTTGCGGGTCACGGGACCCAGCACGTGTCCCTGTAGCCTCGACAACTTTGGTACCTTTGGTTCGTTATAAGGGAGGGGTTGTTAATCTGGCGGCTATTTGTATTAGATCAACCTCCTGTTCTCCGAGGCTTGCCACTGCCCTTGTCAACTTTTCTTCAAGTTCATATTTTGCACAGTAAACTACCCAATGAGCCGCTGGCATACACCGTCTTGTCTAATACCGAATGTATTTGTCCATGATAAGACACCCGCTTGCACCGCCTGTGGGTCCAGCTTCTCTTATGAAATAGCATCCAAGTCACAAGCCAGTGCTTCTTATCCTCCTCCGATACCCCCAGATGAGCCACCTGGTCAGCTAAATCTAAGCTGGCCTCCATCTGTACCATATACTCGGTCGGGTCTATCAGTCTCTTCTCGAGAAGACGGGTCCTCAACGATTGTGAGCAATGAGCCCTCCTCGCTGGTATACGCCAGGCTTTCGCGTGAAGAGATTCGACTCGCTCGCCTATCCCCATCTAGTGATGAGACCTCCCCTATCCATATATCGCTCGAGAAACGTCTCTTAGCAGGTAGTGTGGTGCACGAGGCCACTTCGTATATGTGGGGTGGAGAGGATGGAGACTATACGCCTTGCAAACCAATATTCATCGGATCCTATTGGGATGTTCTTTTCCAAACTCGAAATTGTCACGCACTACTAAGAACCATGCGTCTCGAACAAGAGAGTCGTCTTATCTGGGTAGATGCACTTTGTATAAACCAACAAGATTATATAGAGCGTGGAGAGCAAGTTGCAAACATGAGCAGAATCTACGACCAATGTACCCAAGTTTTTGTCTACTTAGGGGAGGATCTTGTTACCCCGGTCGAATCCGGAGGTATAATCCAGCGACGCCCACTTCACGATCTAGAAGAAACAGATCATTCTATGTTATCGCTCAGTGATATTCTCAAGCGTCGCTATTTCAGTCGAATCTGGGTGGTTCAAGAATTGGTTTTCGCCCAACGTGCAATCTTTCGGATTGGTAATACTGAGTTCTGGGCTGACTCGCGCACTCCGGGACTTCTATCAAAGACCTGGAAATGGAAATTGACGGATGCACGCTGGATGAAACACATGATGAGGAAGTCGTTTTCAGTACTTTCCATTCTACAAATCCCACGGTTGGTGTCCAATTCGCATGCTTCAGATCCAAGGGATCTGTTGTTTGGAGTTGTGGCACTATACAAAGGCGTTCCTATGTTAGGAGCTAATCGGAACGCAGTGGAGTCATCATCAGAAGAGAGTTCGTTGGAAGGGGACAGTTCATCAGAAGAAGATAGTGCTTCCGCGATAGGTACCTCATCGGTGGAAGCTAGTTCATTAGCAGAGATGGATGCACCGGCATGGGAAGGGTATACTTCAGAGGAATCTTGTTCATCAAGGGATGACAGTTCCCAGGCATCAACTGATGTTAATGCACCATCTCAAGACCTCTTGCCTGACTATTCTATATCGGTGCAGCATTTCTTCATAGGATTTATCGCTTATTGCATCATAAACCACACAGCCCTTGGTTTGTTCTCTCTCGCTGCTGGTCTTGAATCGGTCGGATCACTTCCTTCCTGGGTTCCTAATCTGAAGCCTACTTGGTCAGGAATGATCACAACACCGCATCCAACTGGTCTCCAAGTGATCAGCTGCCTTCGGCAGAATCTTCGTGAGTGTAACGGGGCGACTTCCTACAAGTCCACTATACAGACTATCCTTACGTCCGTACGCGATTATGATCGGAGGCCGCCTTGGGATTATGAAGTCGCCATTCAGTCTGATACGGGGGCTTTATCTATCTATTTAACGCACGTCTGTGCGTTATCCCATCAACCGACTTGCGTTGCTGAATTCAAGGGATACCGGATATTCAAGTTCTCTGGGGCCACTTCTAATATTTATTTGGTTTCTAAACATCCCCTCGACGAACTCATCAAACCAAAAGAAGACCACTTGTTCTTTCTCGATCCCCGGCGATGGCCTCCAATCTTCCCCCTCCTTTTACGCAAAACAAAGCGAGATGATTCGACATGGACCATAGTTGCCCCTTGCACCGATATCTTGGTTGAGAACACGACGCTCGATAATGTTGGGTCCAGGATTTACTTTCCAAGTATTTCTTTTGACCTCCAGCGTATTCGCGACTTGCTTAAGGCAAGGCTCCTTGGCAGGCCAGGTGATCCCAGGCATTCATCCGAAATGAGTGGAATGGCCTGTTTTTTCCCCATTTCAGAGACATTCTGGGACATATTTCCAACCTATTGTGCTATGCATGATGGGATTGGCGATTTTTCGTTGGCTTTTCAAGAAGCCTATCTATCTTCTGTCCCTCATCAATGGCACCCCCAAATTGCAGATGATTTCATAATGTTCAGGTTGACGTCGTTTCAGGAGGATTTGGTGCGAACTAAAGACACTCGGAAAGGAGAGCACTCTACAACTGCCTTGATGATCTTTGAAAGCTACTTTTTGAGGGCCCTTGACATTGATAGTCCAGGGTGTTATTATAATACCAAGCATAAATCTCAGCGCAAAAGAATCAGTGATCCCTTCTGGGAACTGGCAGACCCAGAAAGTGGACTATGGGTAAATTGCGGCTCGCTTACTGAAATTCAAGTTCATGAATGTTTGGGATCAGAGGATGTTATCCGTGTGAAGGCCCCTTTGGGAGTCTTAAGGGAAGCACTTGAGTTTCAATTCCGCCTTGCATCCAAAGCTTGTCGGATTCTGCGTTGCGACAGAGCTAAATTGAAGTCCATTCTTGAGCAAGATGTTGATGATCCGATGTTCTTTAACATTGGCAGCCCGCCTGAATTTCTGGTAAATGATTTTGACGCTGATGGGAATTATTCTCAAGTTCATATTGCATAGCCAATTTGCTTTGTTTCACTCGATTCTTTCATTCTCTTATTTGTCACTAAAAGGGCCTCTTGATGATCTCAAACACTACAGTCCTTAGATTACAGCCCTATAGGCTATATCCCCAGAAATGCCGAGGGACAGGGCTGTAGAGTGGAATAAACAATTTTTTAATGATTTGAATACCTACCTGGGTTGTGAGTATAGTTATGTATTCTAATGAGCATTCTTGTGGTGGAACCTCATCTCATCGTCTTCATTATCGTCGTTGTCATTCTGGTGATCCTAATTGCTCGAATTATCGTGATAAGCGCTCTCATTGTCATATTCTTTCGAGTCGTAGTCCTCAGAGTCACAGTCCTCAGCGTCGTAGTGTGCGAAGTCATACTCGTCATCATTATCATTGAAACTCTCAATCTCATAGTCAGTCACTTCCTTGCTTTCAACTGCGCAGACGCAGATGGGTAGTATCTGAAAAAAAACCGAGAAAGATGAATACGGCACACCGCAACATGGATACATACTTCATGATCAAAGAGTCCGGGCCCTTCATGATGGGACGAGTGTTATTACATCTCTACCAAAGGCACGAGGGGACGTAATGGGACGCTTACGGGAATCATCATGGCTGTCATCGTTCTTTCCTGCAGGTGACGCATAGAGTTTGTCGTTTGATGATCGCAACTCCCACACATGACGTCCGTCGCAGGTTAATAGGTAAAAAGGAAGTAGAATAAACGACTAGATTAGATTACAAACAATTTAATTGAGAGATTCAAGATCATCGTAGATATTACAAAACCAACTAGTTCAACAACTGTGTTCAGTTCATTTGAAAAGAATGCAATTAGAAGCCTAATATTAGTATTAAGTAGTAAATCTACACCATTTGCAATAGTTTACACACTAATACTCCCCACAAAGATCGAGTCCGGGGTCATTTCTGCGGGGTTGGACCCCACTCTCCAGTAATCCTTCAGCATGCAGGGTCTGAGCACGCCATCAAAGGCGCTTTGTTATACAGTAGTCCAAATCAGACTACCTTGGACCACTCCAGCTTTTCTGACTTGCTCCCCGCTGAAGCATCATCTGCCAGAAATCTCCGAGTCTTGGACTGCGGTCGTTTTAGCCATAGACATTGTACTGAAGGAGCCCCTTGCGCTTTTACAGGGCCGAGCGGGAAGTTCAACTGCAAATCAGCAAGCACGCTCAGCTGCCCAGTCTCCGCAACAGCTTGGCCCTTCACCATGCACCAATGAACATCAATAGCCGTGGTCAAGCATGTACCCGGTTGCATTTGCGAGCCGTTCGGCTCTCGCGTGGAGCTCGGACAGTTTACCTGATCCATCCTGTTGGATCAGAGAGCTGGGGATCAAAGAGCAGGGATCTTTCCAGATGACCTATCCAACATGAAAAGCTCTATTCCCCGCACCAACGGATCTCCTTAAATTTTGTGTCCAGCACACTAGTTGGTGATCAGAGATTTAGGGAAACGCTTTGAGGCTTTAATGCAACTCTAGTTTTCTCACACAAGTT
Source organism: Penicillium pulvis (assembly GCF_028828015.1). Lineage (NCBI taxonomy): Eukaryota > Fungi > Ascomycota > Eurotiomycetes > Eurotiales > Aspergillaceae > Penicillium > Penicillium pulvis. The sequence continues at coordinate 2,177,418 of NW_026643080.1, forward strand.
TCACTCGTCTTACTTTGACTCCATTTCACATCTCTGTACTTTCACATCGCTGAAACCATGGGTCGCAAGCTTGGTCTCATCAGAGCCGCGTACCTGGCCTCGGCCAGCTGTATGGGGTCTTTTGCCTTTGCCTTTGACACGGGTATCATCAGTATGTTTTGATCGCCTGGCCGACGAAACAACAAACTAACAGTCCCCGACTTTCCTCTATAGGTGGAGTTCTTTCCTTGACCTCATTCCAAGAAGACTTTGGGTATAGCCACTACACCAAGGCACAGAAGACTACTGTCAACTCAAATGCGGTTTCTATCCTCCAAGGCGGTGCCTTTTTCGGATGCTTCCTCATTTCTCCAATCGCCTCGTACTTGGGTCGTCGCACCGGACTGATCATCAGCTCACTCGTTTTCACCCTGGGCACAATCCTACAAGTCATTAACACGCACACTCTTGGTACTTTTTATGCAGGTCGTGTAGTTGCCGGGCTAGGCATTGGTGCCGCGACTGTCTTGATCCCGATGTTCGCGGCCGAAATGTCCCCCAAGGAATTTCGCGGCCGGTTGGGGGCCTGTTTCCAGCTCTTCTTTGCACTCGGGGTGATGATCGCCTACTGGACAACGTACGCGGTCAGTAAAGACCAGGCTTCAGGTACTAGCCAGTGGCAAACAGCTCTTGGATTGCAGCTCTTGGGTTCAACGCTGCTACTCGCGGGAATGTGTACCGTGAAAGAGAGCGCGCGTTGGCTAGCTTCAAAGGGAAAGTTGGAGAAGGCGCGCGAGTCATTGAAGTGGGTTCGTGGCGGCGAAGAGACGGAAGAGCTTGAACGGGAATTCCAGGAGATTTTGGCAGGTATTGAAGAGGAGGCTCGCGTCAAGGAGAACCTCACCTTCAAAGAGCTGCTTCTCCCAGCCAACCGATATCGACTGTTCATCGCTATTACCATCCAACTCTCGGCACAGCTTACGGGTAATACCTCTCTCGCCTACTATGCTACCCAGATTTTCTCAGCTGTCGGTGCAGGCGGAGCCTCCAAGCTTGTCACCGGATGCTTTGGTATTGTCAAGGTTGTGGGCGTCAGCACATTCCAGTTATTTGTTCTAGACCGTGTCGGTCGTCGAGTTCCATTCATGGCTGGGGCCTTTGCAATGGGTTCTTTCATGCTCATTATTGCCTGTATCCTGGCCACTCACCCAGTCAGCTCCACTACCACCTCATCGGGCCCCACCTCTGCAGGCATTGCCTGTATCATCATGACATATGCGGAGGCGTTCAGCTACAACATGTCGTGGGGGCCTCTGCCATGGCTCTACGTTGGAGAGATATTCTCCAGTCGCACACGAGAGGTTGGACTCACCGTTGGCGCGGCATCGCAGTGGCTCTTCAATTTTATGATGTCTCAGGTTACTCCACACGCCATAACTAACATAGGATGGCGGATGTTTCTGATGTTCGCCATTTTCAACTATGCCATTGTCGGGTACTCTTGGCTGGTTCTCAAGGAGGTATGCTCAATCCACGGCAATTTTGTTATACTCATGCACGGTGCTGACTAGAATGAACAGACTTCACAGCATTCATTGGAGGAGATGCAGGAGGTTTTTGGCGGCAAATCGATAGCAGAAAAGAAGCTTGAGGATGTAGAGCATGCGGAGCATACTGGTGACGAGACTAGGGGCCAATCAATACCGGAAATAGTACAACCAGTTTCATCACCCACCAACACAACGGTGAAGGAATGATTGCCTTTCCCCTGGAGCTTTGGACTTTCTTCTGACGCTATGATTGATACCAATTTCACTTCACTTCAACTCTACTCCTCACAATAGTTCAAACTGATCACACTATCATGGAATCGGCCTTCAATCTTCATGTGTTGCATCTAAATATTTTGATTGCGTAGCTATTCACTCCCTGCGGCGAGAACAGCAATCTTTATTTGCACGCCAAGTCTATCGTCAAATGCTCTATTCTTCTAAGAATACAGATAGAGTTGCTTTTCTGTATATAAGTGTATAATGGAGAAAGCAGGTTTATGTGCATGCTTTCCGAAACAGTCATCTCGTCACGCTCAAGCAGGTTCGGATGTGGAGACATAAATCTCCGAATGTTCCAGCATCATCCTAGAAAACCGTGTCTTATCTGATGGCGCAACTGAGCTGCCGGAAACCCTGATTGCATGGATCATTTCTGTTTCATGAAATCTTGTCTCGGTTCAACGAGCTTTGCCATGAGAGGGGCTGGCCAGGCAAGGCTATCGGTGGGATCTTGGTGCACTTCGCCTGAAGTAATGAGGTCAACCGTCGCGACGGCAACATAGCCACCAATCGCAGTAAATACATGCCACCTGTTTCGGTTAGAAATTTGGCTCTATACTTGAGAAGCATGGATATTGAGTCACAAAACATACCATCCATGGAATTCGAACAAGAATGCCAAGGGCAGACCGACTACCTGTCGAATTTGGGTGAGATTGGCACATGCAAACTCATCAATGAGCCACACGCAATAGCCAAAGACAAAGCAGACTATCATTTGTTAGTTTATTTTGGGGGTTTGAAGTTTGAACTGGGGTAGAGCATACAGCAGCCAAAGAATGAAAAACGTTGAATCTTTTTCCGCAACCAAGGGTCAGGGATTTGATCAGGAATCATTTTGATCGTATATCTTGCGATTAACCATACTGCCAGCCCAAATCCGGCAGCATGCACAACGAACTCGTCCATGACCATGTGGACAACCATCACAATAGTGAACATAACCAGGAGAATAGCCCCGGTGATCTTGGTGCGTTGCGGGCTGGCTTGAAACGTAAGAATCCGATATAACAAAGGTGTTGTCAACAGATGCATCGACAACTCGTCCGCTGGAATTGAAGAATTGTGAGATAAATATAATTCGCACCAAGACAGGTAGAGACATACACATTTGTGTGTGATATTTAAGAGTCATGTGGTAACCAGCAGAGCAGAGGCCGACTCCAATCAAGCCACAGTAGGACATCCGACGGAGACCCGCCTGTTGCTTGTTCCGAAGTTGAACCAAGCCATATATTCCAAATATCACTATGTTTGATTGTTAGTGGGGTGTCATGTCCGGAATAGCCGAAGTCCGAATTACGTACTGTAGATCAGGCTGCTGAATGTATTGATGAACTCGGCCACGAACCGAGTGATAACATAGTCCTACTTAGAGAACTCTGGTATTAGATGTCGAGGGAACGGCAAAAACAGGCAAATGTCCTGAGAAAGACAGGTATACCTCTTCGCAGAAGCTAAGACAAGTCAACAGCGGTTCCAGGGATGAGTTGGCCGGGATCCAGACTTACTTGAGATAAGAGGTTTGGGCGCCCCAAAATGGGTTCGGGGAAGACTGCATCGTCCCAATAATAAAGCTGGCGGGCAGGAGGCCAATAAAGTTGTGCAGAGGATACTGAGTCAACTTCCAAGGATCAACAACGACCCGACCACAGCCGTGACCGCCCAATGGCCCCCACGTGGCGGCAAAAGCAAAGCCTCTGACACCTGAAACATAAGGCATACAACGAACGGTTGATGACGTCGCGGTTTGTCTACAGCCCCACATCATCTCCACTCCAGAACTTACAACAAACCTTCGTACTAGATTCCTTTGACAGTACCTGGCTTCCCTTTCCGCATTAGTGCCTCCCGAGGTCCCCCACTTTCGCCGTTTTTTCTCTCTATATAGATCTGAGTACGGCCTCCAAGCGATGATTTATGTCATCAATACCGGTGGTGTACTGCCTATATATAATTCATCTACTACCAGTCCAATCATGCCCCCGTATTAGCGCCCAGGCCTTCACATATTAGAGAATACAAGTGTATAACTTATTGCCATTTCATGACTGCCAAAACCTTCATTTTATGCAAAGCTGGGGTTTACTGGGGCCCCGGTACCTAGTCTGGGCCCTGGGCCGGGTCTGGGGCTGGATCGAGCATTTGGACCCAGATCTGGGTGCTGCGGAAGCCTAGCCACAGAGGTGCCATCCTGAGACTTTCTTTACGGGCACGGTTCTGAAGGAATAAAAGAAACAATCATGTCACTTGGTATAAAGGTACGTGTTATGATCTTACGGGAAGCCAAATTGGGTGAGACTTGACGTGCTCCTAAAAAGGACCTCGAGCAGGCTATGGATATTGGGATTTCAAGCTGTATAATATTGCTTTCACTTCGAATTTTTATGAGATTTTGACGTTGGCTCCTCCCTTACCGTTGCGTTAATTAGCTTGTCCTTCGACTCCAAAGTACATCTGAGCCACCTCCAGGCTGCAGATCACGTGTGGTTTTTAAGTCATGTTATGAAAGCTGGAGCTATACGGCTACTGCGACTGCGCCTCTAGCTGCTGCCCCCCTATTCTAACCCCTCAAATCGGGTCGCTTCACAAGGATCCAGATCACATTATCTCTGCTCTTGAGAGTGAAATATCTGGAAGGGTGGTCTCTACTGCTCCTGAAACCATTCGACCCATATATCTCCCAAGGGGAGGAGGGTGGTGCTGCTTTGACCTGGATTGTTTTCGTTGAGATAGCGCGTCAAAGCACGTCACGCGATACGCGCAGCCATGGTAGCATCTCCCGGACAAATGCTATTTCAGTCGCCCCCTCCTGGAATGGACATCGACTTAGAAGACCTGTCTCGACAAGCTAGCATTTCCGCTGACGGTAAAAGACGGCCCTCCCAACAACAAAACAACGGAAGACTGGCTATGTGGATGGCAGAAAATTTCAGAACCAATGTAAGCCTTCGCCAAAGCTACTTCTACGGGGTGGCGATAACTAAACAAAAAGTCATCTTGGGCCACGAATCCCAGCAAGGTCTTTGAATGTCTCTCCGGCCACGAATCACTGGAGAAAATCTATCGCAAAATCGCCCGACGACCCAACCTTCGCACAGCCGAACGTGTGCTCATGTATAAAGCGACTGGTGCGGATGAACTTAATTTTGCCAAAAATGATACCTGGTCCGCATGTTTCGAGCGAATTCTTTCTGCTGCAGACACGAATGACGCTGCTGCGTTCGAAGTCTGCGTCATCTCCATCGATACCACAGACCTTGGCCGTGCATTTTCGTTTATTGACAAGTTATTCCTAATTACCCATGACCGCCGCCAAAAAGCTTATTCTTCGCTAAGTGAGATAATCATACGATTATTTCAAAGTCAGTGGGGACTGAGTGATGAAACAATGGTCAAGATTATGGAAAGCTCGTATGCAAAGCAGCTTTCACTCTCGTCGTGGCGACCGAATTTACCATCTTCTCGTACACTGACTGACCTATTTACGACAACCATTGGCATTACTCCCCTCGTGCCAATGAAATTTGAATTCAAATGGATTCATGCTCCACACTACGCGACTGACCTTTCAGTCTACGTATTTCAGCCGTACGGAAAGCATCCTCAAGTAGACAGCTTGGATGTCATTTTGACATCGAATCAATACGAGCAGATACGGCGATCGTTTGTGGTAGTGAACTCTCATCATACCTTAACCAAGTTGCGAAGTGGCAAGTTCCCCACACAGGCTCTAGAGCACAACGTCTTTACGCTTTCATACACTCTACGCCTCTTCAAAGCCGTGTGTTCAGAAGTCGCCGCTGAATTAGTGGCTTTCACGGCACAGGCATGCGAAGAGATTAATTATATGGTGGGCATCACAGATTGCGAGCACAAATGACATGCATGTATTAACCCACCCAGGTTTATGAAGGACGACTTCGACCCACTGGGAGCAAAATGCAATATCTTCGGCATCTGGAAGACTGCCACCTTGTCGCCAAGGATTGCTGCCGGGCAAACAGACTTAACCTACAACGACTACTGGATCAAGTCAACTCCATTCAAGGACCACGTGCTGATGAGGAGGCGAAACAGATCAGCGATCTTGAACTGGCGATGAAAGATCTAGAATACTTACACGATGAAGTCGAATCGTCTTTACAAAGAATACCTGAAGTACGTCGGGATCTTCGAGAGAATCTGGACCTGCTCCAAATCCGTCGCACTAGCATCCTAGGAATTCTCGCTGCACTCTATTTACCTCTTTCATTTGTGACCGTAAGTTCTAATTCTAATACTTTGAAAATTCTCCGCTAATTCGTCAGAGCTTTTTGGGCATGAATCTCAACCAGTACACAACCCCTCAACCGTTTTGGCGCAACGCCACGGTCATCAATGAGACCAATTCGAACAGCTTCACCATCTCTCAATCTATCAAGGATTCCGGAGCCAACCAAACATGGTCTCTAGGGAATTTTTTCGAGATTGCAATGCCGCTTATGGTTGGAACTATACTTGTGCCACTTGTTATTGGAAGCATTATTCGAGCATTCTTGCAAGGGCTTGCTCGGGGACGAACCTGGTGGCGCCTTTTGCTAGCTGCTATTGTCATCTGGTTGGATATTGTACTTTCAATGATCAAAGAGCGCAGAAGTGCTAACGGAGTTTCTACAGTTATTGTATTACGGTACCCCTCTTTGTGCCGATAGTATTCATATGCATCATACCTTTCTTGGCGTTTACAGTATTGCAACTTTCCATGAGTATCCGAAGTGAGAGAAAGAACTGGCTTCGAATTGTGTACTGGGTTTTGAGCATGGGCTTTTCCATGTTGGTTTTTTGGTGCCCAGGACCTTTGGCTGTTCAATCGCTCATAGGCGGCATTTATGGGGTCTCTCTTTTCATTTTCTGGTGGTGGAAGCCGGACTTCTATTATAGATGGGACCAAGGAGGAAGACAGAAGACTAAGGAAGACTAATGCGACATCATGGTTCTTGTTGGAAAAGCTTACTCGCCATATCTCAAAAGTTAGGGATTCGCACGCCCTTTTGCTGTGGGAATCCTCATAAAAAAAATCCTTATATCAAATACTGCGATCAGAGGTGTGAAATTGTATAGCTCATATTCTCATGGCTCCGCACTCTGTGGAGGCATGGCTTTTGATCTGGTAAGATTTATTGAACTCGACTTTCTAAAAGAAATTGTGGTGTGAATGTTAAGCTCTTCTCTAAATCTTGCAACTTCACAACTGCAGACTAAATAAAGATCACCGATAACACCTGATAATTGATACTTGCCACGCCTCATGGCACTTCATATTCTCCAAGAGCCTACATATGGCTGGTACTTGTCTATCACGGCAATTGGCCTCAATATATCCCGGGCCTGGGCAGGGCAGCACAACGTCATCGCCTGGACTAAAAACCAACCATTCCTATCTCGACGAGTCTCCCGTATCTATATAATAACCGTCAAATTCATGTTGGCCATTATGTGTCCTTGAAATCTATGCCATTTTTACCTATTTCAATAACATGAACGCTATATTTGCTCACACGAGACCTCTTGAGGCGATTTTCAGCTCAATTCTCTCTGCCTTCTTGTTCATGTTGGTTCTTATCTTTCGTGGCTCACAAATAACAGAGATTCATGGTGTATCTTTACCACCGTATCCCTCTTCTGGACCATCAAACGTGAATACGGCTTCGGCATCTGGAAGCTTGTCTTCAATCCCCTGCGGTTTGGCGTAAAGTTAATTTCAATATGTCTCTCCCTTGCGTTCATCGTGGTCGATACCTTGGGTGTCTTTCGGGTAGTCAAGGAAGAGCTACCCATCAGGATTCAGCCTTTCTGGGAAGTAATTATACTAAAGAGCGCATCACCCAAATTACCAATCAGTTCATGTCGTAAATATATCTGACAGATTCATGGTAGTTGCCGATTATCTTCAAGTGTCTTTGCGACACGGTGGTTAAAGCTTATGGTGCGGACTAGCTAGAGATATGTAAATAAAGGAGTCTCACCTTTGAAAATTGAGACCTCAACCCAATACAAACACTCTACCTTCAACTGTGTTATTCGTTTTCGACTTGGCTTGTTCGTTGAATATAAGCTGAGTCGTTCTTTGTGTGCAGCCCTAGTTACCTTAAGTCGGAGACAACAGCAGTAGAGGTCATTCCAAGTTGTGTGGACGATGAGAGTAGCCGCAATCTTGATTCTTAGAATAAGACAGTGTAGGACGCAATGCCTTCCACCGCCCGGTCAGCCCGGGCCGCGTCGGAGCGTCCGCACCACCCGCTAGCGTCAAATCTTACAAGTGTCCTTTGGGTGTACTGGGTGTTGACTAAAGCTCCTGTCCGTCAATAATATCTGGTGTCTAAGCCCACACATGGTGTATGTGTGATACAATAGGATGAATACCATATGCATTACTAGGCGAGTATACTCACAGTACTTGTGATTAAATAAGTGAATGGAAGATGCTTCTCTATGCTTGCATTACAATGATCCAAGAGTGTACTCTTTAGGCTAGCTAGTAATTCCTGTAAAATTGCTTAATAAGGAATCCCACTGTATCTCATCAATAGAAAACAGGCCATCCAAGTCGCCATATATTGACGGCCAGACCTGTGGTGTCATGGCAATGTTATCGGGGGAAACTTCCATCATGGACGCGTCCTGTCTTACATCTTGAGATAACGCATGTCCAATGATGAATCTGACTTGATAGGGGTAAGCACGTGCCAGCTGCCTCATTTTAGAGCAGAGGCTACCCACAACGTCTGCATCTTTTTCTGCAGCAGACATGCCCTCAAACCTTGTATCTAACGTGTTGGCAAGCTCTGTGATAAGATTGGGGTAGTCTGCCATATCAACAACAGCTTGGGCTTGGGCTTCCGTAGCTGACTCAATAGAGCTAGTAATGAGATTGAGCAGGATGAATACTGCAGTGGGAATGTAGCCCACTGCAGTACATAGACGACCATGTGTAGTTATTGTCATTTGCCCAATTCCCGACATCAATAGGGTTCTGATTGTGTAGATGAGCTCCTTACTCCGTTGGACCAGGTTCATCAGCATATTGATGCGGACCGCATTGGCAGGTTCCATAATCCATAACTCCTCTCGAAGTGATATCTCCTCGAGGCGCACTTCCATGAACTTGAGTTCAATGCGTATTGTACTCTCTGCCGAGATCGGTTAACCCCGTCAAACATATCAGGGTCAATGACATACCTGTCAGTAAAAGGCTGTTTGATCGACTTTGCTCCACGGATGCTTTCACATCATTCAGTTGTCGTTGCAGAGAGCCCTGCATGACTTGAACTTGTACAATGCCACCGCTTGCTTGTATTGAAGCGTAAACATCATCTACTGTTGCCAAGAAAGACTGCAGGTGAATGAAGTTTGCAACCAACCGATCTGAGAGATGCTCCGTCGATGCTAAACTCCGTATGCACTCATCTATTCGAATATTCCGCTTCATATTAGTTGGCCGACCGAGAGTTCCACAGAGGCTGAGATGCAGTTAGCGAGAGCCGCATCTACCAGTGCAGAAAGACTCACCTAGACGACAGCCAGTATGTACCAAGCAGTGCCCGCTGCTCATCCGAAGTTAGATTAGCCTTTTTATGCAGTCCCAGATCATGTGAGATAGAAACACAAAACTGAATTAACAGCAGAAGCCGTGGGTGATGTCTCTCTGCGGGATATGAATACCATGCGCTGTGCACGAGCAGACCACGGAGTAATTCGAGGTTTCTCTCGGACCGTGCCACGATTCTTAATGTGACATGCTTCATGATCTCATCCGCGACGATCCTGCGAAGGGGGACCACACTGCCCATCGTGGCAGCCACGACACATAAAAAGAGGAAAGGCTGTGTACGCCTCAGACTATCGGCTGTCTCGCCGGGTTGAAGCAATACAAAGGGAAATTTGTTTACAAAGTCACACTTGAAACTCGTAACCAATCGTTCACCCTCGGCTTCGCTCAAAAGACCGCGATCTACGATAGACGGCTGGCCCTCCATTGCAGACGTAGTAGGCGGGTCGGGGCCGTGTGAAGGATCTTGAGCAGCATCTATCAGAGCATCGGTGTCTACGGAATCCAACTCTGGATCATGAGTAGAGGCCGAGTCGTTGGTGGGCGGGTTGAGATGATCTGACGGGGTTTTCATGCTCTGCTGGGTCAAGGCAGCCAGCTGTGACATGAGCTGGTCGACCCTCTGTTCTAACGCCTCCACACGCCTGTACTTTTATTAATATCTCTAGCACCATCTGCGTTGGGACGAATCACCTTGGTGCAACCTTGTGCTTCCGTTTCGTCTGCGGAAGGTCGAGGTATGTGCATGACTTGCCCAAACGACCACATCGCTGACACAAATTAGTGGTCTGCGGTGTACATTTTGCCTTGGCAACTGTGCAGGCCACACAGGCCCTTCTCTTGACAGGGACTGGCGCGTCCATGATGTCGCCTGCTGGGAACGGAGCGGTCGAGGTGGATGATCCGATTGCTAAGCAATTGGAACGGGAGACGGGAGGACCGGATCGTCCGGTCGGTGCGGGGGTTTGTAATCCATAGATCCGCCGAAGTATATAACCAGAGTGAATCACACAATAATATCACAATAGCATCAGCAGCATATCAACTCATCCATCACTAGCTTACAGCTTACACTGAATCAAACCAATAAGAAAATGGTCTCATACGCGATCACGGGAGCCTCCAAGGGGATTGGCCTCGAATATGTGCGCCAACTCGCCGCCAACAAAGACAACACGGTCCTAGCTATTGTGCGAAATCCGGAATCGCATGGCATTTCCGAGCTTGCCACCAATCACCCCAATGTGCATGCTATCAAGGGAGATGTGACAGACCCAAAGTCTATCCTCGATGCAGCCCAGGCCGCAGCTGCCATTACGGGTGGGAAGCTAGATGTGTTTATCCACAACTCAAACGCCGTTGATACAGCCTCCATGGGCCTTACCCCGTCGCAGATTCCCTTTGATCGTGAAGCCACTCAAAAGATCTTCGAGCCGTCGCTTAGTACAGGGGTTTATGGTGCTATGTGGGCGACCAATGCCTTCCTTCCCTTGATTGAGAAGGGCATCCAAAAGAAGATTGTGCATATCTCCAGCGCCATGGCGGACACTAATCTCATCAGCAAATCTGGTGTTAGCTACGCTGTGGCGTACGCCGTCTCAAAGGCCGGAATGAATGTTCAAGTTGCCAAGTACGCCGCGGAGCTTGCACCTAAAGGAATTAAGGTGCTTGCTTTGAGCCCTGGATGGGTTGATACATGGGATAGCGGTAAGTAGCCATAATGCTCGCTGTAGGTATAGAAGAACACATACTGACATCCTCGCAGGGGAGAAACCCGCCGCGGTAGTTCAAGCGAATGAACTTATGCTGTCGCAATTCCAGGCAGTGCAGCCAGGACTCAAGGGGCAAATCCAGCCTGAGGAAAGTGTTAGGAAGGGCATTCAGGTGATTGAGAATCTGGATACTGAGTCCAGCGGCTTGCTCTTGAGCCAAAACGGGAACCAGACGAACTGGTTCTGAGCGCTTTTTGATAAAGTATATGAGTGGATGTATCAAACCTATGTAGCCTTCAATAGACCGGTTTCTTTGCATATGTATTATTTCTCATTCGTCCATCAACCATGATCATCAAGATAACAGGGTGCAATAATATTCAGGTCCACTCCAAAAAAGCTTCCATAGATCATCTCCGCATCACCCAAACAAGGCTTCCCCTCTTCGGAGAATTGACTCGGAGAAATAGACTCACTTCAACAGAACGTACTCACATTCACAGCCCGTATCCAAATATAACCCACAAGCTCTCAATGCTTGGTACCATGGAGAAATACTGTATTACTCCGAGTCTAGATTTGTACTTGCCCGTGGACCACATAGCATAGGTGCATGGGCCATTGCCAGATGCGCAACCCCACCGATTGATCTTGTGAACATCTCAGTACCCCTGTATATTCGGTTTTCGATGATCTTTTGTTTCCATCGTGTTAAATTTGGGCCAGGCTGATCTATTGAGGGGTCATACGACTGGAGTAGTAAATATACATATGCTGTCATGAAAGATGAAAAACATAAATAGAGTCTTGTCCTCTCATATCGAAACAGCACCCTTCTCAAACAAACCTTAGACAATCTGTTTACCATTCATTTTGCATCCTAACAGCAAACATGGGCTCCATCAATATCCCCCAAACCCAGACAGTTGCACTTGTGCGCAGTCTTGGCGGAGAAGTTGAATTCAAGACCGACTACCCAGTCCCTTGCCCTGGCCGAAATGAAGTCCTCGCCAAAGTGCTATACACTGGCGTCTGTCAAAGTGGTGAGTATGGCCTTCAAAATGTCCCCAATTCGATCCATTTCGGATGTCTGAGAATCTCCGACTCACTTCTTGATTTCTATCACCGTAAAGACCTCCACACCAAGTCCGGCACCGCAGCCGGTGCAGACGGAAACCCAATCACGAAGATTAAACTACCTCACGTTGGCGGTCACGAGGGAATAGGACAAGTTGTGGCCCTGGGCCCGGACATCACACACAGTACGGGAATCAAATTGGGTGGGCTAGTTGGAATCCGCTTTGCAAGTCGGATCTGTCGCCGCTGTGAATTCTGCCTTGCGGGCACGGAGCAGTACTGTACCAATGCGACGAACCATCTTCATCATGAGGATGGTAGCTTCCAGCAGTATATTGCGTTGGATGCGGACTATTTGACTGTCTTGCCGGATGATGTTGATCCTAAGGTTATGGGACCAGTGCTTTGTGCAGGTTTGACGGCATATAAGGTATGAAAAATGAAGGGTATTTTGACTTCAGGAGTCATGGCTGACGACTAGACAGGCGGTGTTGAACGCAAATGTTCGGCCTGGAAATTGGCTTGTGGTGGTTGGAGCAGGTGGAGGCCTTGGACACTTGGCTGGTAGGTGTTTCTTCATGAAGAGGCTATGTTTATTGTATTAATGAATGGTTTCTTTCCAGTGCAATATGCCAGAGCGCAGGGTGCTCTGGTCATTGGCGTGGATACAGGCCCCGGCAAAGCAGATTTCGTTCGTGGTATTGGAGCTCAGGAGTTCATCGACTTCGCTACGGAAGACCCTATTGGAAGGGTACAGGAAATTACTGGCCTGGGAGCACATGCAGTTGTTGTGACCGCGGGCAATGCCAAGGCGTTTGCCCATGCTTGTGAGATGCTCCGAGTCGGAGGCACTCTAAGCTGTGTGGGAATCCCGCCTGGGCGGCCGTATCTCGAGACACCAATCTGCACGATTGTGATCAAGGGACTAAGGATTACGGGTAACCTGGTTGGATCTTTGAAGGAATGCATGGAAGCAGTTGACTTGGTTCGACGTGGCGTGGTGAAGCCTGTTGTCAAGGTCCGCCCGTTCAAGGATCTGCCGCAGATCTATGAGGAGATGGAGAAGGGAGAAATTGCCGGTCGCATTGTGCTTCAGCTCACAGAGTGAATTTCGAAAACATATAGCCAGGTGTAGTTATAATGCAATGACAAACATTTATTTGATTGCAGCTGCAGTACTCGTGATCCTGTTGATGTTCATCAACTTGCCTTGTCAGTAGCCGGGCAGGTGCCATGACAAGAACCTCGGCCGTTTTACCACGGAGGATCGACTTGAGAACGGTGTCCTGCTCTAGAAACGGCAGCAGTTTCTGGTAAAGGGCATGCAAAAAGTCCTGTGGGCCCAGTCCAAATCCTGGATGCGTTCCAGCAGAAGTAAGAAGAACGGTGTCTGCTAAAGAATTCGCAACCTCAAAGCATTTCAATAACTATCATTTCGATTAACTTTCCCCATTATACTCAGTCCTCTGTTGCTACTTACTTGGTCTCGCCCCAGTGGCAGTAGATCGGTCTCCGAGAAGCATCTTAACGAGTGAAGCAGATCACGACTGACTTGCGCAGGAAAAGAAAAAGTCATAACAGCCGTGCTGGATGATGAGGACAGCAGCCCCAGTGATAGTGCTTCTTGCCAAAGGATTGTTCTCATCCACTGTCGGGTGATGTGACAATCTGCTGTCCTTGTCGAAACTTGATCCGCGAGCTTTAGAAACAGCTTGGACAACTTTGTCTCGGTATCGGTCAAGTATGTGAGTGGATTCATTTCATCCTGAGATTTACGACGGACGGATATCTGATTGAACGCCACAAATAGTTTGACGAGATCCAAAAGACCTTGCACATGGATGTCGATTCCAGGGACATTCTCGAGACTTGCCAATGAAGGCGGGTCCACATATGATGGTGACAACCCCAGGTGCATTGCATAACCTCTTTCAGATGCATCAGCAAATGAACTACAAGTTGAGGTGAGATTGCTTACCTCTCTGAAACCCAGAGCAACGGAAACACCAAACTCTTGTTCGCAATCAGGTCATCAACCTCTGACTCAAGATCATCTAACTGTATTGGTTCATCCAATCGTAATATGCGAGCACCAGAAATAGCCTCCTGAATGTACATCATCGCTGAGGTCCGCTGATTTACCTTGGCATGATAAACATGCAAAAAGAACGACACCAGCAGACTGCTAATATCAAGGTGCTCCCTGTGTTTGTTGCATAGCCCCCTTATACGCAAGCAGGCTTGTGCCATGGTGGTGCTATCAGTCGTGAAGACACCATCTACTACCGGCGCAAGATGTAATTGAGCCATTGTCGCCGCACAGAGCGCCGTCGCAAGACAAGCGATGTTCTCAGCCTCATGCGATGTGTTCTCCGGATCAACATTTTCCAATCTCTGCAGTAGGGCATTTGCATTGACGACCGGCCACACACTATAAGAATACTGCTGGTAAAGACGAACTATGGGAGCCAGCACCGCCTTTGATATACACCTCGGACCACCAGGATCAGTCAACGGCAAACCCGGCAGTTCTTCATGGTAAGCTGCTGTATAGCTCTCCGAAAATTCCTGTTGGTCGCCTGTTATATCGAGATTCACTACCTGCGCTTCCAAATCGTGGGTCTGCTTAGCCACTCGTCGAACTTTAGGGCCTCTCTTCCGAGGCGGCGTCAAATAAGTACAGGAAACGCGCTTGACGGCATCACGACAGGTATCACAGGGCCAAGAGCCACTGCATTTGACTTTCCGGGTGATGCAAATATCGCAAGCTCTTTTAGGAGGCATGGGGTGATAATTTGCTATTGAGGTATGGAGCTTTGCTTGCGCAGTTAAAGCGGGGCTATCATCGGTGACAGATGAGGTAATTCCGCGGATCCTCGACTGGACCTTCCGTTGCTTCGAATATGTGGATTCCGGCATTATAGAACCACAAGAACATATTTTCCAAGATCCAAACCTTGGAACGACTATAAATACGACCAGGGGATCCTATAAAGGCCAATTGAGTTCCCATCTTTTCAATTTTCCACATTCTCACATTACCTCTTCGCAGTCATACAGTACGGAATCGAATCTCCGAAGGGTCCACTAGCTACGACATCCCACCTGCTCCTCCGCACGTCCCCGGACCAACATCCCCCACCTTCCAATCTGCAACTTGGAATCATACTCACACCAATCTTCACGTCTTGCTACTAAAAACTCCACCATGGCCCTCTCAGCACCCAGCACGGACGTAAGTCAATCCAATCATACCAAGGAATCTATTCAAGCTAATCAGCCAACATAGGCCCAAGCCCTTATTACCCTAGAATCAAGCCCCGAGCAGACCTTCCGCTCTTTCACTGCCGAGACAGCCTGGACACTAGGCAATGCCCTCCGCACTCGCATCTTGTCCCTCCCCGATAACCAACGCAGGCCCGCCATGATCTCCATCTCAATGGCCACTGCTACAAGCGGCGGTGGATCCCCGCACACTCTCTTCCAATCCGTCACGGAATCCGGCACGCTTCCCGATAACGAGATTTGGGTGCGGCGGAAGCGGAACACCGTGTTGCGGTGGGGTGTGTCGAGCTGGACGATGCGGCAGAAGATTGCGTCGGGGCTTGGATTTGCTACGAGCGCCGATAACATTGAGAGTGCGTTTGTGAGGAAATTCGCGCTTGCCAGTGGCAACGGGGGTGCTGTTGCGGATGAGTATGCCATTCATGGTGGTGGATATCCTATTCGTGTGCATGGGGTTGATGGAATTGTTGCCGTTGTGGTGGTCAGTGGACTGAAGCAGGAGGATGATCATCAGGTTGTGGCGGAGACTATTAATGAGCTTGTTGCGCGGGGAAATTAGATTAGGTTTTGTAATTACATACGAAGGACTAGTGTATAGAATCTACGAGTTATGCGAAAGATGGTCTAGGAGAATTGAAGTAGATGCAGAAGGTATCGTGGTATTTGGAAGAGTCTAGTGCTAGTGACTCATGCAGCGAAGGATACCAACCTCGCGCAGATTCAGGAGTAGAAACATAAAAAAGATAAACAGATAATAAACTCCATGGGTAATGCCTCAAAAAACAAGGTAATTTTACAGTTCGTCATGGTCCAAGGGCTCATCGTCCTCGGGGGGAGAAGCAGAGCCGTACAGCTTGCTGGTGATCGGGTAAGCGACACTAGAGAGCTGCTCCTTCTGCTCCTCGAAGTCCTCGGCGGTGGCGGTGGCAGCGTTGTCCTCGAGCCAGTCAATGGCCTCCTTGACAGCGTCCAGGATGGTCTGCTTGTCATCCTCATCGATCTGACCACCAAGACCCTCCTCATCGTTGGCCTGGTTCTTCAGGCTGAAAGCGTAGTTCTCAAGACCGTTACGGGCCTCAATCTTGGCCTTCATGGCCTTGTCCTCCTCAGCGAACTCCTCGGCCTCAGCAACCATGCGCTCAATCTCCTCCTGGGAGAGACGGCCCTTGTCGTTGGTGATGGTGATGGACTCAGCCTTGCCAGTGCCCTTGTCGCTGGCGCTGACCTTGAGGATTCCGTTGGCATCCAGGTCGAAGGCGACCTCGATCTGAGGAACACCACGAGGAGCGGGGGGGATGTTGGTGAGCTCGAACTTGCCGAGCATGTTGTTGTCCTTGGTCATGGAGCGCTCACCCTCGAAGACCTGGATCAAGACGGTGGGCTGGTTGTCGGCCGCAGTGGAGAAGATCTGGGACTTGCGGGTAGGGATAACAGTGTTACGGGGAATGAGCTTGGTCATCACACCACCAGTGGTCTCAATACCGAGGGTAAGAGGGTTAACATCCATGAGAACGATGTCCTCAGTGGCCTTGTCACCGGACAGAACACCACCCTGGACGGCGGCACCGAAAGCGACAGCCTCATCGGGGTTGATACCCTTGCTGGCCTTCTTGCCACCGAAGTACTCCTCAAGAAGAGCCTGGACCTTGGGGATACGAGTGGAACCACCGACAAGAACGATGTCGTCAACCTCAGACTTCTTGACCTTGGCATCCTTGAGCACCTGCTCAACGGGCTTAAGGGTCTTCTTGAACAGATCCATGTTCAACTCCTCGAACTTGGCGCGGGTGAGAGTCTCGGAGAAGTCCTCGCCGTTGTGGAAAGCCTCGATCTCAATGCGAGTGGACATCTGGCTGGAAAGAGTACGCTTGGCCTTCTCAACCTCACGCTTCAGCTTACCCATAGCCTTCAGGTCCTTGGTGACATCGACGTTGTTCTTCTTGTTGTAGAGCTTGACGAAGTGGTCCATAACACGGTGGTCGAAGTCCTCACCACCCAGGTGGGTGTCACCAGCGGTAGCCAAGACCTCGAAAACACCACGGTCGATAGACAGAAGGGAGACATCGAAGGTACCACCACCAAGATCGTACACAATAACCTGGCGCTCGTCATCAGTCTTGTCCAGGCCGTAGGCGATAGCGGCGGCGGTGGGCTCGTTGACGACACGGAGAACGTTAAGACCGGCAATGGTACCGGCATCCTTGGTGGCCTGACGCTGGGCGTCGTTGAAGTAGGCGGGAACGGTAACAACGGCGTGGGTAACAGTCTTACCCAGGTAGCTCTCAGCGATCTCCTTCATCTTTCCGAGAATCATGGCGGAGACCTCCTCGGGGGTGAAGACCTTGGCGACCTGGTTGACCTCAACCTTGACATTAGGCTTACCGCCCTTGTTGACGACCTTGAAGGGGAAGTTCTTGGCGTCATCCTGGGTGACCTTGTCATCAAACTTGCGACCAATCAAACGCCTGTTCTATTTGTTAGCAAAACATATTCCTTTGCAGCCACGGTATATTTTTGCCACTCACTTGACGTCGAAGATGGTGCGAGTAGGGTTGGCGGCATATTGGTTCTTAGCGGCGTCACCGACAAGACGCTCGTCATCTGTGAAAGCCACGTAGGAGGGAGTAATACGGTTTCCTTGGTCGTTGGTGAGAATCTCGACCTTTCCATTTTGCATCAAACCAACACAACTGCAGGAACGGTTAGCCACGTGTCATTTTGACGTAAAGAAAACCAAGGAAGGCCGTTTCAGACAGCAGTCAATGGGGTCACGTACGAGTAAGTAGTTCCCAAATCGATACCAATAACAGTGCCGTATTCCTCGACAGTGTTATCCTGAGCCTGGGCGCTGCCGCTGAAGAGCGCCATAGGCGCGAGCAGGACCATAAGAAGGTAGAAGACGGTGGTCCAAGCGAAAGGCTTGGACGCGCCATTGGCGTTTGTGAGTCCAGCCATTGTGATTATATGTGTAAGGATACGAAAGCAAGTTTCTTCCAGAGAAAAGCTACCGAGGCCGAAGCTTCACGCGCGCTTGGTGTAACAGCGCAGAGTTCAACACAAGTGTTGTACTCAATGACCCTCGAAGTGGGCTAAAGGTATGGGTGGGTGGGTGGTCGAAGGGAAAGGAATGAAGAAAGGAAAGTGGAAAATGGAGCAAAGAGGGTTACTTGTATTAAGGGTTCGAATAGCGCCATGCTGTCCTTTTCAGTGGACGCTGTTCAGGTCACTCCTCGCGTGCTGATTGGTGGAAAGCGGTTCTTCGGTGGATCCCGCGACCAGTAAAACAAATAATCGAAATTACTAGAAAGCCCCATAACGAGAGTGCACGGGAAGCTACAGTTGGCGGAACCACAATTTGACCACGTATACACACCCTACGATGGAATGTAAGTGGCCTGTACGACTCAGAGTCCACTGTCCACGAATCCTCAAGATTGGGGAAGCATGGGCCCCAGGTCAGGGATCGACAGAGCCGCAGGGACTGTGCAGAACTCCCTACTCAGCAACGGTCTGTAGATTACTCATATGGACTTATACCTGTACGTAACTATACGGGATCATACACATCATTATCAAAATAAAATGGTAGTACATAGTTTCGAGGTTGTTTGCTGTTTTGATATTTGGCTCATGCATGTAACTCTATTTCGAGCCTTAAGAGGTCTATTCCAACAACCCGGCCGCCACAGTCGATCCGCCAGTTCGCAAAACAATCCTAGTCGGGGCCTCAAGGGGCACTGCAGTGTCCATCTCCACAATCACTCGCGCCACTGTGCCTGGTGCCACAATCTTTGGCCGCTTTTTGATAGGTGCACCTGAAGCTTTATCCAGGGTCGCAACCAGTTTGCTGATCCGGCCAGGGACATGAAGACGGCCTCGGTGTACATCCACGAGCATGGGCATCAGATGTTCAAAGGCTAGAACCTTGGTTGTGAAGCTGGTTATGGTGGGGATTGGCGAGGACGAACGGCACACCACATCGCCAGAGCGCAGGTGTGCTGGGTCGACATTTGCCAGATTCAATACAACATTCTGACCGGCCACAGCCCAGTCACTAGTCTGACCATCTACCTCCAAGCTGCGGATCAAGGCTGTCTCACCACTGGGCATGGTCAGGATCTGGTCGCCAACTTGTAAGCTGCCGGCGTCCAGACGACCAGAGATAGAGATCGGATTCTGCACACCGCCACGGAAAACGTCACCAATCGTCATGCGTAGTGGCTTATCAAGCGCGTGGGTGGAAGGTTCCGAGGTCTCCAGTTCTTCAATCAATGTCTGGCCAGCATACCACGATGCGTGAGGATCCTCACTGCGTCGGCTGATGTTGTCTCCCAGCACACCCGAGCACGGGACGAAAGAAATATTCTTTTCTTGAAACCCGGCGGTTGTCAAGAATGATGAGATTTGCTGCTGAATCTCCTCAAACCGGCTCTTGTCCCACTGAACAGTATCCATCTTGTTGACGGCCACCACAATTTTCTGGACACCCATGCTGCGCACTAGCAAAGCATGCTCTTTGGTCTGGCCTTTGAGACCGGATTCAAATTTGCCCACGCTGGAATCAATAACCAGGACCGCAAAGTCTGCTTGGCTAGCTCCAGCAATCATGTTGGGTACAAAATCCCGATGCCCCGGGGCATCGACGATGGTAAAGGCCGTGGTGTCGGTCTCAAACTGATTGGTCGCAATATCGATTGTAACACCTCTTGCACGCTCCTCTGATCCCTGATCTAACACCCACGCCAGGGCAAAAGAGCCCTTCCCGATCTTCTCCGCCTCCTTGCGATATTTGTCTAATGTTCGCTGATCTATCGCCCCCTGGTCCGCCAACAATCTTCCCATCAATGTACTCTTTCCAGCATCGACATGTCCTATATTCCGGTCAATGATTATCTTATAGGTGGCAAGTCTTAAAGATGCCATACCTATCACCACAAAGTTGGCAGACTTCTTCCGTGTTGACTTGTTGTATTCCGCGAGGACATCCAAGTTCTTGCTTTTGACGGTCACTTTCTCCTCAACTGAGAGGTTATTTATGCCGCCGGCAAGATCAGCTTGGCCCTTCTTGTCACCACCTGTCTTGGAAGCAGGGGTTTTGGATTTGAATCCTACACGTCATTAGGCGATTGGATTTCAAACCTTTCTGCGAATCGCCAAACCTTTAGCTGTATTTTGAGCATTGAGCACCACATCGTCTGGGCTAGGACCTGCAAAGTCAAAAGGTTCAGTATGGTCCTGCCCATATATTTGGAGCAAATCAACGTTCTGCGAAGGTATATGGCTAGGCTCGGCCCTAGTCGGTCCTGACTGATTGCCAACGATGGCACTAGCAAACATTGAGGGCGAAGCGCGGATCTCAGCTGCTGGCAGTTTAGGCTCTATCTTTACGTTGATCGCTTCTTCGGTTTGCTCCACGGGTTCAGATGTAGCATCAGATGTAGCATCTGGCGCAGCTTTCACCGGTTCAGGTGAGACCGGTTTCTGGGCTGGAAGTGTTGCAGGTATAGGCTTTGCCAGTCGGCGCAAACCACCCAGACCTTCAGCTGGCTTCGCGGACTTGCTTGCAGCAAGTCTGTCGCGCAGAGAGACCTTTTGCTCAGTTGATGGCTTTTCAGATTGCTCAGCCTGCGAGGCTTCCGGTGGAGAAGAAGCCTTGTTCCCTTCCTTCTGTTTGCGCGCTGCAGCCAATGCAGCCAGCTTGGAAACCTTGCCGCCAGCTTCAGGTGCACCACCCAACAACCCCATTCGAGGATATAAAGGCTCTACCAGAATATCGGCCCTCCGGTGAGATGGAATATTAAGCCAAGGGGAGTCACGAAAGAAATCGGCGGCCGAGAAGTGCGCTATTGGAGGAGAAATGGGCGCAGGGTACATCGGCACTGGAATACCAGTTAGAATATTTGCCCAGACTTCGAATGGTGTGACGTTAGTCGCAAAGTCTTGAGCGTTTGAAGAAGATTTGGGGAGGGCCACTGAGAACCTTTCAAAACACACCTTTTAAGACCAGTTCACCATCCATATGTCGAGCCCAGCCATAATACTTCGAGGAAGTGAAACATTCAAACAATCGCAAAGCTTACCTTGAGCCTTATTCTTCTGTGAGATGGCAGGCGTCTGCTGCTTCTTTAATTCTTTCTCCTTCTTGCCTACAATAAACCAAAATTAGCAAACGATGTCTCCGAAATCCAAGCTCCATCGAACAGGCTTGTGGCACAAAGCTTCAGGAGTTAATGATCAGTAGAAGAAGATGGGATGACATACCTCGTAGGTAGCTGACCGACTTTTCTACATCATTATAGTAATGCCACAGCGCCTCCTGGACTTCTTCCTTCGAAGCGGTCACCGACGGTTGCCCCGCGCGGAGCTGCGAAAGGACATCCTGGGTGCACCGCTGCAGGTTTTCCTGTTCTTCAGGGTCAGGCGAGTCGTACCCGTCATCAGAGTAGTCTTCGTCATCATATCCGATGTTCTTTACACGGTGTCTCGACATTGGGGCTTGGTGAAGGATCTGAGATCAAGTTCGGAAGGCTGTGAGCGGGTGGGGAGGGGTGG
This sequence comes from Penicillium pulvis, assembly GCF_028828015.1. Taxonomy (NCBI): domain Eukaryota; kingdom Fungi; phylum Ascomycota; class Eurotiomycetes; order Eurotiales; family Aspergillaceae; genus Penicillium; species Penicillium pulvis. The sequence continues at coordinate 2,199,446 of NW_026643080.1, forward strand.
GGTGGGGTAGTCGCTCAGTATGTGACAAGATATGACAATTCAGTAAATGAATGAATGGATAGCAGCTCGTAGCTAGCTAGGTCGAATAATTCGGAGAAACAACTCTCTGTTGCAAAGAACGGGAGGTGCAAGAAATAAGTTGGGAGGGAGAAGGGTCTTGTTTGGGCGGGAGCGATGCGGACCACGTCATTCCCCACAGTTGCTTGGGTTGAGTCAATGAAACCCTAGATTCTCATACGTTCGATTTACCATTAATTGGGGGTTCGAGAACTAGCTACAGAGATTTCTCACGAGAGAATGATAAAATTGAGATCATATGTATTTCGATATTCATGGGTTTAAGTAGGCTCCTACTTCTACACTGTCCTACTAGCCATGGGGGTTGTCAAGGTTCAGGGAGTTGGCTAAATGAATTGCCAAGTCAAACAAAAAAAGACAATTCTATCGCAATGGGCTTCCACCAAAGAAGTCCCCAGCGCCGGGTCCAGAGAAGCTGCCATTGCTTGGGGTGAGGGCGATTGATCGCCGGAAGGCCTGGCGAGGGGTGCTAGGAGCACTAGTAGGTGCCGCATTGGCAGTAGTACTGCCGGCTCCGGCGGTGGTTGCAGCAGGTATAGCAGTAGTACCAGCATCGGGGGTAGAGGGTGTATTACGGCCACTATCATTCTGCATAGTGACTGCGGTACCAGGGCGAGAGAGAACTGCTGCTGTGGGGTTCTTGGGAGGAGGGCGGAACCCAAGTTTGGATCCTTCACGGAAGATTTCTTCCAACATCTGGTTGGCGACGCCTGCATCCTCGTATTCCTGGAACTTTTTCCATAGACGCATGGCCATGCGTGCATCTTCAATGGAGTCATGGCCCTGGATGGTTTCGGGATTCGGTTCTTCTTGGATATACTCCTTAAACACGGCCCAGGCAAGATAACGAAGACTCAGGCGGCGGTTCTTGCCGGGGTGGAAGAAGAGGTACTGGGTGTCAACGGTCTGCGACTTCGGCACTTGAATGTTGATTTTGCGGAAATCAGAGGCCAGGCCATGTCCCACGAAAATACATCCTAGATTGAGCAGAAGCCAAAGCTTTTTGTAGGCGGTCTTGAGAGGTACGAGATTATGCTCGCTTGTTCGTGGATCTAGGTCACCAGGTTTGATGCCAGAGTACTGCGTGACATAGTCGACAATCGGCTCGCGAATTGTGATGTAGTCATCTATGAACGGCACACCCTCTTGGATGCCGGAAGCGCGCAAAACAGAGACTCGAGCAAGACCACTCTTGTTGGGCCGAACAATCTCTTGCGACCCATCGGCCTTGACGTCTATCTCAGCTTTCTCGAGGTCGACAAACTCGGTGTCGAGCGCTACAGGCGTACCAGGCTTTGGCTTTTCTTCCTCGCTAAGGGCTTGGAAAGACTCAACTTGACGGCCGCCACTGGATGACATTCCGCGGAAGAGTAAAGTGGTATCGAGGGCATTCTTCCACGAGTCATCAACAACATGACGGGCATCCCGTGCCTGAAAAGCCAGCACACAAGGTTGCTTCCAGCTCTGCGTAAAGCCCAATGCCTCATCACGGTCAACCTCGGCAACCAAGAAGTCATTGAATAAATGCCATTTGCCTTGCTCTTGGGGTTCTTGCTCCGAGACTGAGACATTGACAAAAGACACCAAATGCGGCTTCTGATGTTCTGCAATGTCAATCTCTGCGACAAGGCCGACAAGATCATACACCGCCAAGCCAGGAGTATTATTCTGCATTCGTACGTGAAGATCCTCGCCCTCAAAGCACATGACTTGACCATTGTCGATGATGACACCTACTGCATCGGGCAACCATCCAGGAATAGCCCATAGCCGGCGACATATGGGATTTGTCGATACTGCTGCATTCAGCAGCAACACAAGAGGCATCCGGTGTACAGTCTTCCGAATCATGACCTGCTGGTAGCGTCGGCAGTAATTGCACCATCCGCGATTCTGCGTTTCACGTTCAATGCTGGCACGCAAAATATTGGAGAAGCGGAAAGCAGGATTGCGCCGCGCCTGTTTTATGTCCATATTTGGGTAGAGAAGTTCGTTTGCTAGAGAATTTCCAGGGCGAACTGTCTCATTCTGACAAAACATGCACCGTATTGACTCAGAAGCAAATGTCGAGAGGCGCTGGTCCAGCTCTTCAGAATTGGGCTGGACAGTGCGGAAGTCGCATGAAATCTGAGTCAGGAAGAAGCGATTCACTGCTTGAATCGCTGTAGAGAGGGACTTGTTTGTAAGGTTTTCCTCCAACAACCCCATGTTAGAAGCTTCCCGGAAGCTGCTGAAAAGTTTCAGTAAATTGGTCGCTTGGCAATTCTGGCCATTCGCTTTTTCCAACATGTCAAACAGGTAGCCTAATTCACATAGCAAGCAGTATTCAGATATGCAAGAGCCAGCTGCGTGGTGGAGAGCAAGGTTTCGGAATAAAGGAATAAACTTGAAAAGCTGAAGGAGGGAGTTGGTGAAGGAGTTTGCGATATGTGTTTCAAGGCCAGAGAATTTGGTCTTGTTGTAAAATCTGTTTTTGATGTGAGTAAATACCACAATTGTCCAGGGTAATAGATAGGCTTTTCTTACTGAAAGTCGAAATCGTCGACACCAAAGCGACTATACTTGATCTCGACATTACTGTATTTGAGCAGGGGATCGTCATCACTTTCGCCATTGATCTTTGCCCCGGCCAGTGCCTCGGCCGCATCAGCGATTGAACCATCAGATTTTGATTTTCCGTGATCCCGGGCTTTTTCACTCAGGAACTTAGGCGCAATGAGGGCTGGCTCTGCAGTAGCCAAAGCGCGAGTGTTCTCAATCTGGTATCGACGTGTCTTTCGGGGATTCGGAGCGCCATGACCAACCTCCGCAGGACGTAAATATGGAAGCAAGGATTGGTCGAGTTGTGCTGGCGGGCTCCCAATCTCAAACAAAAGGTGGCTGGGCCACGCCGAGAAGAGGCGATCGTGGTAGTATGGCATCCCGATCATGTTCAACGGAGTTTCAGGCGACCAATCAATGGGTGGTGGCCGGGTCGGCACGTCTGGCATCTCTGTTTCTTTGCTCATTTCATTGAAGTGGATCTTGGTTGGTGAGCCCCAAAGATGAATAGAGCATTCCGCGTCGTTGATGGCCAAAGCCTCTCCAGAGGGTGAAATCTCGAGTCCCAGCATCAATGTAACATTTGCTTGTCTTAAATTGACCGAGTTGGGATTCATCAGATCTACAACTTGGAGCTGCCCAGTCTGTGACGCCACAAAACTTGTCGTGTGTAGTTTCGGATGCATCCGTACATATGCCGCACCAGCATGGAACGGAATCGGAGGCAAAGGCGTCAATGTCTTCAAGTCATATACATTGGCGAGCGGATCCACAATTGAAGATCCAAGCTGGCGTACCGAGAAACCACAGGTAACCAGCAAGTCGTTTCGCGCATCCATATCATTCACAGCAGTGCCATGGGCCTTCCAAGACTTGACGACGCTGAAATCCAAGAGACTGAGTGCATTGACAGAGCCATTATCCGTAGCCGCACAGAGATATCGGCTTTTCTTCATGAGGGTATAATTGTGCTCGGTAGGCAACTTGTCGACAATCGTGCCCTTGTCAATGTCGATCGTGAACATCACGCGCTGACAACCCGCCACCAAGATTCGATTTGTCTGTGCTGTGAAACTCATGCATCGGAGATCTAGCATCTCCTCATCGGCAATATGCCACTGTGTCAACCCACGACGAGTAATCATATGCACACTTTTCGAAGATAACGAGATCACACCGCGTTCATGAAAGGCGATCTGTCGAACCATGCCCTCTGCGACCGGGTGCGCTCGCACAGAAGTATATCGTTGGAGCTCGGGTCCGTAAAAAGAAGTGATTCGACCCTAGCACAAGAAAGAAAATGGGCGCATTAATTAATCCCTCGTCTTTCATAATTGAAGTAGCAGCACTATAATTCCAACTCACATATTCATTGCCCGCCCACAGAAGTTCCATAACATCATCAAATGCCACCGCCGTCGCATTCGTGGGCATCCCGTGCGGACTGGGTGGTGGCATCGGGATACGCGACAGCTCATCCCAATCAGCTTCCATGATGGCGGTCTAACCCCGGCAGGCACCCCGGACAGCGTTTATCAAATTGGCGTTCCCTGTGGGGTATTTGCTGTCGAGTCCAATAGGTTGAGGAAGTGTGCCCTTCACCCTCGTGGGAATACGCCAGGGCCGGGCATCGTCTGCGAGGCAAGGACGCGACTGCGGGGAAGGTGGAAGCTATTGGGCAGCCAAGGGGTGGACTCGCCCGATCTTTGTATATAGGGTTTATAGTCAGATGTTCGGACCTGAGATGATAATATATAATGCTGCTCTGGACTATGCCAATGCAAGTCGAAAGTCAGGCTGTTCAAGTCCGAGGTTCTTGTTGTCGTCCGCCTGGAGATTGTTGCGGGACTGAGGTGTCCATTTTGTCACGTGGCGATTTTGCCTGATAACGTATTGGAAGTATATCAGAGGTACGTTAGAAAAAGGTTCTGACTGGAAGCTCAGCACAATCTGAAAACATTCGGGACTTGGGTGTCATTGTATCTGAAGACATGTAATCAAAATCGGGTATCGTGCAAATTAAACATCATATGTAGAAGCTTGCACGCGTGATCTGGCATGTATATATTAGCTATGTATTTGACTTCGGCACTCCATGGACTCCAAAATTGGAAGTTGGAAGAACGTGGCAAGATCGTAAACCTGCAAGCAAACCTTCATGAAAATTGCTTATATTGGAATGGCCCGACGTATAATAGGCATAAGTAGGTACCCAGCTACATAGGTATGTACTGACAACATCATGATACTACAACTTGAACTAGCGGTGAATGATTGGCTAAATACACGGTAGACACAGAAGGCCTAGCAAGAAATGAGGCAACAGTTTGAATCCAGTACAAATAAGAATAATGCCACTTAGTTTAATATTCGCAACCAGTCGATCGAATACAAAACCCAGGGAATTATCGGTAGAATGTCGCAGGGTTTGAGGGGGAAACACCTCCCTGCGCAGGCTGATATGCCTGGTATTCTGCACCACCTGGTGTAGCCGAAGGAGTGGGGTTAAAGGCAGTGTATTGTGAGGACGGCTGTGCAGACCCAGGGACTGGAGGAGGTTGGTGAGAGGGGGCTTGATGAGCGGCCGGGGAGTTGGGGTATGGAGCTTGTTGCGATGCTTGCTGTGGTGGGTATTGAGAGGCAAGGGGTTGCTGAGCCTCTTCACCCGAGTAGCCCGGGGCCGAGTATTCCTGCCCCTGTGGTTGTTGCTGCTGGAAATGCTGATGGCCGGCCGGTGGTGCTTGACCGCTGAGAGGGTAAGCTGGGCGGTGGCCAGCAGGATGTTCCACAGGAGAATCATAGACAGAGGTGCCCAGTTCTTGAGGGTGGTCGTATGTAGACTGAGGGCGGTGGCTAGCAGGGGGATAAGCGTCAGATGGAGGTGCCTGTTGCACCGGGTGTTGCTGAGATCCACCTGCAAACTGTGCACGAGGATCGGGTGAATGAGATGCAGGGCGGTAAGGCATGGTCTGCTCTGCACCATAGTATGCATTTGGCTGGGCCTGTGGAGGTTGGGTATCTATAGATAAAAGTTAAATTAATGAATTCTCAATCTCAAACAGCGGGCCGCTAAGGACTGTACAAACCTTGAGGCTGGGGGCTAAAGTATCGTTGGTCTGCTTGGGGAGGGTATCCAGCAGGGGTGCCAGCAGGATAGCCATACTGTGGCTGACCAGGTCGTGGGGCATAAGGTTGTGCCGGATGAGCCATGGAAGCCTCTAGCAAAGACTCGTAGTCACGACGGGCTTTAATGAACTTCTCATTAAGCTGGGTGAATTCATCTGGAAATTCATGAGCATGGATACTTTCCAACAAAGTGTGTGTACTAACCTTTCTTCTGCGAGTATTTCCCAATCAGCTCAATCAGCTTCGGGCGAATAGCCACGGTGGAATGATAGAGGTTGGTAATCTCCTCGTTCTCCTGCACATTAAGATCGGAGCTTCGAGTACTCAGCAGGGTCAGAAGCTTCTCAACGTTCTTAATCTGGCCAAAGACATCGCCCTCCATTTGCACCTCGCGCTGCAACTCTTCAACAGTGGGATCTGAAAGCTTTTCGACATAATTGAGAGGAAAGATTCCCGTCTGGCCCCTCAAAGAACCCTTCCACCAGTCCTTATAAACTGATTCCAAGACAGTAATAATATCGCCCTTGCGGAATTGAAGCTCTCCAGACTCCGAGGGCTGGAAATCGAACAAGGCTCGGACTCGCGAAACAGTGGCAGCCGATGTACCCGATGGCACAGGCCCGGACGCAGCAGCAGACAACTCGGCTGCAGGCGAAGAGGTTTCGGGCCTCGATACAGCAGTCGCAGCCGCAGCCGCAGCAGATGGCCCAGCTTGAGCGACGGGAATTGGAGGAGCCTTCTCCTTGACAGAGAGAGCCAAAGCCATTTGTAATTCTTCATCTTCTTTCTGTCGGTCAATATCCGTAATTGCGCTCTTCACCGGCTTCGACGGGGGCTGAAGGTTGGGGTCTGTAGAGTGTTAGTAACGTGTAACGGGCCATATCGAAACACAATATTCTCACTTGAGGTCTTTAACTTCATATATGCTTGCTCCATGATCCCAAAGTCTGGGTTAGATGCAAACATCTCAGTCCATTCTTCCATCCGCTCCAAAATCTTGGACTTGACTTGTTGATGCGTGTTCTACAGAAAAAGTTCTAGTGATCAGCGATTCAGATTACCCACAATGCGCATCATGAGTCTGCTTACGCGATCACTTGCTAGGCGCAAGAGCGCATCAGTAAAGCTTCTCGAGGCCAACTCGCGATGAATCTTAGGGCCACAGTTTTGTGACAGCGAATTACCGAGCTAAAAAGTGGTCAGTAAGACAAACACCAAGCGACCCATTGCACCATGAGGGCACAGAAAAGTATTTCGCATACCTCAAGAGTATAAAGTTGCACATTGGCATTTCTGTGAGCCATTCTCTTGATCATGGCAGCAACCGCCTCTTTTGCGCTATACAACCGACATGAAATTAGCATACACACTCCCAAAATGCGCAATTGTAGCTGAAGGGATTTCAGGAACCACATACCCCGATTCCTCGGCAGCAACCTTGTCGCAGACATCCTATTTCCCAGAATAACATCAAATCAGCTTCCCATGTCCTGAACTACTCGATCGCAACGCGGGCAGCTTGTCGCTCGAAGAGACGCACCAGAATATATTCCCAGTTCTCGGATGTTAGGTTCTCGTCGGTCGCCTTGGCTATGAAGATATCCCTCAGGTCAGAAATTCATCGTCTCCGAGCAGGGTTCATGGTCTCATGTCCCAGCAGGCTTCCACGGTACCCAAATAGGTGCACGTGTAGTCCCAAGCTACGGGATGGCCGAAAACTCACCGACCGCATCATCAAAAGCATTCTGCTGAGCGCGAAACATTGCCAGTTTTGTGGGTGCAGAAAGACCAAATAGTCACAGTATTGTAGGATCAGGGAGTCGGGCACCGTTTCTCGGCGCTGTCGCAGTCGGCTCAGTCGGACCTGTCCTGAGAATCCAACTAGTGAATTTATTAGAGCAGGCTTGTAGTGCGGAAAGCGCAGTTATCGAAGTGACGACAATGAATTGTGAGCTATGCAGTGCGCAGCGATGGGTAGTTGGGCGTTCAATGCGGGGAGCGGGCTGAGATGTTCCAAGCGCGAGCTGGGCTGAGGTCAGGGCGACACTGTCGAAGAGAGGTATAGTGGGAAATAGGGGATCTTAAATTAGAGAAAGCCCAATAGTTCGCAGCTCACACTCGAGCAGTTTCACGATCGATGAGCAGAAGAAAGTTGGTCTCTAGGTGCCAATGTTGTGTCTGGGCGGAAGTGGTGTTGAGTCAGCAATGACGACGGCGGAACGGGGAGCTCCATTCGATGCGTATCTCGGATTTAAGAGTAGTTAGTAGCTTAGGTTGGAAAGAATTATGTCTGCCTTGTAGAGAAAAAAAAAACCCCTTGTCTCGCCTCTTTGATTGACTATCTTCTCCCAAATTGACTGCTGCGCAGCCCTGGAGGGAGTGACAATAATGCCAGTCAGTATAGGCTGCGGCATTTTGGTTGATCTGATTTGCTCCGTCCCCTAGGGCTGAATGAAGACACCCCACTGGATCCAATATGGTAGAGGTACAGCCACACAATGATAAGATATGTATTTTCGAGGTCTAGCAGCTTGTGTATCATATATTCTAGTTTTCGCTTGAGCACAGTCATATGAACATAGCCGTCCAACACGAACTAGGGCAGTACAATGTATTGGAAAAGATGCGAAAAAATAGAATGAGTGTGATAAGACACAAATCAAGTAAAGTCTCCTTAGGAACCAAACGCCGAATACGATCCGATAATCGTACTTTAAATTCCGCGAGGTCGACGAACAAGTATAATAAGTAGACAGCTCGAAGTCGCACCCGAAACACCACATACGACCGAATTCAAAACAGGGTGGAGTGGTAGAATTAATATGGTGCTACACAAGACATCCCGAGAGAATGACAGAGATAAAGATAAACCAACAGAGAAGACAGATCGTGGTCAAAACAAAGCTTGCGAGATCAGATCATTTTTCATCACAAAGAGATGTTCATCAAGAAATAAAATGGTTAACAAATCGGTACACAAACGGGGACTGCCATGCGGATTAAGGCGTCGGCATGCCAGGATCTAGAAGAATCATCGGGAGTGATGGGGGTATCTGAACGAGACGGGAAGAGTGGTATAAGAGAAAACAAAGGCATAATGAGAATGAGAGGCCGGCCATCTAGGCACCGCCCTTTTGCGCTTTCTCTTGGGCACGGCTAATACGAGCGGCCTTCACCAAAGGAGCCAGATGCGTAAGTGGCGAGCAGACGGACATGAAGGGATGCTGAAAAAAACAAAGTCAATGATTGTCCAACATGAATAGGGTGGAGGGGTTTCGCATACCTTAAGAAGATCGTGGGCAGACGCTCGCTTCTCAGGGTCTACCTTGAGAGCGAGATGCAGGAAGTCACGGAAGGTTGTTGAGAGGCTGTGTTCATCTTTGATAGTCGGGGTTCCATTTGTGGCGATCAGGTAGAGCGCACGCAGAGGGGACTCGGTAAGATATGGAGGTTCGCCCTCGATCATCTCAATGGCCATGATGCCTAAACTCCAAATATCGACCTTGCGACCATATTCCTTACGGGTGACCACTTCAGGGGCCATCCAGTAAGGTGTGCCAACCATGGTATTGCGCTTGTTCTGTGAGTCGTTGATTTGCGCACAGAAGCCAAAATCGGCTGGGAATAATTAGATTCGGAACTCTTGTATAAAGGGATCAAAATATCGAAACTTACTCAGCTTGATGTTACCCTCTAGTGAGAGAAGAATGTTATCAGACTTGATGTCGCGGTGAATGACACCTTTTGAGTGCAGATGCTGGAGTCCGTTCAAGGTCTGTTTCGAGATTATTAGCATCCTTGCATATAGAAGATCATGGAGTAAATGGAGAATTAAAACCTACCTCTCGGCATACTGCTGCAATCTGGCCCTCACTCATGATGTTGTAGGTGACCACATCTGTAAGACTACCACCTTCCATATACTCCATGACTACCCACAAGTCCAGGCCATGAAGGTAGCTCTCGAGGAAATTCACAATGTTCCTGTGCTTGCTGTCCTTCATCACAAGAATCTCATTAATAATCAAATCCTTCTTGGGCTGAAGATCGAGATTCATCTGCTTAATGGCCACACAATTATTGTTGCCATTCTCATAGGCAGTGTACACACCACCCGAAGCACCTTGTCCAACTTTGTTGAGATTGTAATAAATTTGAGTAGGATCGCCGGGGTGACAAATTGTCAATAGGCGTTGGCGCACATCCATAACGTTGCTCTGGCGCTTTTGTTGACGAGGCCGAGCTGCTGGGGGAGCTCGAGAGGCCGGTGCAGAAGTGGGTTCCGCAGAGCTCTGGGGGACATTCGTTGCAATTGGCGCCAGTTGAGGTGCCGGTGGCGGCTGGCGATGGCTGGGGCTTCGATCCAGCTTTTTGGATGCGATCGCTTCCTGAGCAGCCGCCATGACTTGCTCTTGCTGCCGTTGGTATTGGGTCGGAGAAGCCACCTTATTCGATTCCTGTGTCTGAGTGCCATTGCGAGGACCAGAGGGACCCCGTGGGTCGGTCGGCAGCGGTGCTGTTTCGGGAATAGGGGGTGTCCCCATTCCATAGGCGTCTGGCAATCGCTGGGGAGCCGCTACATGTGAGGTAGGAGGCTGAGGCGGGGGCCGCGCCGGTGTCATGCCGGGAGGCTTCGGAGGGGCTCGATGTGGAATGAGGCTGCCCAATGGCGGGGAGACCGCAGCGGACGTCAATGAGGCCGGGGGCGGCGCTCCTCCTGGTGGTCCCTTCGGAACTGGGGGCGGCGACCGGGGGTTCTCAAAGCTACCTTCGTGATTTTGGGGGAAACGAGGGCTTCCCGGCGGAGAGGGTGGTCGCCCGTCCTTCCCGTGTGCGTTGTCGAACTTGTGCCAAACCTCATCGTCATCGCCCCGGGTGTTCTTTTCGTAGAATCGCATGATGTCCATCATGGTCTGCGGGTGTTCTTCCTGCTCCTTCTTCGAGATACCATTTTCCTGTAGTAGACGCTGCCACTCTTTGGGTAAGCCGGTGAACTGGCCAGTCTGATTATCATATCCCACATGGGTGACGTGGACCGGGTTCTCCGGGGACGAGATCTTGATGTTGCGGGGCGAGCCCAGCATGCTATTCACAAAACTGGAGAAGCTAGCCTTCTTGCTGCGCCCACCCCGAGTGTGGCCACTCCCCTCGTCGGAATGGCGCTTGGAGTTTGCAGCGCGCTCGGTCTCTCGATGTGCGAAGGGATCCATCCGGGTGGGCAAGGTGGTGAAACTCGCGGATTGTCGGAGGAAGGAGCGGTGTCGTGGGTCTGGGCTGATCGGACTGGACTGCTGGGAGTGCAAGGGTGGATGATTATGAGGTGGAGACAAGGAGTCTGTTGTTTCCGCGCTATTCTCATCCAAGGCACTGAGCATGCCCCGGGTCTCGAAGGGGGTTGTCGTTAATTCATCCGAATTGTGCTGATCGTAGGAGAAGCGGTTCTGGCGGGCGCGGGAGCTGTAGTTGGGGAAAAACGAATGGTCGTTTTGTACCGGTGACGGGCCGTCGCTATGCTGCTCAAGCGACGATGAAGACGAACCATAGACAGCAGCAGCGTTCGATCGAGTGCGGGTATGCTCGCGGCTGCTGTTGGAAGAGGAGCGCGGGTAAACGGGGGCGGAGGGATGACGTTTCAAGGAAGTTGCGCTTTGATGACTCCGAAGAATGCGTGAACTGAAGCTAGGGCTAGGGGATTCCTTCTGCAGCTTGCTTGAAGGGCGACGGAATTTCAATGAGAACCCGTCACTCATGATGGGCGACGTGTGTGTCTCTACACGAGACACCGATTGAAATTGGGCCGAGGGGTCAGGAGAATTTTCCAACCAATTCGCAGAGAAGCAGTCGCCGAAAGGTGGGAAGTACCACAGTATCAGCAAACCTGGTTGAGGTTTTCAACTCTTTTTTTGCCCAGCGTTTCTCTCCAAAATGGAATGTCAAAAGAATGGAGAGAATCAATCCAAGACCAGGGGAAGAGGGGGCCCAGTTACAAGTGACGCCGGCCAATGAACATCAATTCACACGTGGAGGTGGAAAAGGAGTCGGTGGCTGGGAGTCTTGGGTTGCGCGATGACGCGGGGGTATATGTATAAAAAGGTTTTGATATATCAGAACCAATTTCCGTTAATTTCTTTTCTCAGGGAAATTACCCTGCACGAGTTATCACAAGTCACCAAATAGTCCGGGAATCAGAGATTTGGGCGTTGAGTCCCGAGGATCTAGATTTTCTGGACACGGGAGGAAGTGGACACTTGCGATGATTAGCAGTCAAACGACCCCCTGGAATACGTCCATTCTATCTGGTCAATGTTGGAAAAAAATAACCCAAGATGTCTATCCCCTAACCAACATTTATCAAGATTTGGAGCCGGTTGACGTCTTTTTTCAAACACTATCCACTCGGGTAAATAGTCCCCGCCAAAAGCTTCGTCATCTCACTCATCATCCTCGCCGCTTAACATATTGCCTTTACCTCCTGTAACCCACTCAACATTCTTCCAGAAAAATCCTTATTTTCGGGCGTAAGATGCACTGACTAAACAATCTGAAACGCCAAACCATGTGGAATGTTAATACGGAGTAGACGTGCAAACCCTGGTGGGATTTCTTGGCATCCACCTCGGTAGGTCTCCACTGCGGCACAAAGTATATTAGGGAAAATAAACGGGTGTCAACTTCCAAGGTTCTTTGAAATTCTTATTTATAGCTATCTAGACTTACAGGTCATATGTCCCATTCACTCAATACCTATGCTTCCTGTCTCTTCTTCCGCTTCTCTAAAGCATTCACCCGCTCATCAATCTTCCTGAATGACCAGCTCTCAAATCCAGGGGGATAGACAAACGGCCGAAGATCAAATCGATGATCATCGGGGCTATAGCTCTCCGCATGGTAAGCCGGGGTGGCAACGGTCTGCTTATGGCGGTTGATCTGATAGAAGTGGAAGAACAGTTTCACCTTATGCGCGATCTCACGGGGGCTAAGTTTCCCCTCGCCACCCCACTCGTCCAGAAGACGAAGAAACATTCCATAGGGCCCCAGGTGGTCCACTTTCCTCAATTTTCCGAAACGCGAGAGCTCATCATAGGTCATCTGCATGTCAACCTCATCGCTTTGCACGTAGTTTGCCGTAATCGGCTCCAGTTCGGCCGTAGGAATAGCATCCAGAAAGTCCAAGAGGATGGGCATTTCAAAGTCCTTGGACGCCCAGCCGATGAACCGTTTGAGATCCACTTTACTGATCGAGCCAATGGGGTTGATGTCAGCAGACGAACAGTCGTACTTAGTCAGATCTGCCCCGATATTAGTATGCTTTAGTGCGGTTACGGATGGGCACACTTACATCCGCGGAGACATTCATCCACGTTGGAACTTCCCAGGACCAAAAGAGAGCCGCCACCGGGACGGTTACGGACTTCACATAGCTCCTGGGCGAAGTAGTAGGCAAGCACCATTCTAGACCGTGCCTGAATATTCTGAAGAGCGAGATTCGACGTGTTCGATCCTCCGTGAACTGGGTGACATGGGTTAGCATGTGAGCATCCTGGCAAAAGCAGCCGACCAACCCTTGAATTTCGGCTCAAAGCCTGTGGCCTGAGTGAGGATGTTCTTCGTAGAGTTGAACATGTTGTCAATGTTGACATCGGTGTGATACGATCCGATCCGCTCAGAAAGGGCCTTCGAACGGTCCCGGGTTTCTTTGCTACTCTGATTCTCCATTCCCATGTAGCAAGTGCAGAAGATTTGGTTGCACAGCTCTTCTGCCGTCTCGGGAAGATTCGAAGAGAAGGCGGCAATCCGCTTAACATCGGTGATGACCTGCTCATTTCCCTCCTTGATCGCTGCAATGACTAGGCGACACATTGAGTAGACAATTGTGGCAGTGGCACAGCTGTCAATACCTCCGGACAATGGAACGAAGAAACCTGCGGCCTTGGATCGCCGGAGGTAATCCCAGAGCCAGCAGGCAGGTCCTAGGGCAATCTCCTCTTCAGGAAGATGGTAGCGTGCCGGCCGTGCGGCAGTAGGCCGCAGGTCGATCTCAAGGTCCAGATTGTCATGAGACAGGGAGTAGTCAACCTCAATCCGCTGATATTCTGGTGCGGCCACTGCCTGTAAGCCACGGGATGGGGCAAATCTATAAGCTCGTACTTTCTCAAGATCAACTGTCGCCACAACGACTTCAACCTCATTCAGCGAGAATTGGCTTGATTGGCCCACAATGTCACCGTTGACAAAGATCATCGCGCAACCATCATAGTAAAGCCGATCTCCATCGCATCCAAGTTGGTTGGAGTATAGGTAGACACCGCCATTCTTACGAGTGGCTTCCTGAATGAGGGCAATTCGTTCATCCAACTTGCGAAGTGAGTGGTGGCTTCCACTACTGTTAGTGAAAATCTCCACACCATTAAGTCCCCTATAATCACTACATCAGCTCCAAATCTGCATAGGAATGGGAATGAATCATACATATTGATATGGGGGCTGTTAGGTGTGAATAACTCTTCACACGTCTCAGCCGCCAGACAAGTGTCGATTGTGGAGAGAACCACGTCACCAATGGGAACATGGCGAGCTCCCTGGTGCTTCTGAATCATTGGTGGAAGGTAGTACTGCTCCACGTGCCTGGGCCTGTTCCACGGGGTGAAGAAGCGCATCTCACGGAAGTTGCCATCATTGGCGAGATACAGTTTGGGGCGAAGACACAAGATCTTGCCATCCAGAACGATAGCACGTGCATTGTATCTGCAGTTCCGGTGAAGCAGAGGCAAGCCAACATCGATGATGATTCCGTGCAGTGACTCATCAGTCAGGATGGAGTACAAAGAATCCCACGAGTGCTCATATACTTCCGTCTCAAGGAAGTGGTCCAAGCAGCCTAGTGTACAAGGTGAGCATGATATGAGAGTTTGATCATGATTTTCGAAGAGGCTTACCATATCCCGGGATTTCGAGCTCGGGCCCGACACGCAGAGTTGCACCGGCTTCCTTGGCTTTGATAATGCTCTGTTTGATGCGCCTCAAATTTCCCTCAAAGTCCAGACTCCACTGGTTCAGCGCACATGTAGCCAGTGTTACCAGAGGCGCCATTGTTCCTGGGATGGGTGTAACAGACCCAGAATCAATGAATGAGACAGGGATTGAGCTTATGTCCACGAATTTGTACTATGACTGTGATTGATGTACCGCGGTGGCCATCATTGGAAAGTGGCATGGGTGTGGGGCAGAGCGGAACAACTGATTTCCGCGGGCTACGCGGCCTTGATGAGGGGGGACCCGTGGAGATATCGATTTTCTTATCTCCCCGGCTTTATGCTTCAATTCCACAGACTTATTTCGTTTTCTCCTAGCGCACAAAGGTGCATGATTAAGTTTCTTGTTTATGATTGTTGTATTGATTTTGATCAAGGTAGAAATTGTTGAGAACATGACATAAGCGCTAGTATCAAGAGGGCTATGAAGCTTGGAAGCTTGCCAAGGTTGAAACCCTCACGTAGTCAAGAGAATATCCCATGGATTTATTGGCTAGATGGGGGAAAGATTGAAGTTGGTGCTAGGTCAGGCGATGTTAGCTGCTTTTCCGGTCTCCGCTCTTTAGGCGGAAATGGAATTTGGAAGGAAAAAAATGAGATCTATACTACATACGTATGAGCACCTACTTCTGTTCCTTGCAGCATTTTTATCGGTGTTCTTATACGGGGATCCTCGGTGCCATATCAATCAATATCCTTTAATCTACATCCAAAATGGCAAAATCTCCTGACGGAAATAAACGGGAGAGAAAATACGAGGAAAGGGGCGATATATAAACTTTACAAGAATATCGTGCCAAGAAGGCCTCTGATGATGCATATCGCCATCCCATACCCGAATTTCTTCGAGCAGAACGCCGATTACGAGAAATCGCTCAGAGAGAGGTCTCATTATCAGCAGAGATCAAAAAAGTGCCAGCCTCCTCGGATAGATCACAGAAGATAGAGCAAGAGCTCCTGAATCTTAGAGAGGAATGTTTCATAACAGATCAAAAGAGGGGTCGATTCCTTGACAACTATCCTTCTGAAATGCTTATAAGAGGTTTGAACCTATGGCGGTCACATTCCCAATGGTACCTACATAAAACGCTCTTGAAGGACTGTGCTGATAAAGGTGGATGTTGCGGTCGAGACTGTGGATGCTGCCAAGGTCGTAAGCTTGGACCTGCACGCCAATTTGGAGCTGGGCACTGTACCACTGAGTGTTGGTGTTGTCAGAAGGCTCATGGGGTCGTGCTTACAGACAAAGCGAAGCAAGCTATGAAGGAGTTATATCCACTAAATCCGATTTCAAATCGTTCATACTATCGAAAGATAATGCTGGTCTCAATATATGGTCTTGCTGATGGCTATACTGAGAACCCATTTGATCTAATCGATGGACCTCCCGACTATGAGCAGAGTGGCTCTTCAAAAGAATGGACAGAGGATTCAGCCTCGAATTTATCCATGAGACGAATACCCAAGATGCTACGGATTTTTGAGAAATGAATAGCGAGTGTTTTGTGTTGACAAGATACATGTCATATTCATGTAGCTCAAAATTGCTATCCGTGGCTAGATTGCTTATTTGCTTGGTTTTGCCTTTTCGCTCTGGTGGACTTGATTATCTGGGTACTTTGACCGGCTGAATCACCGCGAATATTTATGCTCCCAGGAGCGACTACATAGCGTGGTAGCCAACATTTGCTAGGGCTACCTTGGCGACTGGGGGCCAAACCCCCAAAACCTTCAAACGAAATACCAACCTTGGGACATTCTGAAAAAAAAGAACCATTTCATTTCTCCACAAATATCCCGGGCTGCTTTCAACGATCCTTCCTTACACCTCAGTCTATACAATCGACCGATAATACCTGTACCAGTAATGGCAAAGAAGGACTCGATGCGCTCCCTCTCAATACCACAATTGACATTTTCTTCACTGCCTATGTGCTTTTACAATTCGACGTGGGTTCAACGGTCTCACATACTAAAATTGGCATTGACATCCTAGAGGCATCAGAGAAAACATGAATGTATGGGAGACTTAGTAAGGGCCATTTGACCCAACGGCACGAGCCTTTTGGGGTAAATTTGATGAACAGCCAATGCTATCGGCGTCACCAGGCTTAGGATGAATTTTACATCACTCCTGGTATAATCATGCTAGACTCGGTCACCTTGGTTTCACTTGCTTGCAAGCGTCGCTGGCCAACTCTTCAATGGCGAGCACTCAAATCACTTCGAACCCTTCCCAAACGAGAGTGGCTCTTGAGTACTAATCTTTACCATAAGATTTGGTGCGGATCCCAAAGCTTGAATAGGTGCGCTTGCAGAGCTCAGCCCCCAAGAAAGCCGGCTGCCTCCTCAGCCTGTACAGACTCACGTCTTCACATTCTTCGGTGGGCCGCTTCCGCCTGCCCACCCGCTTGGTCATTATGTGACATTCTATAGCAAGCCACGGCGTCTCGATCACCCGCGGTCCAAATGCATGAATAATCTAACAAAACTATCATCACCCGGCTCAGAGAGCTACACCGTGTAGTATTATCGCACGCAAGCCTTGGTCGAGGCTATACTTCTTGACTTTATCGCGTAAGACTAACAACTGAACGAACACGGAGCCTTGATTCTTCACTACATTTAACCTTTTGGAAGCTATTTGGCCGTTCTTTGTTTCAGATACCAGGCATTTGGCTAAAATTACTCGTTCTATTTTGAATGCCCCCTGGGTTAAGGAGAGTTAATAACTATGTGTATACAAATGAGTTCCTCGAGGCTTTGTTGGTGCACTAGCCAAGAATCCAAAGGGGGTAAAACTCCGCAAATATTGTGATCCGCCAATCACTCGCAAAATTGACCGCTGGCCTGACAGAACCTGGCCGCTTTATCTCAGTCATTATTAATGATGGTTTTTCAAGCCAAGTGATCCCGGTCAACATTCCCGTATGATACCATAAAAAGGGTGGATCAACAAGGCGAATTCTCGGGAAATTCCCAGCCATGGATCGTGGAGCAGCGCCGATCTAATCAGTTTCTGGTTCAGTGCCAGGAAACTATAGAACCCCACCTTCATTTGGTTTGTTCATCTGCGAATAGTGGATCAATGTTCGCTGACATCACTTGAGTCAAAAAGTCCAAGCTCTTCTCGATTTAGACTTAAATAAGCTCGCAGGTTCCCCCTGAAGAAATTCCCCGAGACACACCTTCCATCAGTTCGCCAGAAAATCAGACGCATAATGACTACCACTCTCTCACACACGGCCTTCGCGGCCAGCACCTCTATTCCGTCTGCATTCACTGTCTACGACAATGCCTTCTATAGCATCCTTGGCTCAGCCCCGAAGCTGGAGGTCATCTTGGAAAACAATGACTTCCCCTTCGCCCACGAAGCAAGCGTCTATGTCCCAACGACAGATGAACTGTTCATGTCTAGCAACCAATTCACTGATCCAGTCACTAATGAAACCACTATCGTGATCTCAAAGGTTAACGTGACCGCAAACCCCGTCACCTCCGAGATCCTCAACTCAACCGTTCCCATGCCCAATGGCGGCGTAAATCACGATGGTGGCATCCTCTGGACTGGCCAGGGCACTCTGAACACCACAGGTGGTCTTTGGCAGATGTCTGCGCAGTCGCCGAACAAGGCCGAGTTCATCGTGGGAGGCTTCTACGGCCGCCAGTTTAACTCTCTAAACGATGTTGTTGTCGCCAACGACGGCTCCTTTTGGTTCACAGATCCCATCTATGGTTACATTCAGGGTGTCCGGCCGAAGCCCAAGCTCCCAGCTCAGGTTTACCGGTATGATCCTGCTACCAAGGCTGTGCGCGTTGTTGCGGATGGGTTCGGTCGGCCCAATGGAATCTCTTTCTCGCCTGATGAGAAGACCATGTATATTTCCGATACTGCCGAGACAATCGGCGATGGAACTACCGATGCGCTTCTGCCTGCCACTATGTAAGTTGAACCCTGGGATCATGTTTCATTCGGGCATGAATGGAACTCAATGGGGAATTTTGACTAACCTTGTCTAGCTACGCTTTCGATGTGTCCACTATTAACGGTCAGGCCTTCCTGACTAACCGCCGGGTCTTTGCCATGCCTGGTGATGGTATTCCTGATGGCCTCAAGGTTGATCAGCACGGTAATGTGTACGCTGGCTGCGGTGACGGTGTCTATGTCTGGTCGTCTGGTGGTGTCTTGCTGGGTAAGATTTTGATTGAGGATGGCACTTCGAACTTCTCGTTTGGCAAGAAGGGGCAGCTGTACATTCTCAACGAGAACAAGGTCTACCGCGCGCAGTTGAACAGCACTCTGCGCAGCACTCTCTGGAAGAACTAGAGAAGCAGGGAAATGTGTAGATGAATGACTATGTGACGATGATAATTTTGTGAGAGCTTTGCTACTCTGCTCGCTTCTCTTATAGAAGCTATGTATTATGCTATTGTTACATGCTCTATTGCCTATCAATAATTTTCTATATGGATTTCGCGTCAAGCAGCTTCCATCCTCATACTATCACGATTCGTCCGTCTTTGTTTCATTTTGTTACGCCTTTCCTTCAGACTCCCACTAAGCACTAGCGTCTGCAGTGCGAGAGCTAGTTCTCAACCAACAGTGGGGGTTTCAAAACTCCAAATCATACCAGAAAGGGTCAAAGAAGGTTTGCTCGTCGAAAGCCAAATCACGAAAGAGATCCTCCGGAAACGGCATTTGCCCTATGCTGTGCGCTGCTATGTCAGATTGTTCGCCGGGGTCTTGCTGCTGCTCAACTTGTTCTGTTCCTGGAATTAGCTCGACGTCAGTTAATGCTGAGGATAGATCTCTTACCCGACAGGGCCGCCAACAACTTTGATCGAATCGTCCCCATGCTATCGGCACATCGTTCTGCTACTATGCTGTAGGTTTTCAGGTGCTCAAGAGCTGCCTGGCACTTATCCCAAGATATCTTCAATGTTTCACGGGTCACGATGTTGACAATAGATTGGTCAAGCTCAGCGAGCAGCGTGACAGACCCAGCCGTGAATAAGTCTGTGTTAAAGTAAGCCTGCGAAATAAGAAAGACGGAACTTTGGCATGCGTACAGAAAACATTGTAAAACCATACGCTTGATAAATCGTTGTTGCAAGTCTCGTGTACTAAGGAAATGAGATCAATGGCTGACTGCACACAAAAGATCGAGCAATCCATGGTAAAATTTGCGTGAATTCCAGTCCCCAACCGTCCAGCGTTAAGTTCAGTCACGGATCCTGGAGAGGACAAGATCTCGTGTAGCGACTGTGACAGAACTGGCCTGTAGATAAGGATTCTCAGGTACAGAAATCTGCAATAGGATTATTAGGAACCGTAACAGCTGGTGAATGCATTGTAATATACCTGGCTTTAAGCAGACATCTTTCTCTCAAGAACTGGTTATCCTGTGTTTCGTGGATTGGTACGTCCCATCGAAGTTGCCCAGGAACCGTCAGTCGAAAGTCCTGGAGCTCTGCGTCAATCCGTGTGATGCATTCAATCTGGCGCAAAGTTTCCGTCCTCCCTCTATGAACCGAGTTGTCTGAATCATTTTTGGGTTTCTTTTCAGCATTATCGTAGAGTGTATTCAATGTCGTCCGAAGAAGGTCATACAGCTTCAAAGTCGCAATGAACCACTCGACGCGGGAAAACAACCCCGGTGGCTGTACACATATTGAGGATTCCACGACTAGGTGCTCGTCATCAATAGATTGTGGTAGAAGGGTGGATGGATTATGCGATATCATGACCGGGCGACCAAGAATGGTGCTTACTGCCCTGAGAATTTTGTCAGCCAAGTATTCAGACAAATGGGATATGCGCCCTCTTACAAGTCTAGCATCACACAGCCATGCCATACTCTCCTCCGAACCTGTATCTCGGCAAATGACCGGTGCTTGTTTCCCACATCAGAGTGCAATCCAATTCCCTGAGCTAGTCTGCAGGCTGTCCCAATCACATGCCAGCATCGGTTGGGGGTACGAGAGCCCTGAAGATAGTGTGCCATCAGAAGGAGGGTCTGAGTTAGGGCAAGATCACCAGCTTCGAGATAATCTACATCTAAAGCTGGTTTGCTTGTGTGGAAAAAGGCTTCGGATGTGGCCTCGCGTTCAACCTGGATTATATCAGAGAATTGGCATGCTAAAGCAAAGACAACGTTCAGCCCGTAGTAAAAGGTCGTGCGAGTCTCACTGGAATCACCGAGACCCAGTCCACGGGTTGATCGTGCACTGGAGGGGAGTCCGTCTTGACTCCACAGTGATTCATAAGCCGTGAAGAATGCCACTTTATGCACGAATGGGTACAGACTATGGATTTTGGTAAAATAGCAGTCAACCAAGTGGTCTGCCAAGTGGCGTGGTGGAAGCAACTCGCGAGAGTCAGCGACGTTTATAAGGGCCCTTGGGCTTTCCTGATTCACAGATCGACGTGAATCCTGATGGGAAGGCTCCTGTGGGGGCTTTGGTGTCCTTGATTTGACCGTGTCCTGCAACTGCTTGATAAAGGCGATGGTGGACGAGTCTCCAAAGAACCCGCTTGTCGACTCTTGGTCACTAGTAAGCGGTCTCGAGACCAGACCCATTGCAGTCACGCTTGACATGCATTCACTGGCTGTTTGATTAGGCACAGGCTTTTGTATTCCAGGACCGTCGGGTCCATGGCGTCTTGTGCCTGCATTGGGCCCCGTGGGTCTTCACTTCGAATCAGCATATGAACTCGCAAGATCCCACGCGCTTCGTTAGTCATACCTCGAGTCATTTTGGTCATTCTCATCGTCATAAAAGCAGTTCTCTCGACGGCGTTGACAAGTGCCACATTTAGGTCGATCTCCATCACAGCGGATTTTATGAGATCGACAAATTCCACATGCAACGCTGACTCTTTTCCTCTTGACGTATCTGGGCTGTGCGTCGGCTGGACTGAACATTTGTTGCCTTTATGATTGAACCTGGTCGTGTTCTCGGACGATGCCGGGAACGCGACAGCTTTGGCGGTGAAGCACCAAACTGTGTACATAATGCGCGGACCGGTACATGTGCCCCTTGGACTCGGTAAATCTGAAGTCAAACATGTTGGATGATCCGCTCCAAATCACGACCTTGCTGATTCTTTCTCTCGCCCTCTTCAGCCCAATGCCCTGCCCTTGATTAAATCTTATCTTTGTGTTAAAAGTCTTTTTTTTATTGATCAAATTTTTCTTTTTTTTTTCTTTTTTTTAGATTTACACTAGTCCTAGTATTGAATCCTAACTTGGAGAACCCGTTCGTGAAATTGGATGCATTGAATGATTCCAAACTCTATATTTCTATCGAAAGTCTAATATGCTCTATTTTTGTCAAAAAACGTCGTGGCAAACACACCGCATTTTTTTCCCCAGGTTATTCTCTTCCATTTCAAAATGGGCGAATGATTTTCCATCCATTAGATGATTGAGGTGAAATCAGCAAAGAGATTTCTGATACTCTCAGAATCATCCAACGCGGTAGCATAACCCAAAATTCCATCTGGTCGGAGGACCACCACTGCACCTTTTCCCGTGGAGATAGTGTATCTTTCATGGGCAGACCTGGTATTGTCGTAATATAGATTTCCGACTCTGGGAGTTCCAAACATCTTGTCCCCTCCATCCGGGCTATCAGCGATCAAGGTGAGGAATCGAACCATGTCTTTAGGGAGAGTGGCTTGGAACTCCTTCAGCTTGTCCACTGACAGAGCTAGATTGTCGTGAGTAATCAGGGGCTGTCCAGCGAACACGAGAATACTCCACTGCCCAGTGTTTCGGATCACCTGGTACAAACGGGTTGGAACACGAGAACCAGGGGCCATAATCAAAGCATCAGGTCCCCTGCGACCGGACGAGATCATCCCTGTTGGTGGTGCTTTGTTGATGATGCTTTCACCGTAATTTATTCCCAAGCCGAGGTTGAACAAAATGGTGTCATCAAAGAGCTTGGTGAACAGTTCGTTCGCATTGAGAGAGGTTCCCTTGTATTCATCAGGCACAGTGCCTGAAATGGTTGCCGAGAAAGCTTTGTCGAGCTTAATGAGATGCTGAGCAGCGGGGCGTCTCTCATCTTCGTATGTTTGCAAGATCTCGGGGGTGTACCAACCCTTTACCACACCTCCCAGCTTCCAGGATAAATTGATGGCATCGTGGACGCCTGTGTTCATTCCCTGGGCAGCTCCAGAGGAGTGGGTGTGGCATGCATCTCCAGCTAAGAGAATGCGCTCGTTGGAAAAGAATGAATCGGCGACTTGTTGATTGATGCTGTGCAGTTGTTAGCTCTGCTATCGTGTTTTCGTCTTTTCAATGCAAATGAGTACATACCTATACAAGGTCCACCACTCAACTTTCTCCACCTCCAGTGAGAAAGGCTCCATCGACTTGACTGCTTCAGCCACAGCCTGCTCTTCGGTGAGTTTATCACCATACTTGGCAAGCATGTCTTCCGTCATGGCAAAGCCAATGCGTTTAACGCCATGATCCAACTGAACCCATAGAACATTCCCATGACTCTTAGATTCGATCGAAGCAAAGCCTACATCGGCGTCGGGCATGTTTGTCTTAAAGACACCATCAATACGGACCCATCTATAGTGGGTGCGGTCACCTTGAGCTGGGATCTCCGCGATCCTTCTCACAAGTGAATGACCTCCGTCCGCGCCAACAATGAATTTGCTATCACGACCAAAGTCAGTACTTGGATCATTCATGACAGTCTTAGCAACGAGTTACCTGTTGATTGACATCACTTCCTCAGTGTCTCCCTTCCGGATACGGGAAGATACTTTGAAATCACCCCTGGGCAAGTCGTCGATGGCATAATCCTCGAGTTTCCAACCGATGAGCAGACGACCTCCGAGCTTTGCATATGTATCCCGGATCACGTTTTCAGAGTATTTTTGCCTGATGTTCAGGCAGTAATCCAAGAATGTGCCGTGCATTCGCTCAAACATGACATGCCATCCACGCGAGGTCACTCGCTCGCCATCTTTGAATGTCACGCTGTTTCGAGCGATGTATCCGATTTGGTTCAGTTCGTCCAGGAGTTCGAGTTGGTCCAACATCTCTAGAGTTCGCGGGTATAAGGTGGTCGCTCGGCCATACATGGCTTGCTCAGTCTTGTCATGCTTCTCTGTGGAAAGAGTTAGATACTGATCAATAGCTGACGAGAATCAAGATAAACAGACTTCGGAGGGGCTACTTACCAACAATGATAGAGTCCACGCCTTGTCTGGCCAACCCGTGGGCTATGAGTAGGCCTACCGGCCCACCACCAATAATTAGCACATCTGTCTGGATAGTCGCAGCCATTCTCAGATATATGTAGTGAAGGATTTAGAGTGTTTATGAGGTAGTTCGAGCTTAGTTCTTTTCAGGGACGCCAGAGATCTTTTATATTCAGTACGAGATCGGGTACATCGGCATCATTCTCAATAATCAGAGAATCGGCCCGATCAGTGTTGCTCTATGGGGATCGAACAAAGCGTAGTATTGGCTATTCAAACCGGATTGACGACCAAACCGAACTATAGGACGTAAAAATTGGCAGATGCCGGACGTATATCGATGTAACGGCTCGTAAGTATCTAAATAATCTGCCCATCTACGTTATCAAGTGGGTGTATATTATGTATCGGAATGTATCGGAGTGAAAATTACACAGCGGCAATCCTCGAATGATCAAGCTCCTAGTTGTGGATAGGTATACCACTGTGTATCCATAATGAATCCAAAGGATTTCACTGACTGAATGATGAGGGTCCCCGAGGTCACCGTCGTCAAGTTCCGTCAAGAAATATCCATGGATCCTGGGCTACGCTCGGTGCATGGGTCTTCCTGAGACTCCCGAACTAACTTAGCCTCGCTTTTTATGTCTATCTGGCGCATTGATTCATGAGCTTTACTTGGAGATTTAGGTTTGTTTGGCGGTGTGTAACCTTGCCCTGAATTCGGTGACAACATCAAGAACTATAGAATTTGAGACCCAAAGCTGTTGCGGTGTGACAAAAATAAACGTCCAAGGCTCGCAATATATTTCACGCATAGACCTCGGACTTGTTTAGGATCCTGAGACTAGATTGGGAATTGAGACAATACTTTAACGAATGAGGACCATCCATAAATGTCTATATATAATCATTG
Source organism: Penicillium pulvis (assembly GCF_028828015.1). Classification (NCBI taxonomy): domain Eukaryota; kingdom Fungi; phylum Ascomycota; class Eurotiomycetes; order Eurotiales; family Aspergillaceae; genus Penicillium; species Penicillium pulvis. The sequence continues at coordinate 2,224,368 of NW_026643080.1, forward strand.
ATCCCTCCCCGTGGATATATTTAGTAGGTTCATTGGCTAGGTAGCTTTGATTATGAGCGCGAATCCCAGGGGCCCGGGGGCCAAGTGCTTAGCATAGACCCTGGTTCCAACATCACCAGTGATTCGTGGAATGAAGCCAAGCGGCTTACCCTGTTTATGTCTCATAAAACGCAGAGCCCAGATATTGTCAAAGAATATGAGTGGACGAGTATACATATGTAAAGATCCAGATCGGGCACCAGCTTACTCAGTACGTGTCAACTGGAATTATTTATAACCGGTCGGACAATTTAGTGGTGCCATCATATCAAGTCTTCGTGTCATCATCCAGGGTCATCTGCAAGAGGAGTGCCGAGGGTGCAGGAGCATCAGCCCTGGAGTAAAGTATATTCTAAGTTGTGGAAGGGGCCGCATTATGGCTGAGGGGGTGGTGCATCATTCCATTTACCATGTTTTATGCGAGGTGTGCCATGTGTTCTTCTCTATTTCGTCACTGCCCTCTGATACACAAGATGCTAATACAACTTTGGAAGCAGCCTCCTCGCGTGACTTGAGGGGTTTTTTTTTGTCATGAGGGGGGTTGAGGGGCTCATCGCGATCGAGAAAATTGGAGCGGACGCTTGATGACGAGAGCCAAGATGGCGGGGCTGTTGACTACCGACGGCTATTTTCTTCTCTAAATAGGATACCGGGAGTCGGTGTAGGATCTGACACTACTGCTGATCTCAGCTGGATATCTTGGGAGAAAGAAACGAGTGGTTGACCCAATCTCCCGATCTCCCTTGTCGGGTCTCGGCTTTCGCTTCCTCATTCTGAAGTAAAAATTGGGGGTTCCACTCCCCTGCTGAACCCCCAAATGCGCCCTTTTCTTGTGCGAACGGACGTTGTCGCGGCCTTTTTATTTGTTTTTCTTGCTTCCAAATCATTCAAGGAAACGGGAAAAATCAAAACAAAGAACATGTAGATCCAAGTCAAAATCACACTTGGAGTCACACCGAATCTTCCAGGAACGATAAACATACGGGACAAATCCGGGGAGAAACTCAAGCTCCTTGGCAAAAAAGGTCGAGGCACTCAGCTGGGGAATCTGGTGAGCCTCTTAAATGAAGCTTATTGGCGATAGGGCGGAGCCGAGGGTCCACACGGCATGTCGATCATTTACCCCCGGACTTAAGCCAGCGCCATCATCATAACATCTTGAATAATAGTCCGAGAGTCGATCTCGCGGACAGTTGGCGTGACCGCGTCGAATTTTGATTGGCATAGCAACGCCTCCAACGACTGAGGTACATGTAATATCAATGCAAGAAGCAGGTGTAAAAATCAAATTCAATAGTGCAAGACGAAGTGATGATCCCTTACGTCCTGCCCACGGCCCCGATTCCCGCAAGGGTGGATCCATGCACTTGCGCACTTCCCGATTGCGAATCATGCACCCCTGTGGAGATGAAAGGAGATAGGAGTAGACAAATTCTGGTAATCTCAAGGTCGGACAGAAGTGGAGCCTCCCCTGTGAGGTACGAGTCCAGGCATTACGAGATGCGAGACATCACATAAGGGATGTAGCTAAGCAAACTACATTTCTGATCTCTCGAAGTGGGCCCCTGTTTGCAAATTACCCAGTCTGTTTATGATCCACTCTATTGGTGATTCTTTGATTGCTATCCCTCTTTTGGAGTTGAGCCACGTCGGACCCCAACTGCTACTGACATGTGCCTTACATTCATAGGACCAATATGCAGCTTAAAGAAAGACGTGATTGGCCTCCCCTGGTCCCAAGACCTTTAATCAAGGCGAAAAACCCACCTTGAAAGACGACATCTGCATGACCCTCCATCGCGGGCCACAAAGGACGGAGTAAATCAACATAAATTGAGCCACTTCCGCCATTGTTTGTCTTTTTCTTTTCTAGAAACATAGCCACGGTATTCCGACCTCCTCGACAATCTCCTCCCATTCCCCTCACCATGTTCGGGCTCCTTTCCCTTTTCATCTCATTAGTTGCGGCTTACCCTGCTCGGGGGCCATGCACTGGTGACTGCTGGGCTCATGATCCTTCCATGATCCAGCGTCAGTCAGATGGCAAGTACTTCCGCTTCTCCACGGGCACAGGTGTGAACATCATGTCCTCTCCGGCCCTGAAGGGACCTTGGACAGACTTGGGTGCTGCCTTGCCTGATGGCTCCAAGATCGACCTCAGTGGTGCAAACACGACCAATATCTGGGTATGTAAACAAAGAAATCTAAAAACGTATCTATTGATATCTAACCTTTTTGGGTGTAGGCTCCCGATGTTCATTACGCCGACAGCACTTACTACATGTACTACGCAATTTCCGCCCTTGGTACACAGACATCCGAGATCGGCGTTGCTACTTCCACCACTATGGAGCCCGGTTCGTGGACTGACCACGGCATTGTTGGTATCCCCGCAAACTCTGATTACAACCGCATCGACCCCAACTGGATTGAGATCGATGGCAAACAATACCTTCAATTCGGTTCTTTCTGGCAAGATATTCACCAAGTCGAGCTTACGAGCGCACTGAAAGTCGGCTCCAACACTCCTTACCAGATAGCATACAACGCTTCTCTCAACCACCGCGAGGAGGGATCTTTCCTGTACCAGCACGGTGACTACTACTACCTCTTCTTCAGCGCTGGTATTGCCGGATCGTACACCGCGACTACCCCCGCTGCGGGCGCTGAGTACAGTATTCGTGTGTGTCGCTCCACTACCGGACTTGGTGGATTTGTAAGTTTTGAATTCCCTGTTCAGACAAAAATAAGGTAGCCCCTGTGCCTTGGAAATACGCGTCATAACTAACGGGATTGATGATCTGCAGGTGGATAAGGACGGCACCGCCTGTACAAACTCCGGCGGAACAATGCTATTGGCCAGCCACAACCAGGTCTATGGACCCGGTGGAGAGTAAGTGATGCGATGCAAATCTGCACTCCACAAGGCGTAATTTCTGACCAATCAACTTCTAGGGGTGTTCTCACAGACAGTGATCTCGGACCTATTCTCTACTACCACTACTATCCCCTCGCTGAGAAGGAGGCTGGTGGCGATGGTACTGCAGGATACCGCTATGGGTGGAACGAGCTCGGCTTTACCGATGGGTGGCCTGTCGTCAAGGCTGCTTAAGCACACCATATTGCCTACATCTAGGTGATCGTTTGACCTCTCCACTTTGGGTATATGGTGGAGTTGGTAGGACCACATCGTATAATCCTTATATATTGTCTGCATGGCTCGGCTCTCGGCTGAGAGCTCGGCTGCTTACTTGCTTTTCTTTCTGTTGATGGTTGGGTTCCCATGCCTTTTTGAGTTATACGCTCGTCTTTCTCGATACCCATGTGCGGCCTTTTGGCACGATCATGCATTAGTGTCACAGATTACTACTAATTTCTAATCCGTCCCTGGAGGCTCATTCCAGGGAATGCACATTTGATCAATCTCCATGTTACTTAGAGGACCCAGCAAATATACCGCTCGTTTGATCGCCATGATTACGCATCCTTTTAATTGCTGCTACTATGTATCACGTGTAGATCGCTATACCTGCGAAGATCTTCTACAGAGTATTAATCTTGATTGAAGAGTGGGAACGCCCCATTCACGCCTTTCGTAATCCACAAAGGCACATTCGTTGGACATCGCCATAAACTGACGTACATAGCAGGCACACTCTTTCAAAAAGAGTCTTACGTCCGAGACGATGATCTTTCCAATTACGCCAACGTAGGGAGTACGCAGATATGTCTCCACCGTGTCGGAGATCAACAACATCGCTTTAAATGATCATCAATATGAAACTTCTAAGTTTATTCCCGCAGAAGTTGTCTGCCCATTTGCTCATATTCCTTGCGAGGTATTCTGGGCATTCTTGAACTTGGCCTGAGTTCATTCAACGAAATCATCCCCTGAAACTATCCTGAGATACTTGCAAGCTTGGACAAGTTCTTTTACTTCGTTGTCTAGAGATTCGGTGCTGATCATATTGAACACCTGACCAATGTAAAATTATCAGGACAGTGGTACCAAATATCGTATATATAAAATATTTGATCTGGGTTGTTCTCCGTTGTGTAGTTACTAAAGTCCAAAAACTTCAACTTTCACGAGAATCAAAAATTGATAGGCCAAGGTAACCAAGCTAGAGACATGTAAAGTCGCCAAATTAGCGTGGTGGGAAGCCTTTTCCGTACATTAACATGGAACAACATGCACCGCATTTCTATATTACAACAAGGCTAAATGGGAAGAGCAGACCCGCTCACGAGAATTGCCACTCGCCAGCAATCGAGAAAACCCTCAGAGTTACTTCGCCTGTGATTTGGGTTCAATCATGGCCGGGCGCCGATAACAGAGAACGGGCAAAGGTTGAGGAGTAAAGGGGGATTACGGCTCTAGATTTGCTTACTCGAGGCATTTGCGGTACCCATTGTTCTCATAGGCGCCAAACCAATTACATGTCGGGTAGAAAGATGCGATGGATATCGAGTATTCCTGAGTGAATCTTATGAAGATTCAAATCGATCGAATGGTAAGCGTAGAAAATGAAGTTACAAGGGGCATCAAATAATGTAGCTCCCAAAATAAGCAAGGTCACCAGAGTTTAAATTTGTAGCCTTGAGCTGATAGAGAAAGTGGGAAAAATTTGGAAATATCTCTGAATGGCTTCAAAATACTGCCACATCTCCGATTCTCTATACATCTAAGCACTTCACACCGCCATAACCGAATGGTCGAATTTCAAAAAGCTTCTGTGTCACTAGGGCCTTACGCCGGATAGGCCACTCCGTTGTTAACCGAACGCCGATGTCGAGGGCCAGAACCGCCACTAGACACCGCTCAAGTACCAAGCGTCCCTAGATCTTGAGCCACTGAGGGACAAAGCACTAGAACAACTGGACGACAATTTACAAATATTTTCCTCTACTTGGGGGTAATCAGAGAACGCAAGCTGACCTTTTCCCTTCCCCTTGCCCCCCTTTATTCTGGAGTCCCCACACCTTCTTGAAACGCTGCACTCTCATGTTTGACCTCACCTGCTCTAGTATAGCCACAAGATTCATTCTTGCGCATGTACCCTATCCGTTTCCAAAACCAGTGCTCGTCTTCCAAAGAGTCGAAACAAGATTCGAAAATATTGAGCCACTTGTACTCATTGTGATAGATGCTCGTATAAAGCGCATGGCCAATAGACTAGAAGAGTTGCCGGCGCACGCGATCAAGAATGTAGTGTAGGCCTCATGCCAAATTTGGGATGTAGCCATTTCTGAGAGCAGTGAGCTCGAAAAAAGCCATTAGGCCTCACTGTATGCTGTATTGAATTCAAATGTGCCACTTTTGAGGACTATCAGAGCTTCTTCGGGCCCTGTTGTAGAGTTTAGGATGTAACGAGATTATCGCGATAGCCAATTGGTCAGCAAGCGAAGAGCTTAGACAGGTAAAGAAATAGAGAGAGAAACAGAAAGATAGTACAAAGAGCCTGTCCCCACTTCCCTCGAGTCACATCTACATCAATGATCTGAACTAGGGTTCAAGGGTTGAAGTGGGCTTTATCGTCGGAGAATTGAGTTGCCTTTTCTCTGCGTGGCCTCTTATCAGGGCTTCGCAACTTGTATGCAACGTTGATATTGACCTGCCAGAGGTCGATGTCAATTAAAAATTGTTTGACGACAGTGATTTTAGACACATAGCAAATGTACATTCTCCTTCTAATGGTATGGGTTAAGCTTTTCTATTCCGATGAGGAATCTCCTTATCATGTGGGGTCGGCTGTGTCCGAATCTTTGCCCCTTTTGGAGCAGATCGTCTAGTACTGGGAATGCCTTTTACGAGAACTCCAGGAGTTGTTATATCTGAGAGCACTATCGTTGCTAACGTAAACAATTCAAATAGAAATGAATTAAGCCCCCGGAATCTTTGATATACATGTTGACTCGTGATTTCTGTGCTAGTGTTTGCTTTGTTTTGGCTTTGATAAATGCCAAAGCGTGATCGACCACGAGCTTGGAAGGTTGACTCGTGCACTTCTAGAATCCCCATATGCTTAATCTTGACACCTATATACCTCTGGCTCATCTTTGCCAAGAATTGTCATTTTTACATTGATTGGATTGGAGCCCCGGGAACAGGTGGCAAAGGGTCTCCTGAGGTTTAGCCACACCAACAACATTGAAAGATTACAATACAGCAATTATTCCCGTACACTAATATAATCATTAGATTCTAGATATCTCTCTGCCATTTCCATCTCAATTGTTGCTTTCTGGGTTGCGTGCAACATTAAACTGATAACAGTGGTCGACTCGGACTCGGAGAAAACTTCCCCGGAGCCTCGAGCTGGCCTTTTCTGACACTTTGTGTACTTCTGGGGTTCTCGACCTTCACCTTTCTCTCTCTTTCCACCCACTCCTCCACTCTCTCCCTCCTCCCAACTCTCCGTTTTTTTATTGGGGACCCTGCCCTCGGGCATTTTGTATATTGGTTTTCTTTGGGTGCTTGGTCCAAATTCCCATTCCTATCCCACTCCACCCCATTCTCCGGGGAATTGCCAGTCAAGTCATAGGGCATCGCAATCATTTCCGAGCCTCAATTCGAAAGTGTAGCACTGAGCTTGTAAGTCTTGCTCTCCATCTGCCCTCTTCCAAAACCATCTCCCTCGCCAGCCTACCTACGATTCTGAGGGCCCGAGGCTGTTGCGATCTGCCTCCGTCGCAATACTGATTCGGTCTAGTCTTGATTGCAGGCTACGTTTGCACGGCTCTATCGCCTCCGTTACCCCCTGGTCCTTGATATCGCTTCCAATTGCGCCGGTTCATCATGTCCGCTGAAGCATCGAACGCCACCAATGGTGCTGCCTCCAAGTCTCTTGCCGCCATGCTGGAGGAGCAACACACCCGTGAAGACCATCATGTCACCGTTGAGGACGTCATCGATGAGGAGGATCTCAAGCACCCGCCGCCATCATCCCTGGTGAATAACAACTCATCGGCCCCTGTTGCCCCTGTCTTGGAATCCACCACACCGGCTGAGACCGCCACCCCCTCCCCAATCTCGAAGCCTGCCGTTAAGAAGACACCGGCATTTGATGTACAGTCGGAGGAGCTGTTCCCAGCACTGGGCAGTGGCCCTAAGCCCTCTGCCCCCGCGGCTGCTACCTGGGGTGCGAAGAAGCCATCTGCAGCAGCCGCTGTGGCCCATGGCCAGCCCGCCAAGCCAATGGGTAAGCAGATATTCTAAATACAGAGCACTGCATATCTCCGGTTATCTAACGATTAGCAGATATCCCCCGAGTAATGTCTCTTCCCGGAAAGCACATGGAGCAGCTTCGCCTTGCCCCATCTCAGATGCTTCCCCGCGGTCAGATGAAGAAACCCCTGCAAGATATCCTCCGTGACATTTCTCGGAGATCCAAGGCTACTGTGAATATTCGTGGTGGCCCCGGTGGCTCCGTTATCTTTGAAGGCAAGGGATCCGTCGAATCAGTCCGCCAGGCACTGAAGGAGGTTGCACAGCAGGTTGGATCTAAGGTATGCATACGTGCCCTCTCAATCGAATCACTGGTCTAACTTTCTGTTTTCATAGCAATCCGTCCGTGTCCCTATTCCTACCTCTGCCCGAGCTCACATCATTGGCCGCCAGGGTGCGGTGGTTCAGGACATTCAGACCCGTACCGGTGCTCGTGTTCAAGTTCCCCGCGCCGATAGCAATGCCGCTGCCGCTGAAGATGATGACGATGATACCATTGACGTTCTGATTGAGGGTGATGCAGTTGCTGCTGAGATGGCTCGCCGGGAGATCGAGGCGATTGTTAAAGAGCGGGGCTCGAGCATGAGCTTGCGCTTGAAGACCGTCCCGCCAGAGTTCTTCCCGTTCATTGCTGGTGCTCACGACGCAGCTTTGCGCGAGATTGAGGAGCGAACAAAGGCACAGATCAACGTACCCCGGTACGACACCTGGACTTCGCAGCCCCCTCCCCAGGAGGCACACCCCGGCCAGGTGCAGTTCGTGCCTGTTGCCGACAAGCACATTCTCATTTCTGGAGAGCGTGCCGCGGCCCAGGAAGCTCGTGCAGAGATTGAGCGTTTGGCCGCCGACTTGCAGCGTAAATTGACCCTCCGCCAATTGGCTATCAACCGCGGCCAGCACCAGTTTATTCTTGGAAACGAGGCCGACGCTTTGCACCAGTTCGTTGCGCAGACTGGCTGTGCGATTATTTTACCTCCTGCGTCGGACGACAGCGAATTCCTCACAATCACCGGTCCCGTTGACCAAATTGAGGCTGGTGTTAACCACGCGATGGATCTTGCGACTAGCATGCAAATGGCCAGCATTGACCTGTCCCGCCAACACCCCAACGCCCCTGCTGGTCCCCACGCTCACGCTCGTGCTCTGACTCAGTACCTGAAGCGTCGTCAGATCATCAAGCAACTCGAGTCGGCTTATGATGCGCACATCGCTCTCTCCCCAAGTGTCGAGGGCCCTGTCGCCTGGGAGGTCTACTCTCGTGATGGCAAGAACACCATCCGCGCTCGTTCAGATATCATGAACCTTGTTCAAGCCCACCCCCCGTCTCGTCTCCGTCATGTCCCAGTTGACCCCTACTTCCACCCTTACCTGCGCTCTCGTGGTGCGAGCAAGCTCCAGGGTGACTACGGTGTTCATCTCCTCGTGCCCGAGGATATTGACAGTCCCGAAGTTGTCCTTGTTTACGAGGGTCCCACTTCCACTGCCTCCAACTTTGAGGTCCCGAGATAGCGTCCCTCCCCGGCGGAGGTTGCCGAGTTTGAGAAGTCCTTGCTGGAGGCTCAGGCTTTCTTGTTGAGCACACTTGGTAACCAGAATGATATCGTTGGCGCATCGGTTTCTGTTCCTGCCAAATACCAGGAGAAGGCCCGCAAGTTCATCATCCGTGAGCAGGATGCTAAGGGTGAAGACAGCATTCCTGTGCGTGCTATTGTTGGTGAGCCCAAGGCCTCTAAGTGTGAGATTTCGCTGCGCGGACCCTCCGAATCCGTCTCGGAGCTCGCTGCTAAGCTGGAGGCGTTTGTTGTGGAGCAGGAGCAGGATGATCTGGAGCGTGGCTACACAAACACCTTCGATTTCCCTCAGAAGTTCGCCAACTTCCTGATCGGAAAGCGTGGCGAGAACATCAACAAATTGCGCGAGGAATTTGATGTCGACATTAAGGTTGAGAACGGCAAAGTTGAGGTCAAGGGCCCCAAGGCCAAGGCGGATGCTACCCGCATGCGTATCATGAACATGGGCAAGAAGTGGGAAGATGAAACCACCCACGTCCTGAAGGTTCCTGCCCAGTACCACCGCGAGCTTATCGGACAGCGGGGTACCCTTGTGAACCGTCTCCAGGACCGCTACTCAGTCCGCGTCCAGTTCCCTCGGGCAGCCGCCTCTACTGACGACCAGTCCGTTGCCGAGACTGCCAGCGATGCTGGTGTTGCCCGCAACCGCCCTCAGCAGGCGTCTGATGAGGTCATTATCAAGGGTCCTAGCAAGGGCGCTGACGCTGCTCGTGATGAGATTCTCGGTTTGTTGCAGTGGGTTATTGATCACTCGAACAGTGCCACTATCTCAGTCGCCCAGAGCCAGGTTGCTTCGCTCATTGGTCAACGTGGCCGTGAGATGGACAAGCTTCGGGCGGACACTGGTGCTCAGATTGATGTTCCTGCCGCGAATGATGCACCGGATGCATCGGGCCGTGTCCAGATTCGTGTCAAGGGTACCAAGCAGCAGGTGGCCGAGGCTAAGAAGATCTTGCAGCAGCGGGCCACCGACTTTGATGCTACTGTCACCAAGTCTATCGAGGTTGAGAAGAAGTATCATAAGGCCCTTATTGGGGGTGGTGGTATGTTTCCCCTTTTAGTCAACAGATTTTGTTTGGGCCTCGTTTTACTAATGACTACTAGGTGCCAATATCCGTAAGATTGTCGTTGATGCTGGTGGTCCCAGTGATGGCAGCGCTGCTCGTATGGTCCGATTCCCCAAGCCTGATAGCACCGAGTCTACCATCCGTCTCGAGGGTAATGGAAAGATTGTCGACAGTATCATCGCTGCCATTGAGGAGTTCGTCAAGGAGCGTGCCGATCAGGTCTCTGAGACTGTTGATGTCCCCACTGCTCAGCACCGCCTCCTTATTGGTCGTGGAGGTGATACCCGCCGCGGCATCGAGTCGAAGTTCAACGTCACTCTGGACATTCCCAAGCAAGGCTCTGGTCGCACCGACGTCAAGCTGAAGGGTGCTAGCGGTGCTGTTGCCGAGGCAAAGGAGCACATCCAGGGCATGATGAAGGACCAGCACGCTGAGACAGCTTTCGTTCCAACTCACTTGCACCACGCTGTCGCTGACAACGGTGCTTTCTTCCGCCGTCTGCGCAGTGACCACCAGGTCACTGTTGATCATGCCGGCAAGTCTGTACCCGCCAATCCGGCTTCTGAGGAGACTCGCAGCTCTGCCAATGGCACTTCTCTTCCCCTTATCACCGATGACCCCACTGAGGCCACAGATGCCCACTCCTGGAAGGTGATTGACAACAGCCTCTCTGCCGATGCTGACACCACCCCCTTCCCGTGGGTCCTTAGTGGCTCTCCGGAAAATGTCGCCAAGGCCCGTGCCGCGATTGAGAAGGCTGTTGCCTCTGCTAGCCAACAGTCCGCTACTGGTTACCTGATCCTGCCGGATCCTAAGACCTACCGTTTCGTTGTTGGTCAGGGCGGTAGCCAGATCAACGCGATCCGGAAGAAGACCGGCTGCCGTATCAACGTGCCCAAGGACCAGGCACGTGGCGAGGCCATTGAGATCCGCGGCAGCTCGGCTGGTCTGGAAGAAGCCAAGGACATGATTTTGGAGGCCGTGCAGAATGGCCTGAACGGCTCTGCTCGTTGAGAGCTTTCTTGGTCTGAATTCTTGGAGATTCTTTGTTCAAGGCGTGCACGGCAGAACATATTGAACTCGAGCATATAAACCATTCTCCAGCGTTGGAGCAGGGCATTCTTGTGTTTATTCCTGGTTTAATTTTTTTTCTTACTTACCATGGTATTTTCTTGTATTTCCCTTTATTTCAAAAGAATGATTCTCTTCTCCGCTCATGTTCGAGGTAGCTCTGGAGGAAAGCGTTGTCTAAAACTCGATCAGCCACAACAGAAATGAAACGCATTGATTCAAACAAATTTAATTAAACTCAAATTAAATGATAACGCCACATTTACTCCAAATGCACCATGTGGCTTATCTGGCCACGGTGACCTGTGATAATCCTTTCCTCGAACAGCCACCGCCATCATCATACACGTAAACAATGACATCATAGTATGGACTACAGATCTCTAGTATAAGAATATCTTCATGAGTTGAATATTGACAATCTCTCTCTCTTTTTCTCTCATACATACTCTATTTCCCATCAAAGCACCATTCAAACAACCTCACTTGAAACAAGTCCAACCCCCTGGGCAAAGATACCTACTTTATATAACCATACAACACGACCGAACCAAAATGCCCATCGGCAACTCCCAAGATAGCGGCGTAACAGGCGCTGCCAAATTCACTACCTCAACTGTTGGAAACCTAGTCGGTGGAGTAGGTCGCACAGTGGGTGGCGTTACTGGCGCTGCGACGCGTGGGGTGGGCGATACCATCACCAGTGCTACAGGAAGTGCAGGCAAGCCCGTTGGCGATGCACTGGGTAGTGCAGGAACAGGCGTGGAAGATGGAGCGAAGAGAGTTGCAAGGGGAGTCGAGGATGCTGGGCAATGGAAATAATCGATGATGGTGTCTGAGCTGTATACCAGGATTGCTTGATCTCGCATGTACTTTAATGAACTATGATCCTATGTATCAATTATGCCATATCTATTCTATCAATCTATTGAATCTATACCATATATCTATTCCTCCAGTCAAATCTTACAATCTATACAGAACCGAAACAGGAATCCAAATCAAATATTCACAAGGAACGCCCTCCGATCAACCTGCAATCCCAAAGCCATGAACGCGCCAAAACTTCCACAAGTCATAAACACCGGTCCCCAAAATGCAGGAACAAACTTTCCCACCAGAAGGTACCGCCTCATAGACCAGTAACGAAAGAATCCATAACCCAAAGACCACACTCCCAGTACCTGGCATAGTCTCGCCGGCGAAACGGCACCCAGAAGCTGGCTGGACATATGCTGCCCTTGGGTAGTAGTCGAAGAGTGAGCATCTGGACTTTGATGTTGATTTTGATTTTGATTTTGATTTTGAGCCTGGCCCTGGCCCTGGCCCAGCTTCTTCTGATTTGCAGCCATTTCTTCCAGTTGCGCCGGGATAGATGGAGCAAGAGGCCCCAGGCCAAATTTAGAGCAGAGAACCCGGTCAATAGCCTCTAACCGGTCTAAAGCTAGTGCCATAGCTGCAAAGCCGAGGCCGGCGCGCGTCCATGAGAGGAAGGTGCGCTCATTGGCATGGTGGTCGCGCTGCTGGGAGCCTGTGTTTGCGACTCGCGCGGGAATGAGACGGCGGAGAACGGAGGCGACCATCGCCGTTTAATTAAATAATCCGAAATCAGGTGTTTCGGGCCTGGAAACGAATGGCTTTTATGGATGATGTCTTGGATGTGGATTTTTGGTAGATGATGAAGGGCTTATCGGGGCATTTCGGGGATCGTTCACGTGGAGAAAATTGCATTTTTGGATTTATTGATGCCCGTACCTGATGATGTTGATTTCCATTGTTTTGACTATACATTATCATTGACGTTCTTGAACAGTTACTGTAGTAGGACTATGTCATTTGCTTTCTATTGTCTTATTAATATTCCCTGCGAACTATGGTAGACTAAGCGATCAGCAGCCGAGGCTGCAACGCTGCGGTGTTTAGATGTTGACTTACATCTTCCCCTATTGGTCAATCTAGACCCACAGCCCTGCACTATCCCCGGACATGACCTGGACTCTTTCGGTCTAAAAATTACAGATCTATGAGAATCTGCTACTTCCTATCTATCGGTCTCTCCCTACATATGATTATTGGACAAAAAGCAGTCCTGTCGCCGATTGCTTCGGACGTAGAGCATGCATTCGGACGAGAGAACAGCGCTCGGGCGAGAAAGGGCTTACTCGGGCGAGAGAGGATGGCATCATCTGAGTTGTATGCGTATTACCACCACTAGATCCTGACGCGTGAATTGACAATAGAAACAAAGTAGTATCTACTTGAATACGTAGAGATCTTCACTTGAGTGGTTTTGTAATATACAAAGGTGAAGAATGCAATACTACGTATGATCGGTAGAGGATTGAGAATTAAAAAGTGGTTTCTATTTCTAACCTTGGAAAAGTACATAGTTGATCACAAGTAGCTTTACCATTCCAATCCATTCAATTTCAATGGCAAATGAAGCATCCTATATCCCGAACTCATAGGCCTCGGAAGCTGGCCCGCTCGAATATTCACCTGCAAAGACTGATGAAGAAGCCTCGGCGCATTCAACGTAGCATCACGTTCTGTCCGTAACGACACAAACTCCTTCTCAGAAACGACATCTCCAACATGCTTGTTCTGTTTCCTGTGATCGGCAACACTCATCCACGGAACAGGAGAATCTCGTCCCTCTGGCGGGTAATCATGGCCTGGCCAGATCTTGACATGGTCGTCTAGAGCTAACAACTTACGACTTGATTGAAAAAGATCTTTTGCGTCTCCACCTGGGAAGTCGCAACGTGCTGTTCCGATGTCCGCGTGGAATAGAGAATCGCCACAGAATACATTATCTATGGGATGAATGTTAGCGACAGCGTTTAGGCCAGTGAGAATAGGTTGTCTTACCTCCGATTTGGTATCCTAGATGATCTGGTGTATGTCCAGGAAGATGAATGGCTTTGGCTGTTAAACCACCGATTTGGAAAGATTCGTCATCTTCGAATAGCTTGTCAAAGACGGTATCGTACTCTTCACTCTGGATTCCGTAGCGTTGACCGAATAGCGTTTGAACTTGCTCAATGCGCTTGCCGATACCGATGGGCGGCTTGTACCCTTGTATCTGAAAGAGCTGTTTTTGGAGATATGATGCTGCAGTCAAGTGGTCTGCATGAGCATGCGTCTCCAAGATTCTTTCAATTTTGTAGCCCTTTTCTTTGACTAAAGCGAGTAAGGCATTGGCTGAGTCTGTGGTGATGGCCTGGGTGACAGGGTTATAATCCAAAACTGGGTCGATAATGGCTGCAGACTGCGTTGATGGGTCTGAGACTATGTATTGCCATGTTCCTGTAACATCTTCAAATACGGGGTGAATTGTAGGCTCCTTGATAGCAGCGGTGCTATAACTTGTTTGGCCATTTGGTACGGCCAGAGGGGCAGGCGTAGGTTGATATACTGAGTTGTATAATGGATTTTGTGTGCGCCTGATGCCTGTCTTCGACCTGGTGGAATATGACTTGTTTGACTTCAGAGCATTGATGCTCTGAGTCCGATGGTGAGGTAAGAAAGGGATGGCTGACATCCAAGGTCGAGCCCCTGCCGATAGGCTGTCGCAGGTGGGTTTAAGTCGAAGTGACTTCATAATGTGACTCATATTAAGCGCAAGAAATTTTGATAAAGCAAATTTGGGACGGGGGTGAGAAAGTCTGAAGTACTCAAGTTTGATGTTGGATGCCGAACTTATGTGGTCGCCGATCGCCACTCGGTCGCCGATTGATATTACTTCGGTGAACAGCCCCGTTAGATTTTTTGCAGCGAATATTTTGAAATAAGATATCTTCGGAAGTCGGCAGTATTAATCGGGTTCTCAAACAAATAAATCATATGATTGTGGGCATACAGAACAATTGAAATGTAGTAGTATGGCGCGACTAGAAGTCTCTGGGTACCTAATTCTTGGTATCAAGATTAAAAGGGTTTCAAAATATATTTTTGAGGACGTAACTAATGCTATAACCTTCTATAAATTGACCTTTGCTGTTTTTATGCTAATAGTATAATCAATGAAATCGAATGAAAACTCCTGGATTGGACACACGCTGTCTTTACAAACTCAATATGTAGTCGCTTTTCCTGCAGGATGTTTGAGCTTCCTGAACCACTGAGCTCTTTGTCTATCACTAAACGCCGATTGACATATATTCCCCAAATCTATGAGTTCTGGGGACTAATTCCAGTAGGTACCTGGAGTATAGTATACTGCGGGTTGGACTGTGGATTGTCGAAGTATAAAAACCGGGGTGTATCAGACAGTAAAGTTACCGGCGATCACCTCATCGCCCGAGATCAGCTTCCTCCATTCCTCACGCCATCTCCCTTTTCTTCTTCCTTTTTACTTAAGTGGAAGCGGTCCCTATCTTCAATTCTCCATTTCCTTCATTATAATTCTACAAAAATGCTTTACCGTCACTTAACAACCGCCGCTCGCTCGGCCTCCCGCACGCAGGCCGTGCCAAGCCTCCGAAATTTCGCAACTGCCGCCCCGGTTTCGGGCACCCGCAACCACAAGGTCGTGGTGGTCGGAGGTGGTTCCGGAGGTGTGAATATCAGTCACCAGCTCCTGCAATCCGGCAAGTTCGCGGCTGAGGACATCGCCGTCATCGACCCTGCCGAATGGCACCACTATCAACCTGGTTGGACCCTCGTCGGCGGTGGCCTCAAGACTAAGGAAGAGCTTCGCCGTCCGATGAAGAGCCTCTTCGACCCTAAGCTCAAGTTCTATAATGATAGCGTCGCGACCTTCGCCCCGGAAAACAACTTCGTTACCCTCTCCAATGGTGACAAGATCGGTTACGACCAATTGATCGTCGCTCCCGGTCTCACTGTCTCCCCCGCCAACATCAAGGGTCTCCCCGAAGCCCTCGCCAACCGCGATGCCCCCGTCTCCTCTATCTACACCTATGACTCCGTCCAGGAGGTCTTCCCCTCCATTCAGAAGATGGACAAGGGTCACGCCATCTTCACCCAGCCCGCCGGCGTGATCAAGTGCGCCGGTGCCCCGCAGAAGATTATGTGGCTCGCCCTGGACTACTGGAAGCGCGCCGGTCTTTACAACCCCAGCAACCCCTCCGGCTCGGCTATCAACATCAGTTTCGCTACCGGTCTCCCGGTCATGTTCGGTGTGCCCAAGTACAACGCCGCCCTGACAAAGATGCAGCAGGAGCGCGGCGTCAACCCGCTCTTCCAGCACGACCTGGTCGAGATCAACGGCAACAACGCTATCTTCGCTCGTCCCGATGGCGCAGAGACCGTGACCAAGCATTTCGATTTCCTGCACGTTGCGCCAAAGATGGGATCCCCCGCTTTCATTAAGAACTCCCCTATCGCGAACGAGGCTGGATTCGTTGAGGTCGACGATGCCACCCTCCGCCACAAGAAGTTCGCGAACATCTGGTCCGCTGGTGATGCGTCTAGCTGTCCCACCTCCAAGACTGCCGCCGCTGTGATCGCGCAGTCTCCCATTGTTGTGCGGAACCTGCTTAATGCCATGGAGGGCAAGCAGCCCGATGCCGCTTACGACGGATACACATCTTGCCCGCTGCTGACTGAGTACGGAAAGGTGCTCCTGGCCGAGTTCAAGTATGGTCCCGAGCCCAAGGAGACCTTTGGTAACTGGTTCGGTATTGACCAGGCTGAGCCGCGCCGCTCGTTCTACTACTTGAAGAAGGACTTCTTCCCGTGGGTGTACTACACACACATGGTGAAGGGTAACTGGGCCGGTCCTAAGGGATGGATTAACTAGATCATCTATTGGTAGATGTTGTGATAATGTACTATAAAATAGCTGGGATAATAGACCTTTAAAATTGCGATCAATCAAATTATAGATCAATTGAACATTCAGTTTCCTTTCAGAAGTGATACGGGACGCGGGGCAAAGACGGAAGCCAATGTCAGTTGGTCTATTAGTGTATCGAACCCCAAAGAACAAGACTCTCCGCACCGGATCCACTCAACGGTGAATATTACCCCCCACGATAGGGAATGAACGCCCAAAAGAGCAAAAAATCCCCGAATGGCAAGCGGGGGTCACCTAAACCGGTACCTTTCGGCGCTCCTTCAATCCTTCACCATACGGACCTGGCGGACGGAAACCCCACAGACTCGGAAAGCAAGATTCCGAAGTACGAAGTTCCGTATACAAGGATCCACAACGGGGCCATATCATAATTTGGAGGCAGCAATTTAGCAGTCGATCCGAGGAATAGCAAGAATTAGAAAGCGTTCTAATAATAAGTAATAATAATGATAAAACCCTCAGACCCGAAACATTGCAAATGATATCACACCCCGTAGCGCAGTCGCAGCTGCAGCCAAAATATTCTCTTTTAATCTAACTCCCGAGATCTCCGATCCCCGATTATATGTAATCAAAGGGCACTCAAAGTTCTCTGTACCACTCGGAGTATCCACAGAGTGGGACATGACAGTACACTCCTCGTACTCCGCTTACTGCTGCTGCTTCTGGGCCTCAAGGTAGTTGTAGACACCGTAGGCAATAGCACCACCAACGAGGATGATACCGTAGAGGCCGACGCCGAAGCCACCGGAAGAAGAAGAGGAAGAAGAAGAGGCGGAGGAGGCGGAGGGGTTGGCCTTGGGCTCGGGGTCACCGGGCTGGGATCCGTTAGCCATTGTTGCCAGATTGATTGCGCGAAAGTTGAAATAGGGGGTTCGGTAGACAGGGTACGAAGGGAGGAGATATTTAAACGTACCATGCGCTTCACGTTGCCGACAAGCAGACCGTCGAGGATCTCGCGAGCCTCATCGGAGTGGCCAACATCCTCGAAGGCCTCAGTGCCGTCCTGGCCACCGACATCAAGAAGAACTTCCTCACCACCACTATCGAATACTGTTAGTCAGTTCTATGTTGCACATAATGGTGTGGAGTCCTGGCGGTGGAGGGGTGCGGGTGGGCCGAAGGGTTTGCGATAGGGGTATGAATTCCCGCGATCACGGAACCGCCAACAGCCACCGAGACCGCAGAAAGCAGGGAGGGCAAGAGGGAAGTTTCATAGGGCGAAAACGTACGGGTGCTCGTCGACGAAGCTAGAGCAGTCGTAGACCTTGTCGTGAATGACCATGTAGAGGTCCTTCTTGGTGTTGTGGGCCTCAACCTCCTTGAGGGTGAATTCCTTAGTCTCAGACATGATGGCTGGTGAAGAGTCTAGAATAATGCGATCGCACGAGGTTAGTTTCTTCTTGGTATAGGCGAACCCGAGGTTGAAGCGGATAGAGTAGAATCGACAGGAGATTGTTTTTTTTTTTCGTTTCGGAGAACGAAAGAGGAAAGCGATAGAGAGAATGAATCCGACAAGAAGTACTCACATAGAAAAACGGGTTGAGTAGAGAGAAAGAGAGCGCTGGAAAAGAGATATGTGCAACGAAAAGCGAGAAACTCAAAGAAAGCCGCGGATTCACAAGAAAGAGGAGAAGAAGTTAGATTGGCATGTACCTGGGACGTGCGCTTAGGCGGTCTCTCCGCGGTGTGGGCCCTGGTTGGATGATTACCATGCCGCAGCTAACTCCCGACTTTGGCCACTGCCTTTCTCTGGGGTATTCCAGGGTTGGAGGTGGCTTACGGGTGATCTAGGGACCTTGCATTCAACTTGGCCAAAGAGTTTCTACATTGTTGCATCTGTAGGGCACGAAAAACGAGACATCGTTATGATCCAGCGCGGACAAGGGTGGGCGAATCAGCGGCTGCTTATTATAGCCTCGGTGTATATGAAGGAATCGTGATGATGTGGCCAGATACACAACAATGATTTATGCGGCACATATTTGCGCAAAATCATACGACTTATGTCATTCCCGGTTATTCCCTTTCGATCAGCATAGTATTTTGAGTTGAAAAGTCCGAACCCAACTGCCTGCATAACCGTACCCTCGGTTGTAGGGCCACGGGTATGGCCCACGGCTTCCGCTATCCGCTGGCGGAACAAGTCCCGCCGATCATCTTTATCTTTATTTCCATCTGATTACTGATACTGTATTGACGAACGAAAATCTTTAATTGGGGTATACATCGCGCGCCCTATATATACCCAACCCTAAACTCACAAGCGCCTCTATATCATGGCTTATCGTAACATGCAGGGGGTAAAAAAACAATGAAGCTCAAAACAAATCCGCTCATTTCGCTGGAACTCGCTCATAAAACACTATGTATGCTTGCTCATTCTGCAATCGATCACGAGGCCGCAGGTCGCGTGGGTTAAAGTCACCCGCTCGATCATCATCAAACCGCCGCCAGGACTGACGCTCAGCATCCCGGACAAGCGAGATGTAGTGACCACTGCCCATAGAGGATCCGATATGACGTAGCACGCCAAAGGCGTCGTAGTTAAAGGGCGGGGCCGTGGCGTCCAGCATTGGTGCCGAAGAGTCGGGGCCCGGAACCACAAAGTCGTCCATTCGTAGCCCGTGCAGAGGGAACTCAATCGGCGTGTGGATCTTCCGTGCGCTCTGCGTTTTGGATGCGGAGAAACGCTTGAAATGGACCACTAAGATCTGCGGTGCGCGCGTGATGATGATCTGCTTGGTGGCCCTACGCTTGCATTTGCAGTGCGGGCACTTCCACACCTCATCCCCACTGAGCATTTCCTCTTTGCAGTAACTACGCAGACATTGGTAGATATCGCCCGTGCCAGTTTCGGGAATCTCCACGCTGATGCTGTAGAAAGCCTCGTAAGTGGTAGATGTCTGGTGACAGGTTGTGCAACGAAGTCGACTAGCATGTTGTCCCGCAAACAGTGATGAGATGAACGACTCCTCCCGATGGCAATACCGGACCCACTCAATCTGGGAGACTTTAGGGACCGGCATCCGTTCGCGCTGCATCTCCTCCGAGGGGGTCAGGGGTCGTAGCTGATTCCGTTGCCAATTGATATTCAGGTCTTCGTGAAGACAGTCCACCAAGAAATCGAAGAACTCCTTGGCATCTTGCTGCCGATCAATGACCCATTCCCGGTTCAATCGACCGCAGAAGTTGCGGAAGGAAGTCGGCATGATCACTTCCACATCATCCTTCCATAAGGATCGGATGAGGTTGGCATAAAGCCCAGGCATCACACCCTGCGATCCTTTCCAGTTCTTCTGCACATAATACCGGAACCGATCGTCGATGAAAAACTTGCTCATCATCACCGTCGCACTGAGACACTGAATCGTCGAGTTCATGTAGCAGGTGACTCCGAAATTGTGAAGGCCAGTTCGAGGAAGCTTGCGACTCCGGATGGAGGTAGGTGTGTACAGTGCCGTACGATTGGCCGAGTTCTGCCGTTCCATATGAGGTTGAGCAAGTCGTCCATCGGCAACGCCGCTGTAGCTAGGCCGAGGAACTGCAGGAGCGGGGCGCGATGGAGCTACGGGAACGGGAGCCGGAGCAGCATAGTTAGGAACAGGCATGACAGCTGGCCGGGAAGCCGCGTGCACCATAGACTGTTGAGCATGTGGTTCGGGAAAGCGGCGCAAGAAATCCTCATAATTGTGGACAAATGGGACCGAAGGCTGTTCCATCTCTTCCTGGGGCTCCTCAGTGAACGGCTCATCCTCGAGGTATGTGCTCGTGTCGATCTCTTCTTTCTTCGATCTTTCCAACCACGCCGTCAACTCCTCCGAGTTGAGGGGTGTAAATTCTCGAAGTCTCCTCTTGCGAACTTCCAAGCTTGAGTTAGCACTGGCCATGGTCGGCACTCGACCCAATGGGCGACCCGGCCTCGGGACAGGCTTCTTGGTCTGGAGTGACCCCATTATAGCAGCAGTGGAAGATGTCGCGAGAGATTGTTGTCCAAGTAAATCAATCCACGCGTCCAAACCACCAAGCAGAAGCGCAGGAGGGCGGCCGCCCTTCAGGGGTTTGTATGCATTGAATTCATAAAGAGTGTCATGTAGAGCTCTCAAGTGAGGAGCAGACGTTCCGACGGGCGAACCTGCAAGATAGCTGACCGACGATGCACTTTGGTCGTGATAAACAACAAGGTCGAATTCGTTTCGTCGCTCGAATAATGCTTGCTCATGCTCCGGGGACACAACAAGGCGCTCCTCAAGCTCTTCTGCAGACACGTTTTCCTTCAAAGCCACCGGTTCAACACAGATGATGGACTTGGCATAAATATGCCCATTGTCAAACTGGTCCCGGGGACGAACATCGACCACAAGTACGTTGAATTTCCTCAAATATTCAAGAAGATCCTGGGCTGAGATTGCCGAATTCGAGGGCAGTTCGGGGGAATTGCTCCGTGTTTCTCGCACAGAGTTGACACCATTGGGGGTCATTGACCGATAAGGGTTATCAGGAGGACCTCGGCTTGGGCTACCCCGCGGGGAATCAGAGAACTGGGAGTATCTTTGGGTTATTGGTCGCACACTTTCGGTGGAGGTCCTTGGCGGGTTCGACGGAGGCTGCGTGGGCACAGTGTAAATCGGACTATAGGCAGGATCGGGGGCACGTGGAAGAGATGTCGCCAGAGGGAGTTTCGGAGGAAGACTTGGAACCGCGGAGGATGACCCCATACTGCGAGGCCCCAAAGGTCGTCTGGGCGGTGATCCATAGGCGGACGCATGATTGCTTGGCGGAGTGTTGGAGGTATAGGTGGAAACCTGACCTGCAGGTCCTGATGGAGAGTGCATGTTTGCGCCAGGCTCGTTTTCACGGGTTTGGAAAGGCTTGAGCCTTGCAAAGCGTTGTGCAAGTATATCATCAGCAGGAGCTGAGAGTCTTTTCGGAATGGCCTGGGGATCAGGTATTCGCTGAAACTGTGTTGGGCTCGGCATTCTCATGGCTTGGCCTGCCGCCTCGCGATTCTCACGGCCCCGGGGAGTCATAGAGCTTTGCTCGTTTCCAGAGGATGCGGATGCATATAGTCCCATGGGTTGTATGTTGCTTTTCAAGTTGTCTTCAATAATTTCCTGCTTGATCGCATCCATCGTTCCTTGCTTGGTTCGCACCGCCTATAGTATCCCGAATGTTGCGTCAGTTTTGCCCTTTGTTTGTGATGAAGCGCACATGACCATGCGTATTGGAACAGATATGTTGAAGCATACCATCATCAATCCCGCAAACTCCTTGTACCATCCGGGGTGCTGAGTGATCGCTGTCTTGTAGTTCGGATGGTGGGGGATGACGTTGATGGTGATCTCCGAAGCGCGGAGGTACTGCACATATGCCTTGTCCGACTTGTCGTCGTCTGCAAGATCCCTGGCTTGCCCGATTGCCTCGGACGCTGTACTTAGGAGAGTGTCGAGCTGTGTCTGTAAATGAGTATTTGGTCCCGTGGCGACCTTAGGGGGTGGGGGTTGTAGACTGACCGAGGTATTCTCGTTTACATTCAATGAAGCAGCCTGATCCTGCAGGTCCTTAATGTTCGGATATCGGGGTCGTATTGCTGGGGAGCCACTCTGAAAAGAGCCATGTCTGGTGACCGGGTCGGTGGAATGCATGTTGCCCCCCACCGAGTAAGGACGCCTGTCCTTCCACGGTGGTATGTTTGGTAGAGATGGTAACGCCGCTGCATCGGGGGGCATGGTCGAGGCAGCGAAAGGTGCGGGGTTCAGCGCATGATTTGAGGCAAGATTATGTTCAAGGCAGCAGAAATCGCAGCGAGAGGCAAAAAGAAACAAAGAGTGGCCGGGTAATAGGTAGATGTTCAAGCCGATTCCAGGAACAAAAGCGGGTCTGGGGTGACAATACCATTCACCGCCCTCGCCGCCTATGACGCCAGGAGGAGCTTAGTCAACGGCGGGCAGCCTAGGAGCTTCATCTCATCCTAGATTACCCAACACCTCCAACTGACACAATCTTGTTGATTTAATAGACTGTGCGCACTTGCTGTGTATCGGCTGAGCCTTCAACTATGGCAGGCTGGTTCTCTTCTTCATCCCCGCTCGATGAGCAGATCGAGCGGGCAACCGCTTCCTCACTGTACGTGTTCCCTATCATCACCTTCTGCCTAAATAGGCGCCGATCGCCTACTTCGAATGCACTTATGGTTTTGATGATCCATTGACTGATCAACGCCATAGTGAGGATATTGCTCTCAACCTGGAAATTACCGATATGGTCCGGTCAAAAAGTGTCCAGCCCAAAGATGCTATGCGGTCCTTGAAGCGTCGACTGGAGAACCGAAACCCGAACATCCAGTTAGCAACATTGAAGGTCGGTTGAAAGTTCGGCACCCCATGTACAGAATATATTAACAAGTTTTTATCATTAGTTGACCGATACGTGCGTCAAAAATGGAGGCACCCATTTCCTGGCCGAGATCGCCTCTCGTGAATTCATGGACAACCTGGTGTCACTGCTGAAGGCTGAGGGGGCGCCTTTGAACCCCGATGTTCAGCGCAAAGTTCTGGAGCTGATCCAAAACTGGGCCATGGCAGCCCAGGGCCGCATGGATTTGATGTACTTGGGGGAGACATATCGCAAACTACAAAACGAGGGATTCCAGTTCCCGCCAAAGACGGAAATGAGTGGTAGCATGTTGGAAAGCAATGCTGTAAGGCTCAATCTCGTAATTTCTTATGATTCAGCAAGACGCTAATATCTTCGATCAGCCACCGGAGTGGATAGACTCGGATGTCTGTATGCGGTGTCGGACCGCCTTTAGCTTTATGAACCGCAAACACCATTGTCGGAACTGCGGAAATGTTTTCGATGCACAATGCTCCAGCAAGACTCTCCCATTACCGCATCTCGGGATTTTGCAGCCGGTTCGCGTTGACGACGGCTGCTACGCTAAATTGACTTCGAAGCCATTCCCCCCATCTGGACTTTCAGATCGATCTGCATTTAAGAACCACTCTATAACCAAGTCTAGCTCCATGGAACCTCGCGGTGCCAAAGCGGATACGAGCTTTGATGATGATCTTCGTCGCGCGCTGGAAATGAGCCTCGAGGAAGCGGAAGGGCGAGGTCCGTCGGGATTCGTGCCTCAGACAGGCAATGCCCCTGAACCAGCAAAGACTACACCCGGGCCTACCAATATCGAGGAGGAAGATGCCGATCTGAAGGCGGCTATTGAAGCATCAATGCGCGACATGGAGCAGCATAAACAGAACCATGCGGCCGCATTGAAGAACAATGTGCCGCCTAATGAATCATTCCGCGATTCATCAAGCACACCAACTCCATTTCCCAAGAACCCGTACGAGCTCACCCCGGTCGAGGCAGAGAATATCCACCTCTTTTCTACTTTGGTTGATCGGTTGCAACATCAACCGCCGGGTACGATTCTCCGCGAGCCTCAGATTCAGGAGCTTTATGAAAGCATAGGTGCACTTCGACCTAAATTAGCTCGGAGCTATGGCGAGACTATGAGCAAGCACGGTAAGCCAAAATTTAAAATTACTTCATTCCAGTATTTAGACTAATTGTTCTAGACACACTTCTTGACCTCCACGCGAAGCTATCGACCGTTGTTCGATATTACGATCGAATGCTGGAAGAGAGACTGACTAGTACCTATTCTCAACCAAACTATGGGTATGGTGCACCCCCTGGCATGCCCCAGTACCCAAATATGCCTGGGTTACCAACCTATGCAGCCGATGCAAAGTCAGGGGCTGAAAACTTTTACTATGGAAATACTACTGAACCGACTCACGCCTCAACCGCTGGTTATTCGCACCCACAGATGAATAGCGGCGCGTATGACGCACCTCCGAGTGGTGTTACAAGCCCCGTGTACCCAACACAGGGTCAACGTGGACCTGCTGTGAATGAGTCACATACCGCTGCCTGGAGTCTTAATGCATATCCCTCTTTAGGGTCGCCCCCACCTCCCAGTGGCATTATGCCTAGCAATCAAGTTACTCCTGCCACTGGGCCGCAACAATATTATGCAGCAGCACCTGAGCAAGATCCACACACAGCCCAGTTCTCGGATGCTACATACCAGCCATCTCCCATCATGCGGCGAGACTCGCAATACCAGCCCAGTGCGCCTGGGGCTCCGACACCTAGTGCGCCAGAGCCGCAGTCACCCGAGCATGCGCATACACCTCTATATTCTACCGCGGCGCCTCCATTGCACCAGCAGCATACAGGTCCTCCACCTCAATCATACTATTATCAGCCGCAGCAGCCTGGTACAGTCCCTCCTGGATACCCACCGATGACGACGGGCCAACCGGGACAATACCCGGACGCCGGACAACAACTCCCCGCATCCCACCAGCCCGCAGTGGAAGAGAGCTTGATTGAGCTGTAGCGTACTTTTTAACATTCTTCCTTTCATGGCGTTCATTTCCTGTGTACCAGATGATACCTAAAGACTCGTTTTTTATTGTCTTTTGAGCAAATTGTAGTAAAGTTAAATGGTAGCTTCCAGAGTTGCTCCGTGAACTCCACACTGATCTTCAATACGGTAATATTACCCGATTTCCCCCAAATCGCCGGAGACAGCCAACGACTTCACTTCCTTTCTTTCCTTCCATTCCCCTCCAATTTCCTACTCTCACCCCGGTAAAAATTTCCAATCGACACCTCACACTTTCATCCGCGCTTGACTGGGATCGAGCGCGGCGGTGTAGAAACTGCTTGCATTTCAACTGCTCCCAGTCTCGTTGCTTTTTCTCGCCTGCACGCCCGTCTGCTGTGATACCTACTCATTGCCTCGGCCAATCCCCTTCGATGCCCCGTGTACGCAGCTGATTACCCGCCTCCCTTGGTGCTTCCTTCTGCCGCAATGCCAACCAGCACTTCCTCCCCAGTCAAACGCCCCGGCCTCGGCCGCCGCGCCGTTTCTTCGCATGCGGTTGTCACGCGGACCAACTCCAATAGTGAGCTGTCAGAATCGCAGACCTCCAAGGCCACCATTCATAAAGCCAACCGCACCCATGTCGTGGGCGGCGGTCGCAACCACCACCGTAATCCATCGATCGGGAAGAACATAAATAAGCTGCAACGATTTCAGCTGGCCCCCGAAACCACCGGTCGTCATCATCAACGGAAGAAATCCGCCCCCGCAACCCCTATCGCCAGCCCCAAGGAGCGGAGTCACGTACGCTGGGACGGCGTTGTGGAAGATCATCCAAAGAATCATTCTATGAAAAGAAATAACTCCACCCCGGTCCTCCGACGCAATAACTCGGCTTTCGGGAAGAAAGCTCTGGTTACCGATCGGCCTCTGTTGAGCGCCGGGAAGAAGAAGACGGTCGGGTTTGAGCTGGGCGACGATGAGACTGACGAAGCTGAATGGGAGGACACTACACAATCACCTGAAAGCACGAGACGCAATTCGGTCGTCCCGTCCAACCACAGTGCCGAAAACGCCCAAGTCCTGGTTGACCCCCTTACCTTCGTGAAACGCCCATACCCACAGGTGCCTCGCGCGACGAGCCTTCCAGATTCAATCACCAACCGATACCTAAGAGAGCAGGCCGACGAAGAGGAGGAGCGTCAGGAGGAGGAGCGCCAGGAGAACGACGACACTGAAGAGGACCCCCAATCGACTGAACAAGGCGACATCGCTAGCCGCCTTCTTAGCCCCTCTCACTCCGCGAGAGCTCCGCCCGCCATGTCTTCTATCTCTGCGATGGCTAAGCCGACGGACTCCGCATCGCGCAATGCTTCTTCTATTAATCTTGCTGCAGAAGGTGCTCGCCGCAATTTCTCTTCCTCAACCATTGGACTGAGCAGCCTGCCTAGTGGGATTCAAGCTACAGCCACCTCTTCTTCGATGGAAGGTGGCGTCTCTCGCTTCATTCCAAGCAACAAAACCGGCTTCCACGCATCATCACGAACCGACTCAGATCCCAATACCCCATCTTCATTCCTTCCTCATTACCATCCTCAAACACCACCCTCCCCCAACCGAGGATCAGGGAAGCCAACTGCTTCCCCGGCACCTAACAGAGGTGC
The DNA here is from genome assembly GCF_028828015.1 of Penicillium pulvis. Lineage (NCBI taxonomy): Eukaryota > Fungi > Ascomycota > Eurotiomycetes > Eurotiales > Aspergillaceae > Penicillium > Penicillium pulvis. Next base: position 2,251,230 of record NW_026643080.1, read on the forward strand.
TGAGCTGTCGCGAACGCAACAGAAGCTCTGGCTCCAACGTACCGCTACGTTGAATAATTCGCCGCCAGACTCACATAGCGTTTCCACGACGGGACCTCCGTCAACCAGCGACCCTAATTTTATGGCAGCAGGCCACACTCGTCCTGTCGGTGGTCCATATGATTCTAGCAGGGCCTTGAACGGTAACGGTCGTGTTGGAGCTCTAGGGCAGGACACCGAAGCACGCCATATTCGAAAAGCATATGAAAAATCCTCTCTCGAATTAACTGTGGTAAGGCGATTCCAGTCGCCTACTGGCGATAGCTTCAACCGACTTCGTGCGGTGGCACGGGCATCCAAAGCTCTCATCCGTGCAGAGCCTGGATCAGCTCTAGGCAAACCAGTAAAATCAGCCCCGTCATTGCCCCTCCTGCAGCACGGAAGACAGCCTAGCCGGCTCGCGTCAAGCTCAGAATCCAGATCTCAGTTGCCTGATCCCCACTCCTCGGCATCCGAAGATCAGACGAGCCAGAATGAATCCACTGACACCATACAAGGGGTCAAATCCAAACACCCCTCGCAGCGGATCTTATCTAGTTCTGACGAGGCCTCACATAATATCCCAGGTGATCACGATGAAGACTACCCCGTTGACGGGACTGACATGATGGTCCGTCGCATGTGGGAAAGTCGAGAGGTGGCTACCTCGGGTTAATGAACATTCCTGCATAACTATCTTTTACGTTGATGAGCTTCTAGTTACTTGCAAGTTTTGGCGCTGGTGGCATGTATTTCTTTTTCTTCTTTCCCAATCAGATTGAAGGATGTTCTTTGATTTCTGGATTTATTCGGCAGATGCCAATGTGCATAGCTCCCGTTCTGTACCTTTCAATAGATCAAATCCTAATGATGCTATTGGTCTCGGGTACATCGTGTTCCGGGGGATCTGCCGTGGCCTGACACTACATTCCCCAGTTCCGGGTCTCTTTGCCCTAATGATGATTAATGCTCATTCCCAAGCTCCTGATTTGATCTTTGCTTCCCTGTACTTATCGTGGTATACTTCTTCTCTATACTTGTTAATAAACAAACATCATGGAGCTCCTTGTTCAGCTCGTCGCTAGCCAAATCCTACGCATCACTTGCTACTTGATTGCCATTACCTTCATCTCCGTATTTGTCAACATAATCAACCAACAATTCTTCTACCGTCGCAATGAACCCCCAGTCGTGTTCCATTGGTTTCCCATTGTCGGAAGTACGGTGCGCTACGGAATGGATCCCTACAAGTTCTTCTTTGAGTGTCGAGAAAAGGTATGTGTGCTTGATGAGGATCGAAGGTCGGTCTGGAATACTCACAGAATCGCTAGTACGGAGACATCTTCACGTTTATCCTACTGGGAAAGAAAACCACTGTCTACCTAGGGATAGAAGGAAACGAGTTCATTCTCAATGGGAAACTCAAGGATGTCAACGCGGAAGAAGTGTATGGCAAGTTGACCACGCCAGTCTTCGGATCGGATGTGGTTTACGATTGTCCGAATTCGAAACTGATGGAGCAGAAGAAGGTCTGATAACTCTGAGATTCTCGTTTCCGTTTCTAGCAAGCTGATCCTAACTACCATTGTGCCCCCTATAGTTCGTGAAATTCGGCCTCAGCCAAGAAGCCCTAGAGGCATACGTGCCCCTAATCGAGCAAGAGGTGGAGCAATACATCAAAATGTCCAGCAGGTTCAAAGGCACCTCGGGCACAATTGATCTCGGTGCCACAATGGCCGAGATAACCATCTTCACAGCAGGTCGCACGCTGCAAGGCGACGAAGTCCGCGCAAAGCTGACCTCGGAATTCGCCGACCTCTTCCATGACCTCGATCTGGGCTTCTCCCCTATCAACTTCATGCTCCCTTGGGCACCACTACCTCACAACCGTAAGCGAGACGTAGCGCATGCCCGCATGCGCGAAATCTACTTAGACATCATCAATGAGCGTCGTCAGCAAGTCGCGACCGGCGCCAACCAAGGACACCAGGCTAAAGATATGATCTGGCACCTCATGGACTGCGTATACCGAGATGGAACCCCAATCCCAGATAAAGAGATCGCGCATATGATGATCACATTGTTGATGGCGGGCCAACACTCTTCGTCTGCTATCAGCTGCTGGATTCTACTCCGGTTGGCATCGGAGCCTGAGATGACAGAGAAACTCTATGCCGAGCAGATCAATGCCCTGGGAAGTTCCTCGGGCTCGCTGCCGCCGTTGACATATAGTGATCTTGAGAAACTGCCTTTGCTTGCATACACTATTAAGGAAACCCTTCGTATCCACTCTTCTATTCATACCCTCATGCGCAAAGTCAAGAATCCTCTTCCCGTGCCGGGTACGAACTACGTCGTGCCTACGACACATACGCTGCTCTCTTCTCCTGGTGTCACTGCGCGAGATGAACGGTACTTCCGGAATGCCCTGACCTGGGATCCGCATCGGTGGGAATCGCGTGTTGAGGACCAGGTTGATGAGACTGATACAGTAGATTATGGGTATGGTGCAGTGTCGAAGGGTACGCGCAGCCCGTACTTGCCGTTCGGGGCTGGTAGGCACCGGTGCATTGGGGAGAAATTTGCCTATATGAATCTGGCGGTTATTGTTGCGACTCTTGTGAGGGAGTTCAAGTTTTATAACCCTGAAGATCGGGTTGGGGTTCCGGAGACGGATTATTCGGTACGTTTTCTTGTTGTCTGCTCTCGTTCGTGGATATTTTTGTGAATTTCAAGGCTAACTGGTCTTTCTTACTTGCAGTCTCTCTTTTCAAGGCCGGTGCAGCCTGCGACAGTGCGGTGGGAACGTAGGCATGAGTGAACTGTTGCTTTATTACGTGGAGATGTTAGGCTCCATTGTCGGAGTGGGATCGTTTTATTCTAATCGTGTATGCCAAAGGAAGAAGGATGCTTGTGTCTATGAAACGAGATTCAATTCTTCGATTTATTTCAAGTATCAACAGAGTATAGTAGCTTCGTATATCCCGAGCCCAGAAATCATAATAGTTTATTAGAAGTCTTCACATAATAGAGGGTTCGTGCAGAAGTCGGTGTATCCAACCGGAAGTCTAAACGCTAGAAAGGCCACAGCTTGGCCGCAAAGATGAAAATTGAAAGGGAGTAGAATGTTCATGATTATATGCTCATATGAGCTGATGAGGGGAGAGAACAATGTATCGACAACGAAAGTAGATAAGAATGAAACAACAAAGATACTCCTATCCACGGTCTCGTCCCTTGCCCCTGCTTGAGGTACCTCCACGACGAGCGTTTTTGCCCGGCCCGGTGGAAACATGGTTTCCACTTCCATTTGGCTGTTGTTGTGGAAGCGGGGATGGGCCGTTCACATTCTTTTTCGGTGTGGCCTGACCCGAAGCTGGGGCTGAAGCTTGCTTCTGGCTCCGAGAGTCGACACCGTCAGGAGCTGGATTCTTGTTTCCACGACGCTTGCGTGAACTTCCAGATGCACCAGCAGCTTTACCGCCACGGCCACCTTTACCGCCGCGCTGCTGGGGTTCTGGCTCGGGCTCGAGAAGGCCCTGTACACGCTTGCTCTCTTGATCCCACCACTGCTGGAACTGTTGCTCAGCTTGGATATCTTCCATGTTATGCTTGGCTGTAGCTGCTTCCCGGATCTCATCCTTTTCGGCCTGCTGTTGCTCCAAAATAGCTGCTATGGAAAATGACCCATAAGACGGGGAGCGAAGGTGGGCATCGGGACGTGGAATGTGGCGGATTGATTGAATGCTAGGTTGGGGGGATGGTTTGGGAAGGGATTGTTGGTATGGAGTGGCAGGGCCGGAGGGCGGTGATTTGGAGAAGGGGGACTGTTGCATGCTGGCCGAGACTTTGCGGCTCTGTTGCTGCACTGGAGTAGCCACTGGCTGAGACCGAGGCGGCGGTGTGCCAGCTACAGTTTGTCTGAGAGTCATGGAAGGTTTTTGGGGCGTCTTAACGGGCTCAGGAGCTGGTGTACTGGACCCACTCTGGCCTGGCAGGGGACCAGGTTTGCCCTGTACACTTGAGGAAGTCGACGTCGGCAACTGCCATGGATTTGATGGAGCATCCTTAGCCTTTTGTTGTGCGGCCAGTTTTTCTTGCATTTGTTGCTGTTGCATCTTCTTCCGTTCCTTTTGAGATATTTTCGGCGTGAAGTTACCACTGCTTTCTTTTCTGGCTGTCATACCAAGGGTGAGATTTGACACCCGGGACTGGGAGGTCTCGCTCATGATATCCTGGAGGTCTCTCTTGCCATCAGATATGACAGGGGAGTTCCACGGCGCCGTAGAGGCGTCACCTGATGACGCCAAGCTCCGTCTTTGGTGCATGGCAATTGCTTTAGATTCAGTCGGAGACTCGGCAAGCAATGGACCTCGCGGAGAAGACATTTGCTGATCCAAAAAGCTTCGATCTCGTAGCGAATCATCCTCAGGGATGCTTGCTCCCAATGCCGGAGAATTGGGGTACGATCGGCCTCTATCTTCACTGAATCTCAGTCCACGCATGGGTGCTTTGCCCTTGGCATCGAATGGAGAAAGAGCAGCTTCATCATCCATCTGGAACATGAGGTCTCCCGTCGACTGCTGTGCCTTCAGCATAGGGCTAGTGGTGGGACTAGTCATCTCCCTAGAAACGCCAGCCTTTGGTTTACGAACAGACGGAGAAGCATTACACTTGTCATTTGTTGGCGGGCGAGATCGAACGTCATATGACTCGACTTGGCTCAGGCGGGATTGCAAGGCCATTGCATCGATCCGTCGTCGTTGGTCCGATTTGATCGAGCTGACAATCTCCGGATATTTCTCGAACACATATGCTTCGGTGTTGCGTCCACGAGATATGGGATAGGAAGCCAGTTGATTCCCTTGGCAGACTTTATCGAGCGCAGCGAGAAGATCATCATCAAGTCCGTCGAGATATCTAGTGATCGAGTCAGTTTTTGAAATGGTAGAACATATCATGTGGTAGTACCTGTTCGTAAGCATAGACTCGAGGTCAAGACAAATATGCTCGAGGGCAGCCTCTTTGAACTCCCCCATGTAGATAGGGGAGACCGAGTTAAGAAGATACGTGATATTGCGTGTGTTGACTATTTAAGGTCAGAGGAGAAACGACGATGTCACCGATTTCAGACTCACCAAAACGACCAAGCATATTCTGACAGATCTGCGATAGTCTGTCAATCATCAGTTCGTTCGCCACATAAGTGACGTCGAGGAGCAAGTCAATAAAGTCATCAAGAGTCTTAGTCCGCACTTCATGGAATAATTTCTCTTCGGTATCTGCATACATGTATTGCAGAACAAAGAGGAATGTCGATCGGTCAATATGTTTGAGATCAACATGAATGGCCCCCGAGCGGTCTGCCTTTCGTGGGGCAAGCCACCGGCCACCAGATCGCCCATGAAATAGCGCATCAAAGAACGGGCATCTCTGGCAAACCACCTGGCTGTGAACCTTGACGGAATCACCTTTAAGCTGAACCACCACATCTGCATCATCAAAGAATGAGCTATGGTTGATGGCAAGGGCCATGTCATGCTTCAAACTTGGCTCAGGGTCTAGCATTAATCTCGCGGCACGTTCAAGGGTTGGCAGCCCAAGCTGAAGAGCAACTCGCATCACTTCTGTGCGTACTTGCCGATAGCGGGTGGCATTTTGGGGAGAGGTTTTCACTTTATGCCAAACATCGAGAACATTATCGGTGTAGAAGAAGAGGGCAAGGTTTAGAACCGTGAGGAAGTCAACGCCATGGAGCTGGATCTGCATGTGACCATCCTTTCCGTACTCGACGTCGAGAACATCAGGAACAGAGGAGTAGTATGATGCCCGGAACTCCTGAAGTGCCTTCCTGAGAACGGGACTACGACCACTTAGCAAAAACTCGTGCACTGGAATCCGTGCATCGGACAGAGAGCTAGTGATCCAAACAGTCCCCTCGGTGCGCATAGAGAGGTATTGGTCCTCCATATTCGTAGACGATAATATGGCTCTTTTGATGGCTGCTGCACAAGACATCTCCATTGGATCTGTTCCACCTTCCAACATTGTCTCTACATCATCCGGAGCGGGGAGCCCAAAGGGCGAGAGTGGCAAGAGGTCATCCAAAAGAGTACTTCCAGAGATGTGGACTTGTTCTCTTGTCACGTTGTAGTCGCGTTGGGCGACAGCATAGGCCCCAAAAGCATTGCTGCGCACGGCTACGGCCCTTGACAGAGACGGTATGCGGGCGAATTTGTAGTCCTTGAAAGTGCCTTCCTTTTTCTTTGTCCGTTTCTCCTTTCTCCAGGCGGAGCCCGATGTCGTGCAGATGATGATCGATCCGTCCTGGCCCACATCCACATCGCTAGCAGCCATGTGCGACTGCTTAGCAGACCAAGCTCTCACGGGTGGTGCTAAAGAATTGCGGGTTTTGGCTGGGTTTGTGGTCGAGGTCGGTATCGATGGATTCTCGGGCTTGTTGACCTGGACAGTAAATACATCACCAGAGCTAGACAAAGCGCAGATAGTGCTTCCACCACATGTCAGCTTGACTATACGATTCACTGAAGCATCATATCTTGTCGCCATGAAGCTGTCTCGGATAAACCTTGAAGTGGCCTCCAGCGGAAATGCTAGCTTCGAGTAGCCATATTGTGAAAACACCCAGACCTCATGGTTTTGCAAGAGCACAGCAGTGGCTTGATCAATGGCAGATACCATCTGAATCGGGGAGTTGAAGAGTGACGCTCCAACCCGCCGGGGGGTCGTTTGAACTTCAAGCGAACGTGCATCCGAATCTACTAAGCCGAGCTGGCCCTCATTCTTGCCAAAGGTATACAGACCGGAAGTGCTGAAGACCACCGAGTGAATCGAAGATGCCGCTGCACCAAGGATTCTTTCCTTCTTGAATGGGTTGAAAATCTGGCGGGGTGTCGTCTGGATAGGAACATCATTTTTGTTGTTGGTCCTGGGTAGACCATATCCTAGCTGTCCGAACTTGTTACTTCCCCAGCTAAAGATCTCGCCGTACTCTGTGATAGCCAGGGTGTGGTCTTGGCCGAGGGCGGCCGACATGACCTTCTTTCCTGACAACCCACCTGTTTCGATACAGGAAAAGGTGAATCGTGTAGCTTCATCGCCCGTCCCCAGGCGACCGCCCGGTCCAAACCCACAGATGAACAGATTGGCCTCCGGATCATCCGTGATGATTGCAGTGTGTAACTTGGACATGATAGTGTTTTGTATTTTCATTGGCTTGTTTCTGATAAGCGTTGGCAATCCATCTGTGGTAACAGGCTCAAGCCCTAGCTCTTCCTGATATTCACGGTAAAACCGATTCAAAAGATGTTCGGGACGCTTCAGGGTGACCCGTTCAGGAAACTGACGGTCATCCTGATCCCCAAGCCCAAGGTTCAAGTTCTTGTTGCTACCGAAGGTAAAAACTTCATCGGCGGAAAAATCGGTTGGTGTTGACTGTAATGAAAATCGAGAAAGATAGACATCCTCTTCAACGTCATCTTCGTCATTAGATCCGGCACTCGAATCAGCATCGCCTTCTCTCAAGGAGTCAACGGCAGTATCAAGGTTCCACGGTCTTAAAGAAGTCATCCGTTTGATATCACGAGAGGTAATGGTCGCTCCATAAACATCGAACGGGCTGTAGCCCTCACGGTCCTTAATCTTGATCAAGCTTCCAATCTGTCCTGTTTTTTCCACTTTGCTGAAATCGGTCGCATCCCGCTGGTTCCGCTCCATCAATGCTAAGGCGATTGTAGCATTGCCCGCATAAAGGGCACGGTGGAGTGCCGTCCATCCACTCTCCCAGTCCTGTACATAGATGTCAAGAAACGGGATTTCGAACAGTGCGCGAGCGAATTTGGTGGCAGTGGGCTTTGACGACGAAGCAATGTGATGTAAGAGGGTCCTGCCATAGTGGTCACGAGCATTGATGTCGGCGCGCGACAAAGTGATGCCAGCTCGCTGGAAGCCCGGCCGCTCAGGTGCTGATGTTCCTGGTGATGAGCCGATGTTTTTCTTCTGCTTTGGAGGATTTGGGGAGGATGAGATCAGCGACCCGGGGCTTCCAGCTTTGTAGGTCAGGTTAGCTGCTGTCGCAGCTAAGGAAGCACCTCCGGACCCCCCTGCAGCTCGCGGCCCCGCAAACGTTGCGTTTGCGAGGAGCCGCTGGAAGCTCTCCACATCATCTTGAATAAAAAACTCCCAAAGTTTGCTACTCATATGTGCCCGATGTGGTTGTGTCACCGAATCTCTTATCAAGCCCAAGCCAAAGCGTCGCTGTCAACGCACCAGGGTTGACCGCGACGGAAGAGCTGGGTGATAAGACGAAACCGGCTCGAAGGGAAAGGGGGAGGAGCCGATTCGCGATGGATCGACGCGTCCTTGGGCAATGAGCTTCCACTGGGAGTGCAGCAACGCGTAGTGACACCAAAATCGATTGTGGGATTCGAGGAGGGGTCGCGGCGCGGTGGCGATGGTTGCGGAACTAGGGCTCTGGTATTGGCAGGGAGTTTTATTGTCGCGGAACAACCCGGATACAAAGGGAAGTATCAGTGAAATGCGATATCGAGTCAAAGAGAAAATTCAAGGTCGGCGTACACTCTGCTTTATCGAGGCTCCGTCATCCATGGATCGTGGAACCCGTCGCACCGACCAATGACAGCACGCACGTCCCTCCATGTCCCCGGACGAGAGGTGCGGGTCATTTCGGTAATCAAGCGCCCGTGGAGCAGCGATAGGACAGTGTTTCTTTTTTAAGTCTGACATTCTTTGATCTACAGGAGAATCTTCTTTCCCCGCTCTTGCTTGCATTTCACCCCGCACCCAACACTTTTCTACTACCTTGGGACCTCGGGATTCACGCGCATATCTGAAGTATACCAGGTACGTGCGATCAGTTGAGTACCTGTATCTCTTCTCAAAAGATTCCCTCAGTCCTTCACGGCAGATTTCGGAGGCGCTTGGTCCACGATTATCTCAATATCCTCGCTGTCGGATGCCATCACAGTGACGTTTTTCCTTTGGTCCCTTTACCCATGGATTAGCAGGGCGGTATTCACGAGGCTCATTTAGTGCTCACCGTCGATAAACAACTAGGGCAGTGATGAATCCTGCCCACAACAAGAAATAGAACACAAATGACACGGGCCATCCCTTGATCCATTGTGGAGCCCCGTCATGACCAGAGGTTGGAAACACAAGCAGTGGAACCCAGATCTGGAATGAGTAGCCAAATGTCATCATCGATCCCAGGATGAGTGCTCGCTCTTCGGAATCATCTTTAACAATAGTGTTGACCGTGGAATATAGAATAGGACTTAGACAGCCCGAAAGCCCGAGGAAATACCACGCAGCAAATCTGCAGTATTTAATTAATACACTGTTTATCTCAATAGTGCAGGAGTACTCACTTCAACCCCTTTGGAATATTCCAAATAATCATGCATAATGTCGAGAAAAGGCAACCCAAAGAAGCAATTGTATAGATGATCCAAGAAGGGTAAATTGCAGCAATAGTCGTGCCAAACCAAGATGCGACAATTTGGATGGCATAAATAACTGTCGGTAGCTGGTTGACCTGGGTAACTGAGTATCCCTCAGCTTTGAGCCACAAGTTCATATAAGACGTCGGATAAGATGAGATAATCATGCACCTATAGCGATGTGTTAATACTCTTCTGATCTCTGTCTATACTTCGATCAATGACTCACGCATAAGTTGCAACGAAGACCCAGATATGCCACCGCTTCAGAGACCGCTTGAATACATCAAGTCCTAGTTTACCAGGGCGACGTATCTCTGCCCTGCGTGCCCTCTCCTTGGCCAAAGCGATATCACTTTCGGTCAAATAAAATGGACGTGGCGAGTCTGGGATGCCCGGGAAGATGAAAAACCCAATGAAAGCCACCGGGATTGTGAAAATGCCGTCAATAATGAATAGCCACCTCCACCCAGGCATACCTCCAACTCCCGAGAGGTTGGTATATGCGGCTGATTGCAGATATCCGCTTACCATGCTTCCCAGCGGGTTACAGATAAACCAGGTACCGGCACGTTTGAAAAGTTCAGGACCAGAATACCAGGAGCCTTAGGTCAGGTATTAGCGCACGCTTAACTTCTGCATGAAGCGCCTTGATAATGGACCTACCAAGAATAAAATGCGTCCCAGCAAAAACAGGAGCCTCCAGCATTCCAACAAGAAATCGAAGGGCGTAAAGTTGATTGACGCTGGTGACACGACTTTGAGCAAATGTACAGATACCCCAGAGGACTTCAAGTCCGGGAAGTAGCCAGCGAGCCCTTGTTTGGAATTAGAGTATGCTCACGATCACTGGTCATTCTACCTGAACTTACAACTTTGGACGTGACAATAGGAGTAGACCAGGAACCTGAAATACAACATATGCCGTGTAATAACAGACATTGAAATAATTGAGTTCGTTTCCATATAGACCGAAGTCCTCCTTGAGCCCACTCACGTAGGCATTACTGATATTTGTTTGATCTGAGGATTTTCGTGAGCCCTAGAATGCAACAAATGGTACAAATACCTTACCCAAGTATTTGACGAAGACTGTCTTGTTAGCATGACTTATCAGTCCGCAGAGAATCGGTGTACTCACAACATAAGCAGGCAAATACCAGGATTGACACATCGAGCTTGAAGAGTAATCTGACGAGAAGGTCAGGCATGAAAATATCGACAGGCCTAGTATTTCACATACTTTCTTTCTTCAGAAGGATAAGAAGATGGATACCAATTGAAAACTTCCTTGAAGAATCCCCAAAGGGTCGGCCTTGCAGGCTTTGACTTCTGGAGGTCCGACATGATGATCAAACAGGTCCTTGATTGATTGCGCGTTCTAATAGGAAAAAACAACCTGCGCTAGTATAGCCGATTTTTCGGCTGTTATATCTGCAAAGGTCTGGACTCATTCGATATCTAATGTCTAGATGAATGGCTGATGTCGGTGCAATTTCTCCACTTCCTGTCGCGATCATATTCATCGGAAGAACCCCGAATAATACTTCCCTATTGAAACAGGATCATCCAAAGAAAGTTGGATGGCAATCAGTCATAATGTGTCTTGATAGGTGCCGACACCCTTGTCTGTCAATGCAATGACTGCGACATGGTACACCGCGATGGCGTGCCCGTGGTCGCGGCCCTCAATCACCGACGATTAAGCGTGAAGTCTCATTCTATACATAAATGACGTGCTTTGATTATCAACGCGAGATTTAAGAGGTCGAGAAGTGCGGGGTTGAACTCAGCCTAAATAAAGTCCTGTACTTTATATATGTGTTGCATAATCCGAGTTGTTCATCCCGGATCACATATTGCGCCACATTCTACGGTAAAGACACAACGCGTTGAACAGCCAACACACACGAGTCATAAGAATGCCCGGAAAAATAATTGATCAATATGATCATGTTCCAGTTACCAAGGAAGACTGTCAGTATATTTGAGTTTTACCTGAACGCCATCGCACGCCTACTAACGCGATCTAGTGGATTGGGCGGAACTTGTCACCCTCGATCTGAGCCTGTTTGAGCAACCAGGTGGTAAAGAGCAGCTTGCCAAGCAGCTAGAACATGCCGTGCAACATGTTGGTGGGCATTTATCGGTCATCAAATATATTTCTGCGTCGCTAACACAATCCTCCTATAGGCTTTTTCTATGTAAAGGGCTTCAACATCAGCCAGGAAGAAGTCGATCGCCAGTTTGCTCTAGGTCGCGAATTCTATGATCTCCCTCTTGAGGAGAAACTGAAGTATCACAATTCCAATGATCTTGCCAATGGCGAGTATAACGGATACAGACCTGCCGGTCACCGCATGTGAGAAGGGTCTAAATCTCAAGGAGTAGAATTTCACTGACTCTTCATCAGCATGGGTAACGGTATCAAGGATAACGTTCAGGTCTACAACATTCCCAAGTTTGATGGCTACCACAAGCGACAACAGCCCCCGGTTATCTCTGACCACATTGACGAGATTGAAGATTTCAGCAGGGTAAGTCAACTTTCCACCATTTTCTGCGTGTTCCCCCGCTCACAAAACATAGAAATGTCACACCGAGGTAGTAGAAAAGCTACTTCGACTATTCGCCATCCTCCTCGAGCTTCCAAGCGAGGATCAGCTGGTTCGTGATCACCAGTATGATGTGAAGGGCGAAGACCATCTCCGTTACATGCACTACGCAGCGCGTAGCGCCGAGGAGAACAAGAAGGTCGGTGGGCTATACAGTGCTGGACACACAGATCTGGGATCTATCACACTGCTTTTCCGCCAGCCCGTAGCCGCCTTACAGATCCTCAACTCCGCAGGGGAGTGGAAGTGGGTCAAACCTCAAGATGGAACTATCACAATCAACACTTGCGATGCCCTTACAGCCTTGACTGGAGGATATATCAAATCAAGTATTCACCGTGTCCACACTCCTCCCGCAGATCAGGCCCATGTTGATCGTCTGGGTGTGCTGTATTTTGCTCGGTAAGTGAAAATATCAAGTCGCTTGTGTGAGATCATTTTCAGCAATTCTGATCTGTAGAACAGACCAAACAATCACATCGTCCTGGACCCTATCGAGAACAGCCCTGTACTGAATCGTCTAGGCCTTACTAGTAATGCCTTCACTGAGCTTGGTCAGCACCTCACTATGGAACAGTGGGTTAAGGTGCGACAGTCCCAGCAGCAACGTCGTAACAAGGACATCAAGATCTCTGAGGAGGGGAAATTCACCTATGGAAAGGGCGATCTTGATATCATTCCCGGTCTGACAGCTAAGATGTATGACTAAGTGGAGTCTATCTCTGGTCAAGCCTATCCACGGATCTATATATTTGAAACTGCATTTCCTCGAATACTCTTTGCTGCTATCGTATTTACTGCGTTTGGTATGAACATCTTGGTGGGATGAACGCTCCGTGATGCGACGATTTTGTTCTCGGAAAGCGGAATGCAACCGACTATAAGCTCTTTTTTCTTGAAATCCAAATCTCCTATCCTTCCCCTCATTCTCTCATCCTGGCCTTGAGATTCCTCCAATATTGAGGGGTCTTTTCTATTCAAAAAGTAGGGAGTAGGAATTAGACTCTCTAGACTTGACCATTCTCTTGATCCTGACTGGGATCCTTTTGCTTCTGCTAGTATTATTTAGCAATAGCGCAATGGTGAAATTGGCAAGATGATTTGAGCTACCGTCACAGCGTGAAGGTCAGGGACAGGTAAAAATACGCATGCGCATTGGCATTGCCTGGCAAAGGCTTCCTCTGCACGTATCTGCCTTTTCAGGTTACTTGCATATGCATTTGCCGCATGTGCATGGAATTCTGAATCTCGGTCATGTTATCTGTGTTGAGCTCTTATTATATTTGCCACTATATATTTGCCACTATGCTACACTGGATTCCAAGGTTGTTGCCAAGTAGGTACATAGTGATATCTTGGGTAGTATACTACTTTTCTGGCAATCTCGGTCCAGGCAATCCGGTAACGTAAAAAAAGAAGGGATTTGTATGTCAGGCCCATGGGATATATTTCGTCATTAGATTACAATTTCATTGCCGCATTTCATTATTAATGACTATTAGACACAATCCCAATTAAAAGTCCCATCCAACATTGACGCCATTCAGGAAAAATTCAGGAACTAAGTCATGCAAAGTGGAAGACTATGCCAATCAGCCAACCAGCTGCTTCCCTCCTGCTTCTGCGGCCAAATGCGCCTCAATGGTACTTCCAGCCAGGCTGGAAGTGGGCGATCCCCTGGTCCGTTTGTCTCAACTAATATAGTTGACCCTTTGCCCTCCACTTTCAATTTACACTCGGAGAGACGAGTGAGACGCCATGGTCTCTTCAGAGCAGAAAGCACCTCCTGGTGTGGGAAACGCCAAACGGAACCCGTGTGGTGTTTCTTCAGACCCACTGTTCCAACACAAGAGATATTCAAGGATTGAAGTGGCTCAGTCCCTGGCCTCTTGCTGCCTTGAATGGTTTTAAATATCCCTTGTGCCAGGTTTTCATCGATAGCATGATTGATCAGTATCTCACGGATGTCGCCATTGCGGTAGAGACATCCACGAGGGGTAAACTTTGCTCGTCTCACACAAGGTTTTAGATCAAATTCATTGAATGAGGCATCAGGAGCAGTAATGACACATTTGGAAGCGGCAGGTGCATCGGTGCCTCCGTAATTTGAGCTACATAGCTTGATACTTGTCACGTCCAACTTGATTGTCAGGTTGCGAAGCTGTGAGAGGCTGCCGATATTTCGATAGCATTCAACTTCGGTGTCATCTCCTTGGGTGCGACGTAGGGTGACTTCGAGCTCCTGGAGATTGGGACAATATTCGCTGATAATTTTCAGATCGGATGGCGAGATAGGTGCATTCTTGCCGGTTGAAATGACAAGTTTGGTTATTTGGCTACCATGGTGAGGCAGAAAGCATTCGAGGGGGTATTTGTTGGTCCAGTTGTGAAGAGTCAAGGTGGATAGAGGGGGAAGGCTGCATAGGAAGCGGGTCTCGGGGGTATCGAATTGACCGAGACGCCATGCGAGCCGAGTTGCGAATAAAGACAAGTTCAGCTCTAGTGATTGAAGTGATGTGAAGTTGCAGTCATTTGCAAGGAACTCCAAAGCCTGGTGGCGCAATGGACTTGTGACTCGAAGAGTACGAAGCGCTGAGAAATCAGTGCAATCGTTCCACATGGTCACTGTTTCCTTGTTGATAGTTTTGTTCTCATCCCCACGGATACTGAGGTATTGTAGAGAGCCTCTTGTGGTCTGGATTTTGCTGCGATTTTGTTGCTCTTCTGGTTCATCCGTGGGGATGTATGCCTGGTCACCACAATAATGCGCATGGAACTCCTTCAGATTTGGAGACAGACTGGCCACAGTACGACAGATAGACTCCTCATTATATACATTCTCTTGGTCAAGAGAGCGATATCTCGAAGCATTGTCTTCATGGGCAAAACCATCGAGTTTGATGCTGTAAAGGCAGGGCGACGAGAGCAATGCGAGTTCATGTGAATCGATTTGTTCCGCGCCCAAGCTGTGCAGCTTGAAATTATTTAGCCACAACTGACAGCTAGAGGAGTTCTCATGGATGGCCTTGAGAAGGCACGGAGCAAATTGATGCAAGCCACCGTATAGCAAGTCATTCAGTGAGGGCAGCTGTCTGAGGAGGTTCGCAATTGGTAACCACATGTCATCTGCTTCTTGTGTTGTAGTAGGATATTGAAAATCTGTTTGACAAGGTACTGAGGGAGTGTCGAGTACATATTGCCTCAGCGCATTGACGTCGCGCTTGATTGGTGTTGATGGAAGGGAGATCTGCTTTCCATCGTGTCGTGGGGGCTCGATAATCAGACAGCGTACCTCGGAAAAGGCATTCACCCAATTCAGCTCCCTATATAGTCGATTTGTTTTTGTCGTAATTGTCTCAAGATCTTCTCGATCTAGTTGAATCTTGACAGTGTGGTATATGAAAGGCGAAGACACCAATAAGAAGTCCTTGCTGGTGTAGGCTAGCGCCCGTAAGCTGAGTGGAGACGTGTGATCGAGATAAGATAATATAGTGTGGACAACCTCTGTAGGGCAGCGGGCGAAAGGACAATCTGCCATATTGAAAGGTCTGACAAGTGGTCCAAGGATTGGTATATGCTTGAGAGAAACGGAGTTCAAAATGTGCCACAAGTCAAGCTATATACCCACGTCCATTTTCTCTGGCACATCGTATTTCTGCCAACATCTTCTGTGCGCTAGGCTGAGCCCCGGTTTCTACGCGGACTCACCGAGAGCTCTTCAGTGATTGGCAGGATCCCTGATGCCTAGATTGAAGAACTAGTGATAAACGCCCCTAGACATGGACCTTGCAATAGATGATCTTCCCATCTGTTGTGGGGCGAGTGGATCCTGATCCGACTGGACTAATCATAAGTGATAGAATCTGAAAGCCTTCCGTATCCCGTATTCCGTATATCGTATTTTATGTTAACACCTGGCAATTAACGCCTAGCGTCGCAGTGGCAGCCTCATCGAGCTGCCACTGGACACTAGAGAGTCCTCTCCGATACGTCAACTTGACGATGATAATGACGAAGTCATCTGACTGCCGAGGTTCCGCGGGGTAAAAAGTCGCATTTAGTGGAGATGAGGGTATTGATATATCACCCCCCAGATACGAAGTCCCGTGGCCGGGACTTTAAATCAGCTCCAGACCCGCATGGATTGCAGAACCTATCGAAATGACGCTAGCGAAGCGTAAGGCGACCTTCTCTTGATTAAAGTATTTTTTTCCCGGGCGGATCTTACGATATTACGTCACCTGATTTCGACCCTGCAGTAAGAATTCAGCACAATTGTAGTATGATGTGCCTCTGGGGACTGTGATGTGAGAATAAACAAATAGAATTCTCAGGATTAATGTATTGCCCAGAATTGAGTGCGGGAATATTGGAGCACTTGAGCCTTGAGGGTGTCAATGATCAGTTCCCGCAAGGTTGGCTCTATGGATATTCAGTGGAGGAATATATATATGCATACCTATGACCGCAATTTCCATTCAAGTTTCGATATCTGGACTCCCGAGGTCTCCCCTCCAGCCCTGGAGGTCCAGGAGAGGTACCCGTGAGCCCAAGCTCTTGTCCATGGTTCCCTACATAATCATTGAATCTCCAGGGCGTCGAATGGTCTGTCCAGATGTTCCAAGCTCTCCAGGGCTGGAGGTCTTTGCAAGATTACTTTTCCGCGAAGGACCTTCCTTGGATTTCTGTTCGGCTTCCAAGGTTCTCTAGGGTCGTATAATTTTTGAAAAGAAGACAGAATACCGAGGCTCCTATACCTAGGCATCTTGGGTTTGTGAGTCAAAGGCGTACAGCTGAGGTCGTATCGCAATCTATTTGAATTTTGGATGATCTTAAGGTTTGCAAGGGTTTGTTAATGCACGTTCAAGGGGTTCACTTGGCATTCATCTGAGAGCTTCAACAACTTCAGGGCTGATAGATTAAAATGGTCTCGTGATATTTGAGGCCCCATTTTCACTATCTGTCCGACCTCGAGAGCCGAATTCTATCTATCCTAATACCTCCACAGTTGATAGACTCTCAACCGCAAGTCGGTTTGAAATGCGGGGTTGCTTTTCAAAGTCTGAATAATAGAAGAAATAAGCGAAGCCTAATTCATGTAACTATGATACTCCCCACGCCCTTCACCTGATATTCCTGCTCATGTTACCTGCAGAAGTAAATCAACAGTAGGGTTTGCTTAGATCTCGACCGCTCCCATCACCATGCCCGGTAAGTCCGATTTGACATATGATTGTGGCATATGCATTCTTGGGTAGCATCTACCCTGTCGCTTTGAGATCCGACGCCGAAAAATATGCGAAGAACCGCATCGGTGAAGCAAATGGCCTGCTTTCTCGTCGATCATAGCCCCTGGGGGAACTCCGAGAGTGCGGGGTTGAAAAGATATCCACTCGCTTACCCCAAAATTTCCTAGCGTGCTGATCCAGGGTACAGAAACGTCGCCATTGTTCCGCTGGCTCAGGCACAAGTAATTCATTGGATATGGAGCTTCCTCGTTGGTGCACATTGTGACAAAAAAGCCCCGATCCACTTGAAGGATCCAATAGAAAACCGGACAGAGGTTTGTCTTGCCTTTAGTCCCTTTTATGGGTCCAGGAACTGCGCGGATGGCTTCAGGGGCGATCAGCAACCCCAAAGTTGCGCTGCCTCGGCAGGATGAATTGATCACATTCACTGCCTTTCTAGGGCAGTTATTTATCTCGATTCCCACCCGTTCGGGATCGGATCGGACCCCACTGAAGCCTTGACTATCAGTATCAAGCCACCATGGTTTCCTCCGGTTCTTCAGTGCGCTTGACGATAACGGTTTTTGTGGCCCTCATGCTGGGCCTCGCATATGCCCGTCCAGCAGCCGTACCCGTGGCTCATATGCCCTATGAGGCCCGTGGACTTCCCAAGGCTCCCAGTGATGATCCGTTCTATTTACCCCCCGGCCGGCTTTGAGTCCCAGGCACCTGGAACAATCTTACGCCAGCGCGAAATCTCTGTTGCTTTTCTAGGCCTCATTCCAGACCCAGTGGAAGCATATCAGCTATTGTACCGCACCACTGCCATCAATGGCTCTGCCATTGCGACTGTGACAACGATCTTCAAGCCCACCAACCCCAAGACAGATCGATTTGTGTCCTTCCACACGGCCTACGATAGTTCCGCCTCGATCTGTGACCCCAGCTACAACTATCAGCTCGGTGCGGCACAAACCGATATCATCTCTTCCGCGGAACAATTGATCCTTCAGTCCTATTTGCTCTTAGGATACATTGTGGCGTCGCCCGACTATGAAGGCCCTGATACAGCATTCGGGCCCGGTCGCCTGGCAGGAATGGGGGTCCTTGATAATATGCGAGCTGTGAGCAGCTTCGATGCACTCGGTCTCTCAAGTGCTAAGCCTATGATTGTTGGTACTGGCTACTCAGGTGGTGCGATTGCCACGGGTTGGGCGGCTTCTCTCCAGCCCAGCTACGCCCCTGAATTGGATATCAAAGGCTGGGCCCAAGGTGGCACCCCAGCCAATCTGACGGGTGTTCTGGAGTTCATTGACGATACTCCCTTCAGCGGCTTCATACCCCCAGCCATAGCTGGTCTATCTTACCCAAGTGCATATGGCGCTCAATTGAACCCTATCCTTAATAAGGTTGTTACCTCAAAGGGCCAATCTATCATCGAAAAATCCAAGACCACCTGCGCCGTTGAGGATCTTCTCAACTTTGCCGACCAGTCGCTGTTTTCTACTAGCTTCCAGAGTCTCGGCGATGGTCTGCTCTATGAGGCTACTATTCAGTCCGTCCTCAAACAGTGCACTATGGGTGTGGCGAAGGAGGAAACTCCGACTGCACCGGTGTTTGTCTACCATGCATCGCAAGATGAGATCATTCCTTATGCGAAAGCGTCGACGATGGTCGATTCGTGGTGTAATTATGGTGCTGATGTCAAATTCACGACCTTTGCAAATGGTGGCCATGCGACGACCGAAGTCGTCGGTCTACCCGATACGATCAACTTTGTCGAGTCGGCTTTTGCGGGCACCACTCAGAGCGGCTGCTCGAGTAACACCGAGCTGGCCAGTATTCTCAACCCCATTGCACTCGGCGTGGAGCTGGAACCTATCCTGACGAAGTTGCTCGAGGTTCTCACTACCGTTGGTACTGGTGACTCAAAGGTCAAGCAGAACCTTACTGTGCTGAAAGATGTGGTCACATGGTAAAGATAGTGTCAACCCTGGAATGAATGAAGATCCCGTAGATCTACAGTGGGGAACGGGAGAGACCGGGCATCTATGGGAGATACTATATAATGTTTGATAAGTCTTTGGACGATGTACCTATTGGTTAATTATTCCCGTGTACTCCGTACATCATATCTCCCTCGTCATTTACAGTTAAACTTTGCTCATTCCACTTTAATCGCTTGCGTCATTTATCCGCGGCTCTGCTGCTGCCGAATGCGAAAAAGGGGCTCGAGCACCCTGTCAGGCCCCGAACCTCGTCGCGCGACCGTGAGAATTTTGGTTGTATGTCTGGAATTTACCTTGAAATAGATATATTTATATCCTTTCCACCAAGGATTTTTAACTGTATGTCCACGGGTGATGTATAGTATCCTTTATACTAAGAATGTGGTTCGCGCCATCGATGTCGATCACCGGAGGCCGAGATCAGCTGCCCTTATCTTTCCCTAATCACGAAGCGGTCTGTCTATAAGGTAGACTATAACTGTCAGAACAATCGCCAAGCGCATACAATGAAAGAATCTATGTATGCTTGCTTTTCTCGTAGATATTTGTGAGTCAACATGTAAATCGAAAAAGAAAACATATCAACGGTGCCATGATCAGCTGTGGAGTGGCGTTCCAGGCTGACTTGGACACTCGAGACCTGTCGAGTCACCGGGTGTGCGTCACAGACAATCTCCGCCTTCCCCTTCCCTCCGCAACTCAAATACCATTAAACCACATCCCCAACCGTGAGGATGGCTAGTCTTCCATAGGTTTCACAAGCGTATCTGTGTGAAATCATCTCCGGATCCGTTAATTTGATGCGGAGAAGCGCCTAGGCTCCGAAGGTCCCAACCCCACGATGTACTCAGTTTCTCCCATTGTTTGATCCACGATTCGCCATCCTTTCCATTTCCACAAAGCTTCCCTTAGATGGTCGTCTTCCTTTATCTGGTGTACCTGTTAGCATGGACGTCTCCACTGACTCCATTTCACTCGCTCTGCACTCCTGATAACGGAATCCGCCGCTGATAGCAACCGGCCCCGGCTTCCGTTTGTCGGGGTAAGCTTCTTTTGACGTGTTGAATCAACGCTGCTCAACCGGTCTCACTGACTATACCCAGAGACACGTCCACCATGCACCAAAACCCCCGGTCACCGGCAGGGCCACCGGCGGCGCCGGCGCCCAAGCTCCCCTCCAAACTCCACCCGCCTCGCAACGACCTCAGAGACCAAGAATCGACCCCAGCATCCCCAACCGCCTATATGCGAACAAATCAGACCAAGGGCTTAGGAATAGAAGCTGGAGAAGGCTTCTCTGAGCCGACTAGGGCGATGGCTCCTGGGCAAGAAGCTCTGGCCAAGCTGAATCAGATCATATCGGTGGGTTGGAAATAGCCTTTGAACACTCTGGTCCCCATGCTGACGCTATTTTTGTTTGCTGTCTCCAGAATTATCACACCAAAGCGGCTTTGATTATTCTCCACTCCCGGGTTGAACTGCCCCGGTCCTACAACAAAGGTTCGCATTCACCTAGGGTGAACCGATGGGTATGTTGTTTTGAAATCCAGCCCTCTTCCATGACATGGAACCAGAAGTCTGACTTTTTGGGTGACAGTTTAACGTTGAACTGGACGAAACCGACGTTTTGCGAGAAACGCTGCAAGTCTGGCGAACCTGTGACGCCACAGATCACCGACCACCACCCCTCATAATCGAGACCTTCATAGACACGAGGGGCCTCACGAATAACGAAAGTCTGGTGATATTGGATGACAACGGGAAGCGTTGGGATGTGCAGGAATCCCTTGCGGCGTCACCAATACTGGGCTCGAAGCAGTCAGGATCTGAGGAGGTCATTCTGGAGCGATGGAAAATCGAGCTGGGAGCCTCCTCCGGCAGACCTCCGGCCGATCTGGGCTCCATTTTGCCGACGGTGTATAAGAAAAGCATTGTTCTTTTCCGATCGTTATTCACATACTCCAAGTTTCTACCCGCTTGGAAGTTTTCTAGGGGCAACTCGAAGGCACGGAGAAGCCCCGCACTGCAGATTAGGTATCGTGTGGTAGATGGGAGTTCTCGATCCGAAGCGTCTCTGGATAACTTGACAGCTCCGTTGTTTCAGGGAGAGAGCAAAGTGGTTGATACATACAACTTCGGTGTCACAGAATCTCCGGCGGGACCCTTCTCGGTAGAGGTCTCATACCGAACTAATTGTGATTTCCGAATTGATGATTCTGAGGCTCTGCTAAGCTCTCGCTTTATGGGTGCTGATGATGAGATCTTCCGTCCTTCATTACCCAAGGATGATACAAGTCGGGCTAATCCTGAAGTTGGGTCGGTGCCAGTGGAAAGAAGAACAATCGAGAATCCAGACCGTTCGCGGGCGTATGGGAGTCTATCAACATTTCATCAAGTCGGTCCAGCCACTGGTGGGAGTCCTATTTCAGCTTTGCGTGCTGCTCGGGATGCTGGCGCCGGTTCTCCTTCACCAACAGATTCATCTTACAAGAAGTTGTTGCCTTCTGCAAAAATCGGGGCGACAGGACGAGCAAGCAAACTTGCAAGTGAGGGTGGCAGCTCGAACATCACGCGGCGCCCCTCCGTTTCTTTCCCCCATTTTAAAGCAGGCTCTCTATCTGATTCCCCTGCGTTGATCGATACTCCTTTGGGCGTGTCTCCTCGCACCACTTCCGCAAGAGGCTCAACAGGAACATCCGTCGATTCTCGAATAATGCCACCTCCTTCTTCTGCGGCCTCAGCACGACGACCCCCTTCTCTAATGACCGACCAAGCGATACCTTCATCTACTTCGGCCTCCCCGAAGCCTGCACCGCTCTCTAGATTCAGTAGTTCATTCAGTCACCGGCGAAGTCGCCCATCTTTCGGAGGCACCAACAAGATGGAAGATGAAACCTCCAGTGGGAAGGCAAGCGCGACATCCTCCAACGTCCAACCGGGCTCTGGTCTGCTTGCAGAAGTTACTGGAACAAGTGCAGAATCGATTCACGCAGACGATGAAAACATCTCTGATTTCCTCAAGTTCCTTGACCAGGAGAAGGATCTAATGCGTCGTCCACCTAGCACTGCCTCTCAGGTGTCTAGTCCACGGAAACCCACAGCCGCTTCTACTTCCCTTGCTCGCTTCCAACAGATGCGTGAATCGAATGCTGTGCTATCGGATTCAATGTCAGCTTCGGTGCAGCTTCAGCGTTCGTCTATCTCCTCGAGCAAACAACTCTCTGGAGTCCCACCCATGGTTGCTGGTACTTCCATCTCTACTGCTTCATCTCCTGGAAAGCCAATCTCTCCCCACACACCACACACTCCTGCAATTCGATCCCGCCTGAGCTCTAACAGTGTGGTCGATGATCTCAACCCTGAGCACGACCGAAGAATGCCACGCATTGCAGATGACGGCCATGACTCCCCGCTTGAGGAGAATTCTAGCGTGGACACAACAGCACGAGCGTCGTCTACAGCAGCTGCGATTGATATCCCCACCTCCCCGCGACCTTTCGCGCCAGCCTTTCGCCGTTCAAGCTCTGCTGCTCAGCGCCGACGACCGCCTCCTGCTGATGAAGATGATATCTTCTCATTCGGCATGCGAAGTGTCAGCCTTGGGCCTGAAGAGCGCTCGCATCTCAGACGCCAGAATGACCAAGAAACCGCGGATGCGAACACCTTGCTCGAGCCTGGCTCACTGAATCTGTCCTTGGAAGATCCCAGTGCACGAACTGCAGCTGCAGCTGCAACAGCGCAGAACCGGGACGGCGAGGCAATTCGAAGCCAGACTGTCTCTGTTCCCCCCGCAACATCCGCATCGTCTATTTCCCACGTTTATCAACCTCGTTTTCCTCCTCGTGGCCGAGGTTCTTCCGGTGGTCCTCATTCGCTGAGCTCCGCATCCAGCAGTCTTGCACGTGGAAGCACGCTCCCACAATATCTGACCGAGCGGGAGGACCGCGACGGCAACGCCAGTGGCAGCAACAGCGGCAACTCAACTATGGAAATCAGACGTAGCTCCTACCAACGCCGTCCACCGCCATCCCAATTTGAGGATGATGAGCCATTGCTGTTCGCTATGAGCGATTTCGGTGCCTCTCGTCGTAGCTTGGAAGAGAACCGACATGGCAATCACGGAGGAGCTGACTCTAGTGCTGGTTCTCGACGTGGCAGTGCCAGACGAGGAGCTGGGCCTCCTAGCTGGAACTAGTTTGTGCCTCGACTGAATTCTTCTTTACTCTGATCTCATCGCCTCATACCCTTTGATTTTCCTGATTTCTCCCAAACCGCCATCTTCGAATACCCATTTCATACTTTGCGCTCCATTGGCTGGTGTCTTCTTCAAAACACGTCTTTTCATTAACGGTCGGCTGCTTCATAGACTGAATACTCAGGGTTTGATCATTTCGTCCATAGAAATCGTGTCTCATTCTTTTTCTTTTCTTTTTCTCTCTGCGTCTCTCGTGATTTTTCTCTGTCAGCGGCGGTTTGTCTTTTCTGATACTACTTTGCTATTCCGCAACTGCATGATTGAGATGATTTTATGTTTCTTGAGAAACTGGCGCCTTGCTTTTCGTTTCTTTAGCTCTGGGTAACTTTTTTCTTCTCATGATAACGTGATCTTTCTTGCATCTTGACAGTTTGTGATCTGGTTTCAAGGTTGTGTCTTAGGCAGCTTGAATATCATGTGGGCTTATCCCCCTTAACAACTTATTCTGGCTTATTCATGGTAGCTATGAAGTTGCAACTCCCGTAAAGTCTCAGGTATCTACATAAGTTTTTGATATGAACGAACCATTGACAAAATACATTGAAACTTCAAGACTTTTATTGCTCCAAACTCGAGTAAAAGGTATCTAACGAATTAGGCTCTAGATGCAAAAAACAATGACCCGATCATTCAACGTATGCATAATAACAGTACATATCCAGCTGACATGCTAGAAGATAAGGGGAATCCGGTTCTCCTCCAATGAGAATGAGCCAAGAGGCGGCTCTTGACACAGTTGTCCCAAGCCAGGGGCTCTTAGGTGCTTGGCGTTTGAATTGGCACTGAGCCTACCAAGGCTAGCCCATAAGCATCTTTGTAGATATAAATTTGGCTGAGAGACTGCCGCGGCAGGGGACGGGGCGTGGTAATGTGATGTGAGATCTCAATGACATAGCACCTGGCGGTACCAGTACAAAATCGCCAAATTACATACCCCGGAAGGCGTTGTTCGAAGCACTGCGGCGCTCCTTTGAGCGGAAGGAAGAAGAGGGAGTCTTGTCGTACTGGACCTCGGGTTTCTGGTTCTTGGACTTGGAGGCGGGCATGAAGCTGACTTCTCTCTCGCCGACGGGGCCACCCTGTCGCGAGGGTCTCGCCTTCGACTTCATGTTCTGAGCACGCGAGCCAAATGAACGATCGCGTGTGGAGTTCGTACGTGCTGAAGAAGACACCTGCATGCGAGGAGGACGGTTTGTGCGCTTGTAGTCGACGGAGGAGATTTTGTTGGAAGCCTTCTGCTTGACGGGTCTCTCTTGCTCGCTCTCGGAGCCAGAGTCATTATCGCTAGATCCAGGAACGTCATCGACGGCTTCTTGCTCCACTGCTGTTAGGCCGCGCTCCTTTCTCGTGGCCTGGTCAGGCACAGTGCTGGGGTTGATAAGTTGGAATTCACGGGATGTCTCGTCGACGGCGAAGTCCTCATCCTCGAACAGCTTGGTGAAACGAGTATCGCGAAGGACACCCTTTTCGTTGGTCTCAGATGTAGCAGGAACAGCATCGGGCATGTTGTCGTCGCCACCGCGCGCAAGGACACGCTGAGCCTTCTTACGCTCAGCCTTCTCCTCGGCGTTCATCAATCTCTCGGCCAGCCTCTTGTTCACCTTGACAGCAGCCTTCTTCTTGCCACGAATGCGGCTCTCGCGCTCCTTGTCGATCTTTTCCTTGACTCGCTTGGCACGCTCCTCTTCCCAGACGTACGGGTTGGCGATCAATCTCGCCTCCTCGTACAATCTCTGGGCCACGAAGTAACCGTGCATGTATGGTCGCAAGAGGTTGGTACGTCCAATAAGGTGCTCCAGGTTCAGGGTGCGGAGCTGAGGAACAGTCAAGAACTTGAAGTTGTCGTAAATAGCACCAGCCTGTGAACTGGTGAAGGCATTCGGGTCGTTGGGGTCCTCGGCCATTTCTTCCACCAAGTTGTCCAGGAAAGAACACCATCTCGGTGCCGGTCCAAGCTGAGGGATAAAGAACGAGTGTTGCTGTCGGCCTTCGTTGGCTGTGAGGAGCATTCCACTGTCCTTGCACCAAGCCACCGAGTTAATATCGACTGCGGGTTCCACTGAGGTCCATGGAGTACCATCGCGAGGATCCCAGATCTTGATAATACGCTTATCTGCCGACATGATTTTGGGGTCCAAAGTTGCTTCACGGGTTGCAGTTGAGGGCTGCAAGAATTTGAGTGTGTGGATGGGGAAGCCGTATCCTTGATCCTTCTTCAGAAGAGGGACTGGGGACCGCAAGTCGTAAAGGTGGATCAGACCGTTCGAGGAACCGGTTCCAAGAGTCAAACCAGAGCGATGGAACTCCAACGCAGTAATCTCAGCCCGTCCTTCATTGAACTGTTGAGTGGGTGGTAAGAGAATACCCGCTCGGCCCTTAGCTCTAGGATCCCACAACTCCACTGTTCCAGTAGATGTACCAAAGGCGAGCAAGTTGTGACTCTCCTCCGCAATCGCACCAGTGTTGACAGATCCAGTATTAATTCCACCTTGGAGGGTGCCGCCTCCCGTGGAAGTGAAATCATCTCCACCAACATCCACCTCGAAGCTGCGCATGTACCTTCCAAGCTCCAGATTCAAACGGAAAACCTCACCCATGCCATCCTGATTCACACCGACGGAAGGAATAAACGCCTCAGTCGATTGTCGGTCATATACGAGATCACGTCCGTATCGGGGCAGGCGGGTTGTGTAGTGGCATCCTTGCGGTGTGTGGAATTCGAGAGAACGGTCAGACTGAAGATGGAGGGATTTGGTGTAGTCGGAGGATAGAAGGATGAAGGTTGTGTTCAGGGCGACAGTATGCCGAGCCCAGGACAGAGACAGTTGGGGGAGATAATGGGTGTGGATTTGCGGTTTGTAAGTTCCTGTTCGATATTTTATTAGCTCTGCGCTTCAAAGAATACTGTGAGTGATAAATCATACCTGTACTCATGACCCATTCACCATCTTCACTGGCTCGAACACACTGGCTAGCTTCCTCAAACTCGAAATCTTGCAGCAACTCCACCCGGTTCGCATACTCGGGATCGTCTTTTAAGCTGCGCTTTCGGCGTCTAGCAAGCCATTCTGGGAGTGGCCGGGCAGTGTTAGAGCCCGAGATGGTGTAAACAGGCACCTCAGACTGGTTAGAGAGCTTCATGGCGGCGAAGTTCTCAGCGAGTTGCAACTAGCGCGATAAAAAAAAAGTCGAAGATAAAAAAAAAAAGATAAAACCGATAGGGACCACGTGATGTACTGCAGCGGATATCGGTGATTGGCCCGAGCGTCCCCGTGAACTTCCCCCGGAATTGCGCAGCATCTCGGTGTTTTGCATTTGCGACAATCTAGATGAGCGCTTCGCTGGCCAATACTAAGATGACTCGACCTACCTGATGGGGGTTTACTCGCAATTACCAACTGCACGCGCGTATGGTTCTCGACAGAGTATGTTCCAGCACTGGAAATGACTCCCAGATTCAACTGCGACCACCTCCTCTCGTTTTATGAAGGCTCCCGGGGCTGTCCGCGACCGATAAATCATGGACTTTCCCGGAAATGCCAGTACCAATATTCATCTTATTGTAAGTGATCCCATACTGGTTTTGTCCTATATCTGACCCAAATTAGGATGGCTTCTCCACGATCTATTGGAGGATATACACAGAAGAGACAAGCATTGCGAACAATCCACCCGAAGGTCCACCCAATGGTTACACAATTTTGAAGCATCTCAGTCGTTTGAAAGATCTAGAGGCCAAGCTACGACTTCTCAACTGTTTGGCTTCATGCCCGAGGCGCCTTGGGCTGTGGGTTTTCTCCCCTACTCCGGACTTTGAAAGCTTAGGAACTTTATATGTGAAGGAGGGATGCGAAGTGTCCAAGAAAATACTAGTTGATACGACCATTCTCAAAGGTATGAGGTCAAATGGATGAGCTCTAGGCTATGAAATATCCCCACTCACTAACTTCTGAGATAGTCTCCGCATCGGGCAGCATCGCATCCCAAGACTTAATTAGAAGCCTTTCGTCGGAGACTCAAAACCAGGCCGGACCTCAAACTGGGCAGCAAAGGCCCCAGCAGAGTCAATCCAATGCCAGGCGACCCGAGAGCCATAGTAGCTCCGCTGCTATTTATGCCTCCTTTATTTCTGCCGTTACCGGCGCAATCAGCCTACATATGATTCGCTCTCACGGTGCCTTTCCCCTCGGTTCCCGCACTCTGTTTACGGCGGTGGAAAAGGTGGGCTACGAGAGCCCACGTGTCGATAATGATAGCCCATTTTCTAAGTCTTGCTTAACGTCAATGAATATCCAACTAAACGGCTCTGGGACATTGATGATCTCGACACAAACTATCTCTCAGGTTGGTATTTCACGTCTTTGTGGTCCCCAGGACAACACCACAGATGTTCTACAAATGCAGCCAGGTACCGATCTCTGGCTGTGTCCAAATGGAACCGTTGCACGGCTTGTCTCCGCCAATGTTGAACCTCCAACGGTCCCTTCGCCTGGATTTGCGGTCTCCGGAAATTTTGCAGCGAAAAAAAGACAATGGAAACTGGACGTGGTACAATGGCTAGTGAATTTCGGTTTGCATATTAACTCTGTTGACGAGGAAGTGTGGGTTGAGGTAGAAGTATGGGAGCCCTTTTTCGCAAGGTTGGCTGGGGAGGCATGGCGGCAAACCGATGAGCCCCAATCTCCACTCCCTTTGAAACGCATGCTGTGGCCCGCAAGATTTTGCTTCAAAAGAACCTCTTCCGAAACCAAGTCTCAAAGGAACGAGAAATCTTGGCCCTTGGGCCTTGCCGACGATCCACTTGACTTTGCAGAGCGATGGCCATCAGAGGCTGAAACTTCCCTAGCAAATAACCATTTGACGCCCGCTCTTGTGATAGATGAACCTCAACCCAAAGATGAAGACATGTCATCACCTAAAGTTGACGGCTTGGACGGTTTCGAGAGTCTCTCTCGAATGGCCCAATACACCGACCTTCCAACCGCCAACCTGGTTTACCCAACTCCTCCCGAAGGGGCTGCTGCGATAGGATTGAACCATGTAAATCCGATGGACAACTTTCGCGACGATACCGACTTTCAAATGTCCCCGAATGCACAGCAAGATCCGAAAACCGGCCCAAATTTTAAGCTTTCTCCCGAGGTTGGCATTGGAACGGGCCGCTACGATGCCAGTGATGATGAAGATCTCTTTGGCGAAATGAACGAGAGGGATTTTGGATCGAAAGGAATCACTGATGCTGATTTCAGCTTTTTCGATGACCCGGATTTTGATAACATGCATGACGATTCCCCTGCTGTTCCTAACCAGGAATCTTTACTGCCTGCGCTGGAAGAAAGTCAGCTTGAGGAGAGTGCAGCGGATACAAATGATCTACCCTCTAGCGCCCCTCCGGATGTTCAAGATCCTGCCCAAGGCGTAACATTGGAGGAACCGCTGCCCAAAGAGACAGTACACGAAGATATGGAGCCAAGTAACGGCCCCATAGCCATGGAAACGTCGCCTGGAGACTCACCAGACCACAAGAGTCCAGCCATCATCAGTCCTCCTTTAAGCCCCGTGGAGGTTAAGAAGATCCTGTTCTCGGGGGCAGAAAAAGAAGGCACTCAGCGACCTTTAGATGGCCGCACTTTACAAGGGCACTACCATCCAGTGGCTTTTGAAAAGAAAATTGGAGACTGGAACGAAAAGTATGGAGCTGCGGGTAAATTCTGGTTTGCTTCCGGGGGTAAGCTTGATTCTTCAGATCAAGGCCCGAACTCCATTCCCACAATTGGACTCCCTCATCGCAGTCGATCCGGGCTTAATGGCACATACGCAAAGTTGGCAGGCAAAAATGCTTCGCCGGTTACATTGGATAATGACTTTGAGGCCGCTGCGGACTCAGACAGTGAAACCAGTGGTGATAGCGACGAGTCACCCTCCGAACATGTCCCCACCCCAATCATTGTCCCATCTTTGAAGAGAAAGCGAGTGCCTTCTGAGTCTGATGTTCAATCCGCCGCATCCCCAGCCAAATCCGCCGGTGGGCCTGATGTGAATTCTAATCTGAAGGTTGAGAATTGTACTTTTCTTGGGAATTTCCTTGCCAACTTTTCAGATTGGTCCTTTATTGGTTATTTCTCTGCGTTTCAGGCACAGCAACTTCCAGTTCTTGTGCGAAGAGAAGACCAGATTCCTATCGCTCAGCTGCTCGTTGACCAGATCACGCAGTCCTCGCTGGATCACCCGCTTGGTGGTTGCATTGGCCTTTTTGAACTCGAAAACGAGAGTTTGACATGGCGGACTAACCTCGAAGAGACAACCTTCCTGGGTGAGGTCGCGAAGCTTGATCTCAAGGCATATGCGTCCTTGCAAGATGAGGTGACTGCAACGCCTGCGCAGCAGCCCCCTAAGGATTCTCCCAAAGGGTCTATTTCAAGGGTAGCTGCTCCACACGTACGCATGCGTCGGGGCAAGGAGTACCTAGAGACCCTTCCCCCTGCCATTTCTTTCTGGGAAACATTCGGTCTTGAGCCTGCCCATGGGCCAAAAGATATATCGGCTTACTGTATCCATCCTTACGCGGCGACCAGTGCAGCCGATACATTTTTGAATCGATTTGGCCTTCATTACCAGAGTTGCAATCTAGGAAGTCATACCAGAGGCGACAAGTCTCTAGGTTTTGAGAATGGACTTCGATCATGGGATTCAGAGTCGTCTAGCTATGCTACTATGATGCAATCGCTGAAAAGTCTATGTGAAGAACTCGGTAGGCCAGAGACCATGTTCAACAATATTGATGGATTTTTGCTAACGTTGTCGACCAGGAACCGATCTGTCTCAGTACTCACCTAGCACAGACAATTGTGTTATCTATATCATCAATCCGTTTCCACATGCCGCAGCACTTGCTGATATTTGTGCGGCGTTTTGGAATCTGTTTCAGCAAATGGCTGCTGACGCAGATCGTCAACACGGTCAGCCAATTAATGAGGTTGCCCTACAGATTATTCCGATGGACTTCATCATGTCTGAGGATTCTATGGTTGTGCCTACTCAGACGGAATACCTAAACCTAGCTCTGGAAGTTTACAGTCGTTGTCGCCCCAAGGACACCAGCTCAGGCCCTTTACTTGGTGCT
Source organism: Penicillium pulvis (assembly GCF_028828015.1). Taxonomy (NCBI): domain Eukaryota; kingdom Fungi; phylum Ascomycota; class Eurotiomycetes; order Eurotiales; family Aspergillaceae; genus Penicillium; species Penicillium pulvis. Next base: position 2,281,960 of record NW_026643080.1, read on the forward strand.
CCGGCAGTCCTTCTGGCTGATCCTTTGCCAAAAGCTATTAATTTCCGCCTTGCACCCGACAAGGGTTCGCCTCTGCAGGATGGGAGAAGTCTCCATATCGCCTACTCCAAAAGTTCTGATCAGCGATGGTTGTCTGTAGCATGGTCCGATAGCAGTGGCAGCCTTCAAACTAGTATGTCCTATTGCTTGCGATATCGCAATCGCGGTACTGCTAGAGCAATCGCAGAAGTGCGCAATGAGGTATGGGCTACCACGCGGCACATCATGGAGAAATTCCAAGCTCAGTGGAAAGTCATCTTGGTCAATTCCGAACCTATCGATCCCGATGAAGTGGAAGGTAAATATTCGCAAACAACATCCCCATTCCTTACTAAAGCTCCCTTGCTAACTCTGACTAGCGTGGAGCAATCTGGCTGAGCAACAGAATAAGATGCGACCAGGATCCATAGAGTTGGTTATAGTGGCCGTCAACACTGTTCCCGACCTATCCCTCGAGCCAAATGCCTCTTACATTACCTCTAGCGTTCTCAATCCACATTTTTCCTCTACTCCCGTCTCGACTCCGAACCCAAGTGTTAGCATTGCTTCGCCCGAGCAAACAGGCAACGCCCCGACACCCAGCGCAACCTACAACGCACCAACTCCTACCGAACTCTCCCTAGAACCTGATTCGGATGTCGTTCTCACCGACATCTCGGATGAATCCTGGGCAGTTACACTGTCCCACCGTCTGAACAGTTCCCCACACGTTACCGAATTCCGCCCCGCGCTGGCTAGCGGGTATCTTCTTCGCCGAAAGGGCATCACCGATGGCGACGGCGTGTTCACAATGACCGCCAATCTTATTCATTCACAACGGCCTGCTTCATTGCACGAAGGTCTCCTTAAGGACATCTTAGGGATGTATCGGGATCTTGCGTCCCTGGCCCGGGCAAGAGGCATGCGCAGCGTCCAAGGCAACACGCTGCCATGGCATATTGCCACCGCATTACGTGCGCAGGAGCTCCTGAGCTATGTTTTCTAGGGGCAAGGACATGGTCATACCCGGATTGGGCGGCGTTCTGGTTTATCTCTTTCTCCCTTATCTTCTTCAAATGTTTTAGTATGTAGATGATGGTTTCATGGGTGCATAGCATGCATATTTTTCTTCGCGGAACGTGGATATACCATCGGCGGCATAAGTTTGATTTTTGTGAAAGCGAATGACACGACTGCATTTCTACCATTTCCACCTCCGAAGTCCCTATATATATGCGCTACATTTACTATCACTTTTTCCTAGAGATTCATTCGGGTACTAGGTAATGCCAGGCATTTGGCTTTCCATTCAGTTTTAGTGCTGACACCTATCACTGGGTAAAATTAGATTGAAGACGCCCGAGTAACCTGACTTGCTCACTGGCACGGAGCAGTACATGGCCTCTTAATTGATGAAGCAAGGCTCGCTATGTAAAACAGTTGATGCATAATTTTTCACGCTCAGAAAAGCAACTCCTTGCCCGTAGCCTTGAACCTTGAAACCATGAAGGCGGGACTACAATTTGCTTCCCAATCCTCATCGAATCCCGAGTTCGGGTTGTGTGGGTTGACCGTTTGCTTCTTAGAAAACATGAAGTCGCCATGAGGCTCGTCCTCTAGACTGGGTGACTCGGCATCGCTGCTCTCGGAGTCACTACACGGACACGTAGAGGTCGTCCGGTCTCCGGGGGTGGTGCAAGGACAAAGGCCCAGGGAGCGATTGCACGGGACACATTTATAGTATGCCCGACCGGTAGCACTGGAGCTACCAGGGCGTGTGGATAGACGAACTCCCGGGAGTCCGCATTGCTGGCATTTCCAGCCCTGTGTCGCGCGTTCGAGCAGTTGGATAGTCATGATTGTAGATGGTGGACTCTGTCGCATTGACTAAGATATGTATAAGTGACTGGCAGATGAAGGAAAATATGTCCTACTCACACTGAATTACTGAGTTGGACTTGAGTGGAATGAACTGAATAAGGTACTCGAGGTTGCCAAGTATAGAGGAGCTTGTTTGGTACTCCAAAAGTCCGGGGAAAAGCTCATTTTATAACCATTTTGCGGGGGAGGTAGATCAGTATGACGCTATTTGGATCAACAAAGGTATGAGATCCAAATATTGAGCCATCGTCATGGGATCCACGAACAATCACGTAAAATCAAGGGGTTCTAGGCTCAGGCGTGATCACAAACGTCAGGACCGGCTGGATCGGGTAGGTAAACCCCCGAGGTAAAGCGAAGTTTTAGGTAATATCGCGCAAATTTAGTCAAGTGACCTTGCACACGTGGAAGCACTTGAGACTCCCCTTGTTCAATTTTACGTTTCTCTTAGTAAATAGGTTTCTATTTTCAGAGAAATGCAGAAAATGACTCGGGAGGCCGGGCCGGGGTTGAGTTCTATGATTCCATTTGCTGTGGGGACCGAACATTCCCCGCATTCTGGGGCAATTCCAAGGTTCTAGTCTCCAATTTCGATGCCCCTTTGTATACTAGTGGACACACACCGCTCAACACTAAACACTCGTGACTTGAAAATTCCTCATAAACAACCTGACTAATCCCTCACGGACTCACAGTTGATCAAAGTGCATTTTCCCAACACTTCGGTTTTGGTTTATTGCCTACGCGCTTGGTTTTTGTCTTTAGCCCAACGGGCAACTGCATGCATTGGTCATTGCAAAAGTCATATATCATAGTATCAATGGCAGCGCATATCCATCTCAAAGCTTCATCAAAAGGTACATCGAAAAAAGGAAACGCCCAAAAACACGATCAAGCAGAAACATCAACTCCGAACAATCAAATTTCCAAGGTGTGAATGCGTGTATATATGGCCCCGCAGGCTCAGCATTGTACAAGAAAAGCGCAAGATGTGATCAAAACTCCAAATCGGTATAGGGGCTCGTAAAGCGGCTCGTCATGATGGTTGCAAGAAGAAAGAAAACAAAGGCGGAAGAGAATCAAAGGGGATATCATATCTTTTTCGGAGGCGGGTGGTCGGCGATATATCGGTATCGCAGCTGTGAGAGATTGATTTTCGGAGATCAACCAATCGACAAGATAATTGAGTTTCTCGAAGAGGTCACCCTCCATCTGCACTCTCCTCATCTACTTCCCTCTTCCCGTTGGAGAAGAACGAGATGCGATGCTGGACTGCAAAGATGGCAAATCCGGCAATGGCGAGGAGGACGAAAAGCACGATGATGATGATCGCGATGGTAATGTTGCGCTGCACCATCTTGTCTGGCAAGGACCCCAAGGGCCAAGAAAGAGTAGGTGGTGTTTTTGAGAGACCACAAGTAAATTATAGGTCGGAGGCAAAGCAAAGTTGCGCTTCGGGTATCTTTCGAGAATTTGGCAATACCTCTGGCCGACTGAGTAGGGTGATGCGGTTTGAGGTGACACTTAGCAGTGTGTTGGCAGCGGTGAGGGGTACGTATACTTGTATACTCTTGATAGTAGAAGATGTATGGATAACAAGGCACTTTCCCCTCTCTTGCTTGGAATGTGGAAAAGTAGCAAGATGTGAAGCTGACTCGCAAAATTAAGTTGAGAGAAGAAAAAATGTGGAATTTGAATGGCGTTAAAAGGAAGATGAATCCTTCCCAGCCATGTGCTTTTCGCGGTGGCTGGGGTTTGAGATCTGGGCCGCGTGCTGAGTGCTGATTCCACATACAGTTTAGCGCCCGAGGCCATGTACCAGCTTCCCAGCCAATATCGAACATTGAAAACCTGAAAATCAGTTCATCATTCTTATTCGTATCCAATCATATTTGAGAGAAAAAAATTATCTGAAACAGTCATAGACAAGAGCAGGGCCATTGTGATGAAATTTATCTCGACGTTAAGATAGGTGTTAAATGGCTGTGGTTGAACACCCTGAAGTCTAACCGCTCGATCGGGTTGCACTATTCTAGGCTGGGGGTACATGTGATATGAGGCGATTGTTCGGACAATTTCATCATAAGTGCCCGGATGGTCTAGTGGTAAGTTACCTTGCAATCGCAAATGTCACCTGACATGTTCTAATAAAATCTCCAGGTATGATTCCTGCTTTGGGTTAACATCCTAACTGCAGGAGGCCCCGCGTTCGAATCGCGGTTCGGGCCTCCATCTTTTTTTTTTTTCCTTTCTTCTTTTTGTCATCTTCATTGTAACTTTTTCATTTGATGTTCTTTCAATTCCTTTTTTTTTTTATCAAAAAAAAATATTTCATTCTTATCTTTTAGCTTGGGGAATTGGGGAATTGATAATGACCTTGGTTTTGCCCACAAATTCCATCCACTGTTTTTTTCCCCTTAAGTCAATATAAATAGCTGGTGATATATCTAAAAGCTGGCTTATTAAGAAAATTGGTGCCCGGATGGTCTAGTGGTAAGCTACCCCGCAACTTTTCAAGTCATCTGACTTTTACTAATAATTCCCAGGTATGATTCCTGCTTTGGGTTAACATCCTAACTGCAGGAGGCCCCGCGTTCGAATCGCGGTTCGGGCCCTCCTTTCTTTTTTTGCTTCCAGACTCTTTTTGATCTGGAATTGATCAGCAGCGCTTTTTTCACAGACACCAAGGCTCTTGCTCTATTATTTGCCTGGTACCCTTTTTAGAAATTTTACCATGCCTCGACGACTTAGAAGAACCCACAACAGGACAATTGCACCTGAGCGCAAGTGTTCAATACATGTGTCATAGGCATGGTCGGAACTACGTTGATATACAGAGAAGGTCGAGCCCAAGCTCTGAGACGAGCATGAAGCGTTGGTGGGATGAGTCACAAGAACTATCCACAGAGAAGAATGGAAACAACGTGAAGACTTGTTGGCACCTTGGCAGGCCTCAGACGTGGTCCCGTCATACCTATCTGTAGACTTACATCGATGCCTAAACCATAGAAGACCTCACCTGCAGCTCTACGCCGAAGTCTCCATCCATGTCATAACGCCAAAATAGATTTGTATCATGGGCCTCAGTAAATTACATGTTGAAATCAAAAAGGTGATGCTTATGTCTGTTTCACATTGTATCCAGGTAACTGGGTTAGATTACCTCGCCTCAGCTACTGTCATCTCACTAGCCTTCCTCTTCCGATTATTTGACCTGTTCTCAAGTAGCCTTTGGGCTTCTATCAAAGAAGCGATTCGGCCAGCAATACTGAGACTTGTATTAAAGTAAATGTCAGGTCTGCGTGGGTATTCGGTAATTTCGAAACCTGGGTGTTCGTGAAATCTTTTCCAAAGCACGCTGAGGGTTCCAGCATGGACAGTCGGGTAACCAGAAGGGACCCAATTTGTTCTTTTGAGAGACTTGGCGCATTTGTGCACGGCTACCACAAACCTCGGTGTTGCATGAGCGGTCCACCGCGACTTAACTAATCTTGTTTCCTGGCAGCCTTCACCTTGGCACTTGACTTTGAGCTGGCCGGGGAGTACTCCGTATTCCTCTGGGTGAAGCAGAAACCACCTTTCGAATCGGTCCAGCCGTTTTGCCTCTAGACCGCTATGCGTAGCGCGCGAATACCTTATCAGATTATCAAGCGGTAAAAGGCTGACGTTTTGCGTTGTGCATTCTGGCCGACCACAATTAGATCTGAAATAGTACCAAAGAGCGTAACAATCAGGGTCAGACTTTGACCAGTAGGCAAAAGGATCGTCCAATTGTTCCCTCTTGCATCCAGAGCATTTCCGGGCGATAACATCATTCGGAGACTCGCGGAGGACAAGCATGTTATCGATAAGAGGCTTTCTTGGACGAGTAATCATCCAGCCGTAAGCAGCCAACACCGCAAATGCGAGTGTGAGTATGTCCAATACTTCAGGATTGCCTTCACATCTCTGGAGGAGATAGAACGCAACTTCAAGATCAGTTCGACACATTATTTTGCGTTTGTTGAATTTCAGTCCATCTTGTACTTGTATGAACTCCACCAACGACGCTGGGAGGTCCTCCCAATCCCAGCAATCGGACCTCTGAAGCTCTGCTGGCAGCTTGTCCGAAAGATAGCTGATCGTGTGTGCGTTGATTGTTCGCAAACAATAAGTGTTGGTATCGGCGTTCGGTATAAACGCGTATGCGAGGTTCTTCAGGCCATGCCAAAAATTCACTATCTTCTGAGATCGGAGATTCCTCTATTGGAGGTTAGCATATGTCAAAAGTGGGTTAGGTGTAATTATACCAAGGTCTTGTCATCTGTAGCACGGGGTCCATTCACCGTCTGGCTAACCCTGCTAGGCTCAAATTTACCCAGGACACCCAATACTTTCAGAAGTGCTGCCTTATCTTCCTTTGTGGCTCGGATTCTATGCGATGATTCTGTTGAAAGAATGGCATCGGGAAAGACTTCCTTCAACTGGGCTACAGCTTGGCCTTTCCAAGCGTTCTTCCTAGCACTTGTTCGGCGTGGGACACATATGTTTTGAGGCAATCTGACATCCAACTCATAGAAATTTGGTGAAATTTGTATGCCACTTAATTCAGCAGCAAGGGTCAACGCTCGATCTTGCGATGCTCCGAATCGGCGACGCCAAGCTTGAGCCCTTTCCCCATCACTCTTCACATACATGAAACGCTGAGGGTGGGCGACAAAAATGACAAAGCGCTTCCAATTCTTCTTGTCTGATGTTAGCTCTAGGTATAGAGTCAAGCCTGTAAAATCACCCCAAAGGCGAAGCGGTTCCAGATCAAGCTTTTTAAGCATCCGTTGGCGAACGTTAGCGCCCCAGCAAATCTCAACCTTCGCCTTCATCGCTGCCCGAAGCGCAAAGGTGAATTCTTCATGGATATCAAAGAGATCTTCTGGATAAATCTCTTTGCAGTGTCTGCTGATATCTCTGCGTGCAAGATGATCGAAAAGCAAACAGTTATTTCTGGTCGAAAACCCGGCTCTGTTTAGCTGGGCGACTGAAGGGTTTGTCAAATCTTCGGTTTCTCCATCAAGAGGGTCATTAACACTGAAAGTGGGGTTGTATAAGTGACAAGCAACAGCAGCATTCGTGTGGCCACTAGGGCGAACCAAGTATTCTCCAGGTCGGATGACGCCTCGTTCTTTCCACCAACCGACTTCTTTCTTTCTGAAAATCTCAAAAGCTTCGATCAGATTCCACTCAGGAAAATTTTGTAAGTCTGCTTTGTGATTATTTTGGGCCGGCGTGTATTGGATGGCTGATATCTTGCCTTTGAGTCCTTTTGCCTCTTCCAACTGTTGCTCTCCAGCACGTTGAATGAGGTTAAGTAACTTTCTCACATATAACAACTCCTGTCTGGGTAGCTCACGGTCGGGGTCTGGTAGCCATAGACCCCCAAAAATATGAACTTTATTTGTTTCGGGCATACTGAAATTGAACTTGGATTGACAGGAGGTGAATGTAGGCCAGTTTTGATGGCTTGATGGACACCTGGCAAATTACCTGCCCAAGCAAGCAATAGAATGTATAGTGTGAGCACACAAGATACTCTAGAAGGTGAAGACAAGTGAATACAGAAGCGTCAGAGTTGGAGGTGGATTAATGAGGAGGAGAAGACAAAGCCATCACAGAAACCGGAATATTCCATCTGAATCCTTCTAATACTCGGTAGCAAACTCATAAATCTTGATGATATGTGCTCTGTGTGAACGGAAGTAAGCGTATAGGGTGAGATTGACGTCCGTTACTGTGAACAGGAGTTTTATAGGGATATTGAACACCTTCAGGTATTCAATCCTGAGTCCGGAGTCGCACTGACTCTACCCAACTGATTGATCGCCCAATTAGTACGTTTTAGCTTACTTTGGCCCCCTCGTGGTATGAGGCATAGATCGCCCCTGCATTGACACCCACAACGCCCTAAGACTACTCCACAGACAAAGTGTGACATGCAGATATACGTGGTTATCAATTTTCTTTTCCACGAGAGACGGACTGATTGTGGCCAGCAAACAGAACACAGGAAAATAAACTGTAAAGTTAATCCGATATTGAGTGGCACTTCCTAGTGTCATGATTCCGAACATCTTCTACTCCTATGTCTGGAAAAGGCGTCGGCACGATTGGGCACTATCAGTCACCCATTTGCAAGTCTGCCTTGATTTCACCTCAACTACAAACTTCATTAACGCTAGACCTTCGTCCTTGCCAAAGCTATGACAAATTATACAATGCCGGAGACATCCGAAGTAACGGAGGTTCAATAGTATGGCTGCATTATTGATTGCATCCACAAGATACTCAACAAAAGGCCGGAATTGATGGCCACGAGGACAAGCATCATCGATGCGAGACGATTCGGGCTATTCTCCACAGGGATCGACGCCAAATCCCGTGGCTTCTTTCTCTACATCAACACAGAATCCATAGATCGCCCTTCTCCTATTCATAATCTACCACCAATCGCTAGCGCGAGGGGCACATATGTCCAACAGCGGGGCATGTCCTGTGAAGATCTTAACCAAAAGGGCTTTCAGGTGGCCAAGAAAATGCAGGAACACCTGGGAAAGTGGAGAGCATTTTGGCACTAAAGTCTTGAAATCACGATCATCGCAACTCGCACGCCAACTGGCGGCTCCACGGAGAAATTTGGTAACGAAGTGCGGACCGTGCGCGGCTAACGGTGTACCGTCATGGACGGCGAACAGGAACCATTTTGATCGACATGACAGATAACTACCGGGAGACTCGGAATTTTTTCTCCCGAACCCTGAGTGCATCAGACACCGCTTTTGAGACCTGTTAGTTGCAGAGGAGTTGCAGGGAATTTGCAGGGGATTTGCAGGGAAGTTGCAGGGAAGCTATGAGAGCTACCGGATTCTTTCCCACACTGCGCGCTTCGTGCAGATCTAGTCCCAAAATTTATGGCCGAGGTGGCGGGGATAACTATTCCTCTTTGTCCCCGCTGGCCACCAAAATCCACGCTATTGAAGCTATCGCACGCCACGATTTTTTAGGCGGCGATGCTTTCTCGGTTGACAGGCGACACTAGTTCCGATCCCGGAAAATTGAAAATCATACCCGCCATAGGCAATGGGGGCCCGAGATAGCGCACTCACTAGCAGTTTAGTCGCGTCTGGGCAGAGTTCGTGAGCACCGGTGATTGCTTTTTTCGTTCCCCAATCCCGAATCATAAGAACAGTTTCGGAACAGTTCATATGTGCTAATCGATCCTTCAGGTGCATTATGCTTTATGGGACTTACAGTTTAGCAGAAGGACGCGAGTCTCTTGTCCAGACTTCGGATGAGATCCACTGGGAATTGACAATACAGTGAACAAAGTTTTTAACATTATGGTCTGGACGGGATAAACCACGGGCTGACCCATGGAACCATGACCTATCTACCGCGTTAATGCCGAGGGAAGAGCGAGAAATCAATGGAAAGATGCCAATGTCTCCACTTGAGTTGACATTATTGGGCTATGACTGGTGCATAAGAGCTCCGCTCTTCTATGGGGCATGTCAGTGCTTCGGCCCTTGACTTCTCAGGTTCATGGTTCATTGCCCAGAGCTCCACTTTTTGGAACGCCCCCCTGAAGTACAAAGAAAATACAGGGTAGAGTGTACTTGACTTGTCTCTGCTATGCGCCCATCGATAATCAACCGTCGAACTCTGTTCGACTCGTTCCATGCCCAGTCGAGCAATTCAATTGCATAGAACATGTAACGCAATGCCACACAGACCAGGCGACTGCCCGTGTGGATTTAATAGCGAACAATATCTCTTAAATTGCAATACTTCCCAAAATCCCCCCTCCTAATCTGATCATAGGATCCTCCTCTAGTCTCCACGGTGGCTTACTTGGGCTTTTCGCTACGCAATCCTAAATCTGGCTCATTGCGCCTCCAGCCCTTAAATTCTTTTTATCCATACTTTCCCCTTTGGGCTTGGAAGAGGGGCCATACTTCCAAGGTCAACCCCACGTTCATCATTAATCCGTTCCTGGGTGGAATACAGTATTAAAGAAAGTGGTCCTGGCTCCGATCTCCCCTCTTGGTTTCTTTTCTTCTTTTACTGTCCAGACCCATTGGATCTACATCGGTGGATTCTTGCATTCGTTTCACTATATACACTCCTTCATGCAACGATGACTACTCTATCCACAGTTCGAGGCCGTGAGGCCCTTGCGTGCAGCACGGTCTTCACCACTCTGGCCACAGTCCTAGTGGCCGTTCGTATCTACACCCGAGCGTTCATGGTGAAGCAGATGGGATCGGATGACTATGCTATCCTAGTTGCCTTGGTAAGAGCGGATTCTAACAATACAGACATGGGAAGTTCTGACTAACCCTCTCCCTAGGCTTTCTCATGGGGGTTCTACGGATTGTTCGTGGGTGGTAAGATTTAGCCCTAACGAACCTTGAGCGATAACCACTAACATCCTACTAGAGGTTTACCACGGTATGGGTGCCGACTACGATATTATCCCCCACAAGACCTACATTATTCAGATGCTGTGTTTCTGGGCCTCCGTCCCAATCTATCAGACTAGTCTGATTTCCACCAAAATGTCGATTCTCCTCCAGTACCGACGAGTCTTCTCCACAACGCCTCGCATGCGATTGGCTTGCAACTTGCTCATCGGCTTCCTGGCTGTCTACGGCACCTGGACAATTATTAGTGCCTGGGCCAACTGCGTTCCTCTCAAGAAGTTCTGGGATCCTTCAGTCCCGGGCTTTTGTTTCAATAAAGAAGCACTGTGGTTCTCGAACTCGGCAATCCACATCCTGACCGATCTTTTGATTCTCATCTATCCTATGCCTGTCATCAGGTCTCTCCAATTGCCGAGTAGACAGAAGCTTGCTTTGATGGGCGTCTTTGCCCTAGGTGGATTGTATGTTCTTGTCCCCATGTACCCACTATCCACTCATCACTAACACAATTCTTCAATTTAGTGTTGTGATCACCAGTATCCTCCGCTTGAAGAGTCTCCTCGTCATCTCTAACTCCAGCGATCCAACACGTGAGTAACGAACCTCCTCAACTACCAGAACCGATCTAAGGAATCTTTTATAGACGACAATGTCGGTGCTGCTGAGTGGTCTGCTATCGAGTGTAACGTCGCAATCATCTGCGCTGCCCTCCCAAGCACACGAGCCCTTCTATCCAAATTACTCCCCCATATCTTCTCCACGCGGAGTAACGGCTACCGCAGCAAGACACGACCGTCGCGCACTGGCCGGAGCGCCCTTACTGGCACACATACCAACGTACAAGCATCCGTCATCGGAGGGCGTGACCTCGAAGACCCAGCGTATGATCTGGAGAATCTATCCCCAAGTGGCTCGTCCTATGATGGTTTCTCCAAGGAGCAGGAGTCTAAGGCCGCGCTCAACGGTATCAAGGTTACGACCTTTGTGACGCAAGAGACGGTTTCTACACCGGCTGACAATAATGATTCTGCGAGTACGAAGGACTTGGTTCATACTCATCGGGAGAGTTTCTGATCCTTTTCTTTCTCTCCTTCCCCTCTTTGTTCTTTCTTTTCTCTTTCATGATTTTCCTTCTTCCCATTCTTTCTGGTCTGAGGGTCGAATTTTCCCTATCCCCTTATTGATGACTTGATTATCACTTTTTCTCTACGAGATACCACTTTTCCTTTTTTGTCTTTCTACTTTCTCTTCCTGTGCATGTCTTACTACTAATTGGGCGATTCTCTCTCTCTTTTTGATTTACGAGAGGAATGATTATTTATGTCGGGTTTCGGTTGGGATGGATTTTTTTTAGCTAGATATTTTTGCATATACCCCGTCGGAGAAGCCGACTTGATCAATATCAAGGACGAAATATTTGAATAGATATTCGATATTCATGAATAATCCCATCTATAATACTAAACTAAAACAAAGAGCCAGACTGGATAACATGAGCCATGGGAGTAAAGTCATGATGCATTACATACAATCCAGGGAGCTCGGAAAATTAAGACCACTGGAACAAGTGTACACGCCAAAACAAATGTAAAGATGAGACCAGCCCATTTGCATCCGGGATATGCCCGCATTCCAATGCGAAAGAAGGTCTTGATGGGAGACGGAAAAGGTTCAACAAGGTAGGTAAAAGGCGGATTAAAACAGAAGGCAGTGGTCTGAATCATCAAGGCGTAAATCTCAGCCGTTGTGGACACCAATATGTGCAAACCCAATTGCGTAGAGTACTACCACTAATGCAACAGAACAGTGCGAGGTGCAATGAATATTTCAATTTCCTATCGGATTGAAATACCCTTTTATTCCCATACGTTGGAGAAGAGGTCGTCAGATCCACCAAACCCGCCTGCTGGCTTGGCTGAGTTGTTCGAGGTTGAAGTAGGCCCAGAGGAGACAGGAGCAGCGCTGGTCCATCCGCCAAAGTCTTCATCAGCAGCCACGGTGGGAGTCGGCTTGGATGCCGCACTGGACATACCCCAACCACCTCCAATATCATTGGCAGTTAGTGTGTCGGGAAGCTTCATCATAGATGCACCAGAGGCAGCAGGCGGGGAAGAAACTGGTGCCGGGGCAGGCTCGGGTGTGTTCCATGCATTACCACCCCAAGGATCCATGATGCCCGCAGCGGCGACTGTGGCAGCTGGGGCTTGTGGCTTAGGGGGCATAGGAGGCTGGAAGGAGGGGCTAGAAAGGTTGAAGGCAGAGCTCATCTCCTGTTGCGGGGAGACAGCAGTGGGCTTAGGTGGCGCCGCCGGAGCAAGGGGAGGGGAAGAGAGACCAAAGAGGTCGTTGGAAAGAGATGACGACGGGGGATTGGGCTTCGAGGGCTTGGGCGGGGGGAGGAGAGGCAAACCCACCAAAACCGAAATCTTGAGAGTTCGAGGAAATGGAGGTTGTTCGTGACTGGGGCTTGGGTGCGGACATGGTGGGAGAGGCCAGGCTATCAAACAGATCGTTGCTGGCCGATCCCGACGGTGAAGTGACTTTGGGAGCGGCGGGGGTGGACTTGATGTTCGAGAAGCTGGTAAGATTGGCGAAAGGAGATGGCTTCTCGGCCGGCTTAACCGGAGGAGGAGAGGTAGTGGAAGGGAAGCTCAGACCACTGAACGCGTCTGTCAAGCCGCCCATGTTGGAAGATGCGGACGGGGTCGCTGCGTAGGCCATATCGCCGAAGGAGTTGGTCCGCTCATGCTGACTGGGAGCAGGCTGAGGCTTCGCGTACAAGGACAAAATTGACTGCTTCAAATCTGGCCGCGACATGCCACTAGGTGCCGCAGGTGTGGATGCAGTGCTCGTTGGGCGGTTGGCCGCAGCTGGCTGGGTGCTGCCGAAGAAGTCGAGGCCAAGCAACGAATCACCGGGTTTCTGAGTCTTTGGCGGCGCCACAGGCTGAGAGGATTTGGGTGGCGGGCGAGGGGCGGGTTCGGTGGTACTGGGACGCACTGGGGGAGAGATATCATCACCAAACAGGTCGATCGACGGTTGTGGGCGGCGCTGCATTGGAGGCTGGCTTGGTGCCACTCGTTGGGATGCGGAACGTTCAATCTTGGCCTTTTCCTGTACAACCGCAAGAGGCTGGTCGGTCAGTATGCTGTCCTAAGCGATCTCAAAGCCATCCGGGCAGTATCTCAGGAACACTCACCACATCGTCATCGTCACCTTCAAGGGTCGACGGGTCTGGCATCGGTCCATCCATCACCCAGCGCTTGGATTCATACTTGGTCCGAATGAAGTTCTCGATCTTACTGTTGATGTGTACCGTCAGTAATCGCGACCATAGGTACGATCAGTTGGAGTTCACTCACGCATCAGATGGGACGTGGCCGGGTGCTAGCTTATCCTCCCAGTACCTATTTACCGTTAGCTACATTGTCCACACGGTCAATTGCTTGTAACGAACTTGTTTGCCCGCCCATTGCCCCATTTAACCACACTGTGGACTTGTTCATCGGTCCAGGTATCGAGATCCACGGACTTAACTCGACTGATGTGTGTGCCCATTCCACGGTGGATACCCGAGCATCGGATACAAACAAAGACACCTAAATTCCATGATGCCCATCGCGGATCTGGATTGAGCAAGTATAATTAGTAATTGTATTGTGGAAACCAACTGGGCTCGTATAAGAGCGTGCTATACGAGCCCGTGGGCGGGCAGTCGGAGGGATGTGGACACTCACGCTTGTTGCGCTTGCAGTCGGCACAGATCTTGTTGGACTCGAGTTTCAGCAAACTCTTAATTGTCTGCTGGTTCTGGGCAGCCTGGCCCGGGGTCGCGCGTCGAGACATGATCTTGAGCGTTCTCGGGAAATAGTTGGCAAGGAAAGGAAGAAGCGCAAGTGGCGGGAAATGGGGACTGAAGTGAACAATGCGGCCTAACCTTGGCTTGCAGGGGCAAGTACGGCGGGTCAGGGCTGCCACACCCGCAGTTTAAGGTAAATTGACTTGAAAATTGAATTGAAAATTGGTTTCCGAATATATCTTCTACATGATATAATATGAGGTAATATGGCAAAGTGTCACTTCCTGCAAAATTAGTACTTTTACAGTGTTCCTGTGATATGGTTGGTCCGTTGGCTGGTTTGTGGTCAATGGACCCCGGGCCCCAGGGTCCTTTGATGCCCGCATACAAAGTACTCATGGAAGCCTTGTTTTCTTTTCTAGAACACCTTAAATTATTGTTTAATGATCTGCAATGGGTCACTTATTGAATTACGCCTTGGGCTTTCCACTGGTCCCTTCATCCTCTGTAAACCGCAGACTAACACTATTCACACAGTGACGCTCATCGGTCGGGGTCGGATACCCTTCACCCTCGAAGACGTGACCAAGATGACCTCCGCAGTTGCTGCAGGTAATTTCCGTGCGCTTCATACCAAAGGTGCTATCCACATGTCTCTTTACAGCACCGGGAATAGAGTCAAAATAGGCAGGCCAACCACAGCCAGACTTGAATTTGTGGTCGGCCTTGTACAGTGGTGCGTTGCAACCGGCGCAGTTATATACACCAGTCGAAGGAGAGTGGGAATCATATTCACCAGTGCCGGGGCGCTCTGTTCCCTTCTCGCGGAGGATCCGGAACTGCTCTATAAGTTCAAGCAACGTTAGCATGGATGGCTTCTCGGATGGCTTGTCATTCGGGAGCCAAACACGCACCAGGATTCAAAACCGCCCTCCACTCGGCTTCGCTTCGCTGATCAGGATACGACATATTTTCTTTTGAGTCGTCAGGCTTGTTTGAGCTGAAGAAGGCGCCAAAGAATGGGATCGTCGGGGCGGCTCGGAGTACTTTGGAGCCTACTGTCGGACGAGTGTTGCGGGCGGAGGTAGAGTAGGGTCGGAGTAGCGTTGCAGGCTGAACGAGGGCACGATGCCTAAGAGGGGTCTTGATTATACGCGCAGCTTGGGAACGCATGGAGGAGGATTCAATGATGTATTTTGTTCATGGAGCTTTATGAGGAAGTCCAAGTGAGCTTGAGGTCCAGGCTTTTTACGTCATCACTGCGGGGAGCGGCGAATGTGAACCATGGAAGATACTAGATCTAGGCACATTCAATCCAACAAGTGAGAGCAACACCTCTCTAATCGATTATCAAAATTTATTAGCAGATGTATTAGATGGGTCTGACCCAAAACCGAACCAATCGACGCCATTGCTATGTTGCGGGTATCCCATTAATAAGTAGTAAACAACACTAACTTGAGACGAATGTATCCAGATAGATCAAACAGATACATAAATGATCTTTATACAGTCGGAGAAGATCTCAGCTCCGAGCCTTCCCTGTGACAACGAGACATCCTCGATCGACTTCCACACGCCACCCTTCTCGCATCAGCATTTTGCTAACAGCGGGCCCCAGGCGGGATGTGCCATCATGGCTGTGGTTACCCACACCAGTGACGATCTTGTACCCGCCATGAACGTGCTTACCGCCTCCACGAACATGCTTGATATCTCCCAGATTGTTCCACCAGGCTTCAACTCGTTCGCGGGTAATGCGAACGGCATTAGTCACGTTAACCCCGTGTAAATCAAGATCGCAGCTGGTCGACTGACGGTCCACAAGCCTGTCCGAGGCTGTCGCTAGGTGATTCATCGCGAGCGCACGCTGCTCTTGTCCCCGTTCGCGATAGACTGCAGTTGCACCAGCGAAGAGGGGGTTGGACTTGGCGCGACGGGCGGCTTGACTTGCTTGCTGATATGCGGAAGAGCCTGCCGCGAAATGAACTTCAGCAGCTGCCCGAGCCTGTTCGTAACCGAGAGTACTTCTGGGGGCTCCTCGACGACGGACAGGACCATCTTCAACCTCATTATCTTGCGTGAGATCAAGCGGAGCGGCACTCAATTTGATGATATCATGAGCTGAGGTCTGAGGCTGCTGAACCATCACTGCGGCTAATTCGTTTGTTGCCGAGATAAGATTGCAGGTGACTCTGAGTAGCCCGATCAAAGTGGCTCTCGGAATGGTTGGATAGTCATGCGAGAGTTCGGTCACTTGTGCCAGCATTACTGGGTCATCATCAACCTCACTTGGATCTTTGGGAGCTTCAGCAAGGGCCACTGCTCGGATAGTCGCTGGCAGAGACATCCCATTGGCATGGTAGGCAGAGTTGACTTCCTCCCTTGGAAAATCTGGGGCCCGAGAGCAGATGAACTCGATGTCAGCCATACCAGCCTCCCATTTGTTGGCGATTGGAGGCTCTGAATATGACCTCTCATCGAGAATATGTGCCTTTTGTTTCTTATTGCGCTTCTTCTTCCGTCCAGATTGACGGCCGGCATCACCACTATCAGCATTAAAACCGTCGATGCCTTTAGGGATGAAAATCTTGTCATCGTCCTCGGCCCCTTGTGTTTCATCGAAGAAAGACAGATTCAACAGCACATCCATTGCTCTGTCGACATCTTCGCTGCTCGTCTTTAATGCCTGGGCCACGTTCAAGCGAGTCATTGTGGGGAACATCTCCATGAGGGCATTTGTCTTATCGTCGAGTGTCGCTCCGGTCAGCTCGAGAGACCCGTCGGCCGCAATTGTATATACTGCGCGCGGAGCACTCTTATCACGGCTATCCTCGGAGATGCTGGTGACATCAGTTGCGGTGCATAGGGACTCATAGCCATGGATGGATGTTCCAATTTCTGAGCGCACCCCGCTCATGTCGAAATTTTCCAAGCCATGATCATTTGCAGTACCGGACGGATCAAATGGAAGATCCTCCTGTTCAATGGCTAGTTCCTTAATGGCGTCCAAGGATTGTTTTAGCTGGTTGATATCCTCGGACACGGTCAAGTCATATTCGGAGGCTATCGCGGCAAACAATGCAGAGTCTACGGGTGGGCAATAGCTCTTTTCAAGCTCCTTGAGTACCAGAATATGTCAATTTCAAGATATTTTTCAATTTCTGATCGCATATGAATCGCCACTCACTGCCCAAATGTCCTCACTGGAATCCCCCATGGCTCGATATTAAAGGCGGTCAAGGGGAGATTAGCGGGGTACGACGTGATGCATTCCCGGAATGATTTTTTGAGTCTTGATAAGAAAGAAAGATCACTGGAACTTTGTGATTAGTTCCACAAAAGCACAAGAGATATGTACACAGCCAGGATGAGCAGGGAATGTGATGCTTGCAGATGTGAACATTTGGAGGGTATGGGCGAAGTAACATGAGAGACTGACGTTGTTTTTTTCTGCCGTATAAACATGACCGCCTCCCCCCACGCTGACACCTTGGATTTCAGGTCAACGTTCATGCTTTCGTCTTTTTACTTTCATACCTTAAAGAGGGTCCATTGAAGGCGGATCTTCATTTCAACACATCATAATCGGACCCTCATCTACCCCATTGAGGTCCGTTCCCTGATTCGAGTAAGACCGGAGCTGCGATAAAGTCGAGTCAGAGAACGGAGAACATTTCTGGCACAATAGCCAGGTGTCTAAAGCCTCAGGAATATGATTCTTTCCTACTAAACTGGTATATTAGCTGGATTATAGTAACTTCGTAGCACATTATAAAGAGAGCACCGGGAGGAGCCTATGCTGGCGAGAGACCTGGCCATTTCGAACCTCCGAAGATATAGCCCATGGTCCTGCCCACCTAGGTGACAATTTCATCTTATTCTTCCAAGTGATCTTCAGATACGCACGCAGGCCAAAAATCTCTGTGTAAGGAGATGGAAGGATTGAAACCTGGATAAGCATATACTTTCAATATCTAAGGTTTGAAGGAAGTTGTTAAAAAGCATCATATAGCTTCGGGAATCCTGAATGTCTCACTCAAGCCCTAAATGTCCCTTATCTAATCACCTGGGCGAATACACATATAAAAATGACAACAAGACTTGGATCTCAGTCCGACCATTATGGAGGCGTCGGAGAACACAAATACGCGTCAGGCCTGAATGTGACATTTTGCCAGCAACAACCATAACAAGGATCTAAAGTGCAACCCAATCCGACCAGCATTTGAAGTATTTTAGTTTCCACCAGCCATTGTCCAATCATGGCGATTCCGAATTACTGATTATGCTGTACGAGTATAGCCGGTCATGTAGGATGTTAGTCCCAAGGCAGCCGCGTTTGACTCTTCCTAAACAATAGCCAAAGAGTCGCGATATGCAACATGACAGCCTTGGAGATCTGTGAAGCTCGGTAGAGTTAGCGAGCTCACGATGACATTTCCGTGTTGCGCGAAGAAAGAAGTCAAGTTGAAAACCCAAATGGGCTCGGCCCTTGCCTTTGTGCTACAAGGGTCTATGGTGACTTTCCGAGACCATGTGCAAGGAATCCAGCTTTTCTGATGTGCTTAGGCCGTCGGATTATCTTCTTGGCGTTTTACCAAAGCTCTGAGCCTTGAGTAAGCGATGGATGAAAATTTGATTGATCTGATAAGTGCTAAATTAACCCAATCGCCTCCCCCCTCCGGGTTCACATCTGATCTATTCATATCAAGCAAGGCATAGCTCAACTTTCAAGGGGAAAAATCAAACCTGGTGGCAATGGTCAGCAAATTTGACCTTTATATAATTTAGACTGAGTAACCACAGTCGTTTGTAAGTAGGGCCCTGTGGTCAGTACTTGCGGTGTGCTAAACGGACTGCAGCGGTACCCTCAGGGGCCATGTACCCTAGCCAATTGCCTGCGGTAGAAGAGGCAAGGTGCAACATACCTATCTCACTTTCAACACAAACAGGCACTGCGCAGAAATTATGACGCGCGGCCGGTTCAATTAAATAGGTTGTGTGGCATGAACTAGCCGGGTCAAGGTTTTAATTTGAACCAACATCAACCCTTTGCAAGCTATGGCACCCAGAATCTTCGTTTTTCTACAATAAACTATACGGCTTTCCGAGGCTCAGAGAATACAGTCCCTGCGTTTTGCCTCTTGTACTCCTTTTAATCTTGAACCATGAGACATGACGCGTGAGAACATAACAAGTACCCTAGTCCAAAAATAAAGATTGACAAGGCATGAGGAGGACCCTAGGAGATCCAAGAGCTTTCCCATGTCTCTGGAAATCTTATAAGATATTGCTCTTTCGGCCACTCTTCTAGATCTGTTTCTTTTTTCCAACCTTCTGGCCTATCATTCCATTTGAGAATAATATCGATCATTTTTCCTTTCCCTTCTACAGTATAGTTTGTGATTGATTTGATCGGTCACGATGCGCATCGCCTTCTCTTCATACCTATTGGCTTTCGCCGCTACGGCTGCAGGTACGGATATGAAGGCTTTAAGAAACCGATTAATTTAATAACTATTTCATCAGGTCTCCGTATCATCAGTCCAGCCATTGATGAAAAGGTGCCCCAGGATGACACCATCACAGTCAGATGGGAAGCTGTGTCGTGAGTGAATGTACTTTGAATGATTTTATGAGCCAACAGAGTATTGAATATGGTACCTAGGACCGACCCCCCTAAGATGGATATTTATCTGGTCAATCAGAATGCGTACCCCAACACCCAAGAAGTGGTTGCTACAGGTGTAGATACCAGTCTCGGAAAATACGTCATCAAAGCCAAGGAGGTTAATGATGTTGACACTGGGTATGTAAATGTTGCCATCAAGCGAAGATGTTCTGAAATACTGATTTCACACTGCAGTGGCGGTTATCAAGTCAACTTTGTGTCCACAACTGGTGGTGGCATTCTGGCTCAGTCGCAGCAGTTTAAAGTGACTCCATCCAAGGCCTCTGAAGCCTCTAGCTCTGGTAAGAAAACCAGTACTGCTAGTGAAAGTTTATCTACTTCTGCCTCTACATATGCGTCGACTTCTATGCTTTCTACTTCCATCTCATCGTCGACTATGATGAGTTCTTCGACTTCTGCTTCTCATACTTCTTCTCCAACAGCTTCTTCTACTGCTTCTACGAGCGCTACTCACACCTCCACCAGTGCGTCTACCTCTGCCACTTCTCCTTCATCTACTGCTTCACCTACTTCTTCTTCTGCCCATACCTCATCTGCTATGACGAGTTCTACCAGTGCGTCCACCCCTTTTGCGTCATCCAGTTATTCTTCATGGACCACACCCCCTTCAAGCACTGTTTCAGCCACAAGCTCTTCGCAATTTTCCAAAACTCACTCTACATCAGCCCCTTCATCCTCTATGTCGTCTACATTCTGGTCTTCCACAAAGACTCCCTCTTCTACTATGTCCTCCTCTTTTATGTCTTCCATGAAGACCCTGTCTTCCTCTATGTCATCGTTCTCTTTCTCTCGCACTCCTTATTCGTCACACACCGTTAGCCCCACTACAAGTGGTGAGTAAATGGTGCCATGTTTTGGTTTCCAAAGTTTTATATGCTGTTTTTGACCACTGATCACCGGTTTTTCTCAGTACTGACTTGTCTCTATTAGCGAGCTCTTCTACCACGGCCTCCATGAAAACGTCAACCACTACTAAGCATACGAAGACCGCGACTTCCACTGAGAGCGCATCGGCTACTAGCACCTCGAACGCCGCTGGCTACCTTATGCCTCCGAGTCAGGCCGGCAGCTTGCTGCTGGGACTTTTTGCATTGGCACTTTGATTATCATTATAGCTCTTTCCGGCTGTACTGAGAGCGACAAGTTCTTCATTTAACCTAAATCAAAATATATGACGGAAGAATGTGATGTCTATGATGAGCGTTCCTGACATAGTGCGGGATAATGATGAGGAAGATATAGTTTGATTTGCGCTTTATTTGTGCTGTGATTGGATTTTGAGATTTAAATTTGTTTTTCTGAGTCGAAAATTATGCTATGTCCTTTATCTTAATATGAATTGCATTAATGTTCTGCATATTGAATGCTCCCGAACCCAGCCAATCAAGTGTATCCATTTGAACCTCGGTTGGACTGTCGATCATTTCATTTTCCCCGCATGCATTGGGACATTTATCATTGCTTCCACCACTTTTCATTCCCATTGCTTGAACATCTCCAGAGCTTTCTCACGGACATACCCCATCACCTTGAACATGCCTGTACTCACTCTTCATCTCCTCACGCTTAACAAAGCGACCGACCCCCAATCATTCATCCACCAGCTCAAACAATCCACAACCAAAGTCGTCGTCGCCTCACGTCCCAGGCACACCGTAATCCACCCATCCATTCTAGACAACAGCCCACTAGCCACGACAAAGTGGGACCTCTTGCTCCTCCTCCAGAGCACCTCAGCACCAAGCGAAGATCCAATCCCATCCGAACTCCGCCAATCAATCATCTCCGAATACAAGCTCACTACCGGGATTCCATCAAAGCTTATCACCAGCTATCCGGCCCGAGATGCCGAGCTCAAGGCCAATGCATCTTCAATCCCGCTCACCGGCTCCCTAGATAAGATTATAAACGACGGTGCCAAAGACACATCACAAAATCTAGAAGTTTCCCCCGAGCTGCTGGATTTCATGACCACGGTCTCGAAAACACACCCGGGGCCCGTCACAATGCTAAACTTGTTGCACTTCCACCATCCCAATGGCAAGCAGAACTACTATCAGTATGGTCAAGCGTTTGGACCCGTCGCAGGGAAACGAGGTGGAAGTGCGAAGTTGGTCGGGAATGTGGTGCCGCCTGGCCAGGGACGGGATTCCCGGGGCTCGAGTGACCGGCCTGCGAATGAGTGGTGGAATGAGATCTCGATCGTGCATTACCCTTCTATTCGCCATTTTTGCGATATGTTGGCTGGTGATGATTATCAAGCCATCAATGGGAAGTATCGGCTGTCGGTGAGTAGACTTATCGTTTTACATATCGATGCCTGAGTAGTATATATTGGTACTGACTACTACCTAGGCCCTTCGGGATACATTCCTATTGTGCACGACCGAGTTTGACGTGGAAGAAGCGGGCAGTGTGAAGCTGTGAATGACTGGTCGAAAGTACAGTTCTACTGACCATATACTCTATACTGTAGAAGAATTTGAAGCTTGTAATGTGTTCGATAAGTTGGGTATCTGGGAAATACGAAAATGAGACATCCTACTCCTGAACGCTGAAAAAGAAAATCGCGAAGTAAATTTCCAGATCGACAGTAATTAGAGACTGTGCATAGCCAGCAATTTAAAAACTCTCGTCATGACTTGACCACGCTGTCATTTGGGCGATTCCAGGTGCGAATGTGACCTTGATCCAACCAATTAGTAAATTTGCGACGAAAAGCCTAGAGGAGTTGATCCATACCTTCAAGGGAGGATGTCATGATACAATCCTTCTGGAATCCTAGCCAGCAAATGGGGTCTTCGCCTACGATTTTAGACTATATCCCAAGGTTAGTCAACTACGTAGAATGCAATTCACTAGAAAATAACGTACCATAATCGGTGGCAGAAGAGCAGTCCGCGACCGAGGTTCAACAGGATGGCTGGTCAATGGCTCGACATCGTCGTATGTGTTCTCCGTCCTTTCAGAATCGGATCTCATCCGATTGCCCCAACTGTCGGCACGGTGGCGAATAGACTGGGAGCTCGGTGCAACAACACTAGTGCGTTGTCTGGTAGAATTTTGATGATGCTGTTGAAGGATATTAGACAAAAGGCAACACCAAAAATGGACAATAGAAAACATACCGCACGAGGGCGATGGAGCATTCCAACGCTGAAATCCCAAAGTAGTAGTCTGCAGTCATCACCGACACTGCCAAATCGATAGGTCTTCTGGTCACAGCGCCAAGGATCGAAGGCTACTGATGACACCCACGAGTTGTGACCTTGACATCTAGCTACAATTTTCCGTTCGGGGAATGACCAAATTGTTACAAGATCATCCTGGCCACCTGTGACAATGTATTTCCCATCGGGTGACCAACAGGAACAGATCAACCCACCATAATAGCTTCTGAAAATATCCAGAACCCTACTTTTTGTTAGCGATGGCAATTTGACAAGTATGTTATTCACCCACTCTTCTTTCAAATAATCCATGAGGCGTAGAGAACCATCCTCCATAACGATTGCCAAATGCCGCTGATCTGGTGAAAACGAAAAGTGAGAGATTTTCTGGCTGGCCAACTTCCATGATGAGATGGGGTTGGTCTTCTGGTTTCGCGAGTTGACTGATTTGAGAATCTCCAAGGGGTACTGGCTAGGGTCTCTCTCCGGGATGCCGGTGTTCTCTGCTGTGAACAAGGCATCCTCCTTCTCTTTGTCATAGACCACCAAAACACCATTCGCATGTGATGCCATGAAGAGATTCTCTGATCCAGGAAGCCATTTGATATGTGTCACAGGGGAGTTGTTGATCACACCGTTTTTGTTGATGCGGGCGTACTTCTGCGATAAGGGCTCATACCAAATGATGTCCCCCGCAGAAGATCCCATCACAATGTCCAAGTGAGACGAGGTCTTGGTCAGTTCGTTGATATCATGGCACAACATGTGAGCCTTGGTAAACAAAACTTTTGTGAGATGCTCTTCCTTGGACGCCGAGGTGATATCGAGCCATTGAAATGCACGATTGATGTTGGCAAATGCGAAGGTTCCATTTGGATCGCGGTCACTCAATCGCTTGGCCGATGTCTCGTGAGTGATCACCCGCGAGACAAAAGATGAGCTACTCTTAATGATGTTATTCTTGGGCTTTCGTCGCTTCAGTGCATCCTTTGCAGGTGGTGCTGGTTGCGCAAGCGCGGGGTTTCCATCTCCAAATTGAGGAGCGGAGACGGCTCCCTTAAGGAAGGTTGGTGGCTTCTTGCGAGGGTCGAGGCTGACCAAAGACAACTTTACACCAGATGTGGGGGGATTGGGAACCGTCGCAAGAGGGTTGGGATTGATGATCGGGGCCTCAGAAGGGTGAGGAGGAGGTGTTGCCAGGAGGAGGTCGTCTTTGAGTGTGTAGGTTCCTAGAACAATGCCCAGCAGTCAGCAATATGGTCTTTGGAGGTAAGGTGTGTGTAACCAGACAGCCATAACCATGGAAATGAGTGGCTCTCAGACGTACCTTCTCCAACCTGCAGTGGGCATCCACCGTCCGGGTGGCTAATGGTGTTGTTCGTCTCGACAACTGGGACCGCCATACCATTTGCCGCCCCCGCCGCGTAGGCGACAGGGATAGTATAGCGGGGAGGTGGAGGTGGTAAAACACTGTTGATATGGTCAGTGAAATAAGAAAAAAATAATATAAAAATAACTTCAGGAACAGCAGCAACACTCTTGTCGCATCGATATCACTATCGACACATGACGTGTATCGCATATCAATGACTTTGGGCCGGGTATGCGATTATGACGTCTTGAAGATAGCGAGCTCGCCAGCGATTGCTAGGCGGCAACGGGAAAAGACGGAAGAATTAATATCAAGGGGGCTTGTCTTACAACATGGCGATTGGATTGTTGAACTATAGTTCCAGTTCTGACCAGATAAACCTGTGCAACCAACCCACTTGCAGCTCGGACTCGCAATCAGCACACCGACTTGTGATTCGACGAGACCCTCTGATTGTCACTGCAGCTTGTGCAGGGAATTATAGCGCCGGACTAAGTTTCTCTTCCTCCGAGCCGAATAGGCGAGGATGGTACAGCTTTAGCTCAAACAGGTCAGGCACAGCCCGGTTCGGTCGGATAAGATCCTAGTCCTGAACGGTCAGAAAGAGAACAATGTCGCACTAATGCTGTGTGAAGGCGGAAACGTAGGTATTCCTGTCAATGGACTGTGGGGGGCGAAGAAAGGAAGGGATTGTGAGGAGAAGAGGAAACGTAGAGATCAGCGAGACGATGGTCCGGGGTAAAAGGCGAGCGGAGAAGTCTCGTGCCTGGCGGGCAGGCGGGGCTCCCGGGTTAACTCCGGACGACCGAGAGAGATTAAGGCATTTAATCTGCATCACTTTACATTTAAATATAGAATGTGAGAAGGGAATTGAAGAGAGAGAAATATTTCCATGGGGTATTATTATGATATTTTCTACATGCAGTTCAACAAGGTTCAATTCCCACTGCCACTGACTCGGCGCCATATCATTACGGCAGCCGCTCCGGCACAGACCACCGCCCCAAGCGCAATACCCCATGACATCCATTTGCCCTCAACATCTTCCTCGCTACGAGGAAATGCTGTGCTAGGCTCCATCGCGGCCTCGGCGATATGAACAAAGACTTCTTGGATAGAACTCCAGGTGACGCTGACATGCAGTGGTGGGCTGGGCATGTTTAGCATGGCTGTGTACTCGTGGGGTTGGTGCTCCGCCCTTTGAGTTGTGCGGTCTAGGTCGGCTTTTAGAGCTATGAAGACACTGGGGAGTTCTTCTAGATGAGGATACTTGGCGCGTAGTGCGGGAATATATGCAAAGGAGTCCGGGTCTGACGAGTCGTATGTGTACGCGACCACATCGCACTGATCAAGCAGTTTCGTCTGGTTTTCAAGAATGGCGGGCTCTAATTCGCCCATCTCGTCCATAATGAGGTAGCATTGTTTGCCGCCAGGCAGCTCGACTGTATTGACCGCGGTGCGGGGCTGAATGGTGGGGTGGTAGGTCGTACTGAAACCACGCGAAAGGAGGGCATCCAGTAGGGCAGATTTGCCTGACCCGGGTGCTCCAAGAACGTGGCACTGCACCACATTGCGCCCGACTCGACCAGGGCGCCGGCGCCGTTTACGGGGTCTTGTCATTTTCAATGCGGCTGTGGTGGAGGGGTTGCTTCGGTCCGAAGACTCAAAGCCCAGATAGGCCAAGTATTCTAACGTGGTCTTTGGAGACATAAAAGTCGTCATACTCCATTGGGCCAACCAGCCCTGAAGCGTCACATGTCCAGCTTCATTGCGGACTGTTGAAGAGGGGAATGAGCCGTCGGCCCAAGATGCGGGTAGGCCAGGAGTCGGTGCAAACAAAGATGACAATTCAGCATCGTTCAGACCACCGTCATTGTCCTTGTCCGAGAGAAGGAATAAATTCACGAAAAATCGATAACCCTCGGGGGAAAGTTCTGCAGATGCAAAAGGTGGGACTTCGAAACGAGGATGTAGGAAGCTCTCTTGTAGCGAAAGGTTATCGGTGTACTGAAAAGCTCGCAGGATAATCCAGACAGTCTCGTGGCGCCCTTTCTCTGCATATAGCTTGTTCAAATGAATGAATCCGGGGCAATCGATCCCGGACTCAGTCACAGACTCAGGATAGGTCTTCTGAATGGTTTCCTTGATGTGGGCCAAGTCCTCTTCACTCAGGGGTTTGCCAAAACACCTAGTCTGAAAATCTCCGATTTCTTTATCCGACAAGTATCCATCGCGGTCCTGATCACTCAGGTAAAAGATGCGCTGTAGCGCTGCCACCGCTGCCGGCTTCAATTCAGCCTCCTTTGAATCGAACAATGGCGCGATAGGATGGGTAACGGCTTTTTGGCAGACAAAGAACGCTTCATTAACGTTGCGATGTTCACGCGCGCTCGTGCGAATACAAGAGTCTATTTCCTTGAACTCGGACATCAAAGGCAACATCTCCTCCTCGATGACCTGCGCCTCGTTGTGGCTCCCTGCCAGGTCTGATTTGTTGGCGCATAGAATGACGGGCACATTGACTCCAAGCGACCTAAAATATGGTAGCCAAAATAGCGCGACACGCTCATAGCTGTAATGGTCGGAGTACACTAGGAGGATGACGTTGCATTTGCGGATCTCGCGCGCCAGGTTAGTCCGTTCCTGCGGCAGGGCCGAGGTGTCAACGACAGTGGTTGTGGTCACATTCTCCGGTGTTCCGATCGTAGGAGGGATGGTTATTTGAGGAAGGACAGGCTGAATCTTATTTGTGACGAAGACACCCTTAACCAGCGAAGTGATTAGGCTGGACTTGCCGGTGCCTTCGTCGCCGCAGACACAAATCCGAACTAGAGAAAGATAAGTCAATAGCGCGTCAATGTTGCCGTTTTTCGAATCACAGTACCTGTGGCCATCTGCGAGGCGACAAAATTAGTTACAGTCGAAGCATAACCGAGTAACCGGCGATAATCCGGGGTTCCAAGGATGTTTGGAAATGATAACGAGAGTTGTGTCGGGGCCGCGGCAATAACTCCCACCGCTTTAGCTAAGGTTTATAACTACGTAATTTGGCCTTCACCGTGTTCATGCACTTAAATGGTTTATGGAAATCACACTATCGATATGACATCGAGGTTTGCAACCCATTCGACCTGAAAATATCCTCCAAAATGTTTAACTACATCAGCCAGCAGCATCCGACACGCGCTTCCGTTCTTTCCATGAACATCCGGCCAGACATGTGCCTACTGGATTTATATTTCCTGTTTGGAGTACCTAGTAAATGGGTTTAGGCATTAACCAACCTTGTTGGGAATACATCCATCTAGGGATACATGGTTTCCATACTGATTTTCGAGCACATCAATAAGAAACATATATGTAAATACTAATTCCATTCCAGGGTTCTACTGCAATCGGCTAGGTCGCCTGCCTCCACGGTTCTATAGTCCTAAGACAGTGAGAGAGAAATTGAGATATTAATTAGAGGGCATCGTAAAGCCCGGGGGAGTCATGAATTTTGACTTTGTGGTTGCAGGCCTTCCGGCGGCTCGAAGCGAGGCTGTACATGATGACTGCGCCACTATAAATTTAAGAAAGAGGGGATCAGGCCGGACCTTGTTGGGTACATAAACGCCGTTTGAGCAGAGGTCACCATTCAGTGATCTTTCAGTGATAGTAGACGGAGATTCAATCAATAGAAAACAGATCTAGGTACAAGATTCAGGGTTTACAGGTACAACACCAACCACAAGCCGTTATCCCGCGTCCGTCATTGGGCCCACATTCAGCCCCATCCTCCTGACTAACCTACCCGACCTTGGGAAGTCCGATTAACAGCCTTCTCGCCTTGTCAGCCTTTTCTCCTCTCGGTCTTCACTCTCTCTTCTTTGACGCCTTCAGGATGCCTCTCGGGATCCATAATCCACTACCGTCGTCTTTGAGCAGTATGCATTTCCCTTTCTCCTCTGCCCGCTTCCCCGCAATCGCTCGCGGCATGTCCGGCTAACAATCCCTCTTCCGACAACCAGGTGAATGCAAGAAGGTGGCAAAGATCTTGACCTCTTTCGTTGATCCAAAGCAGGCTTTCGGTCCAGACAAGGTCATTCCACCAGAGATTTTGGCCAATGCAAAGGTGAGTGAAACCCCTTCAACGCGGGGTTGGGGATGGCCCGCTGACATACGACGTGTTCCAGGGCTTGGCGGTTCTGACGGTTCTGAAAGCCGGATTTATTGGCTCTGGTAGATTCGGTTCAGGTCTCGTTGTCGCTCGTCTTGCTGATGGCACCTGGTCGGCTCCTTCCGCCATTTTCACCGCTGGCGCGGGTGTCGGTGGCCAGATCGGATTCGAACTGACTGACTTTGTCTTCATTCTAAATGACGCCTCGGCTGTCCGCGCATTCTCGCAATTCGGCACACTTACACTGGGTGGTAATGTCTCACTCGCTGCGGGACCGGTCGGTCGAAACGCAGAAGCCGCTGGTGCAGCCAGCACAAAGGGTGTCGCGGCCGTCTTCTCCTACTCAAAGACTAAGGGACTTTTCGCCGGTGTCAGTCTGGAGGGTAGTATGCTAGTGGAGCGCAAAGATGCCAACGAGAAGATGTATCAAAGCAGGGTATCGGCCAGTCAGCTTCTCACTGGTACCGTTCGGCCACCCCCATCCACCGATGCCCTGATGCGCGTTCTCGATTCACGTATCTTCCAAGGCAACGTCCGAGCGCAGGGCGATGCGATGTACAACGACGTGCCGGTTTACGACGATAGTCATGACGATGTGGTTTGGGAGGGCCGAAGAGGCTCGGCCTATGGCCAAGGTGCACGACGGGAACGATCAAACACCCAGGACAACTATGAATATCGCGATAGCCCCCGACGCACAAACACCTGGGCAGACGATACCTATGATCGGCCGGCAGGAGGCCTAGGTCGCTCGGCTACCACGCGCGCTCCCCCGGCTGATACTTATGACAACTACGGGCGCAGCAGGAGCAACACGTATGACAACGACGACTATGCCTACTCAGACCGTCGGCCTACCCGGCCTAGTGCCCCCAAGCCGGTCTTTGGGCAAAAGACGGGTGCTGGTGCGGGACTGCGGCAGGACCAGGTGGTCGCACTTTACACATTTGATGCGGACCAGGAAGGTGACTTGGGATTCAAGAAGGGCGATATCATCACAATTATCAAGCGAACAGAGAAGGCAGAGGATTGGTGGACTGGTCGTATCGGCGATCGCGTCGGTATTTTCCCGAGGTAAGCATTGAAGATCCCCCAAGGTATGAGCATGAGCTCCAAATAGCTAACTGCATTCCCAGCAACTACGTTGATACCTCCTAAGTTTGTCGTGCAAATATGATCGTCCAGTACTCCTTACGAATTGTGGGCATATGAAGACATGATCGGATAGGGATGAATATTTAGTTGGGGGCGTATGTGGATTCGTGTCTTTTCTCCCTCATTTTCAAATTCCCACTTGCGTTTTGTCATTTTACTTTTTTCTTCCATTACACGGGCGCTGCAGTTCTTATTCTGGTTCCTGTCTGTTCCGGCATAGCGCCTGGTCCAAGGTGCGTTGGGATTACGTTTATTTGCGTTTTGCGCAGTGGATCCTTCCGTTCAGCACGTTCTTAGAGTCCTCGTTCCGCCTTCTATCTACCTATCATCGCTTGCAAATAACCTTGAATTTCCGCTTCATAATCTAATAGACCCATGTACTCCGGCTTACGTATAGTATACCTCTGTAGCAATAGCCCTGATGCTTTCACAAGTTCTGTCCATTGCCCCGTCGCCGTGTAGAGTAACACGGCCCCTTCCCTGTTTACGGGCGCTTATATGATTGCAGGGAAACACTGAAAGCGCCCCCTGAGCCCTAGAACCTTGTCCACTTAGTGTACTAGGTTGAATTTGTGCTACTAAGGATGTTTTTGTCCTTGTAAGAGGAAAAACAAATAGAGCTCTAATCATGAAATCAACATGCACATCCATGGAAATAAAATGATCTAGTAGGTACTTGGTCACAACCAAAATAGAGCACAGATCAAGGAAATGGTCAAGCTGTCTATGGTTCTAGAGAATGGTCATACGACAGTGTTGAAATTCGAACCAAAATGGATCATCAATCGCCGTCTGAAGCCGGACCACCTATTAGCACTAGCGAGGAACAGTATAAATTGCAATTGGATTAATATAGATTAGTGTATAATTTAGTGTCAAATCTTGGGGTGGTTAAGGTTGGGCTCAAACCTTGGAAGTTTTCAATGGCACACATCGAGTTTCTTAGCAAGGACTGTTCTATGTCCTCTAGAAAAGAAAGAGAAAGACATTAGATGGCCCAATCTATGTCGATCAACCCTCAACCCTGGGTCAGTAAGTGATCGTCCCTTGGCTAGGCTCTATGGCCCGTTTCTGTTCGTTTCTCACGAAAAGTGGGGACCAAAGAGAAAATGGAGAAAAGATGGTTGCGCGAACCCAGTAATAAAGAATAGAAAATGGAAGAAAGAGAGAAAGGCTTTATATGAGAAAGATAAAAAAAATCACTTAGAAGAATGAGAAACAAATTAAATAAGTCAGGTGCTGTGACCACTGACTCCGCCCGCTAAATTATCACAATTCCCCAACTTCTCCATTCTTTCTTCCCATTCTTACTCTGGAGCCTTTTCCACCTTTTCTTCTAATGACGGTTGGTCTAGTGCCATCCTCTATTTTCGTTCCATACCCCCCCGCTTCGATGATCGATCTGTTTCTCGTGGTACATTGAGCCTTCTGCCCCCCTCCCCCCTCCGTGAGAAGGCATCCCCGTCTTCTGGGTTATTTGGGCCCTTTTGGTTCCTGTGGAGCTGGTTCCCATGCAGGTGCGTACTTGTGATTCTATATTGATTTTATCTTGAGCTCTTGCCTTTTCGTGAAAGCCTCAGTATAGGCCGCGACGATTGCCTATTTGCCCCCCTCGTCACGCACACCCGGACCCCTCCAACACCCCCATCCCACACGTGCTTCGCGATTATATCCCATTGAATAGTACCCATAACCTGGAAAAGGAGTGTCATTGCCCATGCTGACTAGAGGTTTTTTACTGTGACCAGGCTTCCACGAGTGCCCCTGAGGCAAGCGGAGGACACGCGACGAGGAGACATGCAACCCATTTGTCGATCAGCGACCCTAGCCACCATGTAACGGAGGCGATCGGGCACATGTACGACGATGACTACGACCGTGATCTTAGGCGTTTGAGCTATATATCGTCTCCCCATGCCGAGTCTATCACCACTATTCCGCGAGGAGCCGCCAATTCCGAGCTTTCCCAGGCATCCCAACAAAATTCACCGGTCGAGGGTCAAAAGCAGACAAATGGACATCTCCGCCCGCCACTGGTCTCCCCTCGGTCCTTTGATCGAAGTAGCGATCCCGGCTCGCCCGAGCTAACTCGATCTCCCTCAGAAACCGCGAGGTCCTCCTTCCCTCTCAACGATGTGGACTACGAATCAGATCCCGCCGCGGTAGTCCAGGAACTGAACAACCTTGCAGCCATTCGGCGCATGTCGATGGATGTCGCGGCTGCTGGCGATCCCGACCTTCCATCGTTTGGCAGTAACCTTTCCATTCCACCCAGTCCACCCTCTCCCTCCGCCGATGAGAACGATGCGTCACGGTTGTTTTGGGTTCCAGCGAGTTTACATCCAGAGTTGGCCCCCGGGGAGTTCAAGTCATTTCTCGAGAGCAAAGCCGATTTGATCAAACGGAAATCGGGCGACTACTCCTCTCTCGGACCGGAACGACCAGGGTCCCAAAGCAGTCTTCGTCGGAAGCGGTCGATGTTGTCAAAGCAGATAGATAACTCTGCTGGTTATACAGATGGTGCAGAGCGGCTGGAGCGCCAACGTTCGCAAACAAGTAGGCGAGATGGGATGCTGGGTCCGAACCTGCAAGAGTTAGAAACTCTGGTTGATGATTCTTCGTCAAATAAAGATACATTGATCCGGGATATGCAAAATGCAAGCATTAATGCAAACGAGGATAGGCCCATTCTACCGCCAGCGCCCCCAGGACATAGCTTGCGGCGGTCAACTCGAACACAGTACCGCAAGGGTAGCTTGAAAAAGGGCGAGAAACCACCTTATTCCAAACGAATAGGCCGGGGCCTCTCGGAATCTGCGGACTCGGCTCCAGCGATTGTTCCCTCGCCCGATGACAAAGCCATACTGGGTCTCACTCGAGTAACATCGGATTCCGCCCCAGCAACTCGAACAGCCAAGACCCCATTACCACCATCCCGAGCTGCAGCCCACACTCCGGCTTCTACGAACAGTCCAGGATTCGACTCAACCCTTGACAACCCAGAAGCCGAACATGGAGCCATGTCAGCTGGTGCACAACCGGATGCCGCGTTCATCCAATCAGACGCCGAAGCGCAAGCGAACGTTGCTCGACAATGGCAATCACATCCCAATTCCAACGGCCAATCTACCAATACACCATCCATTGAACCAACTATCCCCTCTATTGTCGAACCGCAAGCCACCGAACCTAGTCGCTCATCACATATCCCGCCATCACAATCTAGTCACTCATCGGACCGCGATGCCACATCCTCATACTCACCCAAGTCAACGAATTCGTCCATGGATTCGACCCCCGGCAAACGATCATTAATGGGGCCGAGTCGACAGGGCCGAGAAACAACCCCGACTCTCAATGATTTTGCCAATAACCCCCAGATGATACCCGGAAACAGCACTCGTACGGACAGCCTATCATTCATTCCGACCATTCCTGAAGAGCGCAGATCCGAAGACCGCAAGGCAGAGGGCAAGAAGTCCAAAAAAGAGAAGGAGAAGGAGAAGAACGATGGCGGCCGCAAGTCAACCTGGCATTGGGTGAAAGAAATGAGAGGCGAAGAGAAGGAGAAGAAGAAGGAAAGAGACAGTGACTCAAGAAAAGCCAAGTCGAAGATTGCCGACAAGGGTTACAGCAGCAGTACGCGCTCCGATCCACCATCCCATTCCTCCTTGGACAGCACCCCCAAAGGCCGTGCAAGTCTCATTATTGACCGCCTTGACCCCAAATTGGAGGAAGAGCGACGGAAGGATGGTGCTCGAAGAGCCTCGGGGGACAAAAAAGAGAAGGATGGCATATTTTCTTCGATATTTGGTGGTGGGAGGAAAAAGCATAGCGGGGAGAGTTCTCATCACCGAAAGAACTCATCTCGAAACCTGTCTCCCGACCCCCCGATGCGCGAATTTCGGCCAGATGTCGACTACCCTTGGACTCGTTTCTCCATTCTGGAGGAACGAGCGATCTACCGCATGGCCCATATTAAGCTGGCAAATCCTCGCCGAGCTCTTCATTCCCAGGTGTTGCTGAGTAATTTCATGTACTCGTATCTGGAAAAGGTGCAGCAGATGCATCCCCAGGTGGCGGGTTCCTCTGGATCATCCAGATCATCCAGATCTCGAGAACGTGAAAGAGAACGAGAACAGCAACCAGACGAGTACCTTCAATATCAGCGATATCAAGAAGTAAGTGTAGACTGTGCTCCCTACATGGAGATGGGTGACTAACCTACGAAATCTGAATAGGCGCAAGAGCAGCAGCAACAACAACACTACGGGGAGACTGCATATGATGAAGCGTCCATGTACGACTACGATGATGATCCACGCGATCGCTACCAGGCCCACGGGCATGATAAGCATGGCTACGAAAACAGCCATTCTTACGGCTCGGACCATTACCAGTATGGGCATTCGTCCTTTGGTGACGATGTGCAACTGGACGACGACGATGACGATGATATGTGGTGAACCAAGCGCCGGCGTCTCCACTTATTCTTTTCCTCTTTTGCCTGCCATTCTGCTTTACTGTTTTCTGCAGTCCACAGAAATACCCATCCATGCGTTTGTCAGCCTTGGTTGTTGCTAAAAGCCTGTATACAAGCCCTATTCCCTGAAATCCTTTCTCCCACATCCTACTATCCTTTTTGAAGCTCTTGACATTCTCCATAGCTTTTACTGGCACATCATGCCAGCAGCCATGGGTTCGTATTTTTACGCACCATGCCAGGTCTGCGAAGTCATTTGGAACACATTTGAGTGTTGCCCTATACGCTCTATTGTTTCTTATAAAGTCATGGTTGATCCTTCAAATTGGCAACAATGACCCTGGCCCTGGTCTTGTGCACTGCCATATAGTTTGTTCACACACTTGGTCTGATTTTACTCTTCGCATAGCGTCTGGGGTTTGCTTTTTCGTCCTCATGCTTTTTTCGCCTCGAGTCTACATCCTGTGTCCATACAATTCGGACTATTTTTGTGTTCTCCTTGTCCGAAACCATTACATCTTCACCCCTCCCACATCTCTCCTATGAATGACGGACAATTTTACTCAGCTTTCAGAATCCAGAGCTCATTCCAGTACACATAAAATGGTGTTGAAATCACGCGATGGTACCCAGTAAACACGATAATCAAAGAGTCTAGCGGTGAATAGACAAAAACTCGCTCTTATCTCATGTATCGTGTATTCAATATTCCAGACCTCATCAAGTGTATAAGCAAACCTCTATAAGTTCGAGTAATAACTCTCCCCATTAATTCGAAAAGGAACTCCTAGCCTTAGGTGCTCAGCTGTCCACTCCAGTTCATGGGACAGATTCACCGGATCCCTCACTCTAAAGTCCTCACAATAATCATTTAGCGCAGCCTTGACCTTTGCTTTCAACATAGGGTCATTAGTAGCCGCCCACGCAGCCGCAAGACATATAAGCAGATAACCAGCGCCAACAGGTCGATATATCACCGATCGCTCTGCGAGTGCAAGGACCTCTTCCGCAAGCTCTTTTGCATCAAAAGAAACAATAACGTCCTCCTCATCATTCGTCACCAGTGCACCAAGCATGCAATTGAAAAATAAAGTCACGACCAGCCCGATTCCATACGTGCGCTGGTAATGTGCATAAAAGAAATCCCTGACTGATTTCTCGGCACGCTTGGAGAAGCTTGTCATGTCAACGGACGAGACATCGTTAACGATTGCTCGAGTCTTCAGCTCAAGAAGATTCACTTTGCATTTTTGGTACAAAGTTAAGACCTCAGCGTGAATGACAGTTACGTCGGTGCCTACTTGCAGGACCTGACGGCCCCGGCGCATCAGATCAGGACCTTGGGCCAGACAGCCAAGCATGCGGCCTTCGGGGGTATTTTCATCAAATTCACTGGTAACGAGATCATCCCATTCTTTCTGAGTGAGGCTTATTCGGTCGTTGAAGAGCCCCTCAAAGAGCTGTGATGTCATTAGTATTCCAGTATGCAAGGGATGGCAAGCAACAGAATGCTGGGGGAGGAATGTGGGGGGTATTTACTACACTGCCGCGTAACGAGAGGAACAATTTCTTCTCGAAAAGATCACGCGGTTTACTTTTTTTCGCGCTTTAAGGATCTGCGCTGCCCCTTCCGCATGCCCGGACCAACATTGTCTAGTGTGACCCAGGAACAATTGACAAATCAACAGGATCATCACCGCACATAGCGTGTTAGATGATTGCGCATGAGCTCGATCATTAAGATAAATGCGCAGGACCTTTAATGCTTGCGAATAGCTTGTTAAGGCCTCAACTGTTGCTCCTTGCCGATTCACACCACAAAACCCAGCATGAGCGGCTGTTAATGCCTCGATTGAGCGATCAAGCGCTTCATTCGTGCCCAGTCTTCGTGGGATATCTTCCAAATACATACCAAACGTCCACCAAAGATTATACCGGAGATCGGTGGATGGTTTAATAGTCTTAATAAAGCGATTCGCTAATGACGAGAGGTCATCAGTCAGAGTCGCTGTTGGAGAACACGGTGGAAGACGAATGTTCATCTGCTCAGGTTTTGTCGGCATAGCAACTATAGTAACAAAATCCGAGGCATTACTGATCGCTTCTGGAGAGTCAGACTCCCTGGTCTGAGCTTTGGGCTGGGACGAGACTGCAAATGCGAAGCGCTTGTCCTGCTGGAACTTGAATCGCTGTTGACCCGATCCCACGCATGTCATTTTAAGGCGAATGCAGCGTGAGCAGGCGGGTTGTTTCTCGTCACACTAGAGTAGTTGTAAGTGGACATTTCTCGGAGAATAGATCCCGACTATACTGATCTAGGTATTACTTTTTTCTTTTGTTTGCGACATCCGTCGCACGCACGCCCTGTAGGGACCCCTGGCATGTTGGAAATCAGGGAAAGCGTGGAGGTAAGACTTGTGGGCCCGAGACCCTGAACCGTGTGGGGAATGCGGATCTTCGTGCACACCAGAGCAGAGATCTAAGGTGAAAATGTCGTTGATGGGGTGGATGTCGCTGGATGATACCGATTCCGGTTAAACTGTATTGACAACGCTAAAAAGCCACTGCGAGGTTATTAGAAGATGGGTTGGAGCTGATCATCCAGCGTCATTGTGTGGTGCAGACTAACTTGATCGGGTTCCATGTGCCGCCGTCCAGGCTGAGTGCTGCGTCCCTGATTGGCTGTGAGTTGGAAGTATCAACGTGGGGGCCATTTGAGTCTTGACCTTTTATCTGAGGAGTTTGGTCGGGCGGATGTTAATTGTGGCTGTGACTGATTCCTCGTGGTAGAGTGCCTAGCGCTCTATTTATCATTGCCAATCTTGGGTTTATGCTGCGCCTCTAAATTAGCCCTGTATTGCTGACACGGTTGAAGAATACTTAAGGTTGAGGTTTTTCCATCGATGCTGGGGTTCACCGTCCTCCAGCGTTTCGTTTTGCACCATGAGTTCCCATACAGATGAAGTGGTTAGCTACTATATATACAAGCCCAGCCATGTATTACCCGCGGTGTTCGCAGCAATTGTCGGCGTTTCAATGTTGTTGCATGTCTTCCAAAACTTGTATGCCTTCCCATAACTAAGACTCGTGATAAACACTTACAAACTTTTCAACCAGTCAATACAAATTCTGGAGAGTCACCTTCTTTATCGCATGGGGTGGAGTCCTTTTCACAACAGGCTGGATTCTCAGATGTATCTCCAGCTACCACCCCGGCAACATGAACCTCTATATCGCCCAATCAGTCTTCATTTACTTAGCACCACCCGTCTACTCAGCCGCCGCATACAACATTGTCGGTCGACTCATGAACTATGCCCCCATGCACGCCGTCCTCAATCCCAATCGTGTCCTGATATTCTTTGTCTACGTTGGCGCCGCCGTTGAAGGCATCACAGTCGCAGGCGCAGCGAAGAATGCCGCAGCAGGCACAGATCTAAGCCAATACAAATCCGGCGGGGTCCTCATCGCTGCAGGGCTCGTTCTACAGGCTGTAGTAGAATGTGTCCTTGTCGGGATTGTCGCAACCTTTCACAAACGGGCATCACGGGCCGGAAAAGTTCCACCCAATATTCGGACTGTCTGCCTTACCCTGTACGGTACTTCGACTTTCGTCTTGCTGCGCTGTATTTGCCGTGCTATCGAGGCATTTGAGATGTTTGGGAACCTGGGCTGTCGCGAGAATTGTGGACCTATTCTCAGCAATGAATGGTACCTATATGCGTTTGAGCTGGGGCCAATGTTGATCTTTACGTACTGGCTTAACATCTTGCATCCTGGCCGGTTTTTGCCAAGGGAGAAGATCCGGTATCTTGATACTGACCAGTCTACTGAACGGTATGGGCCTGGTTGGATTGATCGTCGGTCCAGGTGGGAGACTTTTGTTGATCCGCTTGACATTGAGGGTATGATCAAAGGCCATCCTTCTCATGATTCGTACTGGTTGAGACCTGAGGAGTGGCCGGTCTGTCAAGATGGCAGTTTTGCGGAGGGAACTGCTTCAAACAAAAGGACAAGGACCGAGAGTAGAACACATGCCGTCAAATTTGCTGGAGTCTAGAGCTTGAGATGTTGTGAAATGATGCCATTGGATTTGTGGGGATTGATACTTCAAGTGTTTTTCCCACCTTCCATTACACATTAGTAAATAGACAGATAGACTAATTTCAATGGATATACCTTATGAGCTGTTCTACAGACTGTTGGCAGAGATGATGATTAGGAAACAACTATGGATCACAACAAACTAGCATTCGGACCCCTTTTATTACTTATCGCTGTTAGCTCAGTTTGAGGTTCAAACAAGCAGTTATAGCAGGAGTTTGTCGACTGCAAAGTTCAGGAACGCAATTTCTCCTCCCTGTACCTGCTGGCAATGCCAGTGGCTGTGATACACCAAAGTCAGCTCCCGTCAATCATGAATGGCTTGAAACCTGCTAAAACATCAAGTTGCTAGCAACAATCCCGTGAAAACTTCCCGAATAACCCAATAGATTCTCTACATTAGTATATTTCCGAAAGTGGGTACGTGTACGAAGTATTCAACCGCAATTCACCGGCTATGCTCTCCACCATACCCAAAGCTTGACCCCACCTGCCGTTGTTAACCATATGAGAAATAATGATCCAATGTCCTGCAAAACATGGATGGCATTGGACTAAGGACGAGCGCTTGCATATATTGACCCTTGGTGGACCTCGGAGCCGGGAATAAATATTTGCTTCCATCGCGGGTCAAGCTGCGTGGGGCCGAATTGGATACTTGAACTATAGTGGACGCAGAAACGTCCATTCTGACGCGGGTTTGTTTTCCTTGAGGCCAAGGGTCTGTGATCTGCCATAATGCGGGGTTAGTTAGACGATCCAAGTTTTTATGTCACTCTAACTAATTGAATAGGTGTTCTTCATAATTTCTTACAAACTTGAAGACTTGAGAAGCATTGGAAAATAAACATCAGAGTCCCGTGGGACTGGTGCTTACATATATCACAATATACTTCTATTAGCTATGTTGATATTTCCAAATATCCGTCAAGAATCAAGGAAATTCCTCAGCTGTATATGCGCCTGAGACCAATAGGGGGATAGAGATCTCCGGGGGGTGTTGCGGGGAAAGGGCTACCCCAGAAGAGTGGCTTGATTACCTCAATCAAATCCAGAGAAATGTCATAAATTCTTGGATGTGTGCTCCACTAGATCTTGTTTCAATATAGGTGGTACGTATACTCATGAATGTGGAGCCGATTCGCATCAGAATGTTTATTCGCATACTCCTTCAAATTTGCAGGCCTGAGGATGTCTTGCTTTTACAAACGTTCGAAGGCCACATTACCGATAGAGATATTGTACCTTGGAAGTGGGCTGACTAGCAGTATATTAAAACTTTGGAGTGCATACACACGGAGCTCGGATATATATACCTACGCAGATTAACAATGGGAAGGTTAGTTGAACGCTTTGGAGATCAGATTCTGTGAACTTCCCACGTGAAACAGCGTGGCCTTCAAAAATGAATTACATTACCAGCCGTCGATTGGGTGCTCTGATGCTTGTCACTATTCCTGCATTCCTGGGAATTACGTCTGCTGTCCCAACTTCATCTGCATCCACTACGGTAGCATCGTCGTCAACAACCGGGCTACCCACTACCGCCGCCTATTTTGTCGATGGAACTACCACTACCTTCGCACACACGACACTCACGGCAACTGGTACGAATGAGGGAGTGATCATCGTGAAAGAAACAGGTGTTGCATATGTTTCTGATTGCACTTTAATCAAAAGTGGAAACACGACAGCTGAAGAAGATAGCTCATTCACGGACCTGAATGCTGCCGTCGGGATAGAGACAAATGGCACTATATACATCACCAACAGCAAGATAATTACCAACGGGCTTGGCGCAAATGGACTTCACACGTATGAAGATGGATCAACCGCTTATCTTTCCGACGTCCATATCCACGCTGAAGGAGACTACTCTCACGGAGTTTACACGGGCGGAGGTACTATCTACGGAAAAGACCTCATAGTCAACACATATGACGGCCATGGAAGTGCCATTGCCACCGATCAGGGCGGAGGCTTGATTGAAGTCAAAGACAGCGTTGCCAATACATACGGAGCTTTATCCGCTCTTGTTTACTCGACTGGAAATATCACCGCAACCTCATTGTCCGGTGTTTCTGACATTGCCCCTGTTGCCTGTATCGATGGATCCAACTCATTTACTCTGAATAATCCATCTGTTACATCTGGCACTCAGAACAATGGGGTATTCCAGGTTGTGAGCACGGTGTCAAGTAATGGGACTATTGACACAGCCTACGCATATGTCACTGGTGGTTCTGTTGCGGAGACAAATGGGACATACGGTATTCTGTTTGTGGCAAACATTCAAGCATATGTATATTTCACGGCCGTGGATATCACTTCAAAGTCAGGCATATTGGCGAATATCACTGCGGATGACGAGTTTGGAACATCAGGCGTTAACGGAGGAACCGTGAACCTGTTCCTGACTGATTTAAATATCTCGGGTGATATCTATGTCGATGATGTAAGTGAGGCCAATGTATATTTGGTTGGATCGCAATGGAGTGGAGCTATCAATCCTTTGAACAGTACGGGAACGGTTTCTGTCCATGTGGATGCGGATAGCACGTGGACTCTGACTGGTGACTCCAATGTGGGCACGATTGGCATGAAAGGCAAGGGTTCAAACATTCACTGTGGCCAATATGATCTGAGCTACGATCGTAAGGTGAGAGGCTGAATGGTCAGCAATACACGAGGACATAATTTTTGGAGGACTCTTTCTTTTCACTAAGAAGTGCGAAAATTTATATTTGTTCTTGGAGGGACTAAGAATATACATTGAATTTTGGTGCCACAATTTACAGTTTCGCTTTTTCAACATGCGTCAGCTGGCGCAATGGAGGCCCAGCTCGGCTTCCATCGCCCTTCATAGTATAAGCCGCAGAGTTAGCAGGCGCCGGTGCCAATCGCCACTTCTCACGTAGCTCCTTAGAAGCCTTGTTCTCAAAGCAGTCAGCAATGTATTTGCCCAGGATAGGCAAGAACTTGAATCCACTAGTACACGTTAGTTTGGGATTTAACTTGACTATACACCTCGCACAGAAGGAGAGAAACTTACTGTCCGGCTCCACCAGTAGCCACAAACAGACCTTGCAGTTCCGGGTGGTTATCAATGATAAAGTCACCCTTCGGGGTATCAGTGTACCAGCAAAGTCGACGATTCATCCATGGCCGGTCACCAATCTTGGGGAAGAACTGTCGAAGGCCTTGGCGCAGGCCTTCATCAGCGTCTTCAGGAAGATATCCTGTCTGTGCATTGCTGCTCTCAAGCTTAGGTGATGAAACAGTCCGAGTGACTCCATCGGCTTGGACAGTGACTTCATTTGCGAAGCCGTATCCGTGGCGCGCGAGCTTGAGAACGTTAGAGCCCGGGTAAGGCGGGAAGCAGAAGACTCCCGAGCTCATGTTGATCATAACAGGGGTCGATTCCAAGGACTGGGCCTCTTCCGGGGTCAGTTGAATAAAACCGACAGGTTGTCCCGAGGATGACGCGGCATGTGAAACATCCAAAAGACGATTTGTCCATGCTCCGGTGCTAACAATGACCTGGGATGCGAGCAAGAACCCCCCATTCAGAAGGTTGACTCCTACAACTCGGGAGCCTTCTCGGCGCAGGGATTTCACGGTCCCGCGAGGTCCGGAGATGATAGAAATACCCTCCACACTGCATCGCGAAGCCAGCTTCTGGATGCTGCGGGCAGCATCGGCCCATCCACCTCTCCGGTTCAGATACCCGTTCATGCCGGCGAGATCGGCCTGAATGTTCGGGTATGACTTGAGCAACTGAGTAGCATCTTTGAGATCCTCCACAGTGCCACCATTTGCGAGGACTGTTGCTTTGGAATTCTCGATCCAGTCGTTCCGGGGAGTTTCAGACAGCAATGCAAATCCTGACTCATAGTACTCATCTTTGTACTCTGTCGTCCAGCCCTGGTAGGCTTCGCGAGCCATTTGGCAGTATACCGGATCAGCATAGTCAATTCGGATGATACGTGACAGATCGACACTGCTTCCATCTACTGCTGGAGGCGCATATCGATCCAAAACAGTGATATCGGTGTATCCGCGCTGTTTCAATTCTAACGCGGCGGACAGACCGAACACGCCAGCGCCCACGATGATGATCGAATCGCCCTTTGAAATACCCATTTTTGTCCAGCTATTGAGAGGAACAGGGAAGTATAATCTAGCAAGAATGATCTCAGAGTCTAATCTCATAAAAAGATACGATGTGGAGGAAGATGGCGAAGCCGGTTCAATGCCGGTTCTTGGCGTCCGGAGAACACGGAAGCGGGCCGTGTCCCGGC
Source organism: Penicillium pulvis (assembly GCF_028828015.1). Lineage (NCBI taxonomy): Eukaryota > Fungi > Ascomycota > Eurotiomycetes > Eurotiales > Aspergillaceae > Penicillium > Penicillium pulvis. Next base: position 2,324,550 of record NW_026643080.1, read on the forward strand.
AAAGGACTATCGTACAATATTCTCCATACTTTCATGTAGGATTCAGGCTTAGCCAATCCTCGAATGCTTTGTCGTAATCCTGCAACTGCAAAAGAAGCGTTTCTCCGCCTGCAAAATCTAAATTTTGGGAGCTAAGCAATTCCGGGAACTCCATCGCGGACGGCTCGGAACTGAGCTCTTGATGCTCAACCTGCTCTGGGGGATATGTAACGCATTCTGGAGCGACGGTTTTATGCCCTGAAATCCCAGCGGATCCAATAAGTGTAAAGTCACGTTCAGCAATTGCATCAGCTGATGATATCCCTAGCTCGCTGGATTTCTCCTTGGCCAGTACAGGGCCATACATGTCCCCAGTGGGATCTGGAGCTCTGCTTGCACGGGAATAAACCAGGATTCTCCACATTAAATGTAAATTCACGGACCACTTTGGGTCAGACGCTGCTGGTACGCCTGTATCGCTTGTCTGACCCCCAGGCGAAATGCTGCCATGAAGCTGCTCCAGCTGCCGAGCCTAGTTAAGAATTAGCACCAGCACGACAAATGAACTCGAATGACTTAACCTGTCGATCAATGTGTGGCCAACGACGCCCCATTTGTCGCAAAAATCTAAGACATTTCTGAAAGCCAGTTTGTGCCTTTCTGCTAAAGCTTTGGTCGTCGGCGAAGCTGTGCTGAAGATAAATCGTCGCGACAATGGCGACACAATGTCCCAATGTTGGATCTGAAACCTCATAACTTTTTGTCTCAAACAATTCCAGGAAATATATTATCCAGCCCGAGTGGAAGGTGAGCTGCTCAAAAGAGTTGCGAAGGAATGATTGGGGCATGGTTCTTCTAAAGTTTCTCAGTCGCATGGAAAGAAGAAAAGGATGGTTCAATAGACATGGGATAGCATGCCAGGCTATCTGATAAAATAGCCAAGGACCCCAGTAGTCGCGATTCGCCTGTAAATCAGCCGGATTATAGTCTGGGAAGCGACTAGCATGGAGTCGAAATTTTAATGGCATGCAACTCTCGTGCTCTGTGTGCCAATATGTAATCATCGCATAATCTGACTGTGGAAACCAGGGAGGATTTGCGTCCTTCCCAGCATGATTCATGGCATACTTACAGGCCAGTGCCCACAAGTCAGTGGTATACCCCACGGCTGCATTGATACCAATATCCCGCTTGGGATCACTCCCGCCTCTTCTGGAATCCACTTTTGGTATCAATGTTTCAAAGGCAGGAGTTGCAAGTCCCGCAGATGCAGGTCGGTCAGAAGCTCCTTGAATAGATTGCTGTGAAGGTCCTTGGAGATTCTGGAGCATCGTCACGCTTGCGTAACACAGTTTTCGCTCGTCTTGCTCCGTTTCGAGATATTTGAGGAACTCGAAGTTTGTTGGTTTGACGTCTTGCATGAAATAGTCTGCCATTCTTGTATAGAATCCTGCTCGAACTAGGTTTCCAGCTTTGTATAATAGTGTCAGTATACTGTAAATGATGAGTTATGGCTGGGCTCATACCAGTAAACTCCAACATGCTAAGAAGGCACAGAGTTTGAACTGTTGAAAGCTCCACATTCCCATCCGCTAGACGTTTCATGACCATTTGGCAGGATCTTTCGGTCTTTGACGTGATCTCTTGTTCAATTGGGCATTCCTTGACGCCATTTCCCCTAAATCGAAGGCCAACGGCCTCAATGGAAAGCACAAGCTCCAGATCTCGGTCACACAGAGATGCCGCAGAAGTTCTCTGAGGAAATAATGGCAGAGGCTGCGAGTTGCAGAAAGTGAGATATAATTCCACAGCTGATATATCTTGCGAGTCGCCCCTGCTACCAGTTAGTAAAACGCCATCACCCGAGAGCTCGCTACTCACACAGAAGCCCTATTGATAGGAGCCGGAGCAAGATTTGCTGGTGAATCTGTCGTAATGTTCCTGGTGTCCGGAGATCCGGCCCCGGTTGGGGGTTGGTGACTGCCGCTTCAAAGGTCAGATTGCAACCAGGAACAGCGTCCGCGAAACATACGTGATATAATCTATCAGCTGTTCAAGCTTGCCCTCGATGCGAGAAACACGATCCTCCTGGAAATTACTGTAAGCCTTGACCATGGGAATATTCCCAACAAATCTTACCATATTTTTCGCATAATCCGACCCCTCTTCCAGCGTCTCGCCGGCATAAACACATTTTTGACCCAAACGGTCGCAATAGGAACATATTGGCTTTTCTCCGGGACATCGCGACTTCTTGCGCCTGGTCCATAGTAAGCTCAGAGAGCATGCAGTCATATAAAGTGGCTCTCGGGTACTTACCGGCAGGGCTCACAGGCCTGGCGAGCGCGTTTGGACGGCCGCTCGTCGATAGGCGCCATCCGGTGTGGCCTGGTTCATACCAGATTTGACAGATGAGCTCTTTCAGTAATATAGATCGACCGGTTTTTTTCAAATGAACTTGCGGATTTTAAATGGTAGTTGCCGGTAGAGGCGTGCCGCAAGAAAGTTTGTAGGGAAAAGTGCGTGGAGTCAGTGGGTCAGCCGGGGACAAGGTCGCATACAAGCTACCCGTAGACTTGACCAAATCTTTCAACCATTTTACTCTGGGTTAAGAATGAAATTATGGAAGTGTATCAAGAATCAAGGTTCCTTTTTATAAATTTCATCAGTCTGGACATCATCTGATCACTTAAACAACGGCCCTGTTGCGTTTTCTAGCTCTGACCATCAAAGGCGCAGCTAAATCACTAATCCCAACGCTGATTAACTCTGGCATTTTCCCATGGAAACCATTCACAAGTGCTTGCTTCCGCTCAAGATCATCAGCTAGCTCAAACTCAAATTCACTCAACAACGTGCTCATTAGTTTGTAAATATTTGTTGTGGCTACCGTCTTGCCGATGCATTGGCGGCCACCGAGCCCGAAATGCATCAACAGCTTGGATTTACCCTCAACTTCAGGCTCATCCCATCGAGACGGGTCAAAACAATTATGGTCAAGTCCCCAGACCGTTGGGTTGTGGTGAAAGGCATGATTGCACACCGCGATTGAGGTCTAATTCGATTGACAGTTAGAGAATATATATTCAGGCCAATTAGGTTCAGCTTACTCCCTGAGGGATATGATTCCCAGCAATAGTTGTTCCTCCAGGCATCATCACACGCCTGGCAAGAGGCATTGTGAACACTGGAGTGACCCGAAAGTTCTCTTTCATGCAGTTCCGTAGATATGGCAATGATGCCTCAGCCACGGTGACTGAATAAGCACTTTCACTTGATTGCAGAACAGGCAGATCGGCGTCAATCTCTGCGACACATTTAGCCAGGATATCTGGATGATGTAGTAAATGATAGAAAAGTAGAGCCGCTGTGGCACTAGTAGTGTGAGTCCCCGCTATACTAAGCCGCGATATTTTTTAGCCACTAAACATTCGAACCATGGACCAAAGGGTATGCAGGAAAATACATACATGAATCCAAATGCTTCTGTTTCCAGATCAGTTTGAGTCAGGTGTTCACCCGTATCGGGGTGCTTTGCCATAATCAAATTCGTGAGAATGTCCTTCCTTTCCGAAGTCATATCATTTGATCCATCCATCGATCTGATGGCGTTCAGCCGAATGCTCACGCATCGTGAAGCCATTTCAGCACAGGCCTTTCGGCCATTGAATAAGGCTTGAAGACCTTTGTGTGGGATAAGAGGAAGCCATCTCTTCAGACGAGCAGTCATACTTGGCCAAGCTCCTGTGACTGCTGCCAGCAGGCTATGTTCAATGACGGGCGGAACCCGCGTCTCGTCATTAGATATTTGAACCCCGAATGTTTGGCTGAAGGCAAGCTCGCCCAGTGTGTCAATGACATAGTAGTGCAAAGCTTTCTTGAGATCAAAGACTTCTTGAGCTGAAGCATAAGATAATATCTTCTGGCGGAGGATTCGAATATTTTCATCGAGATGTTGCTCCATTTCTTTCACGTAACTCGTGGAAAAACTATGAGACATCTGTCGGCGTCGAAGAGAATGAAACTATATCTTAAGTCAGATCTAGTTAGAAGATGTCTCGCATAATGTAAAACATACGCTTTCATCACGCATGCCAAATACGTTAGGATGGGCTGCGCCGTAAGCATCGTAGAACTCGGTTTTGGGCATAAAGCGAGCTCCTGACTGATAGATTGACTTGATGGCCTCTTCATCAGTAATGCTTAGCTTGTCTGGGCCATATCGAACAATTGAGCCGTGTTTCTCATGTAGCTCGGTGAGGTGGTAAGGCTGCTTCAGGGTCATGAACTGATGCACCTGCCATAGGTCTGTAAGGCAGGCGAGGAAAGGCCCGGGATATTTCGCCAGTGGATGAAAAAAGCGTTGATAAACGACATAAGCAGTAAAGTAACAGAATAGACTGCTCAATGCAATTTCAAGGGGGTGGTCTAAAAGATGGAAAGCAGTCATTGTGTGAGGAATGGGATAGAATCTTAGAGTACTGTTTCTTTTTTCCTGTTCACTGGGTTTTCTCAGACAATATTTATACACCTTTTACATCCAGGTGATATCCCCACAATACTAGAAATGAATGCCACCTGCTTCCAAGGTTGCCAATCATCCAGTCTATCAAAGTTTCTGGCTTACGTGCGTTTCCCCGCATTTTCATGCTGAAGATGTGGGGAATCTGCGACCCCACCATTTTTTCCCACCAGAATTCAAATGTGTCTTGATGTCAAGCCTTCGATCTAAGGTGAAGTTAGGTCTCCCAACCTTAGTTGCAAATGATGATCGCATTGTAATGCAAGATGATCACAGTCTTTCAAGTCAACCCGCATCTCGGCCCACAGAGGTACCGCTCTGGCCAGCTCTTCAGTAAGGAAAACCAAAGTCCAAAAGATTTCCAAGGCTGAAAATACTGTTACAAAGGACTTACTGACAGCTGAAATTGCAATAGATATCCCTTGACGAATTTAATGCATTGTCTGAGCCCCGAAATTTGCGAAACAACGCTAGGACTTATAAGATCTAATGCCTGATGAATGAGGCAACCAACTCTAAGGGGATTAACCCCGCAAATCGGCCTTCAACCGGCTATAGGAATCCTTTTGGCCGAATTTTTATCACTACGTTTTCCCCTTCCCTGTGCTTGAGATACAATGCGGCAGCGACGAAAAGCAAATGCAAGCAGGATATCCTGTGCGCAATGCGACAAGACGTTCTCCAAGACGGAACATCTCAACCGCCATCAACTAGCCCGTACGCCGTTCCCCAGTCTCTCATGACAGTGGCAAGACCACTGTAAGTGAGAACATTTCTAAAATTACATTAGACACCGGGGAAAGGCCATATAAGTGCTCTATCTGTACAAAGCAGTTTGCGCGAAGGTAAACTTTTCTGTCTCGGTTTCTGCTTTCGTGGTTAATCTTTTTTTCATTAGGGATGTTCTTCTGCGCCATCGCCGAAATCATACAGCTGAAAGTGGTCCAAATATTGTTGTAATTTATCCTAGTTGGCTTGAAGGTTTTCAATTGCTAATGCCAACCAAGCATACATCTCCGATAGATCCGTTTGAACAGACAGTAGCATGCGGCCCTGGTTGCGATCCAGCCATTGATGATCATGATCATGAGATCTTGATTCCTACAGGTATATCGGATCCTACAGGTATGCCCGAGGATGGTCATGGAGTGACCATGCCCTTATCTGGCCTGAGTCAATCATTCAGCGGCCAAGGTGACTCCAACACGGAAATGTTAAGCGTTCTTTTCAATTCTTCCTTTGAACAGTCGTTATATCCATTGGAACTACCAGGGAACGCACCGATTTTACCTTTGAATCATAGCGTACCCGAAATCTTTCCAAATGCGGTCCCTTTCAGTCCAGACAGCTCAATATCAAATCGAGGCGGCGTTGATGGAATCACAAGCAGGATTCAAAAAGTATGGCCAGCAAGCCCACAGCAATCAGACTCGAATATTAGGCCTTACTTTTGGCAAGAGATTGCATTTGGATCATTGGAAAACATCTTTTCCAGCTGCGATCTTGCGGTGGGAGTGCTGGATCCTGCATTGGAGGACCGCAAAGGAATCAATGAGTGGGAGATCAGTCTTTCAGACCATTCGAAAGCACGCCTTCGGAATCTCAAGAGAAAGCTTATGGTCTGTGGATGCAGTGATTTTTTGGACGAGATCAAATGTGGTCACGAATATCTTTGTATCAATACCATGGAGGTTTTTGAGCAAGGACTTTATCTTTACTTCCGCAGGTATCAGCCTTCATACCCGATCCTTCACTCTGCCACTTTCAACCCCGAAAAAGTCTCCGAATTATTGCTATTCGTCATGTGCATGATTGGTCTTTCCTTCTTTAAGACAGAAGATGCCGTGGACTTCATTCGCAAAATGTACCCGGTATGTCAGGTCCAAGTATATCTAAGACATATCATGGGGCCCAGCTGATGGGTTCTCAATCTACAGGGAATCTTGAACGAGGTTTACGCTCAACTCATTTTCGCAGCCGCGGACAGTCAGACCCCCGCCGATCTTCTGAACTATTTTGTGCTGGCACATCATACGCTTTTTCTTTTCATTTCTACCGGGGTTCGTCATCAAAATCGTCTATGGATCCCGCGCTATCTAACAGGTTATCAGGGGAAACTTTGCCCAGAAAAGTCTCGATCCCTTTATCTACATACCACAGCAGTAAGAAACCTCATATCTAACTTTGCCTTTAAACAACCCGATTTAACTGCTCCGGACAGACGGCAAGGCAATATGGCTTCTTCTGCTCCAGATTTGATCAAATTTATGATATGTTATTCTCACCACACATTGAAGAACGTGCCCGATGGATTGCTTGGACTCGAGCTGAATCAACAAAAAAGTACGGCGTTGTTTATAAAGAGGCCCCATGATAACCCATAAGCTGACAATCTTGGTAACAGCTTGATAATTGGCCTAGTTCTGCATGACTCTTGGTTGTCAGAGCTCTTCTCTATGAATCCTATCATTCGAACCGACATACTTATCCTTCCACTGCCTCTGGAAACCATTCTGTATCAAGCTCCGACGTGCCAGAAATGGTCTCAGCTGCTCACAGAGATTCCCCACGCCAATCAAAGGCTTGAATTATCATCTCATCACTTCCATCTACCCGACCTACAAGGGCCAATACATGTATTCTCCATGTACGGACTATTATGCTCTGTCCTTCTTCGCGTCTCCACAGATACCCGCCGATTAATCCTTAGCTCGGACTTGGTTCCGGCCGAGCAACACCACTACGTCCCATGGAACATTTGTCGCCTCGATAAACGGGCTAGTATTGTCTCCCCCCTCCTAGTCAGCTTGGTTCAGTTGTACGATACGACCTTGCGCGAATCGAATCCCAACTGCATTGTGATATGGCATAGCGTCTGTATGCTGCTCACAGCTGATCTCAACCTTCTTTCCCGTGCTGCTGGTCGGGATGGCCCCAAATCCATGTCTGATGCTCGTCGAGACCTTACGTTCTGGGCTTACACTCCTGCTGCACGGAGAGCATGTGTCCATGCCGCTCAGACATTCCGCACCTTGTCCCACCGAAAACCTGCAGATGGTACCGCATTCCAGTCTGTTCGAACCTTGTTTATGTCTGCTCTGATCCTCGGATTTTATCTCCTCGGTAGCCCAGCAAATGCCTATATGGAGGGCCCGACTAAATGGGATCAGTTTGATCTCGCAAATTCGGTTGTTGACTGGAAGATTATCGGTGATGAAGGGATCTCCAATGATGGAACTCCAAGTATGGCACCACATGATCCAGCGAGATTGGAAGATGCCGCCGTACGGTTTATCCGCTTTGGTGGACCAATTTTAATTGACGGAAAGAAATATGAACCTGGACCCCGTCATGCCCAGCGAATCTTATTGGAGTTTGCTGGTTTGCTGGACGAAGTGGGGACCCACTGGATGGCGAACTACGCTCGGCTTCTATACATGGTCCATGACACATTGGTAGCACCATACACTAGATCTTAGATGAGATTAAATTTTTCCAGTGTGATATGAAGCCAATAATTCACCGTCACCGATAACAAAACCTCAAATTAACAGCCTGAGTACCATGACCATGTATAATAGACCTCCCTATGTAGGCATGGTCACCTGACCTGTCACCAACCTGCGCCGGCTCCGCTGCTTTCCCCGGACGAGCCACTCATCACCCCGATCATTCCTCCTTCCTCCCCACCAGCCACATCCACATTATCCGGATTCCCTCGACGCTCCCTCAGTCAGTATCCGGACACATCTCAAACCAGACAAAATGAGTGACGCCTACGAACGTGAGCAGTATGTTCTCCTTTTCCTCCGAGCTGCTGAGTGCCAGCTGCCGAGCCACAGACACTGCGCTCCTATGGTGACCTTGTCGCTGATTTAAATTTCACAGGCAAAACAATGCGCTTCTGAACTCCCTCTCATCCAAGGTCTCCGCTCTCCGACATGTGACGATTGACATTCATGATAATGCGCGGGATCAAGACTCTCTCGATAACTCGGTATGTTTCACCGAAGGGACATCCATACCAGAGGACCCTTGTGATAGGCGTTTAGTTTAAGCCGGCTGCTGATACCATTTTTACTGTTCAGAACGATGTCTTTTCTTCTATGTCAACGAACCTGAAGGGCAGCGCCTCCCGGCTGACAAGAATGGCGAAACAAGGCGACACGGTGGCGGTGCTTAAGATTGCGGGCATGGTCATTGGGGCCGGTGTCCTGCTCTACATCATCTTGGGCTGGATCTTTTAGATGGCCTTCGAACTGCACTTCACTGTGATGTGACCCGCCGGCGACACTCCCTTTTCTACCTCCGTTATTAAATCTACGCCATGGTCGAGGATGCTCTTGCTGGTTCGAGATGTGCTCCCGTCCTTTCATTCGACATCTCAAATGCTGGATCATCCAGTCGCGCCCACGCAGCGAGTGTCGTACCTCATCCTGTTCTTTTTCGCCCGTTCTCAGATATGTGATTCGTTATACCCTTGCCTTGACTCAGGGTTAAAGGGTCCCGAAGTAATCGCTTATCGGGTTATGAGCGGATCTCCACCGACCTCGACAGCCTCAAATCCCTAGATTGATGCTTTAATGAACTTTATACAGCAACATGCGCGGAGTTGTCTTTTTCGTGCGACACAGCTATGCTTGCATTTTGATTTCTGGGGTTCTTGTTCTCTATCCCAGATCTGTGTTAGTAGTCCTCTCATCATTATTGAACATAATTCTTGCCGATGTTATTTGTCGTCTGGGCTCTTCTCCAAATACACTGTTAATGTGTCAGCGATCTCACCACTATGTGGATACAATCATTGACTGAGTCTCATGTCGCCAAGTAAGCAGGGGACAATCTCCAAGAACTCTTTCCCGTCACGGTACTTAGTATGAGTAACAGTATACGTATCACTCGGCAGTTCTTGCCATGACAGCGGAATGAGCTTCATAGGTTGTAAGGCAGTTTGTCTGTATGTCATTGCCGGGAAATATGCCGCCATCGTAGACTCGTCCCGTGGCAACTTGTGCCGCGTGATTGTACATTGCTAGACCCCGGTATATCGATAGCCGTTCTCCAATTGATCAGTCCATAAGTATGCACCAAGCTCCAATCATAAGTAAAAGACACACAGTATTTAGCATCTCCTCACACATGTAAGCGGCATTGTCTATTGCATGATCATATAGCTGCATGCAGATGCAAACGCATATGGAAATAAATCTGTAACATCTCGAGCAGCAACACACGACACTCGCGAAGTGACACCACGAACCATGTGGCGCAATCATATGGCACGATTGGCGGCTCGGCAGCGCAAGAATCTTTACCCACCCCTATGCCATGGCGGCAAAGATCGTCCCGAGCTGTGTTTAAACTAGTTCCCGTCCAACTCGGCTGTTACTCGAGACATTGAGGATATCGCGTCGATCATCGGAGGGCCGAAAAATAGCAAAAGTACATGGCAAAAAGTAAATATGAACTCCCGTAGTTCGGCATATCAATCTACCGAGGGGCCAGAACGCAACGCACAGCTCATAATCTGGTCACCGTTGCAGAGGGCTTGCTGCAGTGTTGCCGGAGTACACGGATGACTCCGTGAGTGTTTGTAACTGCCGCGTTCGCTTTGTAGTTGCCGATTCTCGCCTTCCGAGTCAAGAATGTCAAAACCCTGTGGCGCCTGAAAGCTCCGTGGTGGGTCGTAGTTATGGGTCATAGCTATATGTACTCATTCTTTTTTTTTTTTTTTTTTTTTGGCGCGTGTCCTATCTCTGAATAGCAATTGGTGACTGGCCACGACTGTCTCCACTCCTTGCTGTCGCAGTATTCTCTTGCTCTTGATGGTTTTGGGAGGTTAGCCGCCACAATTGATAAGGCTGGCCGACTCGGGCTGCGCACCAATAAGAAATTTCACCTCTCCTTTCTTGAGCTGGAAGCGTTTCTCCGGCGTTGCTGTCCGGCTTTTTGTTCTTGCAGTTGGGTAGCTATGTTTAAGGCTGCGTCAACTTGCTGGCTTATTGCGTCTAGACTTGCAGAAGGAGTTAAGCTTGGAGCTCATCTACTATACTTTGTAGATCGAAGACAAGAGTTTGGATATCTCCGCTTTTCGAGAAGCTTTCGTACACTATTTTCAGCGGATACTGTATTCATTTCTTCTCTTATTCGTGAGGACCTGTGTATAATTGGGACAGACCTGGTCTGTGAACTAACAATGACATAGACTTTGATCATATGTAATCCTCCAACGCAATAGCATTCCCATATGGGCATGATAAGGACATAACGCCATAAATAGATGGGTCTAGATGATGTGATAGTACCCGCTCAAATAGAAACAGGATCTGGTTCTGGAACCTAGTTTCACCGACTGCTGGATCCAGCGGGTACGCAATCAATGGCCAGGAGAAACTCCGATCTCTGCCAAAAAGCTCACCGTCAATTCAATGATCTACTTGTGGGTCCCGTAGACTAAGAAAAATTCAATTGATAAAAAAACCCTGAGGACCTTGGAACGATGCCCAAATTTTCAGAATTTTATAATGGGAAAAAAAATCTATATGTATTACCATTTTTGTAAACCCACTCGAATTTATCCGAATCTATTGTGTCATTTGAGTGGCCATGTTATCATCCATTGATGACCATATCTTTCCCGAATAGTAGGGAGAAAAGAAAATCCCTGTTATTCATAGCCACAGCGGGAATTAACAAACATCTGAAACAGCACGTTCTATTCTAGATCGTCAGGAGAAAGTCCGATGGCAATTCGGACGCGCAATCGGGCAGAGAAATCGGGAGGGAGTCGGGATTCCGATGGAAGCGGGAATGCCCGAGCATCCATGTGAAGGCATCCCGACAGTCCCCGTGGTCGGCAGACCAGGCCGAGACCACAAGGCTTTTTGGCTTTTGCTCGAGGCTGTTCAAGATGGCTTACCTGACAACCAATCTTATCAACGGTTCTCTTTATTGGTCATGATAGTAGTACATAAAAACTACTAGCCTATAGGTGCCCTACTGCAGGGGGCGTGCAGACGCCACCATAGACCACATTAGACGTCTCTCATGAAGGGTCCAAACGGGGCGCAATGCCTTATCTCGTTCAAAAGACCGAGTAAATGAGCCTGCCTATGGAAGTCAAAGTAAAAGGACCAAGGAAAACCACACACGTCAGATTCCAGCCATCTCGTCATTTGAATCCAGGGAAACAGGCTGGGTTGGTGTAGCCGGTGAACAGTTTGACACCTGGGCAGTGGAGCCGATTAGTGGAACATCTACCACTCCCGCTCGAACCGCGGCCAGGGACTTCATGAATGAGGGAAATGGACGGGTAGCTCCGAAAATAGGAAAGACGATCAAAGAAAATTACCGCAGGTGGGGGAGCTTGAGATAGCACAGGCCGTCAATTGTGAAACTAACCAACTCTCCGCTTTCAAACCAGTCACAGTTCTGCTGTGTGCATGCCATGTCCACATGGCTTTCCTCAGGTATACAGTAATGGTGATAGCTGACCTTGCAATTGCCTATTTCTCCGTGGTGCCATGCGCTGCACCTCTTTGTGTGACCTAGGAGCGGGGGAAACTGACCATGTCAATGTAGGCAGCTGCTAAGCACCATCGCAGCTGATCGGCATGGTCTCGACCTTCAGCTCTGGGTGGCCTCGTAGTACCAGGTGCACAGACAACATGAGTGCTGGGATATACGTGATGTATGTACTCCGTACGGAGTACGTTGCCAGTGTTGCGTTTCACCATGGCGTAGTCTCTATTCTTTGCAGAGTAACCTGCATTTGAGTGGAGTGCAGGATATAACGATAATGTAGTGTAACATGCATGTTATGCATCTCAGGCACGATCTACCCAAAAAGAGGATCGATCGCGGGAAGGGCGATCCCGAGGTTATGGCGTGATGGGCTTTCTGGGTAAATGAAGGCCCCGAGTCTCGGGCAGAGAAGGCGAGAGCCCTTATCGGTGAAGAAAGAGTCATAATGATCATTTAAGTGAAATTTGCCAGAAAAAAAAAATTAATGAATTTAAATAGTAAATAAATAAATAGAATAAAATATCACCTAAAACTCTCCTAGATGTATACAATTCTGCATGTTCTGCATGTGCTATTATTATTATTGACCTTCATATGATCCCATCGCTGACGTAAAATCAGGCAGATCAACCGCCAGGTCTCATTTACGCTTTCCACGGGTTTTTGGGGGCTCGGACTGACTTCCTGCTTATTCTTCTTTTTTTGTTTCCTCTCTCCTAAATTCCTCCTTGTTTTCCCGACAACATTTACCCCCTATTATAACGGCAAATGCTCCTTATCGCGCTGGCTTAGTCACCTCGCATCATCTCCGTTCTCTATCGCCACCCAAGTTGCAACCGAAAACGGCACTTCTCCACTGTACAGTGGGACCCGTTTGGTCGGACCGGCCTGCGATTCTGGACATTGTCCGGTAGATCATAGAGGGTTTTCGCTGAGAAAAAACTTGTCATACCTGCTTTATTTTCCTCCTCTCCCGCCATACTATTTGGGATCTCTTTCTTCCCTTCCAGATCGCTATTCTTCTTGCCATCGTGCATAACCAGCCTGTCAAACTACACCGGCTGCCCGATAGCCGTGGCGGCCATCTCTCAAAATGGCTCTCAGCTTCTTTAGTGGCGGCGGGAGTGCAAGCAATGCCAAGTATTTCGATATCCGGTATGTGGAGTTGAATAACCAGTATGTGCATGAGAATCATCTCTAACAAATTTTAAGATTGAATGAGGATTACATCGTTTTCCGTGGCGGCGAACATGAGGCTGCCAGCGCTCACTTAAAGGGGACCTTGGTTCTCTGCTTGTCGGAGCCCCTCGCCATCAAGCACATTCGTTTGGAATTGACGGGAATGTCTCGTGTCTGGTACGTTGGAGGGTCAGGATGACGGAGAAATCAAATTCAAGCTAACGGAGTCTTAGTTGGCACCTACCATCCAGCTCGACCGCCGGCGGCCGCAAATCCTGGAGAGAACGGGTCTTTTACGATAAGACATGGAGATTCCGGGACCCCGGCAAGGGCAAAACCGAAATCCTGGCGGCGGGCAACTACGAATACCCATTCGACGTGGTCCTCGAGGGATCCATGCCGGAGAGCGTGGAGGGACTGTCTGAGACTTGGGTCATGTATCGCTTCAAGGCCGAAATTGGACGCAAGTACGCCAAGGACATTGTGGCTCGCAAGCCCCTGCGCATCATCCGAACACTGGATCCGAGCGCACTCGAGCTCTCGCATGCTATGGTAAGTTGAGTCATAATTTTCTTTATGGTGGGGTTGAGCGGGGCACTGACAATGACGTCTATAGTCTGTGGATAATATCTGGCCGAACAAGATCGAATACTCCATCAGCACTCCTACCAAGGCGGTCATCTTCGGAACGTCGATCCGAGTGGATTTCAAGTTGATACCGCTGTTGAAGGGCCTGCGTATCGGACAAACTACGTCACAGTTGATCGAAAGTCACGACCTCACCCTCAATCCGGAAGACCCCGATTCTATACGCAATACTTACAAGATCACCCGCACGATCTTGACTGATGAGTACGATGTGGATCAAGATAATATCGAGGTCATTGATGAGGCTGCCGAAGGCTATCAATTTACCCGCTATCTGGATATGCCGTCAACATTGACCCGGTGCCTTCAAGATACAGACACGAAGGGTATCAAGATTCGTCACAAGTTGAAGTTCCGCATTCAACTCCACAACCCCGATGGCCATATTAGTGAGCTGCGTGCTACGCTCCCGGTCTCGATCTTCATCTCCCCCAACGTCGCCCTTGACGACAACAACAATATCCGCGATTCATCCGCTCAAACAGCCCACTCGGCTCATCAAAGACGAGCTGCGGATGAGTTCTCGGCTCACCAGGCTCCTCCCCTATACGGTGAACACCAGTTCGATCAATTATACAGCGAGGTGGATCCTAATGGCTACCGCACACCTGGCCCCGGCAGCGGACCAAACACACCCTTCGGTCCTCTCAGTCGCAATATCTCGGCCGATAATCTGGCCTCTATGAATGCTTTGACTAACACCGATATCTCTGCCTCCGCATTGCATAGCCGTCTTTCGAGCCTGAATAATGCCGCTCGCCTGGGTAACCTGTCTCCCAACGAGCCATCGAACGATTCCCACGCGGAGAGCCACCCCAACTCGAGACAGCTGAATGTTCATTTCAATGACTACTTCGGACCCTCGTCCGGTTCGAATTCGCACAGCCCAGCTAGCCCTGAGCTCTCTCGTCGAACTTCTGATGAGGTAGATCCTGAGCATATCCCATCGGGTATGGCGACTCCTTTCCACCCTCAATACGCCGAGGTAGAGACTTTAAGCCGAGTCCCCAGCTACTCAACCGCCGTCCGTGCCGCCGTTGGCTCTTTCGATTCGTGCCTACCCGACTACAATGCCGTCATTGCGAGCAGCCTGCCGACCACGCCGATGCTCCAGTCTCCGCAACAGGCCTACCTTCGAAGTGGTCGCAACAGTGGCCGGGCCAGTGGGATCTCTACACCATTAGAGGTGAATCCACCCGGCTACTTCAACCCAAACGGCGCCAATGCTGACGATGCCGAACGCAGACTCCGCTTAGTACAAGCCCGCGCTAGATAGCGTAGAGGCCCTACAACCATTCGACCGCAATTCCGACCTTTTCGCATTGTCTTTCCAGCTATTCAACACCAAAAGTCATAGCTCCAGTGCTGGCCACTGGAGCTCATACCCTCCTCTCTACCTTGCTCTTACTCTCTTCTCAGAAACTTTCTTGTTTCAAATTGTGGCTTTGATCATCTCCAGCATTCGACAGATATGGGTTTCAGCCCTTTACTTTCTCGGCGTTCGGACAACATTAGACAGGACTGGGATATCTCATAGACGGTTTCATGACCATTTGCTCCTTTAACGAGCCAGCTGTATGGGGAATTAGACTGCAGCACGACTTACGCATCAATGCCTATTTTTACCAGTTTCATGTACTTTAATTTCTGTCATTTTGAGACCCACGGGTTATTCACAATTATTTTGCTACTGAATTATGCCCCTCGTTCTCCCGATCTAGTAAAAGCCACTGTAGATCCGCACTCGTCCTACGCCCGGTCAAGGCCCATAATGTGATTGTTGGAATGCAACCTCATCCCGCATTTGAGCGCCAACTCCGTACCTGGAAAAGCTTGGAAGGATCCACCCGTGGCGTTCAGTTCCCAGAACATGGTTCCAGGAAGTCTAGAGTTGAAGGCGCAAACATCATCGAAAGAGCATTCAGTTATTCTCTGGACATTGTAAGGTTTCTGGCTTTTTAAGTTTGATTCCAAATTGCAAAACCAATCAAGTAGATCCTTGGGCATAATATGCGCCACAAATGCGGGCAATGACTTCATCGGTTCGATGGCCGATCAACACAGGTTAAGAATGCGGTGGCATCCCATATTTTCCATCTCGCAATCCTACTTGACCCACAAAGAACGATTTTGATCTTCTTGCGAGGCGCTTGCATTCCACGACTAGTTCGGTTCTAGACTAGCGCTATTAGGCTCCCGGTTATTCCTCAGCCACAGGAGCCACATATCCATACACTTCCGCATCCCGCAATTTCCATCTCCCCTGTTCAAAGATCTTGAAGATCACAAACGCTCTAGAAACGCATTTTCAATTGCATCGTTTCTCCCTGGCTGTGATTGTTTCGCCAGTTCCGCTACCTGTCTTTCCTCTCCGCCTCTTATCCGCCGCCCGCCGCCTTCACCATGGCTAGCCCCGTGGAGCACAAGCTCCCCCAGCGAACCGGTACCGTTAGCAGCAGCTTCACCCGCCGTACATCCTTTAGTGATGATGAGGCCATTCCGGATACCGATAGCAGTGAGGTACGTCTAGAGTGCCCTGGGATCCTCGCTGCCTTGGCTTTGAGGGACAACCCCGCGGTGGAAGTGTTCAAAGCGCTAACACATTGCTTCCTCTTTCTAGACTAGCAACCTCTTAATCGAGCGTCTTCGTGCATGGAAGCACATGTGTGGAAACCTTGAGGACTATGTCTCGACCACTGCCAAGTTGTCCAAGTCTCAGTCGAAGGACCATGAGAAGATTCTCAAGGTCAGTGTTTAAAGTTCCCCGCACGCAAGATCCGGAAACTGACGAGGTATTATGGCGGTGGAATAGACTGTCAGTGAGCCATTGAAGGAGGCCCATCATTTCAGTCAGTCCGAGGGCGGCATGGCTGGTCTCTTCAATAACATGCGCACCAACGCTCAGGTACGAGTTCACTAAACACACACACATCGGGTCCGTCAATAGCCTGGGGTCTAACACACAACTCCTACAGGGCATGGTCAACATGTATCTTGAAACTGAGAATAACCTGAAAGCCACCGTGCTCCCTACTCTCGAACGTCTCCACAAAGAAATTAAGAACAAGTCGAAGGAGCTCAAGTCAGGAGCAGCCAAGGGAGCTAAGGCCGTTGAGAAGGCTCGCAATGTGACCCAGAAGCACATCGAGCTTTTGGGCCAGCACTCTGCTTCACACGATTCTGCCATGGGCAGCAAGATTGAGCAAGCACACGACCCCTACATCCTTAAGCGCCAAATCAACCACCGCCTCAACAAGCAGGTGACTGAGGAGAACAACCACCGACAGGATATCCTCACAGTGCAGAACTCCTTCCAGCAATTTGAGGCTTACATCCTGCAAACCGTCCAGGCTGCTCTAGAACAATTCCACCAAATTATGGGTGGTCAGCTGGACCGCCAGCGCGCTATGTACGCCGACGTGCTTGGCGCCGCCCAGCGCATCCCGCCAGACTTCGAATGGATCAACTTCTGTGTAAGCAACGACGCCAAGCTCGTGAACCCAGACTCCCCACCCCGCGAGTTCGCCAACATCACTTTTCCCAACCAAAACCATCGCGCAACCAAGCCTCTTCTCGAGGGTACGCTCGAGCGCCGCTCTCGAGCCGTCATTAAGGGATACAGCTCAGGCTACTATGTCATCACACCCGCGCGCTACCTGCACGAGTTCAAGGACAACGATGACTTCCGCCGTGACCCCTCCCCAGAGCTGTCACTATACCTACCCGACTGCACTATCGCCTCGATCGACGGTGTCAAGTTCAGCGTTAAGGGCAAGGATATCTCCAGCAATGTGGTTGGCAATGCCTTCCATGCTACCACCGAGCTTAACTTCAAGGCTTCCACCGCTAGCCAAGCTGAGCAATGGTGGTCCCTTATCAAGGAATCTACAAACGGTGCTGCTGCCGTTGCTGCTACTGGCGCTGCTGCTACTCTGGCTTCCCCCGTCTCGCCTACTAACGGCCCTACTAGCCCTGTTGGCAGCATCTCGGGAAAGACTAACCAGCCTCCTACATACGCTGAGAAGGATGCCCAGTCGCCTGCTGGTACCCCTACAGAGGTTAAGACCCCTGGTTCCGTGAAGCCTATCAGCCGCACCGCTAGCTCAGGAAGCAGCTACTTCGCAGCAAATGGCACTGCTGCGGGAGAGAAGACCGAGAAGTCGTAAGCGAAGTTGATATTTCTTGAATAGTGTGTCTAGGATTTCCAATCTCATTTGGTCGTGGATTCGGTCTACACTGCCTTGGACTGCTTACCAGGCATCTCCATGATGCATTGCGAGCTCCTATTTCTTTTCTCTTTTCACTTCTTGTTTTGTTTTTGGGATCATTTTGCTCGTTAGACCTGAGCGCGCCCTGAGTCAATTCAGCTGGTTCTTCGATTGCCAGTGGGTGTACAATTTTGGAGATATATATTGTCCTAATAGTTCGCAAATACAATGATTTTGACGATTACTCTCACATTGGGTAGATGATACTATCAGCCGAGCTTCCAGTTCCAGCTGTGTATTCTTGAAATCTATCCATGGTGTGGATACACCCAACAATTGATTGCCAGGTGGACGAGTGATACAACAAATTGATTTTGAATAACTTGGTCCAAGAGACCTTCCGCTTGCTAAGATTGCTAACAAGGAACACCCAAATTCGTCATAAGGTCATATATGTAATACACTAGTGTAAACATTTATTCGGATCGCAGTACTCTGCAGATCGAATGTACCCCGCAGCAGGTTCCAAGAGCAGCCTGCCACCATCTGCAACCCGTGATAGTCCCCTCAGAAATCCTCAGGACTCTCCAAATCGTGCAACTTCTGTCCAAGGAATCGACCCAGCGCAGCACATTTTGATTCCAATGCCAACAGTACGGAGGGGGAAGCAGAGAGATTCAGACTGGCGAGACGTGCAAGATCCGCACTGCGGTCGATCTCGTGTTGGGCATCGAGAGTGCCATTTCGTGCGGGGGGATTCGGAGACGGCGATGCTGCAGTTGGTGTACGCTGCCCATCACCTTGAGACCCATCTGACGTGGCACCATTCCCGACGGATGGATCTGCCGAGGCCCCACCTTCAGTTAGATAGTCAGGATCGGCTCCTTTTGGTGTGGTCTGATCGATTTTGTTTGGGCCGATGGCGGCGAGGAGAACCTTGTCGGCGAGGCGAGTTACTACCGCCACAGAGTCATCAAGTTCGAAGACAATGGAGCCCACGTCGCCTAACGACATCGATTGGGCCGTTACGTAGGATGAGGGATGACTGGCGGGGTTCACACCAGTGAGGTTTCCACTGGAGGCGGTCTTGGCGTAACATGTGTATGCGGCACCGTAAGTTGCACTGAGATTCCGAAGTTGACGGGATGGGAGGGAGGAAGCATAGGCAAAGACTGCGCCATTGGTTGAGAAGACGCTACATCCACAATGAGCCCTGAACAAGGAAACAGTAAGGGGGAAAAGCGTACAGCATTGTTGTGATCTCCGGCGGGCAGAGATTATCCTCTAGAAGGTCGCCCAGCGCCTCTGAGTCCAGCATCTTGATATCAGGTAATTCGGGGAGCATTGTGTCGGTGGCGCTGTGAATAGCCGATGTATTTATTTCGACCTGGTTCTCTTTTGTGTTCTTCACGGATTGCCGTTGAGTCTCTACGACCCAGTCCTTAGGTGGGGTATAGGAGCAGTCCTCGGGGAAGAAGAAGCAATTATCCTGAAAGTCCTCGTCGTCGTCGTCGTATTCGATAGGCTCGTTGGAGGAAGGGAGAAGGTTCTGTGCACACTGCACGTGAGAGCGAGCCCAATATGGAACAAACGGGCAGTCGTGGGGCGCAAGATCGGGTTTAACGGAGAATAACTCGGAGACTGGAAGCGGTTCGAATTCAGCCATCTTCAGACCCATGGCCAGATAGATACGCGCACGCGCGGGGATCGGAGAGAACGTGTCTCTTTCCTTTCCAACAAGATTCAAGCGGGATAGGACAAAGCAATATGTTCATAGCTAGGGCTAGGAAAGGGGAAATGGGCAGAATATGACTGTAAAGCGCGGGCTCGTGTTTACTTTGTCTCTCCCTGACTCAGAGCTTCTAGTCCAGATGACAAGTCGCGATGATTCCCGCGCCCGGTTGCACAAAGCCAAGCTCGGGGGATCGAACGGGTATTTTTATACATGCCAGGATAGGAGTGTAGTCATGCGATACAGCGAGGCTCCGCGCCCCGGCTGAGCGCCACGATCAGGGAGGAGAGAGCATGGGGGGCTTGGGTGAGGAACGTGGGCATATTTGGGATGATGATTGGAGGGTGGGAATGCGAACGAGAAAGGAGTTAGGCAACATATGCAAGTGTGCTAAGCGCGGGAAAAAGAAAGAATTCGAGAGCATGGAAGGGCCTTAAGAGCGCTCCAGTGAGGTATTCAACACGAGGGATGGGGTGACAGGCCAATGATACGCGCCGGACGATCAATTCGGGGGCGGGGGAATGGGCTTGGGGGAATGATGCGGAGTGCAGAGAAAGAAAATCTAAAAGCACGAACCTGGCCTGTGCGAAGTTGAGGGTGTTGCCTGAGTGGATATGCAGGTGTGTGAGAGAGGGGAGTTGAATAGAGGAGAAAGGGAAGGATTAACGATCCGCAAATGGGCATGCTGTACCGGGCCGAGATGTCAATCTCCGAGACAATGCATGGATCTAAACTCGATATATTAGTACGTACATATAACGATTAGACTATTGTTTCATGTAATTCTATTATAGATCTTAGTCTCTTGTGGCTGATAGGATGAAATTCTGTTGGATTGTTGGCGATAAGG
This sequence comes from Penicillium pulvis, assembly GCF_028828015.1. Lineage (NCBI taxonomy): Eukaryota > Fungi > Ascomycota > Eurotiomycetes > Eurotiales > Aspergillaceae > Penicillium > Penicillium pulvis. The sequence continues at coordinate 2,345,192 of NW_026643080.1, forward strand.
CTACAGTAAGCTTGCGATCGGCTAAGCAACAGCCCGAGTTAAGCCCCGGTGCCGCGCTGACCACTTTTTAGAAGGGAGTGATCACACTCGTACCCTTGAAATCATCTCTGCACTTCGAGTATGTAGTTGCAGTTTATTGACCAGAGCTCCAAAGGGATAGGCCGCTCTGACAGGCGCATCATCCGCTCGTAATGCGGGGCAAGAACACGGGCAGGCGCCGATCCACCGAGAGGCAAACCAATGTCCCCTTGAATGCTCCAAAATGTGGATACCTAATCCCGCAGCCAGTGTTCTGGGGCGACCTATGCTTTACTTTATTCCCTCGAGAGCTTGACTCTGAGTCCAAGGCGGTCATGCATCGATCTATGCTGTCTTCATTCGGCTGTTCGTTCACTTACCCTTGTCTCTAACGAGAGATCGACAGGGTTTTTTGATATTAGTGATGCACTTTTCCCGCTGCATTTCTGTAGTAAATTCCATATCGTCAAATCCACCTGGGTTGATTCCATTCTAGGAGACGAAGCATGTAAGTGGTGGCGTCGTCGCTCGCTTCATATTGCTTGTCTCTACCGTATCAACCACCAAGAATGCAGACTTCCATAGCACGTTGGCTATCTCAGCCTACGTTTACTTTTCCCACCGGAAACCGGGGATATCGCGAAAAAACTGCACCATATCTCCGCGGCGTATGCCTTAGTAAATCTAGACTGTCGAGTCCATTCTTTAATTCCGACAGTGCCATAGATGCCGTGGTCAGTCTCGCCATCTACCAGCAAATACATCACCAGTCCGAAACTGGACTTATACATCTCCACGGAATATGTCGTATGATCGAGCTACGGGGTTGAATCACTAGGCTGGTGCAAGAAACCCGACCACAAGCTCTGAAACTATCGAGGTATGCATGGCGCGCTTTGAAATTATGTATTTTAATGGTTTATCATCTCCACTACTTTCTGTTAGACTCGAGGTTGAATTGGCCATTCAAAATTGAAATACGACCTTGCTTCGCAGGGATGCAGTGCTTGTACCTTCGATACTACGCGGCCCCGTCATTTGCAGTGACCATCCTTGGATGCCACCTGTCATGTTAGATCTGTTCGGCTTCTCGGGGCTACTGAATGAGGTAGAGAGGATGCAGGTACTAAAACTTGACCCTCTAGACTACAATGAGACCCTTCTTTCGCTTCTTTATCGCCTGATAAATGTCTCGCCTCCAGGGCAAGCTTCTACTAAACCTGAAGAACTCTATGGCCATGTGTATATGCCTTGCCGATGCACGTATTTCCATCTACCAGAAGTGGTAGCCTACGAAACTGCTCAGCAATTAACCGGAGCATCACCATACTTGGTATTGCAATTGCCATTTCCTTCAAAGGAATTGCGGTCCACGGGTATTGTTGTAAGTAGGAAGGAACTATGGGTGTTGTTTGCATGATGAAGATGCACGAAAAGCGTGAATGATTGATGACAGAATGTCATAAGTAGGAGGAATAGATCGAATCACTCTCGGGGGCCTCTTATCTTATTGTATTTACTCGGGGTCATGCCATCTCAGTCTTGAAACATAGGAAGCTCACTGTGGCCAATCTGATATTGGTATCCTCTTTAGGGCTAGCTGCCCATGCCGGCGCACCTGGCATGCTAAGGCATTTTTGGACTGCATGCACACCAATCAAAACACAGCCCCGGAGACTACCCGAATTTAAGCCTCATGATTCTAAATTTGGCCAATTAGATAATGCTTGCCCTTGTGGGAGGCCTCCGCCCTCAGGGTAATGCTGCAGTCGTAGAGGTCATCCTGACATTCTTTTAACTCCCTATAGGGAAGAGCTGAGCATCAGTGGGTACATATAATTCATCACAATAGACTTTAGGCCGATCACAGAAGCCACATTATCAGGTACAAGAGATAGCCAGTTAATTGATTCGTTGAAGATGGTTATATTCGAAGTAGTCATCACGTGAATATAGAATGACTCAGCACTAAAATCGGCGTCCCAGATTGGCCATTTCCGTTCACTTTTACCCGTCAACTGGTGTACAGTATGTAATTGATCTCGGTGATGCTCTGAAGCCCCACTTCCCCTCACGCTGACAAAACACCGTCATTTTCCTGGTGATGTGGCGCATATCAAATCTGTCTCATAAGGTCCTCACGCCTCGTTCTTTTGGTAAGAGATCAATTTCCCCAGATTCATTCGAGCCAATCATACTAACGAGCGTAGCTACACGATCCTACACCATGGCCACCGATCCCTCCACTTATAAATTGAACCGTTTGTGATCCCTGCCCCTCCGCAACATCACCCCTCCCGATACTGACACAATGGCTCTATAGACACCATGATCCGGGTCAAGGACCCGAAGCGATCATTGGAGTTCTACAAGTTCCTCGGCCTGAGTTTGATCAAGAAGATGGATATGCCCCAATGGAAGTTCTGCAACTACTTCCTGACCTACGACGGTCCCAAGTCGTTGCAGGGTGAAACGCATTTTAGCGATCGCCATGCCAACATTGAGCTCACCCATAACTACGGCACTGAGGACGACCCGAACTACAGCGTTGTCAATGGTAACACCGAGCCCTACCGGGGCTTCGGTCACCTTTGCATCTCGGTCGATAACATCGAGGCCGCCTGCAAGCGCATTGAAGATGCCGGTTATCCCTTCCAGAAGAAGTTGACCGATGGTCGCATGCGTCACATTGCCTTCGCCAAGGATCCTGATGGATATTGGGTAGAGATCATTCGTCGTGGTGAAGAGGATGTTGGCACCACCACCGACCCGGGCACCTACCGTCTCAACCACACTATGATTCGCGTCAAGGATGCTGAGGCGAGTCTCAAGTATTACACAGAGTCTCTAGGCATGACCTTGGTTCGCACTTCTGAGAACCCGGAGCACAAGTTCAACCTGTACTTCTTGGGCTACCCCAAGTCCAACCCCGAGATCAAGGAGGGTGCCAGGAACCCCGTCTCAGAGTGGGAGGGTCTGCTAGAGTTGACCTGGAACTACGGCACTGAGAAGCAGGAGGGTCCTGTCTACCACAACGGTAACACAGAGCCCCAGGGATTCGGTCATATCTGTAAGTTTCACCGTGCCACTCTTCGGCAATATTTCGGGTTAATCTAACACCAATCTTCCTCTCCAGGTATCTCCGTTGATGACCTCGACGCGGCCTGTGAACGGTTCGAGTCACTGGGTCTCCCTTGGAAGAAGCGCCTGACCGATGGTCGGATGCACAATGTTGCGTTCCTGCTTGATCCCGACCAGTACTGGGTTGAGGTAATTCAGAACGAGAAGTTCAAGCCCAGTCCAAACTGTTAAAGAAATGGTAGAAATGAAATCATTCCTGATCATACTACATAAAGAACGAAATGTTGTAGACGGTTTTTATTACATGATGACTTTGGAGCAATTAACCAATCCAGGCCTAATAAGCCCAACAAGCCCAAATTCCAGTGCAAACGGGGGCAGCTTATCAACTAACTTATCATAGGCGGACGCTGTGGACCCTTTCCCCCGCCCCCCAGAACGAACATCTTGCTGGACCAAACCTTCCAGAAATTCAGTTCATCCCAGATCCAGATCAGACGTACATCAAATAGCGATGAACCAAATACTGCAGGATGAGCTGACACGCTACACTGGGTAAAGTCTCATTTGAACAAGTGCCACGACTCGTTTTGTCGACCGCCAACCCCACACTTAAAATCGACCGGCGGGATCCCGAGACCTGGAGGCAAAAACCCCGGGAAAATCTCAACATGTCGCCCGATCCTGAGAAGCCGAAAAAGGCACCGAGGAAGCACGTCACAACGGCCTGCGTACCTTGTCGTGAGAGTAAAATCCGAGTATGTATCTGTTGTGCCCTCCTATCGCGTAGGGATCGGCGGTATCTGATTCTCACCCTTGCAGTGTGACGGGTCTACGCCATATTGCCAAAATTGCCAACGCAAGGGCAAAGATTGCAAGTACCAGCATGGCGATGACAAACGGAAGTAAGTGGGAACTTGAATTAAGCTTCAAATGCATAGTTGGCAACCTAGTGCGATGATGATCTCTTATGACGCGGGGCAATTTCTCGATTTCGCAAACTCAAAAATTGAGGAAAAGGGCATGGCTAATAGTCCTGCGCTAGGGTATCTCTCCGAGCTGCTACTGAGCTTTTCTCGGCGAGAATAGATCAATTATGCCAGTTTATCCATGACCAAGGACTGGAGCCCCCACCCATGGATCCAGAGGATGAGGCTGGCATGGATAGGGTGCTTGACACTCTTCAAATCCCGCGTGGGGTCATAAAAAGCAAAGATACAATGGCGATCGAAGAGCAGGAAGTTGAGACCAAGCAACCTATCATCTCAAGCACATCTCCCGTGCAAAGCTCACCTGCCTCGACCCCTATTGGACAGACGCAGTCAGGAAATGATTCAGCCACCCCGGAATCAAATGCATCGCAGGGAATGGTACCAAACCAACAACTAGCAACCTCCGTGGAGCCTTGGAACCAGTTTGACATGGTACGGGCCGCACCTGAAAACCAGAACTTCGTCCACTGGGGATTTACGCTTCCAACGGCTGAAAGTCTTGATACCATCTACGCAAATATCAACAATGGATCGGGAATGCATTTAAACACTGGTCTGAGTCCAGATAGCTTGCAGATTGGTATGGACATGGCCCAACAACCTGGGGTCTTACTGGGCCAGCTGCCAATGGAGCAACACCAAGAGTCCGACAGCGACGAGGAAAACGAGGCGGAAAACGACGTTATTGAACAGCTATCTAATCGAATTGGTACATTGAAAATCGCAGGAGACGGCCATTTGAGATTCTACGGCGCTACCTCCAACCTCAACCTGGTGGACGTTTCTGCTACACAACAACGTCAGAGACCAGATGCTCGCACTGTGCGTCACGATGGTCAAGATATTCTCAATCATCTTCGGGTTGGCCAACCAGTTGATCAGGCCTTAGAGGATCACCTGGTCGAGCTCTACTTTACTTGGCAGAATCCTAGCATCTATGTGGTTGATAAGGAAATGTACATGACTGCGCGGTCAAAGTGGCGCAACGAATTTGACGACACACCTTTCTATTCGGAGGTGCTGACCAATGCTATGTCAGTGATTTTCTGGTTATTGGATCTATCTGTGTACTGACCTCTCCCAGGTGCGCTATCGGTAGTGCATTTGAGGCGCGTTATCATCCTACATTCATCACATTCCCAAAGTCCTTAGCCGAGTTCTTCGCCGATCGAGCCAAGGCGCTTTTGGAGATTGAACTTGATTCTCCCTGTGTTGCAACTGTTCAAGCCCTTGTGCTTATGAGCTGTCATGAGGGAGCATCGAATCGCGATGCGCGAGGCTGGCTGTACAGTGGTAAGTGATTTAACGTTTAGCATATTCAATTATTCGGGTCACTCACACTCCATTCAGGCATGTCAATGCGATTGGCCTTTGATCTTGGTTTACATATTGATATGAGGCTATACGTCAAGCAAGGAGATATCAGCCAGCGTGAGGCTGATGTGCGACGGGCAGCATTTTGGGGAAGTTATGTTGCAGACCAGTAAGTCATACCGCATTCGATTACAAGTTCCAAGCTGCTGACGATCAAAGTTTCTGGGGATTCTATCTTGGTCGTCCATTCCGTATGAATGCAGGAGACGTCAGTGTGCCCAAGCCTGCATCAGGTCTTGGCCCTGAGAAGGAGACGATTTGGAAGCCTTATGGCCTTCAAGATAAAGAGATAGATTGTAGCTTGAAGGACCCCACGGAGCTTGTTTGCAGACAGTTTGTTGTTCTATGGGAGATGATTTCTCCAGTCGGGCATATATTGTATGTTTCCACTCCGGAAATCTGCAGATTGAGTCCATTGCTAACGTTTATTTAGATACGGATGCTCAGACATATCTCGCCATGATTTGCAAAGACTATGCTTCCAAGTCACAGAAGATCTATTCGCTTGGAAAGCCAACCTTCCCTCAAATCTCGAGATTGACTTGAGCGACAATACCACTCCGATACTCCCTCATCTGCTTGTCCTCCAGTAAGTTATTTGATTTGAAGTAGCAGTCAAGGCCAACACTAATGATCTTCAAGTATGCAATACCACCAGATTGTCATTTTCTTCCATCGTCCCTGGGTCTCAAAAAGCTACATTCAACCCCGCAGTCCTCGCCAAGGACCTGGCTATCACCACGCACGACGCATGTGCATTGAATCAGCTACAGCCATCGCACGACTTTTACAGATATACGAGAAGCACTACACCTTCAGAAGAATGACCAACCAGGTCGTGGCCATCATTTTCAGCGCCGCACTTATGCTACTCTTCGTCACTGTCTCCAGCTCTCCGCTAATGCCCACCAAAGTTGGCGAGACCAATCAACCTCACCCCCGAAACGCTGAAATGGTCGCATATCTCAATCTTTGCTTCCGCGCACTTGACGAGCTCGGCCAATCATTTGAAAATGCCAAGCGAACCCGCGACTACCTCGTTACCCTTCAACGACGCTGGCAAACTCACATGCGTCGCTCTGGTTCCCGTGCCAAGCGACAAATCAGTAGTGGAAACCTATTATCAAATTCTGCACAAAAAGCATCTGCCAATTCAGCACATACCACACAGGGCCCAGAGGCTTCGCGCAAGAAGTCTCGAGTAACCAACACCGATGTACACTCCCATAACATTCGACAAAATTCCACTTCAAACGTCAATCCCGCTACCTTTGCTGATAATTCATCATACCAACCCACACAACCATCCACATCTCATCAGAATGTCTACGCTCAGCAACCTTTCTCGGCACAACAACAAGACGATTTTGACTGGGTTCGAAACTCTGATTTGAACATCTTGCCTGGAAGTCATGGCTTCGGTGCTGATCAAAATTCCTTGGGCAGTATAGCCGCACCGCATTTCTCGGGTGATCCGAGCATGCTTCCAGATCTAGGAGATATGGAGGGCTGGTGGGGATCGCCCAATGGGAGCTCAGGATTAGGAGGACCGAAATTATAAGGGCGAATTTGGTGCATATCGTCAGAATTACTTATATTCCCTTTTTTCCTTCTTTTTTTTTCGTGGATCCTTAGTATTAATCATGTAACAACATATAGCAGTGCTACCGACGTTGTCTGGTGCATTGTACATGTCTATAATTATTATTGGACTGATCTCACTCCCGAACTGATATTGGCGGTTTGCTTGGATATAGCTCCGACGAATGAATACTTCAGCCATCAAAGGGGTACCTAGTCGTCATCACTACTTTCTTTATTGAATACATCTTGGAAGTAATTTGCCACTTCCTGCCCAGGAAAGTCGTCTTCTCTTGAAAGAGTCACTATGCGCTCTCCGAACCCTTTCTCACGACCCCAGAAACATGCCTTCCGCATAACGGACACAATTTCCTCACCCTGGTGTTCAAGAACTGTAGATCTCGCAGCCGTACCCTTGCTGCTCGAAGTGACCTGCGATCCAGCAGACCTATTCCCCAAAAAGACTCGCACCCACGGCAAAGTGACTTGCAGTCTACCAATACCATGATCCGGACCAGTCCAGACTTCATTATTAAGCCCATAATCTAACCCATACGGTGGCCAGCGAGACAGCGCCTTCCGACGACGGACGGGTGGATCAATATCCCCGTCAGTGTCTGAGCCAGGGTACATGTCTCTATCCCATAAAGAACTTGTAGGGGAATCATATTCCTCGGAAGTCATCTTGCCCGTATTCTTCAGCACTGGAATGGGATATTCCGGCCCCGTCAGATACTGAGGAAATGTTTTTGGAATATCCCGTCCCGCAGAGCGAAGAAACAGGACTGGCGAGGCAAATGCATCAAAGCACCGCTCAAAGGATGCGAATAATCGTTCACGTGCCTCGAGAAGGGGAACAAGATCTGCAGGGGCGGATTTCCGTCTAGTTGATCGCTTTTGTTTCGTTGAGCTTTCTTGGTCTGCATTATCTTCGTGGGTACAGTACTCATCAAGTCCTGGCCAGTCGCATATGGGCTCGTAAGCAGCAACAGCGTGTACGAGTTGCGGTTCTGTGAGCGCTAACATTAATGACAGTGAACCGCCGATGTGTGAGCCGAAGACTCCGAGCTTCGTGGGTTGGAGATTGTTTTTGATCCAGTCGAATCCGGCCAGAGTGTCATGTACTGGAGTCGGGTATTTGTAAAACTCCGCTGTTCGGCACTTTGAATCTGGTCCTTTCTCTGACTCAAGCTGTGATTCAGTGCCTCTGGTCAAGGGGGTCTCCTTGTCTGCTGCCCCGAGACGATAATTCACTGTCACCACTGTCGCGGAAGTCATGGAGGCCAGAGCATGTTGCAGAGAGTTTTCATCAGAGCCAGAAAGCCCTAATACCAAATTCCTTCGAGGATTAAGTGGAACATCATGATCGGATTGGTTCTGAACTGATTTTTCCCCCTCGGATCCCTGGAATATGGGACCTGGTGGTAGGTAGAGAATCACCTTCGACCCAGAAGGGACATCACAATGGGTCGTCGCTGGTCGTGTAACTCTAAGCAAAAATATAAATCGAGATCTTCTGGGGCATTTTTGTACTCGGGGCTATCATACCTTAATGAAACAAAACCATTGTTACCGATCGAAACGGAGAATGTCTCATCGCGGCACGTCGACAAATACCGGACACTGCGGATATATACATAAGCCTTTAAACGAGTTCGTTTGGGCAGACGCGCCAGGCGTGACTGAGAAATTAAAGCGCGCATCGCTGCAGGAGTTGTTTGGCTGTGAACCGTCAAAATAAAGGCCGGTTCCACGTGACGTCACTCGACATTCACATAAGCTTTAACACTTTATTTTATTTCTAATTCAACGTACTAGTATTTGACTGAATTAGTCAAGTTCTCATCAAGAGTCATGAAAATTGAAGCATTTGCATTCGCGATGACAGTAATCCGGCATATTTAACACGCAAGTATGGTTACATGAACGCTATATAAAAGCACAGGTACTCCGCCTCCACAGATATAAATCTCATCTAGAAGGAAATGAAAGTTTCCAATTTATGCATGTGGATGGCCTTGATTCCAAAACGACTTCTCAATAGTCGCGGACGCAGCTGGGTCATCAATGTCCAGAGGAGCTTCCGTATCGTCATCCGGCACCGGTTGCATAACCTCGAGGCTGAGCTTCGGGTCCTTGGAGTAGACACGCAGTCCAACCACACATACTGCATTCCACGGATCGGCAGCAGGTCCCTCAATCTCGGGCATCCGGTTGGCGGACTTGTTGTCTGCCTCGTCAGGAGGCATGTCAAGATCGCTGTCAAATTCAAACCCCTCCAACAACTCCAAGTCGCTCATGTCCAGATTATCTGTGGCCAGACGTGTATTCAGGCTCGGTCGTGGCGAGTCCGTCCGTCGAGCGCGGTGACCACTTGATGTGGGTCTAGCATGTAGCCCATTGAACTGGATAGTGGGGACCGAGCTGTTGGGAGTCGGCCGCCGGTCACTGTTATCACTGGAGATGCTATCTGTAGGCGAGGCGGTAGGCTTCTCGCCTAGAATCTGTGTGATCTGCGAGGGCATTGGGCCGTTCATCGAGCCATTGTTCACAGGGCAATGCTGACGGGCTTCCATACGCTGTCCTCTTGCAGCCAACTTGCGCTCGCGAATCCATTCCTTTTGCAGTCTCCTCTTGGTTTCGTCACGGAGCTTCTTGCGCTCGCGGGCTTTCTTTCTCTCTTGCTCATAGCGTTCTTGTTCTGTCTCGCCAACCAGACCCTTGGCGTGGGCTAGATCATATGAAAGACCAACCTGTACCAGTTTTTCCCTTCTGCTTGATGCAAGGCGGCGGACAATCGCCTCAGTCGGCTCGACCTCCTCGTTTCGGAATGCGGTGATCTTCATCAGAACATGGTAGCGGCCCGGGTCAAGGTTGATCTCAGCATTGACAGATCGGTCCATAAAGTGGCTGTTGTGACTGCGCACCATGTACTCCTCTTCGCCCTCTTTTTGGACGCGAAACTTGAGAACAAAGGTGTACTCGCCGGCCAGTCCCTTGAAATATCGGGTATCAAGCTGTTTTAATGGTGAATAAAGGTCCAATTTAGAAATTGAGGTACCACATACCTGGGAAAGGACAATGACGACTGGGCCGCCTTGGGTGACATTCATAATGAATTTTGTGCTGTGGTAATCAGCCGACCATGGAACATTCAGCGTCGTCCACTGTTGTGTGATAGTCCACTCGGGCCCAAAGAGACGAGTGCGATCGAAATGCTGATATTTCCGAAGCAGATCGCTGTAAGAGATCCAGAAAAACTACTATAGTCAGTATCAATCGTCCCACGTCACGATACAAAGCACATACCCCATCGTTGCCAAATTTATGGCCCAGAAGCTCCATCCATTCGGCAGTCCACTGCTCAGATCCATCGCCCCAGGCACCGTGCCATTCTTTCTTGCCCCACGGGTTCCTGAAGAGGTCAGCAGAAGCTCCTACAGAAAGTGATCAAAATTACTTACCGCAAACGAAGAAGACGTTTGCCCTTAATCTCCCTTGCTTCCATAATGGAGTATGAATGGTTCTCTGAAATACCCTTTCGATCGCGTGGAGGGCCTTTATACTTCGGATCCAACCAATTGGAAAAGAGACCTGTTCCACAACCGAATAAGAACTCTTCGTTGACCTTCATCAGTTCTTCAGTCCAGAACATATCTTTGTCCAGGATATCATTCGACAGAATCTCCGAAGTGACACCACCAGTCAAATCTTCGATAGCTTCTCCCACAAAACCACCTTCAATTGCTGAATAATCACCATGGGCTTTGGCAAATGCCTTTTCCAGCAAAGGCAGCCAAGTCTCATTCGGGTCAACACACTGTGCAAAATACAATGCTCGAGAGCCTGTCTGCCAGACTCGGCGGTACTCCTCTTCAGCATCTGTGCCAATGCTATCATCCCAAAGCGGACGCTCGTCAATCGACTCATCGTAATCAGCGGCACGAAGATATAGCTTGTCATCAATGATGCATTGCTGCCATTCTCCATCTGTTCATGGTCAGACTGGCATTCTGGCTGCTTGCCATAAGATTGGGAACTTACCGCGATAGAACACAAAGCCATAGATCCCAATGGTCTGGTCCCGAGCAACACATATCTTTTCAATCAGCTCCTCCTTGTTGCCCATCGTACACAGCGCAGCCATCAACCAGCAATCCCCATCACAGCCTTGGCGCACGTCTGAGGCTGTCGGTCCATTGATAAAGAACTGGGGCTCGACAAAGATTTCCTATAATTGTATCAGCACACGATTCTGAGTTGTCAGATGATCGAGATATTTCGCCAAAACGTACTGTCACCCTCTTCACTCCACGAGGCCTCATCTCCTCGTTTGTCGTATCCAACCCATGCAGATAATTCTTACGCCCAGATTTCAAATCTAACTCGATATCGAAATGGGGATCCGTGTACTTCTGGTTCACCCGCTTACATTCCTTCACAATACGATCAACGGACTTCTCACACTCGCGCTTTGCCTGCTCATATGATTTAACAGCCTCATGACCCTGGATCACACCATTTGGCACCCGCTTTGCACGCGTGCGAGCATAAGGATTATCTGGCAACACGGTGTACACTTTACCGGGGTACTTGGTGTTAAACTGTTCCCAGAATTGCTTCACGGATTCCTGCGGGGGTTGGCAGCGGGCCCGGTGCGGAGGGCGGCTGTTAGACCGTGAGGAAGCCGCGCCATTGCAGTACATCTCATCTTCGAATTCCATGGTGGCGGCCTCTGAGAGACACGGTCTTCAGGTACTGCTGCTGCTGCCAAGGTTGACTTATGAAGTTGAAACAAATATAAGAGCAATAGGGGGAGGGGATGTGCTATCGGAATTTTTTCCTAGCGCGCTACAGAGTATATCGCACTAATATGCAGCTTTGGCGACGATCTCATCCAAAACCTGGAACGAAATGCAGGTGATGCACACTTCTTTGATACTTCAGGAAGGTGAAAAGGATACCGTCTCTGAGTCTCCAGATATTGAGTCTTCAGGATATCACATCATTTAAATACTGGCACTAATTCACATTGCACGGCCACCACGGCGTCGCCGGTGCCGAGACTATCGCGCCCATCAGCACGTATGGAAACTCGTTTATTCAGGTCCTCGGGCCTGTGCCGTAAGGCTGCAGGTGCGTGCGTTAGACTCGCGGTGGACCCGCGAATGAACAGGCGTATAGGCTAAGCCTAGCGCTGATGGCCCCCAACTCGGCATTCCCCCCAGGTTCAGCTGGCTCTTGTTTCAAAGATTACCAGCCAATCAGCTGCTTGAAAGGGCTTAAATAATAGGCCCCCAATAACCGTGCCTCGCAGAATCTATTAAGGGGTTTGCAGAAGGGATTGGTGAGGTTGTGTACCTGGGTGCGGGCTTCTGGGCCCAAAGTGGTTTCCAAGAATAAACATTCGTGTTGTGTGGGGCGCCGTCAGCTCGACACGGGACAACTCCATACCGCAGTATAGATTCAAGAGATCTGATTGGGGAGATAAGATGATTCATAACTGTGCCCAGGTGCAACGTGATCTTCATAGAATTAAATCTGGGCTGAGCATCGAAATCCCACATTCGGAAAACGTGAGGTTACATTTCGTGAAGACTGTATATGTTGTTATAACCCATACGAAAGGGGTATGTACGCCTTGCATTGACTAAAACTGGTGATAAAATTGGAATCCCGGCCCTCCTGGTCATTCCCCGATAAACGCCAAATACAAAAGAAAAGGAAACACAATGAAAAACATGTCCCCGGGAAGCGTCTGCATGCCACCCGTCGTGAATAAGGTTACACGAGAAAAGTAAAAATCCGAGTCAGGATCGCTTAGTGAGTGCCGTTGTGATTGCGACCTGAGTAGTGGGAGCTACCGTGTCGGAAATATGGGTGCATGCACGCCTGTTTGGCCGAAAGTCGGTGCGCCGGATCATATTCGAGCAGAGCTTCAAGAAGCTCGCAACCAGCCGGCTCCAGTCCGGGAACCAGGGGGGTATCGGGGCGCTTCCACTTGGGGAAGGTGGCCTTGTAGTCGGGGAAAGAGGTGACACCGGGCCACGCCTCTTCATCGGGGGTACCAAGAACGCTATAGAAGTGTTAGTCCACAGTCCGAACACAAACAGACAAGAGGTACCGACCGGAAGATCTTGAAAATCTCGTCAATTTCTGAGTCACCAGGGAAAAGAGGCTTGCGAGTGCACATCTCGGCGAAGATGGCACCAACAGACCACATGTCGACACCGGTGGAGTACTGACGGCCACCGAGCAGAATTTCTGGAGAGCGGTACCACAATGTGACAACCTAGAAGCCAATTAGAGATCAATTCTAGGCCCCTTTCCAAATGGCGCAGGTATACTAACCTCGTGGGTGTAGGTGCGCAGGGGGACACCGAATGCTCGGGCCAGACCGAAATCAGCCAGCTTCAGGTTGCCCTCGACGTTAATCAACAGGTTCTGCGGCTTCAAATCACGGTGCAAGATGCGGTGGCTGTGGCAGTAGCGAATGCCCTCCACCAGCTGAGCCATGAATCTCTTAACCATAGCTTCACCGAGACCCAGGTTGGCACCCATCATCGTACCATCCGGAAGAGCCTTTCCACGGCCACCCTCGCTGACGGGCAGAGCCTCCATGTATTTCTTCAGGTCGAGGTCAAGATATTCGAAGACGAGATAGAGCTTATGGCCGTCGGCGTGAACAATGTTCAGCAATTGTACAATGTTGGGGTCCTGCATTTCTTTGAGGAGGGAGATCTCGCGGATGGCGGTACTTGGGACACCCTCATCTTCGGCCTCGAGACGGATCTTCTTGAGAGCGACGATACGGTTGGGGTGGTTAAGCTCGCGAGCCTTGTAGACAACACCGTAGGTACCTATGGAGACGAGATGACGCGTGAGTTGGGCATAAACAAAGCAAACCTAGGAGGGATTGATCGGGCCACACAGTCTCGTCAACCACACGTACCCTCGCCAATTTTCTCGATTTTTTGGTAGTTCTCCATGGCGAATTGGGTTTTGTCCTGCTCTGTTTTCAACTCCGTCAGAAAAATTGCAATGGGCTGGGGGAAAGGAAGTGATGCAGTTTGGAGCAATGGAGGAAGGACGAGGGTGAAGCAAGGAGGGATAGGGATATGGACTCAATGAGACGTACGTTTTGATGGTTAGTTTGTGAAACCACTGGAGGCTTTGGCTTCAACTCAGGTCCCCACACCACGAAGAAATAGTCGTCTGGAAGTTCTTTTTGCCTGGAAAAGTAAGATTTGGATTGGTGGTGTTCAAGGTGGGGAGAAAAACAAACAGTGGCCCCCGCGTCGTGGGAAGGCGGTCAGTGTATGATTTGACTAAATCCAATTAACTCTCGCCTCTTGCTATGTTTTCTTTGAGGATTTGTTTTCTTTCATAATATAGAGAATTATCTGACCGACCAACCGCGACTCTGCCCTACACCTGTAGGCCTTTTCAATACAATGGCACACATTGAAAAGTTCAGCGTGTAATACTGCAGGCAATGCCGTAACGGAGACATGAAAACGCTTTCTGAAAGCACCAGTGAGCCTTGAAGAGGGGTTCAGTATATTGGATTTAATGACTCTATTAATCAACTTCGAGAGTTAAATATGACTAGATGTCAATTTGGGTGACTAATTGCTGAATTGCAGTTAAAGTTTGGCGCGGTATGGGAGATATAGAGATCCCGCATCCGAATACGAACGGTTTGCCTCTAGAATACAAGACATCTACTCGTAGTTTAACAAACCTGTACATAGCATTAAAACATGTATCTAGCTAATCTTGATGGTAGAATGACTATAATAGTAAGAAGGCAGATATTTGTATTTTTTATCCTTGGCAAATACGAGGTCACACATGTACTTCTCCAAGTTGATATGTACCGTCTCCAAATGACCCCAACACCCCCGCCCAGGGCGATAAGAACAATGCTTGCAAAGCATATATATTAGGACATTCTATCCCTTCTTTTGCACCGGTTCCAATTTTGGGAATTATTCTGCACGTACTACGTCGCAACATCATGGCAGCAGATCCCGACTGGCGTTCCCGGGGCGCAGCCAAGCGTCAAGCTACCCTTGATACGATCCCCAAGAAATGGCGACTTCAAGACCCTGTTCCTCCTGCAACAGAAGTGCCCGATGTTACAGGATCTTATATTCAGCAGTATCTTAGTAAGCGTGAGATCGAGATCACCGAATCTGATGCAGTTGATATTGCTGCACAGACTACCTCGGGTACTTGGTCCGCTGTCGAAGTCACGGAAGCCTTCTGTCACCGTGCTGCATTGGCTCATCAACTTGTAAGTCGTGACCCCTGAAGCATTAGTTCAAATATTCAACTAACCCCGATACAAGGTCAGCTGTCTACATGAGATCTTCTTCGATGCAGCCATCGAAGATGCAAAGAAACTCGATGCCTACTTTGCAGAGCATAAAGCTCCAATTGGCCCATTGCACGGCCTTCCCGTCAGTCTAAAAGACCAATTCCACGTCAAAGGTGTCGAAACAACGATGGGCTATGTAGGTTGGATCAACACATTTCAAGGCAAATCCAACGATTCACGTCGGACAGTAGAAGAGAGCGAACTTACCAAAGAGCTACGCAGCCTTGGTGCGGTTCTATACTGCAAAACCAGTGTCCCTGCAACCCTTATGGCCGGTGAAACAGTCAACAACATCATCGGCTATACCTGGAACCCGAAGAACAGACTTCTATCTTGTGGCGGCAGTTCTGGTGGTGAAGGAGCACTGATCGCCCTGCGAGGATCCCCCGGCGGCTTCGGTACTGATATCGGAGGCAGTGTCCGTATCCCCGCGGGTTTCAACAATTTGTACGGGATACGTCCGTCTGCTGGACGGATACCGTATGAGGGCGCTGCGAATTCGATGGATGGGCAGAACTCGATATTATCTGTTATCGGGCCGTTAGCCCCTACTGCACGCTCTTTGACGTTCCTTTTCAAGGCAATTTTGAGCCAGGAACCGTGGTATCATGATCCACTTGTTTTGGAGTTGCCGTGGCGTGATGAGATCGTGCAAGAGACTTGCTCTCTGATTAAGCAGGCTGGAAACGGTGTCCCAAGTCTTGCATTCGGGTTCATGAACTATAACGGTGTGGGTCGGATTCATCCACCGATTGCACGGGGCATGAAACTTGTCGAGCAGACGTTGAGACGACTGGGTCATAAAGTTATCACTTGGTACCCGCCGTCTCATGCCACGGCTCACGAATTAGCTGTATGTGTACCCTTTTCCGGACAAGACCTTTGTGTCGGCAATCTTACTGACTATGATAGAACCACATTTACGGCATGGACGGTGGTGTAGATATGATACACCACTTTGGTTTGTCTGGCGAGAAAAAAGCACCACAGGTTCTCCTCCTCGAAGAAGGCGTTGAGTTGAAGGCATCTTCGATCGCTGATATTAACATCGCGAAGCGGGAGTACCAGAAACAGTACATGGATTACTGGAACAGCACTGTCAAGTTGACCGGTACAGGACGTCCGGTTGATGGAGTCTTTTGCCCACTGGCATCACATGCCGCAGTCATCCCTGGCCAATACGGTAACGTCGGCTACACTAGTTTCGTGAATGTACTGGACTATACCAGTGTGGCCATTCCGGTGACTTTTGCGGATAAAGATGTGGATGTCCGTCCCGCGAACAAGTCTGCTGCCGAGCTGGAAGATTATATCGAATGGGATTGTAAGCTTTTTTGTTTCGCCCCTGTCAATAACTTTGAAGGAATCCGTATCAGCTAACAGCTATGCAGATGATGCCAAGACATATGATGGTGCTCCTGTTGGGGTCCAGTTGATGGGAAGACGATTGCAAGAAGAGAAAATCCTAACAATTGCTGAGTATATTGGGAAAGAGATTGCCCAGGATCTGAACTAATGTAACTGGCCCTTGAACGGCTAGCTCTATTGGAAATTTAGTACGATGGTGACAATAGTCAGCCTAGCATTATAAGATGATTTTGTATGAGTGAAGTGATTCGTGGCGGAGCTTTTTAATTGAACACCACAACAGTAGTTGAACACCCTCACTAACTGCATTTGAAGTTGCGCAGTAATTGTAATTCAGTTTTATCTCAAGTATTTGAGAACATCGCATCATCTCGCTTGGTCCGCGTCAATATATGAGATAACGCTTCATCAGAGACATGATGTAAGTAAAAAAGAGGTAGCTCAGTGGGTATCATATCATTCTTTAATCACCTTCAAATTCCAGCGTAGTCTACAGAGTAACATGAGCAATTAGATACCTGGTTATGTACTCAACATTACTATTCTCTGAATCTTGAATACTGTGCTACTTCAAATGCGCTTAGTGAGGGTGTTCAACTAATTTTGTGGTGTTCAATTAAAAAGCTCCTTCATGGCTAGGTTTAACTATACAAAGGGTATATGCGGTAAAATCATCCAAAAGGCATCCAAAACATGTCTATTCGTATATGAGAGACCTGTTTTTCTCGTGGAAGATAAAAAATACAGGGCCAGCGAATTTTGATTCGATCATAACCTAGAAGACGATGGAGGCGTTTGTCCCGACGGCGCTGCCAAATTAGAGAGAATAGGAGTGGAGGAAGAAGGCCAAGGACCCGATGGCCTGGCTGAGGACGGAGCCGAATCGGAAGACGGCGCCGCTGGACCATCAGACCCATTCATCAAACGAGGACGCTTAGCCTGCGGGGCTCCGACGCCGCCACCCGGTGGGCTGCGGGGATCGCCATGCGAATATGGAGAAGCGTAGTTGGCCGACGAGGCAGGCGTAGAGGCGGTGCCCGCATCTGGGCTCATAGCAATAGCGGACTGCAGAGGTCGCAAGCGGTTGGGATGAGTTGAAGTATCCTCGCCCGGTCGGGGAGGCCGTACATTAGGACTTTGCTGGCTGTTATCTAGATCGGCCATCGCGCTACCACCAGCATAGCCTACTCCAATTCGACCCATGCCCTTATCGTGCATGACAACACGCTTCCACTTGCTGACAACATGGTCGTAGTCCCATCGCGTGGAATCCGGACTGATCTGGCTCTCTTTCGCATCTAACTCTCTAGCAACATCCCGAGAAAGTGGGAGGGTGTCAGGAGGGAAAAGGGCGAACTCGCGCGGCCACTGGCATGACCCTAGTCGCTCGACCTGAGCTCGCAGCTGGTTTGCTTCTTGCTGGACTCGGGCCAACTGCTCATCCACAGATTTGCGTTGCTCGGATTCGCGGGCAAATGCGCGGGTTATCTCTAGTTGCCATGCTTCGCGACGAGTCTCGTGGGGGAGGGAGTTCCAATGATTGAAAGCTAGCTCCAGATGTCTCAGCCCTATTTCTTCGTGTTGTTGTGCGGTTCGGTATATCATGTTATGGTCCGGACTCGCACCCATGTGTTTCGAGTGTGCACTTGGGTCTCCCGCGATCTGGTCGGACTTCCACTGGGCAATCTTAGAGCGAAGCGCTTGACGGATAATGTCAAGATGTTCCACCCCAGGAGCTTGTAGTGGAAACGAATTTGGCGAGGAGAATGGGTGAGAGGCGAACAAGCTCGGCGGAGGAGGGAGAAGTTGGAGACATAGAGAGGGGAAGGTCTGGGCTTGGATATCGAAGTCGAAGGGTGATAATCGAGGGCGGAAACGCGAGCTAAAAGAAGTACTGTGAGTTTGCGGCCAAACAAAGGATAAGAGAGAGCTTACGTGGCAGCCTTAATGTTGTCCAGCACCTCGTGCAACGCCAGCTCGAGCGCCTTCATCGTATCCGGGTTGTTGGCATTGGCCCCTCGGCTCGCGTAATCCGGCAGCTGCAAGGAGCCTGCCCGCGATTGAGCTGGCATGATGCGAGGCCCATCCAGCATGCGACTTGGGTTGGGGATATCATTGATGACTCCAGTTGCATGCCAAGTCGGGGTGTTGAACATCATGCGCGGCGGGGGTTCGCGCGCCTTCGAGGCAGATTCTCCAGGAGCTGTGTAAGGGTCGACTGAGCCCTTTTTATGGGCGCGATCGGGGCTATCGTCACGTTTGGCGGAATTCGTGCGGGCCTGCCGACGTGTGATCCCACTGCGGATGCGACGAATCTCCTCGACATCGTGAATGCCGTCCGGCTTCTTCTTGAACAAAAATTGATCGAGATGGCGGCCGAGGGACGACGAAGTAAATGGTTGACCGCAATACTGGCAATTCCGATCCTTGGAAGCTAAATTGCCGCCGGATTTCGAGTTCGACTGGTCGTCGGCCCGCGAGCCCTCAGGCGATTCCCTGGGGGTTTCTTCCTTCATGGCTAAACGTGTCAAGGAGGGGGGAAGCTGTGTGGGAGGCCTGATTGGAGAATATTGGGCGACAAGGATTATAATTATGACAGCATGGCAAAGGGCCCTAATTTGTTCTTGTTCGCGAGCGATCAGCGCTGAAGAAAAGGGATTTGGATTTGGAAAATTGGGGGCGGAGGTAGAAGAGGAGGCGCCAAGCTTTTCGCGGAGGAGCCCCGTTTCAGCTCTTCTATAGATCAAGTGCTTTTCATTTCTATCTACTGTCCCTTTGATCATAACAGAATCAATTTTGTTTCCAACTAAAACTTCTAAGAGCCTCTCAGTGTCTCAGGCATTTGCTACTTTTCTTGTCTTTCGTGCACTGAACCACCGTTTCATATCCCGAACCCCGTGGAGATACAACCAGGAGAACAAAAAGACCACCATGAAATTGAAGATCACATAAGCCCAGAAAATTCCCTAGATGTTGTTAGACTGATACAGAGGTGCGTGATATAAGGTGACTCACATAGTTCCTCCATTTATGCGAATAGAAGACATTGTAGCTAGCAGCCTGTATCGCAGACAATCAGTGGAAGCTCCCCTTCGCAAAAGCAGGGATGACTTACATATTGATCTCCTGTAGAGTACTGACAGTAGGCGCACATCCCATTTCCAACGTCACTGACATAACCACCAGCTTCACGAGCGTAAGTTCCTACGTATTCCTGGCAGGTCTGTCCTGGGGGTGGACTGAAGTGGGCCTCCTCCCGTTCAACACAGCGAATAGGGACATTATGAGTCACCACACCTAGGAACCCTTCTAGGAGATAGTGGAAGGGGGTGAGCCAATACATCCACGATTGCCAGAAATGAGGGAGCGCAGAATAGGGAACAAGGACACCACAAAACGAGACGACGAAAGTAAAGAATGTGGGAACTAGCAAGGAGGCAAATAGATCATTTGGCGCAAAGGCTGCGATGAACTGTCCAAAGCCAACATAAAAGCATTCAAACAGCATCAGCATCATCCAAACATAGCCGGAGCTAAAAGAGTCGCGTGGGAACCAGATTCCCCAGTACCTATATTCAGTAAGTTGTCTAATTTCATTTCGATTCTTGTTTCGATCGGCATGTTCTTACCAGCAATTGAAGTAGACAGATCCCGCCACAATTGAGTATGGCAGTTCGGGTAGAATTGCGCTTACAACAAAAGCAACCCAAGAGTAAATCTTGGAACTGGACTCGCGAGATTCGTAGAGGCCTCGAGCATGCAGGTAGCGTGGTTGTAGCTGCTGAATCAGTGGCGGTGAAATGGTGAGTGTCATGAAGACAGCGAAGAGTCTCGATTGCATATCGATATAGCTGTTGCCTAGGTGCCAGAACGTAAAGGTGTTAAAAAGACCGGTGAAGATGTGAAGCATAAATTTGCCCTTGGTTGAAGGTTAGTATATGAGATATCCAACTCCGCATTGAGCTTACAAGTATGTAGTCCGGAAGCCTCCAGTAGGCCACAAAGTTCCTCCTAGTCACTGCCACGATCTGAACATACAGAGGCATGGCAAATTCACGGTCATCTCTGGTCTCCTTTTTTTCTATGTCGTGGCGAGTGCGAATGATGTCCTCCAGCTCTGTAGAGAGATTTTTGTATTCTGGTGAGGAAGCCCATACATCTCCCCAATCTTGGCCTTTATACTCTGGATTACCAGCTCCAATAACTTCGAGCATGTACTAAAATTCCAAAATGTGAGACAAAGGTCAAGCAATGTAGTTGAGCAGGATAACTGACCTCGGCTGGATTGGCATTTGGCGAGCATTTGTTTCCGCCATTTCTTTCAAAGTACTCAATGAGTGTCTTCGAGTCTGATCCGAGAGCACCATTGTAAACCACTCGTCCGCCACTCTGGAGCAGAAGCAATTCATCGAACTCTTCGAAAAGAACAGCAGAGGGCTGATGGATGGTGCAAAGAATAGCCTGACCGGCATCTGCCAGTTTTCGAAGGAAGCGAACGATATTGAACGCTGCTAAAGAATCAAGTCCAGATGTTGGCTCATCCAGAAACAGTAGCAACTCAGGCTTACTGGCCAACTCGACTCCAATGGTAAGTCGCTTGCGCTGCTCTTGAGTCAGTCCCGAGCCAGCCGATCCGACTGTGGCACCAGCAATAGATCGCATCTCTAGCAGATCAATCACTTTTTCGCAGTAATCATACTTCTCCTGGAGTGGGACTTCTTTGGGTTGCCGCAAAAGGGCAGAGAATCGTAGGGATTCCCGTACTGTGGCTGTTGGTTCGTGTATATCCATTTGCTCAGCGAAGCCTGTCGCACGTTGAAAGCTCTTTGGAAGAGGGCTATCTATTGTTAGATCCAGAGGTTGAAATTCAGCTGATATGCTAGGAAATTATTCAGGCTTACTGTCCATCAACCAGAAAACTGCCGGTCACCACGCCAAAGTTGATGCGCTGGGCCAGAGCATTTAGAAGTGTGGTTTTTCTAGAAAACAAAATCATTCAGCTTTTGCTCATGTTAGGAAAGGCAGACCAACTTACCCTGCACCCGATGCACCCATCAAGGCCGTAAGCCGACCAGGTTTAACATAACCATTCACATTCTGCAAAAGCTTCCGATGTCCACCTTTGTAAGGAATGGTATAGTTCACATCCTGCCACGTGAAAATTGACGTATTTTTGGCGAGATCTTTTACCTTTTCATTCGCTTCGTCATCCGTCATTTTTGCAGACGGTGCCTCCTTTTCCGTGGACTCTACGTCTGCCGGTCGTCCTGAATTCTCGATAGCATGTTCAACTGCCTTGGGAGCCTCGCCTCTTTTGAAGACAGTGACTGAGCTCCCTCCTTTGTTTGGTTTCTGGATCTCCATCCCAAGCATGGTCAAAAAGACGAAAAGAAGAAACCACGCAATGATGATACCAAAGTTTCTCCACAAATGACTGCGGGAATATGTGAAGGCTGTTTTGATGTAGTCGGATCCCTGAACCGTGAGGTCGTTGGGAGAACTGCCTTGAAGTGCGCAACCTTGATGGCCAGCGCTCGCCGTTGGACCAGAAGGGACAACATATGGCGCTTCGCATTGGATTTCAAGATCGTGGAACTCATTGGACATCAATGCTTCAAATGCATATTGAAGTGGATTTATCCAAATAAGCCATTTAAGCCATGGATGCATCTTCCAAGGTGGAATTAAGTAGCCTGCTCTTGTCAGTACCCGTATGGTAGCTATCCAATAGAATGTTTGTGGGCCGTATATTTACCAGTGTATACAACCAGTGCCTGAATGGCGACACCCGTAAGTCGAGTAGCTTGATGATAGTTAGCAACTCTAATTCGGAGTATTTAAAACCATGTCGTTGCCTCACCAATATCCAATGAAGCGCATAGCGATCCTAGAGCACGGAAGAAAGAATACATTGTCATGGTAAGTGTAAAAATGAACAACAGGTTGATAAAGAACTGGGACGGTGTTCTGGAAAGGTTCGCCATGCTAGATTGGACTTGTTAGCTCTAGAACAAAAAAGATTTCTGGATGTACTTGCAAGTATACAACTAAGTCGAATATAACAACTTGGATAAACACCAGCGGAATGTCTACAACAACTTGAGCCAAGGCGTATGCTGCCGGACGGTAGAAAGAGCTGTCTTTGATGAGCAACCAAACTCCACGCATCGACAATTTTGATACTCACAAGCTTTTATGCTTCATTAAAATTGGTCTGCTGTGGAAAGCAGCTGTGAGCTCAGCGAGTGCAAGTAGAGTGTTGAACAAGAGGATGTAGAACATGACACCTCCTCGAGTAAAAACTCCAGAGCTATAAATAATCAACATCATATCACCAAAAGTGTGAAAGGAAAAACAAACCTTGTACTGGGCAGGTCATAAAACAAGCTTCCCACAATCAAAGACTGAAAAGTGATAACTCCCCATTTGCCCGCCAGAGCTGCCCGATCTCCAAACATCACGAGGAACTGACGGTGAGTGAGGATCATTACCTGCTTCCAGAATGGTACTGTGTAGTTTTTCGTTGTCATATTTTGTCGCGATGCCTCTCTCTCGTGTTCGGTAGCTTTTAATTCGTTCTCAAAATCGTGAATGTCCGAAAGGGTGGCCTTTGCAATATCACTTTGACGGTAGGCTGCTTGAAACTCTTCTGCCGTACGAGGGATTCGATTTTCCCATCCAGGTTTGATCCGCCTTGCGTGGGGATCACTAACGGACGTCAAGAAATCCGGCGTTGTCCATCGTGGTGGGCACTCGAACCCCAAATTCTCAAAATATGACTTTGCATCATCCGAGCTACCAAAGAAGGCACATTTTCCATCTTCAATGAGTATGACTTTGTCAAAAAGGTTGAACAAATTCTCCGAAGCCTGATAAAGAGCTACTAAAGTTGAAACCTGAGCGGTGTTGGTCAAGCTTCGCAAGCTTTGCACATATTCCAGTGCAGTGCTTGCATCTAGTCCTCGAGTGGAGTTGTCCCAACACTGGGTGCTGGCTTTGGTCACCATAGCCTCTCCAATTGAGACACGCTTTTTCTCTCTTCATCGTGCAATAATTATGTCAGTATATATCTCATCAAGAGATGTTGCTGATTCACCTACCCTCCGGAAATGCCTCTAATGAGTTCATTGCCAACCTTGGTTCCCATTGCATGCTCGATCCAAAACAGCTTGGCAATTGCAGACAAAAAGGTCTGCTGGTAATCTTTGCGACTCTCACCGGGAATCCGAGATTCTTTATCCGGTGTTCGAGTCTTCAGAGCAAACAGCAGGGTCTCTCGCACGGTCAGCGTAGCGTAGTGAAGATCATCCTCCGGGTTATAGGAGACTTTTCTGTTAGCTTCATATCTGAAGGCCTATGATTGATCTTCATACCTTCAGAGCGGTAGTTTTTGGCCATTGCACCAGAATCTGTGCCTCCGTATAGAACGTCACCATCGATGCTTTCATATCCGTATCTCTGGTTGCCAATGACCTTCAGAAATGTAGAACATCCTGAGCCAGGTCGACCAAGGACCAGAAGCATTTCTCCGGGGCGAACGCAGCCCTGTTTCCGAACCGTTAGAATGTATTCCTCTCGCCGGGAAAATGAAATCCTACTGTAAAGTCATCCAAAATGGTACGAAGTTCAGGTTTTCCCACGCCAGCGCCCTTCCTTCCACGAGTGAATAGCTTCTTGATAAGCCTAGGTATTCCAAGGAAGATGTCACCATTGGTCGGTTGTAGAGCGGCTCCAAGGCCTAAGCCTTTCACAGTAAGATCTTTCCAGACCACTCCAGCGTGTCGTGTCTTTTCTTCCTTGGAACTAGCCTTCCGCTCATGGCCGAACATTCGTGAAATCAATTTTTCGATCTGCGCCCATTCTTCGCCCTCATGGCCCGATGCTTGACTTTTTCGTTGACTGAGCGTCTGAGTCAGGGCAGCTTGACTGAGATGAGCAGTATTCGTATCATCATCGGATCCATTTGATGAGGCGCTGTCATTTGCAGTAAAATCATTCTGTCTGTCCGATTTGGAAGAAACGCTGCTAGCTGTCGAGTTGGATATGCGTGGAGAAGTTGCCTCTTCCTGAGCGAGTGTTTTGTCACTGTTGACTGAGATGTTTCGGTCCATGTCTTGTGCGAAAGACAGAAACAAAGCCGTCTGGGATTTGAGTATTGGACTGCTTTCTGCTTCTAGACCCTTAACACTGCCTTCACGTAGGTAGAGAGTTTACAGGCCAGAACATCCCTTTTGCAAATAAAACTTCTTACGCTCAGGTTACACAGATACCTCAGCACACTAATAACCAGTTTGAAGAATACATATTACGTCAAATATCAGGTCCCTCGCAGATGTCCAGATAAGATTTTTCGTGTTCGGCCTCGGAGCGTCGACTCTGCCGATTACAATCTCCTAAACCCGCTGCATTCCGACAAACCGGGAACCAGTAAGTAACATCTCGCCAGAATGACGAAGTAAGTTCAAGCTCTCCGATTATGTGAGCTGCATACCCCGATCTGGGTCAAACGTGCGGATGACTCCTCGGGTACCAAGGTTCCACAACGGGCGGGGTTAGCAACTCCGATCATGAAGTCATCGATAAACCCTGATGTCCCACGGTTTAACTCTGTTATCTCCTACACCCGGTGAATATATTTGGCCTGGATCCTGTTTCACATTAATACTACAGTGACAGTTACTATGCTTGTTATTTTCTCCTCCAATTTTCAGAAAATGTTCGCTGATCCAGCTGGTCTTTGTCTCCCGATGATGCCTCTTGGGATTGTACAATACATCTAGCCCCTTTGCCCGCGTCATGGATATTTCTTCGTGAAGTATTCGCGATTCAAATTTGCGTAGTCGTCGTTTGCATGCTGAAATTATTAAAGAGAAGATACTCGTTTATCAGGACGAGACAAGCTATTCCATCAGTAGCATGTGCGAAGCTCATTAGGTTACATTCATCTGTTCTCTCTGCTATTTCTGTTTTCATCGTCAAATTGCCGTCACTCATGCATCATTACAAAGACTAGAGGTTCCGTAGGTATACCCAAATGGATTTAAACATTTATTTTTCGAAGGCATCAACATATTTCAAAATGGAATCTCTACAGTTGCCTGTATCTCAGATGACAGAATATGCAATTTACATTGGAACATTATATCCTCCGAAGTCAGATTCAGCAAGAACATAAAACCTAAAGCATGTGAAGATGATGAGATCAAGGGTCATCGCGGGCGACGCCATTATTACAGCTTCCTCACATTCAAGCTGAACCCTCTTCAATCCATTAAAATGTTTCGAACAGAAATTCCCATGAGCTAAGATATCGCAGTCCTGGTGGAGTATAATTTCCGGACACCCCATTCAGTCGAAAGCCCTTCATCTTTACTTACCAACCACTACCCATTGGTATATGCATGCAGAGCTTTGAGCTTCTGGCTTTATTGACCTTGATTCTAGAGATCACTCTTTTGTGCAATCAGCTACTCCGTTCCATTTGAAACCATCAAATGAAGTTCCGACGAGGTTGTCGATTCTTCCAAAGAGTCATGGCATTTTTTAACATATCTTCGCGAGAATCAAAGAAAACTCTGGCCACTAAGTCGCCTTGCTATTCATCCAGCATCATGGCATCTAAAAAATGTTATAATACATTCTGCGACCGTACCGACGGTCCCCCACAAGATAGCTGCAGTATAGATACCGAGGATCCAGCGAACATAGTATCCCGCCACGAACTTCAAACCAAGATCATAGATCTTGTCACACCCAGTGATTATATCGACAGCAATGAGTGTGTTGAAAGTCCTCCTCAATACAGCCACAGAGAGACATCGAAAAGCCAGGGATCTCTCCATCCCACCACAAGCTTCAGACTGAGATCATAGATCTTGCCGCATCCAGTGAATATATTGACAGCAGTGAATATGTTGACAGCAGTGAATATGTTGACAGCAGTGAATATGTTGACAGCAATGAACATGTCAATGGCTTCCCTCAATACAACCACGATAGAGATACCCAAAAGGCAGGGGACACGCCATCCCGCCACGAGCTTCAAACCGAAATCATACACCTTTGGAAGGCCTTATGGCATGGTTTGTACGAGATAGACGATGGTGATGGTGTCTACAGAAGACGCATGCACTACGAGCGACTTGAGACCCTCTACCAGGGCACGGGTCTCTCCATGTGGTGGTTCACGATAGGAAACGTCATTAAGCTTTCCGAAGGGAATATTGAGACTCTACTTTTGTTTAATAATACACCAATTTCAGATCTGAAGTCAGTGGTGGAAGTTTTGAAAGCATATGTGAGCGAGATTGCGAATCTAAAGCAGCTGTTCTCGATTCTGGGCGAAGCGCAGTTGGAGTTGGGCCAGTTATTGGTGCCGAATGCTGATGTCCAAGAGATGAAAAAAAAGACGAGAAAGCGGTTTTTGGCGGTTGCTCAACCCATGGAGCGACGGATCAAAAAGTATAATGTGAGGATGAATGTTTTGACAATGACCATGTCAGATGAGGCCATAGCATCAAGAAATGAAGATGTGGGAAAGTCCGTCTATTCCATTGTATTCCCATCAGAGGATGCTGAATACTAAAATCCCTGCTCTTTCTTACTGTACTAGACTATATGAAATGGCACTTTGCTCAAATAGCTAAAGAATTGATTTCCAGCGTTAGTACTTTTATTGCAATTGTATTTGATGAACATGATTACCTACATCAAATAAGTTAAACAGCCCCCTTGCTCCCTAGTTTGTGAACAGCAATTCTGGTCGGAGTGACCATTACTCATATGGAGAAAATGCCATTGTAAAAGAAGACAAAGTAAGACAATGTCACAGCTACAGGTGGTGATTAGTGACTCGTCAGATAAGGACATGAGATCGACCTGTGGGATCCACTGTGGAGCTCTCGGTGTTATTCTGGCTCTCATTGGATATTACTCTACATGCGTCCCGCAAATGATCGGAGCTGGCTCCACAGCGAAGTATACACACGGATTCTCCGTGGTTTAACAACGTCGATTGGCTGTAGCACTGCAATGCCCCTTTGCGTTGCCCCTAAATACTCGGAGATATTCTAAGCTCCGTCTACAAGCTCATTGATTAACTCCGGCTCATATGATTACAGAAAGTATTTAGTCGCACTTGTCGCCCCTCGTTAAGACATCTTCACCATACAACTTCTTTCCAACGCAAAATTCAAACAACTGACCGGGCCAAGCTATACAACATGACCCCATTCACGTCTGCGTCGACTGGTGAGGAGGTCTGCAAAATTCTTTCTTCTCACATCAATGCACGCAAAGGTATCGTCCACTGAGTGAACAGAAGGTCACTTCCCTCCTACCTGTACCCAAGAAACATAACTGATCTGAGGCAGTCTTGATCACTGGCGTCACTCCAGGAAGTATAGGAGGCGAAGCGGCATTTCAAATTTCGCGACATGCCCCGTCGCTGCTTGTCCTAGCAGGCCGCAATACCCAGACCCTCCAGGAACTTGACGAGAAAATCAAGTTGGAAACACCTAGTGCTAAAACAAGACTGCTTGTTTGCGATCTAAGCTCCCAAGAAAGCGTTCGCAAGGCCGCTGAGGAGGTCAACGCGTATCCTGAGACTATCGACGTTATGATCAACAGTGCAGGTGTAATGGCCACTCCATACAGTGTCACCAAAGAAGGTTTGGAATTGCAATTTGGAACGAATCATATTGGTCATTTCCTCTTAACAAACTTGATTCTGGGCAATTTCCTACAAAAAGGTGCTACAAACATTAGAGTGGTGAACGTTAGCAGCTCTGGACACAAGAGAGGGCCCGTTCGGTTTGACGATCCTGGATTCGAGGTACGCACTATTCTTCTTGCATATGTCTTCCATGCCTTGAAGTTGTTGATTCATTTTTCAAATAGCATGGGAAATCCTATGACAAGTGGCAGGCCTATGGGCAAAGCAAGACTGCAAATATACTTTTCTCCGTATCATTGGCGGAAAAGCTTGGAGCAAAGGGTGTACAGTCGTTCAGTCTTTATCCAGGCCGAATGGTTACCGGAATTGTGAAGCATCTGTCAATGGAAGATTGGCTCAAGGCTGGTATATCTTTCCGTCTATAACTCCAGTTTTCATGTGGCAAAGCTGACTTTGATCACAATGCTAGGCTGGAAGCACTCAGATGGAAGCATGAATACCGATCCAAAGCTGAAATGGACGACCACAAGGCATGGTGCGGCTACATTGATTGTAGCAGCGTACAATCCAAGCATTTCCGGTATGCATCGTCATTGTTTTCCTCTTGTAAGGTGTTCACAATCATCGATATTAACGGGCAGCATACAGACCAGAATGGATCATACATGGTCAACAGCCAGGTCAACAATAGTGAGGCAGCGGATTACGCTCTCGACTCACAAAATGCAGAGAGGCTATGGAGAATCAGTGAGGACCTTGTTGGCCAGAAGTTCCGCTATTAGTACTCGAAAGCAATGCTTCATGCAATCGTAGTATAATCATTTCTTTTCCACTCTCGCCTGATTTTCTGTGCAGCCAAAAACGTCGCCTTTGCAAATATGGAAGTTCCTAGTCCCTTTCCAGTAGTCGCGTCTGCTTGGCATTGGGAAATGCGAGTAAAAAAGTGACGGCAGAGTGAATCGGTCGCTCCCATTTTCTTGTAGAGGTCGCTGGGAGTTTGGGATCGGCTTGACTGTGCGAGAGTCTCTAGCGCCTCGAACATAGACTCATATACAACAACCAGCCCTAGCCAGTAGAACAGTAGAATATGTATGCTGGAAATATTGGAGAAGGTTATTGTTTGCATCTGGTCGTGTGCATCGATTGGCATGGACGAGGCTGGGCCGGCTTGGGTCATGAAAAGTGGGAGATTATTCTCCAATTCTAGCTGATGATACCAGCTCAGAAGGTCCCTCTCAATATCCACTGACGTTTTTAATGTCTCATCAGCTGATTCCCAATTCATGTCGCCAATGTCCTTCTTTTGCTGTAGGTCCCAGAATAGTGTAATTGCTTTGAACAGAATTTCGAGAAGCTGATCGAATAGGTCAAACAAAGAGCTTGTTTGCAAGTGCATTATTGGGGCACGCTTTTGCGGGCCATCGATGCAGAGGCGAAGAATCTAGATCTGTCAACACACAATGTGCAGTATTTTGAAATAAATGCAGTGTCCTACCTCGATAGTACGTAGTCGACGTAGGTCGTGATCATTGAGTCCTCCGCCGGAAATACGATATTCGGACATGAGTTTATAAGCTGCCTCCACATGTATCTGCCATGCATTATTCTGATCCGGGGCCGAATTATAAGTCTCATAGAGTGCCAAGATCATTCCAGTGCGAATGAGATCGGTTGGATCGCTTAGTTGTCTTAGTCCTAATATCTGCTGTACGAGTAGACCATAAGAATGTCTACTCAAATGCGACAGCGTGTTGTCTTTCCGCGATTTGGCAGTATGTATCAACACCAGAGCAGATAATGACCCATTGACGAGTCTCGACTGCGAGCTCACCAGCGAAGACAGAGTCTCCACCCAATGAATTGGCGACTGATAAGTGATGGAGGCGGATGATTTTGGGGGGAGGTAATCATCCATAAATTGAGAAAATAGCTGTGTTTTGTTCTGATTTGCTGCAAGAGATAATTCTCTCTGCATTAGAGGCGAGTTCCTTCTCGCCATTACACCGTTGCTGCCACATTCACATCCTCGATTGGTATATTGATTTCTGGCAAGCAAGGAGAAATCACTCACAGTTGCCTATACCCGCCACATAAGCTACCTGATGACTGACACCGGAAGCATTGCGGATTATTTTTGTCGCACTACGGCGATGCATGAGCGTTTCTGGCCACCTTACAAAAGGATGACCCGGCCTACCTTGACCTTCCTTGCAATACATGTTCGACAGCTCTTAGCGCGCCAAGAGCTCCTTCCCATCTCAGTCCCTTGAAATTTGTTGGAAAGGACCAGTTCTTCTTTCTGCTGTTATTCAAGGGGAGTGAAAGCCTTCAAAGGCTCGTTAACTCCGTCATATTGCGCTATCGCCGCACGTGAAAATCCCGTGACCGTGCAAGCCGCTGAGTAATTACAAGGTTGGTAACCAACTTACTAAAACTTCTGGACTGTTTGATTATTATGTGTGAGTTGTGACCTTGGAGCTGTATACTATATTAAGGGAAATAGTGCTTGTTGTAGACGACACCACACATGTGTACCTATCGACATCATTGATAGTTCGAGGTTGCTGACTCAATGCAACGAGGCAGCAACTTATCAAGACCTAAACCCCACTTCACTATTAGCATACAAAGAAATCCAGAGCTGTAATGATGGCCAACTTACTTGCAAAGCTATTTATTGTGTGGAATCACACATACAGGCATAATCAGAATCGTTGTTGTTCAGCTAATCTACCCTTGGGGCGTTGATGGCATCCACACCCCGGTACTCGAAGTACTTGTTCCATTCAGGGTCTTCGATCAACGCCTGCTTCAGGCTTGTCTCATAGGAGATGGAGAACTCTGGTCCCTCGTCCGATTCAGGAGACGGATTGCGCGACGGGTAGATGATGATAACACCTTGCGTCAAACGATCAATCAGGTGACGGTACACTAATGGCTTGCCAAAGCCAAAGTCGGCAGCGGTGATGTTAGCGTCACGATGATCTGTCTGGAGTAGTGACATTGGTGGATGGGCATCGATGCGGATGTTCAACGCAGTTTTGTCCCGGACAGTGGCTACCACATCCAACGTCTGATCGAGAGCTTCTTGGGTAATACTGTTCGTCAGCGCACGGATGTACGATGCTAGTTTGGAAATCGGCCACTCGAAAATAACCTCTCTTGCCGTCGGCGACTGAACGGGCGCAGCATTTGACAGGGCACCAGCCATGACGTTGTGTTGAATACGTACAGGGGGCTTGGGGCTGTGCATTCTTCGCCGCATATCAATGGCCTCACACCAGAACAACGGGTCCGACAGATCTTGTTTGAATGCCGGAGCCCGCAGGCGCGAGGCTGTGCGCCAAATGAATGCAGAGAAGGCGTCGTAGGTGGAGATCCAGGACCCATCGGTCGGAGAGGCGAGCTTCTTAAGCTCTGCTGCCTTGCTCTTAGGCAAATGAAAAAGTAGCATCTCCGCTTCAATGTGGCCGGGGTGGCGCTCTGGCGCTGGTGGGCCATCGATCTTGGATTCCTCAGGTACTTCAGCCTTGGTTATGCGAGATAAATCGAGGCAAGCGGGATCCCAGGAGGGGGCAGGTGTGTTGTTGACGATTGCGAAGCAGTGCTCGGCCAGCTGATGGGTGAGGCCAGCCCATCCCATAACATCATTGCTGTAGTGATGGTGGTGCATGATAAAGACCAGTCCACCTCGAAGGAAATTAGCCTTATAGGCTGCCACCACTGGGCTGTTATCCGGATGAGCTTCGGGCTTCTCTCCATACGTCATTGGAGGCACGCTCCAGCGATTGAGATCGCCCAATGTTGAAGTACAGAAGTTGGCTTTCTCAATCTCGTCAAAAGAAGGATAAATACCGCTGTCTTCTGCAGAGTCTAGCCATTGAACAACGAACTGAACAGTGCTGTCCTTCTTCTTGACAAAGGAATGTCCGCCTGCTGGATCCTTTTCGATTGTACCGCAGATATGGCGAACCTGACTCAGAGTCTTCTCAAGGCCGGCTTTCAACAAGTCTGCTACTCGGCTCTTATTGGCATCGTCCAGTCGAAAAAAGAGGGCGTAATTATTGTAGGTGCAAACTGTCAGGTAGTCGAGCGTCGAGACTTTGAACCTCTCCTCTTCTGGGTCATTTTCCCAATTAGATGGGTGGATATAAAAGACTTTTTCATTGGGCATAGCTGTTTATTGACCCGGAGGAATGAGACGGATAGTGTGTTGGAAGATGGTGGCATACCAAATGTGCAGCCCACAGCCCCAAGCTCTATGGGGGCGTGATGCTACCAAACACCGGAACGCCTACCGGCGGCGACTTTCATTACCCCTCTCTTCCATTGGGAAACTAGGATTAGCGACGAATGAAAGGACCTGAGAGGCTTTTACCGCAATTTCATACCTCTTTTGGAAGTCCAGGCAGAAGCGCTACACTAAGGTCTTAGGGGTAATCCTAATTGCGTGACGTCGTATTACAACCAGAGATACGCAATATAGGTTCCGTTATAGTAATTTTGCGTTTAGTAGTTTGCCAATATCCTTTTCAAATCTCTGCTAGGTCCAAATATTGAGGTAACAGGAGCTACTCATCTCTGTTCTTCTTGCAACGACAACTGGCAAGTAAGTTGTTCACATGCATTTAAGAAGTAAAATTCACTGGTGCACATGAGATGTTCACGGCAATCTTCCCTTTCATAGTTAGTAAGTTAATTAAGCCCACCAAAGTCTTGAGACGACTACCCGTGCTAGTGCGTGATCTATTCGAGCTCGAGATTTGGAAACGGGTCCATTGGCGTTGAAATGAAATGATACTGGATGTGCATGTGGGTCTAATTTGAGACACAGCTTGTATATAAAAGGGGGCTGATCGCGTCTTGTACTGAAACTTAAGGCAATGACGTTGTGATCGCTTGCTTGTGGTAAGTAAAATACCTTAGTTATATTCTGCTAGCGAATAATGTCCGCGTTTGCACTTTTAGCACCGCTCTAGTGGATACACCGATACAAGGGTTATGAAACATGGGTCAAGGCGTTCCAAGGTGCCGGGACGGGAGCGGAACCCTTGACCACAATGAAACCTTGGAGAGATGCAATAATAA
The DNA here is from genome assembly GCF_028828015.1 of Penicillium pulvis. Classification (NCBI taxonomy): domain Eukaryota; kingdom Fungi; phylum Ascomycota; class Eurotiomycetes; order Eurotiales; family Aspergillaceae; genus Penicillium; species Penicillium pulvis. The sequence continues at coordinate 2,378,751 of NW_026643080.1, forward strand.
GAATCTGAGCAACAGTCTCCATTTTCCAAGATCAAGGAGAAAATTCATATGCTTGGGAGGTTGGTAGTATAAGAATGTCGAAATTGATAGTAGCCACTGGCAGGTCCCTTTTTATTAAATTTTTTCCGCTCCCAGAAGATGAAGCCGCACCAATACCAAAAGAATACACCCTGCCTCAAATTTGGCCCCATAATTTCCATTGGACCCTCCCCGCTGGACCTGCACCTAGTATAAATCGGAAATCAGATGTGGCCAATCGAAGAAACCGACTCTTTAGCCTTACTGACCATTGTCTGCGATTCGGCTACGCCCCTGCGAAAGGCAGATGATCTTGTTCAAGGTCGAACTCCGTCTGCTTTGCTTGGCCGGCCCTGTCTGGCAGCTTTCTCGTATCTCCGCGATTCTGCCGCTTCCAATAATCTGGGTAATGTTGGCCAGCCTGCCGTTGCTTTAGCCATGTTGTTCCGACAGCCTACCGGCTCCGCTGAGCGAGTTCAAGTCGTCTTCCCAGCGCTTGCTGTCAAGTTGGCGCTTATCATGTCAACCTCGCCCGGGGATGTCGAGCCGAGCAAACCACTGTCCATATATGGTAATGATTCACTGATGGCAGTCAAAGTGCGGAACTAGAATTGGCTGAGAATGTATGCCACTGTCGCTGTGTTTGATGTCATGGGTGGAGCACCACTTTCCAGAAACTGCTGACTTGGTAGTTGCAAAGGGCAGGATCGATGGCAGTTCTTGAGGGGGGCAATCTGTATGTATGCTAGTTTCAGCAATCTTGGGTATTTTCAATTGAGGAGGAAACATAGCCTGGAAATAACACTCCACTCATGGAATTTCTCTTATTATAGAGGCTCGGTAGCTTCCTTTAGACTGCCCAGGTGATATATATTTCAACGCCACTAAGGATTGTTCAGCCCCATAACTTATGGTTTGGCCAATCGGGATCCTGTTACCGCCCCACCCGACCCATCAATATCGGGAAAACTTTTCACTTCCTTTATATCGCCATTATGGAGCCACTCTTTCACAAGCACATCCGATATGGTGTAGTGGCTAACATCGTCGTCTCTCACACGACAGCCGGGGGTTCGATTCCCCCTATCGGAGTTACTTTTTTGTTTGTTTTTCCATGGATGTCTCCTTCTTTGTTATGCTTCTTCCAAGCATTCTGCTTTGGTTAAGGAGAGACACAAGACTCTCAAAGAGTGGTGGTTCTTTTTATCGCTCCTCGGGTAGAAACTACCACAAGAATATTATCTTATAGCCTTTTGATAACTCTACGACCAGATAGTAATTGTTTTCTAGAGATTCTAACTGTGAGACGGAGGCAAACATGTTTCGAAGTAGTGTTTTCCAGTATTTCTTTCCTGTACGCTAACTCTACTGAACAAATGGAGATACATTCATTCGAGCAATCCCAAGAAGTTACTGACTCTTGGGTAGCAGCTGTACAAAATAAACCATAGATATGCCCTAGGCGAACATCTACAGGTCGTCATAGATGGCCGAGCCATCATAACAGTGAACGCTCACTGTCTTATTCTGAATTTCCAGCTCACTGAAGCTGCAATCACCGGGGTCCTCCATTCCAATCCAGAGTGGCTCCTGACACTTCTCGTCGCTATACAGTACCGTCAGCATCACTTCCGCTTTTTACGGGGGGTTAACTGCAACTCACGTATAGAAGTCGCATACAACATCTTCTGGGAGTTCAGCTCCGTTGATGTTTTTTCTCCTGTCGATTATTAGCTTCATCTCCGATCCGTCATCTTAGATCAATGCTTACGATCCAACTGGTAGCAGAACACAGGTGTCATCTGCCTTGATTTCAATCTCCTTTCCCGAGCATTTCTCCTGAGAATAGAGAATGGCCGGATCCTGTAGATTGTTGGCGTCCACTTAGCTTTCGATCTGTCAAGCACCCAATCAGAAAAGAATTCGTACCTTATACGTTGCGGCGGAGACTGTGCAAGAGAGGAGTGCCAGTGCCAGGACCTTGTAGGACATCATCTTGAGGTATGTTTTGAAGAATGGTATATAGCCTAGAGAGGGTCAACGAGAAAAAAAGTAAAATAGGGGGGAAAAAAACAAGTTAGGCGCATGAGGTACGCCTAAGGGCTAATTATTAAATAACAGCATCTGGAATGATGATGGCTGGCTATTGATGATCGTCGGTTACACAAAATGATGGTCAAATGCAAGGGGTGCATATATTGGCTTAACACACAGCATTCTATTGGGGGGGGCACAAGAGGAAAGCGGGTACTAAAATAGAGACAATTACACCGAGGGGACTAGGAATGACATAGACAGTGCAGGAACAGGGCGATTGCTGAGGTCATGAAGAGACAAGCCCGCGTAGTTTGCAGAGAATAGGTACCAGGTACCTTGCTTTCATGATGTAGTGCCATGCTTATTCAGTCCGTAGAAATTGAGTGTGAAAATGTGTTCTGTCTTAGCTGTTTCAATGAGATCTATGAGGTTAAACCTAACTCGAAACCTTGTCATACTCTAAAGACACCCCAGAGTCTATCGGTATTCCTCTCGGAAAACCATGATTCTCTCAGTCTCTTGTCCGTTACTATCCTCTTCAATCCACGCACGCCACATGCCCCCAGAATTGAAGTTAGAGACGACCTTGCCTCGGCGCAATTGCCCACAAGCAGCCGGAGCGGAATCAGCTTCAATGCCGATAATGCCACCCTCACCCTCGCCAGTAATGCGCCATCGCTGCCCAGCAGAGCGTTGTAGCTCACCACCAGGGCCAGCTACCGCAGTGATAGCATCAGCTAGACTGAGACCGGGGGCAGAAAACCGCAGCATTGCAGCTGCGGTATGCGCAGCCGCAACACGGAGGAACGAATCTCCATTTCCGGTTCCCGAGACTGCCATGGCACGTTTCTTGGAAGTCGTATCAGATGGACTCTCATAGCTCAAGGCACGCTTTTCGGAGCCCAAGTCTGTCTGATCTGTCTTCGACCCAGTCGGAAGAGATGTATAAGCCGGAGCACGGGTTTCCCTTAAGGTCGGAGGTAGACAGTCCGCCAACCAGCCTTTTGCCTCCTGGAAGTAATCTCCAAGCGATGGAGACGAAGACGCGCCCGCCGCCAGCTTACCATCCGACACAATCTCATCCCAAGATTCGGCCCAAAAGCCAGCACCAAGCGTCGGAGTATCCCCAATTCGACCGGGGAGTTTATTCGTCATCCCACCAGTACTGGTAGCAACAGCCAAATTACCCCACTGATCTAAACAAACACAGCCGACAGTGCCCTGACTAAGTGAAAGAGGTTCCGCCTCCCCTTTCAAACCCCGCTGATGCTCGTCCCAGCGACGCTTTGTCCAGAACCATTCGTCAGATTTGAACTCCAGTCCCCATTCGCGAGCCAATTCCTCCACCTGAGGACCATGCAGCTGAGAATGCAAAGAACCTCCATCATTGCTCCGCTTGCCGTCCACATGATACCCAGTGCGTAAGAGGGACTCGCGTGCAAGACGGATAGGGTGTCGGACATTCTTCACACCCATGACACCAGCGCCGCGCTTTATTGTGCCTTCTAGGTTGGCGGCAGAACCTTGTACTGATGTGACCATTACGGAGGCCTCCATCTCGATTGTGCCCGCTGTAGTGAAGACGCTGCCCCTTCCGCAATTGAATAGCTCGTCATCTTCCATTAAGGATACGGCATGCACTGCGGCATCGAGAGCCGAGGCACCGTTGGTGAGGAGCGCATGAGTGGAGCGGAGATAAGACTGGAGCGAGGCGTAATGGGCGGCGTAGAGATCCGGCGGAAGGGTGGCGCGTTTAAGATTTCCTGCTCCTCCGTGGAGGATTAATGCAGGTTTAAAAGACGCTGAGGTTTCAGACATTGCCATGGCTGTGGTGTGAGTGCGAGGTGTTGAAGTGTTCGTGAGGGGTAGAGGTCGGTGCAGATAAAGCGGAGAAACGGGAATACACGGCATATAGTCCGCATTGAGAAAGATAAGAATCCTAGAGACCCAAGCTTCAGTTTGTTTCTCAAGGTATGAACTCAGGAAAGCTATCGAAGCCGGAATTAATATATGCAGAGTAAAAGTGTATTATGCTGTTAGCGATGCGTTAATGTACAAGAATCCACCACGGACCCATCTCCAAACCGCTTTTTGCATCAGATGAGCAGAGATATTCTTTTGGGTGGGCCACCCGGCCACGAAACGAACACATACGCCGGTCTCAGGAACCAGCCATGTGGATAAACCCGCCGTCCACAGAAACACATTGCTCCGAAACACAAGCCGGGAAGGCGGTATAAAAAGCGTAAAGGAAAACGAAAACAGGAACTCTATGCCATGTCGTTTAAAAATGATGAGCAGAACCGAACACCTGAGAAGAGAGACTCAATGTGGGGATGTTATGAAGACAGATATCGAAGAGAAGTAGGGGCCATCGGCCACCGAGGAGTATGAATCGATCGTATTGATGACAGGGGTGATTTAAGCAAGAGCCTTCTGCTCAGAGGGAGGAGGAGGAGGGAGCTAAATTCAAACTCAAGTTAATCAATGGCTCATAGACTACGTTGAAGGGAGCTTCACATACCTCGAGCTTTGTGTTGTCGGCCATCATTCGCTGGAAACCAATTCCGACACCCTCAATAACTGCAAGGAAGACGGCACACATGATAGCGGAGTTACGGGCGGCCTTGACACCACCACGAACGGCGAGGGCACCACCGGTGAAGAAACCGGCGGTAATGGCGTTCCAGGGATCCTCCTAAATTCCCCAATCGTCAATAAGATGTTCCCGGGTAAAATCTCCGACAGTAGACATACCTTCTTTCGGATACCCTTAATAGCACAGTCGAATGTTGAGAACAAACCACCCTGTTGATACGTCAGTACAAAATTATACACCTGATCCTTTGTCAAGCAATCATACCCAAACACCAAAGTTTCCACCGAGCACAGGCGCGCGAGCCTTGATGGCAGTGAGTGCACCTATCCGGCGCTCACCATAGGGGCTGTTACGGAAACCCTTAACACCATGCCAGACAGCACCACCAATAGCCTAGAAACACAGGTCAGTAATCCGATCTCAACGCGATTGACGCTACGCGTCGACCAAAACATACACCCATGCAGAAAGCACCACCGAAATCGCTCAACGCGACCCAGGGGCAGGGATCCCGAGTGTGATCCATTATGTGTTAATTTGAGGGAGGGTCGTGTCAGAAGGGGATGACGAGTCGGAAGGTCGGGAAAGTGACGCGATCACTCGGGGAGGGCAGATGGCGTCTCGAAGGTGACGGGGATAGACGAGATCGTTGATTTGAATTGAAAGGTCGGAAGATCGACAAGTGGATGGCAGTCCGGGCCAAGTAGTGAAGGTAAGCTGAACCGGCAACAAGTGGACGAGATAAGGTCGGGGTTGCGGGTCGACGACTTTTTCTTCGATTTTGCGGCCCGGGGTACACGTGACTACACGTGATGATTGACCCGGTCGCCACCGATTTACTAACTTTTCCTGCTTTGAACTATGCATTGTGATTCGGGTGCTTCAGGAAGAAACCAAGGTTTCACTGCGAACTACTCGATCCGGGGTCAAAGGGTAAGATACTGGCCTATCCGATCGTGCATGACATCTTCGGTGGCTGTGCCACCGAAGAACTTTCTTCCATTTTTTCCCGATTCCTCCTTGGATCGGATATGCGGCTCTCCATGTATATACATGTTAAACATATACATATGTTCTACTACAGTATAATATTACCCCGGAACGCTAGGCGTTGGTACAGTACATAGGGCATTGACAATCACTGCGTTCGACGCCATCAAAGCGTTCTATTAACCAGTATCCTAGTCATGAGAACGGCAGGTGATTTAGCTTCGCCCATTTTTACTATATTCATGGATGCTCACCGAGCAGGGATCTTTCATCTCTAATATATAGAAGTAGGTATCTGCTACACATCAACTCTTAGTTCTGTTTGGAGCAGTTCTAATGGTTCTATTTCGATGCCTCTCCCCCCTAAGACCTCACCTATATATTTTGGGGGTCTAAGTAAGTGCTTTAATCTTGATAGCTCTAAAAGTTGGGGAAAAAAATGAAATAAAATAAAAAGAAAAAGCCGGCTTAATGTCCCCGAAGGTCCTGACAGGGCCTTGGCTAAGATATTCAAATTCTTTAAAAATCCAGAAGTTCGCAGTCTTCGTACAAGGACCTTCGAACCCAGCCACCGAAACGTAAGCGCATGACACAAGTCTATATACATATGGGAATGGCCCTTCCTTTCATCTTTGGAGTCCGGGAGTAAGGCCTTAAGCCTGAATGGTTGCTGTCTGCTGAAATGCCCTTGTCGGTAGCCTCTGCTCGAACCGGGCATCAATCTCTTCAACCCGCAGTCCTTTCGCTTCCGGAATCTCGAAGAAGATGATTGCTAGGGCAATAATTGAGAATCCGGCAAAAATGAACCCAACCTTGCCTCCCAAATTGCCATCCGCAGTGCTATACATATACGGCACCGAGAATTGGAACGCCCAGCTAAAGACAAACTGCACCGTAAATCCCAGAGCTTGGGTCTTGGCTCGCAATCGCAGAGTCGACATCTCCGCCGCAACCACAGGGTAGGTACTGCCCACACCCATGCCGTAAACAAAGTTAGTCACCACGATTGCACAGCCCACGAACCAGAAGGCGGTTGACGAGCTAAAACACCCTGCAATTCCAATTACCGACCATAGAACCGTGATAACGCTAGTTGCATAAAGTAGGATCGCGCGGCGTCCCACTCTATTCATCAAGTACCATGATATCAGGATGGCTGGAATGAGGAGGCACAAGGAGGCGGTCGTGACATTCAACGCATTCTGCGCACTCATCCCGCCCAGCTCCACGAAATAAGTCGCGTTTTGAATCATAGCGATGCCTACGAGACTTTGCAGCATGTTTGCATAGCACACAATGCGCGTACGCCGCCAGTTCGCGCCACGAAAACATTCCTGGAAAGCGGGAGCTTCAGCGCTATTTTGGGCCTCCCGCTCATGCTCGAGGGCACGCGCAAGGCGACGGACCGCGGGCTCTGCTTGCGCTTCCGGAAGGAGGCGGGTATAGGCGACGGTCGCCTTGGGAAGGCTCCCGCGCTTCACGAAGTAATTGGGACTTTCTGGGATGAGCCAGGGGCAAATGGCTGCAAAACCGGTGGGAATCGTTTCTAGGGCGAACAGAAGCTGTATAATTGAATTAATGTTGATTTTCCGGAGTCTTAGAATGAGTTGCACTTACGCGATAGGCCATCTGGCCGGACATGGAGATTCGCGAGTTGAGCCCAGCTACGGCGATGACTTGTCCAATGGCCTGATACTTTTAGTTAGCCAAGAATCTGACTACAATTGGACTAAGGGGAGCGCACCATGGTAAGAGTATATGCTGACAACAGCGGCCCTTTCAGTTCCACAGGGGCTACCTCGGAGATGTATGTTTGCGAGGCTGGAAGCATGAAGCCCAATCCAACACCAATGATGATCTTTGCGAAGAGGAAGAGAACTCGACGGTTTTGTAACACGTCAAGTTGATCACAAAAAACACAGATCAAACTTCCGGCCACTGCAATGGTGCCTCCAAACGACACAGAGAATTTGCAACCCCATCTGTCAGACAAAGGACCAGACAACATGGCTCCTATCATGATACCCACAGCCACCATTGATGTCCAGAGGGAGAGCCATACAGCAGGAATCGTACCAGAGCTATCACCAAATGATGCCCTATTGGATGTCACGAGTTAGAAAGGAAGGATCGAGGCAAGAGTGGGGAGACCTACTGGAAGGCGGGCATGGCAGTCATCAGACTGATGAGGAGGTTATCGAAGCCAAACACAAATGGACTCATGGACATAACGGTGCAGCATGTGATTATTCGAGGGCTTTGCTTGCAGGCCTCCCAAAGTGACCGCTGCTCTTCGTTGCTTTCATCCTGTTTCTGTGCAGACGAGACCTGTTCAAGGTGCTCCAGGTCATCTTGCCTTACCTTTTCAATTTCGCTCATGAGTGGAATCTTAACAGAGTAAGGGTAAATGATGGTTATAGTATGAGCTGTACGTCTGCATTGAGGACATTGTAATCATGAAGAAGTTGGGGATTAAATAGTCAAGAATTGCAGTTCACCATGCCCCGTGATCATGAACCCGACAAAAGGTGATGATAGCCGCTAGAATGCCGGGGCTGCACGAAATTTTGTGGGGGAGGCTTTCTGCGATATCGTTAGTGGGTGCTGTCACGTCAACCATTCCAATGGTTGGACAATTATTTATTATTTCGCCGCGGCGAAATTCATTGTGGTCCACTCCCAAGTTCCCCCGAGTTTCGCCGTGAAGTGACCAAACGGTGTCGACCCCAATCTTTGCTGCTAACAAAACACACCGTCCCACGATATTTCAGACGTGGCGAATGTGGAGCTTGTCGTCTGTCGCTGACTCTACTTAATCATGGCGCGTGCCCCCCCCCCTTCACCACTGTTTGCTATTAAATCAAAGCTTTCAACATGTCAATTCCAAGTGATACCCTTCCCTATCAAAATGCCGGTCTCTCAATTGATGATCGCCTGGATGATCTCATTGACCGGATGACGAAAGACGAGAAAGCCGCTGTTCTGTTCCATGACATGATCGTCATGGGCCAAGACGGAGCTCTTGCGCCAGCAGTCGCACAGTTCAACATTCCCAGCAACTCAGATCTCATCAATCAGAAGCAGATGACACATTTCAATCTTCTGGGTCCAATAAAAGATGCCCGAACAGCTGCAAAGTGGTATAACAACATCCAGCGCGAAGCCCTCAAGACACGACTGGGTATTCCTGTGACAATATCCACCGATCCGCGCAATCATTTCACCGACAACGTGGGCACCAGCTTCGAGGCAGGCATCTTCTCACAGTGGCCCGAATCACTCGGGCTAGCGGCGCTACGGTCTGCCGATCTCGTTGAACAGTTCGCCGACATTGCCCGGCAGGAGTATCTAGCGGTCGGGCTACGACTGGCCTTGCACCCGCAGGTCGATCTAGCTACAGAGCCGCGTTGGGCGCGCATCAACGCTACTTTCGGCGAGGACGCAGACTTGACTTCGGAGTTGGTGGCTGCGTACATCCGCGGCTTCCAGGGAGCCGGCCTGGGGCCACATGCTGTGTCGACGATGACCAAGCATTTCCCCGGAGGTGGACCCCAGAAGGATGGGGAAGACCCGCACTTCACGTATGGCCGTGAACAGGTTTATCCGGGAAACCAATTTGAGTATCATCTGAAGCCGTTCAAGGCTGCTATCGCCGCGGGCGCGGCGCAGATGATGCCGTATTACGGGATGCCAGTCAACACGTCGTATGAGGAGGTGGGCTTTGCTTTCAACAAGCCTCTCATTACGGGACTCTTGCGCGAAGACTTAGGGTTCCAGGGCATTGTTGTTACGGATTGGGGGCTGGTCACCGATAAAGCCATTTTTGGCGAGCCCATGCCGGCAAGGGCATGGGGCCTTGAGCACCTCTCTCGATCAGAGCGCATTCAGCGCATCTTGGATGCAGGATGCGATCAACTGGGTGGCGAGTCTTGTCCTGAGCTGCTCGGCGAGCTAGTCGCCAATGGTCAGATTACTGAACAACGGCTAGACCAGTCAGTTCGTCGTCTTCTGCGGGAGAAGTTCCTGTTGGGCTTGTTCGACGATCGCTTCGTGGACGAAGATGCCGCTGCGCAAATAGTCGGCAAGGCGGAGTGGTGCAAGTTGGGTGCTGATGCGCAAAGACGCAGCTATACTTTACTGACTAACTCCAACAATTGCCTGCCACTATCGCACGCTCATCTCCACACAGCTAAGCTTTATCTCGAGGGCATACCAGCAGAAGCTGTGGAAGCACGGGGTCTAAAGGTGGTGGAAGACCCCGCTGACGCCGACATCGCTCTGTTGCGCCTAAAAACAGCATATGAACCTCGTCCCGGCAAGTTTGAGTCGATGTTCCACGCAGGCTCCTTGGAGTACAGTGAAGAGGAGAAAGCCCGTCAAGCAAAGGTTTTTGCCGCAGTGCCATCGGTCATCGTGGATCTCTACGCTGATCGTCCTCCGGTGGTACCGGAGATTATCCGACAGGCATCTGCAGTCTTTTTGTCGTATGGAAGCTCGCCCGATGCCTTCCTGGATGTCGCACTAGGAGTTTATGGCCCTGAGGGTAAGTTGCCCTTTGATCTGCCTTCGTCCATGAAGGCGGTCCAGGAGTCAAACTCGGATACTCCATATGATACTCAGGACCCTCTCTTCCGATTTGGCCACGGTCTTCGGTATGGTGCTTGAGGGTATATGTTCTGTTTGCTCTGTATTATGCCAGTCCATTCAAAAGATAGATGTTTTGTGCCATAGTAACCGATATAGAGATGAATTTTTATGAAATGCTCCTGAGTCAACTTTACAAATTGAGTCAAAGCGATCTTGATCTTAAATAAACGTCCTCTGCCATCTATGGCTGATGCCCTTCTCGTCCTTCTTTTATGACAGGTTATGAAGCTTACATGTTCAAACCCCCATGATAATTTTCATCCTCAGCGCCGTTCCTACGGCCAATCCCGCGCCCACCTGCCACCAGCCTCGTTTCTCTGCTGCAAACTGCATCACATGGTCGTAGATAAACAGCTCCAAGGCCGGATCGACAAACCGGTCATATGAGTCCCGCATTTCCCCAGCATACTGCTTGAAGAACTTCTCTGCTGCCGCTCGCGAATGGAACAACAGCTCCTCGTACCCTCCCCGAGCAACCACAAGCCGGTAATCGAATTGCGTCTGGTCGAATATCCGCGCCAGTTGATCGGGCGAAATATCTAAGCTCCGGTGGCGGGTATATACCGCACCTGTCGAGGATATAAAAGACGCATGCTGATCCCATCGTTCCTCAAAGTCCGATTCACTGACAACTCCGTTGGCGGAGTGCTGTATGGGAATGATCACTCGGACGATTTCTTCCTCGCTCAGGGAATCTTTCGCGATTTGCCGTGTTGCCTCTGTGCTCAGTGGTTCAGTGATGAATATTTGGAAAGGCTCCGCGAAAATATGTTCTCCAGCCGTTCGGCGGTAGTCCTCCGTTGTGAAGGATCCCTGCATAACCTCCAGCCTGGGCCAGGTGAGTCGAGCGAAGGCATCATATTTAGATGCTTCTTTGAGAGGAAGTAAGGCACTTCGGTCTAGAATTGTTTTATTGAGGGTTTGCAGGGCTAGGCCTTGCTCGTATTGGTGAATGATGCCCAGGTTTTGGGCGATGGAAATAGTCTGCTCGGCGTGAATAACTCGAAATTCATGGCGAAATTGAGCCTCGTTCAAGGTGGGAATTTTACGGGATAAAATTGTGAGATGCATCATGAGACGATTCTTGTGGCCGAGAATTCACGACTTCCGTGAGCTCCTGTCAGGAAACTTAGATCCCGAGTATTTAATTTGGTGCAATGTGGACAGCCGAAGCGAACTTCGAACGATTGAAACTCGGTGGAAAAGCTCGGCAAAACTCTCTCCTCAATTTGCCCGAGAATTCCCTCTGCTATCATTTCTAACTAGAGTATCCCCTCGGGGAAATTCAGCAGTCAATCCCAAATGAGTCTTCGTGCATGCGATGGATGCCGAGTTCGCAAAGTCCGAGTGAGTGCCTGACCGACATTGACCCTGGTTTCTTCCTCGACACTAACCTGTTCTTGACCGAAAGTGCGATGGTGTCCCTTCCCCAGATCATATCCCCTGCTTCCACTGCCGCACATCAGGGACAGCTTGTAAATTCGAGCAAGCGCCGAAAAAGCGAGGACCGAAGTCCAAATCTAGGCGTTCCGTTGCCAGTGCCGCCGGTCCCCACGCTTCCCATGGGATGTCATCGCCATCAGCCAATTATGATGATACTTCCTCGTTAACAACATCAGCTTCGCCTTTGCTTGGACCTGTCAGCCCCGTCGATAGGAGGACCTCGGGACCGACGGTATTGACCGCTGCCACCGGTTCGAAGGTGTTTACATCTTCCGGGGCAGCGGACCTGAATGACAAGATCGAAAACATACATCAAGACCTTGTGCGCTCTTTAGCGGCAGTAGATAGTAATTGGTCATTGAGCGCAACTGTGGAGAGGTGTATCAACGTCTACATGGAGGTCATCTTTGGTATACGGCCTATTGTATGTGAGGCTCGAATCCGATCCAACCTTTGTCTCAAACCTCCGCGCTTGAGCGCTGAATTCAGCTTTCTCTCTTGTTCTTCCCGGTCGGTGTGTTTGTCTACTGTGCCGGGAGCTTTGGAGGAAATTCGGTCGTATACCCTTGTCATTGCTCTCTGTGCCGGGACCGCTTATCTGCTGTCAACCCCAGACGGCCCCAATGGAGCCCTGGTTGGACCAATCTTCCTACATGCATCTCATGAAATGCTACATCTTTACGAATATGCCGATGTGGAGTGTCCAGATGCTAGCTCACTCGTCATCCGCATGTTCCAGGCAGGTGCTCTACACACAGATAGCAAATTGCGCCCCTCGTGGCATTTGTTCGGTGCCGCACTCCGACTTGGCGAACAGATGCAGCTGCACGACCCGCGCTCTTTGCAAGGTCTAGACCCGCTTGAGGTTCGACTCCGAGTGATGGCTTTTCGAACCCTTCGAATTTCCGCACGTTACCACCGAGACCTCGAAAATCACCCTTTAAGTATATGCGACCCACCGTGGTCAGCACTTACGTCCATAGACGCCGATTCAGACGTTCCGCCGATGATGATGACACCTTCTCCAATGGGAATGCCACCAGAGTACGAGTCCCAAGCCTTGGTGGCGTTTAGCCTCTCTGAAAAGGTCTGGATTGCGGCGTCCGACATCTTGGTGGACCTCGAGTGCTTCGCTCGGCTCGACCGACGGGGTACATCTATCATCTCTACGCTGTCTGAGTCACAAGGAGACTACTTCATTGAGCCCTATTCTGCTTTCCTGAGCGTGCTGGACCATTTACCCCAGTTCTTACATTCGCCCGACTCGGTGGAGCTTCCAGATCCGGCCGCCACCGCGATTCAGCGCCGTAATTTCTGGATTCAGCGCACTAACCTATTAGTCCAATATCATTGCCTGCGCATGCTGGTTCTGAATAGATTCGCACAGCATGGACTGACGACGATGATTGGCGTGCAGAGCACAGACGCCATGATTGCATTGCGGAAGACCGAAATTGCGCACGATATGAATGCATTCGTAACAAGTGTTCCTTTCGACTCGCTACAGGTGAATGGTGAAGCATGTGTAAGTTGGGTTCATCTCGCAAGTCATCAAGACATTCTACGCTTGCATAGTTTCTCGCCTTTTGTCTTCTTTCCCTCTTCCCCAAGTGCAAACGGCTTTATTCAACTTTACATTGATTGATTGAATCTTAGGTCACTAAAATTCGATACATGGGCGCTACACTTCTCGAAGTAATTCATCAGGTCCAAGCTCCACAAGTCGTCAATCGAGCTAACTCGCTGTTCTCCTCATTATTGGATATTTTAACGAAATTGGACTCTCGAGCCTCGGATGAACTCGTCAACGAAAGTTATATTGTGACTGAACCTGTTTGTTGAGCGGCCACCGATTACTCATTGCGGACGTCGTCTCCCACTTGCAACACATACAGTCCGGTAGTAATATTTGACTGCTTGACTGTCAAGCTGCAGATATCAATGCACCCTCTACAAGAGGCAGTAAAGGAAAAATCGCTGCCCTTCTTCTAATAAATCTGGTGTGCGTAGTTCCATCAAATAATACCTTTTCTTTTTTTTTTTTTTTTTTTACCCTTTCTAATTTATGCCTCAGAACGGCACCCGAAGGAAACACAACCGAGGTCGAATAGTAAGCCTGAACCATGCGATATACACAGGAAGAGGTCCAACTGTATCACTCGCCTCTGACCCCGCACTAGAACTTGACACCACCTCTCATTTCATGACGAACCTCCTTTCACGTACACACTTATGACTTTCATAATGACCAAAATAATGAATACCGTGATTCAACAGCATGGAGATATTTCTTCAGTTCCGTTAGAAATATTTGGAGAAGGCGAGGTGATCTTAAAGATCGGGTATGTCAGACCTTCCCGCCACAGGATGAGCCTTGAAATCCAGCTAACCACAGTATCTCGATAGAAATGGGGGAGCAGGTACGCATCCATAGCACAAAGAGACCTACACCAAAAACAAAGCTCATTGTTCAGGCGGAACGGGACTATTAGGGACTTTAGCCAGAGACTACCTGTCAATGAGGGGAAACCCAGGCTCAATCGAGTGGATTTGCAACCATTCTCGAAACACCCAGCTGGCGCTTCTCAAGGGATATGTGGACATTGCTCTCACGTATGAACGTGAGCAGGAGGAGATTGCCATCTCCGAAGGCTGGGCTGAAAATGCTGGATGTATATTCCATGATCACTTCACGCTAGTTGGCCCAGAACACGACCCAGCTAGTGTCAGTGAAGTAAAGTCTATTGAGGAAGCTTTTGATCGAATTGCCTCAAGCCAATGCCTGTTTTACAACAGAAACGATGGGTCAGCGACTATGTATAAAGAACGTGAAATCTGGAGCCGATGCCATCGTCATCCATGGGAGGCAAATTCCAATTCATCGAAGTGGTACATCAAAACTACGTATAACCCGGCAGATGCAGTATCCTTTGCAACCGCCACGGGGGCATATCTACTTATTGATCGGTCGACTCTCCTGAAGCAGGTCAGTCGGCGTACCGTGGCCAATTGGGCTGTCTTTTTTGAGCCTACTGATCCTTTCCATTTACTGATGAATTCTTGTTACGCTCTTCATACGCCACTGGGAAGTTCCAGTTCCAACGAAGAGATAACCAAGTTCATCGAATATCTGAAGTCTGATAGAGGACGAAAAGTCATCGCAAGTTATGGAGTGGATAAATTAGGGACTCCTTTTTTTGCGTCAGTCGAGCAAGGGTTTGCGACAACTCCACTGGTTGGTTTGCATCGAAATATATACCGGGCAGAACAAAATATATAGCAGCAGCTGGATGCGATTATGACCTTTTGAATTCTTTACACGTCCGCTAGCATCTGGGCAATAATGCAAACACAAGACGTACATAGAGAAGCATCCATATCTCCAGAGATATACAGTTTTGTACTATCTCAAGTGTTGTGGTGTAACCAAAACTTAATCGAACGACTTGGAATGATTCTCGAAGTTCGTTCGTTTCACTACCGCCTATTGGGATTTTTGGTCATCTAGGCAAAGATCCAAGCTTATTCCATACAAGGGGGTGATAGCTCAGTTGGGAGAGCGCACGACTGAAGTTCACTACAGTCTGACATTGTCATCGTGAGGTCGCCGGTTCAATCCCGGCTCGCCCCATTCTATCTCTTTTTGTCTGCAATTTATCTGAATTTTTTTTAGTGCCCCACATACACAGCTCATAAATAGTCGTGGGATCCTCTTCAGATAATTGTCAAATTGTGGGAGCCAAAATGAATCAACATGAATAGTTAATGCAAAGCCAATAATGGGAGTCTTATACTATAAAATAAAAATATACAGTATTGCCTGTCCGCAATTACTTAGCTAACATACATAGCCTGGGGATTGAGCATCTTATTAATCAATGTAGATCAATCACCCAACTAGACATTCAATCATTTTATTCATCGACAAACTCCCTTAAAAACCTTCATCTAATGGGGTGATAGCTCAGTTGGGAGAGCGCACGACTGAAGTCCACTGCAGTCTGACAATTGTCATCGTGAGGTCGCCGGTTCAATCCCGGCTCGCCCCATCAAAATATTGTTTTTTTACCACTTACGCACTTTTTTGTCCACAAAACCGACATCAGAAACGACCTCGGCAATGACAATGATATTTTGAGCACTAATTCCTTGCTGCTGGCATATAGCGACTAGTACTGGGATTCTTGTCATATTAAGGGGTGATAGCTCAGTTGGGAGAGCGCACGACTGAAGTTCACTACAGTCCGACATTGTCATCGTGAGGTCGCCGGTTCAATCCCGGCTCGCCCCATTACAATCTTCTTTTTGCTTTTTCAACTTTCTATCATATTCTGCCCATGCTGCTGTCTTTGGTTGCTAGACACCCAATTAGTTTGCCTCATATGCCCTTTTTTTGCGTTTGTGTTGTCTTATGGTGCCATTTAATTGACATCTGGCTAAAGTTGTTGTTCAGGCTCTGGGGGGACAGGGCACGGACTTTGAGGTCTAATCCCACTCAGGAATTTGCGATAAATCTTGTAGGTAGTAGGTAGTAGTAGATGGGTATGTAGAATAATACATATTCCCTATACTAAGAATTCTATGGGTGTCTTGAATTGTGGTTGGGCAAGTGCGTGAGATTAGAGACCCCTTTGACTTTGGGTATGGAGTGGTTATCGTTTGAAAATCAAACTCACGATGACCTTTTTCGGTTATATTGATAATTAAGTTGTGATAATGGTGTTATTCTACGGGTAAATGCCCCTGTGTCGAAATAACGTGTTGAACTATATGTGGGCTGAACATGAATCTGGCTGGCATCAGAGAAGAAGCTAACTCGATTGATATCTCCAGCTACGAAGCATGATTGGTGTACTTAGTACAGAACTAGCCTTATCCCACCAATAAGGCTGGAAATTAAGAAGTTGAGCAATTGGCATCGGCCTTGAAACAGACTATCTCTTATAAAGCTCGAGGAAATCAATTGTGGGATGGGAACCATGGCTATTTGAGTGTTTTATGTGTAAAAGCTGGGTTATTTATTTACGTCTTGGGGAGCAAGGCAAAGACTTGATTTACAAAGAGTCCCAAGAACGTACCAATCTACGAAATCATATACTTGTGTGCCGCCGTAGATAGCAAATAGATTAGAGCGGCCACATCAGCTAGCTGAGTAGGCGCGCCCCGACTACTCGTGGGATGTAAATTATGATGCTGAGTATAGATTGTCATTGTCGCTGAAGAGACGACTTCGAAATTGATACCCTCTTCAGGATTTCATATGTCACGAACAGAGTAGCTGTTCTCCAATATTCCCGTCGCTTCCGGCATTCTCTGTTGGGATTGCTTGGCTCTCCGTTACTCTAATAAAGCTTAAAGCATTCAACGACTGCGCATTCAAAATTTGCTTAAAAGCATTCAATGCATAATCTATCACCTGAAAAGTAACCATGGGGGACGGTTCGACCTGAAAGAAGCACAAGAGAGAGCAAAAAGCCTAAAAGCTTGCGGAGACAGACGGCGTGGGTGATAAGTTTTCTTTCTTTCTTTTGAAACCTAGAATGAACTTGCTTCTAGAATGATCAAGGCATTTGAAAAAAAACCCATCGTTTCATTTGAACCTAGACGCAGAATCGTCATTTGAGTAGTCTTTATAGCCGTCCACCATCGCTGTAGTTTTCTAAACCCCCGAAGGTGGCACACGGAGGAATGTTAACGTCGGAGACAGAGGAATCTTAATATGTACAAAGTTTTCAATTTTCCCTAAGTCATTTTCTCCTTGCTTGAATAGCTGCTCCAAAGACATTTTCGATGTTCTTTGTGGTGTTAGCTCCCCGTCCGATATTAGGATCCAAGTTCACCAAGCGGTGCGTGCACGAATATAAGGTTTCTTGATAAGAACTCAAAGTTCCAAACTTCGCTCAATTGTGCAAATACTGAGCCTCTTATCATATCAAGGGGTGATAGCTCAGTTGGGAGAGCGCACGACTGAAGTTCACTACAGTCTGACATTGTCATCGTGAGGTCGCCGGTTCAATCCCGGCTCGCCCCATTTCTATCTTTTTTTTGCCTTTTTCTATCCATTCAACCTCGCCTACTTTCTGTAGACGAAAGAAAAAGGGTGTCGCTGCATTGTGGCCGGCTAAGATTACATCTACATTCTTTTTGGGGCCTCGTGGGATTGTAGGTTCCTGTTATAGTTCTGATAATATAGATACAGGCCAAATTTAGACCCGGTGAAAGCTTTGTTTCCTCTATCTAATAAACCTTGGAAGTATCTATCTAGATAGTACAAGATTTAGGAAACATCAAGTTACTGATGATCACACGAATGGCAGGGAATTAACCTTATATTCTGAGCAAGGCTCCCCGGCAGGACGGAGCAAAAGATATCCGCCATAATCGGGTCTCGTTCAGAGCCAATATCTTCCCAGGCTTTTCAAAGCAGAAATTGGCAACACCACCAGGAATGAGCATCTTGCCTAGAAGTACACCACCCGGAGACCAGACATGTATACCATCACCACAGCCACTGTATACATTGCCCTCAAGATCGCATTTGATTCCATCAGGAATACCGTTGTCTGACATAGCAAAGACACGCCGATTGGTGAGGAATGGCTGTCCATGATGGTAAACAACATCAAAGGCATAACTGTCAACACGCATCAATTTCGTCAGAGTTTGAAGTAGTACAAAAGAGGAAGGAAAAACAGCATAGATGATGTATGAGAGGAACTCACATCGTAGCAGGACGACTCCAATCAACACTCCCATCTCCCTGAACAGCATCCGTATCGGTGACATAAACAACCTTCTCATCAGGGGAAAAAGAAATCCCATTAGGTCTCCCAAATCTATCTGCCATCATTCGCACAGACTTAGTCACCGGATCATATCGATAAACCTGCACCGGCAAGTCAGGAGTCGGACGATAGCCTTGTTTGAATCCGTAAATAGGATCGGTAAACCAAATTGATCCATCACTGTGGATGACGACATCGTTGATCGAATTGAATTGCCGCCCGTAGAAACTGTCTAGAATAGTTGTGCACTTATATGGTGCTTCTATTTCCATGTGGATCAGGCTAGAGGGTCGGTCGAGCGTTCCTTGGCTGCAGAATAGGACGCCATTTTCATAATTCACGCCGCCATTTGCCATGGGTATGTCGGGGTGGATTTCTTCTTGGACACATGCTGTGTTGTTATTTAATTGGATTTTCGAGATTTGGACTCGTTGACTGCCGTCTTCTGAAAATATGCGGTTGCTGGTTATGAAGAGCTGATCTTTGGAGGCGATGTACACGCCCGCTTCGTGGGCGAAGGGGTACACGTTGTTTTCGAGGTCGCATTTGATTTCTGGGGTTGGCCCTGTTATCTGCTCGAAGGCGGCATGGAAGTGTTGGAAGCTCATGATGGTGGGGCGATGTGGATTAAGATGCTTTGTTGTGCTTGGTGGTGTGTAGAAAGAACGATTGTTAAGGTGATCGTGACTGCCAATATTCTGCCTGTTCATCAATCTTAGCCTGATCTTCATTTCGGAGGTGCTCCGATTATGGCGGGGTGTCATACTAAAGTGGGACAGCTACCGCAGGTCGGAGAGAATACCGAGAATGCAGGGCAAGACAGGCCAAATATATTAAATTGAACTATATGTCACTGGTAATATATGCTACCTTTCCTACTTCTTCTTAGAGCTCGATCCACCGGGAGCAGTGGCTCCCACGCGTTTGTATTTACGGGGGTCTGCTTCTTCATCAGTAACAAATAAGAACAATGTTGGAGGGACGCAAATACCTTTGCGGCTCATCAGAGCTCGATTTCTCGTACCCTTTCCTCCTTCCCAGAATCCACTGCCAGCTTTACCAACAAGCACTGCTTTGCAAGTCCCACAGTTCTCTGGTCTAAAGTGTTGCTCTCGTGAACAGAATCCACTGAGTAATGTAAGCATCGGATTAGGTGTTTGGAACTACGGGCATACATACCATATCATGCGATTTGCGTGTTCGTTTGGATGATCTGTTTCTGCGTCGTGGCATCTAGTTCGATTAGTAAATCAGCAAGCTAGCAGGATTAATTCAAACATACTTGTCGCATGGGAACACTTTCGCACAACAGCTGAATCTGCT
The DNA here is from genome assembly GCF_028828015.1 of Penicillium pulvis. Classification (NCBI taxonomy): domain Eukaryota; kingdom Fungi; phylum Ascomycota; class Eurotiomycetes; order Eurotiales; family Aspergillaceae; genus Penicillium; species Penicillium pulvis. The sequence continues at coordinate 2,398,593 of NW_026643080.1, forward strand.
TTTTGTCAGTATCTACCTCTGGTCTTTCTTTTCTTTTCTTTTTTTCTTTTTTTGAAAAGTGTAGCAACCTACCTGAACCAGCGGAAACTCTTCGAGTAATGTTGGCATCGACCACGCCGGGGAAGCTCCTGACCAGCTACGATTCCAAGAACCTCTCTAGGCTGCAAAACATTCAGTATGGGCTCAGGTCTCTTGACTATGCACTCTTACCTTCTTTCTCAAAGAAAGACCCGACCGAGAGGAGACTATCAAAGGTGAGTCACTTGAATTGCATGAAAAATAACTCAAGAAAACTTACTTGCAGCAGTTCCTACGACTAGGAACTTGACCTCAGGAACCTTGAACACTGTAGGTTGTCAGATTTAGACAACAATCAAGGCAGATATGATAAGATCATACCCATTTTCTTGTGACAATGACGGCACATAGCCATGGCGCTTTCTCCGCGGACTGCAGATACGCCGGGTGCATGGTACGGGGTTGAGCATTCAGAGCAAGTCGGGATGAAGTTGCTGCACTCAAAGTTAGCTACTGTTTGAGCACTTTAGATGCCTAGGTAAGCACTTACCTTGGAAGAAGATCCACAATGGTACAGCCATCCAAATCCAGATATCCAGCACGATTGGCATGAGAATGCATCAATTGCTTGCGGAAACCTAATGAGATGCATAAGCTCGAATACCCAGCAGTATTTGTGATAGATCTTAACTCACCGATACTCATAGAATTGGCGCACTTCTTGCATGACTCGATTTTCGGCGTGTTTTTCGGATCTGCGATATTGGGGACATTCTTGATATCCATTGACTCCTTGCACCTGTCACACTTTACTGTGATAGCAAGATACATGAGCTCCAAGAGTTCGATTCCATAGAGTTCGAGGAAAGGGAATGAGAGCGCAACACCGCGACCAGGTGTGTCAACAGCCACGGGGACAGGTGCGCCTCCGTCGCTCGTATCCTCGTCCTCTTCAGAATCTTCATCAAAGCTTGAATCATCGGTCACCTCGCTGTCACTGTTGCGCTCGGGTACAGACCATTCAAGTGGACGTGGTATTATGTGCAAATGCGGTCGATCTGGGTCTTCAACCCCTTCAGCAACTCCTTCAGCAGCGTTTGAATGATCTTTTTCGGGAGAGACAGTCTCGATGGCCGCCTGAGAATGCTCATGTTGAGAATACTCGGCCACTTCAGGTAGGGCTGTTTTGGCAAAATTATGCATGTTACTTGCCAAATAGTTGATCTGAGAGACCAGATTCAACTGGGAGTTCTTTGCTACCCATTGTGCAAAACCACATTCCACAGATCTTGCCTCTGGACTATCAATGCCCTGAATCTCGATTGAGGAACTTTCCAGTGGATAAAGTTGGGGAACGAGAAGCTTCACTGTTTTCACCGCTTGAAGCTGTCCTGGGAGACGGTCCTTCTTGTTCGGTTGAATCGGAATCACGAAAGAATTCTCCGATCGCTTCTGGAACAATGGAAGTCTCCCCAGACGAGCTTCGAGCTGTTTCGCTTCTGTTGATCTCCGCTTTTCGGCTTGGGCTCTTTCCTCGGCCGTGTACGTTTTTCTTGTAACGGGTGTCTGTAATGGCTTTACAGGTTTGGCAGCATTCACTGGCACTGATATTGGCTGCACAGGCAGTTTAACTTGATGTTGAGGTACAGCATTTGTTGGGGCTGGCCCTTTGCTGGCTGTACGGTCGCCGATATTGGCCACAAATGTGAGCTTAGGACCTCTTTCAAGAGTGGTAAGAAGCTTTTCAAGTTGCTTATCAAGACTATTCAACCAATTGAGGAGTACTCCTCGGCCATTCGTGCGCATTGTAAAGTCAACAATATCATCGAAGCCTCTCGCAACATTGGCTTGATATGCAGCTTCCATTTCAGGGTTAGTTACCGTGAGTTTCGGTCGTCCTATACCAGGATATGACTTTGGGACACGGAGCACGCATTGCAGCTTGTCCAACTCGAACGGAAAATCAGGATCAGAGGGAGCCAATCCAAACTCCAAGATTGATCCATCGCTATCCGTCGTTTCCTTTGGCTGGAATCGTCGTCTCAATTGGTTTAGCTGGAACTCTCTCGGGTCATTTTGCTCTGCCTTTGAGATTGGCCTTTGAGGCTGAGCGGCATGTGAAACTGCTGTGATGGCTTGATTTGATTGCCCCCCAGGGTTAGCCGTATGACGGGCTGCGGTGCCGACATTTTGGTCTAGATTCTGATTAATATTAAAGGGAGCAGACGACCCGGACTGCTGATCAGCCGGAGTCAGAGCCTGCTCGCTGGTGGGACTAGCGTGAATATACGGGCATTCTGGCCCAGCACGACAGCCTAGACTGAGGTCAGCATCGGAAGTAGACAGCCAAAGTATTTTTATCTTAAATTTCAGCCACGCATAAAGCAGATAAGAAAATGGACAAAAAGCCAGTATTGATCACTCTATTACTCAACTATTGAGTCATAGACTGGCACAATGTCTCAATCGGTCAAAGCCCAGAATTCAGGTCAACACTTGTAGACTGTTCAGAGGGATTGTATCCAAAACACCACCATGAAATACAAAAGATAGTAAAATGATAAAAAACGGCTAAACCCATAACACAGGAAAAGAACACAGTTGAGAGTACGTACCTTTCTTGGATGCAAAATAGCGACATTTGCCAGTTTTCTTTTTTGATGATTGGCGAGCAGCCTTCGATTCCCGCGTGGATGTAACGCCATGCGACAAAGTTGGGATTGACAACTCATCACTCATCAAGGGTGGCTGTTCCGTCCCTGTGTAGAAGGACCATGAGCGTGTGATCAAAAAGGTTGCGGGCCGCCGTTAAGGCCACACCCGTGGAAGCGAAGGCAACAGGGCAATCCATGAGTTGTCATGGTGGCTCAACGTGCGTGGAGGTGAGTCTGCATGGACCTGCTGTGCCACACAGGGGAGGGCTTGCAGGAAGACAAAAACACGAAAAGCAGGTCGGGCCCGTGAAGGAGGTCTCGAAGGAGGGACAAGCCACCAACGACACCATGTGTCTTGGGCCCAATAAAACAGAACGGAACTTACGATGGACCTGGGGCTCCGGACCCGCCGCGTTGTCAGTTGACCCGTTCTCCATATCGCTGGGTCTAGGTGTAGGCGGTAGTGCAATAATGGGGGCGAAGACCCTAAACAAACCGAGGCGAGGTGACGTTTGAAATGCCAACGCAGAGATCGGGTGACCTTGCTCGGGATCGACAGGACCAGATCTGCAGTGCACAACAGGCAAGCCGCGGTGCGCGAGCAAGAAATGCCAGGGCGCAATAGAATGCAATAGTGTGTTGCAATTAAGGACCGGGATTGGCGGAGGCGCGTGCTCTAAAAAAAGCAGGATTGATGCTGATAGAGTGAAGATATAGTGTTTACCGAAGCTGGTGGCGCCAAGACCTTTTGCTGAGTTTGTTCTCGACGTGGGGTAGCCATGCCACTATGATCCAATCTGACTCACCACTTTCCATGGAAGACTCATGAAGACAACAGAATGTGACTCAGAGGAAGTGAATACAGAGGCAATTTCTCTTGTGCGAGGGCAATCATATCTAAACAAATATATTCTCATCTTAGCGGGTCAGCTACCAATGTCAATTACAACCTGAAAGGCACAACTCATTAGTAACGCCTGCACAATAACGTAATCAAAGCCTTAGGCTGTTAATGAATTGTGTACATAACCCACAAACAATGCAAACAACTTTATTTGTTCTTGATATTTCTCCATAATTCTTGCTGCTTCGTTTCCCACCTTACCTACCCCACCAGAGCAACATTATTGCTTACACCGTTCTCCATCGGCTTACCTGAACAAGGAATCCTCGCGCAACCCCGGCTCTTGCGGTCAGGTCGCGCGTTACGCGGAGAATGAGGGGTTCGGCTTCCAGAACTCCGCCCGACTGCACACTAGTAACTAGGGCACGCCTCCAAAGGGTTATGATTTAGCCCCGCTCTGCACCAAAGTACCTAGACACCGACAGGATGGTCCCCCGTCGGTAAGAGTAAGGGGCTTACGGGATCAGATGAGGTGAAGATTTTTCCTTGAATAAGCCAAAAAGATAAGTACCCTGCTGATGCAGGCACATCTATGTACCTCCCTAAGTAGGTTACTTCGTGCGTCAGAATGTATTAATTATCATCATAAATGTAAAGTGCAATATCGAGTCGGTAAAAGATACCCCGGAATGATGGACATGATTTGCCACAAAATATCAGATGACAGATGGGTTAATCAAAATAAATGGATCTCACTATCAGCAGTGAATCGGAATGCGATCTGGTCTTTCCGCAGATCAATTCAGATTCAAAGTTTGGACCGCATTGCCGCGCTTAAGGTTCAGAACGAAGCCGGGTGTGTCAGGACTGCTTGCAGGGAAAGTCTTTTTGCGGCGCTTCAACCTTAGTCGAGAAAAATTGAGATGGTCACACCCCCTTCTCTGCACTGGGGATACCCTGGTCTGGTGGCTTTGATAGACTCCACTAGTTGCATTGGGGTTCCCCAGCCTTTGAGGTAGGCTCGGGGACATTCCAACGGTCGGAAAAATATGACTTTCAAATTGATGCCTGAATGCAAGGTGGAATATCTCAAGAGCTCCTTTCTTTCATCAAGGCTAACGTTGCTGTCTTGTACTATATAGGCTTCCTTGTCATGTACCCCAGGATGCATATCTAACAAGGGCATTAATGCCCCGGCGTGTATATGTGTACAATTTTACATACCGCTCCACTGTGTAATACAAAGAAACCGCTAACAAGTGGTAATTTAATACCGTATCGTAAATTTCCTAAAAGAGAAGACATAATCCCAAAGCAGCCTAGCGCCATCTAGGTCGTGAAACGCACCAACCGGATCATCCTTCCAGAATCCTTCCAGAACCAGCCCTCGGTGCAACTTTGAAAAACCATGGGATTGTTCCATACCACGCTCACAAGAGCATCCGCATTCGGATCCGGCAATCATGGCCGGTAACTGCAATTCAGATATATGATTGCGACGTTCTGATCCTGGTATACTCCTATACATGGAGTTCCCGTGCGTGTGTGGCTTGCATGATTCTAAGCAGTGATGATTTGTCGGAGGACAGAGCTCCCCAATCTGGTTCACGTGAGGCTCGACCCACGCGGATGAAGACCAATCACGCCGCACACAATTGTCGTTTTTTTCCCGCGTGGTGGAGGCCTTCCGTACATTTTGTACGACGGAGTTACCGACCAGTTCATCTCCATCGTGATCCGTGCAATCCTGCTACGCACTAGTCAATAGCTTCGGACTTAGACCGTGGATCCCGGTGCCCAATGTATCGGCATCCCGATACCAGGGCAGCAATGGGGATAGGGTTTCAACTAAAGTTAGTCGTCCCCCTTTTCGACGTTCTGGCCCATTGCTCTGTTATTCGCAGTAGGCTCGGAGAAACCCAGGAAGAAAAAAGGGATGTCACCGGTGAAATTGGGGACGCGCTGAAGATTGACACGTATAAACACGCGTGTAGTTCAAAGAGTCTCACCGAAAGATGTATAAACCGGTTTACTATGATGGTTTTTGGCATGATCCACCTGGAATACTGTCCTCCGTCCTTGACAAAGCGCATGCATATGTGATGTGAGGTCTCGATCGAATCTGTAGAACAAGATAAACAGCGCCCAGTATAGACGCATGCAATCATCTTAAAACCAGTGTTCGTATACGTTCGAAACATCCAAGTGCGATATGTATTAAGGAATCTGCATGTTCGACCCGATAGTTGCGATTGGTCGATTATGCACTGTGTATGGCCTCAATTTGATGTCGGACCGGGAACTGCAGAAATCATCAATTGATGCATCATCGGCATGCCGAATTGCATGACGCACATCAAAACGGACTAGCCAACAAGAGAATGTAGTTTGAATTTTAAATCCTGAGTCCACTTTTCCATGGTGTCGTTGCTTGCCTGTGAGCCTCACCGTTATGCTCATTTAGATGGTGAACAAACATCAGTGCCCAAAGGAGCAATGCCGGCCCCAGATGTCAATGTTACTAGATCATACACATTATGGAAAACATACCATTACAGGTGGGACGTCCCAGAAAGAAAAATCCGCGGACCTTGTGCGAATCAAGCCCAGTACCGAAGTTTTGGTCGACCCACTATGAATCCACTTAGTTTTGACCAGGCGAGCTGAGATCGAGGCACAAACGTTCCTTGTGGATATTTGGGGATTTAATAGCTTGAATAGGCTTAAGAGGTGTGTCAAGGCCTGGAGGTGGCTGGATTTTTCCCGCACCATTACTGAGACGGTTAGAATTGCCCGGCGGCTCGGGGATCACTGTGTAGCCGTGAATAATTGATCGGATTAATAAGTCGATCATGCACAATCTGTCAAACGAAGAATGTGAGCTGCTTGTCAAAACACGAGCTTTGGAGTTTCGTGTCTTCTTCGGTGAAAGAAGACCATGTTTCCTGTCACTTGTGCCCTGGATCACAATTTTGGATCTAAGCACATCGAGACGTTTTACTGCAATTTTTTCATTAAAGACCCACGAATGTCGGGCATGGTCGGAGAGATGTCCAGTCACAGCTCACAGCCTGGGGAAAGAGGATCCCGCACGACTCGAGTCGGGCGATTTAGGAGGGAAAAGTGTGGGGAGTTTGGACGGTTCCACTTGGGGGCTCGATTCAACACACGGGTATGCTCAAAGAGGCAAGCACCGGGAGGCTATGGCTACGTCATTTGTAGAGTATTTTGGCACCGGGGGGGACCTATAAATGATCATAGCACTATACTGTTCAGGATGTTCAACCAAGGATGAAATAGACGAGACGGAAAGATGGTTCAACAGAACGTATCGGAGAACGTCAAAGAGGAGTGGAAAATTCCCCGGAGTCACGAGGATGCCCGTGATCTCCACTGTTGAGACCACATGATCCGGAGGAAGGGAAAATGACATCAACTCCGTCTATCCTGCGGGAAACTATGCATGAAATGTACATGTATCTTATGGCTGAACCAAGAATAGTATCCGCCATTCCTGCCTTTTTCAGATCGCCAGCGCTTCTAAATCGGGAGTTGCCTTATGCAAAATTATGAGTATATCCGATGGAACTTAGAACTGCTACCTCCAGGGCTGTTCCCCCGCATCATAATGAAAACATGCATTGTCATGATGAGGCTACACCGGGATCTCTTTGCGCAAAGTATTTTAAAGTGCATCTATATATCCGCCGAGTCTAGGCCTTCCTCACCACGGCATCTCCGATCGCCGAACATGTCTGAGAACCCCAGTTCCCTGTATCCATGCATGTGTAGCTCGATTCGTTGCATAGTACATATCCTCTCATCGTCCGGGGATGACCAGATCTCTTCAAAGAAAAAACCGTCCCTCCCAACCACTCTCAAGGACTGAGCGCTTATCTCGCCGAGTCTTTATGCCAACCAGCTCCACCACCGCTCCTCACTGCCTTCCTTGAGAGCTCTGGCTGCAGGAGCTAATGTAGAACACATGTCATGGTCCCGCATGTGAAGCGAACAGTGCGGTGACAATCCATAGACAAAAATGAGAAAAAGGCTCCGGGCTAGATCTGGCGACTCTGAACTAAATTTTTCTCAGACTTCGTTTCCCAACTTCCCCGAAACCTCGTACTTTTGTTCTTAAGCCCGTTCGCATCTTATCCCCAAACAAAGAGGATCGGAGTCGACAGTCAATTTAGCCCCTTGTTCTGTTTTTCTTTTGACTGAATCCTTTTTTTGTCCGCCTGACACCCCCTTTTCTTTTCTTTTTCTATTAACTTTACGCCGCCTGTAGATCCTCGAATCCTTCCCTTTGTGTCGGGTCCCCCGACATCGCAATTCTATACCCACCTAGGCAGGTAGTAATAGGATTTGATTGCGAAATCCGATAGCTATATTAGCTCAGTACCACCGTTTGACTGTGGATACTGTAGATAGCGTCCTATTGAAATATAGCCCTACACAATACGTACTTCCGTTCTCCATACTGGGTAGCATGTATTAAGATGAGGTTACTCATAGCATCCCATGGCCACATGGAGAAATGAAGCTGACCGAGCTTTTCATCAATCAATAATTCACATGAATTTCAAATCCTTCAATCCAAGCTTCTGGCCAAGAGAGCCACTGTGTGGATAAATATTCTTTTGCGTGTAACCATGAGTTCATAGTGACCAACTCGGTAGTAATCAGCTCCCACCCTCCTTCACTGTCCTTTGACGTGTCAACGCCACCAAGCCTCCTGGAAACGCCCGGACTCCCACATGATTGTTATCTGGCGCCGATAACGCAAGGATTATGTCTTCGGGGAACTTCCTTCAAACGTACTTCTGCAGAGCCATAAGCCTCCAGGTGTTCGAGCAGTAAATACATTATGTGTTGGGCATAGACATGGACATGGACCTCGTCTAGACCGCCAATTCAACTGAGGTCGATGCGATGCATGGCGCCAGCCCTCTTCCAAGATTTGTGATGCTTTTTCTTGGTCTATACTGTCTACTATTTACTTTGATAAATACGAGATGCATAAGGGGAAGTTTATTAAAATATTCACTTGGTTTCATTCCAGGTTTTTGTTTAGCGCTCAATTATTCATGAGTAGCGTACAGGGAACAAGTGGTCCAGGCGTGCTGCACAGGACCCAAACAGAAGAAGTATGGTATCTGGTATCGAGTAAAAAAGAAAACCGTTCCCCAGGTAATGAAAGCTAACATGTTTGCCGCAGCCATGAAAATAAATGAAAGGTCTGCAATGCGCTAATGATAAACCCATTTTTTTTGTTTTGAAAATTGGTCATGAAGAAACCTTTGGGGTATCTCTTGGTAGATAGAAGGATAAGACCGTATTCATAAACCATTTGAAGGCCCAGGTGAAAGGACAAGAGATTGAGCTGTACATGAATATTAAAGTCGTAATGGGTGATCGTTCCTTTGGAGGTGGTCCAGAAAGATCCAGACAGGGACGCGCCCAGTGAATGCTTGTATGGTAAAACACACCAAAACCCCGGACCCGATGAGACCCAAATCGGGTAAAACAAATCCATAGATGCGCCTAGATGCAATGCATGTTCATGATCGTACGTGTCGGTGAGAAAGATAGTAAGAAGTCGCTCGCGAACGAGACGGGTATCGAGAGGTATCAAGAATCGGTAGCGTGTCGGTAAGAGTGAGAGTTCACAGGTGTATCATTTACCAGCCTTTGACATGGTATTCCCATGGACCGTAATCGGTGGCATAGTTAGTCCATGATCCGTTCTTCGAGAAGTCCTTATCCCGAGTCTGGTTGGCGTCACCGGGGGCGGATGGCCCTGCGCCCGGAGTTCGATGAGGTCCCTTTGGTCCAGGGTACTCTTGTAGGTTCTTCACATCATGGGAAGTGTGTCGTCGCTTCAGGAAGGCATTGGCAGTAGCACTCTTCTGCTGGCGCTCCCACAAGAGATGTTTGCGAAGGGACTCGGTTAACTCGGTCGCAAGCATGTTGCGACGGGTGGTGCGAGGCGAATGAGCAGCGGATTGCGATGGCGGGGACTTCATAATGATGGGCTTCGATCGGGGAACGTCGGGAACACGCATAGTCAAGGTTTCATCATCCTTTGCTGGGGGCGAAGCGGGTATGGACGGGCCGTTGGGTGATGTCAACCGAGACCGCTGCAGGGCAGGACTGGAGCGGAACGCATTCGTCTGTCTCATGTTGGGCGGCTGGTGCATCATCATGGTAAGGAGCGATCGGCGAGAGACCAGGTTAGGGCGAGAGTCCACTCGTTTGAAGAGCTCCGGTCGCTCGTCCACGCTAGATTTACCGCTTTCTGTGACCGAGTCCTCCCAGTCCGAATCTTCGTCGTCCTCGATGGCACTTTCAGAAACCTCATCATCGGTCTCAATCGCATCCTCGTCGAGGTGAATCGGGCTCTTTGGTCGGAAAGCGACTTCATCGCTGAATGATGCAACCTTCTTCGAGGGGCTGGGGTTGCTGGTCGTAGGTCGTAGTAGTCCACCGGTCGCGTTCTCCTGAGTTGGCTTGACGACCATTCGTTCCTCAAAGGAACTCTCATCATCGTCACCAGAAGATCCACCCAAGGTGAACATGCCTCCCTTTTTCTTCAACGCAGATGGTTTAAGTTGAGTAGTGGCGCGGGAAGGGCTGGGATCGACGGCCAACTTAGCTTGCGACCGATAGGACGAAGAGATCATGGACGGCGAGAAGCCCCGAATGATGCTGGGTGATTTAATCAATTCCGAGGCACTAGGAAGAACACCTGAGGACGAGACACTTGTATCCGAAGCAGCATTTTCAGCTCCATCGCTTTCATTGCCTTCGGGTGCAGTAGTCGAACAAGACTCGGTAGACTCGTGGGCTTCTTGGAACGGACGGGGAAACACGGGAACCTGTCTAGCAGTAGAGACGGAAGGAGGAGTCGGGGTAGGAGTCGATGGGCGGGGTGTGATATCAACGACAGGGGCGGCGGGCTCGACAGTAGCAATGGGTTCGAGATTCTTCTTCTCCTTGATATTGAGAACCATGCGTTCCAGATCCAGCGAGGTGATGTGCTTCTCTTTTCCTCGGCCTAGGCTGGCTAGCGAGTCTTCACGAACCACAGCCGGGCGGTAGTCGGAGAACTTAGGTCGTTTGATGTGTGCTTCGATGCGTTCGGCTTGGTCGGACGCGGCCGACTCAACACTAGCGGAGAGCTCCGGGAGATCACCGGCCTCGGAACGGAACTTAAGCAGTCCTGAAGTACCTTTGGAGCTTTCGGGCTCAACGCAGAAGGTCTCACGAGTCCACAATCGCCAACTTAGGTTCTCGAGCCTGCGGCCCTGGTCCATGTAGTCGGCACATTTAGAAAACACTATTGAGATACCTGTTAGCCAAACAAAAGACAACCTCATTGACCATAAAATTCACTATCAGAACTTACCCATCCACATGCCATGAAGGCTCTGAGCATTTGCAGTATCCACCTTGTGAATATTATCCGCATCCACCGTCAAGACGGGGGTTGTGAGAGGCATAGTGAGAGCGCCCAGGGTATGATGGGAGCAATTTGAATCAAATTCGAGCAGATATTGGTGTTCCGGGGTTGCCGTCTTCCCCGAGAGTGGTCGTACGGCGGTTGGAAATGGGTGGTGAGGATTCTCGAGTATTGTGCGGGTGAGATAATTGGCCTTGGGAAAATCGAAGTCTGGGCCCAGCAAGCTGTTGCAGGGAGTCAATCAATCGAAGATTCGGCACTAAAGTTGCAATCGATTGCTTTTTAGCTGATTTGAGCTGGTCGTGAGGCGGAAGGCAAAGGTCGATTTTTTGGAGTTTGAATTGGTGGTCTCAAATTCCGTCAAGGCGCCACCGGGGTTCGGATGCGGAGAATCCTTGGCGGTAGGTGAGTCGATGCGGAACGCGTTAAAAGAGAGATTGACGCGTTTCCTTGTATGCGTTGGGAGGTGAAGTGAAGTTGATGGTGAAGGGCATGGGTGAAGAGAAAGGGAGGAGAAAAGGGCTGTCGGAACGATAATAAGAATGACGGGGGCGGCAGTGGAGTGGAGTGGAAGAGGGGGAAAATTGTAAATTATGGAAAAGAAAATTCAAAATTCAAAAAAAGACGAAAATCGAAAAATCGAAAATCCATTTTTTTATTATTTGAATTTTGAATTTACGGAAAATTGGAAATTTCGAAAAAGAATTGGTAAGATTACCGTAAATATACATGCTAATACATCCGGCCAGCTGGCCACCAAACCCTGGACCCGGAGTCGGTGAGCGAAGAAAATTCAGTTGCATCACGGGGCCCCGAAATACAGTACAGCCATGGTACTTGATCTGTGCGCGGTGTTATCGGACGTACCCCGGTACCTTTCCCGTACCCAATAACATTGCCCTGTTTCCTCCAGATGTCCCCGATTTCCTCTCCCGGGTAACATACACGCATACAGCGAGGAGATACAATACCGGTCTGTTTCCGGAGGAACTTCTGCTACCAAACGTCTCTTGGGATCCAACTGCGAATTCCAAGGCAAAACGAGGGAATGGTACATAGTCATCTATACCATCTGAAGAAAAAGAAAAAGATGAGGAAAAAAAAACCTTTCAGAGCCTGTGACCTGTTGGGCAGAACAATCATGGATCATGATGCTGATTTTGGTCATAGTATACAGGTCAAAGGAAGATACATAGTCAAATGGTAACAATGTACTGGTCTAAACCGAAGGCAAAGCCTGGACCATCTTCTACGCCACTGTGGTCGTTTGAACAAGCCCTCGCCACTGCAATTTACTGAGGGACTGATATACATAATGGCCTACTGACTGATGAATTGTCGCACCATCGACCATTGGTCGCCTAAGGGCATCGAGGTCCGGCTGACTCGCCAACTGATAGGTGTCGCGGTTAAGCTATTCTCGTCACGGACGCTTCCCTTCGCTGGGTGCACCGCATAACGGGGGCCAGCGAGAAAGATCTTTTTGGCCTCGGTCTTGGATATTCCCTACGATCTTCAGCCACGTTGGTGGTCAAACGACCAAAATCCTGGGGTCTGACTTGCTGGCAACGGCTAACATACTCAGCCGGAATTTGGGGACGAAAACGTTCAGCCCCAGATTATGGTCTTCTTTTAGATTTTCTTTATTTTTATTTCTATTCGGACTTCTGGATAATTCCTGGGGAAGCATGCCGGCCCAAAATACCATCTACGCTACAGCGAGTATCCGGGAGAAAGGGATGGGTCGATTGATTGACTCTCAAACTAGGCCACATACCGGGGAACCATTACGATACTTCCGTAGATCACAAATTTGGTTCGTGGTTTCATATGGAAACAAAACACCATATGGCGCTTCTACGATTCAATTTGATTCTAGTGTGCGTGTTTAATTCTACGTGTATGATCTCCAAGGATCTATTGTTTGCCATCCACGCGGGTCGATAATAGCGTCTACACTTGCTGTTTTCTTTTACCTCTCGCGGGATGTATCAGGTGGGATAGACTTTGTCAGCCACCGTGCCAAAGGGGGAAGGAAAGAAAGGGAGGTTTACCGCCCTTTTGAGTCCTTATCTTCCGATATGCCACATCCTTGCCAGCGATGAACTTCCAACAGAACACGGCAGTGCCAGTGTCACAGTCCGCAGTCACGAGTCTGCCAGCTGGCATCGAGGGCGAAGTAGACAAGGGGGAAGGGATCAGCGTACACTCATCAGGCTACGGAGGCGGACCTGCATCGAGAGAGGAAGCACTCCCTCATCTTGAGGGGCAAGCGGCTGTCCACGGGGTGTAATAGTGCCCTTGCCTGGTCCGGACTGGCGGATGTTCGAACATCCTTCGGTCCCCGCTAATGGAAAATCCCATTCAACCCGGTAGATTGGGCGATACAGACCGATCGACCTTGACGCGCCGTCGGGGGCTCAGTTGCACAAGATGCACGTTTCAACCATCATGTGATGTTCCACTCAAACGAGAAGCAGCGGAATCGCTGCCTTGTTGGAAATGTGAAGCATCATCTGCGAACCTGCTTTTCTCTGTGTACTTTTCACTCTGCCTTCTCTTTTTTTGACTTTTCTTTTTCCATGGATATGCTGATCTATTTGGTCTGGGGTGGACCGGGGTGTGGGGAGTAAGTAATCACGAAATTGCGGGGATAAACAGTCGGTCAGCCCAGGAGGCAAAGAAAGAGATACCCACCTGGGCTCCACTTGATCCCCGATGGTCTCTCGTTGGTCGTTTGATATCGGCAATCACCCCTATCTTTGATAGCTCGGGATTCGCAGTCCGAAGAATACAGAATAAGAAGAAGAAAAACCAGAATTGAAAAAGAGAAACACAATGAAGCTATCGAGAGAGTACGATGTATACGTATACCACAACCTTCATCTTCTGATTCGACCGAAACAGTTCGCTGGTAACGGCACTGTTCCCTGCGGATGTACGACAATGTCAAAATTACCTACAGCATGCAAAGCATTTCTTCCAGGCCCGCTTGTGCAGCCTGACTTTGGGTTTGGGAGTGATCGCTGCTGACCCGCTCTTGACGACTCTGCACAACTGTTCTAATCATTTTCAAGGTCATCTTGGGGGATTTTCCTAAACATATTGATGACCTTAGGACGTGTTCGCCTCAGTACCCTGTCTCAGTCGCACCATCCAATACCCTTATCTCGGGTGGTACCTAGAGTGGCGATATGAAAATTGGAATTACTCGAGACATATCAATATACTGGCCCGACGGAGCTCCACCAATGACTCGTCGGCTGCCAGTAATTGGACCAGATCGCATTTCCCGGGGAAGTCTCACCATGGCACGCCTCAACTTTACACCTGCATCTACATCTCATACGCCGTCTCCGTAGTCCTCCAGGATCCCGGAATTAAGATCACATTTTGGATTTTGCCGTTACGGAACATTAATTTAACCGAGGCTGTTAACGGAAAATCCAGACTGCCGAGGCGATGTATCTTTTTTAAGATTTCCATCGAGTCATTCGTAACCCCCAAAAAAAAAACTATATCTGTATCCTAAGAAGAGCCGCCACAGATGCCGGTGTTTTGCCAGCGGATGCATGGCGGCCGAGGCGTGGATCAGATGGGGCCGTAGGGAGAACAGCTGACCCGGCCAAGTTCGTCTTGGAGCTCGCCTCGGAATCGCCGTACAGTGTACTGCAACCACAGGTATTGGTTACTGACAATACTTGCGGTAACCCGCTAAATTGCTAAGTCACTAAATGGATGGAGACTAGTGGCAAAGGTCACGAGAGCACGTCACATGATGTTCAGGAACGCCCTCGGCAGGGGCTTGTGACGGTGACGTACTTCATACCAAGGCCGCTGAATACCTGTCTCGGCTTTTAACAGGGGCTCCATTCGGCGTCGCTAGTTTGTTTCGGGGGCTTGTGTGAGGCAGGGCGGCTGTGATGACAGTTACCGGTCGGATCCAATGGATGTGGATCAGGGGTTTCCATATCAGGTGCCGGCCAATTTGATATGCCCAGGGATTGGAGCATCCGGGGGATATGCCAGTTGATCATAGTTTACATACCAACGAACTGGGCTCTATTTTACCAGAGCTGTCCTACGGTGCCCCTCGGGCATATTCAATAGCATGGTCTCACTAAGCAAGTCATGCATAAAACCCTTGAATTGTTCTATTTTCTACGTCGATCATTGACTTTGATCGGGCTTCATTATTTGCACATGTGGCTGGTATAAGTGAAATACCATCAAATGCTGAAAAAGGCAAAGAAAACAATCCTGGAAAGTGTTTGCGTTCGAAAGGAGGCACGGCATCTGAGTTACTACATGCCTCGGCTTGACCGTCAAGAACATGCATCTATCAACTGGAACAAAGCGTGACGCCACTAATGAGTGACATCTCCTGCCACTAAACAACACTTCATCCACAGCACATGTCATGACAGGCCGAAGAAAGAAATGAAAAGAGAGCAGAAGAAAAGGGAAAAAAAAAGAAAAGCAAAATTATAGGTCGTGCCACGATAACCGCTGACTATGGGCTGTTGATGTTTGATGATGAGCGAACCTATGAGCATCCCAAAACAATCAAGTCGTAGTGATATACACCAAGGTGGGAGGAACGACGGGTCCCTAGGCTCTCTCTTGGGATCACACAAGAAACAGAGACGGCGAATCACATTCCACGTCGCAGCCGCCCTATTTTCGGCCCGTCTCCCCCGTCCTATCCTATGAGGCACCAGACTGCCGCAAGACAGAAAAGGGAGATTATTGTAGGGATACAAACACAGGTCCAACGATGGTATTTTTTGAAGCTTCTGAATATCTAGGAGCAGGGTGAAAGCAACAAAAATGTCCGAGTCGCTGATTCGTTAACGCAAGGGATGTTGGTGGCGGGGAAGCGGGAGTAGAATCCGGACATAGTTTCTAGACTTACGGGGTCAGGTGAGAGTTGCTGATCGGGAACGAAGTCAATCTGAACTCATTCCAATGGTAACATCCCAACGAAATTCTGAGATCCCTTTCGTCATCCGTTTCAGATCGAGACAGTTGGGCTTTTGATCGGAAATTGTACTGGCTTATCTACTCTACTGCTTTGCAGTCATTTCATGTAATGATCGACCCAAGGGTCATATGCGTGGGTGACTTTATCTACAAGGGAGATGTGAATATTGAACCCTTGGGCAACTGTGATATCAACCAACAACAATCGACTTTGTCAAGTGAAATAGCTGAAACCGATGGATTTCTCTGTAGTTTAACCGGATGTAGGACCTGTGCATCCGCGGTCAAGTTACAATCTCACTTCCGCTAGGAGTCTGCAAACATTTGTACAGAGGTTCCTGAAATGATTTACGTTACCTGGTTGTACTTAATAGTTTGTCAGGGTAAACTCAACCCACCCCTTTCTTTGGTGATAGGTCACACGTCACACTGTGCCATTGGTTATGGCTTAAATACCCATATGGGCCATGGAAGGTTGTGATTGGCCCTAGATTTGATTGTCAGTAGGGATCAACTAATCTTTGTTTTTGGATCCATTACATAGCTCTATCCAAGACCGAATTTGATATACAACTTTCACAAAACAACGTTGCCTAATCGATGGACATTAGCCCTAGAATACCTGAAAAAGACCAGGTGAGCTTCCCCTTGGATGCATGTGTGCACTCCAGATATGTGAGCTAATCTGCCATCCCCTTCCTGTAGATCCGTACCGGATATTTGGGAGCCCTGGCATGCCTTTACGACCATTCCCCGACGCTATGAACCCGCGATCAGGGCTAGACTAAGCCATTTCTCAAAGAATCCTTTTATGTCTTTTACGCTTTTGCAGCCACCTCGTCATCATCGACTATATCCTATCGACGCGAGGAAAAGTACACAATATTGATGTTTTACTATATCGGGAAAATCTTTGGTACCCAGGTTCTGTCGTTTCAACAAAAACACCTGAAGAATGAATCTCAAAGTAGGATCCAACACATAGAAGACCCCTCGCACCTGATTCGGCTGTTCTAAATTGGCCCCTTCCACTGAGTCGAAATGGATGTGTTGACAGGACTCAAACTGCCCCAATTTTGAAACAACCCTCATTTTCTTTACTTCATTTGTCGCCCCTAAGCGACATAAAAAACACGAATGTTCAGGTGACACCACGCTTAGGGGGTAGTTAACTGACCCCAAGGGGGCCCCAGTAATCCCTTTCCTAGCTTCAAGCATAAGCACAAATATAGTCGATCGCCCTGCATATCAGCATAGCAACCAATAAAACACTACAAAAACGGACATGGGGTCGAGCTTTGGGAAGAGACCATGTGCATTACCATCCGGACTGGGGTGAGAGGCGGTTATGTTATCTTCTGACAGGTCGCATTGCTTGATGATTTATTTTTCTACCCCTCACATTGGCCAAGTGCAGCGGCTCACCCAGAACAGCCCCAAATCCCGCACGATCTGGCGGTTCGCGGTGTGATCGTGGCTGATCTGGCGTACATACTGCCGCTGATGACGCTTTGTTTGCTGATCTTTGAAAGACTCTTCATGGTCATGAGGACGGGGGCCGAGAATCTAGACCCCCCTTCCCCTGGTCGATCGATCAAGGGCGGTCCCGGTGCTAATTAGAGGCGTTGAAAGCGCCCGAGTGATGTCTGTGCCCTAGACCATTTGCTTTTCTTTAATGCGGTCTGCGTGACCTTCTGGGCCGTCTTCATGGCTTTTAGGCGCTGATGTTTTTTTGGTAGATGGCCATTCAGGCTCTAGATTCTCGGATGTTACGCTTTATGCTTGATTTCTTTGACAGGTTGTAACCAGATTTCGGCATTTTGTTTGTGATTGGGCTTGTGGACAGGGGATTAAATTCCCACCAACCACGATGTTTGGTTTTTATGGTCTTTAGATGTTAGCGAACTTTGCGATCGTGACATGACCGATGTTCTTGACTTGAAAGTCTAGCCCTCTAAAATCCTCGACAAGTAACTACCTAGGTAGTCTGGTAGTGCAACGATTTATAAAATGTGTCATTATTTTGGAGCTCTGGTTTCTTGATATATATATACCCACAGCATTGAATGCATACCACTTCTCACCCGGATAGGGACCCAGCATCAACGAGTTTGAGCTTGAGCTAAGATCGGAAAGAGATAGAACCATTCCAAGGTACATGGGTATTGTCGTTTTCAATTTTATCCGAATGAGACTGCTTTTGAATATTTGAAGTAAAAATAATAATAAAGACACGAGGTACCCAGGCATCAGACTCTAGGCCGCACCTGGCTGAAACACGAGATTTCAACCCGCTATGGAACTTACCCATCTACGCAAAGATTGATGAGACAAATCGAGATGCGTCCATCTTGGCACATGAAGTTGCATGAAATTTTGAAAAGACAAGAAGAGTATTGTCCGAAAATACAATTACATACCAAGCCGCTGTTTTAAGCCTGGAGTCACCAAAAAATGTCTATTTTAGCAAAGGCGACCGGGCAAATCGAGGTGACAATGATAGACGAAAATCAGTATGATAGGGATTAATGACTCGGGCTCTGATGTGTTAACAGTTGACAGGTTCGTCGTCGTGTCACAAGCACAACGCCCGAACAAGCGGTATAACGAGAACCGATGACCGGCAGAGCGACAACTTCACGATGGTCTCATTTCCCGCAAAAGCAAACCATCACGAGAGGCAAGATAAGAGAGACCTTTAGACCCAAAGATTTGGTTGCCGCGAACCGATCGAAGCCACGTCAATCTGCTCGTTCATGTGAGCGGGAACGGATGAGGCTGATGACCGAAGCCTTCTCTCATGATGATCCTGACCAGAACACGACTTTCATCCTTTTCCCTACCCCATACTGTCTTCTGTCTCACCCGTTGGCTTTACACGACATCGGGTCACCTGAACCCGTGGTTTGTGTCTCCAGCCCCATTAGCCAAATGGACCCAATAGCGCGGCTATGTCGACTACCGGAGCAGTGCAAAAATAGAAAAAGAAAAGATTAGTCCAATGGAGAGTAGTCCTATTCAAAATATGACAAACTCCGGAGGCCGCGCCTTTCATTATTTCTCATCTGGGAACGCAGCAGCCACACAATACACTCCAATCATCGGAGAAAGCTGGTCTCGCATATTCCAATTCACCCTGATGAAAAGAAAAGAAAAAGCTCACCAGATCATGCCTCTGTACCTGTCAAAGCGCTCACACAGGAAGAGCGATGAGTTTACATCTGGACCGATGCCGGAGTTTCAACTCAAATCTATTCTTAATGCATGCAACTTCAAGCTGACATTGTCCGTGGCGCCGCTCATAGACTATCTGCAGCCCTTCTCAGCCCGCCCTACCCCAAGCTTGACCTACTTTTATTTGATCCGCCGTTGCCGATATGTCCTTGGCGCTATAAGTAGCAGAATAGATTGCGAGATAAGGTCATTTTCACGTGAAATGACATGACTTGACAGAGAATATCCTCACCTCTGATATCTCATAATATGCATATTCTCCGACTCTATTGTCATTGGTCTTATTTATACTCTATTTATACGATCTATGACAGGTTTGGATGGCTGAAATTGCGAATTATTTTTGCCCGATCGCTCTATGACAATCTAAATCAATCTCTTCAAATATTGGTTGACATGAGAATGAATGGACAAAGCCACCTTTGGATCGAAAGCAATAGAATAGACTGATCTAGACCAACAAACTGGTCTCACAATGCCATATTTTGGGTAAATCACTGAGCCGCAGTGATAGCGATTTTCAGAACTCTGTGAACCACGAGTCGCGGGGAACTGGGGTCATACTTCCCACGCGCTGTGTTACCCCTTTCAGACCAGATCAAACCCTGAATCTTCAGTATAGGAGCCAGAGCCTAATTTGAAAGGAGATGATCATGAGTTTCTTATTTTTGTAATTGGAATATTACACAATAAGAACCAAAATAAGAAATCATGTACACTTTTGAAGAAGACATCTTTATTTATGGGAAACACAGTGCTATGCTTCTGGTGACCGACTCATCGCGATATTGCAATTCGGACGTCCTGGTTAACAGACGATGTATCGTTATACCACACGATAAAGTCCACTCGGTCCTATAGGTCCAACATTAAATACCACTTTAAAGTATATCCCCAGAGAACAGAAAGTACAAGGAATGCCATGCTTCTGAGACCAGTATTCGTTGTCTAACGCTAATGATTCAGATCAACATTTGCGACATGCTTAGAGCTAAGATATAGTTTTCTTCTTTGACTATTCATGTTCCACTCCCCAAGCTTGTGCTACCGATTACCTCATTCCAGTTCTTCAAGCAACCCGACTTCCTGTCGTCCGAAACGAAAAGCAGGTACCCCTTCAAGCGATATGTCCCAAAGCTACCCCCCACGAAGTCCGAACAGGGATGCTAGATCTCAGCATGTAAACAAGTTACCCACCAGATCCAGGATCCCGATCTAGTCAATCCACACTAGGCAACTTAGGTAGCTCATCTTTCTCACATCTGTTTTCAGAGTCACACAAGAGGCGCCCACTTCCTCACGAGATCATTCGGTTGCTTATTCTAGCAAGAGATGTGTCATAAATGAGATCACTTCCTGCGATCAGCCCGAGGTTGATAGAGAAGGGTGATGCGTGTGCTTCATTTCGTATCTGCCGTGGTCCCTCGGCATTTCCTATATCCTCGTGAACGTACCGGGTTCATACTTGCAGGCGGATCCCGAAGATCACGGACCCCCACGTAGATTTGTCCTTGTGTAATCGTGGGATCTGATGGTATACCCTAGATGGGAAATGGAATTTAATGGGTACAGAGTCTACTGACTGCTGCCTTTTTGTATCACGAGGCATTATGCACATTCAATCTTCTATCTAAATGGAATAAGTACCTGAAAAGGGCAAGTCCAGGCTAGAAAGAGTAGGTATCTGAAAGGCTATTGGTAAAAAATGAAAGTTTGCTCAATCAGTGATCGAGGTAAAAAGTACATGAGGACAAATTATGAGCATGGACATCAATTATGTCTCTGAATGAAAGCAGGGGTCATGTGTAAATTGTTTTGTTGTTCTGCTGGGGTTTCCAATACGAGGCCTACTCATTTGGTATCTAGTCATATTGATTGACCTGGGTGATACAGGCCCTGGAAGTATGCTTGAACTACTTGATGGCTAGGACTGAGTTTAGTATGGAGGCCACTAGGAGCCAAGACCACCATAGACAAGATTATGCGGTAGACCGAGAGGAATAATGAGAGATCATCATAAGTCTTTTTCTCATTGCAACTCAGAATGCTCTAAGGGACCATTTTTTACATAGGAGTCCAAACAGATTCTTAATCTTTTTTTTGTTTTCCGCTGACAGACCAGAAAGACTTCAGCGCTGTCTATCAGGTATTAGAATGTGCGGGTAACTTAAAATTCAGCATCATCATCGCCAGAGATGATAACATTGTTGATCTAGATATGTATTAGAACAGTGAATATTGGGGAGATAGGGCAGTAGACAGTACCTTGAGAACCATGCGGCAAAGCTGAGTAGCAAGCAGAAGCTGCTGGCGCTTACCAATCAGGGGATCAATAGCGAAGTGCTCCCTCATGTCTGCAAGAATTATATTAGCCACTAAACAGGTCGTAAAAGATGGTTTCGGCTTACCGTTGCTACCGGTCATCATGCAGTCGACACCGAGGCGGGTGTTCTTCTCCTTGACCTGGCGGGACTTGACGGAGGCAAGGGTCTCAATGGGGCTCAAACCAGAGTTCTCGGAAAGAGCCAGTGGCACAGCGTCCAATGCGTCAGCGAAGGCGCGCATGGCGTACTGCTCAATTCCGGGGCTCTGTAGATTGAAAAAAGGTTAGTTCGGTCCATATGATAGGAGATAAAGAGATAACGAACCTTGACAGCGGCATCCTCAACAGCAATCGAGCAAGCAATCTCAGCAGCACCACCACCGTAAACAACACGGTTGTCACGGACCAAGTTGCGCACCACACAGAGGGCATCGTGTAGTGACCGCTTGGCCTCATCAATGATCTGTGAACGTGATTAGTAAACGTACATGTCATCAATTTAGGAAAATGCCTTACCATCTTGTTGCTACCACGGATAAAGACAGTGACCGCCCGGCTGTTGGCGCACTCCTCAATGACCAGCATCTTTTCTCTTGTGGTGCCAAAAGTCATCTCACGAACAAGACCGGCAGTACCCAGCTTGTCTGCGGTCAGATCCTCGAAGCGGGGCACAATGCGACCATTTGTAGCAATAGCAATCAGCTCGATCTCGGGACCGCCAACCCATCGAACGGCGGGAAGCTTGTTCTGGAGGAGCAAGTGGTTGGCCTCATCATCGAAACCCCACTGACAGATGACCAGGTTGGCACCTGAGTCCTTGAGCTGCTGAATCATTTCGGTGAACTTCTCATGCTCGTAATCCTGGAGCTTCTTGAACTCCTCAACCGAGGTGATGTCAAGCTTGTGCTTGGTCTTGGGCTTCGGGGGCTCGAACGGACAGGTAAGAATAGCCAGCTTGGCGTCGCGAACCTCATCGGGCATCTGGGGGTGAGAGAAGTCCTTGTCGACGATCACACCCTTGACAAGAAGAGAGTCCTCGAGCGATCCACCGACTTTACCATCGACCTTGATCAACTCGAAGTCGACGTCTTTACGCTCGAAGTCGGCAACGGAGAGAACGGCGTCCACGGCAATCTGGGCGAACTGATCATGAGACTTGGAGACACTAAAAGAGAGTTAGTTGAGGCACTAAAGAAGCTGGAGATAGCTAAAGCCTACATCTTGCTGCCCAAACTGGTCTTGGCAACCTTGAGCAGGTTGCTAGTGTCATCCTTGGAGAAGGGAATATGGTCACTGATTCTATCAAGCTCCGCAAGGGCGATCTCGCAGGCTTGGTCGTAACCGTCGGCTATCCGAATGGGGTGGATTCCCTTATCAATCAAATCCGAAGCCTGTTCAAGCATGGCCGCAGCCAACACCACCACACCAGTTGTGCCATCACCAATTTCCTCATCTTGTGACTTCGAGAGTTCGACAAGCAACTTGGCAACGTTGTTTGTGATGTCCATCTATATATTCCGTCGTATTAGTGCCTGGCGATATGTTGCATAGAAGGTATAAAAGGGGGTCGGGAGAGCGGACCTGGCCGAGAATGGTTGCACCATCGTTGGTGACTGTGATATCGCCGTCGGGGGAAATAAGAATCTTGTCTAAGCCACGGGGACCCTGCCATGGTATTAGTACTTGATCCGGTAGTTGGTTGCCGATGTCCATACCAGAGAAGTCTTCACGATGTTGGCAACGGTCTTAGCGGCCACAATGTGGGACTTCACAGCCTCAGTGCCATGTTGTCTCTTCTTCTTTCCTTGGCTGAACGGGAGAAAAATCAATCGTCAGTTTCGATATCCTTTCTGCAAATGATGTCGGATTGAAATATCCGGTCGTATAGGGGTATAGCGGCAAACATACTCGCGAACCACGATGAACGGACGACCCTGCTCATCCTTCAACACCGAAGCTACCCTGGAGTATTAGTACACAAGGATCCCAAGTCATGCGTGAGAGCCGATTGGATAGTAATCACCTTGAGAGAGATCAAGCTCTGTGAGTGCCAAAAGTCAGGGTCAGTAATCAGCACAAATAGTGAGGGGCATTCGGGGAGGGACAAGTAAAAGGGGAGGAAGAACATACGCATCGCCATTTTGACGGTAAACAGCCCTCAAGGAACAACCGAGAGAGGGAAAAGAGAAAAAGAAAGTAGACAAAGAAGAAGTTCCAACCAAACTTCGACGTTGATAACAAAATGCGGAGGGGGTTTGAAGCTCTGCGGTGAAATGCGTTCACAAATTAAATTCGGGTCGCTCAATCAGGCTTAGCGTGGCGTTGTCCGCCTTCCAGCTTCCCACGCGCGACAGTGTATCTCCAGCTTCATTTTGCGCGCTCAATCGCTCCTTGCTATTCATTGCTGAGGCGCTGTGCCTCGTACCGTCAAGCTGTTTTCTCGTCTGTTCAATCGCTCCGCTACCAAGTCCGAAATGCCCCGTGAGTTGACGCGCTTTGTTTAATCCCGTTGCGCGCATCCGCTAACCCGATACCAATAGCTCCGGTCGAAGATAGTTCTGACGAGGAGTTGGGAGATATTCCATTCAGCACCGCTAAAGATGGCACCCCTGATGATACTCCTGCTACCACGGATATGAAAGAAGACGACAAAGAGGATGTCAAGGCAGAAAATGGAGACGACTCCAGTGAGGAGGACGAGGGCGTGTAAGTTGAGCTCGGATTGATGTTTCGCGGGATAAATTTGTCTGATTCGGGACAGCTATATCGTTGAATCAATCGCTACTCATGATTTCTTGAAGGTATGCGCCCTGAATCTTCTTTGGATCTGACAATCGTGCTAACCCTAATCAGGGAACCCTCTTATTGCACGTGAAATGGAAAGGATATGACAAGGTCGAAGATATGACCTGGGAGCCCGAGGAGAACCTGAAGTATGTTATGAAGACCTGTATTGATTGAATCCGGATAGTTGCGCAAATACTCATGCTTGACTCTAGGGATGGTGCTCAGGACATCCTGGCGGCATACTATAAGAAGATTGGTGGGCGGCCCAAGAAACCTTTACCGCAGACTCCAGTGAAAGCGGGCCCGGGCCGTAAGCGCAAGTCAATGGGCGAACCAAAGGAAGAGCCGGCTGAAGCACCGAAAACCGAGACCAAGAGGCGACGAAAGTCGGCAGCCCAGACCATGGCTTCCGAGACTCCGGCCTTGACAGAGGACGGCAGTGAGGACGACGACCAGACCAATTGGGTTCCCAAGGGCAAAAACTGGGACAAGGAACTCGGTGCCGTTGACACCATAATTCGCGATCCAGAAAGCCAGGGTCTCTTTGTGCTATTACTATGGAATAACGGAAGAAAGTCACGAGTTTCTATTGAAACTTGCTATGAGAAGTGTCCGCAGAAGGTGATTAATTCCCTCTCTCAACATGCAATGCCAACATGCTAATATGTTTCTAGATGCTGAAGTTTTACGAAAATCACTTGGTGTTCAAGGAAAGCTAGAAACGCCACTGTGTTATACGCTCGCTTGGAGCAGAATTGACAGCCAAGCGAGTATCACTGCCGGTTTTCGAATTTAGCCGAAAAGCAGATAACAGAAGTCTTCCAGGATTTGTGTTAATGTCATTTTCTCACGGAGCTTAGCTGGAGTTGGGGCCTTGCGTATTTCCCTCTTTTTTATGGCCAGTTTTCTCGTTACAGCATTGGAGACCAGTCGTACTGAAGTTCATTTCTCGGAGTTATTTCAATAATGGGTATTTTGTCATTTAAGTGGCTTCGGATAACATACGTGCACACTTCTATTTGTCTTATTTTTGCCAGGATAAAATCTTATCTCGATGTGGTTTGAGACGCTCATAGGAGAATTCCTAATTTCCCCATGCATACCTGGCTTGGTGGCGAGTACCTCATTGTCGTTCTCTACAGTAGTGCTGCATCCTCCCTGCGTATCCAGATACCACGTGATACCCAAGGTTACTGCAAGTGACACGTGCTATCCGTACACTGAATGGCCGAAAATCTCACGATAAATACAGAGGGTTTCAAAATTATCAACGGTAGGGTTAAATGTGTGTATGTACAGTTTCCTTCAATCTTCAAAGCAGAGTTCTGCTTCCAGAGTCCATTTCCTGGCTCATAACAAGCCGAGGGTATCATTGTATTAAAGTCAAAGATTGTATTCCTCTCGAGCCATGCTTAGAGAATCAATCTAGTCGCTCATAAGCCTAAGAAACTCGTATCTAGCCTCGCATAATTCTTCGCCGTGTGTCTTGAATAAACGTTCAATGTCACGCTGATCTCCACCTTGCAGGCATTTGTCATCCTCAGCCGTCCATACTCCCGGCATATCATGGGGAACTCCCTTTCCAGCGGCGAATTGCTCTAGCACTAGCTCGGCGTATTCCGGGTTCATACTTGTGCTTTGCAATGCTTCAAGTATGACAGGCAATTCCACATCGCCTCGGGTTAATCGAGCGTCAATCCAGCTGTCAATGTCTGGATGAGTTTCTTGATCGTGTTCACTTTCACTTTCATTCTCGTCTTGTTCTGGCTCTGGACTGGACGGATGAAATGGCATCTCCAGAAGCAGAGAATTGACCTTCATAGTCTCATTAAGAGACTGGGCTGCCTGAATATGCTCCGTATTTGGTTTAGCTAGTGGAGATGGCTTCTCCAAAAGCAGGGCCTTGATTATATCGGCCTCATTTTCAACAGCCTGAGTTTGTTCGGGCTGTGGATTAGGTGAAGGTAATGATACTGTCGGGAGCTGCGTATTGACCATATAGTTCCCATTTTGAGGCTGGGTATCCTGGTTTTGCTCTGGCTCTGGGGTTGGTGGAAATGGCATCTCCAGAAACAATGAATTGGCCATACTGCTGGCCTTGTTCTGAGATTGGATAGCTTGATTCTGCTCTGGCTTTGTTTCGTTCTGTGGCGGCGCTGGTCGGCTAGGAGTGGTAGCCTCCAGGGAATTTTGTTGGGGTGGGGGGTTTTGATGGGTTCGACTGGCCTTCGAAGACGTCGCTGGACTTGAGGATAATCGGCTGGATAACCGCATTGGTGATCCGCGCGGTTTTGGACCACGTCTATTGGAAATATTTTGCGCCATTGAATCCATGGCTTCCGAGGTTTCCATTAATCTTCTTTTGGGAGAAGACGGACCCTTTTCACTACGCCGATGAGAAGGTGATTCACCGGTAGAAGCCCGCTTTCTTTTGTTGTGATCTTGGTCAGATGGCTTGGACTGAGAAGGCTTGGGGGGAACTTTCTGTTTGGATGTTGTAGGAATGCGCGATGATAGTGGTCCCAGTGCTGGTTCTGCGGCAGGGTGTAGTGGTAAACGGGGATCTTGTCTGATGGACAAGTCTTGTTTGGGTTCTCCGCCACCGGGGCGAGGCCTCCCACGAATGTTTTTGAGATACCGAGAGCGCCATGATTGGTACGTATGATGAGGGAACTGCAGGTTAGAACTTAGTTGGTATCAAGATATTAGACCAATGATAGTGAACGTGCAGCATACCTGCTCTGCGAGTTCCTTGTAGATGCTGTTCCCCGAAGTCGGTGCGTTACCCTCTAACTCATAAGGATACAACCAGTCAAAGAGAATTTGGTCATCCTTCAGGGTATACTCCGTTCTGGTGGTTTTTCTAGGAATATGTGATGCGCCAACAGGTCTTTGGGCCGAAGGACCAGCTCGATAAGGCTCGATATCTTCGCGTTTCCCATTCTGCACAGAGCGCTCCACGAATTGATAGGAATAGCTGCGGGAGTTGTAAGTTACGTGCTTCCTTCCAGGGGGGAGGATGAGTGCCATACGAATCAGCGGGGAGATTCTTTTGCCTATGATCGACTATTTTGATATCTGCAGATCTTTCTTCTCCCACAACTGTGCCACCATGACTCTGTGATGATAGTCAGAGATTCCGTTCAATCCCATGAGGAAAGTTGAACTTTGGACATACCTTAATCATTTCTTTCAACATAGTGCGCCGAGGGACATAGTGTGAGAGCCAGAACTTCTTGTCATCGAAGAGGCTGCGGTCCGGCATGTCCTGACCTGGAGAAGTCATCTTGCCAGAGCGAATTTGTCGACCAGAGTGTTTCAGATTGGACATCGACGGTAATTTCTCTCTACAGGTGAGCTATCAAAGGCTCTTTGACGCGTTATCACGTGTCACCGTGTCATGCAGGTGGTTGACATGTTCACTTGCAAGGTGAAGTTAATCAAATAGGCACAAGGCCCAAAGACGGGAAGCCGCAAGCTTGAAGAATGAAGCCTTAAGTGAAGCCTGGACTTCTTATGGTGGGGAGATGTGAAAGTCTAGATCCACTCCCTGGCGGCTCGCGTTTGTGATGGCTCCACGTGACTCCCCAGTCAACGGCCGCGGCGGGAAACACAGTAAAGTCAACATTCTCAACCTAGGGCAGAGCAGGGACAAATTTCATGAGCACCAATAAGGAAAACGTGAGAATATAGTGGTGATTCTTCTTTCTCACTAGTTTTGTCTTGAGGTGGCCTTTAGGCCTCGAGACCTGAGGTCGGCGCTACCACAATGGGGGTCATCCGCATTATCGCGCTGACAGTCCTGGGTATCTCAGTACTTGTTTTTATCACACTTTTTGGACGCTTGCCTGCATTTAGGTAAGATAGAGGAACTTGACGAGAACGAGGCTATAGCTTATAATTCTGCGAAGGAAAACACCTATCGCCTTCCTGCACCGGGTCGTGTGGGTACATATTCCCAACGGGGTTGCCTTCCTCGATTCTCATCTGTTTGGTGGGCATATTGTGCGAGCATGGAACCGATCAGGTAGCTATATGTGGAATGAAAACCACCCGGTGATTCTGGTCAGCAACCGATGTCAAACTTTACTGTTGATGGTCTGTTTCTAATCTAGCAATATAGATATTTTTTGTGGGCTTGCTCGCCATCGGGGAAGCTGTCTTCCTTCCTCCAGCATGGCCTCGCATGTTGGGTGCTCATAAACCGTGGGTTGTCGTGGTTGTGATCTTACCCTATTTACTGCTTTATAAATGCGTGACGACCAAGTCGTTCATTACATCCGAGAATCATGACCAAGAGATGAAACGATACCCGTATGATCGGGTGCTCTTTCATCCGGGACATCGTTGTCGAACCTGTGAACTACCTAAACCGCCACGTAGCAAGCATTGCAATATTTGCAAAGGCTGCGTGGCTCGACATGATCACCACTGTGTATGGCTCATGAACTGTGTTGGAGCCAACAACTACGTTTACTTCATGTCGATGCTACTCTCCCTGACAATTCTGTTAGTCTATGGAACCTTTATCGGTTATCAGCTCCTCTGCCAGACCCTAGAGACACGAGTGACGGTAGAGGGGAAAGCAGCCATGAAAGGCTGGACCATGTATTTTCATATTTGGGCACTTGTGATCACCGCCGATTACAAAATTGGTACTGTGACCTTGTTGATGCTGATGACGGCGCCGCTGGCGGCTGCCTTTTTGATTTATCATAGCTACCTGGTTTGGGCTGGCACCACGACCAATGAAAGTGCCAAATGGTCGGACTTGAAAGACGACGTCGAGGATGGATTTGTGTTTAAGGCAAAGCGGACCCAGATTGAAAACGCACCACCATATACGGATTTCGGCGATGAGCCTTGGCCGGTACAAAGTGACCAGATTTTGGTCACAGATGAGGACCCGCCAATGGAGGGTTTTATCCTGGAAGGAGATTCAAACCGTGTCCATTACAATCGTACCGGTGAGGTGCCAATTGATTCACGGTGGAGGCTAGTTCAAAGTATGAGCGAGCTGGATAACATCTATGACATTGGATTTTGGGACAACTTCAAAGATGCTATGGGGATGCCGGTGAGGCGGAAAACATGTATATAAGATTTTGGTTCAAATGTTATGGGGCTCTACCGAGGAATTAATTACATGATAATGTTGACAAGCTCAGCAAACTGTTTTCTGAAATTCCATCCAATCTTTCGGCGAATCAAGCGAACCGAGCAAGCTACATGTAAAAAATCCATGTGGCCAAAAAAGTAAAAGAAAAAAAAAAAGATAATGCGTGCTGCAGGACTCGAACCTGCGCAACTTTCGTTACTGGGATTTCCAAACTCCGTTGATCGGTGCTTAAGCTTTGCTTGAACTGTAGATTTGTTAGTACTGAGATTCGAACTGGTGTCATTAAGTGTGTACATACTCCAGCGCCTTAACCGCTCGGCCAAACACGCGGTGTTATGCCAAAGTTTGAGTTTACGCAATCTAAGACACAAGTCTTCACCGCCTACATCCGTCAGTGAGCTAGTCCTGAAAAGGAATTATTAGTGATTTCCCCGCGGGCGGTCAATGAGGCGGTGGGAAATAAGATCTTCAATCAATTTGATTACATCCCACCGTGGATTCGCCTGTGCTCGCTGGTATTTCTTGACGCCAATATGGCTGACCCCAAACCATTATGTACACCGCCAGAGCTAATGCTCAAGGTGATACTGGCTGGGACCTTGAGCCACTATGAAGCCCGGGGCATGATTGATGACAAACGCTTGGAGCACATGCTGGCTGCTGGAAAGCAAATCCTGTACAAAACACACCAGGAGAGTGAAGTTCGGTATGTTGCCTCATGGGATTTTTTCTGTTGGACCTTTGTTTGAGTTGTGCTGATACTAACCCTTCTCAGGCACAACCTCGGTATGTCTCCAGACATCTGGCAGGGCCTTACAGATGTCCTGACGAAGGCGATTCCCGTCCTCGAGTCGCAGTCTTTCGCATGGAAGAGCCCATCCGCTACCTACGAACATTCCTCTTCAAATCTCATAGCATATAATTATTTTTCGTTGGTGAAGGATATCGAACGTCTTAACGACCTGTGCACAATTGCGCGGAATTTGCTCGCCACGACGAAGAAGGCACAGAATCTGGCAGCTGCGAAAGGCTTTGACCAAAGGATTCTCGCCTTGATTGATACCTGTGTGCGAGTGACAGCTAGAGGGTTTGACGGCGAGACCAATGCCCGCAACGAAGAACGTTGGCAGAAGGTGGTCAATCTTTACAAGCGCCTGCTGATAACCTGCCTCCAATATCTGCATAATTTCATTATGCACAATGAGCAGCGAAAGATGGTTCTTTGGTTAGATCTTTTCGGGTATCACTCTACGGCTGATACAAATATTATCAAACCCAAAGATGCGTTGGACCCTACCGCTCGGGCCGAGGGGGTTGCGCCTGTTGTGAAGATTGGAGAGCGTGTAATTAACCCACCCATCCGGGCATTATATGACCAAACCGCCGAAGACTTGCTGCTGGAAACTATCGCCAAGTTTCCGCGGGAGCCCTCTACAATCAAGGAAGAAGCTGCTATGCTACTCTTGGCAAACATCAAGGACCACATGGAGAAGATCCTGGGGAGGGACTTAACTGATATTCAAGAGATGGGACGAGATCCAGAGCAAGTCAAATATATACGCGCTGCGTTAACCTCAATCCTGGGAGCGAAAGTAGATGGATGGTCTGATCTTCAGGATCGGGCCCGTGAAATGCCACCTGCGCTGACGGAAGAAGACGAACATGGGCCAACGAAAAAGAAGACTATCCTAACTATTGACCGCAGCATGACCGCAGGATTTCCACGTTTATGCTGGGCTGATTTGCCTGAGGTCGACGATTATTTGTTGGATTGCCCTGTATCAGAGGACGACACCAGCATGCCTCGGTCGTCTCAATCTGCAGCAGAGACTTTGCAGGAGGCCAAGGATGAATTGATGGCGCGTCTTCAGGAGTCGTCCCACCTGGGCGACGGTGATGCGGATTACGATACGGCCGATGCAGGAACGGTGGGCGATGATGACTCTCACAGCCTGGAAGGCCACGCGGATGGAAGCATTGAAGGGGATGAAGAGGATGAGGGAGATGATGTTGACGGTCCTGATGATGGCCCAGAAGTGGACGATGAAGAAGACGACGATGACTACCGTGGCCGCCCCGGCGATCAACAGCGGGGCCTTTTGACCGACATCCCTCTTGTCCTCGGCCCTGCTGAAATTGAAGCACTGCCCATGATTGTTCAAGCAGGAATCGTGGATAGCTTTGGACTCAAGGGCGGGGAAAGAAATGGTTCGCGAAACATGCAGGCTCTCCGCTGCCACATTCTTCTTGCGCAGGAGACTGGTCGCAACTTGCTCCGTGAGCTTCTGATCTTCATCGCAGCCTGGGACCTTCCAGATGACGAGCTCTATTTCAAAATGATGGTCCAGATCATGGAAGCTGTACTCCGAAACGGGCTTATGTCAGCTGCTTACTCTGACTTTGGTCAGCCTAAAGATATCATCTCGCCAGCCCAGGCAGTAGTGATCAAGATTCTCACGCACATCTTCCGTGCCAAATACTCCCCGGCCTCGGTGACAGGCTCATCTCAAAATAGCACTCCTCGAACCCCATCACCGCTCAGCCGGGTTGATATTCTCACGGTCCGATACATTTTTACCATCTTCCGCGGTAATATTATCCCAGAAACATGTGCTCTGATCTATCTGCAAGGCCAGATCCGCGCGGACCGTGCCCTTCCGGAAGACTTCCCTCTCAACTTGTGGGATATGGAACGGGTTTACGAGGGAGTCTATCAGTTCCTGGAATTCTTCGCCGTTCTTACCGAGAACAACGACTGGAAGAATCTGTTGGTGAAATGGGAGATTGTCTATGACTTAGTAACCTTGATCAAGGAGCTAGAGGCCAGCATCCCCAAGGGTCAACTCAACTCTCTATCCTATGGTTCAGTTCCTCCCCCTCCACCACCCCCACCTCGTAGCACCTCACCAGACGACCAGTCACCTTCATCACCGGCACCCGTTGCCGTTGAGCGTCCTTATGACCCAAGTGACCCAGACCCGATTGACAATGTTGCTGGCAGCGTCGACTCACGCCCGGAATCCCCTCCAATCACCGAAGATCCCTCGGAATTCGAATGGCGGAACCTCAAGAAATTGGTTGTCTTGGTCCTTTCTTCCTTGGTCTGGAAGTGCCCCGAGGTCCAGGAACAGATTCGTCGCTACGGTGGTGTCGAGGCCATCCTATCGTGTACCAACTTTGACACCAATAATCTTTACATCAAGGAGCATGCTGTCATGTGCTTGAAATTCTTGTTAGAAGGCAACCGTGAGAATCAGCGTCTGGTGGAGGAGTTGGAAGCTCGGGAAGTTGTCAGCAATGATGGTGGCATTCTGGAGAAGAATGGCTATGAGGCTATGATCAACCAGGCCGGTAAACTTGCACTTCGGCCTAAAGAGAACAACTAGGCAACGGTAAAAATTACCTTGGTAGTTAGTATGACTGATGTCAAATCTCAAATATCCAGTACATAGCGTCAACAAAAGTTTTCTTACCGTTCACAACGGATACTTACACCTTGGAGCGAAAGTGATTGGTAACAATTCGCCTCTTCTATGCAACTACATAATGACTTGACTCATGAAGTTTTCATCCCACGCTATCTTGATCTCTTTTTGGTAGGAGTCTGACGATCCCTATTTCCCCACACTAAGAACGTGCTTGGGCGCGGGGTATACATCCACTCAAGCCGGATAGGTGGAAATACTCAGAGATCTGCATTTTTAGCTGAAGTCCGTCTCCATCAAATCGGCAAAACACTAAATACGGAGAGTCGGTTCTCCTTTTGTCATTGGCGAGGTGATCACCGGCGAACCCGGAGAAAAACAGCGTTTTCAAGATAGGCGATCTCGGATAAGCAGGAACCTCTCCGTGCAGAAAGCAGATAAGTGATGACAGCTTCAAGCTAATGCATATATGGAAGCTCGTTTCAGGGTTGAGAGTGAAATTAATGGAATCAACGAAGCTATATCATGCAGGATAGTAACTATCGTGCCGGAGACCGGCGAAACGTCGGATGGCGCTATTCCAACCTAGCGGGCATTTTTCGGTGCTGCAAACGATCGTCCCATATTAATGGACCAGAGAGCCAAGTATTTAAATAAGTTTAACATGTCCCGACAATAGTGGGGGTTTATTAGGTACCCAAGGAGCTTTCCCACTCTCCTGGCATTTTGAATTCCACACCATTTCCCTCAGCTTGGACAGAGTATACAACCTCAAGCATCGCGATGAAGCTAAAAACCGCCATTTGGGCTTTGAATATAGCCCAGATTGCTACAGTGGTGTCGGCTATGCCATCTTCTACCGGACGTGCCAACTCGACTGGCACGACATATGCCGATGATATGTTCAATACCGCAATTGAGTGGAACGACGGTTTCTGGGACGAAGAAGCAGGCTACCTGATTGCAGCAGCTAGCAATGACGGTCGTTACGATACTCGGCACAGCGGCTGGTATGCAACTCAGTTACTGGCCAGAAATGGACCTGGGGATGTTGCGAGAGCTGTGCGCATCTTTGACAACGTTATCTCAGGGCAATATCTCAACCCTGCTTGGCAATGGTATGGAGATTACCAACACTCGCCGTCGGAGCCCGAGCCTGGAACGCCAGAATACGTCAATGGCGGACCGTATACCTCAGTAAGCCACTCCCGTTCTGATCTAGTTTTGTGTCAACTAACCAAATTTGCTAGTGGGATCCTAACATCCGGGACTTCGTGGGGTGCGCTTGGCTTATGGCTCTCAGCGATTATGAACATCTGCTCCCAGCTGCGACGGTCGCCAAGATTGAGAAATCGCTCCTTATTGCGGCAAAGGGGGATCTATACCGCGTTGGTGGAGTCGATGGCGATAATCTTTACCCCTGCTATTCGAATCCGTGGTTGATGGGGACCATCCTAGTAAGCTGGGTTGGTACACGGATGGGCGATAAGAACTTGACACAGGCTGGGGAGAATTCTGCACAGGAGTTTTACGATCTCTGGAGCCAGCATCGTACTCTTTCTGAGTTCAACTCCCCAACCTATGCCGGTGTCTCTATGTGGGCGTTATCTCTGTGGAGTAAATATGCCGCCGAGGACAGTCTATTGAAGAAATACGCTCCGGAGGTCTTGACTACGACCTGGAATGATATTTCCCGACTCTATAATGCGAATCTAAAGAATCTTGCCGGCCCTTGGGATCGCACTTATGGCTACAACATGAAGGAATACACTTCTTTGGTTGGCGCAGTTATCTGGGGAGCGGTAGGACGGGAATATGCTCCATTCCCGCAACGAACATCGGGCATGTATCATCAAGATGATTTCGCCTTCTACCCGCTATTTGCTCTTAGCATGCCGGAGATGCTGAAGTATCTCTCCGCAGAATCGAAGTCCAACTTCATCAGGTTCCCTGGGGAACACTTCTTTACCGGTCAGGCTTATTCTCCACCATTCGACACCTATCCACGAAACATCACTACTTGGATGTCTAAGAATATCACTATTGGAGCTGAGACTGTTGCTGAGCATGTTGTTGGAGGACCAGCAGAGAGCACTTCTGCATTTAGCCCTGCTGTTATTCAGTGGAAGATCGACAATTACCAGATTGGATGCGTCTCGCATTGGGTGACCGAATCGTCTATTCATGCTGTAGCTTCTCCGAAAGCTTTGAAAATCTCCTACCCGAATGCCACTGCATCGAGTAGCCCAGTGTCCTTCAACTTCTTATTCAGCGGACTCAACGTTCGAAATGGCTTTAATGTGACTGGACTTGAAGGCTTGCCTGGTCTATCTCTAGAGGTCAAGACTAATGCTGGTGCTGACTACAGCATTGTCTATGACACCGACCAGACTGTGAATGATTTTATTTTCTACAACATTACTTATACGATGCCAGAGCATTTCACTGAGGAGCCATACATCTCTCTCAGCGTTGTGTAGGCTTTGAATGTGAATTGCACATTTGTCGACCGAAAGTGACGGTATTTTCATTTTTATGCTATTATAACTATAACTTTTTTGAATGAAAACCTACTGTTAGATCAAAGGCATGATTGAAATACATCTTGTGAAAATGTACCTGAAGAGTATGTAATCGAACGATAAAGAAGCTCCACGCACGGCCCAATCATGTTCCCCGCGCCGCGTTATCGCTTTGCTGCCTCCGATCCGCATCTTTCATCTTTCAATTGCTTTCTGTCTTTCTAAATTCACCTGATTTCCTTTTTACTCCTCGTCACACCGAAGAAATACAAAACCAAACAACTCGGTGCCACAAACCCTCACCACAAGACGGGATCTCCCCGCACACAAACTCTTCTCCGCAACCCAAACTCTCATAACACACACCATGTCGACCTACGAAGGTAAAAGAAATCCAACCCTTCAAACAAGATTTAACCTAACGGGAGCACCTACAGTTGAACATGGCACAGCAGACCCTGCCACAAACCCTCAATCTACGACGCGTCGCCGCCGCCCTGACCTCTCCACCTTCTTTGCAACTCTCTCTGAGATCTCCCCAGACCCAGACCACCCCGACCACCGTCCTCATGCAGTTCCTGTGCCGGGAGATGTAAGCGCAGCTTTCTACT
This sequence comes from Penicillium pulvis, assembly GCF_028828015.1. NCBI lineage: Eukaryota > Fungi > Ascomycota > Eurotiomycetes > Eurotiales > Aspergillaceae > Penicillium > Penicillium pulvis. The sequence continues at coordinate 2,434,575 of NW_026643080.1, forward strand.
CGCTCGCCGAGGCGTTCGAGGTGATGCGACGCGAGGCCGCTACTGGGGGCGCAGAAGGGGAGGATCTTCTTACACAGATGATTCAGAACTTGCTTAGCCAGGCCGATATGCCACCCCGGGAGGTAGAGGGTGTGAGTGAGGAATTCTGTGATTGTACGTCTTTCCCTGTGCTATGCATACATCTTACATTAAACGTTGTCTGACTTGGATATCCTCTAGTGCTCGATCGTGTTCCCAAAGCTTCACTCAAGCCTGACCAAAGCTGCCCTATCTGCGGCAATCCTTTCCTGGAAGATGAATACCCCCTTGTCGTGAAATTGCCTTGCCACCCCACCCACATCTTTGATATGGAGTGTGTGCGGCCTTGGTTGCGGTTGCGGGGTACTTGCCCGCTTGATCGGGTGGATTTCGCTAAGGAGCTACGCGAGAAGGAAGAGGCGAGGAAGAAGCTCGTGGAGGAAGATGAAGAGGAGGAGTGGGATGGAATGTATGGCTGAGAGCATCCAGAATATGGAGCTTGGGGCTACGCAGCTTTTGGTAGCGAGATCAACATGATGAATGAATGCATTTATGAGGGGAAGAAATACGGCATAGCATCTATGGACATTTAACTGAAAATATGCAAAAGCTTTATGATTGGATGCATTTTGTTTCGAGTGACGCTTATGGATACGAAGTGACTTCCATACTGATTATTAATAGTCTTCTGGAACGTGCCGCAACGCTGTACAAAACATCTTCACTTCACATGGATGCGAATCATCTCTAACACATCTCAATTAAATCCAGACCAGTATCTCAAGATGCCTTTGATCATAAATGGCCCGATGCCCTGGCATGATGGCGAAGATACGATGCATCATCTACTTAAGGTGCCCGACTTTGACAACCCATCGGTGCCATATTTGAGTCCCAGAGCGGGAGACTTCTTACAAAGGGCACCCCTTGTTGCACTCGGTACGCTAGATGCAGAGGGACGGCCATGGTCGACACTATGGGGTGGCCAAGCAGGCTTCGCGGGCCCCATCGCTGAGTCTATCATTGGGCTTCGGACACTAGTTGACAGCAAAGGCGACCCTGTGGTCAAAGAATTACTCGGCAATCAGAATGGAACGACTAATGAGGATCCGTCCTCGCCATCAGGGAAAATGGTTTCTGGATTGGCGATTGATTTGGAAAATCGACTAAGGGTGAAACTATTTGGCCGAATGATGGCAGGATCACTAAACGACGGAGATGTGGCACAAGCACAACTAGTTGTTAAGATCGAAGAAAGTCTCGGGAATTGTCCCAAATATCTAAACAAGAAGCACATTTTCCCCGCTCAATCGGCCCCGACAATACTTGCCGATACACCCCAATTGACTCAAGCAGCCATCGAACTACTGTCCCGCGCAGATATGATATTCATCTCCTCGGCTCATGGAAAAACAGACATGGATACGAATCATCGTGGTGGACCTCCAGGTTTCGTACGAGTCGAATCCAATAGCTTAAGCGGCGCAGTGCTCGTCTATCCCGAATATTCAGGAAACCGACTTTACCAAACACTAGGAAATCTGCAGGTTAACCCTCGAGCCGGATGGGTGATTCCAGACTTCGAATCCGGAGATGTTCTCTACGTCACGGGCGATACGCAAATACTCGTCGGCAAAGAAGCCGCCGAAGTGTTACCGCGATCCAACCTTGCCATACGACTGACAATAACAGCGGCAAGATTCGTGCGAAATGGGTTAGCTTTTCGTGGCGTGCCCGGCGAGCTCTCTCCGTATAACCCAGCCGTCCGCTTTCTTCCAACGGAGAAGGGAATCCCTGATGCCGAGGCAGCTGGGGATATGACAGCGACCCTGATTAAGAAAGAGACCATCACACCAACGATCAAACGATTACGATTCCGTGTCTCGAGCTCTAACCCCATTTCCTGGATCCCGGGACAATATGCCACGATTTCATTCGAGGAGGAGTTGAATATGGGTTATAGCCATATGCGCGATGACGACCCGAGCAGTTTGAACGATGATTATATTCGAACATTCACCGTATCCTCGTACCCAGGCCGAAATCTCCCCGCTAACGAGTTCGAGCTGACGGTTCGTCTCCACGGCAAAGTTACCGATTATCTTTTCCGTGCGAACGAGCAGGCGGGACTGAAAGTGCCCCTCAAAGGATTTGGAGGTACTTTTCGTTTGTCCACAGATAATGACAAGATTCTACCCTTCGTCGCGGGTGGAATTGGTATCACACCTCTGATTGGGCAACTTCCAGATCTTGATATTGGTCGTCTGCGCCTGTTTTGGTCGGTATCGATTCATGATATGGAGCTGGTGCATGATATATTCCAGCGATGGCCCCAGTTGGCTACTTCCACCACACTTTTTGTTACCGGTCCTAGTTTGGATATTGATGATCGTCTTGGCTCAGTATATGATACCATCCAGGCGTCCGGCGCACGTATTGAGGAACGCAGGATGCAGGCTGATGATTTGGATCCTTCGTTGGCTGAAATTTGGTATCTATGTGCAGGAACTGGATTGCAAAAAAGGGTTCTGACTTGGTTGGAGGGGAAAAAGGTCCTCTATGAAGACTTTAATTATTAATCGCGGTTTCTTTTGTCTTCATTTCTCTATATTTTTCTCCGGCAGATATACTCCAAATTGGTACTGTCTGATCTGTGCTTCAGGAATACTTTTACTAAACTACAACCACATTAATCAACGAATTACAAACCTAGAACTAAAACTGAAACTAAAAAAATTAAGAAACAAGCTACAAATTAAGCCAAGAGTCTAGTGCGGACACCGCCCCAGAATTTGCATCTCATACGTACACAGCCGCGATAAAAATAGCCGTGACGCACGCCCCAACGTGTCAGGAAACGCCGATCATGTTTACTACAAATAAACAAGGGGGCAACCGCTCTTTCTTCCTTCATACACATCATGCGCTCCAAACCATCTGATTACCCGGCTCTTCCTTTCCATGGAATCCGTATCCTTAACTTCTTATCGTCCCTGATAGTCGCTATCATCCTCGCCGTCTTTATCTATCATCTCCACGCCGATGGATACAAATTACCTTTCGCCTTTCTTATTGTAAGTTCTCCACAGCAACCACAATCAACATCAACATCAACACAACATAAACCCCACCACCACACTACTACCATAGATCAATAATACTAACAGATCCCAGCTCCTCATCGTCTCCCTCCTCTCCCTTCTAAATGTCATCTTCACATCCCTCATAAACTGCGCCTGCAGCCTCAACACCAAACTCTCCATAATCCTAAACTTCCTCATTCTCCTCCTCTGGGCCCTCGGTCTGGCCCTCCTAAGCTACAACATGGCCCACACAATCCTGACCTCCTGCACAACCCAGTACTGGGGAAACTCGACCGGCGAAAACGTCTGCAGGATGTACAAGGTCCTCTTCACTTTCACCATCCTCGCTACAGCATCCAACATCGCGCTGCTGGCTCTAGACGGGATCGTCCGTCGGCGCCAGAACAGATTAGGCGCGTATGGACTTGCGGGACCGGCTGAGGATCATATGGAACTCAAGTTGGCTGGTGAGCGGGATGCGGCTAGTGGTTATGAGGCTGTGCCACCTGTTATGACGGGTGGGTATAGGCATCAAAATACTTCTTATGCGCACACGCTTGAGCAGAGTCATGCGGGTGAGGCGGCGGAGTATTATGATGCGGCGCCGGGGATGAGTAGACGGGGGCAGACAGGGTATGATCCTATTATGCATCGGTGATTGCGCTGTTGATTTTGGTGGATTTTGTGGCTCCAACGTCATTCGTTGGTATTTCGAGGAGGTTGTTTTGAATTGGTCTCTATGTGGAGACTGCATTGAGGTTTCATTTTGCTTGGCTTTTACTGATGATTGTATTCATGACGGCGTTATGGGATTTTGGATTTCCCTATTGATGCCCGATTTGTATGTAAAAAGTTTGGAAATGACACCGGACATGGTAGATAGAAAATTAGATTCTGTCTCTAACGACTTCAATGTGCTGCATTCTAACGTAAAAAGATAGAAAAGTATGAACGGTGTCAAAGCAAATGACCATCCCATGACACGAATTGGAGACAAATAAATGAAGGTCGCTCGATATGAACAAGATAGGTAGGGGTAGTATTTTCGAAGCAAGAACCAAAGACCAAATTCACATGTGTTTACATGATAACCTCGTTGGCAACATCCTAGATCGATCATTAGTATGACAATGGGGTCAGGTTGTGGATAGAAACATACCCGTTTAAGCTCCTTGTACGGGAGGCAAACACAGTTTTGCACACGGACTTCATCGCCAACACCACACTCCTTACCAAGGATAGTGATGCTCTGGACCTTGACGCCCTGCTTGACGATGCTGGTAGAGTGACTGCCAATGGGGATAGGGGTTCCCTCAACACGGGCCCAGGCGCCAACGCGGCTGCTCCATCCAATGATCGAGTGCATAACACAGGCATCGTGGCGAACCTCTGCATCCTCGAGGACAATGGAGTCCTTGATACGGGCACCAGCACCAACAACCACACGGGGTCCAATGGAGACGTTAGGTCCCAGCTTGGCTGTAGGGTCAACGGTGGCAGTGGGGTGGATGAAGACCGGAGGCACGATCATGGCAGAGGGCGCGGTGAGCTCCTCCGACTCGGCCTGGAATGCCTTCTGGAGGTACAGGGCATTGGCAGGAACAGCCGAACCAGCGGTCTTGATCTGGCGCCAGAAGTCCTTAGTCTCGTGAACGAAGAAGCGGTTGCTGTCAGCGAGATCAGACAGAATGTCCTGCTCCAGACGGAGCATCTCGCTCTTCTCGGAATCCTCGTCATCGCCGTGGGAGGCGACGAAGGACGACTCAAGGTTATCGGAGGAGGGGTAGGAGAGCATGCGGGGACGAGTGTTCCGGCGCTTAATGGCGCTACGAATGGCGGGGAAGATGCAATCGGTGGCGAAGAGGTAGACACCGCAGTTGATCAGGTTGGAGATATGCGACTCGGGCTTCTCGACGTAGTGCAGAACACGCTTGGTATGCGAATCGGAGACAATGCAACCAAAGTTAGTGGCGGTATCGTTGCTAACTCGCGTACCCAAAATGACAGCCTCGGCATCCTTCTCCTCGAACAGACGCAGCATCTCGCCCAGAGGGAACGAGCAGCAGACATCAGCGTTCAACACGAGCAAGCGCTCAGGCTTGCCCTTGAGGATCGCATCACGGAAGTGGTACAGACCACCGGCCGTACCCAACGCAGTGTATTCCCGCAGGTACTGGATGCGGAACTGGGGGAATTCCTTTGCGGCATCCTTGATGAAGTCACGGAAGACGCTCTCATCGTAGTATCCAACCAGAATGACCTCACGCACATCGGGGACCTTGGCGAGCGCGGTGAAGCAGTGGTGAATGATCGGGTGACCGGCGACTTCGAAAAGGGGCTAACAAGCAGGAAGAAAGCGTCAGGGCCAATCTGCTGCGTAGAATCACAGGGAATTGGAGCAAAGTCAAGCACGCACCTTAGGCACATCGAGCGACAATGGGCGGAAACGAGTGCCCCGCGAGGGACCTCCGACCTGTTTGATGTGTCAGTATACGGTGAGGGAGGTGCAGCATCATTGCGCCACCATACCAGAATCACAGCCTTAGTAGAGGCCATGTTAGATTGTTCCCGAATAGGTACTTGAAGCATGATTGTCGTAAGGGAAAGAGAGACAATTAATAGAAGACACCAGGTGGCCGGAATCAGTGAGAGCTCCGGGCGCCAAGACAAGACGCTTTCGGTGGCTCACCTGACAATGCGGGATGATCGACCCGAACACATACACTTAGTTTATCGACTGGAATTCACGATTGGCTATTATAGTCTTAGTTTGATTTAAACTATCCTACAGGCTAAATGCCAAAGGTCACACCCCCCTAGGTCTATATTACACCGACTTATACAGATTTACTCCAGGATGTACGACTTTGCCCTGAAAACAAACAAAAACAAAAACAAAAAACAAAAATAAAATAAACAAGAATCTTACCGCTAAGCGATTCAATGCAGATTCTTAACCAAGTAGGCATAACTCAATTTCTCATTAGAAACACTCGGTACTTGTGCTCTTCTTGCATTGGACGTGTCACAACTGTCACAACTGCCCCCCAAAATCCCAAATCTTGAGTCTATCCTTTTCTTTCAACATATGGCTCATCCTGTATCAACATGTCCATCACCAGAGTCCCCACGGAACTTGTGAATGAGATTTGCAGCTATCTCGAACTGTCGGACTGGTGCACACTTCGCAACTCTTGCAACTCACTCTACACGAAATCATGGGAGGAATTTGTCGAACGATATTTCAATAGCATCTGCATATCCGTCAAGTGCGATAGCCTACGTCGGTTAGAACGTCTCGCCGCAGATGAGGACCTCCGAGTACGAGTTAAAGAGGTATGGATCAAACCAAACTTGTTCAAGGAACGATATCAGTTGAGCTTGGAAGCGTTTCGACGCACCGGACACCCAGAAGCATGCCGAACACTGGGAGTGGACCTGGAGGAATGTTATACACAATACCAGGCAATATCAGCAGATTCTTCAGATTACGGAGTCCAAAATCTTCGCAAATACCCTCACGAATGTGACACACGCTTTGAGAACCTGAAACCTTTGTTTTGCGATCTTCCTCCAAGGCCAGTCGGCACGGCCCAAAGAGTGGTCCATTCACGGTTGGGCAAGATCATGTCCTGGCCTTCTCGGCAATAATAAAAGCGGTGGTCACTAACAATCGCCGTCTCAGAACGCTCCATACATGCAATGGCTACCACAATAGCCCTTACGGCAACAGGTCTGATAGTCTCGCAGGACACACAAGAATTATTGCCTCGCTTTTACGAGAGCTGGAAGATCTACATCTCTGTGAACTTGCACAAAGTCCAGACGAGAATCCCATCAATATACTGAGTGACATTCTTGTCGAGGCCGCACCTTTTTTGAAGGTCTTGACATACTCACAATGTAGTCCAAATCGAAATATGAGCCCTAGCTACTTTACCGAAATATCCGAGCGTCTCAAATTCACACCGCTTGCTGAGCTCCATCTTTGCTGGATTGAAACCACCCCTTATAGCTTCTAAACCTTCCTACGCACAGCAGCACCCACGCTGAAGTCGCTGCGTTTAGAATCAGTGAATTTCAATGAAAATAACAAGCCACTCTTAATCTCCGATGACGAAGCTATCACGCTTGGTATAAGATGGCTTGGCGTAATGAAGGACCCGATAAACCGAGCCTTGGGACAAATATTTGCCATGCTGCTTGATCAAACATCCCTGGATTATCTTTCTATGGAGGCGATCGGCTTCCGCCGGTATCCTATCATTATTATGGACAGTCTAAGTGATGTCAGTGAAAAGCCAAGCTCAATGGACAGCAGTGTCACTTGCTATGATAGTGCCCGAGCTCGCATTTCTTTCCGTGAATGGGTCGGCAAATTGCAAGCGCAGCCTTGTCGTTACTTGGGTGACAAACTACCGGGTAGTAAGTATATAGTCCCCAGAATTGATATAGTGTATACTGATATCATTCTAGGATCTGTGGTTGCTGAACATATTCTGGTCAGGCACTCACGACCACGTGCACGTCGGCTGTTGAGGTAATATGCCGGCCTTGAAAGGTCCATTGAGGCATTCCAAATACCGCTTATAGTAGGTAGATGTAGAGTGCGAGAAGGACTGCAAACCTAATATTTATTCAAGAACGCTGAAAAGCCGCGCGGGGACTTATGTCAGTGATGTGCACGTGAAAGGATATTCCCTCATTCTTTTTTTATTGTTTTCTAGTTATCAAGTTTTTTTTTGTGTTTCTTTCAAGCATCATCAAAGTTCAAATCCACAAAATTTCCCCGAAATAGGACATGATACAACACCACAGACATTAGAACAGGGACAGTCCTACATATCGGTCATCAAACACACAAACTATCCTCGTAATATCACTTCTTCCACTGTCACAACCATCGGGAGCCCGCAATCTCATCAGAACTCATCCATAGCAAAAATATCCACGAAATTTCAACGTCTCAACAAAATGACCGATCTCACAAGCTTCTTTACGCAAAAGTATCATCCCAGTCCTGGAGATCCTCTCGATCGCCCATGGTGGCGTCGGACGGAGCCTCAATTTCCTCATCCTCATCGACGTTGTAGACGGTAGCGAGCCATTCCTGAGCCTGGCTCAGTTTCTTTCGCTGTTTTGCAAGATAGCTTCGTCGAGCTTCACGCTCAGGGTCTTCAGCCATGAGCTCACTACAGCGGTCTGGAGTTGCAGCTTTCAGCTGAGCTTCTAGGGTCTGTTGGAGTTGATCTCGGCACTTCCATTTGACCCTGGACTCTGCTAACAGGCACACCATATCGGTGAACCTCATCCGAGCGATTTCATAGTAGCCACGCGAGTTCTGCAATAATTAGTACTCTGAAATGATCAAACTTGAAAATAGTGACTTACAGCCATCATCTCAATCTCTTGAGAGAAAGGGTCGGGCCCGAGCTCGGAGGCAGGAACTTTGGTGTGATCGTCGTCGGGGCGGCCACGAAGTCTGAGCCAACATTTGGCTCGTGCATGGTCACGGCGCTCTGTTAACAGCTTTAGAGAGCGAGTTGTGCGCTCCTTATGCTCCATTTGCGCCATTGTGAGGGTGCTACCACGCTCCATCTCGAAATAAGCTGAGACGTCTTCGGCGAATTGTGCCTCGATGGATTCCAAGAATTCACTGATGAGCTTTTGGAGCTCCCGATAGAGACCAGTCTGCTGGTACTCCGCGATCACATTGTCAAGTGTCATCAATATGGCTTTTCCAACCACACGGTGCAAGGCACGGACAAAGTCGTTTGCGATTCCCCCCCAGTGCATCACCATTTCGCGGTTCAGCGTCTGAATCGCACTGGGTTCAATCTGATTGGGGATCCCGGCCCGTTGGCACTCTTGTTTGATTGAACGAATCTCTTCTAGCTCAAATCTCCGGGCGGTCTCCCACCTCGAAAAATGGTTCGTCACAAATACCTTTGCAGGTGTTGGTGTTGAAGGCTGCTGAGCCTTCGGCTCCGCGCTCCGGGGAGGTTCCTCCACGGCAGCTGCCTTTCTTTTCCCCCGAGGTGTGCTTGGAACCCCCATTTCCAAGTCAAGATCCAACCTTTCTCTCATTTGATATGAGTCGGATATCGCTCCGAGACGAAGGCGGGGTTGAGTCTTCTCGAGAGCCTTCTGGAAATCGAGCACAAGGTTGTTCCAGGATTGCTGAAGCATCCTGCTCTCGGGGTCAGGTCCGTCGCTGAACATTCCCTTAAAGCGTAGGCCCAACGTCAAAACCTTCTCAATAAGAATACGCTGGACATTATCGGCTGGAGGATCCGGCAAAGTCCTCAATTCTTCATCGATGCGAATTGCCTTCTCATCAATCTGCTTGATGATCGACGGCAGGCACTTCTGGATCTGTGCCATCAACACATCAGAAAGGGCGCTCTGCAGCTTCCGTACACCAAAACGGTCTTGGTATGCAGCCATATTCCCCGACCAAAAAGGTTGACCGAAAAAAACCTCCTCCTCTTGCCGGGCGATCGAATGATCCACGTCGGGGCTTGGATTGTTGCATACGACGTAGTAACCATGACCAATAGGGAACTTTCGACCGTCCAGAATCTCAGCCCACTGCTGGTAAGACTCATCCGTGATGGCGAGTCGATCTGGTTTGGTAAGGACACCAAGAGTGCGGTCCTTGGCACCCTTGACATCCCCAATAATCCGGGCTGCGCTCGAGTTCGCACCATCATCTGTCATTGAGAGAGTGAGGAGAACGATACAATTTTCCTGTGAGATGTATTGTTTCACAAGTTTCTGGACAAGGTTTACCAGGTACTTCTCGCTATCGTTATCCGCCTGGTTTATGACGCCGGGTAAGTCGTAAAACGACAAATTAGGGAAGTCTGGAGCAGATATATCCAACCGCACGATGTTTGGGGAAAACTTCACTTCCATGGCGGTCGAAGTACCGAAATTCTTGCCGGGTACATATTCCTGGGAGTCGGACGTGGGGTTCAGGATCGCCAATTGCGCCCACCAGATTGCTTCCTGCACTTGAGTTTTGTCCGTCAAAGTCACAAACTCTTCCTCGTCCAGATGATTTCTGCGAAGCCAGGGACCGAGATACTCGGTCTTTTCTGTTCTCGGAAGCACTGATCTTAGAGTCTTCTGCGGATCATAAAGACTTCCGCGGACTAAGGAGATGCAACATCTCCAAGGCTGATCGGGCTCGGACTCCCGGAGAACGATCTCCATTGGACATCGCGTGCAGGTGCCCGCGCTCCGAGGAACACGAATTTCGGAAATGGCTTCAATTAAGGAGCTTTTCCCGGTGCTTTGGTCACCGACGACACAAACCTTTGGGAGGGCAATCTGGTTGTCCTCAATCCCCAGCTGGCTCAACTTCTGAACCTTTTTCACAAGGTCCCGCATGTTGAGGGTCATTCTGTCGAGAGAGCCTGGAGCCGGCAAGCTGCCAGACTCAGGAGGAGGCGGGGCTGTAAACGACATTGGGAGAATTCCTGTAGCTCTCGAAGTGATGGATCGAGAGAGTTGTGGGTGAGGAGGTCGTTGGTGAGGTGAGACGTGAGAGTGGGCTGGACCCAGGCGAGGTGGGCTCACGATAAGAGAGTCTTCTTCTTTTGGGGTAGGGGAGCGACGACGAGCACACATAACGGTCCTCGTCCTCCGTCGATGTTTAAAAGAAGAGAATGAGAAGAAGCTCAAGTAACAGCAAAGGTAGAGGCGATGGAAGAAGGGAGAGGGTTGTGTTAGACGATGAGGACGATGGACTGAGAGTGGCCCTCGTCCTTCGTTGATGGTACAAGACAAAGAGGGGATCAAGTCGAAATAAAGGAAGGATGTTGATTGAAGTTGCTCGATGAGGGTGGAGGGCGAAGGATGGAACAATAGAAATGAAGAAGTTGCAGGGTTGAGTTGAGGGTGGAGGGTGGAAGAAGGAAGAGAGGAAGAAGAGAAGTTGAAAAAGAAAGATGAATTTATAGACGAGGGGAAGATGATTCAGTGAGGTGAGAGGTTCAGGTGTGTTGCGACATCTTGCAAACATTCAGCTCGGAGCTTTCCCTTCTCTCTTGTTGACATGCTGCTACTAGATGGTCGAATGATGTTCCTCTGGTGCTTAACTACAACTCTACCATATCAATTACAGCTTCAGGATGACATGATATGGCTTTCGAGACTTCTTCGTCTATCAATTCTTTTCAGGAGTTCGCAACATGCAATAAAGCTCAGCGCAAAATTTTCTGGATTTGATCTCCTGAAATATCGCCTCGAGGCACTATATAATCGTCTAACCTACCTGACTAGGTAAGCTACCGTAATAACTCCAAGTATACTACTGATGCATTGACTAATGTACAGTTCATCCAAGAAGAGGCTTATTATACATAGATCAATGGAATCGATCTCCGTGTTCCAAGGTTGCAAATGTGCATCGTGATACAAAAAAGAGGACCGAACAAAGTACTTTTGGCCCCTAAAACGCACCCTCCACACCATGCTTTAACCCCAGTAATCAATAGGGCCAGTAACTGTTAAAATGGCAGATATGCTTCATTTTACATTTTGGCGACGTCTATACTTCCGTAGCTCTCGGGAGATGGGGACAGCGGGGTAAAGCCCCACTAGTCTGCCCTAAGCCCTAAGCCCCCGATGTAGTAACACCATAATTGACCAAGTCATAGATTTAGCGCATTGAAATGACTTAAACCGAGTAGTAAAGTACTTCAAGTAAGCCTCAATCATATCAACAATCATCAGATTGTACAATTTCGTTGAATCTATGAATCATAACGGAAGCTTTGCGCTCTGTAGTTAGGTTGTAGCCAATCAGGAGCGACCGGCGTGACTCACGCCCAAAATTTCGGTTGCCCCTCCTTCCTTATCCCACCATCCACTTTGATCCCTCAACCAACATACATCATGGCGGATTCCAACCCTGTTAAGGAGGCTGAGGCCTCCATGGCCAACCTGCTGCTTGATGAGGTCACCGGCGAGAAGGTGTCCAAGTCCGAATTGAAGAGACGCCAGAAGCTGCGTGAGAAGGAGAACAAGAAGAAGGAGAAGGAGGCCGCTGCTCCTCCCAAGGCTGAGAAGAAGGTTTCTGCCGAGGACGAGGAGTCAAACTTGAGCCCTAACGTATGTATGACCTATGTTGTTCCTCAATTGACATTCTGACAATTGTTCCTTTGTTCACAGCAATACTTCGAGATCCGCAGCAAGAGAATCAACAAGCTGCGCGAGACCAAGAACCCGGATCCCTACCCCCACAAGTTCCATGTCACCAATGATCTGCGCGAGTTCCTTAAGGAGTACGAGGGCCTCCAGAAGGGCGAGCAGAAGCCCGATGTTCCTATCCGCATCGCCGGCCGTATCTACACCAAGCGTTCTGCTGGTACCAAGCTGAACTTCTACGACATTCGCGCCGAGGGTGTCAAGATCCAGGTCATGTGCCAGGCCCAGAACTCCACTGGAAGCGTGCCATTTGAGGACCAGCACGAGCACCTCCGCCGTGGTGACATTGTCGGCATTGTCGGTTTCCCCGGCCGTACTGCCCCCAAGAACCGCGCCGATGGTGAACTGTCCATCTTCGCTACCGAGGTCATTCTCCTGTCGCCCTGCTTGCACGCCATCCCCTCCGAGCACTACGGTTTCCAGGACAAGGAGCAGCGTTACCGCCAACGCTACTTGGACTTGATCATGAACGACCGCTCTCGCAACATCTTCCGCACCCGTGCCAAGATCGTCAGCTACATCCGTCATTACCTCGACTCTCGCGATTTCACTGAGGTTGAGACCCCTATGATGAACGCCATTGCCGGTGGTGCTACCGCCAAGCCCTTCGTCACTCACCACAACGAGCATGACATGAACCTCTTCATGCGTATTGCCCCAGAGCTGTACCTCAAGATGTTGATCGTTGGTGGACTTGAGAGAGTCTACGAACTTGGAAGACAATTCCGTAACGAGGGAATTGATTTGACCCACAACCCCGAATTCACCACCTGTGAATTCTACATGGCCTACGCTGATATGTACGACCTGATGAACATGACCGAGGAGCTGGTTTCCGGCTTGGTCAAGGAGCTCACCGGTGGATATGAGACTGTCTTCCACAGCCAGGATGGCAAGGAGTACAACGTCAACTGGAAGGCTCCTTGGCGGCGAGTGGAGATGATGCCGGCCTTGGAGGAGGCCTGCGGAGAGAAGTTCCCTCCCAGTGATCAGCTCCACACCCAGGAGACCAATGAATTCCTTAAGAAGATGCTCAAGAAGATGAACCTTGATTGCTCACCGCCGCTCACCAATGCCCGCATGCTGGACAAGATGGTTGGTGAATTCATCGAGGATACCTGCATCAACCCCACCTTCATTTTCGGTCACCCCCAGATGATGTCCCCCTTGGCCAAGTACGATCGCAAGAAGGCCGGTATTTGCGAGCGCTTCGAAGCCTTCTGTATCGGAAAGGAGATCTGTAACTCGTACACTGAGTTGAACGATCCCTTCGACCAGCGTCTGCGCTTCGAGGAGCAAGCCCGCCAGAAGGACCAGGGAGATGACGAGGCGCAATTGGTTGATGAGACTTTCTGCACCTCCCTTGAGTACGGACTGCCTCCCACTGGTGGCTGGGGCTTGGGTATCGATCGTCTTGTCATGTTCCTCACCAACAACTACAGTATCAAGGAAGTTCTCACCTTCCCCTTCATGAAGGAGGATAAGACCCACGCCGAGGGCAAGTCTGCTGCCGAGATTGCTGGAATTGAGCCCCAGCCTGAGGAGGGAATCCGTATGTTATTAGTCTCCTGTAATTTTCACGAGCCAGTGTCACTAACATGCAATCTGCAGCCCACAAATAAATGAAATGAATCTCTGAGTTGGATTGGTATATCTTGGATTTGTGGCCATTTGGCCTTGCGGATACAACGGTTTTTACGAGGAATGCATCAGATAAGAACACACTAGGTATTTCAAAATATTCGAAGCTTTATGCTGCTTTACTTCACGCTATTCATACTGGACCATCTATATTCCCCATTTCTCTGTATAAAACAGTTATCTATTTTAATTCACCGTGTTTGTGAGAATCATCTCAACCTTGAATATGATAATCTGGGAGATACCGTGAAGTCGTGCATAAAAGAGATTCCTTTTTCAATCTCTACCTTTTCTCCATCACCTCTCTATCTTCCCATCATCATCTCATCATTCCATCAGATTTCTTTCACTTGCTACCCGTC